>NC_052510.1:28923967-30204422 GCF_014356525.2 Nilaparvata lugens | reverse complement strand
GTTGTAGAATATTTCCAAAGCTTCAAAATGACATCTGGTTGGAGGCTGTAAGTCCATATCTTACGGCTGGAGCATCATCGGAAAAGAGTAAAAAGTACTGTTTGCAGCGGAAAACATACTTTTTCCACCAAATGCCAATCCCAACAATTATTAGAAAATTGTGTAACTCATGACATACAGACTTGGGAATGGTATCAATTTCTTCATAATGATGTGTAGGAAGAGATTATCCATGATGGCAATATCAAAAAATGTTTGTCATCATGAAAAAACAAGATGGCGGCATAAATATGTCGATTTTTAAGAAATTGTCTGTAATTCTAATAATGTCGAGGATATCGGATCAATTCAGCCATCTGGAAGCTCCAAAATAATCATACTACAATATCTGAAAGATTTATCCAATTCCACCATCTTTTACTATGGTAAATATAACTTTCACATTCACGGAGACATAACCCACGGCTGTTACTCAAAAATGACCACGGAATGACATTTGTGCCCGGACTAATCATGAACCTCAATTCCTCGTTGATTTTGAATACTTTACATTTAACAGAGCTTAATATCTAAAAAAAGTACCGCATGCAGCTTCACCGTGCTGAGAGGTGTGGAGTTTGGAATGGTTACGTCCAATTAGCGATTTCCGATGAGTAATTTTGGGGGTTAGCAGTCCGCTGAGCGATCCATTGTTCAGGATAACAATGAGGATAGGCAGACGCTATGAATGGGAGGTTTTGGGTGTCATTCATCAACAGAGGCAGGCCACAAGTGTATGTGTATACTTGCAATACATTGATGATGATTGAATCAGTACCTATCACCTTCCATAAAAAGGAATCAGTAATAATTGTTGAGTAGAGTGATTTTGGGATCTTAAGGAAGCTTTTTTGCTCGAAATCCCCTCCCCCCTCTCCCTCCTCGTCCATCCCGCCTCCCCTTCCCCCCGCCTGTAGGGTGGGGGGTGTTCTAAAAATAGATTTCCCCTTCCCCCTGCCCATTGGAGGTGAGGGGGTTGTAAAGATAGAGATATATCTTTCTCTCTCTCTCTCTTTCTCTCTCCCCTTCCCCTTGCCCAGTGGAGGTGAGGGGGTTGAAAAGAGAGAGATATATCTTTCTCTCTCTCTCTTTCTAAAAATGGATTTCCCCTTCCCCCCTCCCCAGGTGAGGGAAAAAAAATTTCCCTTTTAGGAGGAAAAATTCCCTCAAGGAAAAAAATCCCTGTGAGGGAAAAATTCTCTACTGTCAAATTAAAGTGAATCCATATTTCTACATCTAATGCTATACTGACAGATTAAAGTGAATGCTAGATGAGGGAAAAAAATCTCTTTGAGAGGGAAAAATTCCCTTGGTGACAGATTAAAGTGAATCCATATTTTTACATCTAATGCTATACTGACAGATTGAAGTGAATTGAGAAATTCTCTCTCCCAGTATAGATGAGGGGTATGAATATGGGAAAAATTCTCTACTGACAAATTAAAGTGAATCCTTTACTCTACATCTATGCTGTCTTAGCCACATCTGCTCTCTCCTTCTTTTACTCGCTCCATCTCTTACTGGCACCCTTCTAAATTCCTTTTTTGCTATTCTCTATTACGAAAGGGGAGTGAAGCAGACAAGGAGTAAGTTCCATTTTGATCGACCGTTCCTATACTGTACTAGTGAAACCACATGCTTCTCTTTGCAATCTTTGCGTTATGAAAGGCTAGAGAAGGAGTAACTAAGTTCCATTTTGATCGAGCGTTCCTATACTAGCGAATCCTTCTCTCTAATGATATACTAGTGAATCTAATCTAAGTTCTATAATGGGTCATATTATGCTTGCTTTCCAACTGACAGTCAAAAGTTCAATCCCAATTGGCCTGTAGAAACTCGTTGAAGCTTGTGCAGTCAAATTTATCGTCAGTGGCGCGTGCGCTCGTGAGCGTGTCCCTCGTCGTGCGCTCTGCAAGGTTCCCTCTCCTGCACCGAAAACCGTTACATTCCGTTACATGAAAAAATGTCTAGACTGAAATTTGAAGCGACATGTGTTTAAAGCTCATTATACTTCAAATTTCACTCTCCCATAATATGTCATCCTTTCGCATAATTTCAGAGACCAAAAGCCTTTATACTCGCCGTCTTCATCTTGAAGCAGCATGTGTTTAACCGTTAAAAGTTACTTCACTCTCTCTCATAATATGTCATCCTTTTACAAGATTTATGGAAAAAACCGATATAGTCAAAAATGTCTAGACTGAAATTTGAAGCAGCACATGTTTAAATACTTCACTCTCTCTCATAATATGTCATCCTTTTACAAGATTTATGCAATCAATCATAGTCAAAAATGTCTAGACTGAAATTTGAAGCAGCATGTGTTAAAGTTCACTCTCTCTCACACAAGTGTTTACAAGATTTTATGTTTTCGGCCCCAATATAAAGTCTTTATATTGGGCTAGATCCATTTTTTCTGTAATAATTTGCACTACCTGATTTTCTGTGAGGTTGTGTTCTTTGGCTTCAATCCAGTTCATGTGAAAAGAAACCCAGGCATATGAGGATACGATGTCCAGCGCCACTCTGTGTATGAATAAATTTAGATAATCTATGAATGGAGCTGAACATTGCAGTCTCATGACAGTACCCTCTTCCGAATTTTTAATTGCCTCAGCTATTTCATCACAAACGCTTTTCACAGCGACTCCCATCTCGTTTTTCTTAATAAAATCTCCTATATCATTTTTAGTCGCGTACTTTTCTGCAATTTGATTAATTAGAATAGCAATAGCATCTTTTGTAATGAATTGTTCAATACCCTCCATAATATTAGCTTTTATTGCACTCGCCATTTCAGATAATCATTTTTCAAACTCTTCCTTTGTTAATGAAGAACTAGTCAATTTCTGCAAAGCAGATTCCAAATATTGCTTATCAATTGACGATGGATGTGTTTCATTTACTTTAGTAAAAATTTCTGTACTAAGCTGTTTTAATTTAGTATTGAGATAGTTTCTGTCCAACACCTCCAAATTCTTAATTTTATCCGATATGGCTTTTAATTTCTTATCTAAATAAGCTTTATCAACTTTATTGTTGTTAATACTGAGCAACTGAGATGAAAAGCTGTCTGTTAAAGTTTTCACTTCTCCTAGAGCAGATTCTAAAGTTAGAGTTCTCTCTACAATAGCTTTATCAATATTAGCACTGAAATTTTGTAATGAACTTGAAATATGTTCTCTTTCAATTATGCTCACTCCAATATTCTTTGTATTTTCTGAAACGAGTTTGGTTATTTGCGAATCTAAATAAAATTTCACAGCTTCACTGATTCTTTGTTGATTTATCTATTCGATTATTTTTTGTGTTATCGAGTCAATATCACATGTAAGATTAGCAACAGCAGGCCCAGCACTAGGCGTATCAATTCGACCGAATCGATGTAGAGTCATAGTAACACTAAACAATTAGTTTTGCTTCTTTTAGCTCTTCAATTATAGACGTGATCTCAATATCATGCCCGGTGTTGCCAGAAGCTTTTGAGGAATAGAGTAAATTTAATCTTTCCACTAATTCGTCAAAATTATCAAAGTATTGATAAATTCTATCATGAGAATTATTTTTTGCAAATTTCAATAAACCCCACCCCTTCTTTTTACTAATTTTTTTACTGGGAAATAACTTTTGAATCATTTGCGATTTAATTCCCTGATTTCGTTTAACATAGCCTCTTCGATCTAAATGTATGCCTGTAAGTGTTAAGATTTTTTTATACTTATCCAGGTCTCTCTGATTATAAAGATTCGAGTTTGGTCTCACACTGAATAATAACTCAAGTAGACCATGTGTTAAATGAAATCTTTCATTATTAATATCTATATAACCGTTATCGAATATTACTTGCTGATTTCCAATATAATACACGTCATCTTTAGAATTGTATGAAATTCCATAACTGATTGAATTATTCAATTTTCCCGCATTAAACGTTTTTAGATATTGTGACAGCACATCATTGTTTCTGCTAGAACCAAGTAAACTGTTTTCAAATTTAGTCGAGCTTAAAAAATTGTCTGTTGAACTCTCATAACTCTGCTCATCCTCCTCATTATCATCAATTTCCATACTCTCCTCTTTTACTTCTTCCTTTTTTGGTTTTACACCAGAGTGAAAACTAGATTTGGTTTTTCCCAATTCAATTATAGGTTCTATCAATGGTGATAGAGTTTTCCTATTGTATTCCTCCGATCGCCTTTCAAAATTGACTAAGCTTTAATGCTTGTCTCTGATTACTTTTCTCAATTTCTTAATCTTTTCGATTAAACCAACGTTCTTTCTATTCAGTTTTCTGCTGCTGTATGACAACATGACTGCACAAAGAATTAATCTCTACTGAACGGTAAGAAACGTATCGAGCGAATCTTGGTACTTGCCGCTATTAATTCCACACTCGCTCATAATAGTTACAAAATTATGAGGTTTACGATTCTAAACTTTATGACAAAGTTTAACGAAATCTTTATAAGAAATATCTCCTCCAACGTGATCTCTGTGAATTAATTTCAGACTCAATAAATCTATCTTGAAGATTATAATCATATTTGCATTGTCCCTAGTGAAATGTTTCTGTGTAGCTCCATAACTCTGAATTAAATATGCAGTGTCAATATTACGATGTCGTCCCATAGTAAAATATTCTCTTATCTGTGGCACATTGCTCAGTTGTAAGTCATCAAAAATTACTAAGCTATATTCGGGGATACGGTTCGGATGGGGAATTTGGCTCACATCCTCTTTCATGTGAAATCCAATATTTTTCAAACCTGCAAATACCTTCTTGAGAAAAACATATTTTGGTTGATATAAGCTCTTGCTAAATAAGTAAATGTGCTTAAATCTTAAGCCATTTTCAGAAAATACTAAATTAAATAAGAGATTTGTTTTTCCTCCAGCACTGGGAGAAATAATTAACATTCTTGCATTATGAGGAAGTAAGTCTCCATTTTTACAAAATGCAGCCTTTTCTTTATCTGTAATTAATTTATCAAAGTTAACAATTGGTATTTGACTCATGATTACAAATGTACAGAACGTGATCTGATAAGGAACTGATAAGTTATCAGGGAGGAGGGTGAGCCACCACATCGGCTCGACAGGCGCTCGCTCGCTCCCTCCCACTGATAGAAGTTTCTCACCTCAACATATCGTTCCCTCTCTTTCCCGCACCCTCTTCACGAGAATGCATATGTTGCTTGAGCCTTAGCAAATTACAAAAATGAAACTTCAGATTGAAATGAAAAGCATTTTTGATGAGCAGCTATTATATTTACAGCAAATCTTTGACATATTTACACTGAATGGAATGTATTAACAATGAGATATTACAATAGATTATTTTTCATCTAATAGTTGATCTTTACTTATATAACTAGGCGTTGAAAATCCAATCCATTTCACTAGCAATCCTTTTTTATCACGTTTTAATATTTTTTCAATCAATTCACTTGTCTCTCCGATTCGTTTAATTGTGTTTTTTTAATTTCTTCTGCATAAAACCTACCACTAATTACTTCTCCGTTTAGATCTCGCAAGCTATACGTTACAGGTTGAGAAGGAAATATAGAATGAATCACAAAATACTCTGCGCTCCAGTTTATGTTATAAGATTTATCGAAAAGAACCCTTTTCTTCGAGATTCGTACAACATCTCCTAGCTTAAATTTCGGTTTTGAATTTTTCAATTTATATCGTCTATTGAATGCAGAATTCAAAGACATTAAAACATGATTACGATCTTTTTTCCCCACATCTTTAGGTTTCATTCTAATGGATGAATGCGTTGTTGCATTATAATCACAAACCAAACTGTCTAGTTGCGATATCCAGTTTTTGGTTCCATGTTCAGTTAAATATCTATAATTTTTTGCTTTAATTGTTCTATTAAACCTTTCAACTATGGAGGCTTTCTTATCACTAAAAACATGGTAATGTTTAATACTATATCTATCTAATAACGCTTTAACTTTTGAATTAAAGAATTCTGTTCCCTGATCTGTTTGGAACAGCTTAACTCCCTTATTTTTAGAAATAATTGGCTCGAGAGCATTAAATACAGATTGGCTTGTCTTGTCTTTTAATGGTACACAATATGCAAATTTTGAAAAACAATTAATAACAGCTAAGATATATTTATAACCCTTATTAAAATGCGATAAACTCGTCATCTCAATGAGATCGGCTTGAAGCAGGTCTTTTTCACTTTTCAGTTCATATTTGCGAGTGGCATAGTTCACACGCGGCACGCTATGAAGCTCTAAAGCTAGCTTAGATCTAATAATATTCATGATATTTACAACAGTCAAATCAGTGGTGTTGGATGATTGTCACGGGACATACTGAGCAATCAGTTAGAGTGTTGTGGGCACTCTATAATGTCCAAAAGGGAGAGTGTAAACACCATTCTCCGCAATGTATCTCTTATCATCATAAGGACTCAAACAGATTTTTGCACATTCAACCTGATACATGGTGTGACTATAGGATCTTAACATATTAAATTTTTCAATGTGTTCACTACGTTCAAACAATGATTTCTTATTTAAATTAAAATTAAGTTTTCTACATTTCACTCCGCTCTGTACACCCTTTGCTATACATTTATTTACAGGTTCTTCATTCTCGTTACATACTAAAAAGGAGTAAAGTTTGGATCGAAGTCCAAGAAATTTATGGACAGGTTTTGAGGCAGTCTCATCCTTGAACTTTCCTACAACTTTATTTCTCTCCATGGAAAAGCAAGGGTGGGAAGGTGGATAGTTAGAAGTATCGAAAAGGCTCAAATTTTCTCTAATCAACTGATACACATCTTCGACTTTTAGGTTTAGAAGAAAACTGTCGGTATCAGTCATACAGAGTTCTATACGATCCCACGGTATAATTTTTTGTAATTTGCAATAGAAAAAATCGTACATATGGAATTTACTCAACTCCAGTACGGAAAAGCCGGAATAGACAGGCTTGTTCATTTTAAGTTCCAACTTGCGAGAGAAAACCGCGATCACATTCGGACTAATTATTTCCCAGCGTTTACATAGTGGATTTGAAATGTACTTATCTAACCGTTCTTCATCCGTGATAATTTCAACATTGATTTGCTTACGACTAGATTGAATGGTCTTGCCAAATATCAGATTGCAACAGGCCTTAAAGAAAGATATTTCAAATTTATTTTTCGCGTTCTGTCTATTCCGGATATTGAAGTCGATGTAGCTTTTCAGCCAGGGAGATTGGGAAAAGCTAATGACACGATGCACTTTCAATAATTTCAAACCGAGCTGAAGGTAGAGCTTTAAATTGACATAGTGAACAATGTACTTTTCACGGTTGAAAAGTGTGTTCATGAGCTTTTTGGTTCCAGTTTGACCGTTCTCATTTGTTTGGTAGTTCGACAGCAATTCGCGTGGCGGTGTTTGGTGGAGAGGTGTGAGTGGGAAGCTGGCATGCTTATCATGTAACTCTTGAGGGTACTTGAGATCACATTCTATTATATATCCGGTTTCTGAATTGCTGTCCAAATTCGCGAAATCAAGCTTGGAAATTTCTTCCTCTGAGAGGAATTTGAAATTTCCAACAGGTAAGCTTCGGCTCATAGCTTCCGAGTATAAACTGTTTGCATCGATATAAAGGAGATAATTAGACGGTTTTGAAGGATCGTATGTTTCGGGTAGATGTTTGTTATTCGCTTCACAATAACGTTTACCGATGAATGACACCCCACCCCTCATCCCTGCCCCAAACATAAGATGCATGTCAGGATGAGTAATCAATTCTAGTTCGACTTTAGTGTGTTTCAGCATGCAATTCCAGGTGAAGTGCGCGAGAGAAAGAAAATGGGTCACATCAAGGCCGTATGAGCTAAAAAGCATAGACCTCATGGATTCAAAAACTACCGCTAATAGCATTACAACCAAACATAAATAAAAATTGTGATATTCACCCAGATTTTTCAGCTTGAATGTTGAGAACACTCTTTGCGCATGCTCATATTCTTCGCGAGACAGAGGTGTATCAGTTAAATCATTATGAAAACATTCGATGGGAGGAAGCGATGTTTCCGCGAATTTTTTGGGACAGCTCATGTACGAGTAAGGATATACTCCTTTTTTCAACAAGAGCTGTCTGTGTTCGCGAGGTGGATCATGAAACACCGAAAATAATCGTTTGAACTTATTTTCCATGTCTGTACTTTCTACCAAATTATGCACCAATACTTCCAAGGATTCAGACATAAACTTGTAGGAATCTAAAAATTTAATTTTGCCTACTGAAAGTGTCAAAAATCTCTCTGACGTATTTGCGATGCAGGAAATTTCTTTTTTACATTTACCGAGCGATTTCAGAATAAAATGCGAATCAAAACCGGAGAAATTATGAAAATAACACGAAATGTACTCCGGAGTACGAGCTGTTAAATTACAAGAAACATGTGCCGCACACAAGTAATTACCGGTTTCATGCGCGTGGTGACGACATTTAATATCACTGTCTAAAAACGGTTCAGCACAAAGCCTGCAGTTTACCGAATTTTGAAATTTGCGCTCTTGACTTTCGGATAAAGCTTGCATCGGAATTTCTCGTTTCATATCCTCATACAAAATGTTGCCGAGATCTGTAATTTCCTGAAGAAATTTCTCCATGATTTTTTCGTCTAAACTACTCGATCTATGGAGTACAGGTCCGTAGGCGATTTCCCCGTTAACATCGATAACAATGAAACAATAGCCGCAGGGAATATGGCACGCCGTTTTCTTTGTGTAACTACGAGTAATTTCATCAGAATCGGATTCATCATCATTATTATCGATATTAACAACATAAGTTTCTAAATCCGCGTGAATGGTGTACTTTTTCTTCAACGTCGCGCCTAGTTTCTTGAATTCAATTGTCTCTCCGCGTTTAGGATATGAAACGCGCTGAGATTCAAACTTGGAACAAAGTTCCACATGTTTCATCAAATTTGCTTCAGCATCACAATTCTCAGTTTTGTTTGATGTGAACCGGTGAAAACAAAAATTGCAAATGTGTACTTGACCATGGTGTTTTGACCATAAAAAGCATTTTTCGTCAGAGAGATTTTTGACATTTATAATGCAATGTTTGTTTTTCAAAAACTGGGGTGTTTGAATGAAACTGAATGTGTATATAGGATTAAATTTAATCACATTCACATCCAGTGATTCAATTTTCTTTGGCACCCATCCACTCTCATGTCTTACGAAATTTTCGAAAGATGAGAGGATTTTTTTCACAGCCAAGAAAAAATGCTCATTAAAATCTTCATAGTTCTCAAGCATATTTAGCGCTATGTTGGAGTAACTATGTAGATTTATTAGACATGAGACAGTCTCACCAACCTGCTTGTCATCCATCACCACTAATTTATACAGCAAAACATTTAATACTATAAACCACTTAACATTCCCATCATGGCGTGCCGCATGTTCCCTAATTATGTCGAAAACTCGACGTTTCGACCTCTCAAGCATGTTGGTGATGTCGATATCCTCAGCCTCGTCATCGAGGGTGATGCGATGGCGGACTGCTGCAGAATTCACACCACGTAGTCTGCGTTCCCTCGGCATGATTCTGAAAAACAAAAGAATAACGATCAGGATGAGATAGAGTACAACAGCATGTTTAGTTGTGAATTGTCATTGGTAGAAGAAGGGTGTGTGAAAATGATATCTCAAGATCACATAATGTTGTATGAAAGATTAAGATTATTATCTTTTGATAAAAGATGGTCGAAATCTTCTCCGTATTTGTCCGCGGAAAACATGGCGAAAGAGGGATTTATATTCTCATCTGCACCAGACATTGTGCGATGTGTATTTTGTTCAATTTGTTTGGGAAAATGGGAAGAAAGTGACATACCAGCAATAGAACATGCAAGGTACAGTCCGAACTGTAGAAGGAAAGATAATATAACAATTGAAGAGGAGAATTTCGATAATAATATTCTACAAGAATATGAAGAAAGATATTTAACTTTTAATTGTGTAGAAGATTCATCCGTTCAAGGAGAGTATTTTGAAAAGCATCATCATCTACATTGTGACTTTTGTAAATCATTATGCAATAAAGCAGAGTATTTTGCGAGAAATGGTTATTTCTTACATAAAAATCCATTCTATCTGCAATGTGTCTATTGCAAATATATTATCGAAAATCCATTTGAAAAAGTAATACATTTACCGTTTTGTTTATATGAAGAGTGTGAGAAAGAAGAGCGGGGCTTGGATGTTCCGGATATACCATATCGTAAAGATGAAGTAAAATCGCATGCATGCAGTATATTGTAGAAGGTTTTTTATCCTCCAAGGACAAAAACTGTGCTCCGAGGACAAAAACTGTCCTCCGAGGACAAAAACTGTCCTCCGAGGACAAAAATTGTCCTCCGAGGACAATTTTCCTCTCCTCCTCAGAGGATGAAATCAAAGTAAAAATGTACTTACATGTACTGGCTGATGGTGCGCGAATCTCCTCGAGTGTACAGGTGTAGATAGCGGGCTATGGTACAGGTGTAGATAGCGAGCTATGGCTCCTTTCAGATTGATTCCTCTCAGGTGTAGATACCGCCTTTGACTCCTTTCAGATTGATTCCTCTCAGCTGTGTTGTCTCGACGAGAGCTCAACTGGTTATGAGGTTCGGAACTCGAATTGAGAGGTGAGAAAATGCTGTGAAAACAATGAAATATTTGATAACTGAACTGAAATCAATCGAGAATGCTATTCAAAAAAGTGAGCCCTATGTTGAAATGCTGTGAAATATTTAATAATATTAGAAATCAATCGAGAATGCTATTCCTCTATCTTGAAATGTTGTGAACTATCTAATAATATTAGAAATCAATCGAGAATGCTATTCCTCTATGTTGAAATGCCGTGAAATATTTAATAATATTAGAAATCATTCGAGAATGCTATTCCTCTATGTTGAAATGCTGTGAAATATTTAATAATATTAGAAATCATTCGAGAATGCTAATATGTTTAAGTGAGTTGGCATGGGGGATTTCAGCTTCTAGCAGGTGTTTTCACCCTCTCATGCAGAGTTCTAGACGAGATTTTTTTTTTTCGTCTTCTAACACATGGATGCTATTCGAAAAATGATCGAGTGTCTTATAGGAGAGAGAATACTTACAAACCGATAATGATGTGGGAGCACGTGTTGTTGAGGAGAAATTTGAATTTTTTTGCCTTGTAGCACGCTTCGCTCTCGCTCGCACAAGCCTGGAACAGAGAGAGAAATGTATGCTATAGAAACAGAAGCGATGAGAGGAAAATTATCATTTACATCAGAGACAGATTCGAGTATACTTCACGATGAGTTCTCCATCAACATCTTCTTCATACATCTTACCAGACAGCCCGCCACAGCGCATCCTCAACTACTGGCAGCGGAAAGCTGCCCTCGCTGCTGAGTTGTCCGCTGCCGCCTCCGCTCCCTCACCGCTCAGCGTGGAACCACCATCACCATCCGGGGAGATCATCGTTGGGGACAGCCCTATTCAGCGCTTGGCTCCAGCACCTACCTGGGCACCGCGGCGTGCGGTGCTAGCTACCCTCTCGAACAACATCAAGCAGAAGCAGGCAAAGAGGGAGTTGGTGTTTGGGGACGAGCCTGAGGTTAGCGGGGAAGAGGAGGAGGAGTCAATCTACTCTCAAACAAAGGTTAGTTTCAACAAATATTATTAACTTGTGTATGCACAGATTTTTTCCGTGATTGATTGTTAAAAAATTTGTGCACATACAAGTCTTTGATTATTTGATACGAATATTATTTGAAATGATTAGAAATTGAATTATTGTTTAAAGTACTCGATCATGCATCAATGTTACGAATATTATTTGAACTGATTAGAAATGGAATTATGAGATATTATTGTTTAAAGTACTCGATCATGCAACAATTATTTGTTACCAATATTTCCTTGAAGTGATTAGAATGCTAAGGAAATATTATTTGAACTGATTAGAAATTATTGTTTAAAGTAATCGATCATGCAACAATGTTGCCAATATTTCCTTGAAGTGATTAGAATGCAAAGGAAATATTATTTGAAGTGATTAGAAATTGAATGCAAGGAAATATCATTTGAAGTGATTAGAAATTGAATTATAAGATATTATTGATTAAAGTAATCGATCATGCATAAATGTTACCAATATTTCCTTGAAGTGATTAGAAATTGTTTAAATTAATCGAACATGCATAAATGTTAGCAATATTTCCTTGAAGTGATTAGAATGCAAAGGAAATATTATTTGAACTGATTAGAAATGGAATTATTGTTTAAAGTAATCGATCATGCATGAATGTTACCAATATTATTTGAACTGATTAGAATGCAAAGGAAATATTATTTGAAGTGATTAGAAATTGATGCCAAGGAAATATTATTTGAAGTGATTAGAAATTGATGCCAAGGAAATATTATTTGAAATGATTAGAAATTGAATTATTGTTTAAAGTACTCGATCATGCATCAATGTTACGAATATTATTTGAACTGATTAGAAATGGAATTATTGTTTAAAGTAATCGATCATGCAACAATTATTTGTTACCAATATTTCCTTGAAGTGATTAGAATGCTAAGGAAATATTATTTGAACTGATTAGAAATTATTGTTTAAAGTAATCGATCATGCAACAATGTTATTTCAATAACTGATATTACTCACTTTATGCAGAGAATGCCAATTCGATGATGTCGAGTTGAGATTATGACAATAATCTGATGTAGAGATCAATAATCTATTGATCAAGTTCTCTAGTATGATGATAATCTGAAACAAATAAGACACTAATCGAATATTTTTCAACAGAAACGAGCTGTAATGGAGCATGACTCCTCACTCGCCCCGCTAATGAAGGAGGTGGAGGGCGCGGGAGAGTTGGACTTTGTCCAACTCATAAACAAACCTCTACCCAAACCGTGGATCCCGCTGAGGGAGTTGAAGGAGGATCTACCGTACTGCATCATCAGAGCTCGAGAGGACACCAATAAACACGGTCGACGTGTAATTTTAAAAATAAGGAATGCAGGAAGCAAATGTGAGGTGTATCTACCTCAAAGATTTGCTTCCTGCATTACCAGAGAAAAAATAGAACATTTTAACATCAACTGTAAAAATTATGTGTTGCTAGTAACACATAAGTTGCCAAATTGGTCGGATATAAAAATTGTTAATGCTTAACAATTTTTATATCTGTATACAAATGACCTATGTGTTACGAATTGTATAGATGTATGTATGTGTGAAAGTAGTGTTCAATAAATTGTAATATTGTTTCTATAAAAATTGTTTTCAATTCTTACCTGTTGTTGTTGTTGATAAGTTCGTAATGAATAGTAGAAACACACAGAAGAAGAAATGGTTCAGCTGCTCTGTTGTGAATGATATTTAAATAAGGTGACTGGGTCTTTTATAGTTTGTTGTGAGCATGCTCAGTAGTCTTTACCGCTACACACACACACACACACACACACACACACACACAACACACACACACACTCACACACACACACAGCCAAGAGGCAGCGGCTTCTCGCTCACTCCCTCCTACATCTGTTTTGGCACGTGTTCCTGCAGATGTGGGTGGGCGCGCAATGCCAGCATCATTTCCCCCCTTTTCAAATCGCATTCACCTTTCAGATTATTTGCTATTTGAAATAATATTCTTATCATTCAAGCAATGTTATAAGCACATAGCAATAGCGTGTGAATTCATTTCCAACTTGATTGAAAATTAAACCAATTCGATTCAATTCAAGTTGGTGTATTGATTAATTAACCTCAGTTAATGTTCAACCATTGAGTTGAAAGGTAATGAAAAATGGTATGTAGGAGAAAGCAGAGTTCGAGGAAATGGGGTAAAGGAATCTTGAGTTCAGCGGCAAGAGTTTTTAAAGGTGTGTCAGGTTTGGCAGGTAATGTGACATCAACTATTTTAAATAAGGTAATTGATAACCTGGGAGAGGAAATTCATATTCCGGGATACGAGTATTGTGGGCCAGGAACAAAGGTTAATGAGAGGTGATCAAGGTATAAATTCATTAGATAGAGCTTGCAAGGTACATGATATAGCATATACGCAAAATAGCGATAATAAAACTCGAGCGGTAGCTGACAGAGCTCTAGCAAACGCTGCATGGGACATTTTCAAAAATCCTCAAACACCCCTTGCCGAGAAAGCACTTAGCTATCTTGTTACAAATGTCATGAAAGCTAAAGCGGCGTTTGGTGGGTCTTTGAGAAAGAAGAAGAAGAAGAAGAAGAAGAAGAAGAAGAAGAAGAAGAATGAGAGGAGAAGTTATAGTAACGATATTAGACGCAAAGCTATAGCTCAGTTAAAAAAGCATATTGCAGGAAAAGGGTATTTTTTGAAGCCTTTTCCTCAAATAACTAGTGGAGGGAGAGTTTTAATTCCACCCCTACCCCCATCATCATATGGAGTGAGTTTATTCCCTCAAAAACAAGTTAAGAAACGTAGAACAACAAAGAAGAGTAGGAAGAAGACAAAGAAGAAGGTATGAATATTGAAGGAGAATTGAGTAATTATGATTTGATTGATTGGTCGAAATTATTACAGATTCAGCTAAGAGGCATATATATGCTAGATGCATTACCCAAAAAAAATTCTAAAAAACGAGAATGCCATTGTGAATTTAGCAAGGGAAAGTGAGGATGGCACACATTGGGTAGCATATAAGAAAGTCGGCTCTAATGTTTGGTATTTTGATCCAATTGGAAATTTACAACCTCCATACAAATTGGACGAATATTGGAAAAAAGAAAATGGAGTAAATATATTTTATAATGTAGAGCATATGCAACCATTAAATAGCGATTTTTGTGGTCATCTTACATTATTGTTTCTTGCAAATCAGTTGTAATTAAGTGTTTGTGCTGAACACACAAGATGGTTGTTATTACATTAAGATCTAACACGAGTAACCTCTATGAACATTTACAAGAAATTATAGAATTGGATAAAAATCGTGAATGGGAAATTGGATTGATTAATTTTTCTAGTTACAATAGTATTGCAAACATTAACAAAGGAACAAATTCCAGCTTCAAATATGGCGATAGATTAATCGAGTTGGATACCGGTGCATATGAAGTTGAGGATATTATAAAATCTTTAAAGAATAAATTGAAATTGATGGGAAGAAGAATAAACTTATTATACGTGCAAACGCAAATACTATGAAGATTGGAATTCATTCTGATAAGCCTATTGATTTAACACGTTCTGATTCGATTGCTAAGATACTTGGTTTTGATAATGTTGTTTTGCAGCCAAATAAATGGCATTATTCCAAACATTTGGTTAACATAACAAGCGTTGACAGTATTGTAGTTGAGTGTAATTTAGCATGTGGCAGTTACTCTGACAGAAAACAAAAACATATAATCTACGAATTTTTACCAAAGGTTCCTAGCGGGTATTTAATAAACGAAGTACCATCACCGATTATTTATGTACCTTTGAATACGCATCGAATTCAAACTATTAATGTGAAGGTAACGGACCAGAATGGATCGTTTATTGATTTCCGTGGAGATACAATTACAATTAGGTTGCACATACGTGAAAAGTAATGGGTTATCTTATTTTCAACCCACGTTCGAATATGTGCATGCACAATCAAGTCATTAAAGAAAGGAACGCAATAGCATCAACACCTAAAAACAAACGTGCTTTGTCGGCTAAAAGCGCGAGAATATTAGAAAAGTTGGGTTTTATAGTTGATTGGCGAAATGTTAGGAGGGGGAGCGGCAGCAATTAGTGAAATTCTGGATGTGGAGACAGACCTTCAGTTTTATAATGATATTACTAAATTCCAATTTCACACTCATACAGTTTATTCGGGACAGGAAATAAAAAACTCTGACGAGGCACGTATTGGCATAAATTCTTTAGATGTCTATTCTTTACCTTGTAAATCATTCATATTGATTGAGGGAACAGTTAACTGTACAAAACCGGGAACAGACCCAGGCGATGCACCAGTTGCAGCAGACTTTAAATTAAGCAGTAACGTAATCGGCAACCTTTTTGACGAAATACGATATGAATTAGCAGGTCAGCAAATTTCTAAATCAAGATTGATTGGATTAACATCCACAATTAAAGCTATTCTAGTGAAGAATACTCTTGATAAAAACACATATCACTTGGCTGGTTTTGACAGAGCAGGATATGAGCTAACGGATAATAAATTCACTTTCTGTGTACCGCTGAAATTAATCCTCCCATTTTTTGAAGATTTTCTAAGAATAATTTTAAATTTAAAACAGGAACTCGTCTTATTGAGGTCACCGACAGACCTAAATTGTGTTGAGTCTACAAGTGGAACAAGCGTTAGTGTGAAAATTACAAAACTACAATGGAGAATGCCCTACATAACTTTAGAAGATCATGTAAGACTGAAATTTTTGAGACTGCTCGATGCTGACACTCCACTGAAATTAGGTTTCCGGCATTGGGAAATTTGTGAATTACCAAATTTGCAAAATTCACTTAACCATTCTTGGGCAGTTCGTACCACATCGAGTTTTGATAGTCCAAAATATGTTAAAATTGCATTTCAAACTGATTGTAAGAATAAAATTAAAAAATCAATATCTAATTTCGATAGCTGTGGTATTTACAATGTTAAAGTATATTTGAACAGCGAGTATTATCCATATGAAAATCTGCTAGGTGAGAAGGAGGTATTATACCGCATGTTCCTGGATTTCGCGCCCTCATATTATAATCATTCAATCAATAGCGAACTCGGAACAGAAATTGACTTTAAAACGTTTTGTGAATCAACACCGCTGATTGTTGTAGATTGTTCACACCAACCAAGTCATTTGAAATCATCGACAGATGTTCGTATTGGAATGGAATTTAATAGTGCAGTACCTGCAAATACTTCCGCGTATTGCGTTTTAATTAGCGATTGTGTGATGGAGTACACACCTCTGACGAGCATGGTGAAAGAAGTTCAGTAATTTGCGCACCGCCTATATAAGGTGTGCATTCTGCTCAATTTAGTTCATTATCAGTTTCACCTTTGAACAGACAACATGTCCTATTCTTTGTGTTCTGATATTTTGGACAAGCCACAAACTACCAGTATTCAGTGTGATCTTGATAGTTTCTATTATGAAGCAAGTACACCAAAGCCGCTGCAGGTGGAGGAGGAGAAACGAGAAGAGGAGGAGGAGGGGAGGGAGAAAGACGAAGGATTCAACGAGCCCGCCGAAGATAAAGAAGTGGACAAGCAGACGCCTACGAAAATTGCTACGGTTGATCTTCACTGGTTTAAACAAGATTGTAATCAAATTATTGTGAAAGAACTTGCCATAATTGATCAGTTTAATAATTATATTGTGTTCCATTTCAAATCACCATTTGCAAAGACAGAATTGAGTGCAAAATTGTATAACGATGTAACATGGTTAGAACGTCACTATCATAAAATAAAATGGGAAGATGGAGATTTAGAATACAGTGACTCATTAATATGTGATTACCTTGCAGGTTATGAGAAAATTTTTACAAAAGGAACTGAGAAAGCAAAGTTTTTAAGAAGATTGCATAGCAACGTTCAATGTATACCAGAGGATTTTCCAAAACCTGATTTCAGCTTTTTCACTAGTTCATGGTGTTATGCTGTGTGTAACATTCATAAAAATAGACCACATTCTCGCTGTACTTTATTCTCTGCACAACATTATAATTCTTTGTTGTTTAAAAATATGTATCAAACAAATAATTTCTTGTGCGAAAACAATCGAATGCAAAGTATGAAAATGGCTCCGATGTACACAAATTCGCAGAAAAGAAACTTTGCTCATTATGGATTCTTCTACAACGGAAAGGATCTACAATGTGTTTATTGCTTACATGCATTGAGACTGCATAAAGCGTGTACATGTTGTCTGTCGACAATTAATGAAGAAAGACCACTTAATTACTCTATAATAGTTCCTGCCTACACTTAGTTTACTACTCAACAACATGGATCCGAGAAAGTGGTTGGCTGCTGACAACGAATTGGAAGTGAGGTTAAAAAACTGTATTGATTGGTACGATGAGTGTGAAAGTGCAATTAGGAAATCAACTCCTGAAAATTATAGTTTGGCGAAACAATTGAAAGACATTTTTCTAAGCACGGTTAATTTAAATGACATAAGAGACTATCTATGTTATTATCATCCTCATAATTTGTGTATAGATAAGCTAATTAAAATTGAAGATGAAATTATGAATAGTTGTGCTGAAATGTGTAAATAAATGTTTTCTGCCTTCAAATGATTTTTCATTCCAATATCCCATTCACGATTTTTAGTTTAGTTGCTGCTTAGAGCTAGGCCTGACAACACGTGTGGCGTGATCTTTTTTATACAGACACGAGCCCCTATAACACATGCATCTCATCAATTTAGAAAGAGAGATATATCTTTCTCTATTCCCCTCATTCGACACATGTCAAACATCTGGGAAGCCTTTAACATGCAGTGTTATGGTTTTTCAAAATTCAAAAAATTAACTTGACTCTTGATGTCAATTTCATTTAACGAATTTGATTCAATTGCGAAGAATATTAAATTTTCAACAGGATGTCAAGATATTGATTTACCGTTAACAAAAACAGAAAATGTACGCTTTTCGATTTTATCTGAGATTTTCGAACTGCTCAATATTCTAGACAGCGGCCATCTACATTATGATTGTTCAAATGATTCAGCATTATCTGTTGTTAAAAATTCCGATGAACTTTGGAAATGCTTGTACGATATTGCAGATAAAAAATGTAAAAGAACTTAGATCATTGTAGAGATTCACTAGTATAGCATTAGATGTGAGAGAGAGAGAGAATTTCTCAATTCACTTTAATTTGTCAGTATAGCATTAGATGTAGAAATATGGATTCACTTTAATCTGTCACCAAGGGAATTTTTCCCTCTCAAATAGATTTTTTCCCCTCATCTAGCATTCACTTTAATTTGTCAGTATAGCATTAGATGTAGAAATATGGATTCACTTTAATCTGTCACCAAGGGAATTTTTCCCTCTCAAATAGATTTTTTCCCCTCATCTAGCATTCACTTTAATTTGTCAGTATAGCATTAGATGTAGAAATATGGATTCACTTTAATCTGTCGGTATAGAGAGGGAATTTTTCCTCCTAAAAGGGAAATTATTTTTTCCCTGAGGGAATTTTTCCTCCTAAAAGGGAAATTTTTTTTCCCTCACCTGGGGAGGGGGAGAGAGAGAGAGAGAAAGATATATCTCTCTCTTTTCAACCCTCTCACCACCACTGGGCAGGGGGAAGGGGAAATCTATTTTTAGAAAGAGCGAGAGAGAAAGATATATCTCTCTCTTTTCAACCCCCTCACCTCCACTGGGCAGGGGGAAGGGGAAATCTATTTTTAGAAAGAGAGAGAGAGAAAGATATATCTCTCTCTTTTCAACCCCCTCACCTCCACTGGGCAGGGGGAAGGGGAAATCTATTTCTAGAACACCCCCCCCACCCTACAGGCGGAGGAAAGGGGTGGCGGGATGGACGAGGGGGGAGAGGGGGGAGGGGGTTTTGGAGCAAAAAAACCCGTCAGTTATCTCAAAATCCCTCTACTTTGTTGAGCAAAGATCGAATAGCTTTCTGCTTCGAACAGTTCAAATTCATCTTCATTATGCCTATATAATATATCTATATATAAAAATTTACAATTCCAACAAGTTCTATCAATCATCTGCATTTCTTCAAGTGAATGAGTAACACTATTGCAAATAGATATAAGGTATAAAGTATCTCACATATATCAAGAAGATTTAAGATCAACTTCACATCTAAAGCAATCTACATTCACAAGCAATCACAAATATTTTTATTTCTGCCAATCTACAATCGTCAATAATGGCTGGAATTTAGTTATTCCGTCATTTTTAGGAAATGGAATAGCTTTTTCAAAAATTCACACCCTAAGGCTGTGCAAAGGTTAAAATTAAACTTTCTACTGGTGATTTTTTTCAAAATTTTTCGATTTGAATATTTTCAAGTTGAGCATTTTTTGTAAATTGAATAACTTTCTCAGAAATCTATATTTTCAGAAAATTTCTGTTTTACACGATCAACAATACCATGAAGTATATAAGATATATGAGTAAGATCAACAATATCCTCTAAATTTCATGGATTTATCTCTTACCGAATTTGAAATGTTCAATCCCAAAAATTTAAACTTTAGGCGCTCAAATCTCAAAAATTAAGAGAAAAAATTATGGGAATAAATGTTTTCTTATGGAAACTTTTTCATTTTGATAGCTTGATGATATAAAAATCAAAAAACTTTGAAAAATATTACCAGTAGAGAGTTTATTTTCAGCCTTTGCACAGCCTTAAAGAGTTTTTTTTACTATCACCAGTAAATAGTACCCAAATCGATTTTTTCTATTGTCACCAGTAAAATGTTAGTCAGTTGCACAAGCTTTTGAGAACAGTTTGTAAAATTGATAACAGTTCATTGGATAAAATTATTATTCAACAACAAATGATTCGTTTTTATGGAAGGTGGTGGGTTCTGAAGTTCTGATTCAATCATTATCATCAATATATCGTATTACGAGTATACTTACGACACTACCCATTTAGCCTTCCTCTGTCACAGTTCCTGATGATTAATGACACCCAAGTCCTCCCATTATTAGCGTCTGCCTATCCTTATTGTTATTCTGAACAATGGATCGCTCAGTGGACTATTTTTTGCTGAATTGCTCATCGGACGACACCTTGGGAATAGCCCTCAGCTGGATGGGATTCAGGGTATCCTTCCCCGCAAATCTATATATTTATATAAATAATATAAAAGAGAAAATATCCAAATTTAGTGGAGAAGCTCAGCTAGGGTGTAAGAATGTTGTAGTAGGAGGACTTTAGAATAACGCAAAAGATACACCTAAAATAAACGGGTTTTCCAGCGTTTAAGAATATTTCTGCGTTTCCTCAGTTTTAAAAAGAAGTAGGGTAATAGACAGAAAATGTTCAAATTTGGTAAACAGGTGCGTACAGCACCTGTGCGTATTCACGCACCGCGAACACGCCAATCCACTTTCCATCAGCTGATTATATCTGTATTCTTACAAAAACGGTAAGATACAGATATAAAAAGTCTGGCATCAGCTGTTAAAAAATGAATTGCACGTTTTCGCGGCGTGTAAATCTGTACGCACCTCAAGGTCCATGTTATACGAGCGCTGATAACTTGAGTTAGCAATGTTACTTCCATAGTGCACGCTAACAACGCTGTGTGTAACTTGGTTTAGCGCTGCCAGCGCCGCGTTAACGCCGCGGCATTAGCGCTCGTATAACATGGGCCTTAGATGTAGAAAATGTTCTATTAGAAGAGCTGTGGAATAACGTCAAACATAGGCCCGAAATAAGTGTTTTTCTTCTTTTCGTCAGCTTTTTTCAAATTAGGTAAAAATGTTCACAGGGTGAACAAATGTCAGCTAGGGTCTAAAACTATTATGTTGAGAGATGCCCAATATTTCACCGAAGATACGCGCAAAGCTGGCGTTTTCCAATTTTTTCTATATTTTTCGGTTTTTTTATTATTTTATGGACAGGAATTGTTTACATCTGTTCCACAGGTCCGTGTAATATTTTTTTTGGTTCAGAGTTGTTTTCCAGGGGTCTCAGGAACAACTGAATTTGAAAGTGTAAACTTGAGGAAATGGCGCTGATAAATAAATTAGAGGGATTCTTTTCTCCAGTTTTTCATTTAGTTTTCTATGTATATTTCTTCAGAAAATTCATACTTGAGAGAGTTTGATATGAAAGTTTTGTAAGTTAACCACGTCATTCCTATCTCAAATTTCAAAGGCCTGAACTGAATACAATAATTTTCATAATATCCTAACAAAGTCTCTACAGAGAAATATTTATTCATTCCAATGGAAACACGATTTTTTCCATCCTGCACTACATAATTTGAATTAAACGGTTCCTAAAATTCTCTTTTGACTGTTTGATGGAAAGAAGCATGCCTATATGAAAAATGTAGACAAGCGAAGCGAGCCTGCCGACTAGTATCAAATAGTTTTCATCAATAGAATGTATAGTATTGTACTTTGAAATTTTTCAATTCACTTCAATTTTCTATAATACTATTGCTGCTGGATCCTCCTTGAACCGCCACTGCCTGTGATTCCATGACCCCTGGACCCCGGCAGTGTCAATGGGACTCGCTTCGTTCGCCTGCAAATCCCATTGAAACGGATTCCTCTTGTACATCCGTTGATCAGTCAAGAGTATTTTGAAGTTGCTTCAATTGCTTGTTGTTTTGAAATGTGGCTCTTGGATAAAAACATAAAAATATGAACCAATACTCAAGCTGAACCTCATTATGAAGTTGAACTATTGGTTCTTGAAAAATGTGATATAACTCTTAAAAAAGTGATGAATGACTGGGAAAAGCAGGCGTGATTTCAGGAAATCCATAGAGTTAGTGCATGAGATATATATATGTCAGTTTACTCGCGAAAACTCTGGCACACAGAGCGTGCGAGGAGCTTGGTTGTCGGGCTTGGTGACAACAACCAAGCTCCTTGCACGCTAGCGTCAACTAGTCTCCCCGACAGTAAATACCCTACTGGTTCGGAGGGGACTAGTTGTCGGGACCGCAGACGACAACTAAGCTCCTCGGTCGCTGACGACAACTAGTCTCCCCGTCAGTAAAGCTCCTCTCTCAGGAGCTCAGTTGACGCCGTCAGTAAATCGCCTCGAATGTGGTTTTAAAAGGAGCTTTACTGTCGGGGAGACTAGTTGGCGCGTTCCCGTTTCATATGCAGCCCGGAAATATTTCAATCTGAGTTGTCTCCGACGCTCGCATGGCCAGTGCTACTGGCCAGCTCCTTCTCACTGTCAGCTCGACAGCCATATTGATAGTTCCCTCCCACCAACTCGGAATTATTTTTACTCCATTCTACAGGTTTTTCAGAGTGTATTTCAAATTGAAAAACATAAATGAATTCAACTAAAAGTATTCTTTTATCTACATACACATATATTTAAGATGATGAATTTAAATGGAATATATATTTAAAAGTTAAACATATTAATAAATCTCGCATAATCATTCTTGAAATCTTCTTCTTTTTCAGCTGTGAATCAATTCAGTCAAGTCCAATCAAGTTTCAGTCCAATTTAAATTTGTTGTTACAATGATATTTTTCAAAACCTCACCTACATGTAGTCCGGGATTTTTTGAGCACGTTTTACAAAAAATAAAAACTGTTCTTTTTCTCTCTTTTCCTGGCCGTCTATCACTGCAAACAGCACAGTCTCTGGTCTTGCCGTCTGGTAGTTGATAGAGCAGATGCAATTTGCTATTAAGTCTCTCATCATCCACTTATTGAGACGGTCTTCCTCGTTTTTTCAAATTTCTTACATCAAATTATTTGAATCTACATCGCTGTCATGCTCAGAATCAACTATCAGATGAACTTCGTCACAATCCTCTTTCATATTTTCATATTTAATCCTCTTTCGTAGTCTCATATTTCATTGGATCCTAAAATATTCTCCATATCCACTTAAACGACATGAACAACTCGAAATTGGTAAAGAAAATAATATAAGATATGAAAATCAAAAGTAACCATATTCACTTTAAAAACTCTCTATCATAATAATGTAAACAATGTACGGTTGACATGAGACTGAGACAGCTGTGGACAATATGTCATCTGTTGTTATTATTATTCACTATAAAGTTGGCAGAAGTATTCTATTTAGTTAGAGAAATACTCAGTTTTAAACCGTTATGTTGGTAGTGAGGTCACGTGGGGTTGCCTTTGGTCTATTTGCGTTTTCTCTGTCGTTAGATCGTTCACTCAATACTAACTGGAACGGGCTGTCCAATGCTAAGCTACAGCCAAAAGTGTGTAAGGCGGAGTGAGTGAGACAGGCCTACCGTGTGGGATACCCTTCTTTCTCGTACTCATACATTTAAGAAGGTTGTTGCAGCTCTTGAGTACGATTTTTCATTTTTAAAGTTGAAAAACGGATTTGAATGAGTATTAGGGCTATCAGAATTAGATCACAACCTTTTCTCTTAAATATTGTGATGTATTTGTCGTAAAATGCGTAGAATTGAATAAAAATACGACCGAGAAATGGTGATGTATTGTGTTGCATTTGGATGCAAGAATGGGCATGTTAAAGGAAATGAAATACCATTTCACAGGTAAGTCAAACATTTTCAGTCTATTAATCAATTTGAAGAAACCTTTTTTGTTCTACATAAATTTCCAATACTTTTTTACTTTCCTTGCCCTACTACCATAGGTAAGGAAAGTATTGCTTTCCAAAAAAATTAAGGTACCCCAATTTCAAGTTTTCTATACGTTTCAAGGTCCCCTGAGTCCAAAAACATGATTTTTTGGTATTGGTCTGTGTGTGTGTGTGTGTGTATGTCTGTGAACACGATAGCTCCATTCCTAATTAAATATAACCTAAATTAAACCTAACCTCTAAACCTTTCACATTTAATACTTTAGATTTATTCGTCATCTTTAGAACAAAACATAAACACGTGGTTCATTTCATGAACATGTTCACAAACATGTGGTTCAATGCAAAATCCTAACCCCCTAACCTATCTTTTTTACCTTTGAAACATCAAAAAACATAACTCTACCTAGACCCTAGCCCCTCCTAGCATATTGCAATTTTAAAGCAAAAACCTAACCTATCCCAATAAAACATTATCAAATATAACCTAAATAAAACCTAACCCCTAACTCTTTCACATTTGTTGAACGATAGACAAGGATAGCAGCACCATTGCAAATCGTACACTACCATTATAACGTGGACCTCACTATAGATACTCAGAGAATACTTTTGAATAACTATGTTATAACTGCGACTGTTGCTTGCCGTTACTCTGTTTCTGAGACAAAGAGAAGCTGCTAACAGGCCTATTATTAGAAAGCACGTTGGTATTATCTACGCGTTGCTAGAATCACAGCTTTTATTACGGGTACGCGCCACCTTAGTCCTCTGACACACCCAGAACCTGACAGGAGTGGACAGCGACTATCTCATCCATCGACACCGTACGCCAGCGACAGGGAAAGACTGTTTTGAAAGAGTCTCGAATTGGCGTGTGCGTTAGGCGCCAAAACCGGTCACTTTTACATCCGTACAGAAACGACAAAGTCAGACACATCGAATCTCTGACACTTCAAGAACAAGACGGTCAGGTTCTACTTCTTGGACGGACTGTACTACGCAGAGCTGTCTGGTTTTCAAACAATGGTATTGTTCTGATGAATCCCCACATGTAGGCTATTCTTAACAAGACCATTGACAATTTATTTCTGAAACCTATCACTCTTTTCTATCCCTCTTCGTAGTAATATCAGGCGATGACTTATCTTGTAACTGTATAATTCCTATTTATCAGTCCCATATATCATTTACATTTGTAAGTCCTATATATCATTCCTATTTTGTGCAGTTGTCTCTCTTTTCTGCAGTTATTTGGAGCTTAAATTTAATAATAGAACTATTACTAAATTTCTTGACACAAAACAAAAATAACTTCACTTAATAGGTCAATTGTCAAGATTAGTGAGTACACTGAAACTTCTCTATAATTCGTAGTTTTGTCATCAAAAACACTAATTAGTTTTCCCATAAAGATAAATACACTGATATGCCATAGTAACTGATAACTCCAGTAATGAGTTCATCGAAAATTATGCTACAGTAACTAATAACTCCAGTGATGAGGAGACCGAAAATCACATCAACTGATGAAGTGAATTGGAAAAAAGGGTGTTGTGATTTATCATTAATAAGCTGGAATATTAATTGCATGCAATTACCATAATTTACCCATTTATTCATAACAGCTAATGCTATTTAAGAATAATCACATATACTGTCCTTAATGCCCCGAACTCAGCTGATTAATATACAAATTTTACATCAACTCACTTTTGTTAATGTCTGTCTGCCTGTTGAGGTATTGTTTGTTTCCACCATAGCCTATATATTTATTAGATAATACAACTTGTGATAGCAATACCTTTAACGTTATAGTAATTGGTATTATTAGTTTAGGGATTTTGAATTCTGATTGTGAATTATTTACCCATACGGAGTGAACTTTAAAGTTCTATGGATTCACATATAATAATATAACTAGAGACACCCTTGGTTGAAGAACTCGCTCATGAACAGTTATATTGATCTCTGAAATCTTTTACAAGTATCTCAAATTAATATTTAACAACATTTTTCTAATATTCATTCATAGAGGCTATATTATGAATTAATTATGGGCAATGATGGGATCAGTATCAATGATATAATTTTCTCGTATTTTGTTTTATCAGCCTCGATATTGCAGAGCTTGACCCTCATTAATCAGAGCTCAATTCGTCACCCTCCAAAATTCGTATTAAATGCTTGGTCCCGTAAGCTACAAATTATATAGGTTCTACTGTGTTGAATGTAGTCTAGGCCTACTGGAGGGTTAATTACTCGAACATTGAGAATTTTGAATATAATAAAATTATTCAGTATTGTTTTTCATTTTGAATGTCATTTTCAATACTGGAAGATATACAGTTATCATTTCCCAAAATAGCGGGAAAATGTTATTTTTTCATGATAATATTTTGATGATTGATTTTTCTATGTTTCAATGACGGGATTTGCTTTTGTCTGTATATGTATGTTGGCATGTTTGTAAATTAGCTTTTGATGATTACAGCTTGGCAATGCTCTCGGTTTTATTTATAACAAGTAATATTGTCATCGTCAATACACGCCAATCAGTCATTGGCCGTTTCAACACTACAATTTCTCGTCACGGTACCGGTTTTTTTTCCGATGTCCGAAGGGCTAATTGGGGTGACATATTGACAATGAGATCTGTTTATAAATGCTGTACGAGGTCTACTGTTCACAGAACTACTAGCTACAAGTATTCAACTGAAGAAGTCGGAAATAGACATTTCATTTTACTCATGGAAGACACCCACCCTTATCCATCTACTTCAACGTCTATGAAGATAACAATATCAAAGAAACAGAGTTGAAAGTACAAAGACATAGAGATGGAAATTTATAAGTGAATGAATAATTGTTATAATTCAATTACTCAGGTATATTAAAACTGACTACTTTTTTTAGCATTTACCTGATTAATATTACTGCAATCATTATGTTTCAAATTCAAATTTGCGTTGGGTTGCTGTCACTCGGCTGCTCTCTGCACCTATTTTCTCGAATCATGCAATAACTTCAAAAAAATGACGTCAACAAACTTGGTGACTCAACACATCTGTCTCGTTTTTCAACTGACAATGGCAAACTCTCCCGATCAGCTGTTTTCAACTGACGATGAAAAACTCTCTTGATCAACTGTTTTCAACTGACGACGGAAAACTCTCTCAGTCAGCTGCTACTCAGTTGATGAATATTATTACCGTACCTAATCATTTTTAAGTTCCCTCAGTGAGTTATCCTCAACATGAGTCCTAATCCAAATGATGATTTTCGTACCACAAACTCTATATTTCAAACTATAAACTATATTTCAAACTTAATCAAAATCGTTAGAGCCGTTTTCGATTTCCATCAGACATACAAACAAACTAAAACAGAAATTGAATATGATGATAAATACGTCTATAGTAACATCCATATGGGAACGTCTGTTATAGTAGACTGCACAAAACTAATCCAATGTAAGTTGGAAGAGCTGAGTACCTCCTCACCACTTACCATAAACTTTGCCAATTCTTCAGGTGTACTGTATTATGAAAATATCAATATTAATTCTAACTTATAATCAGCTGCCTAGGAGGCCTAGGCCCCCCTCACGGATCAGATAAATAACGAAAATGCGGGTCTATCTACACAAATCCTTAGAGTCTCATAATGATTTAATACTTTTCTTTATCAGCAGTAGTATAATTCCTTCTACAGTATCAACAATTTAGCAAAATTGCCTTGAAAGGATGGATACGGGTACAGAGTAATAAATAATATATTTTTCTCTGTGGTATAGTTTGAATACAGAATGGTTTCACTTATTGATCAGAGCACAATAAGTGAGTTATTGAATAAATTTCAATGTGAGAATTAACAAGTTGCAAGATGTCACAGTGAAAGCAAAAGAAAGGGCACAATCAGACAATCAAAAATGTATGTAAAGGGTTGTTGAGAATTATGGGAACAGCTTGATGTATCTTTAGCTTTCTAACTGAAATTTTCCAATTAGAATATGATCCCCAATGAAATTGTTGAAATTATTCTTACTTCAATTATTGTATGGTAATTGTATGGCAAGATTACGATACTTATGAGCTCTACTTAGAAATGGAAACAAGATGGACAAGGATTGTGAAACAAGATAATTGTACTGGAATGTAATAAACTGTGATATTTTCATGATTATATAAAAGCAATTAAGCCATTCATTTCAATCATTGAGAGAAAAACCAATAAGATGCTCATATTATCTTCTCAAATCTTAATAAATTAACAATACACTACCGGTAATTCACGTGTAAATAATACTGATGTGGTCGATTTCAATGAGCATTAAATGAAATGTTTGTTATCTTCTAAATGTCTATACTTGAGCATTCTGTTAATTTCGAACAGAGATCACTTTTACGGAGTGTTTTCTCAGATGATGCAGCAATCACTGAGGAATTTCCAACACATAACTCAATAATCCAGGAGAGAGTCATCTAAAATTAGAACTATTAGTGCAATATTGCTAAATTATTAGAGTTTTTCAATAAATTATTAATCCCATAAATGTCTCTTAATTAAATGATAAGTTATGGAGTTCCAAATATTATAATATTTTTCGCATTCCCATTTTTCTTTTTTTTATATTTGAATCGCTTCATTCACTCGTTGTTTAGTCGAATATAGTATTTAATAGTATTATTCAGGTATATCTATCACATATAAATCTCTCTCAGCAGCTACTATAATATAAACGCTTAAAATAGGTTGCTAGGGAACGATAATGATAAGAATATGTGATGAATAATCTATCCTGTTCTAGGCGAGCAATATTTCTGTATCACAGATATCCAAAAACTTCAACACTAAAATGTGAATATCTTTGAAACGGTTTGATATATTTATGAGCGATTTCCACCATTCATTGTCTCTTGAAATTCTTTATTATTTGAATCTTGTATTAAAACCTCCACATAGAAAATTTTTGATTCAATGTGGCGGAACGAAGATGGCAGACCAAAATTATTTTGAAGCTACCTACAGAATTTTTTTTCAATTTGAATGAGAATCTCAGTGGAGCCCACTGTTATATTATCTTTGGAAAAGGAACATTAAGCTGTTTTCCTATTAATATTACGCTGTAGGTTTACGTGAATCCATAGGACTTCATAGGTTTCTCCGTATTGGTAAATGATTCAGAATCAGAATTCAAATTTTGTTAAATCAATAATACCAACGACTTAGCAACTGCCATCACAATTTGTATCATTAATATTATACGTATGCTACTGAAGGATAATATAGTCAGGCAGACACATAGGAGCAAGTTATTTTGTCTCATGCAGTACTTTAAATGTTACTTTTATATCCTGAAAAAGGACGAAGAAGTGAGTAAAATATTTTGTTGTTCAACGAACTTGACCTGTAAAAAGGTTCAAAGAGTGCGTGTTCAAAATTTGAAGCTGATCGATCAACTCTTTCTAAAGTTATTGTAGTGCATTCAAACAAACAAGCAAACCCACAGACTGGCAACAACTTTGAACTTGAGTAAAAAGTATGAACTTGCTAACGCTCGTTCAACAAATATTATTGAGAGAACAACGGGCGGTATTATCAAGTTGGGAGCACATAACTTGAAGGAGTCAACTTATTTCAGTGTAGGGGATTGTGTATTTCACAAGAGAGTGTGGTTCTGAGGGATATAGGCCTATAGTGAGAAAGTGAAGAAGTGAGGATTCAATTGAATTTCAGTTTTAGTTTTTTTTTGCACGGCCGGCCCTCTCTCACATTCAACCATCAACCCTCCAGTACGATGCTACATCAACTATATTATACAATCCTACTCGGTGGAATGGGGGAATTCACAATATTACAAGCAAGAGTTGATAGTAATGAATATTATTGACACAAAGAAATTTACAAATCTAGGCATGGGAAAGTCAAATTAAAGATAGGTTGTAGATAATTATGTCTGAAGCATTGTATGAAATAATAGCAAAACCCTGAGGGGTTTTGAAGAAAGGAGAGCATTAGCACACAACCGGGTAAGAGAGAGAAAGTGAGAGAGAGAGAGAGTGTGTGTGTGTTAGACAGAGAGAGAGTGTGAGAGAGAAAGGCGCAGGAGTGATAGAGAGAGGGTGATGGAGGGGAGAGAGAGAGTGGGAGAGAGAGAATGAGAGAGGAAGCAATAGAACTAAATAAGGTTGAGATAAGAGACAATGTCACGCAGGAGTATTGTCCAATGGTGGTCACACACACACTTCTACAGTCACACTAAGTTCTAAAAAGAATATTTCAAAGAAAGTACAGTCTGTGCCAAAATTGAAACCAGTTTACTTCCAAGCTATTCTGCCAAAAGCGTCAAAAGCTGATAGCGACAACCAGAGACTGTTTTCCAGGTAGAGAAATTAGTCACGGACTCGCCCCGCCAAAACAAGACACTTCTTTTTCAGCACAAGAACGACAAAAGTGGCCACCGCCAGAACAAGACTGATTTTCAGTGCTAGGATGGATGTGTCTGACATTGACGGTGGTGTATCCTGACATCGCCCCTTTATTACTAATCGCAGCTCCGACATAAACGTACCCTTATATGTGTTGATGGGGGAACCACCATAGCCTCGATATAGGCTATGTCGTGTCGATGCTGTGGTTTGTCGGAGCTATGGTAGGTAACCCCTCATTATAGTATAGATATGAAAATGAATTGCAAAAAGACCCTTGTTATGGGATTGATTGTGATTTATGTTTAAATATTATAACATGGTCGTAGATAAAATACCGTATTTGTATTTAGCCGCCATATAGAACTTTTCACTGTAGCCAACATATTATATTACTGGAAAAAGACCGCTTCCAAGCGCATTGTATCTGAACAAAAAACGACTCCGAAGAACAATCAAATTCATCAATGTAGGTATGACAAAACATTTATTTTGCTGAATTTTGTTTCATTTTGAATTAAAAGAATATATATTTGCTCTTTCGCTTTCTTCTATATTTCACTCTTTTCTGTCTTCTTACGTTCTTACTCCATTACTTCATACGTTGAAGAAAATGGCCGACCTAAGCTGTGGGATGATATTTTGTGAAAAAATATGTGATGTTTTATAATGCTGTTCTCAATGTCAGTGATTTCAAAAACTTATTTTTTATTCTGAGTGTTGTGCTTAAAAAAGTGAATGAAAAATTGGACAATACTTCTCAATCCAGCCACAGAGAACTGTTCATAAGTGGGAAACAAATTCCTTCGTTCTTAGCTAGGTAAGCAAGAGGGCAAAGACCTCAGGGTCTAGCCCTTGGGATCATCTTTGCTATACCTATATAATATGCAATTTTATTGGTTATTTCTTTCACCCTATTTGCCAGTCTACTATTACATTTTCTAAACTTGATTTATAATTAGCAATCATTTGATTCTTTAAAAAATAACACCTCAAAGTAGCCGAAAGTTTTTCTACCGAAGTTTCCAACGTTTGGGTAGCTTATTTCAAGTAGGTATTATGTGGGAAACCATGCTTACAATCTACAACTTGTATTATTTTTCAATCTAAAATTACTTGATAAGATTATTTTCTGATTAAATTTACAATAAGAGGTAGGCCTAACGTACGACATGCTTGAACTGTGATATTCAGTCAATTATCGATCCGTGGCCATGATGCTATAGCGTTTCTAACAAGCCTAGTTTTTCAATTCAATCTGTTGCTGCTGACAGTCTGTAGGCTTCAGTGTAATTTTAATTTATTTCTAGCATACAATTAGTTTTCGTTGATCGGGCCTGATTATGAGTTATTTACGGTCAAAATTCTTGCAAGCTTAGTACAAATTACTAAGTTAGGTACCATTCGATTATGAGTTATTGTACCTAGCCTACAATTTTTATTTAAAAAATGAATTTTTGCATTAAGCATTTTTAATAGCAAAATTTATCTTGCTGGCTAGTTGATCCCGTACTTTATTAATTCAACATATATTTTGTACTATCTAGTGTTACTACCAATAACGTATTTTACTCAGCCTTTTTCTATCTGAATATTTGTTTTTATTCGGAAATTGCCTTTGTTAAGGAATAACTGTGTTTTAACTTTCAATTTAACCACCTGAACTAAATTTATCTCTTTTAATTTCAATCTGTAAGGGAATAATGCTTTTTGAACTGAAAAATTTTTAAGTTTCAATTCTTAAATAGAAACTGTTTCAATATTAAACTTTGATGGACTGTTGCCGAAAAATTCATCTTGCTAAGCCCATTACTAGCTCATTACCCTTGACAAGTGTTAGGTAGGCTACTGTATGTTGCCACCATCTAGAAATAATGTATTATTCATTTTTCATGGGCTTAGAGGATTTCCATATTATTTTTATTGGAATCTAAATTAATCTTGGTGACTTCTAAATTTATCTATTTCGAATTAACGTTATTTGCAGGCGCTTTATCCAGATAGAAATATTTAGAAGCTCATAATCTCAATTTTAATTTATTGTATCCAGGAAATTCTTCTATGAGTTTTGCTGCCTTTGTGAAAATTTATTTCATCCTTCAGAATAACTTACAAGATATTGCTAACTTTGTTTTAAAGCATCTCAACAAACCCTGCTTAATTTGTCCTAAATATTTTGAATTTTATTAAAATCTTCCCATTGATTATTTTAATCTTTTCAATTAAATAAAATAAATGAATTTTGCAAGATTAAATGAATGCACTTTTCAATTGCTCTTGAACAAGATAACCTGACCTGAATTAGTTTTCTCTCTATGATCAAGATTATTTTATGTTTAGACTTAGGCCTATAGATTTTTGTACAAAAATGAATAAATAAATAGCAAACCAACGATACGATGATATTAGTCGAATCAACTAATAGTCTCTAACAAACCACCAGTGTAACAACAAATGAACCACTGGAAAATTTCAAAAATAATTTAAACTTCAATAGAACAGCAAAGAACGAATAAACGACAATGAATCTTATACACAAAAACGTTATCTCAAATTCAAACAGCTGTTTTTTGCTTGCAGGCTTTCGCCGAAGACATAAAGTTAGTACAAGCGTGCTTACAGTATCGTTATTGTCCGGTCTTATAGCATTCTTTTCTTATAACTTATCTTTTGCTTGATTTTTGACTTTTGAAGTAAACACCACTTCATGATTTAAGGTCTCTTCACTCTTAGGAACTCTTTGCTGAGATACGTAGCCTCCTATCTTTCAATTTTGAAAGCTACGCTACGCTGATGTGAACGGGACAGATTCGTAGTTTGGATTTAATATTTGGGGACATTGGGGACGTATTTCAGTGTAGTGTAGCTAAGCGTGACGAGACCCTTGAAGACTGACTTTTTTAAAACTATTATCACAACTCTTTATTATCGACTTAACAAAGAATCGAAAAATTTTCTCATGTTTAATTGTATACGGTATTAAAATACTATTATTTGACTATTTTTTGCAGTTAAATCAGTCCCACATCTCTCAGGTCCGTAAATTGTTGTCTCCTTCATAAGCTCCAAGTTATTCGGCCTACCAGTTGAAGTATTTCGGTGTCGTGTTATGTATTTTTCATATATTTATTTACTGGTGCACATTAATTGCCTTGTTGTTATTTGTTCTCCAAGACAGAGGTATCTGAAGCCTTCACCTGTTTGCAGTAATTGAACAGGTATTTGAGTTTTTTACCAATTATTTCACAATTCGACATTGTCAATTAATGATTGAGTCATGATCCTTGAAGTTTAATTGAAAACAAAACATTTTCTAATCATTCTTGCTGCTGCTAGTCTCGTTTCCCTGGTTTTTATTCACTTTTCACTGTGGTAATATTTTTCCTAAGGAAATCCTTCCTGAAGAAAATATACAATCGGGAACCGAACCTAGTACCAGGCATCAAGCTTCTGTTTTGGGGAGAGCTGTAACTGCCAGTGTGTTGAACGGAATTTCTTGTTGAAAGATATTTTGTTTTTGATGTCTTCTGCTATCTTCATTGCCATTGTATTCGAGCTCATGCCTGGACATCACTTCACAGACAGCTTGGATATATTCATACCTCACTTACATTTAGGCTCTTAATTACTAGACATAATGTTGGAAATGAATGTATTATGAATAAATGTCTAGAAATAAATGTATTTGGTGACACTGTTTGCAATAAATATATTTGTATCATTGTGTAACTAGTCTTTGAAATATAAAACTCAATTTCATGCTAACTTTGTTAAATCTTTCTGGAAAATTGTATGCAGTTCAAAATAATAAGAACCTGGATTTTAGTACATTATGTTCATCAGATTAAAAATAAGCTCTTGTCTGTAAATCGTATACATTATCATAAGAACTTATTTAGTACATAATATACATCAGTTTAGAAATTAGCTCTTGGTAGTTATATTATGAGTATATTATATTATGATATTATGACTAGAACAATATTAGTGAACAGTTCAGTAAAATACTGATAGGGCGGGCAGTTTCGCGTGGTTTTCAGTAAATCCACTGAATATCCTAAAAACATTGGCCTAGCCTGAATTGTAACTTGAAAGGTTTTGTAAGTTACAAAAGTATATCATTCTTTTTATAATCAATAAGTAATTAAGGTCTTATTATTATCTTATATACTCATTCAATTATTCAACAATCAATCTGAATGCACAGTCTAAAACAATGTTTGATGTAAAACCGTGATGGATCTATTAACATTGCTGATATTTACCTTAATCACATAATTTATACAAAAATAGCATATTATTTAATCTACTTGATCCCGAACATGTACTGTGTTGTGTATTCTTTTCAACTATTAATATAAACTTTGAATTTAAAAACACTTTTGAAGTGTAATGATTCACTACCTCCGTAAACAGAGGTAGTGAATCATTACACTTACAAAAAATCTGGTGTGGCGCACTCACATAACTTTCCTTGCCGTTATGAAAATTGATTACCTGACGCTAGTGTTCACGCGCATCCCAAGTCTACTATTCAAAGATCTGAGCCAGCTGGTGACAGGACAATAACGCTGGTCTGCTATCGAGGTCTGCTATCTCTTCATAGTGAATGATTTAATAGAATCGACAGTTGCCAAAAGTTTGCAATTGAATAATCACATTTTCTCGAATTTCGAGCTTATTTTCAATTTTAGGTGAAAATGTTACTGAACATTAAATGTAGAGATTTCCATGCTCAATCTTTTCCACTTGAAATTTTCTGTTTTAATTGTATATGAAGCCTGATAATTTGGAATCTAAAATCAAACTTTGCATAGATGGGGCGGAGCTCCTAAAATTTTACAGATATGGGAATTGTGGCAGTTGATATGCTTTTCAATGACTATTTTAGGTATAAATTTGATCAAAATCGTTGGAACCGTTTTCGAAAAAATAGCGAAAAACACTGTTTTTGAAATCATTTTCGCCGCCATCTTGAATTTCATTTGATCTAAATTGTTCGTGTCGGATCCCTATACTGTAAGGATCTTAAGTTCCAAATTTCAAGTCATTCCGATAATTTGGAGATGAGATATCGTGTACACAGACGCACAGACACTCATATACACACACACAAACACACACACATACACATACATACCAATACCCAAAAACTACTTTTTTGGGCTCAGGGGACCTTGAAACTTATAGAAACTTAGAAATTGGGGTACCTTAATTTTTTTCGGAAAGCAACAATTTCCTTACCTTTGGTAATAGGGCAAGGAAAGTAAAAATATTTTAATCATTTCGAAAGTCGGCAACTCTGTAAATGCATTCTTCACGCAGGATCAAATTAACAGTTTTTTAAACTATACCAGAGATTTCATCTTTCTGTTATTAGATTGCAATTGCAGTTTATTAAATTGCCAAAGCAAGTTTCCAACAAATGCCATGTAAATTTTTTTAAAGTAAAGAAAGGGAAAATAGCCACAAGATAGAGGGTTGTAAGGGAAGATTATTGATTTAATCTTCAATAAATATATTGGAAATATTGATCAAGCCAATTAGTGTGGTTAATATTGAAGAATGCTCAATTCGTAATTGAACAAGACCAATTTAGTTTCCTTCCTGTACTATGAAGTGTGATACAGCAATTAAACATGGATTTGTTCTGGAAGATTTGAAAAATTGATTTCTAATGCCAATAACGATAAAGGGTGCAATCTATATCATAATTTTTTTCAGTTCATGAATCACAATTATAGTCTGTGTAAAATAAGTTGAGACTTGGCCCTCCATCCGAAGAAATTACAGGGTTGCCAAATCGTGTAAAATTGCAACTTTCTCAAATTTCCAATTCAACGTCAGACTTGGATGTAGAATATCATACCCGATATCCTAGTAGTGCTAAAAAAGTTTCAGTGTTGAAGGATGAAAAGGAAATTTTACTTTTATAATAAAATTGGAAACATCGCAAAGATTTGTTTTTCTTTTGAATATCACTTCTCAGAATCATGGGGTGTCGTAATGCATAATAATTTTATATCAAATTAACGGGAAGAATGTCTCCTTTCTATTGGTGTCTGGATAATTTATATCCGACCTATAGTTATTTTTTAATTAATGATTATGTTCATCAATGTCGAGCAGAAAACATAACATTTTCGACATGCTAGAAACTTTTTTGTTTCAAAAGATAAGAAGTGGGTGGTGAAAGCGAGATAGTTTCTCAGAAATGATTGAAATTATTTTTTCAATTGTCAAAAGTAGTCGGAAAATCGTATTTTGGTCTCCAAGGAATTTTAAAGTTAGGAGAGCGTTTTACTGAAAATCAATAATAATCATTGAATGGTACGGTACATGGGAACTTTTTTAATAGTGGAAGAGCGTCTCTCGTTCTTTAGACAAGTTGTTTGTGTAAAAAAAATGTCTATCCAATGTGTGGTGCAAATCGCACCTAAAGTCTGGATATTCAGAATAATGTATTAAAATTATTATTAGCAGGGACACCCACATGTGGGGAGTTTGTAATTCTGGTAGTGGTCCTTGAAATTCTTAGACAAGGGAGTGATTATTCGAGGTCGGAAGTGTTTTACCATGAAAGGGCATTGAGATTAGCAGTGAGGATTAGGCCTTGCTTTGAGGTAGTGCCTTAAGGCCCAGTGCACACTTGCGTCTTTTCTAGTCGCGGTTTTACGACCAGAGCGACAACAAGATCATTGGCGTTCTAAAAGTTGTTAGAAGTATATGGGTTCCGGACGGAGCAGTGCGCATTACAGCGTCGCACGCCCGCTCACGCTCTGCGGAGAAAGTTTCATTTAAAAAACTGTCCTATGCTTTGTAGTTGATCTTAATACAATAACATACTTTGTAAAGGCTACTTTCACACGATAGGAGACGTGCAACTTGGAACACTGAACAGTGTTCACGTTTTTTTGTCGAAGTACATTGAGTCAAATCGTGTCTTTCACATGGTGACCCCGAGCCAGGAACCTCCTTTTGTCACGTCTTTTCCCCTCGAGGCAAGCAGAAACCGGCTTGGATCGAGATACTAGCGGACAAATCGCCGCTTTCACATGGTGATTCTACGTCTCTCCGGTCACCACTTTTTCTCTAAAACTATCTTTCTTGAAAATGAAGATAGAAAGATTCTGATTTCGGATTTGGATTCAGCGACCCCAAACTCTCTAAAGCGTAAGTCCCTTTTTCGAAAATATCCGAAAACAAGGAAGTTATGGCTGTTTTTAATAAAGCTTTCTATTATCATTTAATTAATTATACGGTAAAAACGAACAGGTACTGTACTATACAGTACGTATGTACTGTAGCTATTATAATACAACTTACACTGTATTCGTGTAGGAAATTTGGTAGGATATTTATCTTGATTTCTGAAAATACCCCAAAATAAGGGATTAAGATAACTTTGAAAAACCAAAGTTTTCCTGCCGATTGAAGAAACATTAAAAATTAGTCTAAGACATATTATGTCTTAGACTAAAAACGTGTAACAAAATCAGACAACTATTCAAGCTATCAAGCTTTTCATAAATTTATTTGTCTCCTCATGGCAGAAGGTTTGCGCCCAACGTTTTCACTTGAACATTTCTGCGATTAAATTGTGATAGAACACATTATCGTATTGATCTCCTAAATACAGTTACATGTACATCGATTTTCGTAAAATTGATTTTTTACCGTTCCTATGAATTCTAACAGGTTCAGCACAACTTCTTAAATAAAATTATGTTTGATTCAACAGAATTCATAAGCAAATGCTCGCGCTTGGTCCATAGTTCTACGACTGAGGAATGAATTTAGCTCAGCGACTAAAATCGACAAGCCATGATTATGTCAATCTTACTCACGATACAAAGTATCGAACTGCTTTGTACTATGATACATGGTTTTCATTAACAAAAATAAAACAAGATTCCGGATTCAAAAGCATCAAAGTCGCCAGGCTGGTCTGAACTATTCATGACTTTTTACTTTCCTTGCCCTATTACCATAGGTAAGGAAAGTATTGCTTTCCAAAAAAAATTAAGGTACCCAATTTCTTAATTTCTATACGTTTCAAGGTCCCCTGAGTCCAAAAAAGCGGTTTTTGGGTATTGGTCTGTATATGTGTGTGTGTGTGTGTGTATGAGTGTATGTGCGTCTGTGTACACGATATCTCGTCTCCCAATCAACGGAATGACTTGAAATTTGGAACTTAAGGTCCTTCCCCTATAAGGATCCGACACGAACAATTTCGATCAAATGCAATTAAAGATGGCGGCTAAAATTGCGAAAATGGTGTCAAAAACTGGTTTTTTCGCGATTTTATCGAAAATGGCTCCAACGATTTTGATCAAATTCATACCTAAAAAAGTCATTGATAAGCTCTATCAACTGCCACAAGTCCCATATCTGTAAAAATTCCAGGAGCTCCGCCCCATATATGCAAAGTTTGATTTTAGATTTCCAATTATCAGGCTTCAGATACAATTTAAACAAAAAATTCTAAGTGGAAAAGATTGGGCATGAAAATCTCTACAATTAATGTCCAGTAACATTTTCACCTAAAATTGGAAATAAGCTCGAAGTTTGAGAAAATAAGATTATTCAATTTGCAAACTGTTGGCAAGTGTTGATTCTTTTAAATCTTTCACTATGAACAGATAGCAGACTTCATGTGTCTGCAGCATTATTGTCCTGTCACCAGCTGGCTTAGATCTTCGAATAGTAGACTAATTTAGATGCGCGGGAACACTAGCGTCAGTTGATCAATTTTCATAACGACAAGGAAAGTTGTGTGAGTGGGCCACACCAGATTTTTCAGTTTGCATTATCCACTCAGCAGTTCTAATACACAGACATCAGTTTCACTTGGAATGGCATGACATTTTCTATTCTTTCAATTCCCATTATTACCATAGATCGATTCAGATCAGCACAATGTTTATACTGTATGTTCATAATAGATTTTTCTGATTGTTAAAAAGAAATAGTCAATAATTGCTGGGAATTTAAAGTGATATTCAACAATTTGAACCTGATGAATTGGATTGTTGAATGACAATTGAAATTCAGTGAAGTTTACTGTACAACATTCCTTTTCCTCCTATTTTATTAGGTGATGAGTGGAGATGATTTATGATTTCATATTTGGATTCATCTTTTCATAGTTCAATATTTTTTTGGGAAACTAGAACTTTTAAAAATTGAAAATGTTTATGTTTAAACTTCTCAGGTGTTCAAAAACTTCTTGAAACCTTTGTCTGTCCCTTTGTGAGGTAGGAGTATTATTATCTTAGTACGTTTTCTATATAATCATATGATAATGGAAAGCTATATTAAAAACAGCTATAACTCCCTTGTTTTCGGGTATTTTTGAAAATGGGACTTACGATTTTCTAGAATTTGGGGTCGCTGAATCCAAATCCGAAATCAGAAATCTTCTATCTATATTTTTAAGGAAATTGGACTTTGAGAAAAAGTGATTAGTCATACTTTGAGCAAACGTCAGCGTAGTTGTTAGATCTGTCGGCTTATTCGTAAGATCCCCATGTGAAAGCACAGGAGAGCTGCAAAATATGAAATATGATCTTCAGTAATATGATCTTCAGGAGCGAGGATTCTGCCGTGTGAAAGAGGCCTATTGCATTGAGGTAAAAGTAATTGTACTATGATTACAGTACTTGATCAATAACATCTTGCTCTGAATTAAATTGTAGTTGTGTATGTACATCATCACCATCGCCGTCAACCCCTATAAATTATCAGCATCAGAACCAGAAATTTCCAGATCTTGTTTACTAGTCTGAGCGGTCTTGTATCTAGTATTGCATCATCAAAACAATAAGTGGGTACCGAGTCGGGACGGTATCGTTCTTCATGAAATTTCTGGAATAGAAAGATTGTTTACCGGCCTAATTTATTATAGTAATTAGTAGTATTGTCATCATAGTTGCACCCTTAGCATCAAGAGCAGCTGAATCAGACCCTGTCACATGACCAGTGGCGTGATCGTCTCCTGAGACTCCTATTGGTCGTCAATCTCTTTTCCCACGGCCTCTTAATTTTCAGCGACCCTGTACTGCTTCGAGGAGACCTGGGAGAGAGTTAGTTGTTCGGTGGTTGAGCGTGTGAACGGGTCGCGAATCTCCTCTCCTTATGACATTCCCGGTACTAGTTTAGTTCTAGGGGAATTATTCTATTCTTGTGTGTTAATATAGAATATTGTTGGACGAGTTCCAGACAACTCCATGATAGATCTTCCTTGGGGATTTTCTCTCTTGTTGGTTATTTTTCCTAAACTCGTATCACTGGGGGTGAAAGAGTTATCCTTGGTTTTGAAACCTGTAAGGGATCTAAGTTTGTGCTACAAATAGTTGAGTGGGGAATTTAACTAGGCTCTTGTTATGATAGTGACATTGGAACATTTAAACTTACCGCCATAGCTGGCAACACTGAATTAGAGAACTTGAAGATTTATTACAATTATTAACATTTATTCACAATTACAGTTTTGTTGTGTTGAAGAAACAACGAATATTGAAGTGAAAGAAATTTTATTCGGGAACATGAATTATTATAAGCACATAATACAATGTGTAATAGAACAGAACAATTTGAATTTAGGCTGAAGTTAACCATGAACAAGAGAAGTTGAGAAGCAGAAAAGAACAAGTCCAGTTCACACTGATTGTAATTAATTTTAGCAATATGTATAGAATTGAAATCAGTGTTTGAATTAATTGTCTTTGTATTTATAGATTGTAAATAATGTAAATAAATGTAATTGTGAATAAATGTTAATAATTGTAATAAATCTTCAAGTTCTCTCATTCAGTGTTGCCACTGTGTTGCCAGCTATGGCGGTAAGTTTAAATGTTCCAATGTCACTATCATAACAGCTCTATTCGGTTCGATCACGGTGAGTTCCGCATCGTTCGTGGATTGTTGCCGATTATTTTTGAGTACTTAATTTATAAGTCTCAACTCTGTCTCTTCACGACATTTTTAAGTTTAATACGGGAAGTGGGAATCCGTTCGCTATTCTCCGTATTTGGTTCTGCAGTGATTCAGGTAACTGTATGTTAGTACTGGTCACTTGTATGCATCTCCTCTTCTGTAATAAGGTAATCTCAATTTTAAAGTGTGAATTTTCCTTGTTTAGATTTCATACCATTGAGTGGTCCTGCATTTTAACTTTACTTAGCAAATTCAGACTTGCTGTAATTCCTAGTAGAAAAATTCTAATCCTTTTCCTAGAGAACTCAGGTGCAGCTTGAGTTCGTCCTTGTCAAAGTCCCAGACTTTGTCGGCTAGCAGTCGGCTAATTTGATGTTTGCGTTGACATCCAACAATAAATTCTTGGTAATGCATGTTTCATTCAAAATGAGTTTATTCTCAGTTTGTCACAATTGTGAGTCGCTTAGTGCTAAATTATTTTGGTTAATAAACACAATCTTTTTAGAGAATATTGTATTATGTTTATCAATAAATAAAAATAACAAGCGAAGCTCGGTGCCCCGATATTTTATTTATAAAGCCACCACGCACCATAGCTTTCTCATAGTGGCGTAGGCTTATTGTTTTCTGTAAATAATTTTTCAGTGATCTTCTGTAAAAGACTGAATTCTATACCGTAAATAATAAGTGCATTCCGTATTCTGTATTTTTCTACGAAGTACGTAGTATGTACGTAAAAGATACTTACGGTATTTACCAATCTTACATTGAAGTTTGATTTTGGAACTAGAGATTGCCATGACATAACTCATGTCGGATATAAGCATATAACTTCTATAAATCAACATTATTACTTTCCTTGCCCTATTACCATAGGTAAGGAAAGTATTGCTTTCCGAAAAAAATTAAGGTACCCCAATTTCTAAATTTCTATACGTTTCAAGGTCTCTCGAGTACTAAAAGTGGTTTTTGGGTATTGGTCTGTGTGTGTGTGTATGTGTGTCTGTGTACACGATATCTCATCTCCCAATTAACGGAATGACTTGAAATTTGGAACTTGAGGTCCTTACACTATAAGGATCCGACACGAACAATTTCGATCAAATGCAATTCAAGATGGCGGATGAAATGGCGAAAATTTTGCCAAAAACAGTGTTTTTTGCGATTTTCTCGAAAATGGCTTCAACGATTTCGATCAAATTTATACCTAAAATAGTCATTGATAAGCTCTATCAATTGTCACAAGTCTCATATCTGTAAAAATTTCAGGAGCTCCTCCCCATCTTTGCAAAGATTGATTTTAGATTTCCAATTATCAGGTGTCAGATATAATTTAAACAAAAATTAGAGTTGAAAAGATTGAGCATGAAAATCTCTACAATTAATGTCCAGTATTATTTTCATCTAAAATTGAAAATAAGCTTGAAATTTAAAAAAATGTTATTATTCAATTGCAAACTGTTGGCAACTGTTGATTCTATTGAATCATTCACTATGAAAAGATAGCAGATCTCATGTGTATCCAGCGTTATTGTCCTGTCACCAGCTGGCTCAGATCTTTGAATAGTAGACTTGAGATGCGCGGGAACACTAGCATCAGTTGATGAATTTTCTTAACGGCAAGGAAGTTTGTGTGAGTGCGCCACAACAGATTTTTATATTTTTGTCTTTTCGTTAAGAAACTAGTAATACGAGTTTAAAAATACTTGAGTCATTGACCCATTAACAGGATGTAATTTATTGTAAACTATAAGAAACTGTAAGATTCTAAATAAAATACTGAACAGTTTACTATTATATTTATTATCATCATAACCATTCATATTTGATTTCATAGTTGATAATATTTTATGATTCAAAATAATTTTGTAATTTCAATTAATAATAGCCTATAATGAAAATAATAAAAATAATATTTTAAAAATTTAATAGCAATTATCGAGTTTTGTAGTTTATTCAACAACAAAGGGTAAGATAGAACAGAAAAAAACTGATAACCTTCATAAAGCTCAATATTAAGTTGTGATTTTTGTGTATTAGAACTGCTGAGTGGATTATGCATACTGAAAAATCTGGTGTGGCCCACTCACACAATTTTCCTTGCCGTTATGAAAATTGATCAACTGATGCTAGTGGTCCCGCGCATCTAAATTAGTCTACTATTCGAAGATCTAAGCCAGCTGGTGACAGGATAATAACGCTGCAGACACATGAAGTCTGCTTTCTGTTCATAGTGAAAGATTTAATAGAATCAACACTTGCCAACAGTTTGCAAATTGAATAATCTTATTTTCTCGAACTTCAAGCTTATTTCCAATTTAAGGTGAAAATGTTACTAGACATTAATTGTAGAGATTTTCATGCCCAATCTTTTCCACTTAGAATTTTTTGTTTAAATTGTATCTGAAGCCTGATAATTGGGAATCTAAAATCAAACTTTGCATATATTGGGCGGAACTCCTGGAATTTTTACAGGTATGGGACTTGTGGCAGTTGATAGAGCTTATCAATGACTTTTTTAGGTATAAATTTGATCAAAATCGTTGGAGCCATTTTCTATAGAATCGCGAAAAACCCTGTTTTTGACACCATTTTCGCAATTTTAGCCGCCATCTTTAATTGCATTTGATCGAAATTGTTCGTGTCGGATCCTTAAAGGGGAAGGACCTTAAGTTCCAAATTTCAAGTCATTCCGTTGATTGGGAGACGAGATATCGTGTACACAGACACACATACACTCATACACACACAACACACACACACACACACACACACATACAGACCAATACCCAAAAACCGCTTTTTTGGACTCAGGGGACCTTGAAACGTATAAAAATTAAGAAATTGGGTACCTTAATTTTTTTTGGAAAGCAATACTTTCCTTACCTATGGTAATAGGGCAAGGAAAGTGTAAGGAAAGTAAAAAGTCATGAATAGTTCAGACCAGCCTGGCGACTTTGATGCTTTTGAAACCGGAATCTTGTTTTATTTTTATTAAAGAATGATGCAGAATGAAAACCATGTATCATAGTACAAAGCAGTTCGATACTGCGAAAAGCATAACCATTGTACCAACTATTCTAAATTATCGTACCGTATTTCGTGAAGCCATGCTTTGTTAAAGCCAGTTACTCAGAAAGCGTTTTTTTGTTGTTCGATGTTTTGTCGTCCTTATGAATTCTGTTGAATCAAACATAATGTTATTTAAGAAGTTATGATGAACCTGTATGGAGAATTCATAGAATTCTTAGAATTCATAGGAACGGTAAAAATCAATTTTACGAAAATCGATGTACATGTAACTGGATTTAGAAGATCAATACGATAATGTGCTCTATCACAATTTCACAGAAATGTTTAAGTGAAAACGTTGGGCGCAAACCTTCTGCCATGAGGAGACAAATAAATTTATGAAAAGCTTGATAGCTTGAATAGTGATCTGATATTTGTTACATGTTTTTAGTCTAAGACATAATATGTCTTGGACTAATTTTTAATGTTAATATTATAATTTTTAATAAGTCAACACTGATGTTCATTTATTTTGAATTTTCATCTGGAGATGGGAGTAAGTCCTGGAATTTATAGTGCTTTCAATTGATTTTAAAAGTTTAATAATGTTAGAGGTTTATTGTATTGTAAAAAGAAATGAAAAGGTCTTTTTGAAAAAGCTGTACTATTCCCTCGTCATTTGTATTATATTTCTATATTAGTTAAAAACCGATTAATTTATTCATTACTGCCTGATAATTGATCACTTTAATAATTGTGATTTTTATAACTGCTCTGACGTCCGGTATTACAAAAAACTTTGAAAATTCGAAATCAGAACTTTTATGTCACGATTAATGACCAAGTTGCCCAAGCCGCGAAAATTGCTGAGTACAAATTGACGTCGCTTGACAGTGAGAAGCTGTCGATACGCTCAAGTGTGCACTGAACTGAAATCGGCTGCCGGCAGAGAGTCGCTCCACTCGTAAAAACGCAACTGGCTAGCGTCGCAAATGTGCATCGAGCCTAACATGGCGACTGGCGTCCTTTTTGCGGAAGCTTGAGAAAATAAACTGTATCACGTCTTGACTGTATGTAGATTGAAAGATGCTTATTGCGAACCTAGAATGAGACCTTGCACCTTGTTGACACCTGAATTTTTATCCCTTTCTCAAGCTAGATTTTAATTGCTCATACAGTAGTTTCAACTGCTAATTCTTCATTAATTTTTTATGTAAGTCCTATAAATATTTCACCCGACTGAATACTAAGCAAATTTTGTAGATATTTCACTCTGATGTACATTAATAGCTGCATACAGACTTGAGCGCCACGAACACACTCATTTTGCTTTCCATCAGCTGATGCCACGCTTATTATATGTGTATTTGTGCAGAAACAATAAGATACAGATGTACTGAGCATCAGCTGATGAAAAGTAAAATGCGCGTGTTCGTGGCGCATAGGTCTGTCTGTACGCACCTCATTATTCAAATCTGTAATAATTATTGAATCTTGAAACTTATCTTTTCACTCATACCTTTTTCAAATTCAAATTTATTAAAATTCATTTCCACAACATTTACAAAAAAACCAAATGCTCTGAAACTAAAAATAACAGATATCAACTCAATAATACTAAAAATAGTTACTTAATATGTTGGGAGTTTGCAGTGAAAGTCGGCCAAAGCAATGGTGGATCAGATTAGTCCCATAAAATCAATATAAAATTTGAAGTGATTTTTGCTTCAATTATTGAATTATAAAATTTAAATAGGAAAAAGCGGAATAAAAAATTTCCCTGAAGAATTGACTCCTTTTTTCCAATGGTATATCGAATGTGAATTTCTGTACATAGGTAAGGGCGCTATGTGTTTCAAATGATCAATCAGTCTGCTACTATGCACTCTAAATAAATTTTATTAATTGAACAGAACTATTCAATACACCTAGAAACTTCATGCTAAAAGCATAAGTAAATACATACTTGTCCACCAGTATGAGTAGCAAGATGAAATTAAGAAGGGGAAAAGTAAACTAATTCGGAAGAAATCGAATTACACGAGCGACAGCTTAAAAATATGTTATTTTTCTTATCATAGTTCTCTATTATTCTTGTGTGTGGTTTTATTCAGAAGTTTAATTACAAAATCTAGATTAATCTATAGAATGCTCCTTAAAAATATCCAAAAAAATTATTCAGTTGAGTTTTAACTTCTAAGACCCAGAACAAACATTTCAATAAATTTATGTCCTGTGACAAGACTATGTTTGATGGGATTGATCCAATTAATATCGACAGGGGTTGTTCTTGCAATATAATATATTATATTGTAGTTCTGATTTTTTAATATATTGTTTGGATAGATAAGAGAAGTCCAGTACCAATTTTTTCATGCAAAATTTCCTTGTGCTAGATACAGTGACCTAAAAACCTTTTCAGCTATTTCCCCCAAATCCAGTCATCCGACAGAAAAATTTCTCTCCAGCCATTCTTTTAGATTATACAATTTTGAATAAAATGAAATTATACGGAGGTCTCTATATTCAGTGAGTGCTGACTTACAATTTTTCAGAAATGAGTAAAATTCCAAGAATAAATCAATTTTGATGAATTTATGTTTTTAATCAACAATAACAGGTTACCGAGATACATAGTTTTTAATATAGAAATAGGCCATTCTTTGTGTATGGAAATATGAGTTGAAGCACACACAACTATAAATTTATCATTTCTCCAATCAACTCGTCTCATGATAGATGATTTTAAACCGTATTGACGAGCCGAGAAGGATGAACTGTATAAAGAGGAGATCCGATTATTGTGTTAAAAGTTATGAGTGTTTGAAATTTTGATCGTGGAAGTGTCCTTATACGCGCCTCTCCACTAGGAAATACTGAAATAAGATGCGTCCAACGGTTGATTCTCATAGAACTTGTATCATTTGGCGAAATCTCAATGTGGGGACAATGAAATCAGTGATTATGGTTGAACCAAAAAAGTTAGGTGCTTTTTCAAAATACAAGGAGCATTGTTATCAGGTGTAACTGGAAATCTATGCGAGGTGGATCGTTCAACCTGGTCTCAGGTTGTAGAGCACAAAATTACACTCAGAGGGATTTTAAATTATATATGTAAATGGTGTCAATCGGGTGATATTGTTGATAAAAAACAGAAATTCATAAAAATTGATTTTGTTCTTAAAATTTTTCTTATTTTTGAAAAATTGTAACTTATGAGTAGTTCAGACGATGCGTCATTCGTGCATTTCCTATCCCGTACGTGTATAGGACGATTCTTTCCATTATTATAATTAATATCGAGCTTCGCTCGTTATTTATTTATAAACAGAACACAATTCTTTAAAATGATTGGTGAAGGACTAACAGGCACAGCCCAAAACTGTTTCTTCCCAGAATTTTTATTTATACACTATAACGTCCAGAAAGTATGTTATGTTCCATACACTTGAATTCAGGTTCAATTTTCAGTCCAAACATGTCAAAACAAAAAAGTTCTAATTTATATTATTTAAAAACCGAATTGAATAACAAAATAACATTCACTAATCACTTAAAATTGTCAAATAATGAATAACTTTGAAAATTATGATTTACTCTAGTTTAGAATGATAATCATGCCATGTCAACAAATCAGATTATTTTGATAAAGTCGATTAAAATTTCTCGCTGATTGATTACACAGCTGGAAATAGTTTCTGTCTCTCACACACACGCATCTTCTGTTTTAACAGACGACGAAATTATCATCTGTTTTTCCAAGGATGAATAATTGTTATCCTTTTCATGTCCTTCAGCGAGTTTTCCCAGGGATGAGACCTAGTGCAATCGAATTTTTATATCATAAACCTACTATGTTCCAAATTTCGTGAAAATCGTTAGAGCCGTTTTCGAGATCCGTTGAACATAAATAACCAGATATACAGAAATTGCTCGCTTAATATAATAGGATAGATATTACAATTTAGAAAAAGGCGTTGGCTAATTCATCTGTCCGATGACTGAATTTGGCGGAAATTTGGCTGAATTTGGCGAAAATAGCTGAGAACTGGAAAATGTCTCGAAATACGAGGTTTTTGGGCCACTCTGTATCTAGCACAAGGCAATTTTGCATGAAGGAATTGGTTCTGGACTTCTTTTATGTATCTAAACAATATATTGAAAAATCAGAACCACAATATACTAACTTGGGACAAACCAATCACAATTCAGCGAACTTGGAATCTGAAAAAAATTACAGTGGCAACAAGAATGGCTAAATTGAAATGAATTTGTTAGTTATAACTTATCAATCAATCAATCAATCAATAGTTTATTTCTCCTTCATACAATGCATACATGAATGTATAATTACATAAATACAATTGACAATTAACAATATAAGTAAAAGTAAAATAGTCTTATTATTAAATACGGAAAGTCCCTGAAAAGGTTAAAAACCTGAGCGCAGGGGTACCTGAGGGGGGTTTATCAGTTTCATATATTATAGTTCAGAGTTTCATAATTCTATTTGTTTTAGCAGCTCAAAATCATGAAATATTATCAGAAAAGGCAAACAATAATAATAGGTCTAATTATCAGTTCGATAATAATCAATGTAGAGGTTGGGGCCAAAAAAAAAAAAAATGAATTTGGAAGTTTGATGAACATAACATTTTTTCTCAAGTTGAAGCAGTAGGTTACACTGTAGAAGTTCATTTCATGAATAATTAAGGTATCTTTGGCATAATTCTAGTGATATAAGATTTTACCATTTGAATCATTAGTAATTTATACTAGAACTAGAACTTTTTTAAATTCTTTTTTGATCCATACCCTTCATTGTCGATCGAAGCTATTTATATAAATATACATTATTTTACTAATTTTTGACAATTATTTGATTGTGAACCTTGATGATGATGTGACGATATAATATTATAGGTTTTGTTTGCACCACGCTTTTAGAAACGTTTTACTGTTGAAATTTTTAAAGTATTTCGATTTAGATAGATACTATTAAGTTCTCTGAATTGAATTGAGTCTAGGGAAAACATTTTTTATAATTTTTACTTTTTACTTTCCTTGCCCTATTACCATAGGTAAGGAAAGTATTGCTTTCCGAAAAAAATAAGGTACCCCAGTTTCTAAATTTCTGTACGTTTCAAGGTCCCCTGAGTAAAAAAAGTGGTTTTTGGGTATTGGTCTGTGTGTATGTGTGTGTGTGAGTGTGTGTGTATGAGTGTATGTGCGTCTGTGTATACGATATCTCATCTCCAAATTGACGGATTGACTTGAAATTTGGAACTTGAGGTCCTTACACTATAAGGATCCGACACGAACAATTTCGATCAAATGCAATCCAAGATGGCGGCTAAAATGGCGAAAATTTTGCCAAAAACAGTGTTTTTCGCGATTTTCTCGAAAATGGCTCCAACGATTTCGATCAAATTTATACCCAAAATAGTCATTGATAAGCTCTATCAATTGCCACAAGTCCCATATCTGTAAAAATTTCAGGAGCTTCTCCCCATCTATGCAAAGTTTGATTTTAGATTTCCAATTATCAAGTGTCAGATATAATTTAAACAAAAAATTTCAAGTGGAAAAGATTGAGCATGAAAATCTCTACAATTAATGTCTAGTAACATTTCCACCTAAAATTGGAAATAAGCTCGAAGTTCGAGAAAATAAGATTATTAAATTGTAAACTGTTGGCAAGTGTTGATTCTATTAAATCTTTCACTATGAACAGATAGCAGATCTCGTGTGTATCTAGCGTTATTGTCCTGTCACCAGCTGGCTCAGATCTTTGAATAGTAGACTTGAGATGCGCATGAACACTAGCGTCAAGTGATCAATTTTCATAACGGCAAGGAAAGTTGTGTGAGTGCGCCACACCAGATTTTTGAGATATGAGTTTGAAATCTTGTAGGAGATGCATTGCCGATTTGGTAGCAAATAAAAACATTATATTTTGAAGATACATTCTCCAATATATTATTATCTATCTCATGATATATTTGATTCCTGAGAATATCAATTCCAGGAAAATTTATTCAATTTTGAAAACTCTAAATTTAAGTTATTTTGAGTCATTTTTTCTTAATTGGAAACAATTTTAACAATCAAACAGAATTTTAATAATTAAAGCAAATTTATTTAATGTGTGCTTCATAGCTATGATTTTATGTATGATTTCTCTATTCTGTGAAGTTACCTACGACAGTTGCAGCAGTTTTATTGTTGAGTGTGAAATCTTCCAGTTTTGCAACAATAGATCAATTGAGAAAGGAATTTGGAGGTAATATTTGGAGCTAAATTTTTGACTTAAAAGCTTTGTTTGGACCAATTAGGAGGTTTGAACATATCAAAAGTCCCCATCCCTATGTACCCCTGATGCTAAGGGCATGAAGGTTGATCAAAAGTTTTTTTTTTCATTTGTTGTTGCTTACATTTATATTGGGAACAATGAATTCCACCGTCATGTCTAAGTACTCAAAATTGAAGTCAGGTAAATTTTCTACAAATTTTGTCTAGTAGAGTTCTGTGATATTTTCAATAGTCTTCGCGATATATGCTCTTGAAAGTGTGATTAAAACAAAGTGTGGTTTTAAAACACAGGTTTTTATCCAACTTTTTGCAGCTTCCAGGTTTATACTCTCCAAAAATGCAACGAAAAAAATGAAAATAATCGAAGAGCATTGAATCCTCTTCGATTTAATATGTTATTTAACTATTAATTTCATGATATCCTTCAATTGTTATCTTGCTTCTTTAATTGCTTCAGTGTCGGGGGTGAATTATCCCAATTCAGTCACAATAGATCATTTGGCAAAGAAGTTTGAAGGGAATGTCAGGAACCTAATATTTGACTGTGCAGTTCTATTGGGACTAGTTGTTGAAAGGTGAACATATCAGAAGTTCCTTTCTCTAACCTATCTGCTAATGGTGTGGAACCGCTAAGTTGACACGTGTTGAAAAATAATTGAGCAATTCACCCCCGGCACTAAAGCTGCTATAACAATAATTGAAGAAAATCAAGTAAAATCAGTATTGAATTAGTGAAATACTGCATTGAATAACAAAACTATAATGGACAGAACTTGTAGGAAATTTATCAAGCTTCATTTTTTAATGCTTTCGCACAAGGATGAGGGCGTTTGATATATTCGCCTCTTTAATGGTCCAAACAAAGCTGCAAAGTCAAAATTTAAGATCCAAACATTCCCTCCAAATTCCGTTGAGATTTCATACCTCAACAATGAAACTGCTGCAATGGTCATAGGGAAATGCATGAAATAGAATAATCATAAGTTACATCAAATTGAAAAAAATGAACTAAAAAATGGTTAAAACCCCAAACTTTCCCCTCTTTAACCATTCGTTGACTGGATAATTTTTCATAATAGTAGGCCTATCTATGTAACTTTGGGACGATCAAAATTTTATCTATTTTTATTGAAAACTTTCCTCCTTTCTCTTATAATCAACCAATAATCTACTGGATCGGTAAAATTATCAGTTATCTTTAAACGAAAACTGATGTAAAATTTCTTACTTTCCTACGTCAATATCTACTTCTTGAATTCTGATTGTAGTTTACACCAAAAGTAGGAAATAATCACTGTATTTGATTTAATAAACTTTATTTCCAATAAATATAAGTAAATAATAACCTGAAGCTTTTCATCAAGTACGGAAATTTAAATAATTTTCATCTCAGGTGCAGTCTTGCATATTCTAACTTTATTTAAAGTATTGTAAATAATATATATTGTTAAAGTATTTGTGTATTGGGAATAGAGTTTATTGAATTAATTATTCTACAGATAATAAATTGATAAAATGCAGTAATTATTCCTTATTTTTGGAGTAAACATCAATATGATTATAATGTCAAATGTCACTCCATAGTAACATATAGCATAAGTAGATGGTATAGAGCGTTTATATTCTAAATTTCACTGTTAACTCAAGCCGATAGTATTTGTAGTTCTTTTTCATGAAGCTGTGTGACGCTGATAGTATCTGATACTGTGCTGTTCTTACACTCTCACCCGGTTAGAGCAGTAATAATAGACAGTGTTCGACAATAATCGGCTTGAAATTTGGAACATAAACGATATACAATGGGATATCTACTTATGCTATATTTTCTCTATGATTGTAATGAGTAATCTATATCAAAAACCTAGAAAAAATTAACTGTTGATAAGTAAATTTAACTTCCTAAGATTAGTAGGTAATAGTTCAGCTCTTAGATTTTTACTCTGTTCATGTTATTGATCTATATGAATATTTACGTCATTTTTATTGAATTTTAATTTTATATTTACTTATTATATTGTACGCTCTTCTACGAAATAAAGATGCTTATAAAACTTTGCTTGTTATTTATTTTTTTAATAAATGAATACTAAAAATACTACCTAATGCTTTCTAAACACCTACCCAAATATACTTTAATTGAAGAGATCCCTACCAACTTCTAATCTATTACGTTCTGCTATAAAGCATTTCGAATCATTATTATGCAGTATTTAGTTCACATTATTTTTTATTGATTTTATTATAGATCTTTTTGTATGCGGTTCACATTGTTGTTATTTCATCATTATTACAATAGTGTGATTCATGAAACCAAGATGGATTAAATCAATTTCAGGTAATCCAATCCCCCTTGTAAGCATCCCATTCCCTCTTGTTGATTTTAAACTATTACCTTGGTATTGACGTTTAAATCTTTTGACGATTGAATTTATCCTAAAAAACATTGTCTTTTTCGCGATCTATCGTTTAATTTTTCGTTAATTGAATTTCGTGTTGAATTGAAAAAAAAATCTGTAATTTAAATTTCCAGATGAATTATGGCTGAATTTATTTTGTCCGTTTATGATAATTTTCTGGTATAATATTTACAATTGTACATTTCATCCAATTTTAAATTATATGAGTTATCATCTGTGCTTTTATTCGCTTAAAAATGTCTTTCAGATTGTTTGAATGCCATTCATCTTTCCAAAGTGTAAGTGATCCTGTTTATTGTTGAAAACATGACTGACCATTCTTTCTAACAGGTTCACTTTTTCATAAAATTTTGTGTTTCTGTTATTTTGAATATTGTTGCTAATAGGTGGTAGCAATATGAGTGATGATTGGGATGATATACATACTAGTTTCAATCCAAGTGCCAGAAAGCGAATTGCCAGAAGAATCTCAGAGAGCAGCTCAGACAGCGAAAGATCAGCTGTCACCGCTGAAGTAAGTTGTTTTTTCAAACTCATTAAATTGTAGTTTTATTTTCGGGTTTTGATACTGCATGTTGCATCCTAAATTCATATTATTGAAACTTTCGTTACTCATGAGTATTCGTGTACTCATGAACACAAATATTCATAGGTGGAAAAGGATATTCATTTAATGAATAATAATTATTATTTATCCATTCATCATCATTAAACCCTTGAAACAATACAATATAAACAAACGTTGCATCTCATAAGTCCAAAACTTCGCTCCTTCCTGATTTTGGTAAATAGATAATATTAAAAGTCTAAAAGCATCAGGCAAATAAAATTAGAAATTTATTAAACTGCTCTTCAAAATCTGTCAGTTAACATAAACACATTCATCAATGTTGGCAGTTGAATCCATTGAGTCCCATGAAACATTACTATTCCAAGCAATGTTTAGTCTGTCAGTATAGAGGTTTAGGATTATGTCAACTTTTAGGGTTTTCAGTCTGTAATAACCTTAAATCTAAATGTAAAAGCAAAGTCTGTTGAATGACAATACACCGTATGTCACTTTGACTATAATTATCAAGACATGAATGTGCTTGGTGTGTGGTACACTACTACTCACATACACCTCTACTCACTCTTGCACTATAGTCCAGTCAATATAGACATAAAAATGGGGATGTTCTTGCAATTAATATTGTAGTTCTGATTTTTTGATATATTATTTGGATACATGAGAGAAGTCTAGAACCAATTTCTTCATGCAAAATTTCCTTGTGCTAGATTTTCCAGTTTTCAGCTATTTCTGTCAAATAATATTATAGTAATCGGACAGAAAAATTTGCTCTCGATTTTTTTCTTAGATAATAAAATTCTGAATAAAATGCGATCATTCGGAACTCTATCTCCAATGAGTACTGAGTTATGATTTCATTCAAAAATGAGTAAAAAATTTAAAGAAAAAATCAATTATGACGAATTTTAGTTTTTGATCAACAATATTTTCCGATTGTTACCATTTACATATATATTTCGAAACCCCTCTGGGTGTAATTTTGTGCTCTACAACCTGAGACCAGGTAGAGCGATCCATCTCATATAGATTTCCAGTTACACCTGACAACAATGCTCCTTGTAAAACACATGCTGCGTTGCAAAGCGACCTATATCAAGACGATATGCGATTTGAGTAGTGCTTGATAGTTCTTGTCAATCAGAAATTTTCACTTGTAACTGTAGAAATACATAGGCCTACAGAATATAATTATATATAAAAATGTGACCCTAGATACTAGTAGATTGAGCCAAATTCAAAATTAATATTCCGCAATGTTAACAAGTAAGTTGTAAGTGCATGACTGGCGGGTAGAAGATTTAATACCCAATAATATTAGATTCTATTTAATTTCAGGCTAACTGGTCATTATCATGTAACACAGTAGGCTACTAATTTTCTTATGATGTATCGTATTACAAGATACTATGATATTATGTTTCATCAATTCTATATTTTGAGCAATACTTATCAATTACTAATTAGTTTGTTGTTTGAATAATTGATGTGTTTTAGCTAATATTTTAATAGAATATGACCAATGAAAATATTTTTCGGTGAAGTGATCTGTTATTTAGGGACAGTTACAAGCTTCAGTGTAAACCTTTTGTTTAAACTTCAATGATAATAATTATAAATCTATATTTTGGTGACTCCAATTTTTAAGTCACATTTTCCAACAAAAGTAGCTTCTAACAAACAACTGTTTATTATCAATTATTCATAATAGCGAAAATCGACTCATCAGAGAATACAATTCTATGTAAATGTATTGAAAGTTTTATTCTTTTTGTTATTGGTAATATTGTGCTGTTACTTTGGCTTAAAAATAGTTTAAAACATTTTTAAATGTTCATGGTTATAATAATAATAATAATGTAAGATTGTAGAAATGAACGCACAGTAATATAATATAAATCGATACAGATACGGATTAATGAATTGACCACAAATTTGTATTGATTGTTGTCGATGAAAATCCAAATTACATGCTATTGTTGTCGATTCCAAATTACATGCTATTGTTGTCGATTAAGAATTCATAAAATATATGAATTACAACTTAATATAGAATGATAAAGAATGGAGGTACCAATGATATATAAGTTCTAAAACCCTCCTTTGAGTGGAATTTGAGCTTTTGCAGAATTTCTAGTAATTTTTTTAGATAAAAAAATGAAAAAAATATTTGTGATTGAATTCTAAATAAATAAATATACATTCTATATATTGCAAAGGGGTTTCAATAGGAGTGAATTGCTTTGTAATGTATTTTATAAAAATAGGTACAGGGTGCCCAAAAACTTAGTATTTTCTGTTACTTTTCCAATTTTCCGAGAGTTTTGCCAAATCGCGCCCATCGGACGGAAAAATCACTCTTACCTTTTCCTAAATAATAAAATTTCTAATAAAATGAAATATTTCAGAGCTCCTATGACTTCTGAGATCTAAGTTACAATTTTTACTTTCCTTGCCCTATTACCATAGGTAAGGAAAGTATTGCTTTCCGAAAAAAATTAAGGTACCCCAATTTCCAAATTTCTATACGTTTCAAGGTCCCCTGAGTCAAAAAAGTGGTTTTTGGGTATTGGTCTGTATGTGTGTATGTGTGTGTGTGTGTGTGTGTATGAGTGTGTGCGTCTGTGTACACGATATCTCATCTCCAAATTAACGGAATGACTTGAAATTTGGAACTTAAGATCCTTACAGTATAGGGATCCGACACGAACAATTTAGATCAAATGCAATTCAAGATGGCGGCTAAAATGGCGAAAATGTTGTCAAAAACAGGGTTTTTCGCGATTTTCTCGAAAACGGCTCCAACGATTATGATCAAATTTATACCTGAAAAAGTCATTGATAAGCTCTATCAACTGCCACAAGTCCCATATCTGTAAAAATTCCAAGAGCTCCGCCCCATCTATGCAAAGTTTGATTTTATAATCCCAATTATCAGGCTTCAGATACAATTTAAACAAAACATTTCAAGTGGAAAAGATTGAGAGTAAAAATCTACAATTAATGTTTAGTAACATTTCACCTAAAATTGAAAATAAGCTCGAAGTTCGATAAAATAAGATTATTAAATTGTAAACTGTTGGTAACTGTTGATTCTATTAAATCATTCACTATGAAAAGATAGCAGACTTCATGTGTCTGCAGCGTTATTGTCCTGTCACCAGCTGGCTTAGATCTTTGAATAGTAGGCTAGACCACGGTATATAGAAGAAGACGGTAGGTGTCACGCGCATGTTTGTGCTAAATTTCCGGTGTCGCTGACGTCATTTTATATCCAATCATCTGGTTTTAACTAATAAGTTTCATAAATTGCCAATAATTAAGGTGTAAAAACCTCGGTTGGTGGCGATGATGTAATCTAGCTGGCTGGCCACTGCGCACACATTTCATGACCCCTACCGTTTTCATCTAAATACCGTGGGCTAGACTAATCTTGAGATGCGCGGGAACACTAGCGTCAGGTGATCAATTTTCATAACTGCAAGGAAAGTTGTGTGAGTGCGCCACACCAGTTTATTCAAAAATTTTCAAATTTTCGAAAAAATGAAATTTAGAGGAATTTCCGTTTTGATTCGAATATATCTTCCGATTTCAATAATTTTAATGAATGATCCATCAAAATCCCTCTTGACGTAATTTTGTGCTCTACAACCTGAGACGAGGTATACCATTCTATCAGAATCATCTGTTAAATGCACTTGATCTCAGTATTTCCTAGTGGACAGGCGCGCATAAGGACACCTCAAGGATCAAAATTCCAAACACTCATAACTTTTGACACAATGATCAGATCTCCTTCTTGGCTTGTCAAAGGCGGTTCGAAGTCACGTATTATAAGACAAATTCGGTCGAAAATTGAAAAATTTATCCTTGATTGTACTCTAAGCTATATTTCCATCCATAAACAAAACTTTGAAAACGATAGTCGTAATAAATCGTACTTGTTCTTGAATTGCAGAGCAGAACTTTTTCTTTCATTTGACGTAAATAATATTCATTAAAAAATATTTTAGTAGAGTTTGTTTCGATCGTTAAAAAAATCAAGAAAATGAAGATATTTTTCTCATTTTAAGGTTTTCGGTAGTTTTTTGATAAAGAATAATTGTTCAAGATGATTCAAGGCACTTCAGCTTGTAGAGAATGGAATTTTCAACAATCTGAGACTAATGACAAACTCCTAACATGTACCATTCTCATCTCAAAGGCAGTTGATTATTAGTAGAATCGTAAAAATATAAAAATGAATTCGCCTTTCACCTGTTCAGCTGTACCTTGACTAGATTTCTAATTTTTTATATGGAGTATTCCACGAGTAAGAATGAATTTTTATAAATATGCATAATCGAAAAATCGTAATTGTCCAATATTGCCCTAATATCAGCCCAGTCAATGAAGAATCGCAACTAATTAACCCAGCCAAAAGCACAACTAAGGAAAGCCGAATTTTCGCAGGTAGTATACAATCATATCGTATATCTATATTATCGTATATCTATTATTCAGGAAGTTATATTGCCATATAAAGCGAGTAAATTTCAACTCATTATGTTATGTATATTTTGTCTAATAAACGTTTACGATTTCGTTTTTCGAAAAAAATGTTTCGTATATAAGTTATAGCTCGTCTTGAAAATTATGTATCATAAGTCGTACTTTTCAATGTCGTATAATCTTAATCGTCCAATCTGCACGTTTTTCCGCGGTAGATGCCCATTTAAGTAATACAGCTGTCCTGTCCCTCGATAATCCGACGTTCTCGCTAGTCCGACGCGCTGCCGGCAGCAACATGCATCTCTCTCCCTCCGCTCCGTTTGTACATATTGTATATTTAATTTACTTTAAAAACTCACATTTACTGTCATTTTGTATCCTGGTATTAATAAATTACCTTTACTGTTTCCTCCTTTTTTTTAACTTTATTATGTTCAAACACAATAAGAATAAATTATCTTTGATAAAATTACATTTTTGCAATCCGACATTTTCGGTAATCCGACACTCTCGGCACTACCTCCGTAAACCGAGCCATAGTGCATTCTGGTGACGTCTGCACAGGTAGGGCTCCTAAACCAATAAAAATTTGTTGATTTCAGCTGATCTATATCAGCTAGTGTTTTTATTGGTGTAAGAGCCCTACCTGTGCTGACGTTACCATCAACCACCTGTCATGCACTATGGCTTGGTTTACGGAGGTAGCGTTCTCAGTCCCTTAACTGTCCGATTATCGAGGGACAGCTACTACAACCAACAGGTGGTTTCATGAAAATCTACTGGTCAAATGCAAGGCAATTTGTTATCGGGTGTACCTGGAAATCCATTTGAGATAGAACGGTGTATTTGGTCTCAGATTGTAGAGCGCAAACGTCCAGCGGGATTTTTAATTATAAGCATGGTACAGACTTGAGCGTCACGAACACGCGCATTCCATTTTTCATCAGCTGATGCTACGCTTATTATATCTGTTTCTGTTCAAATACATGTATAATCAGCTAATGAAAAGTGAAATGCACGTGCTCATGGTGCTCAAGTCTATACGGGACTTTAAATTTGAATAGAAGAACGGTAATTCTAATTTAGATTTTTCGAAAGTTTAACTCATCTTTGTAAAATTTTGGCTCATCACTCAATAAAGATAGAGAGCTCGAATTATTTAATTTTATTCGAAATGTTATTGAACGAGCGTTAGCGAGTTCTTACTTTTAACTCAAGGTCAGAGTCGTTGTCCGTCTGTGTGTATGTTCGACAATACCTTTGAAAGATTGGATCAATCAGCTTCAACTTTTGAACACATATCTTTCGACCCTTTTTACAAATCAAGTTCGTTGAACAACAAACTTTACTGACTCCATCGTACTTTTTCAGGATATAACTAATAACATTAAACGTGCATAAGAAAAAAATGTGTTGTGATTTATCATTTAGTCAGCTGAAGAATTCATTCCATGCAATTACAACAGTTTTTCCATTCATTCATAACATCAGCTGATTTGGGAGATATCTCACAGTGAGATATCATGCGCTGACACATGATTTCAGCTGGTTAATATACAACATAATTTACAACTTTTACATCAACATACTGATATGGTATCAATGTGTGGTTTTCGCCATTCATTTTCTCTTGGAACTCTGTATCGCAATCATGTATCACATGACCACCTTCTCATTTAAAAAAAATGAATTTGGATTCATATGAGGATAAAGATGTTGAAGCGACAGAGAAATTTTTGAAGAGTAATTTTTCTTTTACTGTCAAATTATCCTGATAAAATAAATATTCAGCTGTTCTCATAATTATTTTCACCTACTCTGTATAAAAGTTGCTGGTTTCAAAGATTACAATAAAACAGTTCATGGGCGAGTTATCCAACCCAGGGGGTCACTAGTTATCTGAAAAATGTAAGGGTGATTTTTTATGTCTGATGGCTCAAAATGGCGAAATTCACAGAAAACTGGAAAAGGAACTGAAAATCCGAGGTGTTAGGGGCACTTTATAAAAAGCTCCAGGGCTAGAAGACTTTTTGTATTTAAGTTGCCCAATCCTCCAGAATCATTGCACGAATAATTTAGCATATTTGGAATTAATTCTCCAAACGGCTTTTTTTCACTACCTCGTGGCTGGACCAACACATGAGATAATTATATTGCTTCTATCATGCATCTCATTGCAATCTTCAGAAAATGGAATGATGAAATTCATATTATATAATTTCAAGAGGCTATATTTTTTCGTAAGGTCTATCCTTTCTATTCAAAGCTGCTATTCAAGATTAAACATAATATATTGAAAATATAAATATTAATAATGTTATCAATAGGTAGGGTAGCTATGCTTTTGTAGAATGGCTGACATGGTGGAATATACCTGTACAGTATCGTTAAAATGAACAACTTCTAATTTTTCCCTCACAGACTTGGGAAACCATCATATAACATTATGCACGATATTCAAATGCATGCAGTTCCTATTTTGTAGGAAAATTGATTTTGCGTTACTTAAATAATTATTAAATTGAAACAATCCGCCAAGTTGCGTAGTTACAAAGTAGGCCTATAGGATGTGGCAGAACCAATTAAGCAATTATAAGGAGCTATAAAGATTGACCGAGGATAGAATAATTTTTTTCTAAATCGGCAAATTATACCATTTTATAATATTGATTAAGTTTTGAGAGCAATGTCCTGAAGACTGTGGCCATTAGCATCACATTGTTGAAGAAGATCTCTTAAGTTTCTAGCAGCTCTTGCACACTTGGAATCAACTTCATTATTAATTTATTGTTTTGCGGTCTTTCATGAATAATTATTCGATGGTTTTCTTCAGTCTGGTAGCGGAAGTTTTGCTCATTTACTTATCCATTGAGATAAAAATGTGCCTTGTATCTAAATAATACTGCATCTGGAAGGATCTGAGCAAGCATTTGCTCACACAAATTTTCTCAGTGTGTCTGCTGGGCGTAATTTTAATTGATCAATCATTATTCTAAAAGGATCCCCAATACAATAGAATGTCGTCGATGGACTGCTGTCCTCACCCGCAGCACATTTTCTCCGATCTGTTGTCCACTAGTTGGTGGGTTGTCCACCCCACCCCACACACGTTCCAACTCAACTCTGACTAGGCGGCTGACATTGGCAAGTTGGAGGATTTGGGTGTCCAGTTTACACGACTCGTCCAACTTCCCAACGTCGAATCCAATATTGAATATTGGACCTCAAGTTGGACAAGAAATTAAATGGATAGTGAATGTTCCCTCCAATTGCCGAACGAAGGACCGAATTGTGGTGGCATTAGGAATAGCGCTGTTACGTGGAATGTTGAACTGTCGTCGAAAAGCCCGTCCTATAGCGATCACAGGTTTTTATTGTTTAAAAAGTGCGAACGGTAAAATTACGATGAGCACCGGTCGACTACTTGAATGGGGATAATAATAATGAACTGAAATGGACCACTGGCAAAATTTTTACTCCAGAGTTAAATTTTAACTGTGGCAAATTGCTCAATCGGATCTGTCACACCTTGTATATACAGTACAAAGGTTAAACAGCCGATGACCATACAGCCGATTGTACATAACATTTTCTTATATCGACCTTAGTTTTCACAAATATACAACATTTGTATATCTTGAAAACTAAGGTCGATCGATATAAGAAAATTCCACTGGACATTATTTGTTGCAAATTTCATGTAGAATCTATGGACTTCGGCTGTCACACCTTTCGTGGGGCGCCCTGTATGTTATTATAATAATTGTTTTCCTTAATTATTACTCCACAATAATAATTATATGGTATGATTGATTTTGATTTTTTATTTGCTAATTCATGAGAAGAAATGACCTACTCCTTTTTCCCTTGCAGAGAAAAATAAGAAAAACACAAGTGAAACATTTAAACAAGAGAGCATTTACATCAAGCAATTCTAGTGGTGTTAGTAGTGATGAAAGTGTCATTCATGCTCCTAGTCGTAAGAGACGCAGAGTAAGTAATATTATGCTTTTGTAAATCATTTATCTATGCAATAAGTATTCACATGTTAGGAAGCCAACCACAAAAAATATTGAAATCAGAGATTCAGGTCGTGTGTTTATTAATTTTTCGTCAGTTTTCGCTTTCAACAAATCTTACTCCCGCTCAAATTCTCAAATTCATTAATTCATTTTTCAATAAAAAATCGGACACTTAACGCGCCTTGATATTGTAAATAAGATTAAATGGATTTCTAACCAATTGCATTTTAATTTTGCCAGTGTCACTAGATACAGAAACAAATATAAAAATATGACACTTGAGTTCCAATCTTAGGCCCGTTTCAAGAAAGTCACAAGTTAAAGAAACAGGTGAATCCTAATCTACTAGGGTTATATCTGAGGTCGTTATGTTATAATGGCTATATTTGAATAGATTCACAAATATATTATTTGACAAAGCAGATAGAGCTATCCTTTTCTAGCTCCGCAACATTGCCAGATCGTTTTTTACAATGTAGAAATGTATTCAATTGACAACATTTATATTTAATCTCAATTATGAAAATTTATTATTTAAACATTGAAATGTTTTTTTCTGATTACAAGAATGAAAGCTGCTAATGTTACATCAGATATACCGGTATCAGCTATTCTCTATAGAAGGAAGTGGCAAGGGTGAGAGAGAACAAGCAGCACTGTTCTCCTATCTTTCTCCACTGTCATTATAACATGAACCTCACTTCAGTGAAACTAGCCATTGGAGGGAAATTTAACTAGAAGCTGAATATTATATTAGTATGGCATAAATAATATTATCTAAATAAGATTAATTCGATTGATTTTCATATTCAATTTTATTATTTATCAGATGGAGCATTTTCTATAGAAAGATAATTGAGGAATTTTGATTTTCCAATTCATATTTAAAATGTATGTCAACAGGCTGAATATTCAATCTATTCTCGACCATTCAATAGTATTTCATTTTTACTGTTAGGTGACTCAGCGTATTCAATGACCCATTTCATTCTAATTTTATGTAAAAGAATCGCCAAGCAGTCAGAGTTTGCAGTTTTCATATTTATAATTCCTCAAGTGTTTGAAGTGAGGCCTATTTTGCATTTTTGAGTCACACTTTCATATGATATTCTGTATTTACGTTAGAATTTATCTTCTTTATGAACTCGTTCACACAAACGTTTTGCTGTTGTTGAGATAAGAAAAATCACCCCTTGGCAATCAAAAGAGATTCTTCTTAACACATTTCCCACTCAAATTATAAATAAATTATTAGTTTTGAAAAGACACTTGACTTTTCTTTTTTTCTTGACTGGGCCATAGATCAGGTCTCATTTTACTAACGTATTTGAATTTCATGTGACCTATTTCAAGCTGAATAATTTGGTATAATTTAAGTATTGCTGAAGCTATTTGTTCAGGATATTATTCCAGCCTGAAAGCTTGGCAGGCTCCTCTAAAACATCCTGTATATAGAATTAATCTGTTTTGCAACTAATTTGGGTTAGTGCTTTTATTAACTGTTGTAATACAAAAATATAAACACGGATTTTTCTGACCAAAACTTATATCTAAAATTGTGTGTATCATAAGAACATTTCGATTCAAATAGATAAATGTTTTAATCAACAATAAATTGGCACCGATGATGAGATAGAAATTTTCATCTTGATGTGCTTCACATACTAATACTGTACAAAAATTGTGAAGGAAATCGATTATGTGCTTTAATTAATAGTGTGGCTGGCTCAAAATAATAGCTTGGGAGTAGTTTGTCATAATTCAGGCTCTTGACATCTGTAAGCGAAAACATCTGTCATTTTATAATAATTATAGGTACTCTATCAATGTACAGTTTTAAAAGGTTCGTCAACATTAATTTTTATTTACTCATTACTAGTCTAAATTCACAGCGCCAAGCGACACTTGTTCAAATATTTATCGTCACCTTTTGCAATACTCTATCAATCAAATTTAATCAGTAAGTCTCAATTTTTCTCAAAAATTGAATTACGAGTATATTTATATAAAATGGATAGGGAAAGAAACAATCTGAGTACAGATTGTACGCTCAGACTTGTATGCAAGTTGAGTTCTTGTGCAAGCAAAATTGCGATTCTTGTATGCAAGTTGGGTTCTTGTCCAAGCAAAATTGCAATACTTGTCAAATTAAGCATACAAGTCAAAATGTACTCTCTGCGTCGCTGTCTCCCTACTCATTTTATATATTATTTAATATACTACTTATTTATATGTATATATTCGTATGAATTTTAAATTTTATCGTTATTATTTTATTTGATATTTATTCTTTATTAAATTAATTTTGAGACTTGAAATTTCCATTTCATTTGAAAGGGTCTGAACCTATAGCGCTAAGCACCGCTTACTTTATTTAATTGAAGAGACTGTTAAAATTGGCTATAAAATGTTTTTATTTTTTAATAATGCATTAAAGCTTTATTACCTCATGCTGTTCAATAATCAGAAAATTGGAGAAATTTTGTTAAATATTTATCTAGCAGTTAAATTTAAACAGTAATTTTTTAAGCTTTGTTGAAAAGCAGCATGGTGCGTCACCATTCATTTTAACGTACTGTTTCAACCACATTTTGGTCCAACTAACGATTTTTCAAAATTTAAAATTAATAGACTTTCTTCTGATAGAAATGACAAACAAACCAAATACGACCTCAGTGATGGTCATTAGTTTTGTAAATCTTTTCATATCTAAAGATAAAGTGGACTATATTAATTGTCCAGGCGATATACAGATATACTACAAAAGAATCATCGGATTTTAATAATTAACAAAGTACACATCCAAATTAAATAATTTTTTACAGCAATGGAAAGAGAAAATTCCTAAGTTTTTGACAAAGAATGAAACGTTGGACGACCCTTATTAGACTAGGCAGCCAGGACGTGCAGCCAGCCAGGCAGCCAGGCAACCAGTCACACAGTTAGCCGGGCAGACAGTCGCTCACTCCGTCACCGAGAATTGTTTCAAGACTTTGGCAGTCATCTCTTGGCTACCAGTGTGGTCGTCGGGCTCGACATCCAACCAGCTGCCAAAATTTGACTGCCAGAATGGCTGCCCTAGTCTTGAAACAATGTCCTGGCTGCCTAGTCTAAATAGGAACCCAAGGTTTTTATAAAAAAAACTTTGCAATTACCTCTTTCCATTGGTACAAAGATTATTTTTATTTCAACTGAGTACTTTTTTTATTATAAAGTTTAAAAATCTTACGAATCTTTTGTAGTAGTAAAGGCTAGTTTATACGATGCCAATTGGCGAGACAATAATTGTCATCACGTGGTTGCGGATTGTCGGAAGCCAGGCCAGTCGAACGAGAAGATGTTTATACGAGGCCAACGATTGGCACGGCAGTTGACAGCTAAATATGGCCGAATGCTCGTCATCTGTTGTGTATGTTGTGACTCGGAATCCCAGTTGTCGCCGTGTGAACTGTGTAGGCCAGTAGCGCTGTCTTGTTTTTGCCAGTTCAGTCACAACAGATGATGAGACCTCGGCCATGTTTAGCTGTCAACTGACGTGCCAATATTTGGCCGCCTATAAACATCTTCTCGTTTAACTGGCCTGGCCTCCGAGGTTGCGGACAATATTGTCCAAAGACAACTGTCTCGCCAATCGGCGATGTGTAAACTAGGCTTAGTAAATTTCATAGGCCTACTTGTTTCTCGTGAGACTACTATTCTAAAGCCATCTGTAGTAAATCTAGGTACATTTTAATTCAATAATTATTTTTTATTCTTGTTGATCTTTCCATTATCCAATTATAATTTATTGTTTATAACTGAGAATAATATTTCAATTCATTTTTACACATACACATTAAAACAAAATAAAAAGAAAGTGGTACAAAAATAAGGGTGGAGGATTGAAGAGTTTTTCCAACTATGAATATCCATTTACTAGTAAAACCTTCAATCCTTTTTAATGATTCAATCAATGATTGATTATTAATTTACACAAGCGTGAGATGTCGGCGCCAATTTCTAAAACATATAACAATCAAAACCCTCAAATGAATAGAAGCTCTGCAATAATCCACTTTAATTTCTTTGAAAGTCGTACCATATCAAAATCTATTTTTAATTAAAATGTGTGGTAAAATATGCTTCTCAAAAAAATCCCGAATTAATCTTATCTTTCAAAATCCTCCAATTGAAATCCACGATTTAATATGGCGGATGACCAGATTAAAATTGCTTGTTCACATTGGTACAGTCACTATTGAAAGCCAGAATTGAACATTGCTGGTAATTTGGTAACAATGCGTATTTGGGAAAGGATAATGGTATCGGCACTGTTTAATGACAGACAAGGATAGCAAACCAATACAGTACTAAACATGTGCTGACTTAGAAACGTAAATCTCATTCTAGAAATCCTCAAAATGCCGTTTATAATTTTGAATCTCAGTTTTCTCTGCCTGTTTCATCTTAACTTTTGAAACTTATTCTATTTAACAATAATTCGCGAACGGTATTAGCACTTCTTTGAAATTTCCTATTTTACTGTTTCCCTTAACATCTTAAACAAGATTTTTGTACCACTTTTCCAGTTTTTTCTTTCAATAGATTTATTTTTCATCGTAACCTAATATTATTATCGTGGATCAGTGTCCTTATATAAATGAAAATAAAAGTTTTGTATATAATTATCTTGCATACGACTTTTAGGTGCGGTTCCATTTAAAATCTTTACTGAAAATAGTGTTATCTTAGTTGTGGCAGTTTAGTTCAATTAACTAACATTAACATTCATTTTTCCACATTCCATTTATTCTCATTTTGATTATCTCTTCCATCCTTCATATTTGTCATTCCATGAGTTTTTAGTCCAAATCTTTTTCCTGCTCCCTCTTTCAAAACCAATTGATATTTTTAATTATAAATCTTAAGATTATATTCTCAATTACTATTTTTGTATCTTACTTTTAACTCAGTTTTGTAATTTGTTGTTCTCTGGTTATTTGTGCAGAGACTGTCAAGTGATAACGAAAATAATAATGAAACTAATGACTCTGGTAGTGAGAGTGAAGTAATTGTTCAAACTGTAAAAAGATCCTCACGAGTAAGTATTGGCTTGTGAATATATAATATGCATGCTACTTGTTACTTCTAATTTATCATTGTAAGGTAAACTGTTGTGAAAAATAGACCCAATTTTATAAAAATGAATAATTTTATTTATTTTATAATTAACAAAGAATATTCAACTTCTATCATATAAAGAATACCTAGACTCTATTTTAAGACCAAAAGTTGAATAACATTAAGAGTCATTACCTCTTTTTAGGCTATACTCACTTGAATAACTTATTGATTTTCCATTATCATAATAGTGTATATATGCTTACAATATACGTATAATAAGCAATATGTTTAATTTCACTATTATAAATATACAGGATGTTTCCGAAAACCCTACCAATATTCTAGGGCATTCATTGTTCCTGGGTACGAAACATATCTAAATATCATTTTCAACTAGGTCCGAAAGTCCTTAGTTACTCACACAGCAGCCATTTTGATTTCTTCACTTCCTTTTTTTCTAAATGATGGCTGCACATACGGGAGTGAAACCTTAGACCAGTTATAGAATAGACACGTTGGGAAGTCTAGCCTCTGAAGCCAACATCTACTGCCATATGACCATATCGTGACGTCAGCATCGGATAGAAAACTTTTCTGCAGAGTTTGTTTACATAGTTTTCTATTTCTATTTCAGCGGGAGTTTACCATTTTCATAAATAATAATTTACTTCCATCGGAAATAGACACAATCAGTTATGGAAAACAATATAAACAAACTCTGCAGAAAATTTTTTTATCCGATGCTGACGTCACGATATGGTGATATGGCAGTAGATGTTGGCTTCAGAGGCTAGACTTCCCAACGTGTCTATTCTATAACTGGTCTAAGAGTGAAACTTATCACAAACATTGACAACTAGACAGAGCTACATCAAAATTATGACAATTTTTCAAATTCATAAAACAAAATGGCGGCCGTTTAAAATGCTATTTCTTGAATAAGAAAAAAACCGTCGATTTTACTAAAACATTACAAGAATAACTTTTCTAGTAAATTAAATAACAAATTAATTTACACCTGATTTTTCAAGATTGAAAAAAATATTAATTGAGATATGGCAGCTTTAGTTATAGGTGACCGCTGAATGTCAAGACCAAGTGGGTTATGTAATGTTTTATTATTGCTTCCGAAATAATCTAAAATCGCTTATAAATAGCAGCAAACATAATATGGAGATTGTTGCATTATTGAGGAAGACTTTAAAACCATTCCTTGGCGTGCAAGAAATAAAATTTCAAACTTTTAAAAATTATTTACTAGAAAAATTGTCAAGTAAAAAATCAAAATGTTTCGTACCCAGGAACAATACCCTAGAATTTTGGTAGGGAGTTCAGAAACACCCTGTAATCTGTATTATATTCAATGTTCTATTCCATTTTATATTATTTAAAGCCCATTTCATAATATTGTCATTGAGCAATCAGTCATTGAAAGCATTGCCCTTTTCATATCAAATCGAGGCTCATTCAATGGTATTAGCATAATATAATGAATACTATTTAGGTACAATAAAATAATAGCCAAGGCTGTTCAACCTCCGCGAAGCTGTTGTTTAACCAACAGGTTAAAAAACTTTTTATTGCTGGAATTCATAAAAAATTTATATTTGTATATACTGTATCAAGTTATCGAAATAAACCATTTTTTCAGAAATTTTTCTTCCGATTAGAAATTTTTGAGATTAGCACCGAAAGTCTAAATTTTTAGGATAGGTCATTTTATTCAATCAATGCACATTTTATCCTCAAAATGTCATGATTTATCTCATACCGAATTCGAACTTATCTGTCCCAAAAAATTAAACTTCATGTGCTGATAAAGTAAAAAAGGAAAAAACTAGAGGAAGAGGTTTTATTTTGATAATTTAATACTATAAAAATCGAAAAACTTTGAAAAACATCATTAGTAAAATATATTATATGAACTAATTAGTAATTAATGTTATACAAAATATGTAAATAGATTTCTATATTAAGTCTTTTTTAGCCAGTTGCACAGCTTTCAACAGGTCACTGAATACATCTGTATATCAGGGGGCTGACCCAATGCAAGTAGAACATTTTAGAAGGTATAATAATTACTTTGGGATAAACTATTCATCCCCAATAATTTTTGAATTATTGTTATTCCAGGCTGTGATAAGAAGTGAAGAAGAAGATAGTAGCACGAGCAGTAGCAGTAGTAGTCCTAGAAGCAGCAGCAGCAGTAGCAGTAGCAGCAGCAGCAGTGGTAGTAGCACTTCTTCTTCTACTACTTGCAACTCTGATAGCTCATTCAGTGTTGCCTCGTTCGGTAGACTAATGAGACGGTCAAAGAGAGCGGCGGCGGTCGCATTTGTAAGTTATCCCCCCCCTTCCCAAACATTTTGCCATTATAACCAATCAAACATTTATCTATTCCTACAAAGACTACAAACTTTCCTCAAATCCCCAATTTATCCGTTTTTTTTTTTTTTTTTTTCTTAATGTTAATGTTATTGCTGAGGTTTATGTATGATCCTAAGTATAATCCAAACCAACTATTCGAACTTCGACAAATTCCTTGTATTTAGTTATTGTATTGTTTTGAGTTGACTTATAATATTCATTAGAGAATAATGTTTATTCATGAAATTAATTTGTTAGCTCTTATTTAACACTTTTCACATAATAGTTGTGACTAAATTTCTATTTCAAATTTCCTTGTAATAAAATATTACTTCATAATTGTAATTCAGGTCTATTACTTCAAAGACATAAAACCTTGACAGCATTTTTAGTATCTAGCATTTAGTATTTTAGTAAGCAACTAATCAACGACAGGCTGCATTTAAAGGGTCCGTCCAATTCTAGTTTTACGATTTTAGTGTAGTCTTATTGCTGTGTTTTCATCGAATTGTGAGTCTGATTTTGTTTCGATTCTTCTGTTGCAGGTACAAGGGTTGATTATTGATTGATATCAGAATCATGGTAATTGAGAATATTTTTTGACAACTATTGATGAATTTTGTGGATTAGTTTACCAGAAGATGATGAAATTGTTTTAATTCTTATTTCTAATCAGAAATATTTTGTTTGTTACAGGTGGTGAGCAGCGATGATGAATGGAGCACCTCGGACAGTGGAACGAGTTCCCCCAATCTTCCACGACTTCGAAATGTAAGTTTTGTCGAGCTGTTTGCGTTTCGAATAGAAAAGTTCTTGTATACAGTACACTTGCTATCTAAAAAATCATTATTCATTGATCATCCTAAATGAATCTTTAAATTCGCTACACTTGATTTCAATACAGTTCCTTATCAATTCCATGTATTATTTTTTTATTATTTCATATTATGATTGATGTTTGAATAAAAACTTGAATTTTGCCCAGTCCGTGCCCAATGTCTTCAACAGGAGACTACTCAAAATATAGTAGAGCAACATCATAATAATCGTGAGACACTAATTAGAAGCTTATCTCTACCCATACCCTACCATAATAGAGGATATTTTTATTGCTTTATAATAAGTAAAAAAAATTGAAAAAAATCCAGTTCCGTGCAGTATCCAATATTACTAAATAATAATATTGGTCTAGAAACAATTAAAAATTACATCGGTATATTTCTATGTAAGATTATTTTAATTTGTCAAATATTTCAACATTATAAAAGCTTGTAACTCAAGGATTTATCCAGATCGATCACTTAATCTGCTGGAAACATTTTATCACTGTTGTCCGTTAATTTTATAATTTTGTTGACAGTGGATTGTTTAGATATTTTTTGTTGAGATTTATAATTTTTATAGCCCAGTCAACGGATGGTTTTAGACGGGGAAGTTTGGAACACCACTTTTGATCTCGAGCTCTGTTTGTGATTGTAGAGCATGAACATATTATATCAAAGTCGCTACCCTATCAAAATAAGAAAAGTATCTCAGGGAAAATTTTCCTCAGATTATAAATTTTTGAGATATGAGCGCTTAAATCTTAACATTTTCAAGCAGATTATTTCGAATCCGCTAAAAGATAAATTCGTGAAATTTTCAGGATACATTCTTCATGATATTGTTGATTGAATAAAAAGATTCATCAAAATATCAATTTTTGAGAAATTTGAACAATTTAAAAAAATGACAAACTATAACTTAGATAAGGTTACTTTTAGTAATTTTTGTAAATGGAATAACTTTTTAAAGAATTTATATTTTCTAGAAAAAATCTTCATTTTATCAACAATTACATGAAGAATGTACCTATTATCAAAATCTCATGAATTCATTTCTCACCAGATTTCTAATGATCTGCTAAAAAGTAATTGATCTGCTGAGTTGATTTGATTTAATTTTAACTTTGGGACATTTTTGTATTAGATTTGATGTATATTGAGATTAACTGTTCGGAAATAAGGATAGGAAATAAAAAGAGTAGTGGAATAAGAGAATAACTATATTAAAATGAAGGACCATAGGAAGGGGTGAGGATACCACAAAACGCGATGCTAGGATAAATAATAATGAAATTAATAAATGAATCTAAATACATTGATATTGTTCCTTTTCACCATATGTAATTGAAGCGTTGAATCGTTGGTGTGGCCACACGTAGCGTCGATGATGAATCTCTAGTAGCACTTTTAGGTATTTCACTATTTGAGGTAATATGTCGGAAATGAGGTGGAACAATAATTGCGGTAAGGAGTTGAGGTATGAGTTACGGTTTGTCACGGCTGGTAATAATAATATATCATAAGAAAAATAAGAATTAAATGAGGTTTTCCACAATACTGGTAATAATAAGAAGAAAATATTGTGTAGCGGTTTATAACGAAAGAGAAATAGAAGTTTCTCCTAGCAATCACTTCATACGAATGGAAGACCAGGGTGACGCTTCCACTGAACACATGCGCTAGATTACAAAGAAAGGGTTACTGCGCAACCACAAGTTGAAACCAAATAGAAACAAGTTGAGGGCTGGCGGCAAATCACATCATATGAATTAGCTTAGGACTCTCAAGCTACAATAAATAATAATACAAAATACGAAACAGTAACACTGTTTTATGCTATTCCTTACACGATTGATGCAGTAGTTTTAGGCTAAACTCACACTGCAACTCCAGACGCAGCATGCGTTTTCAAATGGTCAACTCAGACAGACCAGTAGAGTAGATTCGACTCTCCGCGACCTCGCGACTGTTAGACTGAGTCGATAAGACAATATATTCATAATAATCATGATTAAATTTGTTACATGCTAAGTAGTGACGAATCAGGTATTATATTTTTAATAAAGTAAGGTTTGAAAATGGAGTAGCATGGAACTGAAGTAGTAACAATGAGCAAAAAAGTCGTAAGGTCGAGAGACTGGATCATCCTCGACTGGAGTCGTTCGATTTGAGTCGAGGTAGTAACCCGTAGTGTTGAGTGTGAAATCTTCAGTTTTGCAACAATAGATTAGTTGAAAGAGAAATTTGGAAGGAATGTTTGGAACATAATTTTTTACTTTGAACACACAACTCTGTTTAGACAGAACATTTAGAAGGTGAACATATCAAAAGTCCCCATCCCCACCACTTATGCTTAAGGGATGAGGGTTATTTTTACACATACAATTATTGGAAACAATGCGTTCAAGCGACATATTCACTAATCATACAAAAATGAAGCTTGATAGATTTCCTATAACAGGCTCATCCAATTTTTTGTCCTTTCAGCTTTTATAAACCTCCAACCATGCATCAAAAGGAAATGTAGGCTTGTAGAGCATTGAATTCTCTTCAATTTGATGTATAATTCCATTTTAAGCATCTCCCTACTATTTTTCCAGCAGTTTTGGCGTAAAGTCTGGAATCTTTGGTTTTGCAATCCTTCAAAATTTGAAATGGATGTCTGTAACACAATTTCTAACTCTGCAGCTTTATTGGACTAGCTAGGAGGTGAACAAGTCATGAGACTCAACTTGAACCTTTCACCAACTTCTAAACACTTCATAATCATAACCTCAGATGATATGGCAATCCCTGTTTGGATATTTAGGGCCGGCTTCCGAGCTCGGTATCTATCAGTTCTGGACTTGCAGAGTCTATGACTAAAATAAGTCCTCGGATTCAATTCGTCATTCTGAATCAGGGATTTATCTTCCAAACTCTAGGATCTATTAAGTCCTAGACCTATTTTGAGTCCAGGACTTGAGGCAGTAAACATGAGGGAAATGCACAATCTTCTTCTTCTTCTTATATCTATAAAAGGCTAAGCCCCGACTAAAATCACACCACAGCCCAAACTACTGAGCCTAAAAACTTGAAATTTTGCACAATTGTTTATTTTAGCCTCAAAACATCCACTATGAGAGGATTTTCAGAAATTTACCCCCCAAAAATGTTGTACTTTTTAACCGCTCATTGCACAGCAAAGTCATGAGGAACTTTTTTGTTCAGTTACGAAAAAAAATTAGATCTATGCAGAAAAATTCCGATCAGGAGGGGGGTTCAGGAGAGGGCATTTTTCGAAAATTTTTATGTAAAATCACACTACAGCTCAAACTAATTGGCCTACAGACTTAAAAACTTTGCACAAATATTCTTTAAACATGCTAGACGCATAACGCGCCTATGCACGTAATTCATGCGCACGCTAGAACGGATTTCGAGATGTTTTGTCTCTTAAGGGTTTCAAAGGATGAAAAAGGATCCTATTAAGTGAGGCTATGAACATGGTAAGGTGAACGCCATATGGAACTGAGATGATTGACACATGATATTCTAACATATGTTGTAATCATTGGAAAGCTTAAAATAATCTTATCAATAAGCTGATTGAATCAATTTTGCGTTTCTCAAGAGCGCGAACTGGCCACGTGTTTGTTCCATAGTTGTATGCTTGGCCAGTTCGGTTTGCGCCTTCTATCAGCTGTATATATGAAGTCTCATACATTCCGATTAGAACAGAGCACAGAGATTTTCTTTGGTTAGGAGTTTGTTGATAATTATTTTTTGAAATTCAAATTTTATTACCATCAAAAATCACATTGAAAACTTTCTCAATAGACAACAAGATTACAAAAACAAAATGTCAAACATATACCTACATTTATTTGTAGCACGGCCAGAAAAAGACAAACTTGAGTACTAGCCGTAAGTTAATTCAATATGACTTATATATTATATTTTTTGTTAATATTTTGTAAATAAAAAGTACGAGCTGATGAGAGGTGTGAGTAATTCCTTATATTTGATCCAAATGGTTATTCATATTGTAGTAGTTGGGGTCACTGCAATCAATAGTTTTTTATTCTGTACAGTACTGGTAGCTAATAAATTTCATACGTATTGATTGTCCATAATGTATCCAGTGTCCATAATGGAAGTGATTGAACTACTCAAAATATTAATGGCTTACTGGTCCCTCAGTGAATTTATAGTATTCCTGGTGATTGAGCCTGTCTTTTTTCAGCGTTGACTATTAATAATAAAACTTTATTTACAACTAGCTTACCCGGCGAACTTTGTACCGCCAAAAAGTCAATGTATCTCATGTCACACTTGACTATTTGGTAAAACATGAATTTTATCTGACAATCAATATTTTCATTTACATCTCAATACGGACTTTCTATGTGCTTAGTCATGCAGCATTCATTATTCCGAAAACATCTTCTCAATCAATTGGTAGTAATATGTATCAGTAAAGTGTTGAATTAGAAAGAATTGATAGGTTGAATCAGAGTTTCAAAAATGAATTCAATGTTTTCATAGTTGCTGATTGTCAATAGATGGTCCAGGAAATATGCGATGTACGATGAATCACACAGAATTCCATATATTCTTTGCATCTTCCATTTTAGGATGAATATGAGCTAAGCTAAATTAAAAAAAAAGTAAATTATTCTTTCATTCTTCAGTAATCAATGAATGCAATATGAACAACTCTCTTTCACGAGGTGAATAATTTTTTTTCAACATTTTCCAGTTTCTCAATGATAGGGGAGTGATAATTATTTGTATAGGTCTTCTAAGGAACCATTATCTACATCTGGTACCAATTAACTACACTTCAACTCCAAACTACCGTTTTAATACCAGTACCAATTTATCACAGGGTGAAGTGTTTATTACAGCTGGTAACATTAGATGATAAATCATTTTATCACAATATGATCTTGAATCATGATCATCTTTCTGTTCTTCGGTAGCCACTCAGCCGACAATTTTGAAAACAGGTCTGTAAAATGGATTAATAAAATATTTATTATTAGCCCCCCTATTGAAATTTCTGGTCAGAAACCATCCCCAATATTCACACAACATATTCCCACAGTTTTATGCCGTTATGTCAAGTAGTTTTCAAGTCCATAAGGAACAAACAAACAGACATTCATTTTTATATATGTATATATAGATTTACATCCGGCTCAAACAAAAGCCTCTCTAAATGGAGGTAGAATGATAAGGTTGACAACTTTCAGTTCTGTGGTTTCAACATTTTTTTTTTTCAAATAACTTTCGAAAAGTTCATGTAGTACCTACTATTGTGTTTGAGACACTTCTGGCGCTATCATAGTTTCACCACTATTCTGTTCCAATTTTTGCCAATTAATTCCAATATTTGCAGTCGTCAATTATATCTATAATAAAGTATAGAGCTGGCTTATACACGATCGGGATGGGACAATTATGTTTGACGCATCATCACATCTGAAATACTGGACTAATTAACTTGAAATTTTGCATATAGATTCCTAATTAACCAAGGATGGTTATAGGCCTATTTACAATTTTTCAAAATTTTCCTGCTAGTAATTATTCTATTGTTGTAATATTGGCAATGGGAGACAGCTGATAAATACGTGCCGATAGAAATGTGTTCCATTGTGATGCGCAAGCGCAGTACAGTTAACGTTTTAGTTTTTTTTCTGTGTTTATTATAGATATTTATAAAAATAATAATAACAGAATATATTGCTATTTCAAAGCAAAACCTTACTTTTCAAACATAAATAAACATTTCACTTTACGTTATGCTATCATTGATCATTGGTCCTCGTCAGTGATTTTGGATTAAAAATATGAGCTTTGAGTTGAAGAACTTACTTGTTTCGAAAAAAACTAGAATAATAATAAATTAATTATTAGTATGTTACAAAATACACTGATTAATAACATTGAAATATAGGATTCCCAGGCAATCAATCCATGTGTTATTTATTCTTGAAATGTTAGGTTATGACTCAGTCCAAAATAAAGTTAGTTTTTAAGCACAACTCCAATACAATTTTATTCCAAAAATAAACTTGCAAACTATTAATTTTGAATTAAGATGGATTAATTCATAATATAATCAAGGTATTTCATGACTGCTATTCAGCTATTCATTTTTTCCAAAAACAATAACTGAGATGTCTTTGTTTATTTAAGTAGAACTACTAGACTTAAATCCTCCGAGGCTTTAAAATCGCGCTGATTTAATATTATTTATTAATCCTTGACTCGGAAAGAGGCGAGAACCTACTGGATTAAATAAGTCCTTTACTCAGAAAGCGAAATTATAAACTCCGGAGTCTTCTAAACTCAGTCTATTCAAGTCCTCGACTACGTTAACGGCCTGAATCGGAAAGCCAATTCTCTGACTCGAGAGTTTGAAGCCGGTTAAAGCCTAACTTGGCCAAATCCCGAGCTCGGAAACCGGCCGGCCTTTAGCCGTACGTGCACTCCACATCCATTCACCACCTACACTAGCGCGACTCAAATCGCGAAGCTACTCCTCCATACATCAGCGCCCCAAGTGAGTGCTTTCTCAACTACTACGATGACCAAATTTCTCATTCGAAATTTAAAAAATTATTGAATTTTTTTTTAATAATACTACCATATTATCATTCTAAAACTCAACCCCATAACTTCCTTCATGCTAACTTCAACCTCCAACTAACTTCTTCTTAACTCTAATAATAATCATAACATCAAATGATAAGACGATACTTGTTGGAATATTTAGCCGAACGTGCATTCCAGATTCATTCATTGGATACTCAAGACGACTGAGTTTTAAGGCGACTCGACATGTTGGTTGCCAAGAGACGTGAGACTTGAGTATCCTATATGTTCAATAAAGCAAGGTTATGATTTCAAGTGAAATAGCGTGAATATAAATGAGAACACATTCAAATTTGTTGAAAAAGTAGTAAAATTTTCAATATACAATTGAAAAAAGTTTGATTAAAATAAGCTTTTGATTACACAATTTTAATCAGTATTTTTCAACTAGTACCACAAATTCCATAATTCACGTTTCATTCTTCAACATGGCGATGAATTTTCTACTCGTGAATGCTTATTTTATGCTATCATTATTATTTTTGAAGTGACGGATTCAAGGATCCAAAGGTTCAAAGAACCCCACACGTCAACCGAAGCTTATTGTGTTCCCAAGTAGTATGTTGGTTAGGCAAACCAATACCTGTGTCCTTTACAAGAACCAGGAGTTTTTCCCTATGCTAACATCCCATTCATCACCTGGTTGCTTGTCGCAATCCAGTGTGATATGCTTCAGACTGATTAGTCTTCGTGACCTATGTGAGTTCTACTCCTGGCCTTCTTTGATGGTCCTTCCGCTGAGGAAGGGGCGGCCAAGTTGCCTCTAGAGCGCCTGGCCACCCTACACCCTTGACTCAGCCTCTTGATAGGCAATTTTGCCTGGAGTTTCACCCATCTCTGGTCTCTTGGGTTTTTCTTTTTTCCCTCCGAAACTTCGCAGGGTCAAAAGCCTCACCTCTCCTAAGAAGTTTTGTCTAAATGGCCGCCCTTCTTGATCTCTCCACCCACAAACTCGTGACCTACGTGAGTTCCACTCCTGGCCTTTTTGTAGGTCCTTCCGCTGAGAGAGGGGATGCCAAACTGCCTCTAGGGCGCCCGGTCACCCTCGATTCAGCCTCTTGACCCACATTTGTGCCTGGAGTTTTATCCATATCTGGTCTCTTGGGTTTTTCTTTTTGCCCCTCCAAAACGGCCTTGATGGGGCAGATCCCGTGAGTTTTATTTTATGCTAAAATTCAGGCTCTTAACATTTGGGATAGACTACACCCGACAGTTTAGTGGGTGTAGAACAGTCATTGGCAACTGCTTCTGATAGACCAAGATAGAAAGTCATCAAGCAATTCTCACTGGCGCAAAAGAGTCATCCTATGCCAGTGGGGTTTTTCACTTACCATCTATTATTATTGAATTGTATTGTCATGCTGAACTTCATTTGATTTCTTTAGCCTATATTTATTATTCTGACTTCTTGACGTGAATCGGGTCTATTGTGTATTGAGAACTCAGTTGCTGTGATGCAGTTTTGTTTATCATTGGAATCATGATTTCTCTTCGAAATTTGTTCATTTAAAACTGCAGCTATGCATTCATCATTGATATGATTCAAATATAATATGAAGACAACCACAAATTGTATCAACCAACATTTTAACTACCACAGAGGTGACCTACAAAAAATGTAGCACAAATTAATATCTTTACATGTCAGAAGAGAATTTTCATACCAAACTTATTTTCGGATAAATTTAATGAAATTAATAACAACTTTGTATATGATATTTCAAGAAATATGCGGGAAACGTGAAGTTTTCAAGTTGAAAACTTGATTGTTTGGTAGATGAATCTGTGAGTTCTATTATTAAATATTGTTGATAATTCAATTATTTTTAATAAAATATGTCTAGTCTAATATTCTAGTCTAAAACTCATCATCATCCAACGTTTATCAGGATTAGAAAGAAATCAAAGCACATTATGGTGCAAGACTGGGAAGTATGTCTACATTGCAAGCATGATAGATCCTATAGTGAGGTCCAGGTTATAATGGCAGTATACGATATACAATAGTGTTGCTATCCTTGTCTATCATGTAACAAAGCAGATAGCGCTATCTCTCTCTAGCTTTGCAATGTTGTCAGTTTGCCAAAAATATTTCATTTTGACAGTGACTGTACAAATGTAAACAAACATTTTTTATTGTCAGTCGCCATGTTTTTTCATCATTCTACCAAAATACTTCAGTACACAAGTCGTATAATCTATTTAAAATGTATTTTTGAATGAATGAAATAATTGTTAGATATTACCGTATGAGAAACAAAAATTATACCTGAAATGACAATTTAAAAGTTGACAACTTTGACCATCCTAGACTTCTCGTCCATGCTTCACCTAGACTAAAGGTATAGGTTAGGCCTACTGGTACCTGTATAAATAATATTAAAAGGTTATTTCAGAATTATTTCCATTGGAATTATCTTATTATAAATAGGATTCCTATTTTTCTATTATTTTTTAAAGATATTGGAATAGAATACCCACCTTGATTTCTGTTGTTTTGAAGTACAGATTAGTGTATCACAGCTTTTTAAACTAGCCCCGCCATTTCAGGTTTGTATAGAAATAAAATCTGATCTCAGATATGAAAGCAAAGTTTTGAATCAAATTATGAAAAAAATATTTTATTGATGAATTAAATTAATTTGGCATGAAATTGACTATTTTATCAAGGAAATGAAAACTAATATTAGATCAAGTTTAATAGGATGAATCTAGTAACAGCTATACACTAAGTGGCAACATGGAGTCAAATTAAGAGACTTGGCAACGTGATCTATCTTTCTTCACTGCCATTGTAACGTGGACCTCACTATAGGAGAGGCTTGCTCGAATGATAGACTCTGCAACCATCGTGTGCGATGGTTTTCGCCATACAATTCTCCAGCGCCCTCCAACGAAAACCCTGTTGATTTCTGATGCGTTTTTCCATATGCATGTGGTAACAGGCTAGAACTATAAAATCGATTTTTCATGACTTCTTCAAGGCCTCAATCTCTTCGCTACAACAAGCAGAATAAGAATATTGATGATGGAAACAACGAAAATATTCGTCATCATGAAAAAAGCAAGATGGCGGCAAAAATATGTCGATTTTCATGAAATTCTCTGTAATTCTATTAGTATTGAGGATATAGGATCTTTTCAGCCATCTGGGGGCTCCAAAATAATCACACTACAATATTTGAAAGATTCATCTCATTCCAAAAACTTGTACTATGGTAAATATAACTTCAAACTCTTAAAATCTGATTTCTTGGGAGAAAATTTTACTTTTTCACCCTATGAATGTATTTACAGAGAACAAACACTGATATTATTGATACAGTGTTGTAGAAAATTTCTAAAGCTTCAAAATGACATCTGGTTGAAGTCCATGTTCTACGGCGGGTGCCGTAGATAGAAAAAAGATATCAATCCGATATCTCTCACAATAAATATTCTTATTCGGCTTGTAACGAAGAGATTGAGGCCATTTGCAAGTCTCTATCTTGAAGTAGTCATGAAAAATCATGATTTTATAGTTCTAGCCTGTTACCACATGTGTATGGAAAAACGCATCAAAAATCAACAGGGTTTTCATTGGAGGGCGCTGGAGAATTGTTTGGCAAAAACCATCGCACACGAATCAACCAGGAATCTGTTAACGGTACAAGAATGATACTTCCCAGGTAGAGCTTGCAGAGTCTATCATTCGAGCAAGCCTCTCCTATAGTGAGCTTTAGTTTTAGCTTGTTACCTCATGCATATGGAAAAAGAAAATGCACATGAAAGAAATATCATGCCGAGTTTTCTTTGGAGGGCGCCGGAGAACACATTTGTTGACGTAAAGTGCATGAAGATATAACGTTTTAAAGCTGAAGAAGCTATCTAAATTTCATAGAAATTGTCATTGAAATTTATCTGTATTCCTTGCACAAAAAAAAAGTTATGGAAAGAATTTTGAAAAAAACGTTTTTTAGTCAAAAAATGAGTGCATGAAGATGTATCGTTCCAAAGTTGAAAAACGCTCTAAATTTCATAGATTTAAAATTTCTCTGTACCTCTTGCACAAAAAATTTTTATAATGGAATGAAATTTGAAAAAAATAGAAAAAGTTTTTTGTGCTTTTGAAGGTTATAACTAAAAAAATATGCGTTTAAGAGGTAAATTTTATAAAACAAAAATTGTTGAGGAAGATTTTCAAAATATTTTCGTTTAAAAGACGGTTGAATATCTTGAACGGTTTTTGAAATACAAGCGATACAGCAAAACTTTACATTTTGGCGGCCATCTTGTTTCCGAATGACATTGCGCCCGGACTATTTGTAGAGGAAGATTTTTAAAATATTCTTGTTCAAAAAACGGTTGTATATCTTGAACGGTTATTGAAATACAAGCGATACATCAAAACATTTTGGCGGCCATCCAGTTTCCGAGGTGTTTGCCTGTGATTTCGACTTATCATCATCACGATTCTTATTATGCTAGACCTAACGAAGAAATTGAGACATCTTCCACGGCTGTAACCCAAAAATGACCACGGGATGACATTGCGCCCGGACTATAAAGCCTGTTTGTGAGGACGGACTAAGTAGTCTAGGATTGTCAAAGTTATCAACTTATGAAATGTAATTTCAGGTATGATTCGTGTTTCTCATACGGTAATATCTAAAAAAAGTTTAAAGGGAATTTTTAAAATCAATTTTGCAAATTGATGTCTACCTAGTATTAAGTATTCTGTTAGAATCAAAATAAAACATGGCATCTGCGAATTGTTTGTTTACATCTGTACAGTCACTGTCAAAAGTAAAAATAATATATTTCTGGCAAACTGACAACATTGCAAAGCTAGAAGGGGTTAGCGCTATGTGCTTCGTCGAATGATAGAAAAGGATAGTAACACCATTTCCAATCAAGTACTGTCATTATAATGTGGACCTCACTATATTAAGCTAACTAATTAAAAAATTAATAAAAAAATTGAAAGTTCTGATATTTATTAAATTTGGGAAAGAGTGAGTTTTGGACTTTGTTCTCTCTTGATCTTTGTAAATTTGTAAATTATCTGTGCCTATATGTATATGATAAATTTAGAAGTAAAATAATATAATGTTCCCAATGGATTCAAGAATTACTTGACCGATCGGGATAAAGCTTTGAAGTTCAGTTTTTGTCAACAGTATGTTTGATCCAGAATAATGCTATACTACCCCAATATAACATCAAAAACATGACATGAAGAGTTTCTAAAACTTTCAATGTGTAACCAATTTGTGTGAATTGACCTTGATTCATTGTGTTGAATTGGGTGCAATAAAATAATTTGTTGTCAATGTTATATATACCTAAGTTTGAATACTGATGAGATATTTTCTTCTATTCTAACATACATTTATGAACCAGTAAGTTTATTCCCAGAATCTCTTACTGATTACTAAGTACACCGATTAATATCAACACTAATCGACTGCACTAAAAGCTAGATTTCACTGATCTACTCTTTCACTGAACACTACTTGAACAAGAACTAATTCGAACGGTTTCCTCGTTTTGAGCTCTCGCACCAATCCTCCACTGGCATTAGATTTATCGGAAAATTTTACATTAAATTCATTCCATCATTTGATTGTTAACTTTCATCTATTCACGAGATATTCAAATTTTATTTATAATACAGGTACAATGCACAAATAATGATATTATACAGGGCCCGCCACGGGAAACTGACGTTTTTTTTAAGTTGATATTACGCATTCGGTTGGAGTTGGTGAGGGAAGTCGATGCCAGCTCGTTACTTGTCTGACCTTGCCATTTATGTTTGTTAATTATTGTTCAGTTGCTATCATGCCCCTGTGGAACGTAGTAGAAGAGCATCGCGCTCTCGAGTATGACAGTTTTGTGCGGAGTGGTGAATCAGTTAGGGAGTTCAACGCCTCTTTCGTCTAAATGTTCAACGTTCCTCGGCATTCCGAGCCGAAATACCATAGGGATAATGCCCTAGTGGAGGTAGTTCAATAAAAAGGCACCAGGACCACATCACACAGTTCGAACTCCGGAGAACATGGAACGTGTAAGACAGGCTATATTCCGTAATCGCCTCATCTCTAGATTCGATCTGCATTGGCCCAAGACCATTCGATGTGTGATTTTTTGTTGTGGGGATTTCTAAAGTCTCGTGTGTATAAAAACAAGCCTCGTACGTTGGGCGAACTGCGACAAGCTATAGAGCTGAACGTCGCTCAGATCAATCTTCAACTATTGAAGAGAGTGAAGCAAACTTCAGAGAGCGTCTTCACATTTGTAAGGTGTGAAAATGGACACCTTCTTGATGAGATTATTTTTCGTAGGCCTACATATGTTAGTCAAATTCCATGTTTTAGCAAACTTATTTCTGCCAATTAATTATTTTTCAACTTCAAAATAGAGGAGTGTTGTCCATTTGAAAAACATTGGTTTCTCGTGGCGGGCCCTATACAATGATCGGGAGTTTATGATAATCTGGAATTTTGTTGACAGTAACTTGTCGACAATATTCCGGATTACGAGGAAATTGGCCTCTTTTCCAAGTGCAACGTTTGACTGGTTTTGACTTTCAGTGAACCATACCTACATACCTATTAATCATATAATATCAAAAATTTCAAATTATTTGACATAAGCTACTAGAAGTACTAAAATATTATTTGATTGTAGCATTTTCATTTGCCTGAAGAATGTTGATTTTTATATTCGTGTATTCTTGTACTGGTATTGGAACAGTCGAGGAAGGATTGACTGTTCCAATACCAGTATCTCTGATACTGGTGGAAACAAAAATTTCATTAATTCGATTATAGTTGGTTGAAAACTGTGGTGACAGGATCATTCAACTATGCTTGTTCTGCTTTCTTCAATTCATTTAGATAAGTTAGGTTCCAACGATTGGATTCATTAATTAACATTCATGTTCATAGGTTTCTTTTATTGATGGAGATACTCAATCAGTTGTTCCTTCTAACTTGAAAAAAAATTCAAAGTGATTATTTTTTATATAGTATCTTTTTCCAGTGACGTTTTTTTTCGGTAAAAGTTACGATATACTACAAAATTTCTTAAAAATTTTTCAGCCAGTGATTATTTCTAGCTCTTTAATAGTTTGTTATGGAGTTATGATTTTTTAATGATGTCGTTGCTGTCGCTGAGCCAAGTAACTATCATTAAAAATGAACTATAAAATCGATTTTCCACGACTACTCATGATAAAGACTTGCAAATGGTCTCATTCTCTTCGTTACAACAAGCCAAATAACAATATTCATGATGAAGCAACGAAAATAATTTTCATAATTGAAAAATTTAAGATGGCGGGTATAACTGACAGAATTTTCTATATTGATCGCTTTTCAGTTGTAGTGAGAGATATCGGTTCGATTCCACCACCGAAGTGTTTCAAACTACCCAAAATATAAATTTCGAGAAAATAAAATCATTTATTTTAAGTACTCTCTCATCTCTCAATGATTAATATAACTCACTTCCCACTCAATGATAATTTCACTTTCCACTCTGTATGTATTTACAGTGGACATAACCTAATATTACTGAGACAGTGTTGTAGAATCTTCCCAAAGCTTCAAAATGACATCTAGTTAAGGGCTGTAAGTTCATTTTCCACGGCTGGAGCATCATTGGAAAAAGAGAGAAAAGTACTGTTTCAAGCGGAAATCACGCTTTCTCCTGCGTGATTTCCTGCGTGATAGGTGTGTGCAAAACCTTATAAAAAACTCCGATGATGTAGTCAATAAGATGGAGAAAACAGCATTGAATTGAATTCAGAAATTTATTCTTCATTTTTAATTGTGTTTGTATTTGTTGTTATCAAATTTTCAATTCGTTTTTTTTACAGACAAGGACCAATAGGATACCAACCACATCATCATCATCATCTTCATCATCAGACTCACCTATCCCCCGACCACGTAGAGCTGTTAGTGTGAGTACTTCTTTTATTCATAATTTTTAATTCATGGAATCTATTCATGAATGGTAGGGAGTTTTTTCACCTTTCTTATCGAAGTATTCCCAATGTTTGGGGAATATAGAATATAGTGTGACAATTCTTCTATAGGCTATAATAGGTTGAAAGTTTCAAACTAAACATTTTGCCATTATACTTTGAAAAAGCTAGGCCTATTTTGAACGTATCAAGTTTAATGTATAATGAAAACTGAGCACAGCATAAAAACATCAAATCACTATTTTTTATCATCATTTTAAATTTAGAATAGAAATTGAAGTGTTTCATACTGTTTTGTAATAATAATAATTTATTATTAGCCTATTAATTATATATTATTGTAACAATGTAATATTTTATTACTGTAATAATAAAATAATCATTGATCTATTAATATATTCAATTCTATAATAAATTATTCTCGAATAAATGAATAATCTTCAATCATTAAATAAAATATTTTCCCAAACATATGAAAATTCAAAGCTTAGAAAATTATCAATTTGCTGATCAAAATGTTTGGCATTATTATTTGTCTGGTTAAAGCGGGCCATTCACTATCCGATATTTGTCGTTTAATTGGACGTAGGAACGGGTGTGGGGTTGTGGGCGGGACTAATACTGTCGTAAGTGTTGTGAACTGTTGAACTGACTTGGCCGACCGCGGAAGGTCAGTCGCCGCCTTGTCGCCTAGTCTGAGTCAGGTTCGATCTGCAACGTGAGTGCGATGTTTGACTAACCAGCCGAAGCGTCAGTGGTGAAAGATCCAAAGTAGTTGAAACAAACTGGCCCGCTTTAGGACGTTGGGTTTTGTTTTTTGCGTTGCCGACCACGATCGGGTCGTGCTCGAACTAAATGGCCGACTGCTTCTGTGTTAAATCGTTAAAGCGTTTTCGTTTATCCAAAGTATCACTGCGGACCGAACATAGTACGCATTCGATTGCGGCAGTATTCCTTCAGAAGCAGTTGTCCATCATCCGCAGGGAATATCGACCTCAAATATATTGTAGAAGATAGCAGGCTATAGTAAACAAGACTGGGAAACCCAAATAAAATTCTTCAAAGTAATAACATAATATAATACAATCAGAATGGTCAAGATTGATAGTTGCATGGAATGTATTGAGAAAATAGAAATCGTGGAGAAAATCTATGAGTACGAAGAAATTTATAGCATAATTTGAATTACTTTTTCAACAAGTCACAATTGAAGCTTTTTGTTCAGACAATCTATAAAATGGAATGTTATAGTTCATCATGCTCTTCTTTTTTCAATAGAAAGAGCTTTGATAATTTCCATATTAATCCATTATTCATATCCATTATCAATAACTACATAATATGAACATTATATTATACAGTAATATATAACAAAAAACAAAATTAAGAATATGAAATCTAATATAAAAATTTGTGATGCTTTTGTGATACTTTTTTATTTAATTGAAATAATTTATAATTAATATAATGGCAGATAACGTTATTTTGGTCTGAGTGTGTGAAGTTTGACATTGCGACCGAGTCGTGCGGTCGACGTCAGCAGTTCACGCAAAACCTCCCATCTTGAATCAAATGTTTCCGTCAGAAGGCTCACCAAAATTCAAGATTGATAAATTAATATTTAATTGAGGAATATTGCTCTATTTTATTATTTAACTATTATCAATCCATTATTTCAACTTCATAGATAAGTTTCAATACAACTATCAATAACAATTTATTTTCCCTGGTACTCTTGCTAATAATACTCCTTGTATTTTGAAAAACACTCAATTTTTAGCTTCAACCATCATTACCAACTTCATTGTCCTCACTTAGAGATTTCACACAATGATATAAGTTGATGAGATCATGTTCTATGAGAATCGCCCGTTAGATGCACTCAATTTGGTGGAGAGGCGCGTATAAGGATCTCCTCCTACCACAGCTACCTCTTTTCGGCTCGTCAAGGCGGTTCAAAATCATGTATCATAAGTCAAATTCGATGGAAAAATGGGAAATTTATTTCTGAGTGTACTTAAACTTCATATTTTCATACACAATATAATGGTCAATTTCTATTTTCAAAGTATATCGATAACCCGTTTTTATAAAAATTACTTGATTCCGAATTGTAGAATAAAATCTTCTCTTTTATTTGTTGTAAGCGATTTATTAAAAAATATTTTCGTGAAGTACGATCAGACCGATAAAAAAACAAGATCTTTTAATGCGGGTGATGCCTACATGAGATTTTTACTTGTGCGTGGGTAATGGGAAGTGCGAGGGTGAATTATGAGATGATCAAACGTCCATGCCTATTTGATAGGATTCGGCGGGACTCGAACCCGCGACCAGGTAGCACTAGCAGACTGAAGGATGCATCGCCTTAGTCAACGTCGGCTATCTGGCCGGCAATATTGAAGATACTTTGCTCATGTTCGCAATCTCGGCAGTTCTATGTTAGGAAACAGTGGCTCAACATGAATTTAAGGCAACGGAGCTCTTAGAGCATGAAATTCTCTACAATTTGGAATCAACCATGAGATTCTATGATGTATCAGACACGTTTTAGAGACTCTTGATTAACAGTAAAATCGAGGAAAGAATGGAAAAACTAAAATAGCAATTTTTATAGGTTGTAACTTTTAAATGGTATTTAAATCGAAAGTGAAGTGAGAAGAGGAGAAAATTCTTCACATCCTTCACTAGATTTTAAATTTTTATCTGAAGTATTTCACAAGATACGCAGCTTTGAATATAGAAATTGGTCATTATTTTGTGTTTGGATATATATGGATTGAAGTACATTCAACAATAAATTTCCCATTTCTCTCACGAATTTGACTTATACATAGTTTTTGGGGCTGTATCTAGCACAAAGAGATTTTGCATGAAAAAAATGGTTCTGGACTTTTCTTATGTATCCAAACAATATATTAAAAAATAAGAACTACTATATAATTTACAAGGAGCTATGTATATAGTTACTGGACTATTATGGAATATAACTGTCAAATGGATTGAATAACTCCAATTTAAAGTTACAAAAGTGCATCATAAAATTGTTCTATTCAAATTTATTATACTAGAGTGGATTCTACAATCATTAGAAACAAAAAATATCCACAATAAATGCATACTCTATTGTAAAAAAATAAATAATATGCAATCAAAATTCGGGAATGGAATAGTAAGGGCTATAAACCTGTTTTTCCGTTTTCAATCATTTTATAAGCTGTTTTGTCAGTGTTGTTGTTAAATAAATGGGCTTTTATATGAATAAATGAAAAGGTTCATTAAATAAATAAATTTATATAAGCATAATTATGTTTTAGTTAATGAATTGATATCAGGCGCTTGAAGATAACTTTTGTCTCTGTTATTTTTAGAGAACGATCTCTGCTGTTAGCGAAACGACGTCAGACTCCAGCTCGGAGGATGAACAAGTCGTTGGTGAGTATCATCTAAATTACTGAAAAATTGATCCTAGTAATTTAAAGAAATTGTCTTTAGTCATCAAGACTTGAACAAAATGAATTTGAACAATCGATTTTTGCAGTGTAATGATCTCAATTCATTCGTGGCTGCCTTGAACATTTTCACTCGATTTGAACATTTGATGCTATTATTTCTTGACAAATATTCAAATGAGTGAATCAGTAAAGATAAAACGATCTATCTATTTCATTCATTTACACAAGACAAAATCAGTTAATTTTTTCATAAAAATAATATAAAATATAATATAAAAACACAATATTTTTTTTTATTTGTTGTACAATTATCGCACCCATGTGAGAAGGCACAACAAGGCTTATGCCAAAAAATTAATCTTTATTTACAGTGTCACACACGTATATTTATTATTATTAACAATACTTGAATGTCTTCTGATCTTCAATTAATTGCTATAGAGATGTGTTCTACTATTCATTGTAAATTTTAGTTTCAAGTAATCTACGAACTACCAATCAACTTCATGACATGGATATTTTTAATATATAATTATATACATGGATATTTTTAATATTTTATAGATGAGTTCTATTGACATAATACAATAAATGTTTAGTATTTATCATTTTTACATAAGCATTGGCATTAGTTTGATTTTTTTTTAATTCTAGTTGAAGGAGATGAAAACGACTGGGAAGATGTTGAATCTGAAGAGGAGATTAAAGCAACTAAGAAGACGAAACCGGTATGTTCTTACATAAAACATCCTGCTCAACTTGCTAGCTTTACTGTATTCAGTTTTCACTGCCACTGCAACATTATAGTAACACCAATTATATGAACTTTATATTAACAACTATGAGATGCCATTCGTTCAATCAAACATTCAGGTAGTTTATTAACAAGAAATCAAAGCGTGAAGTAATGCATGATGAACATGAACATATTATCATGTTTATCATGCACATACACATGTTCATCATCAACGAGATGCTTCTAGCATAAAATAAACAACCAATAAGTATAAATAAATCACTAGAAATTTACAAATTTTAATGACTAAAATAATTTAACCTCAAGTAGAGTAGCGAAAAAATAATCAAAAACATCGGAGATACCTAACCTCAAAAAAATTTACTCTAAGCAAGCGTTCAGCTGTGATGACACAACAATGTATGACGACTGTGTATCATGCAATATTCAGGCCCGGTTGCACAAAAGCCGGTTAAATTTTAACCGTGATTAATTTCACGAGAACCAATCAGAGAAGGGCTTTTAGAAAATACGGCTTCTCTGATTGGTTCTCGTGAAAATAATCACGGTTAAAATTTAACCGGCTTTTGTGCAACCGGCACTTGGGTAATTAGTGTGTTGTCATGCAAGTTGTCAGTTGTGGGTAATGTCTTTTTATAATCTTATTTAAACTTGATATAAACTTTATATGTTATATAAATTGATATGCTAATAGTGATTGATATAGTTAAGTTAGGAAAACATGCTTGGAATGGTGTAGAGGGCGCAGATTAGGCGAACAATGACTGGCGTTCTTCTTAAGAGTCCACTCACTACACTAGCGTAAATCTGACATTTTTAGTGTAAAATACAGGCCGCCAACTGAGATTCTTTTGCATTGTACAACAGCCATCATCGTACAAGATGCGAAGAAAAATCACTTGATATTTTATCAAAATACTGTATGATCAAATTATTCAAATCATCGTATCCCATGTATCATTGTTGGGAGACCCAATTAAATTTCATCTTATATCGGCCAGGGCCTTGGTGTGTGTCTTGTACCTGTACAGCGGCGTTAGGGAGTGAATAAAGTAGTACGCATTCGCTTTCTTTCTGTTGCAGTCTGGACTGAACCGACAGCGAACAGTTAGTTTTAGTTTAGACAACCATAGCGTTTTCTTTACTAGCCAACCCTTTTCTCGTGAATCATCATCTTGCAACTTTCGTTATATTATATGTTGATTCTAGAATGTTTTAATTGTTTTGTGTATTTATTTTTAAGAATGGTTTGTACTTACTTTATACTGTTATTATTTTGTCATGTTATTAAATGATTAAACTTCCATCTCCCAATTAGGAGGTGAAAGTGGAAGTGAAAATTTCAAGTGGTTAACTTCAATCCAGTATAACCTATAAGTGGTTTGCTCAACTAGGCTATGGAAGTGACATTGGGTATTACCGCGAGCCAGAACATCCAAAAAGTCCTCTGCCAATAAAATCCATAAAATTAATGTTTTAATGTGTATTTTAAAAACATATTATAAATGTTATATCGGTTATGATGAGATATATAAATAAATATAATCTGTTTTCTTCACATTCCATTTTCATTTTCCTTTCACAACACTTTAAAGCATTTGTTGTACTCTTTTGATAGGTACTACCTGCGCTAGCATCGAGTTCTGATAGTGATGATCCTTCGGCAGAACCATGTCCGATCTGTTTGAGGAAGTTGACCACTCAGGAGATTGGCACGCCCGAATCGTGTGATCATAGTTTCTGTTTAACATGTCTTCAACAATGGGCTAAGGTATTAACTTTTCTCAATTCCTATTCTAGAAATACAACATCAATTGTCAATTTAAATCATCTGCGGAATTTATTTGTAAGTTGGAATTTTGAAAGGCCTAAATTGAATTTAAACCAACCCTTGTTGAAAAAGAGACTTGTTTAAAAATTCATGTTGGAAGAGTATACATATTTTCTATCAAGTACACAGAGGTGTTCTTGCCATCGAACCATATAATATGTAGATATTATCTATTCATTAATTGAAAATTAAAACAACTAGGAATCAAAATTACTCTTACATGAATATTTTACTCGTTTGTTTTTGTTTCATGTTGAAAGTGAAGATACTATGCAAAATACTTTTATTTTTGTGACTTCTTTTTATTTCGCCACCAGCTCGTCATTTTCAGTGAGAACACAGCTTCCCTCTCTTCCCTATCTTTGTTCCCACTGATTCGTTTCCCACGTTCGTTTCGGTCTCTGTTTCCACTTCTCATTTTTGAATTTTTATTCCTAGGCTATGTTTGTTACCAGTATCATCATCTTTGTTAATTTTAGCCAGAAATAAGTATTCTTAACATTCTTTATGAATTCTCCCTTACCTAGTGATGATACATAATTCACAATTATTTTGGTAAGACTGTGGTCGAGAAGTCTCATTATGTGGCCATAAAATTTTAGACGTCTTTTCCTGATGTATTTCTCAATGTTGGAATATCCTTCTATTTATTATTAGTAACGAAGCAAAGTATTATTGCTGTATTTCAGTAAAATATACTATCCGATGTAAAATTTCAAGGAATACAATGTTTATGTGTTTTATCACAATTATACTCCTGTTTTGTATCACTTGAAAATAACCGTAGTTCATTATTAATTGGAGTTTTGAAGGATTAGTTCGGTGATGATTCATTTTTTATTAATTTTACAAACCAGCCCAGTATAGTTCTTACTTTATCTTTGAAGCTATAATAAATAGACCTTGAATGATGAGGGAATCAAATACCAGTTTCGTATATAATACAATTTCGCATATTATTAACTTCAAATAATTTTCCTGTAATAATACTCCCCCCCCCTCCACAGATGTAAAGAAAGTGGAATATTTTTTATAACTTTGAAACGTAACGAAAATCTTAGAAATATGACATTCTCATAGTGAGAATCTGATTTCATTCAACTTATTGGGAAAATATTCTAAATTTATAAATTATGTTTTTTCCAGAATGTAAATACGTGTCCAGTTGATAGGCAACACTTCTCTATGATTCTGGTTAGGAAATCTGGTAGTGATGAAATACTTAGATCCATCAGAGTTGAAAATGTAGAAGTTGTAGAGGTGGTGGACGTTGTGGATGATCCAACAGCCTGCGAGGTAAAGTATTTATTGTAATTATTTCATTATTTCAACATGCCATAAAAAGTGATTAATACTTATGGAAAAGGATAGTAATTTGTTGAATAATTTTGAGAGCATATATTATCGTAACCATGTTCGTACTAATGAATAAAAATACTTGACAGTACCACTTATCATTATTATTTAAAAAATTATGTACTTATAAACTTATCAATAATACCGGGTCACCCAGAATAACGGGAACTTTTAAAAAAGTCATAAAACAAAAGTGGGAAGGGCAAAAATGATTTTATTTAAACTAATGTAAAGTTTAAGACTTGCCATTGAAAATTATTAATCAAATTTATCACTTTTTGATAATTACTTCATTAAGATGGCTTCCTCCTGCATGAATACACTATTGAAATCTGTGTTGAGATTTCTGAGCGATTGCAGTAACATTTCAGCTGGGATATTGTTAATTTAATTGTCTGTTATGATTCAACCACAGTTATTGGTCAAGTTGTGAAAACTTGATTTTGAGATAGCTCCACAAACAGAAAATCGCAGGTGGACAGATCCGCCATGGGACCAGGAAACGCAACCTAAACGTGATTACACGGTTACCTCACTCGCACAGTTGCCATTAACTGCCGTGCAGTGTGGATTTCGCTTACAATTTGATCAATAATATTGAATTAATATTTTTTATATTTGTAACATTTTATTGTGTTTTATTTGTTTCAAATTCTTTGTAATTTTGTTTTGTCTTGGTATGTGTGTTTTTAATAATAATAATAAATAAATTAAAACTTCAAAATGAAATCCGCGATATCCCAGATGAGATATTGCAGCGATCAATGAGGAATCGTCAACACAGATTTGAACAATGTATTCGTTCAGGAGGAAGCCATTTAAATGAAGTAATTGTCTAAAATTGATAGATGTTATTAACCCTTCAGAGACACACTTACTTTATGCTAACACAGTAGACACAATGGGGTGTTGCACACCCCAATTTAATTTTGCATTTTTCTTTGAAAAATATGAAAAAACTAATACTTAAACCATACTTTATCATTTGTTAATCATTTTTGTTCCAAGTGCATACAGAAATCAAAAGTAAAGCACTGCTTATAAATATTTATACTAATTTTAGAAGTACGTATGTTCCGCCTAAGTGTTGGAGCTCCTAATCCGGTTTGAACGAATGGCTTGATCATTGCCAATGACAACTTCATCAAAAACCCACATTTCTTAATTTTATTGTTTTGAATCTCAAGTTGTAGAGCATCATAGCTTTTATTCCAATCTGATTCATCATCCCATACCACATTCGTAGTGTCAATACAAGTAACACTTTGTAATAAAAGTGTTTGATAAAAGTCCTACGTAAAAGACACTCTGGGGTGTTAGACAAGATGAGCTGGTGACCTAGTAGAATGCTATTACTGACTGGAAGTGGTGGAGAGTAGTTGACAATACTACAAACCTAATTTAGACTGGGCATAAATTCCCATCTGTTCGATATTGTCAACTACAGAAAAGAAAAAAATCCCTGGGGTGTAAAACACCCCAGTGGTGTCTCTTTAGGGTTAATAGTTATTAAATGGCAAGCCTTGAACTTCACATTAGTTAAAATAAAATCATTTTTGCTCTTCCCTCTTTTGTTTTATGGCGTTTTTAAAAGTTGCCGTTATTCTGGGTCACCCGTTATTATCAAAATACCGAGAAACTGATTTTAGCTGCTTTGTCATTAATCTTTTAGAACAAAGCGACTAGTTCAGATGAACAACGATGAAACAACATTGTAATTTCCTCGTTATTTAAATATTACACAAACAAATCATATCATTCACAACATCGCCTCCCCACTACTATTAAAAACATACAAAATAACATACAAATGGTGTATTAGTAGACATGAAAAAATATATTATGAATTAGATCTAATTCTTATTTTAGGTGTTGATAGATTGTGAAAACTCACATACGCCGTGGTGAGATTCTAATAGTGGTCTAATAACTCTACATGATTGTGTTGTGTTATGTAATTAAAAATTTCATAGAGATGATCGACGAATAATAATACTCAATGAAGTAAGAGTATCTTATTAGGGTAATAAGGGTTGCAAATTGTTAGATGATAATTATGCTCTAGGTATGTAGTGTTTCCCATTCACGAACCAAATTAATTCTCCGATAAGCTTTGACCTAAATATTATTATTTTTTTGATCTGCCTGAAGATCTGCTGAAAATAGATTTAATTGCTGAATTGGTTGCGATTAGATTGAGAGTCATACTACGATCCATTGTTGCAAATGCTCTTTCTATAGTGAGATTCACTTTGAACTGCCACTGCCTGAGCCCTGAGCCACTGCCTCAACTGAACTGGTTGAAAGGAAAACCTTGTTGTTATTAATTAGTTATGCTGACAGTGTATTCCTTGCTATAGAATAATATTGTTCTCAAACATAGTTGATTTATATCAATAATTTTATTGTATTTTCAATATTTATGAATATTTTTAAATAATTGTTAAAAAAATATATTTTGCAATAATTTCATCGATTTTTCCTCATCCAATTCTTTTTGCGAAAGTATCTATTTAATTTGAGTAGATACCAATATTATATCTGAGAATAGTCAGTTTGAGAAAACATCAGATGTAAATAAGCCTAGTCGGTTTTATCTCGGAAGTAATTACATGTAAATGATGATAGCGAGTTTAAATAATTATTATTGAGAAACAGTAAAATGCAAATGTAAAAGTTATAAATTTAAAATGAGAATACTATTCACTGGCGTCACTTGCTCTAGCCTCATTCATTTTAGATTCTTCATTCTAGCAGAAAGCGATTCTGTATTTGATGAACAAGTTCAGCTTCGTTACTGTCATTTTTCAGTAATTACAAATCTCATTATCAAAAATTGAAATAATTCTTTATCAAATAAAATTCACTATTCTCAATTACAAGTCATAACTTCTCAAATGGAATTGACTTTTGTCATTTTCTCATTACTCCTAACATTTTCTCAAATACAAATGACCATTCTCAACTGCAATTGATACTTTCTTAAATAATTTATTGGAAAAGGAGTTGAACAGATGTCTGTTCACTAATACTGCAAACGTATTCTGCATGACTTCTTCCTCATGATAGTAATTATTTTGAATTTGATTTGCTGTATAAAACAATTAATGAACAATAACTATTAGTCATCTTGAACATGAAACATTGATTCAATAATTGATTTATTGTAAAATAATTTTCAAGTTATCTCTATTATTACCGCGACCGATTACCGTATTCGAATTACTGGTTCCACTTATAATGGCGTTGCAATCTTATCTGTATTTTAATTGGAAAATAATATTATTTTCAATTTATTAAAAATATAAACATGTAATATATTGTTATTCAATATCTTGTTCATGTCTCATTTGTCAAGATGATCTGTACTATTCCTGTCTTATTCAGTGAGCAGGCTTGTAAACACTCGCACACTGATTAAACATTTTGCCATTGAATATCCCTTTCCTCCAGTATAGGATTTAAATAATTAAATGTTATTATAATTAAAATGCAAGCAAGCAATCTGATTAATAAAATGTACATAATATTTAAAAATACAATATACAAAATTGACCACAAATGTAAAGGAAATTTAATCTTTTTGGAGATTAACTCACTCAACTATGGGAAACCCATGTACTAGAGCAGGTGTAATAGTAATGCATTTTGAGTGGGGGTGCAAATACTTGGGGTAAGTGAGCTCACATATTGTTCGAAATGATGTTTTCTATATAATGTCTTCCATTTAATGTTATTTATCACTTTTATGCCAATTATTATTTATCACTGTTATAAGGCATTAATAACTGGATGATGTTTGTTTGGGGCAGATCTGCGGGGAGAGCGACAGAGAAGATAGGCTGATGCTGTGCGACGGCTGCAATCGCGGCTATCACCTGGAGTGCATGACCCCACCCCTCGACCACGTGCCCATCGAGGAGTGGTACTGTCCCGACTGTAACGACTACTTCATCATTCCAAATGAGGTGCTCCGAAATTTATTTGACATATATCCACAATACAGGCTTTAAGGTTTTATCAATCCTTCCTCAATCACTGTGCTTGTCATCCTAATTTCCATGTGATACTTCACAATTCTAATGACTCATGAATCTAAATTGAAGTTTTCCGAAATTGATTTAAATACAGATTATAAGGTATTTTAGCCTCCAATGATGAATCCTTCCTGCTCTTCAAACACGTTGCCTGTGATCCTAAATTTCACCTCTAGGATTTAGCCATCAAATTCTTAGTTTCTCTAATGACAAACATGAAACTATAGTCTTATCTTATATTCCAAAATATACTAATTTCTGGAAATGCTGCATTGACATGGTGTACAGAATTAACTATGTATTCTATGGTAGAATAACCTATTATAAATTATCTGTCTTCCCGTCTCTTGTTTCGGATTTTTTGTTTTTTAATAAATTAATGCTTTTAAAAATGAATAGTGTTCAATAAATTCTTAAGTTGATATTCAATCTTAGTTTTTCAACGGGTTACTTGTATTTTTTTAGGTTCTCATAGAATTTATTTTGTATTGATTTACAGTTGAAAATTTCAAATATTTTTCGAAATTGGAGAATATTATTTAAAATAATCTTTTTTTGCTTTTCACAGTGATGAAATTCTCTTCAAAAACCATTCCAAAAAAAATGAAGTTGATAAGTTTTTTGTGTGGAAAATACAAAATTTCCAATAATAAAATCCTCATTTACGTTTTGAAGTTGAAGTCTACCTTTTGTTTGAAAACTAATTTTTTATATTTTTATTCCTTTCAAGAATGTTTTATGTACTAATGCTTTTAGATATTGAGAAGAAATTTTTTTATACCAATGTATTCAATTTAATAATAACTTGAGACTTTTGTAAATTTGAATTCTTTGGCGATGATTAAATTCTTAGTAGGGTTCCTTGTTATGCGAAATTCAATGTATTCTCAATGTAGAGCCTATTTTGTGAATCCAACTGTGTTCAGCGTATAATAGTGTTTCCAGTGGCGGATCTAGGTTTGTGGTGTCCCTGAGGCCTAATTAACCGTGTTTGGGACTGAGGCGAGTATTTATTGCATTCTCAAGTGTAAAAATGAATTATTTTGCAGTAAAGAAGCAACATTTTGCGGTTATGATATTATTGCCCAGGCACCTACCCTGGATCCGCCCTGGTATTCGTTTACTGCTTGTCAATTATTATCCATATTCGTTAACAGCTATTGATTGTCAACAATAACAGAGTAGATGTCAGTAAAATGTTCATACAAAATACAAGTTCAGTATTTTATTACGTTCAAATTCTCAACTACCATGGTTAAATTTTATGGTTATGGTCAACTTTTTTCACTATTACAATAGTACTTCTAATTTACTATTGAGACTGTACGCGTTTCAGGGTGTTGTGTCCCATCTTCAGCAGGCAAGGAGTATTTTATAGCCTATACTCATTTTGTTAAGGAAGTATATTCAACGGGCTTTAATTCAACAGTATAACAGTATTGCCAGCTGAAGATGGGGCTTGGTTAGTTGAAAGTACTATTGTGAAAGTGAAAAACTAATCTTGAAGTTGTTTACCAATACTTCAAATCAGGATGAAAATTTCAAAAGGAGTTATATTGTCTTGAAACTTCATTGAAGTCTGATTAGAACGGATGTAACTTTATACTCTATAATAATTCAAAAATACTAACTTTCAGAGATTTTTTCTATTTTTAGAATTCATGAATGATTTTGTGAATGAGATTTGATTTGATATTCACAGTTTATTAATATATATACAGTATTTTCATAAAATTTTTATAGTGTGTAAAATATTTGTTGAGATGTTTATCCATACAGTTTGAATCAAACGTTTTTGACAGTATAGAGAAATAATATTTCACAATATTAATATATTCAATGTCAATTATGAACTAAGAAGCCATACATCATAATAGAAGCCATTTAGTAATAAATTTATTAATATGTTGTATTGAATCTTAATTGATAAGAAATCGTTATGAATTTGTAATGGATTGATAATGATTGAATTATGATAATAGTTGGAATTAGAGTGGACCGTAAATTCACTTTCACAATAAATTGAAATTCTGATAGAAATGAAGAAAAACTGGTGTGCCCCTTAGTATGATAACTTTCTAGAAGAAGCTGCGATTTATATTTACGCAGAGTAAATATTTTCACTAGCAATCTTCCTATGCAACTAATTTGGAGTTTCAGTATTTTAAACTTCTTTTGTTTTTCTTTAGCACGTCGACTATTATTATGAAATAAATATTCTAAAGACAATTAATTCATCACCCAAATCCCCAGTAATTGAAGCCATGATAATAAGGTTGAAAGATGTTCTAGAGCTGTTACTAAATTTCCAATTTAAAAAATCTCTGTCATCATTTAAGTGTTACCCTTGAAATTTGGCGTAATTTATGTTAATGTTACATTTTTTAATCTTTTGAATGTCAATAAATTATTTGAAACTATTCTGAGTCAAAATTATTTCTATACAATATCTCCAATAATAATAATTTATTATTTTTTAATTTTTAATTTGCAAAATTATTTCTATCAGTTGGATAGAATATTTAGCGATAAAATCACAGTTCATATGATATGGTTCTCTAACTTGAAATATGTCATTTGTATTGATAAGACTGGAACATGCAACATTAAATAATTAAGAATTTATTTTCAATGGTCATGCATTTCTGTAAGGAATACAATTCAAAAACGCCAATTTACTATGGATCATATTTGATTGATGATATTTGGTTTGAATAAATCCGATATAAATGAATCGATGAACTAAAAACTACTTCAAATTCAATAGCAACGTTGAATTGATCATACAATTTTGAAGTAAAATAGGAAAGGTTTGATAAACTGAAGCACTTACTCGATTACGTCAAGGGCCCATCAATTACCTTTCAAAAATCATTAGAAAACTGATAATATGATGTATGAAGTCTGTGAAGGCATTGGCATTGAGTCTTTGAAGTCTTTGCAGAAATTACTACGCTAAAAGCATAAAAGTTATTAGTTAATTACTGACGTAATAATTACAACAATACTGCAATCAAAATGACAGTCATTCTCTATAAATTTTTACTGTACCAAATGATTACTTCAAATCAGACAATTCAATTCTTCTGCCAATCAAAACGTAAAATTTTAAACCCAGTGAAGTTTGAAATTTACTGGAGGAGCAACCAATTTTACTCAAGTATTCAAGTACAGATTTCAATTCAGTAACAGACAAGTCAATAGCTGTTGACAGAGATAATTATTTTAAACTAAGAATAAACTGTTTAGTTTATAGAAATAAATTGTAAGGTGACCTTTCGTTTGTTATTTCTTCAAAATAATTATTCCCGAATATCTCTTCTTGAATATTGTAGCTAACCATCAACACAATATGCTTTGGGCTACCTGTTTGTGATATCTGCTGATAGAATCTATAATTTGAGATGATGGAATGGTTTGTTGTTAAGAGGCAGTCAGTTGTCAGGCAGCAGCCAAAGTGTGTTGTGTTGAACCAAACTTAGCCAATAAGAGAATACATAAGAATGAAATTCTCACGTGGAAATAGAATTCTGTATCCTAGAAAACATTCTCATAGACAGTAGCATAGTCAAGATTTTGAAATAAGTAGGGGGGTGTCAAAATTTTTGGGCCTTCTAGTTTTTAGACCTTACCTAGTTATGTTGTCGGCATGAATTTGTAGATTGTAGATTAAAAAAATGATAATTGTGGACATTTTTACATCTTGGATTTGTGGGCCTCTTTCTTGGGCTCAAGGGGGGGGGTTGGTAACCCGGAAACCTTCGCCCCTTCCGCTACGCCACTGCTGATAGATGGAGCAAACATTCTGAAAATTCACAGGAGATTAATTTTGGATTTGCGAATTGAACTTGGCTCAAGTCCATTATAAAATTCATAGATAGTAGATTACAATACCGTAGCTTATTTTGTGTTAACTTTTTAGCATCTTCCTAAATGTAAAAAATGCTAAAATGAATGAATTTTGTATTGCTGATTCGAATAGATCTGATTGTCTAACGAATCTGCTTGATGAAAATAGTCTTCAATGTTCTTTAACCCATATCTTTTTTGAGCTTTTCATTTTACACTCAATATTTGCAAATATTAAAATCCTTCACTCTGATCTTCTCTACTTTGTCATCACCATCTTGTTCACATGATTGGTTATGGTCAATTCAAGCTCTTAATAATCTTGTAATGTATTAGATTTGTACTGGCAGTCAAAAAATGTCAAAATATGTTTATATCCCTGATCATTGAGTAAAATATTTGAAATCCACGTTTCATTTCGTGAATTTGAATGTCATAAGCTACAGAACTCTAAGAAGTTAGCGTTAATACCCGAAAGCTGGTCTATCAAATTTCAATTGAGAATCTTTAGATGATTTGAAACTGGTGTTATACATTTTGTTTTCTTTATAAACAAATTAATTTGAAGAACTTTGGTAACTAATAAAAAGTTTTCTATTGAAAGGTTAATTCTAAACCAAACTATTTGAATGTGTCAATATTTTTATTGTATGTAAAATTAAATTACAGACCACTTGTGTAGAAACTAAAGCTTTTGTAGTCAACTCTTATCGTTTGAATTCCCCTAGTTCAGTTGAAACTAAACTTTTAAAATAATTTAAAGGGTTCAAAAAGTAGTTCTTTCTTTTTGATACTCCATCATTAAATAATAGCATGATGACAATAATTTCAATTCAATTACAAGTAAAACAAAAATGGAATCCTATTTTAGTTGCATTAGACAATAGGCCTTATGTAATTAGTGAAATTAATTATAAGTCTAGTCAAATTGAACAAATAGACTCATAGTTTCGTGAAAGATTGTTCCAGAAGAAAAGTGCTGTCGTTTTTCATAAATCTAAAATGTTATTTTTATCATGTACCAAGTAAGCTTTGCTAGTTAATTCTATTATTTCTTCGTGTTAGATCTACTATCTAAACCGGAACTAACACGGCTTACATAGCCTATTATTTGTGTTTTATTTATATAATAGTATTTCAAACTGTGATTATTTTCATCCACTCTTTTATTTAATTCTTTTCGGCGTTATCTAAATGTTATTTCCCTTTTTGTCTAGGACTCGTTCTCAGATGAAGAATGGAGTATAAATATAAGACGAACACGCCGTGGCGGGGTTGGAGGGATTGTATTGAGGCAGTCTCGGCTGATGCCCAGGACTCGACAAAGCGAGCGAATCATGTCACTGCTGGGTCATCCTACATCCAGAAACGCCGCCACTATGTCACAGGTATATACAGGGCCATATTCAATTCAATTTCTCAAATGCATCATATAGTCAAGTCCAAGTTATAATGGCAGTGGAGAAAGGTAGGAGGATAGCGTTGCCGATTCTTTTTTAGAATCTAATACATGATTGGTGAGAAAGATCAGCTGGTATTTTTAAAAATCTTCACCTATCATGACAGATTCTAGGCCTACACTGCTACGTTGCAATATCGTAGGCCGCGGCCTTGTATTAGAGGTGGCTATGCTAATATTCGTATTGAGCTCAATCACGTGGATAGCTGAGATATTTTTAAAAAACCCGGACACGCCTTTTGCATTTTAATGACGAAGAATAGGAAGATAGGCATTAAAAATGGATACTGTTACTTTCCTTATTCCACAAATAACGGTTGTTATAGAAATTATTTCATTTCCTATCCACAAACATAAATTTATTATGAAAATCGATAATTGGCATTGGAACCGTTTTAGGCTGAAGCCTGTGGTACTTCTCTGGAAGTTGTGTAATACTGAATAATTGAAAAAATAAAATAGAGTTAATTGTAGTTTAAAAAAATTGTGAATAAGAGTTGCTATTGCTACTGTGCTATTTGTTTACAGTCATTCGTGAAGCGTTGAATGGTCATGAAACGTGAATGTCGAATTAATTTTATAATCTCAATAAAATTCTATAATGGAGCATAAAAAATGCGCCTTGTTTAATCTAATTCTAGAGAGCTTCAGTGAAGAATTAACAAATATTTCATATTGCTTAATACTCAAAAAGTTATATTATTTTGAAAAGAACTTGTTCAATTTACAATTAGATGAATTGAAACATGCGAATTAACCATCCTCTTGCTTGATACTCAAATTGAAAAAAGTTCTATTTTATAATAGAGCTAATATTTGGATTGAACTCAATCACTTGGATAGCTGATATATTTCTGAAAAACCTGGAATCGCCTGTTGCAAATTTTTCCGCAAATAATGAGGAAATTCTTGCATTTTAATGACAAAGAATATGAAGATAGGCATTAAAAATGGATGTTCTTACTTCCCTTATTCCACAAATAACGGTAATAAGAATTAATTTATTTCCTATTCACGAAAATATAAATTGATTCAATAAAAATTGATTTTTAAATTGAAATCAATAATTGGCATTATTGATAGTTTTAGGCTTAAGCCTGTTGCTTGAAAAAAAGTTATATTATAATGAAAAGACCTTGTTCAATTGGCAATTTGTTGAATTGAAAGGTGCGAGCTACGCAATTGCAGGCGGCGTCAGGTTCGGGCGTAGGATCGCAACGCAGGATGGGCGCTGGTGCTGGTGGGCGTGCGGCTGCTGTCAGAAGCAATCAGGCATCGGCGACCCCGAGAAGAGCAACGAGAGCTGGCCGCAAGAAGCGACGAAAGCGCAAGACGAATGCTGCCTTCAGGATAAAAGTGATACAGACCGAGGAAGGAACTATCGAGGTGTCGTTGCCCAGAAAGAAGCGGAAGAAGAGAAGGGTGAAGAGACGAAGAACTGGCGGAGGAGTAAGTGAAATGCATCTTCCTCAAATGTCAGCTCCTTTCAACTATCCAATTCTCATACTCATTATTCGATAGTCAATTAAAATTAACTATAATACAAGGATTAATTGTTCAACCACATGGAATAATTGTTCTGAAATTTTGTTTTCATTGATTCAATTTGCTGTGTTAGAACACTCAACAGTTGTTCAATGCTTTTTTAATTAGAGTCTCATATAAAACCATAAGGCAAATAAAAATGTAAAATTGAAAAAAAATTCATGAAACTTCTTTTTTCCTGTATTTTGTATTATATTTGTCCTAATATATAGATAATTGAATGAATAAAACAAAATCAGAATTGATCAATTTTGAACAACTAGGATAGACTGTTAAGAAACGCAACATTGACAATTTCAAACATATAGGATGAAAACACATATATTTTGAGCCCAAAAATGTATGTGTTCATTTGTGGTATTACATCTATTTCAGCCTGCTCTTCCATATTGGTTATTAGTTATAGTATTAGATTGAAGGATGGTCGGTTAATTTTTGTGATAGTATTAGATTGAAGGTTGGTTGATATTTGTAATATTATTAATGAATATTTTCCACTAAGTTTTCTATTATCTCCATGTAACTAGAAAATTCTTATTTTAATTGCTTTACAGTATTAGTGATGTGCAATACACAATTTAGTAATGATAAAAGATCTTCTTTCGATTAGTATTTTGAAATCTGATATTCTTATTTATTATAGGCTACAATTTTCACATTAAATCTCTTGATAGAGCAGAGCTCTAGTGATGTATGAAAAGTCAACTAAAATATAAATGGGAACAGTGAAGAATTAATGAATAGATGAATGAAATCATGATACATAAATCATAATATGATTGTGTTGAATTACAGTGGAGATTAAAAAAAAAATCATCAATATTGTGAGGGCAAATATTCAAATTTCATTCAAAAGAATAGATTTCAGGCTATCTTTGGAACTATGAGTAGTAGCACTTTCTTGGATTCTCTGCGGCAAGGCTCTGAAAATTTTTATCACCATGTAATATGGACCTTTATCGAGTAGAGAGTCTATGGTTTGTATCATGGTCTATAAATACAGGTCATGACACTCGTGTTCCTTATGGAGCAGCCATTATGTGGGGTCTTTATGGCGGTACATTTAAAATTCCAAACTGCTCATAACAAAATCATGCATTATGCTTTTTAAAAACAATATTCTGGTTCAGATAATATGTAAATTCAGGTTTTCGATTTTTTAATAATGAAATTTCAATAATAAATGGTTCAATAATTCATTATTTTATTACGGTATTAAAAATTGTTTTTATTCTTGTAATTTGTTATGATTCATAAGGCATTGGGACAAAAGGCTAACCTTAAAAACAGTTTAAAGTTCCCAATGAATTAAATCTAAAAATCAACAATTCAGTTCTTAGTTAGAATCTAAATATTATTATTCTGTGGGAAAAATTTATTTTAAAATTCAAAGCCAAGCAATATTCCTTGAACAATATAACAAAATAACTCATCATGTTGTTCAATCTATAATTATAACAGCTGATAAATTTGAAAATTGGTGAACTAGAACCCCATAAAATGGCGATTTTGCAATGCATCACGGGATTGTGTCATGACCTGTATTCATAGACCTTGGTTTGTCTATATACAAACTTTAAAAGAACATGAATACTCCTCAAGAAAAGTCTTATTTCTAAAAAATAGAGCCAATTCCGATACTCGAATAGCAGGAGCAGTAAGACGGCTGTGTTCCTTAAATAAGAGTAGGCCAAAAAGCCGTCTCAAAGCTTTCTTTTGAGACCTGAAGATAGCCTCAAACTCTGTTGTCTTGCCCCAAAAAATACGACCAAAACGGAGGCGGGATACAAAATAGGAATGGTAAACTATAAAAGCTGTTTAAATAATTGGTAGACTGATTTTTTGTGAACAGCATGCTGTTTATATTACAGGGCGGTCCAAGGGTGGCAGGAACTGTGGCTAAAACGCCCAAGGAACGTTTGGCCAAACGACTGGGTATCTGCGCTAGGAAGCATGTAGCTAGCAAGCAAACTCCTCCCACTCTATCTGGGACCCAGCAGCTCTCAATGAGCCGCGCGTCAGCTGGCATTCCCACCCTCGACCTGTTTGGAAACAGGAATCAGCTGGATGGACTTCCTTCCCTCAGTCACGCTCCGAATTCTCGTCCAACTACGGAATCGGAATCTCGCCGTTCACCGGCTCGGCTCCGATCCGCTTCCGGATGACTGCTCCGCCCCGCAAGCCAACCATGATGATTCCTCCCCTCGAACAGCCTCCCATGCCCGACGCCAGTCTCTTTCCTTCTCTGCACTCGCCATCGCATTCGTCGAATGACGACGAAGAGGTGGATATTTACAGTGATATTGAGCCGAATGGTGCCGGCGAGGCCGATGACAGCGACAGGAATTTCGGTACCCTGGAGCCGCCCCCCGAGCCTCCAGCCATTCTCATGAATATTGGCACAGATGACAATGCGGCCAGTGATGACGAGGGGCTCATCATTGATGACAGGCCGCCGCCTCCGCTGCCGCCCCCGCTCCCCGCCCCCGATACCATGTACGATCCGGCTGAGCCTTGTGACTCAAACTCCTCGTCAGATGAAGCTGGTAGATATCACTCTTTCATTATCCATCTAAATTAATTCATTATCCATGTCTTATAAATTGTGATGTATCAAGTTTCACTTTTATAACAATACTTGAATTTACATTAACTCGTTAGATCAGGCCGGCCACCAAGTAGAACATGTGTCGAACATGTTTCAACGAATATGTCTTCAAACAAAAATTACATACAACAGATAGGTTTCAAATGAAAAACAGCTGTTTGACAGCAGCTTATAACATAAAATAATCAATAACAATAAATAAACCACTGGAAAATTACAAATTATAATAATACAAAATATTAACCTCAAATACAGCAGCGAAGAAAAATAAATAAAAAATCGAGACACAAATTAATGCCCAACCTCAAAAATGTATTTTGAAGCCTTTTGCCAATGACACAACTTGTATGAACAGAAATATACGTTCACACATGTTAGACACACTTGTCCAGTCGTTAGTGGCCTGTTTCTGATGTGAAATAAATTAGCTGTTGGAGTTTCATGATTTCAAATTTGTTGAATTCCTGATCTTGAAACACTATAAATTCAATATCTTTTAGTTTAGTTATCTTTTAGTATTAATTTTGCTTTTATTATCAACCTTTTTAAAATTCTGTTGATAGTGAACTGTTGATTGCTTCATCCTAAGTGAAAACTCATGGATTAATTAATTATTGTGCACATAACCTCAATTTGAAACTATTGGAGTTTCGGATTAGAATGTTTGAGTTACCTTCTTTTGATTCCTTAAAATGTATTTTTCGAATTACATAATAAAAAAACATAGCTATTTATCGAATAATCATTGTTATTTCAATCATCTTGTCATATAACGCTAGTTGGTTGATTTCTTCTAACCTTTAAAAACAAGTCAGCACCGCCATTATACAACTGTTGTATAAATGACTATTTTTTTCCTGTGTACCGCAGTTCCAAAACTTCATACACGATATGAAATGAATGTCATTTTTCAGAAACTAGGTCTTTCCAGTTAACTTGAACTCATTATTTTTTGTGTAACTTTTTAAAGTGTTTCCTCGTAACACTTGAAAAATTGAAATGCTTCCTTACGAGTATTTTTCAGGATATGAAAATGACCAATAAATAACAATTAAGATCATGAAAATATGCGATCTGTACATGAAACGGTAAAGAACTCTGTTAGTCTCTGTACATGAACATATCTCATTGAAAGTTACAAATTTTCATTGAAATGAAAAAATGTCATAGGTGAAGAAGATTTGATTTCATATATAATGGAATTTTTTGCTCATATTTTTTACATGGAATTTGTTTTATTTTCTTGAAGTGATTTTATGGTTTTTTGAACAGGAACATCGAAGATTCCCTACCCACCTCTGCCGAAAAGGTGGAAACCGCCTCCACCCGAGCCAGACGACCCGGCCAGCCACCCGAACTACGGCATGTGTCCGACAATCGGCCTGGTGCCAAGTGACTCGTCCGAGGAAGAGGCCGCCGAGTGTCCCAACTTCTCCATGTACAGCTCGACCAGCATGACCCTGGTGGCGCAGAAAGACGAGGATGCGGCTGACGAGGACAGCGAGTCTCCCATCACGGCCAGCTCTGACAACCTGCCCGACATACCCTTACCGGCCTACCAACCTCACCTGCCCAAAGCAAGTGAAGAGGATGCACAAATTGATGATGACGATGAAGAAGAGGTTGAAGAGAATGACGACACTGAAAGCAGCAATGTTGAGAAAATAGTTGGAGATGATATTGAAAACCAATTGAACGATTTAGAATTGAAGTCGTTTAATCAAAACACAATGGATATTCCTATCCCAGCCGACATGAAGGAGGAAGACATCCCAATTCCGGCTGAATTAAATAACGAGGAAATTCCCATTCCTGAAAAGACTGAAGAGACCGATGAAAACAAGGAAGCAAGTCTTGGTGATGAAGAGAAGATTTGTTCTCAGCACGAAGAGAAATCTGAAGCTGATGAAAAAGGAGAATCGGAGAAAGCCAGTGTTCAGTCACGAGAAGGTGAAGACGAAGGAAGCACCCAGGATGTCCTAGATCTTGCCATCGAGTCGGAAGCCAACCTTCAAGACGCCCATGACGAAAATGATGATGCAACCAGTATCAGTACGGTTGGAAAAGAAACAGCTGAAAGCAAAGAGAAACAAATCGACGCCGGAGAGAAACCAGATGGGCTGATCGACATCACTGATGAAGAAATGAGTGTCTATGATGGCCAAGATGATAACCTCGATAAAGGAGCAAGTGAAGCTGCCGAAAGTAAAGATGGTGGTGAAAATGTTGAACATGATGTGTTCGAGTCCGATGATGATAACAGCCTTATCGGCGGGGCCACATCAGCTGTTTCAGGTGGAACACTCAACAACTCCGACAACCTGCAAGTTTCCTCCCTACCTGGCTTGGAGGGCTTGGAAACAGAAACTATTTCCGAATCGGAAGATGTCAATTTCGATGAAATTCCGGAAGGTGTCCCACATTCTGCATCCAACGAAGATGAGTACTCGTCGTCCAAAAAGAAAAAGAAGAAGAAAAGCAAAAAGTCAAATTGTATCAGTGAGACAGATGAATCTGTTTTGCTTGGGTTGAAAGGGCAGTTGATGGACATGCTTGAGTTTGAGGAAGGAGAAATCATTGAGGATAAACCTAAACAATCTTCTAAAAAGGATAAGAAAGCTAAATCAAAGCATGATAAAGATGTACCTGAGAAAGAGAAAGAACACACTTCTTCGTCTGCTCGCAAATCGAAAACACCTCCCCTTGACAAAGATTCTGAAAAGAAACAGAAGAAGAAAAAAGATAAGAAAGATTCGGGAAAAGATAAATCTGGAGAAAGTAGTAAGGGTAAAGACTCTAAATTCAAAGAGAAAACTGCCAAAGTTGGCGAGGGTGATGAGAATGTCTCATGGAAAAAGTTGTCGAAAAGTACAAAAGAGAGAAACTACAGAGACGGGAAGGAGAAGGATGAGAGAAGCAAGGCGCCAGCGCAAGAGCCAACTAAGAAGGAGAAGGAGAAGGAGAAGAAGAAGGAAAAACGAAAGGAGTTGGAAAGGTATGATGTTAGGAGGTTGATCAGTGAAAGACCAAAACGGCCGAAAAAGGATGAATTTGGCCGCGATATTTCACCGTCACCGTCGGAGTCGCTGTCGCCTCCTAGGCAGAGGAACAGATCGCCACTGCGTGTGCGCAATAGAAGCAGAAGTCCGTGGCGATCAAGGAGCAGGTCACGCGCTCGCCGACGCACGCGCACGCCGCCGCGCAGGCAGCGGTCAAGGGAACGGCGCTTGCGCACTCTGTCAAGGGAGAGGGCGTCCAAGCGAGACAGGTCGAGGTCACGAGTCCGAGCCAGACCCAAGTCCAGGGAGAGGGAGAGGGAGAGGGAACGCCCCCCGCCACCAGCAAAGACAGCCAAGAAGAAAACACGCAACGATAGTCGATCAAAAAAAAAGAGCAAAAGCCGTTCACCGGTCCGACCCGCGAAGAGAGTTTCGCGCTCGTTGAGCAAATCGTGGTCACCTTCGTGGTCGCGGTCGTCAGCCTCACGCTCCCGGTCAGTGACACCACACAACCAACAGTCCTGCTCGATCTCCAGGTCGGTCTCCAGGTCATGGTCCAGAGGCCGCGATGCTCACAAAAATTCACACAAAAACTTGACTGTTATTGTTACTAATAAAGACGCAATGAGGAAGAAGGATAAAAAGAAAACGACAAAGAAAGGAAAAGATGATAAGCAGCGTAAAAGAAAGAGGGGACAGTCGCCGGCGCCCTCCAAAGAAGTATTTACATCGGGTGATAATATTTTGGTTAGTGTGAATTTCAAGTCGAACCGAGGAGCAGCTGAACTGGTTCCGGCCAGCACACCTGTTCTCAGGGAGAGCTCGAAACGCAAGAGGGATGATGTCGATCCCATCACTGGTAGAAAGAAAAAGGATAAGAACTCCAAAGAGAATGTTGCTGCCCGTAGCAAGAAATCGCAGCTAAGTAAGAGTACTAGGTTATTAAGGTTGAACGAAACTGTGAAAAATGCTAAACCGGTAGCTGTGATTGACCTGGATATGTCTCCGTTCAGGGAGCAGACGCCTTCGCCGAAAGAAGTGATAATTTTGACGGACAGCGGCGGGGAGGACAACGACAAACAGCACAACGACCTGGAGAAGCAGCTGGAGAGAATGGGCGAGGGTCACGAACCCGGCAGGCGAGACCAACAGCCCGAGTCTCCTTCCACTCACAATTTCATGATGACTAGTACCGGTCCCAAAACACCGCCCGAACCGCATATCAAATTCTCAATTGTGTCAAATAAGCCTCAGCTGCGCACGTTGAACAATCCATTGATGGAGTGCGATGATGAGATGCGACAAGACGAGGCAGCCGAAGAGGAGGAGATGATGCACAAGGGACCCAACACTCCGCCGGAGCCTCCTCCCGAACTCAACACTCCCGCCTCGCCTCCCACAACACCCTACGACCCGTTCGACCCCACCAAGTCACGATCACCCAGTCCTCAACCGCTCAACGACTCCAAACAAGACAAAACTGCTGCTGACAACTTGAACGCAAGTCTGCAATCAGACATTGAGGAGCACGCTGCAAGGCTGCTCGAACACAGCACGTTGACTCCTCCCATGGACGCAGATGAGCTCAAGAAGACACCCGAACCACTCAAATCGCTTTCCACACCGAAACCAGAACAGAGTACGGAGCCTTCCCCCAATCATCAATCTCCCAGCACTGCAGGTGATCAGTCCAAAATAGCCGATGACAATTTGCTGAAGCCTTTCCAGAAATTGTTGTCATCACAGAGTAAAGTCGACATATCGGTACACAAATCACCAGACAAAGGTATGACGACTGTGATTATAAGTCAGCAAGGGCAACAGATCAAAAGCTCGAGTTTGTTGCCTACAAAACAAATCACTTCTACTACTTCTAAGACTCTACAGATAACTACGTCTAAAATCTTGTCAAAGCCGACACCTGCTCCGTACAATCCTCTGCAAGCGTTGAATGCGAACAAAGCAGCTAGGGCACAGCAGAACGGCAACGATGCAACTGATGATATCCTAGAGTTGGATGTGGGATCGCCGTATTCTCCGGGCTCAAGTGAAGGGGACGACCTATTTGACCCTCCGGCCATGACTCCGCCGCGAACAGCTGTTCCCGCCAAGCGAGGCAAGTTGGCTCAAAACAAGTTGGATGTGCTGTTCGGTGCGCCGCCGCCCACCAAGTCATCGCGACGCGGCAAGCACACCTCCAAAGCAGCTAAGAAAGCCAGCAAAGGAAAAACAACCAAAGGTCAGTTCAATATACACTCTTTTAATTAACACTATTCATTAACTCTAAAATTTGTTATAAAGTATACTCCATAATCCGATAACCAAAGTTTCACTTGCCATAGAGATCCAAGTTGAAACTGCATTCTGTTTGACTTGTATCTGAATTAGATGTTTTCTATATCGTACTCATTTGATATTAAAAATTCTTCTGTCGCTATCACTATTGACTTGAAACAAAATATATTATTCAAACTTTCAATTCATTAAAGATATTGAAAGTTAGAAAATTTAAAAAGTTAGAAAGTTTTTTAATAGTAACAAATTTTAACATATAATTATAATAATAACAAATGAGATATTTTATGTTTTACTGAATTGCAGGAACGGGCAAGAAAGAAGTGAACGTGAAACTAGACGAGGATCAGCTGAAGATTCTGGATGATCTTCCGAGCTCAGCTGTTGAAATGCAGGTGAAGGATAAGGTACAAAATTTCTTGCTACAGAAAATGTTGCACCAAAGTTTGTACGGCCTTTCAGCTTTTCTTTTTTCTATTAGTTCTGGCAAGATGTCTAACTATTGGTTCACTTCATTCTTTGCTATTTTCCTGTTCAAAATTATCATTTATTTTCTAGAAAGAAATTATAATTCTGTTTATCTAGATATGATATAAAAATAAAAACATGGAAATTATGAGAATATTTTGAAAATAAAAGTAACTCGATAATCGGGTAAGAAACTTTTTAATCATAATATGTGTACTTGACACATATCTGAACCAATTTTGAGGCATCTTCCTATAATTATTCTGATTTTAATATAGTTAACTATTTTCATTAGTTATCACTTCTATTGAAAAACGCTTCTGGATTCAAGCTCTCTCAATAATCTGTCAGTTTTTATTCTTTTCATTTTCTTCTTTAAATGTTCTTTGTTCAGCATATGTTTTCAAAATGAAATTCAATATTACATAAATGCCTCATGTATACCGATATCTATTTCTGTGTATTACTGTAACTAGCATGAAGCTAACTCATTTTTTACCATTTCAATTATTAGTATTATTATCAAACTATTCTAACGAAATATAATTTTCTTCCATGTAGGTCTAGTTACAATAATTTAGAATGCACGGCTGCATGTTAGTATTGTTAAATCACACTTGGTGCAATATATTCTAAAAAAATTGGCGGCCAAGATATTATATCTGTTTGCGGTGTGGCATTACCAAGAATCAATATGAATACAATATTAAATTGAAATATTAATTTGTTTATTTAAAAAAGAGTGGAACCTCTACAGACTTTGTTGAATGTGAGATTCGGTCTTGGTGGAATTCACAGTCTTTCCATTTATCAACCAAATATATTAGAATTGTTTTTTTTGTGCTTTTACATACCTCAGAGTTCTAGAAAATCATATTTTTCGTTATCGCCTCAAATAATGTTTCTTGGTTGATGATCCCTTGTATACGGTAATCTAAAGGAATTTTATGAGTTGACTAAGAATATTTAATTTTATTCAGTGATAGATTTCGTTGCCTTGTGATGACAAACTGTATCATACTGGTATGTGAACTAATTTAAGGTAACATAAAGAATATTCCTTTTTTTCGTGTACCATGTTATTATATTTACTGATTTTTTTAAACGTTTCCACATACCTGTTTTACGATATTTCATATTCATTTCAATTGAATTTCATCAATTTAAATTTTTTGTATAGTTTTTGAAGAAACTGAATCGACAAGAACGAGTTGTAGAAGAGGTGAAAATGGTTCTGAAACCGCACTATGCCAAGAAGCACATTGGTAAAGAAGAGTACAAGGAAATACTGAGGAGAGCTGTTCCTAAAGTAAGTTTTTTTCAAGTAGCCACCAATCACAAAATTATTCTATTCTATTCTATTTTACTTTTTATAAAACTCTTTACTAGTCTAGGCAATGCACAAAAAAGGGTATAAAAGGAAAGGTTAGGAAGACAATTTTTGACCCTGTAGTTGAGTTTAGGGTAGTAAGGAGGTAAACATATCAAAAGTCCCTACCCCTACCCACTGTGCTAAGAGGGTGGGGATGGTTCACATGTACCATTTTTTGGTTACTCGCATATAATATATCAAAAACTATGCGTCTTACGGACACAACTTTTCAAACAAAATTGAAGCTCATATAATTTTCTACAACTTTCATCGCAAAACTTTTTCTGTAACCTCTATAGTTTTCAACATATATGCTCTTAAATATGTGACATTTTCTAAAAATACTGCTTCCAATTTTTTGCTATTTTTACTCATATATTTTTTTTAATTGACGGAAAAATTTCATACTGAATATAAGCTCATAGAGCATTGGATTCTCTTGAATTTGATGTATAATCAATAAGTGTAAAATCTTCAGTTTAACAACAACAACAGATCAATTGACAGGGAAATTAAGAGGGAATGTTTGGAACACAATATTTGACTTTGCAGCTTTGTTTGGACTAGTTAGAAGGTTAACATATCAAAAGTCCTCATCCCTACCTCTGTGCTTAAGGGGTGAGGGTGGTTTAAAAGTTGCATTTTTTATATCTGGAACGTTGAGTTGTAGAACATCAAATTATTTTCAATTTGATGAATTATTTCATCATTTTATGCTTTCCATCAATTGAAGCGTTAAGTGGAAGAAGGTTTTAAGTAACATTCTTTTCAAAATCCACTTTTCTTCATGGATGAAGGTGTTAAGTGATAGTATTTCATATACTGTTCCATTTGAACCCATTATTCACTCAGGAAAATAAAAATATTGAATTGATGAAGGTGTTATGTGTACTAATCGGCTAAACAGCTGTAGAATGGAAGAAGGTGTTATTGGCACTTTCTTACACTAGAGTTCATGTCTTTCAATGTCGCTTAACAAGGTCTATAAAATACAGGTTATGACAATTCGTGTTCCTTATGGGGCGGCAATTTTATGGGATCTTTATGGCGGTACATTTGAAAATCCAATTCAATTTGCTTGTAACAAAATTATTCATTTTAAAAACAGCATTCTAGTTCAGATAATATGTCAGTTGAGGTTTTCAATTTTTTAATAATAAATTCAAATTTCAATAATAAATGCTTCAATTATTCATTTATTTATTATTAAAAATTGTTCTTATTCTTGTAACTTAAGCATTATGATTCATAAGGTATTGGGACAAGACAGAAATATGCGAGACAAACTTCAAAAAGATTTTTAAGTTACCGATCTAAAAATCAACAATTCAGTTCCTAGTTGGAATCTAAATATTATTATTATGTTGGAACAATTATTTTACAATCTGAAGCCAAGCAATATCCAATTGAAAAATATTCCAAAAAAAGCTGGTGTGGCGCACTCACATAACTTTCCTTGCCGTTATGAAAATTGATCACCTAGACGCGCATCTCAAGACTACTTATAAACAAAGATCTGAGCCAGCTGGTGACAGGACAATAACGCTGGAGACATACGAGGTCTGCTATTTCTTCATAGTGAATCATTCAATATAATCAACAGTTTGCAATTGGATAATCACATTTTCTCGAATTTCGTGCTTATTTTCAATTTTAGGTGAAAATGTTACTGAACATCAATTGTAGAGATTTTCATGCTCAATCTTTTCCACTTGAAAAGATTCCTACTTTTAAACCACCCTCTTCCCTTAAGAACAAGAGGTAGGGATGAGGACTTTTGATATGTTAACCTTCTAACTAGTCCAAACAAAGCTGCAAAGTCAAATATTGTATTTATAACGGCTGTGACAATCGTTGGGAGATGGGTAAAATGATGAAATAATACATGAAATTGGAAATAATTTAATGCTCTATGAGCTTTGCTCATAATTTAATGCTCTATGAGGATACCCAATCATCGAACTACTATTTTCACAAAATCCTTCTTAGTCAGTGCCTGTCGTGCATGGAATACACTCCCTGTTTCTATCAGGTCTATCGAGAGCCGAGCGAGCTTCAACCTGACTTTAAAAAAACATATTTTGGAACAAATGACTGAAACTGTCCGGCCCTAGAACGATCACATGACAACCATCCCTCACCCATTCCACCAATATAAACCTTTAAACCATGTTATAGAACGAATTTTATATATATATATATAAATATATATATATTATATAAACTCATGTTATTTCAATTATCCACTGCATACTGCTGTATATTACTGAAATTTGATAACCCTGATCTACTTTCAGCCTACTTCATTTTATGAATCAATTTTCTGTTTTTTTTCTCTTCAATATTCATATTGATTAAAACTTTTACAATATTTCCATTAATAAATAAATCCTTAGTTTAAATAACGAAATTAACGTTTTGGTAGAGAGTTAGTGGGGAGGATATTTTTAATATTCTTCCCAAAGAATGGACATTGATATGTCCAAAGCTCCGCCAATTTATGTAGATGCATAACAATATGATTATTATCTATAGTTATTATATTACAAATTGCTTTTTCATATCATATACAGTTCAATAGTTATTTTCTTAGTCTATATTATGTAAATTCATCTATAATTTTGCTGTATTGTAAGCTATTGTATATAAGTGTATAAGCCAGTATATATTGTAATCTACATAAATAAAGTACTAAATCAAATCAAAGCTCATGATTAGCACGGATTTTTTTAATCAAGCGTTGAAAAATTATAAGACCGAGAATGAAAAATTTTGTGTCGGAAGGGGCTTTCTTCAAAATGTGGCCTTCGAGAGCTCATATCTAGAAAACTATAAGAGCTATGAGAAAAATGTTACAGATGAAACTTGTAGCTTCAACTTTGTATCATACAAAAGTTTTCGAAAAAAGCATATTGTTCAAGATAAATGCAAAAAAACCAGTGAGTGAGCAAATACAGGCTCAAAGAATAATGATTTATTGATTATATTAATATCAAATGTGGCTAAGATTGATCAATAGCAAATAGAATGATTTATTGATTTAAAATATGAGTAAGATTGATCAATTTCAATCATTTTTCTAGCAATTTCATAAATTCCCTCAAGTTTCCATAAATTTCCAAAATTTCTTGGCCTCGGAAATATTCCCAAATCATAAGTTCCTTCCCACTGGGAATATTCACGATCCACATCACTAGATAAGGGTGGTTTGAAAGTTGCATTTTTAATTTTTTTGCTTACACATATCTTGTGAACAATGCTTTAAGCTGACATGACTAACCATTAAAAAAAGCTTGATAATTCTCTACAATTTTTGTTCAGTAGAGTTTTGTGATATTCTCAACAGTTATATCCGAAATATTTGCTCTTGAAAAAGTTAAAAAAATTCTTTATTAGGTGGAGTTAGGACTTTTAAGTCCTCTCTACTACTCAACCTCAAACTCAGGTAAAAATCAGGTTCTCATCCATTTTCTTGCTCTTTCAGGACTCATAACTCTCTAACATTGCATCATAAGAATGAATGTCTGTCTATCTCAGGTCTGTGCCTATGCATATCTAAAGCATCAAATTCTTTTCAATTTGATGTATTATTTCCCTATTTCATGTTTTGATTTCATTGTTATAGTAGCTCTAATGTGGGGGGGTGCTATTTTTCGTTTGTCACTCTAGCTATTGTTTCTGAAACAAAGATAGCACGGGATAGTTTGACATCTAGCGCTCTCAAATATCCCACTTGACATTCCTCTGCAGCTCCACTCCATGAAATCTAACCAGTTCAGCAGAACGACATTCATTTCCTATTCCTGAGTAAAGGGTGTATAGCCATCAGTAGTAAACCTGAAAACATTTGCCTTACTTGAATTTAATTTCAAGAAATTACAATTGAACCAGTGACTGAGCCGGTCAAGAAAGGAAACTGCTTTCTGTTTTACTTCACAATCATGTTTGGCTTTAACAATCACAGTAGTATTGTCTGTATAAAGACATAGACTTAGGTCCAAGTCAATGTTATGAGACAGATCATTGATAAAGACGTTGAAAAGTACAGGACCCAGGATTGATCCCTGTGAGACCCCACATACACCACCTTCCCACTTCCCACAGTCAATCTAACTGCTTGAAACCGCCCAGAGAAATATGACCCTAAAGAATTTTCTGTAAATCCGTAAAATTGAATTTTTTTTCAATAACAATAATCCAAGTTCGACATGTCAAAAGCTCGGTACAGGTCACAGAAAAGGCCAATAGCACTCTGTGAACCATCCTAGGCCCTCAACACCGCCGTTACCATAATATCAAAAAATAGCAGATTTAGTTGAGGAACCCTTACGAAAACCGAACTACTTCTTGTGAAGTATGGAATTACTTTCCAAGAATTTGGTAATCTGCACAAGTGCATAATTTTAAAATATTTTTATATTCAAATATTGATTGATGACTTCAAATTTTAATAATGATGATTTTCAAATATTTTTCATAATCTGATTTGAAAAAAATTAAATACAATATGGTAGTATCACATCACGTTCATATTGTTTTCTTTTTCTTTTTTTTTTGAATAGATTTGTCACAATCGTTCTGGCGAAATAAACCCGATGAAGATTCAGTTCCTGGTGGAGGCGTATGTGCGCAAATTCCGTAAAAACACGGGAGCAGAGCGCAGTGGAGCGGGGCCAGGCGGAGCGGCAAAGAAGAAGGGGGGAGGGACGGGTGCAGGAGTCGGGGGCGGGGGCGGTTCTAGCTCCGCTACGGGAGGCGGTGGCGGTGGTGTTCCTCTTTCCATCTCCATTCCTCCCAAACCGAAAATGTAAGTACATATGTACATATATACATACATACACACATTTATAGTACGTATATACATCCAGCGAACGCACAGACACATCACTGTCTACGTTTGCTGATTCCACATATTTCAATATCAATATTTTCATATTATGATTGTGAATCTGTATTCATTGCATGTTTAGAATCTAGTAATAGATAGTATTGAAAACATTTATTTATCTAACGGAATAAAGGTTGCATTAGTAGATATCTACTACCCATGGTATAGGGCAGGGGTCTCCAACCTTTTTTATCCAAGGGCCACATTGTTAATTCTAGGGAGGCTTGGAGGGCCAATAACAAGGTTGAAATTTGACTTGTGGGACCATTTGCTAATATCTCGCAATGGTTGATCGCTGCTTGTTTCCAGCGAATTCTACACTTATTAAGAAATACTCCACTTGGAGTGGCTAGTAAGAGACGAGTACTAAACAGTTGTCAAAAATGCGCATAAATATATATGTTTAAAAATCTGTTGCAATAACTCTCGGCGGGCCGGACAAAATCCATCCGCAGGCCGGATGTGGCCCGCGAGCCATAGGTTGGAGAGCCGTGGTATAGGGCGTTTATGTTGCAAATTTCACTATTAACTGAAGCCGATAGTCCTAGTAGTTCTTTTTCGTGAAGCTATGTGACAGTAGTCGGCTTGAGTAAACAAAAATATGCTTGCAATTTGGAACAAAAACGCCCTATATATACTTTTCCATTCTTTTCTCTTTTGATAGTACATGGTACATCATTACATAGCCTGCCTGTGTAATGCAATTATCACAACCATGTATTTATTAAACAAAGAGATAAGCCTACTTGGGACACTCTGAGTAAATTTTAAACTAAATTAGATAATATACTTCAACTACTGATTTCTCGTTTTTTTCATAAAATTGTAACAATTTCAAAAATCTTTAATATATAATTGTATTGTATCCAAATAAATTCATTTTTGCCAATATATACGAATGATTGGTTAACCAATAATGAATTATAATCTTAATAAGTGTATCAACAGTACAATGAACACAACAAGAAAGAGAAGTGATCATCTTAAGAAGATATATTGATCAATTTATGAGAGAGCCTAGTGTACAGTCTATTTTATTTATATGCTCAATTCTCTTCAACCTTTATGTCTCGCGTACCCGTACCCAATTGATTAATTAAACTTTTCAAATATGTAATTCTCTTTACAGGCAAAAAACACTTTGGAGTTAGAATTGAGTTGACTTTTGGAGTTGACGTAAGTATGCTTCAACATTTATACATTATCTACTTTTTCATTGTCTCCATAGATAGATAAGAATTGATAGATAGACAATTATCTTCATAAACATTATAAATTTCGGAATTTCTCTCAAAAGGTTACACACTATTAACACATTGGCACCTGATATTAAAAAAAGTAATCCTGGTATTGTTAGAATGAGAGCAATGGACTGTATGGTCTTTATTTGTTGATTTGACTAATTAAACTATTATGTTTTTCTCCAGAAAATGAATTACATCAAAGATAGACCAATTCAAATAATCATCACTCACCTTTTTAGCGAATTGTTGAAGTTCATATCAATTAATTGTCAGACTCTTATAGACGTGAGGTGGGATATTTGGCAGGAGTAATACATGCATTTTTAATTCAAAATATTCATTCAATAAATATTGCCCATTCAACTATCCCTCAAATACACTAAAAAATCATTGAAATCAAGATCCCTCACTTACCAGCAAAGTTTATTCAATAGCAAAATAGATTCTCCATATTTGCTTTTTAATTTGAATATATGCATCTCAACCATGATGACTCGTCTTTCCACTTTTTGTTTTCTCGCGACCCGATCCAGGACTGTGAGTCACTACAATTCACCAATAAATAATAGAATGCAAGGACTCTTTAATAGCTTCACTGTTCACCTATCCTATCCTGAACCTTCTGGTTCTCTCATGGAAGGCTTCATAAGGTTTTGAATTATCTTATTTGAGTTGTCTTTGTTAATGGCCACTTGTATTGTACTGTGTTTTTAATAATAAGTTACTTGTTCCTTGAACTTTTTATCATTGACTTCTTGGTATAATGTATTATTATTTGAATCCTTTAACATTTATTGATCGTGATTTTAACAAATCTGTATAAGTTCTCAAATCTTTTTCTAAATTTGATCTGCTATTTCCTCAATATTCTATCTGATTTTTGAATGTAACGCATTCTAAGACTATTCTCTATCTGCGAAGGAGTCAAAATGGGGTAACCTGTTGTCTCCATAAATTATTAAATAATGTAGGTTACCCTAATAATATTGGTATGTGTCTCGTGTGCAGCTCCTCGCTTCCTCTATCTGTGTAGTCTATAAACAATATACAATAGTTATGTTTCCCTTTGAATACTAGATGAAAATTTGAATAATTATTTATAATGACTTAGGTTTACTTTACTGCTAGAACTGCGCTTAAAATACAGCTCTAAAATACATGATTTGGACTAGCAAAGGATGGCGGTCAGACCGCCATATGTATGTTCTCCTGACCGAGAACTACACAACTCAATGCAATTGCAAATATACAGAGTATATTTAGGCATTTGAGACTCATGAGCTATATATTTGTTCGTGTATCTGCCCTGCCATACGCTAAATAAATAAATACAGCTCTGAGTCCATGAGTCTACGGTCACTCATAAATTAATAATTGATAGATTTTTCTCCGAAATTGTAAATTATATACGGTTATAGTAGTTTATGCAACCGTTTCATAAAATAACTAATAAACGATCGAAACTGATTTGTTCCTATATGTTTTTTACAAATTGACTCCGTGTACTACCTTTGACTTTAAGGCTATGAAAATAGATCACTATTATTTTTCAGGTGTCGTATTTAAAGCATGAATCCTTGGCATCGGATAAGAAAGAAACTGGCATTTCCTATGGATGGAGTTTTCAAACAGACTGAACTTTTCTGAATTTATTTGATTCAGTAGTAGTAGTGCAATGAAAGTTTAAACACTAGACGTACGACCACACTAACATTAGATATGTTTATTTCGTGTGTTTATCGTGTAGATAATATTCAGCACAATACCAATTGTAAATTATTATTGATAGATTTCAATATTCTGCCTTTTTCTCGTTGAAAATCAAAACGTTTGAGTAGTTATTCGCTCTAACTTTATTGATTAGTATAACGACTATTATAATTTAACTTTTGTGTTTGGATTGTAAGGTATTGCAATAGCTATTCACATAGAAGGAAGTCAGGGCTAATGAGAAACATTTATGAATAACCTTTCATTTTCACTTTTAAGGAAGCGATAAATATGCTGAAGATACAATCATTCATTTTGATATTCTTAGCTTGTACCTAGCTTTCATTTTCACATGTTAGATTTTTTTGAAATTAGTGTAATGTATCTCATCATTGTTTTAGCTGGGTTTACTGGATGTAATGGAACAATTTTTAAAGCAGTAGTACGACTGTACTGAATATCACTGAGAGCAATTTTATGCGAACAAATTAGCTTCAAATACAGAGAGTTTTAAAAATAGATGTAATTGAAAAACTATTCTAGCTATGTAAATGGAGGAAGAACAAGATATTATAAATTTTGAGTTTTATCAGGACCTCTTATATACTCTATAGGAAGTCCTGGTTTTATGCAACTACAAAATGAATCACAGTATCTTCAGAGATGTTTTATGTAAATTTTACAAATTTCATTCATGATTGAGATGTAGATTATCATCGTTTTCTGTTGTATTTGGAGAAAATATGTGGATAGGAATTTGAGAACTATCAACAATAAAAAGAGCTACAGAACGATGTAATTATATATATCATTACTGAGTCAATTTTGAAAATTTAAACCGATAATATTATGTTTTATATTTATTGTGTTCTTATTTATTATTATGCTAATATCATGTGATACAAAAATAATTTATTGAATGAATATTCTCATTATTTTATAAAATTATATATTGAAAGTTTAGTCGAGCTGAGTAAAATAACTTTCTATAGTAGGCTGTTTCTGATTTAACTCAAATAAGGGTTTATCAATATTACATGATAATTTTACAGAAATTGTAGAATGTAAGATTAGATCTAGGCAGATTGTAAAAATTTGGCTCAGTTCTTGTTATTGTGTTATTTTATATTAGCGGATCTTGAATCATGATAAGTATAATATACTCGTTTTCACAGTTATCAAAGCTTTCAAAATGTAAATGGTTTTAAAACACTGTACATGAGAATAATCCATAACGAAAGAATCATAAGTTAATGATTGTTGAATTATCCATCTTCCGTAAATTGTTCATATCCAATTATTAAAAGGTATGAGCTACATTTTTGTACACGATGTTTATGTTGTTGGAAAATGTTTATATCTAAATAGGATAATTATATCTAATCATCTCTTCATAATCTTTTAAAGTTGAAAAGAGGTAAAACCTCTCTTGATAATAAAATTGTTGGTTTTTATAGTTTTTCAACAAAGTAATTTTTCAAATACTCTAGATTAAAGTTGCATGCGTACTCAAGGTGAACTACTTCCAATTTGAACTAGAATATGTCCAAGTTACAGTGTATGTTTAAACAACAACAGAATCACAAAAAAAAATTATCAAATTTACTCATGATATTTTATTCTTATTGCATTATTTATAAACTATCAATTGAATTGTGTTAATTTTTTTCTGTAGCCTGATGTCAGTTGAACTGTTTCAAAACTCATGATTTGAAAATTAAATTATAGTCATTATCACGTTCTCATATCTCATTTCATTATTGATGGAAAATTTAACCTGATTTCAATTTTGATCACTAGTTTCATATAAAAAATATCATATGAATTAATGAAATCTTCTGAACAAAAAATGTAATTTCAATCTCATCTTATTGGATTCTTTTCGTGTAGCAGTTTTGCATGTAAATTATGATTTTGTCATTTAAATAATGAATCTGTAGTTTCATGTATTTTTTTGTAATAAAACAATATGTCTAAAAAGTTCTAACACTGAAATTTTTCAATTCTTTAAAAAATGTAAGTACAGTATTAATAAGAGATTTTGGTATATTAACCGATCAGTTTATAAAAGTAAGATCTTTTATTTATGATCCTTAGCATAAAATCGAGTATTTTAATAATTTTTTACTCATGTTCAGCGAGAATGGCTTTGGTTGTAGGTACCGTATAATATCTGAAAATTATTTAGATATAACTTACCTAGTTGTAAGAAATATTTATTTATCATTCTCTATCATATGTAAATGTTGAATTATCAATAAAGAGTTTACAAATTCTAGGTTATTGTAGGTATGATTAGTATAATATCATCCTCAATCAACCTTATGGAGAAATCCTTATTAATATCAAATCTATTCCAATTATATCCTTATTAGTCCGGGCGCAAATGTCATTCCGTGTTCATTTTTGGGTAACAACCGTGGAAGATGTCTCAATTTCTTCATTAGGTCTAGCATAATTGTCCAGTTACATGATTTCCTATAATATCCATTTTAAAACTTTTTCTATATCTCCTCTAGTTTTCGAGATATCCGCTCTAGAAGATGTGATATTTTTAAAAAAAATCACGTTTGCCACCAATTTTTCTCTTATAACTTTTAAAAAATGGATCGGAAAAATCCATGTTAACTAGTATAGTTCTGTGAACAGTAGACCTCACGCAGTATTCTCATCCACAAGTACCTGATTGAAACTATAGCCCTTTGGAAATACAGCAATAGACTGGCTTTTCCACACATCTGTGTAATCACTTGTCAGCTGATTTATGATGAATAATTCTATAGTCTGATTTTTACTCCAATATTGGCGTATGAAGGAGGCTCCTTTTTCCTTCTATATTATCCTCGAAATGAAAAATATTTCCAAAAACCTTGTATATACGTCGACGCGCAAATAAAAAAGGAACATACCTGTCAAATTTCATGAAAATCTATTACCGCGTTTCGCCGTAAATGCGCAACATATAAATCAAATCAAAATCAAAAATCAAATCATTTATTTTCGCCATTTAAAAAACAAAAACAATCACAAATAAAGAGCGAATCAAAAAATTATGAATAATAAATTTAAACAAAATACAAGTGTTAACTTAAAAATAAGAAAATAATAATACAAAATCATAAATATCTCTTTACATATGTAAATATAATTTACTTATTATATATGGCATCACCAGCAAAAGAATAAACTTTGCCCGCTGGTGACCAAACACTGGGATAAACATTCAAACATCAAGAGAAATGCCAAACCGTCTTGAATCTTAGACCTCACTCCGCTCGGTCAATTATGAGCTTATAGAGCATTAAATCCTCTTCAATTTGATGTATAATTTCACGCTTTAAAGAATTCCCCTACACCTTTTGCAGCAGCTTCAGTGTTGAGTGTGAAATCTCTATTTTTGCAACAATAGACCAATTGACAAAGGAATTTAGAGGGAATAATGTTTTAAACAAAATTTTTGACTTTGCAGCTTTGTTGAGACTAGTTAGGAGAACATATCAAAAGTTTCCATTCCTAACTCATTGTTAAGGGAATGAGGGTAGTGAAATGTTGCATTATTAGCGTTTTGCTTCCACGATCATATCTTGAGAACAATGCGTTCAACTGACATAACTAACAGTTCAAAAATGAAGCTTGATAAATTTTCTACACTTTTTGTTCAGTGGAACTTTGTGATATTCACAACAGTTCCCGAGATATTCGCTCTTGAAGGTGTATAATTGTTAAAAATAACAGGTTTTTATTCAATGTTTTGCTCTTTCAGGGCTTATAACTCTCTAACAATGCATCATAAAAACTGAAGCTTATTGTAGATTTGTAACTTAGTGCATTGAATTCTCTTTGAAATGACGTATTATTTCACTATTCCAAGTTTTCCTTTCATCGCCAAATTTCAGCTGAGAGCCATCAATATTCATTTATTCAATAATGTCTCAGTTTGAGTAAACTTTTTTCAGATTATCTTAAAAATTATCGTATATTCGTGCAATTCAGTTAAGAAAATTACCATGATAAATGAGAAAAAATACTTATAGGGGATAAATGAAAGAATAGGAATTTAGTATAAATATGAATCATTTTATTGAAATTTTAATTTAATATCTATGGTGAATATAAACTGTAGACTACAAGATATCTATATCGTCTGGTAGGCTATGGCTAAGCTACAGCACAAAGTAGAAGGAATTTTTCTTTCTTCTCTGTGGCTACAGCATACACAAGAACAGTTTTTCGGAACTTTCTACGTGTACCGATTGAGAATATTGATAGTAGTTATTAAAGAACGGTTTAAAATAACCGTTAAGCATAAGTAACAGTAACGGTTATAACCGTTTACTGCAAATAACGCTTTAGATCATCACTAGGCACAGAGAAGAAAGAAATTATTCCTTCTACTTTGTGTCACTAGGTCTCAGTCAGCACCGTTATGCACATGCGTTAGTAACGGTTTTTCCCATTCCATTCAGTCAGTTCTTTGAATGTAACGTTCTTTGTGATGATGGTTACCGAGCACTGTAACTGGAGCCAATCGTCATTCTATTTTGATTATAATATTATCATCCAATGATAATTTATCATTAAATTCAATATAATAATCAATATATAATTATTTTATCCAATGAAAGAATACTTTTGAATAATAAAATATAACAGTTGTTATTCAACTGATGTTAAAAAATACTAAGTCAGCATATTGTCATTTCAAAGCAAAAACCTAACCTCTCCTTTCACATTTAAAATATTAATAAACTTAACTCTTGGTAAAAGCCACTAATCCATTCCAGCATATTGCAATTTCAAAGCAAAATCCTAACCCCCTAACCTATCTTTTCACCTTTGAAATATCAAGAAGCATAATTCTACCTGGACTCTAGCCCTTTCTAGTATATTGCAATCTCAAAGCAAAAACCTAACCAACCCTTATGGAACATTATAAAATATAACCTAGAAAACCTCAACCCTTAACCCTTTTACATTTAGAACTTGAGACTACAAAGCGAAATCCTAATCTATCCTTACATCTTTGAAACATCAAATGACATAGCCCACCTGGACCCTAGCCCTTTCTAGCATATCGCAATTCAAAGCAAAAACCCAACCTATCCCTATGAAACATTATTAAATATAACCTAAATAAAACTTAACCTCTAACCCTTTTACATTTAATACTTTAGATTTATTCATCGTCTTAGTATATATTGAGAAAATATATTTTTTAAAGGTGTAATAATAAATTTTTCATGATTGAGATGAAATATTTAGTCAATTAGTTGAATTTCTACATTGTTGATAAACAATGTGGCAACATCGCAATGCGTGAAAGAGATAGCGCCATCTGCTTTGTTGAACGATAGACAAGGACAGCAACACCATTGCAAAAAACACACTACCGTTATAACGTGGACCTCACTATAGATACTCAATTAATACTTTTGAATAACTATGTGATAACTGTGACCGTTGCTGGCCGTTACTCTGTATCTGAGCCAAGGAGAAGCTGCTGTCTTAAGGGCAGGTCACACCGAGCTCGCGTCCGCGGCGGTAGCGAAGTCAAAAAACTCGCCTTCCATGTTATTAAGTTGTGCAGGTCACACCGAGCTCGCTACCGCGGAGGTAGTACCTCGGCGGTAGTTTCACTTTGCGAGCCAGGCGAACTTTTGAAACGCTTTCTAGTGGGAGTACCGCTAGCGGTAGTGAGCTCGGTCTGACATGGCCAATCTAATAACATGGAAAGTGAACTCCAGAACTTCGCCATCGGTAGCGCTCTGGTTGCCGGCCTTCCCCCACTTCTAGAGAACCAGCCTCATCAAAACAAGAACAAAACCAAACTACCGCTGGCGGATGTTTTTTGGTGTGAACTGCTCCCAGAAAAACTACCTCCGCGGGAGCAAGCTCCCGGCAAGGCCATTCCACACAGCATGTGGCGTGCATGGCTGGACGCACGCTAGCTACTTTTCAAAAAACATTGCTTCTCAACTAATCAAATGAAGCAATTCACATAGCAGCCACGGCCACGCGGCAACGCTTACTATACTAGCCACGCGTGGCTACCGTTCACTCTCTGAGCGATCTTTTCAAACGTGTCCAGCCACGTTTTGGGTCCGAGCATGCACAGAACGTATACTAGACGTATACTATTGTATAGAACGTATACTATCATTGTCAGCCTCAAGGTCGCGCATTAAATGATGGAATTCGCCATAGGTCTTCCTTTTTTTATTGATTGGATGTATGGACCCTTATGTCTTCCTTATGTCACCATCAACCATCGACAACACTTCATTAAACTGGTCACAACTTAACCTGAAATATGTACAAAATGTATCATTGTCAGCCTCAAGGTCGCGCATTAAATGATGGAATTTGCCATAGGTCTTCCTTTTTGATGTGACAATGTCTTATAAATTGGTTTGCCGGGTGACACTTCAAGAAACTGCATTATGCTCCTCCGGGTTATGTGCTCACAATGAGAGCGAGTTAGAGTGTTCATTTTGGTTCACGGTCGTCTGGAAAGAGCACGAATAGGAGCAGTGGCGAGCAACGCAGCAGCAACCCGAAGGCATTTACCTGGAGAGAGAGTGAAATCACAGATAAAATAAGTCCTATACAGATGTGCAATGGGCGTGCGCGTAACTCATCTTACTGCGACATTCACTTTGGAGCGCTAGTATCACTGAGCAAATATCACAGCTCAACTATCACCCTATAAATATACTGCAACAGTGAGCACTTTCACAGTGTTGCCAGATTGGGCGTGAGTAGGTGTGAGCGAGTAGGAATGAAGTGTGAAACAGAGAGCGACTCGTTTGACAAGATTCTCTGTCAATGACTGAACACAGCATGTTGTGAGAAGGTGTGAGTGAGTGGGAATTAATTGTGCGACAGAGAGGCCCAAGTTGATAAAACTTGGCTCACTAATGATGATTACTATAATTGCCATTTGTTCAGAGTTCTTTACATGAACAATCATGATCTGATCTAGGCAATGCGGTCTTACTAGAATTGATTTGACTTTAATATAATTATCATAAACTACATAAATATTATAATATTATAATGTTTAATTAATTAATAATGACTGTACACTATAGATTTAGAGAAAGCAGCGAGACTTTGAATCTCAACATTAATTAACAGTGTTTTCAATGTGATCTCCAACTTTTTGAATGAATAAACCAGTGATCATCAAACAAGTAATCTATTTGAAATAAAATGCAAAGCTGCTCTCAAATTATAGATGCAACTGTTTTACCTCATAATTCTATTATTGGAATTAATTGCTTCCCAGATTAAGTAGAGTTTGTGATAAAATTCATATGCAAACTTACTTGTAAAGTAAATGTTAGCAAATAGATAGTTGGTGATAAACAAATGAAAAAATTGCAAAATTTTTGAATTTATTATTTTAATTGAGTCATAAATTATAATGAACCTTGTCTCTGCAACCAAAATTCAGTTTACATATTTTAAAAAGTCAGAAATAGAGTTACAGTAGGTCTTTTCGATTTTCACTTCTACAAAAGTCTCTACAAAAATATTTATACAAACCATAAAAATAATATGGTGCTTGGAGCAACTTGAAAGTTTTAAAATTATTTTCAGTTGAAATATTTATTGTTGCATAAATTTCTACATATAAAATGACAAATGGATAACAGGTTACTATGGATGAAAGCAGCTCTAGAGGTGAAGAAAATTTAATATTGAACTACAGTATTTCTCTTGACTTTCCAATGCTGAAATTGAAATGTAGAAATACAAATGTAGAAATTACATTTTCTACTCATTATTATCAATCCATGGACGATTCAATTTTCATGGGAAATGTTCTTAAAATCATTCAAACTGATAAAATGTAATAGTCATGTGAGACTAATCTCTGAACTATACTAAATCAATACTTTATAACTAGTAGTTCTGTGAACAGTAGACCTCACACAGTTTTCTCATCCACAACTATCTTATGTCACCTGTTCTAGTTGATTCAGTTGAATCACAATTCACAGTTGAATAATAATTTACTCTTAAAAACTGTTATTTGTTTTCTCCAAGATCAAAAACTCACTTATGTTAATAAACTCAGTTCACTTTTGAATTTGTCTCCCATAATTTATCCAGTTCCGTGATAATCTTTCCATCTGTTAATAATATTTCTCAACTATTTTAAATTAATTTTTTTCAATCAAGAGTATTATAATTTCTTCAGCATTATTTAGTTCATTTAATCATTTTTTTTATTTTATTTTCAATTACCTTTTAAATTTGTTTTTTCAAATGTGAGAATATTGATACTGATGGGCATCATAAAAAATATTGAAACCCTACCTTATAGAAATAGACATGACCAGACATCTGTGTAGTGTGTAATGCATTCAATGAATAATCCACATTATTTTAGTGGGTCTTTAGTGTACATGAAACTCGATGTCGTCACGTCCCAGGGTGGTCGACAGCTTGGGGGGAGGGGGGTAAGTTGTAAAAAACGCGCGCTTATAAAATCGCCTGTCCTGCAGTTACTATTCATAGTACAGCTTTTAATTTTTTCTCAATATTATGTACATTATTTATGCATTAGTTATGGTGTATTTTTGTAAAACAGTGTAACTGTGCTAGATTACATTCCATCATCCTATAATGATAATTAATACAATTAGTATTTTCAGCAAGTTTCATATTTATTCGGTTGAAAAGTTCTCTTAAGTATTGTTTTATTATTCTTATTTGCTATCTTTTTTTAGTTTTGAGCGCTGTACTGTTGTTGTAAATTGGTTGCGAAATAAAGAATCTTATCTTATCTTATCTTATCTTACACATAACTGGCTTTCAATGTGGTCCTGTTCATTTTTGCGATAAACCGCATAGTTTTTCCGTAAAAAAATAAAATATCTCGAAAAATGTATTTTTTTATTATGGACTTTTTGTTATTTCTCGAATATTGAAGTCATTAGCCGACTTAGAGGAAAAGGCGCTCAATAAACGTTGTAGGCCGTTTCTTCCTGAATCCAATGATATATATAGTTTGGGGGTTACGATCATAGATGCGGTGGTGGGAGGGGGATAAGTATCACGGTTACGCTGCGGCGCGGTCCTCCCCCATGATTAATGCGCGTAATAGCCTGTCTATCCCATCGCTCCTACTAGTCTTTGCATTCAAATTATGTATTTCAGGAACGCTATCTTATGTATTTTCGGTCGCTGAACACGATTTTTCAACTCTCAAGTCTCAATAATTGATAACTCTCATCATAATATACTAATTATGGTCAAAATTACAAACTTCATCTCATTCTGCAAGGAAACTAAGAAATGACTGTTTGAAATAAACGAAACTTGGGTTTCAATAAATATATTAGGATAGAATAATGATAATATTTATATGTGTTTATGTTCTATTGTTTTTATCTCAAATTAATTTATTGTGATGCGCTGCAGGCTAAATTTTATTACTAATTGCACACTGGCCACGCTTACTCGATATAGTAGTCAGTTAATTTCCAAGAAATATTTGTGGAATTTCTTAGTTCTTCATGGTGGAAATGGAATTCATCATTCATTCATTATCATAATGATTATGTTTAGTATAAAAATGTTAATCTTTCGTGAATCTTCAGTTTGTCGTGAACTTTTGAGAAATTATATCCAATATGATAATAGATATGTGTCAAATCAAAATGAAATGAAAATTTAAATATTCGTTCATATTATTATCTAATAGTATTATTATAATGATATTTCACTAAATTTTGATTGATTCAACCATTATCGTATTCCCGTTCAGACTGTTTTGAAATGGTAACAAGTTATTCAGTATCAAAATTTGGGATTCGAATAGTTTGCCATGCCTGTTATTCTTTCCCAAACATATTTATATGATTTGTAATTTTATCCATAAATGAATGAATGTATGTATCTCTGCACGTAGCTAACGTATGGATTATTCCTTTATAGATTCTTGCATGTCACATTAATAAATCTCTGCCATAGATTTAGAAATCAAGTCTCGATGGTTCGGAGAGCATATTATTGGAGTGATTCTTTTACTCTGCTGCGTCTAATATGTTCACTACCTTTGTTTGATTTTAGACCATAGACATGAAAAGCTATGTCCACCTGTATCACTCCATCTTTATTGAGAATATTCATAACTCTTCTCATCACAAAGTTTCCATTATCTTGTAGCGTGTTGAAGTTTTGAAGAGTGAAGTAGGAGTTGAGTTCAGGAGAGCCATGTCATCATTATGCGAATTTGTCAACGATATTTAGGGATTTAGTCAAATCCACTACTAGTTTCACTTACAATTTCATGGGCCAAGTGAGATTAAGAGTTTTTTTCAAATATCCATCAGATGTTGACAGAGATTGCGGTTATTGTAGAAATGCATGCTGCACTAAAACTTCAATGCTGAATTATCTTTAAACAGCTACCTAGTAAAAATACAGAGATCAGATCTTTTTGTTCTAGAATCAACTAAGACTAGGATTTTTGTTTGATTGCATCGTGGAGAATGAAAGAACTCTGTTTCTTTTTATAGGTGAGAATACACTTTTACAATTTGCCACAACCATGTTCAGATAAAAATCGTTGGAGACCGAATAACTATTTCTTTCTATACGTTCAAAAGAGAATCACACACTTCTTCACTTGCTTCCAGACCATTGATAACATTATGCAGATTCTGTTGTCCATCAGAGTCTTGAAGAAAAATGTTATGTTCTCTTGAGAAGGTTATGCTTCTAGAAATCATTCTCATCTCTCATTATTCTTGTTTTACTCCATTCGATGACTTTCTTCACAATCTCCAGTGATATCCATAATGATGTCAACATACTTGAACAGAATATCTTGATGAAAGATTTATTTATATAGTAGCAGCCATTTTAGGAAAGCCTTTGAAGAACTAGCTATTCCAATCACTCAGTTTTGGATGATCGAATGAGGGTTTGCTCCAAAGCATGATCGTTTGTCACATTTATTAAATTTTCAAGGTTTCATTTGACAGAGAGTCAATGTATTGACTGTATAGAGTTAATGTTTCCTTATTGGAAATTATCATCTACTTCTATGGGTATTTTTTCTATATTTTCTAGATATAACACAGACTCCATAACATAGTTTGTGTGATTGAATGAAAAAAGTATGGGATCTTTTCTCGTACAGTTTCTATGTGCAATACCAGAGTCCTTCCTTATGAGCATGAATACAATTTAAGATAATTTAAACTATGTTACAATAATCAGTCATAAATTTCAAGTAGTCATTGATTTTGCATTGTGATTCTAAAAAAACTCCACAAATTGCTCCTGTCTTCTTTCAAATATACTTTGACAATCTCTCATGTTTGAACCGTTCATGAGTCCTTGTAGTTGTTTCATGGAATTGATTGCTTGCTCTCACACCTTAATTATACTGATCTCCCCTCAATAGATTTCCAACAGTATTCTCTCCAAATATTTCAAATTCAAGAAAGATATCTCCCATTCCACTTCCATTCAAGTACCACCCCAAGACAAACAGTCAAACTCAGCCAGATGAAAAGTGTCTATTCGTAGATATAAGACACAGAAATCAGTTGATAAAGCTGCGTTTACACCAAAGTTGTTAACAAAATGTTAATAACTTAATCTTTATAGACTCTATTAGATTAACGGAACTTGGCAAACACATATGTCCATCATGTGTATGATAAGTTATGTTCAATGTAATAGAATCTATAAAGATTAAGTTATATTAACATCTCGTTAATAACTTTGGTGTAAACGCAGCTTTAGAGTTGTATTTCCTTTGTAATAAAATATTTAGTCATATCACATGGGAGTAATTGGCATTATTTGTGTTCCAAATGTAAATTTATATTAAGAAAATATTTTACTCCTGTTACACGGTTCTCTATATGGGGTAGCCTATATTATTTGTTTAACTTATTCCATTACTTGACTTTCGCCAATTCCAAAGTGATCATTGAACTAAATCGAATAATTATTCTCTCTTAATGGAATATCAGTTTTTTATCGACTGAGAAACACATATAGGATTCCTAACAAGATGGTTTATCATTGCAATGTAATCATAAATAATGATAATGAGATGAAGTTTGTAATATTGACCATAGTTAGTATATTATGATGAGAATTGTCAATTATTGAGAGTTGAGAGTTCAAAAATCGTGTTCAGCGACCGAAAATACATAAGATAGAGCTCCTGAAATACATAATTTGAATGCATAGACTAGTAGGAGCGATGCGATAGACAGGCCATTACACGCATTAATCATGGGGGAGGACTGCGCCGCAGCGTAACAGTGCTACTTATACCCCTCCCACCGCCACATCTATGATCTTAACCCCCAAACTATATATATCATTGGATTCAGGAAGAAACGGCCTACAACGTTTATTGAGCGCCTTTTCCTCTAAGTCGGCTAATGACTTCAATATTCGAGAAATAACAAAAAGTCCATAATAAAAAAATACATTTTTCGAGATATTTTATTTTTTTACGGAAAAACTATGCGGTTTATCGCAAAAATGAACAGGACCACATTGAAAGCCAGTTATGTGTAAATAATATTGAGAAAAAATTAAAAGCTGTACTATGAATAGTAACTGCAGGACAGGCGATTTTATAAGCGCGCGTTTTTTACAACTTACCCCCCTCCCCCCCAAGCTGTCGACCACCCTGGGACGTGATGACATCGAGTTTCATATACACTAAAGACCCCCTAACAATAATCCGAAGTCAAATTCTCTGCCTCTCTCATGTATGCTCAATGTAAGCCAGCGCCTGGACTATCTCTGATCCTGTCAGTGTCAGATCGTGTCTGATTGAGAGTGACTGTCTGACTATCGATAGTATCATTCCTAATAGCCACTTCAGTTGAACGCTGTCCAACTACACTTGGACAGTTGCCAAGCACAATAAATTATATATTATTATGAATAGGGAGCAAGAAGAACCAAACGCCGTTTGTTTTTAAGACTGTGATGAGTCAATACGGCAACACTGTAAATCATATATCTATGTATCGAGCGCATATATTCATCAGTTGGTTGTGGAAACGATTCAAGCAAAATAATTTCAAGGTAAATAATTTCAGACTGATAATATAACATGATGAAATAAATGACTAAGACATAAGTGAATAGGTTATGTTGTAGTAATCAAAATGTTGTGGTAGTTTTCAATCACAAAAGTAGTATAAATCGTTATGTATAAATAAAATAAGTGTTTTGATTTGTTACTATTATTATTTCATCCTTCGTCCTACTATACGAATGAATATTCACATTAAAATTATTTTACCACTCAAAGTCATTGTCACGTTAAACTTTTGCCGGTGTACTGACTTTACAGGCAACCATGCAATTTTTTATTGATTGGATGTACCCACTGGTCCCATGCTGTCACCGAATACAATAAAACCAGCTCATTATCACTACTACTGCTGCTGGAGTCATCAAACCAAGGTAAGCCACAAGAAAATCCAGATTCACATCACGGGACTGTCAGAGTTGACATCTTCCTGCATACTGACGGGAAACGTGGCCGGTATAGCATCGCAACAGTCGTGGCGGTGTGAATTGGCATGTGGCTAGCGTGGCCGGCATGGCATGCGTCCAGCCACGCACGCCACGTGCTGTGTGGAAAGGCCTAAGACCAGTTTTATAGAATAGACACGATGGGAAGTCTAGCCTCTGAAGCCAACATCTACTGCCATATCACCATATCGTGACGTCAGCATCGGATAGAAAACTTTTCTGTAGACTGTGTTTACATTGTTTTCCATAGCAGATTGTGTCTATTTCAGATGAAGTAGATGATTAAAGATCATTATACATAAAAAAATAAGATCTATTCAATTTACAAACTCTTCAAAAAATTTTTCTATCCGATGCGACGTCACGATATCTTGATGTGGCAGTAGATGTTGGCTTCATCACAAAGTAGAAGGAATTCTTCTCTGTAGCTTCATCGACTTTCAGTATGAATATACAATGGGCCGTGTTAGGGCTCTATAAATAAGTCTTTATAGTGCCTTAGGCCGTGTCTATACTATAACTGGTCTAAGGTGTGACGTAAGCCGAAGCTAAGACGCCATTAAAGCCTAGTTTCGTAAGCAACGTTTTTAACTTGTAGAGCACTTGACGGCATCTCTAAACAAACCGTTGCTAGGGAGAGAGCAAAGACCTTAAAGATACCTCTTTAATGTCTTTGGGAGAGAGAGCGTGTTATTCTTATGGGTCTAAAACATCACCTTACATTTAAGAGTTGAAAATATTTTTTCCTACAGTTACCTTGAAAAGTGGCCATTCCTGCACTGATTACAGAATGCAAAGAATCACTTTTCCGCTCTAGTGCGGGAATAGTATATTTCGCACCTAGGGCCGAAAATGAGACTTTTCTGGCTCGAAATCAGTTTTCAAGTCTGAGGCCGTAGGCCGAGGACTTGAAAAGATTGAGAGCCGGAAAAACATTTTTGCCCATGGTGAGAACGTTATTTTTCACCACACAGAAAAATAAACAATATATATATGAAAATAATTTATTGTCTATTATAAGCACTTAAGGAAGGTCATAGCTCTAGCAAATCTGAGGTAATCTGAATATCAGGAAATTGTCCAAGTATCATTATTTTTTATTCTGATTTGTCTAAATAACCTAAAAGATTATGTTCAATTATGTAAGAGGTTGAGTTTAAACTTTTTATTCTTCCAAATGACAATAAGATGATATTATTATAAATGTTTTAATTATTGAATGATAAACACAAATAATGAAAAGTTTTTGATCAGCTGTTTTAGCACACTTGAAATTTGGCCAATCTGAATGTCAATGGAAGTTTAGGTTAGAAGTTCTATCCTACTCTGAAAATCCAATTATTTGAATAGTTTATAATAATTATATATCTTATCTGTATTTTATTCATCCAAATAGAATGATAGTATATTATTGCAGAATACTTTATTGAATTCTAGAAGCATAAAATGATTCCGTTTATATGTTCCGTGATAAACGCAGTACCGTACTAGGAGGTTTGAGGTTGGATTCTATTATACTCTGAAAATTGAATTTGAATAGTTTATAATATCTCATTTGTATTTCATTCATCCAAATAAAATGATAGTATCTTATTGCAAAATACTTTATTCAATTCTAGAAGCATAAACTTATTCCGTTTCATAAACTATTTTGTAAACATGTTCACATCAAATCAGAATCAGCTGACTTCAAGGTTATTTTACAGCCCTGGGGCCATAAAAATTTTACCGGCCTGGCCAGAAAACAATCACTTTTGGCCTCCATATGACGCATGTAAACCAGCTCATTACATCCAAGTGGGGAGAAAAAATTTTTTCTGCACTCCAGATTTGCAACATGGCAACACAAAATAGTTAGTAGGTTATATGGAGCACCAGTGCAGCAAAATCAAGGTGGATGACAGCGACAGCCACCACATGAGTGACAGCTGCCTTCATTCATTTACTACTACATTATTCAATTTTAAATAAATTGAGGTTTTTATTAATAATAAAATTACATTTGATGGATTTCAGGGAATTTTACTTATAATTATCCACTTTTCATATTCAATGGTAACTGTAGGAAAAATTTAATGTGAAATATGTGCGAAAAGTTCCTCTGCTGCACTCAAGAAACCATTCCGCCCGAGCCGTACATTTCTTTTGGTGCAGCAAACTGTCACTTTGCGAACTAGTTGCACAAATAACTATTTTCAAGTTCTACACACTCAAATCATCAATTTCCAGTATTCATTCAGATCAAATAATTTTTTTGGGACAGCCATAGCAGAAAGTCTCACGAAATAGCCTATATTGAGGTCCACATTATGATGGCAGTGAAGAAAGATGGGAGAAAAACGTTACCAAGTCTCTCCATTTTGCCACTGAGTGTACACAGCTGTTACTCAAATCATCCCATTAAAAATTTGATTGAATAATAATTATCATTTCCATGATAAAATAATCAATTTAATGTCAAATTTATGGAATTTTTTTTATAATTTGATTCAAAAATTTGCTTTCATAACTGAAATCAGATTTTTATTTTTATACAAACCTGAAATGATGGCCAATTTAAAAAGCTGTGACACAACAATCTGAATTCCAAAACAACAGAAATTAAGTTATTTGGTAGTTATTCTATTCCAATTCCTTTTAAAATTAAAAGAAAAATAGATATCCTATTAAGTAATTTCAATGGAAATAATTCTAAAATAACCTTTCAATATTATTTATACCGGGACTAGTAGGTCTAACCTTTATGTATAGACTAACTGAAGCATGGATGAAATCTAGGATGGATAGTTATCAACTTTTAAAATGTCATTCCAGGTATTTTAATTTGTGTTTCTCATACAATAATGTCTAAAAAATATTTAATTGTTCCAAAAATACATTTTTAATGAATTATACCACTTGTGTACCAGTGGCGGATCTACGGGGGGGGGCTTTCGGGCTCAAGCCCCCCCCCAAAACGCCTAAATTTTTTTTTTGTAAGAATGTAAATTTTATACAAATATAATTAGTTTGAAGCTGGTAAAGTATATTCATTGGCAAGAATGACCTAATTCCACTACTACGTCTTCAATTGTATGTAGGCAGTAGAGCTATTTCGAAATATTAAATGTACGATGTACTTAAAAATAAATCCTTATCATATTTTTAATCTGTCTTTTATTAACTTTAATGTATTTCATTATTAAATAAATAAACAAAACATCCTGAAAACTTTTACTGTGAAACACACGTTTTTACTCCATAAAACTTCAACAATTATCTTCATTAAATGTAAGCCCTTTCACAAAATTTTCCCCTGTTCAGCCCCCCCCAAAATAAAATTCTAGATCCGCCACTGTTGTGTACTCAAGTATTTTGATAGACTGAAGAAAAAATGGCGGCTGAGAATTGTTTGTTCACTTTTGTACAGTCACTGTCAAAAGTAGAAATAAAATATTCTGTCAAACTGACAACATTGCAAAGCAAGAGAGAGATAGTGCTATCTGTTTTGTTGTATGATAGAAAAGGACAGCAACAGTATTGTCAATCATACACTGCCATTATAACGTGGACCTCACTATAGTACTATACAAGGATGATAAAGTATTGGTACTATAGTGAGGTCCAGGTTATAATGGCAGTGAAGGAAGATAGGAGAAAAGGGTTGCCAGATCTTAGCCTTGCCACCCAAACAGCTGATACTGGTATATCTGATGAATTAAACTGTTCATTATTGCTGAAATTAGTTAATCATATTTTATTTGTCAAGAAAATATATTTTTTAAAATATGTAATAATAAATTGTCATGATTGAGATTTAATATTTTATAAATTAGTTGAATTTCTACATTGTTGATAAACGATGTGGCAACATCACAAAGCGTGGAAGATATAGCACCATCTGCTTTGTTGAACGATAGACAAGGACAGCAACACCATTGCAAATCACACACTGCCATTATAACGTAAACCTCACTATATGTATGTATAGTGAGGTCCATGGTATAATGGCAGTGTAGGAAGTTAGGAGAAAAGGGCTGCCAGATCTCAGCCTTGCCTCCCAAACAGCTGTTACTGGTATATCTGATGAATTTAACTGTTCATTATTGTTGAAAATAGTTAATCATATTTTATTTGTCAAGAAAATATATTTTTTATATATGTAATAATAAATTGTCATGATTGAGATTTAATATTTTATAAATTAGTTGAGTTTCTACATTGTTGATAAACGATGTGGCAACATCACAATGCATGAAAGAGATAGCGCCATCTGCTTTGTTGAACAATAGACAAGGATATAGTGAGGTCCACATTATAATGGTAGGGACCGATTGACAATACTGCTGCTGTCCTTTTCTATTATACAACAAAACAGATAGCGCTATCTCTCTCCCACTTTGCAATGTTGTCAGTTTGACAGGATATTTTATTTCTACTTTTGACAGTGACTGTACAAAAGTGATCAAACAATTCTCAGCCGCCATTTTTTTTCTTCATTCTATCAAAATATTTAAGTACACAAGTTGTATAATTGATTTAAAATGTATTTTTTAAACAATTAAATAATTTTTAGATATTACCATATGAGAAACACATATTAAAATACCAGAAATGACATTTTAAAAGTTGATAACTAACCATCCTAGACTTCATCCATGCTTTAGTTAGCCTACATGTATAGGTTAGACCTACTCCTACCAGTATAAATAATATAGATTTTTATTTTTTTTTTTATTGAGTGTGAGTGCTAGGTCTAGTAAGACCCATTGCACATTACAACAAAACATAACATCACAAAAATAATAGAATGTAAAAACTAAAGATAAATATTCTAAGAACTTAGAATTAAATAGGTAATGAGATTACAATAAAATATTAATTATAATTAATACTAATTATAATGAAATGAAGAATATTAAACTACAATAAAAAACTAGAAAATAATTACTGCAGCATTAACAACAAGCAATAACAGATTCCATCACTCAATCGATACCAGCAGAATGAAAATTAAAACAGAAAAACAAAGTAAATACATTTTCAGCAAATTAGTAGATAGAAAAGAAAATAAAACTTGCATTGATATTTCCTTGAAAAAAAAAAAAATTTGAACTGTTATTAAACAGTGGAGAAAAAAAAAAGTATCTATATAATTATACGCTATACTATCAAACCAAAAATAATCAAAGTAATACATGTTATAATGAAGTGTGTTAAATAATATAAACTATTTATAAATGGATGTAGAAGACAAATTTTTAATATTCATATGGTATGGATCAATGTAAAACAGATAATCGTTAAAGGACTAGTCACTCATCAATCATAAGCAAATGAGCGTGCAATCTTTTCTTAAACAGGGAGAGAGACGTGGAAAACACAATGTGAGTTGGAAGGGCGTTCCACTCTCTGCTTGCTGTTGTGATGAAAGACGAATTGAATATGGATGTACGGTGATGAGGAATTTGAAGAGTGAACTGATGTGACCTGGTTTGACGAGCAGTATGAACGGATGATAACAAAGTGAATGAGTTACGCAGATAGCATGGTCCTTCATTTTTCACAATTATTTTATATACCAGAATCAGGAGGAAATATTTCCTTCGATTCTTGATTTTCAGCCATTCCAGTTGCATAAAGTAAGGCGTTATATGCTCATCCCGCCTGGCATCGTAAATGTATCTTATTGCATAATTGAGGGATCTCTGCATCCTACCATTCAATTCATCTGTCAGGTCAACGTATACGGTTGAGCAATAATCAAGAAAGGGTATTATTAATGATCTGACCAATAGGATACGTGTGCTTTGAGGCAGGAAATGTTTCAGACGTTTGAGCTGGTGCATGCCTGCAAACACTCTGTTACATACATGAGTGGTCTGCTCCTTCCAGCTAAGACTCTGGTCTAGATACAGTCCAAGAGTTCGCACACTCTTCAGGTAGGGAACAACATTTCCTGCAACAGTGATAGCCGGGAGTCTTTCCTGATCAAATCTGCTCAGAAGAGTTGGGAAGCCAAGAATGATGCTTTTCGTCTTTTGTGCATTGAGGATCAGCTGATGGGCATCAGTCCACCGCAGGAGTGACTCAATATTCTGGTTCATGGACTGAACTGCTTCTGAAATTCTTTCTTTTGAACAGTGAGCGTAGATCATAAGATCATCAGCAAATAGGTGATAAGAACAGTTTGAGAAAACAGAGGAAACATTATTGATGAAAACAGAGAAGAGAAGGGGTCCCAACACAGAGCCCTGAGGAACACCTCTCAAAACTGGTCTCCAATTAGAGGAATCACCACAGCTACCAAATACTGCCTGAAATCTGTTGGACAAATATGAGGAGAACCATGCTACTGCAGAATCGGAGAAGTGGCAATGATACTTCAGCTTATGAATTAGCAAGGCATGAGAAACATTATCAAATGCCTTGCTCAAGTCGAACTGAATAAATAACGTGAGTAATCTTTTATCCATAGCTGCACGTATGTCATCTGTTATGCGCAAGAGAGCAGTACATGTGCTATGATTTGGGCGGAAGCCAGACTGGAAATTCGAAAAGAAGTCAAAACTTGAAAGATATTGACTTACCTGAGCATGCACAATTCTCTCCAGTGCCTTAGATATGGAACACAGAGTATGGATGGGCCTGCAGTCTGCAGGAGCGATTGGATTAGTCGATTTAGGAATGGGTTTCACCATGGAGCATTTCCAGAGATCAGGAAATTTTCCTGTCTGAAGAGAGACATTGAATATGTGAGTGATAGAAGGTAAAATAACTGGTAACAATTTTTTATAAAATAAGCTTGGGATATTGTCAATTCCTTTAGAGTTTTTTGAGCAAGAACATATTATCTTTGACACCATAGATGGAGTAACATGTGAGAAATAGAATTTCTCTGCCGGCAAGTTATGATTGAACTGCATGATAAGATGGTCTGAAGCCAGTGGTGCGTTGGATGCATCTGGCTGATTTGAACTGAGAGTGAAGAAATCGTTCAGTTCATTAAGAGGTATATTGATTCTAGTATTAGATCTGGCTTTATGCGCTCCTAGTCTTCTGACATTATCCCACAGAGTGGATGTTGAATTATTTTGATTAAACTGCCTGTGATAGAAGCGAAGTTTTGCATTGCGACTCATAGATTTCACACGATTTCTCCAAGTTTTAAAATAGAAAGGTTATTTCAGAATTATTTCCATTGAAATTACTTATTTCAAATAGGATTTCTATTTTTCTATTATTTTTAAAGGAAATTGGAACAGGATACCTATCAAATAACTTAATTTCTGTTTTGAAATTTAGATTGTTGTATCACAGCTTTTTAAATTAGCTGACATTTCAGGTTAGTATAAAAATAAAAATCTGATCTCATATATAAAAGCAAAGTTTCAAATCAAATTAGCAGTGTACAGTTGGCAATACTGTTACAGTATCTGTAAACAGATAGCGCTATATCCCTCTAGCTTTGCAATATTGTCAGTTTGCCAGAATATTTTATTTTTACTTTTGACAGTGACTGTACAAAAGTAACACAGCCGCCATTTTTTCCTCATTCTATCAAAATACTTTGGTACACAAGTCATATAATTGATTTAAAATGTATTTTTGAAACAATGAAATAATTTTTAGACATTACCATATGAGAAACACAAATTAAAATACCTGAAATGAAATTTTAAAAGTTGATAACTAACCATCCTAGACTTCATCCATGCTTCAGTTAGTCTATATGTAAAGGTTAGACCTACTAGTCCCGGTATAAATAATATTGAAAGGTTATTTTAGAATTATTTCCATTGAAATTACTTGATAGGATATCTATTTTTCTTTTAATTTTAAAAGGAATTGGAATAGAATAACTACCAAATAACTTAATTTCTGTTGTTTTGGAATTCAGATTGTTGTGTCACAGCTTTTTAAATTGGCCATCATTTCAGGTTTGTATAAAAATAAAAATCTGATTTCAGTTATGAAAGCAAATTTTTGAATCAAATTATAAAAAAAATTCCATAAATTTGACATTAAATTGATTATTTTATCATGGAAATGATAATTATTTTTTGATCAAATGTAATGGGATGAATTGAGTAACAGCTGTGTACACTCAGTAGCAAAATGGAGAGACTTGGCAACGTTTTTCTCCTATCTTTCTTCACTGCCATTATAACGTGGACCTCACTATATATTACAATTCGGCGCTTCCTAACAAGATGGCGGATTTTTGCGACAGGGTATTAGCCAAGTTTCCATACTGTATGTATCAACGAGCTATTATAGTAAACTATAGAGCGGCTGAGTGGCCACTATTCCTGTTACAAATTGAACATTGGCAGCCATGACAGAGAGAGGCAAGAAGCGGCGGGAAATTTGAATGGTCCTATTGTTATAATGGGAACTTGCATAAAATACAAGGCGCAAATCAGTTATAGGGGAGACTGGGGTAATGGGAGTCACATAAGGGAAAATCGCTGTATGACCAAGGATTTTGGTCTTACGACTTTCATTGTCACATACATATGTCCCAAATACTGTTTTCTACAACATTAAACTAACAGTTGTGTACTAAATTAATAAATTTTCAAGTTAAATAACATAAATCAAAAAATTGTATTTGACCGCCATTCCCCCACTTACGGGGTAATGAAAGTCAGTATCTGATTCAATAAATTATGGCATTAAATGACAGGAAAATTGGAAAAAATTATGAATAAAGATGTAGTTTATAAGTATTTATTTTATAATGAAAGTTCTAAATCAAAAATCAAAGGTCAAAGTTTTCATAATCAAAATAAGAACATAAGCTCATGTGTGGAAACTGTTGATTAGGTCAAAATAAACAGAATTCACTGGATATCAAGTCTTAGTTCAAGTCGATTTTAGAGCAAATGTCACATTTATATCCTTCTGCATTATCCCAACCAGAACATAGCTGGTGAGCGCACAATCCACATGATGTACAGCGAAACCAACTCTCACCATCTTTTCCTGTGTCTTGACAGTAAATACAAACATCATCGTCAAATTCTGTGATTTCTAGGTCAGAATTATTGTCATTCCACACAAACTCTTCATTCTCAGAATTTGAGTCATATTTTAGTTCCTTCTTTTTTCCTTTCATGTTAGGTTTGGTAGGCTTACTTTTTTTGTAAAATTTTGTCCTTTGTTACATGATTTCTCAGTCATTTTCTTTTTCAAACTATTTTGTTGTCTCTCTTCCTTGATCTTCCCCTTAGCTGCCTTCTCTTCCAGCTGATTCTTGATGGGAGTTGAAGTGAGGATTTCTGAGTGTTGTTTCGGCCTTGATTTTTTGGCTGGAAACCCCGAAACTGACAGACAACTGCTGCAACCTGGTAAGGGAGAGATGTTTTCGTTAGGCACAGTGATCTGAGGCATTGTAGATGTATCAGTATTATCAAGAGGACTTTCAGTTACCTCTTCCACAACTTGCATAGTGACCTCTTTCACAGCTCTTGTGGCAACCTCTTCTAAAGCTGATGAAGCTACCTCTTCTGTAGTAGAAACTGAATTGTTAGGAAGATGTTGCTCAATCAGAAAGTCCTCTTCGGTAAAAATACCAGGATTCAATGGATGTATGCCAGTAACCTCAAATCCACTGGTGGCCTTTGCTATTGTTGCAACCTTTGAATAGGCCTTGTTGAAGAGTTCTGATATATCGTATGGGGTGATTTTTACCAAGTTCCTGGACTTCATGAATAAATCACATTCTCTGCGGTATGCTGCTTTCAGTGGTGAATAAAAAACTACATCCAATGGTTGCAGCCTGTGTGAAGTGTGGCGTGGCAATGAGACCATGACTATTCCATTCTCCCTGCAAAAATTAAAGGATTCCAAAGTGCAATGAGAGTTGTGGTTGTCTTAAATCAAGAGAACTTTGTTTTCCAAACTTGCATTAGTGAAACTTGCAAAATGTTTCAACCAAACTAGAAATAAATCTTCATTTATCCAACCAGATTTTGAGCAACTGTAAATAGATCCTGGCGGTCCATTTCTTTCCAATGCTGGACACATACGCTGTTGTGGAAAGATAAACATCGGAGGGCAGAATTGGCCTCCTGAGCTCATTGCACACAAAATGGTGACATTCTTGCCCCTTTTCCAACTTGTGATGGACTCTACTCTTTTCTGCCCTTTCTCTGACAAAATGAGCCCTGGGTCTTGAACGGTTGAAATCCCAGTCTCGTCTGCATTCCAAATGTTGGTCTCTTTTAATTTGTGTTTTGAAATAACTTCCTCCAAGTAAGCCTCTTTATATGTAATGGTAACTGATTATAAAACCTAATTGCACAATCCCTAAAACTGATATGACTAGATTTATACCGACAATATTCGTTTCTAGGTTCAACCTATTTCTTATGTTGTGCGAATAAACATCAACATGACTAGAGAATGAGAGCAAGTTAATCTTTATAAATAATAAACATTGAAAAATAAAAATACACAGCAAACACATAATTCTCAATCTAACAAATAGCTGTTTGCAGAGCTTAAGGGGTGGATCATTACCATATACATGGTTCTTATTGCTATTTTTTGTAACACAAAACGTGAATGGAAATCACTACAATTGGCCCAAATATTGCTCCATAAAAAAGATGTGAATAAACGTTACTATAGTAGACATTTACTAAAAAATTTTGACACACTATTTCCTTTTATCTTCTCAACATAAAAACACCTCTTGTTACCTTGCGTTGGGGATAGTGCAGTCAATAAAATAATGGCAATATATACAAACACATACCAAAAAATTGTGACTGTGGGAACTTTTTGTATGATGAATGACTTCATTGACATTCTCTACACAATACAAATAAATAATATATTAACAGTGTACAGTTGAAATGTTTAATAAGTCTAAATCTATCCAACTCGACTGTAGTTTCATATGCAATTCAATTTGTAAGTAATATCACAAACAAAATTATGAAATAGTCGGCATGATCAGATCTAGTCTAGCCTACTGCTATAGACCTACATTTATATTTTGTATCCTCAGTCGATTCTGAACATTCTAGAGGTTATTCCAATGAGATGAATATTCTCAAACATACCTCATTCAATTTCCGTAAAAGTACCAATTGGGATGATAATTTTATATTGATAGAAATCAATTTGAATAAAAAAAAACACATCTATTCCTGCAGTGGTAGACTGGCTCTTGTTGCCTCTCTCTGTCAAGGCTGCCCTTAGTTGGCCGTGTAACACATTGAGAGCGCTGTAAGCACACCAACAGCCACTCTATAGTTTACTATAATAGCTCGTTGGGCTGAAGTTAGTCAGTAAACTCTAAACTAACTGGAACGGGCTGTCCAATGCTTAGCTACAACCAAAAGTGTGTAAGGCGGAGTGAGTGAGACAGGAATACCGTGTGGGATTCCCTTCTCTCTCGTACGCATACATTCAAGCAGGCTGTTGCAGCTCTTGAGTACGATTTTTTCATTTTTAAAGTTTAAAAACGGATTTGAATGAGTATTAGGGCTATTAGTATTAGATCACAACCTTTTCTCTTAAATATTGTGATGTATTTGTAGTGAAATGCGTAGAATTGAATAAAAATACGACCGAAAAATGGTGATGTATTGTGTTGCATTTGGATGCAAGAATGGGCATGTTAAAGGGAATGAAATACCTTTTCACAGGTAAGTCAAACATTTTTATTCTGTTAATTATTTTGAAGAAATCTTTTTGTTTCACATACATTTCCAATACTTCTTTCTATATTGATCAGTTTATTTGACCAAAAATAAAACAACAAATTTGTTTATATTCCTAGTAAGTTATACCGTACTGTGATAGTTTCTATGTTTATTGAAAATTTCGGCCTACTTTATAGTATCTAAAATAAAAAACATAGTTGAAGAACAAATTAATCCTTATTCAAAAAAGAATAAATAATATCTGATGCAGAAATTGTGAATGTTTCCCTACAAAGACTATCATTCATTCTATCACACATTCTATGTATGATGTAATTTATGGATATAAATTTGGTGTTAAGCATCAGCATATAATAATATAGTATATTTATCATAATATTTGTATACGGTATATTATGTAGGTACAGTAGGCGTATCATACATTTTATGTATAATGTATAATATAAATTTAGTGTAAGTAGCAGCATATAATACTAATAGAATCTGATAGTATAATACTATAATCTAATAGAATCTATAAGTACGAAAAAATAAACATTTAATGAATTTTGTGTAAACACAGCTTTACAATAATGATTAATAATTCTGTGTCATCATGAGATGACATAATTTATTTTAGGTACCTACTTTTATTTTGAAAAATATGATATTGCTATCAGCTGAATTGTAATTAATTTTTGAAATCTTCCCATTTCAAATAAATTTAATAATCGTTCAATTTACAATTATTAAATAATTTTATGTGTATTATTGTTTATATAATTTATAATTATAAAATAATTATTATTTAGCATATTTTACTGTTTGCTTATCATATGGTCATAATTATAATACAATTGATAATTATAATGTTTCTTCATAGATTTCTTTGCATCATTTCTGAAACTCCCACACTGATTTGAAATGTTATCAGAATACCTAGTATATTGCTATCATTACATAATTTAATAATCCTGTGTTATTGAATCATCATAATTTATTTTATTTACCTACTTTTATTGTGAAAAATATGAGATTGGACTATGAGCCTGTTTTTTCATTCCCAATCATTTCATGATAGTTTATATTTTTCCTTGTTAAATAAATAAAAATAAATAAATAATACGCTTCTCTTAAATCTGGCCCAAAGTTATTCCCATGCTTGTGAAAAGTTGACAATACTAAAACTACTGCAGTCACAAATAAAAAAATTCTTTTCTTTATTAATATTCAACCTATTTCATTATTTTTGCTCTCAAAAAGTTAACAATGAACTGCTTAATAAAGGAAAAATAACGCTTACGTGGAATAAGACATACAATATAGAAATAAAATAGAAATTGAGACTGTGCAATGCATTCTCCCATGAGAGCCAATGCGTAACAAAATGAACGAATCCCACAGCAATGCGGGTTGCCTATCTTTACCAGCTGCCTCACTTTTTTTGTGTTGCTAGTCCATTCCAGTTAGTTTAGAGTTCACTGAAGTTAGTACGGTACCAGTTTGCATATTAAAGCCTTTAAAGCCTTTCCCGTAAAACAAATCGCGCAAGGCGCGAAACAAAACAACCAAGAACCAAATATGCAAATAATATCACAGATAATATTATAATCATAAATCAACAAGCATGGTTGTGTGCGTTGAATATGTTCTTGAGATTTGAAGTTTTGATAAAAATCTTTTGCGTATTTTCAGATCAGGTATCTAATTCCATAACATTTTATTAAAACTTGTTATCAATATAATCTTTAGGCTACAAATCCTTTATTTATTATTTTGTAAAGCCGAAATTAGCCTACACTTGATGTAGGCTGTTTGTCACTACTTCTGGTTAAACTTTTACTTTGTCAATAACATAGGTTATAAAAATTAATAAACATCACAAGTATAATGAATTTGTAGTTGGCGTACCGTATATTAATTGAATATTTAGCTAAATAAAGTTTCAATATTCGTACAATCATGATAAATTTCTCCAAATTTATTAGGAAACATTTTTTCAATCCCTGCCATCTTATCATGATTCTTCATTCTTGTCCAGCCACAATTAATTTTTCATGTTGATTAAGATATTTGGTACGCTCACAAACAAAGGTATAGTAAGGTATAGGCTACGTTATAATGGCTGTACGGTATTTTATTAATTATTGTTGTTGCTATCCTTAACTATCATTCAACAAAGCAAATTCCGTAGCGCTACCCTTTTCTAGTTCCTCAACGTTCCCAGATAGTTTTTAACAATTTAAAAATATAATTATCAATTGAGCCCCTTTCTGGAGAACTCGCTCAAATCTGTCTTACATTCTGACAGCTTTTATATGAAAGCAGTAGAAAGTCATGAAAGGTTGTAGGCTACCTATTGAGTTATAAATTGCATGCAATTAATAATCGAGCTGACAACTCATTTGCAATTTTTAAATTATATCCTTATACAAGTTAAATTTATCCTGTTATTTCCTAAAAATAGAAGGATTGAGTCAATTTTGTTGGTCAACGAACTCAATCTGTAGGTATAATGATGAAAACTACAGACATAGCCTAATGATGAATGCAATCAAAATTTATCAAGGCCACTTTTCAGTATAGTATGTGCCGAGGAATCCAGTATTGAGACCTACATTAATCGATAGGTGATGTCAAGACGAGTTAAAGGATTAGCTGAACAAACCTGGCGGAAACTTGAATTTTTATAATTTTATCATGGCTACAATAGGTTTTTAATTCTTATGTGAAATTTGACGAGGAATACATTAAAACCGGTTTTATATTAGGTTTGTAACTTCCATAGTAAATGGCTATTAAATTGACCAAATTGTTTTAAAATTTTACAGGAAATCTAATGAAACAAGTTTAGGGTTAGGCCTAGTAACTTTAACTTATTAATTTAGTTACTAAGTTATTTTTTTAAATCAAGAAAATGTAGTATTTCAACTTTAAAAGATTTTAAAATGTTAGTATACCATAGTACTTACTACCTACTTGATACTTCTGCAGTCTTCACCAGCAGCCAGGGCTGCGGGAATCGTCTCTTCATCTTCCCTTTTGTAGGGGTCAACTATCTCTTATGGTCTGTAGTTGTGCTTGTCTACAATCTCGTCCAGGCTGTAGTATGGCCTATTGCTTTGGTAGTGCTTTAGTTTTCTGATGAAGGCTTTCCTGTCTTGGATATTTTTCAGTCTATTGCTGACCGGTATATTGTAGACTATATTTTATTTTGTTTCATCAATTACTATTAGATGACCCGTGCTCTGCAAGGATCTGTTTAAATCACGTGACAAACTAAAAACTTGACGTTACTTCCCTGGAAAAGGAGGGCCCTTTTGAGTATCCAACTACAATGACAATATTACCATTTTCGTAAATGATTGAATAATTCTAAAATTTGGCCTACTAGAATATGGCCATTCAGAAAGAAGCAAAGTTAGTGACAAACCCTAACATAATCTAGCATTCTGCGAGCCACCCACGACACAATCCCGTGCCGCCACTGTTCCTTGTGACCCTGCTTGCTTTGCACAACATGTCACCACTAGTGTTGCATTTCTTGTAGACAACCAAGTCTACTTACCTAATCTACTTACTCCTCATTTGAATTAATTTTTATCTGAAAGTCAGTTTCGAGTGATGAATCGCGCGGTGCTTGGAAAATCACTAACTCTAAAAGAGTAGGAAAGAGTGTCAATAAACCCTTCTCAATATGTCTATGAGACCTCCATTATATAGGGACCTCTACTTCTACCTCTTTCCTCCTCACTTTACGCGCTCCCAAATACAGGTGTGAGCACACACATAGCGGACGGGTTTTCCGACTTGCAGCGGTCTCAAGAGGTATAGATGTAGGATATCTTCATCCTCCAACTGCTGACTGCCAAACAATCGACAAAACTTAAAACCGACTATTTTCTCAGGGTCAAGTGCCTACAGGCATCAACTTTTTGGTCAATTGCATTGAAATCACTTATAGAGTATGTATTTTTCAGTATGGCGGAAGGAGGAGATGTAATTCAACGTGTTGACATGGCATCAAATGAAGGTAAGTTTAAAATGAATTAATTCAACCTGATTCTAAAGATTTTGTGCTAGCTTATCCAAATATTATGTTTGAATCAATTCGTATTCTCTTATCGTACTTTCCTTATCCAAGTGTGTAGTTCTGAATTTGTTTGACAACTTAGGACTGCGTAAGGCGGTTCTAGAATATTCATTTTCAACTGCCGTGCTACCAATTTTTCCTTAAACGGTTGGAATAGCATATAACACCTATCACACTAAGGAAAGTTGTCGGCTCCAATAAAATAGATACTTGATAAACTGTGAATGGATCTATTGCCTATGAATGAGAAATCCAGTTTTCAGAGCAAATTAACTTATAATCTTCAGATGAAAATTTTGGCAAAAACACAGAAATATAAAACGAACAATAACTTACAAGCCTAATGATTTCAGAGTTATTACGAACTAAAAAAATACTTATCTAGTTTACAGTTGAAACACAGTGGCTATTGGCTTTACTATACAAACAGCAAATTATGCACAAAAAATTATATAAAACTCAATTTAAAACATTAATAAATTTACTTAAACAGACAATAATTCAGAGCACAAAATTATACAAGCAACAGCCAGCCATATATTCAGAAGAAGGTCCAACAGGAAAAAGACACAAGTTGCCAGTCACGAAAGACAACGCCCTCTTCAATATCGATCTTTACAGACACGTCAACACAAAATTATAACTTATAAGTTTAGAATTCACATTCTACATCTGTTCTCAATAAAACTTTATTTTGAAAATGTTATTTTAAATTTTTATACATATATTCTATTCAAATAAACGATTTATTTAGTAATTTGTTAACCCTACCTCGGTGACATTATGGAACAATGCAACAAACATTTACGATAATAAATTCTCCGTCAAAAAATTTGTCCGTCTATTGATAACTCTGACATTTACTATAAAGTTCCATAGATCTCGAATTGAAGATTCGATTCCAATGTGAGAAGAAAAATGTAATATTACAAATACCCCCCTCTTGACATAAAAAAATTTTACTGTTTGAAAATTTAAAGAAAAAATTTACATTGACCCTAATGAAAATTGTTGAAATTTAAATTTGAGAACAGTAACAATTTTTTCTAGAAAAACATTACATGTCATCCAAAATATTGAAAATTATTATAAAAATTCATCAATAGCGTTTGTTATATGTTTCCAAACAATATCTCAAAATATAGAATATCAATATTACTTTTGATTTAGCTTTATAATTTAAAGAAAAATATCTCAACAGAAAGTTTAATATGTAAAGAATAGTTTTTTTTTTTGAAATTGCACATAAATTAATAGATAGAAAAATTTAATTTTTATTGCATAAAAAAAATTTAGTATGTTGAATAAAAAATTTATTATCATTATTTATTTTTTAAATGAATTGATGAATTGTTACATTTAATTTTCACATAAAATTTCAATAAATCAAAAAATGTTCATTTCTTTCACTATTGCCGCGGTTGATTTTATTGATGCACATTTTGGAAAACAGTCCGTTAAGGCACTCAGTATGATTTTCAGTTAAGTGTGACTCCAATGTGATGACGTTAAGTGTTGGGCTGATCTGGATGCACGTAGTGTTGGGCTGATACTTGTAGTCGACTGCTGCATACCAAACTCGATACAGGTGACATCTCTGTTAGCATTTCTTCATGTTTGTAGTAGACGGCTGCATTCCAAACTTGATACAGAGTCACATAAATTTTGTATCATATTTGTAATTATACAATGTACATTTCAGGCTTGAAATGACAATGTAATTTGTTTTTTGGAAAAGAGATAGACGCTGCATACAGGATTAATTTAGGTGAGGATTAATTTAGGTAAGGTTTGGTTTTTTGATATTTTCAGTTTTCAAGGTTTAGAGTTCTGCATACAGGAATAATTTAGGAGAGGATTTTTTGAATCAATTCTTTCATGATACTGTGACTGTTCTTCTGAATTCAAAGTTGTGAATGTGAACATGGATGGCAATTACCTCCAGGTAATGCAGTAGTGTTGAAGTTTGAGATACAGAGTCAGCAATAAGCATTGGCATTGCTATTGGTGTATGCTTTGGTGTCGGCTTTGGCATCGGCGTTGATATTGGCATTGGCGCAGGCATTGGCATTGGCGTAGCTATTGGCATTAGCGCAGGCATCGGCGTTGATTTTGGTGTTGGCATCAGCATTGGCGCAGGCATTGGCGTAGCTATTGGCATTGGTGCAGCTTTGGTGCAGATTTTGGCATTGGCGCAGGCATTGACGTAGCTATTGGCATTGGCGTAGCTATTGACATCAGCACAGGCATCGGCGTTGATTTTGGTGTTGGCATCAGCATTGGCGCAGGCATTGGCGTAGCTATTGGCATTGATTTTTGTTGTTGGCATCAGCATTGGCGCAGATTTTGGCATCAGCATTGGCGCAGATATTGGCTTCGGCGCAGGCATCGGCGTAGATATTGGCGTTGACATCAGCACAGGCATCGGCGTAGATTTTGGCATAGTTATTGGTGTTGACATTGGCGTATTTATTGGTGTAGGCCGCAGCGTAGATATTGGCGTAGTTATGTCACACTAGTTTGAAAATCACCCAAATGTTCTTAACACTCTTCATGGCGTTCACTTGTTACTGATTTCGAGATTCACATGATAACTATTTCAATGTTAATGTCTGTGCTGTACCTGTTATCTTAAAATGCTTATAAACTAAGAAGAAAAACTTGATTAGGCTATCAATACAATCTAATACACATAAAAATTATTTTAAGTATCTATGAAATTGAAATTTGTTAACATCTTATTATACAGTCAGCAATACATAAATTGTAAAATATGGACATATCAATGATAAATTTAAAAAAAAAATCATTCATTTTCATCTATTCACTGTTCAAATATCAAAATTTAATCCATTCTTCAAAATAGAATTATAATTTCATAACACCCTGTATCATTATCAAAATTGTAAAAAACAAACATCATAACAACACAACAAAAATTTAATTTCAATACATATTTCAATAATTTCAGACATTTGGTTTTCTATTCAATCATTTCATAATATATTTGCATTTCATTATTATTTAATATAACATTTCATTTATAGCATGTTCATTTCACATTTATGATTTATCATTCAGGGTTTCAAAATTATTTAGTTTTAATTTTGTTCAAAAAATTGTATAAAAAGCAAATTATTTAATATTATTAATCATCGTTTGTTGGATACTATAGTTTATTTCGACTCTTCAATGTTCTAAACACAAACTACATTTCATGACAAAACTTTACTATCAATCATTAAACAAGAAACCATTCAAAACATCAATAATATTTTGCTTCAAAGGCAAACAATATTCATAAGTAATCATCATTTTGCATCTATGGCAATCAACATTATTAATCATTATTTTGCATCTATGGCAATCAACATTATTAATCATTAATTTTTGCATCTATGGCAATCAACATAAGTAATCAACACAAAAAATATTATCTCATTACTGCCTCTCTAAGTCATAACCTCTGTTATTCCTTCTTTAGGCAATAATGGGTTTCCATCTCAAAAAACAATCACATACCAGCAAAATTCTAATCAACAAACCCCACTAAAAATTCTACATACACTCCAGCATCCATTTCAAACGATAATCAATCATATCAAAATTTATAGAACAAACAGTTTTAAAATTTGAAAAAAAATATCAATTACAAAACACTTTAGAAAAATTTTAGCCTTTAACTCATTTCAATTGATAATATAACACAATGTTTTAAATTAAACCAATTATTTTTTAAAATAATTTAAAATTTAAAGACTGTATAATAAGTATAAACATTTCAAGATTATGATACAAAGATGATCAAGATGAAATACTGGGTAAATAAGTTCCCTAAAAAATACAAACAAGAGAAAAAGAAAACTGGGTAAATAAATTCCCTAAAACAATACACACAAAATTGATACACTTCACATAAGTGATACATGATGAAAAAATATACCACAAGCAAACAATTATTTACACAACAATGGATAGATTTTAGAAAAGTTAAGTTTTATCAACAATTTAAAGATTAGGAAAATAAGCTACTATTTCAACTTCCAAAATTATTTCAGAAAAAATACAAATTTAAATGACTATGGACAAGATTGGTTAAGATATGCATCATAGAAGAAATTTACTGAATATTACACAAAGACAGGAAAGAATCGAAAATTGAAAAGATTAAGGGCCAAGAAAATAGGCTACAGGAAAGAAAAAAGACACAATTATGGACTCTTACCATACACTGTGTAGCGATTATGCTATTCTGAATCCCGGCATAACACAGGATTCCTAATCATTGTGTGTTGGGGAATACCTTTTCATCATGTGATTCACAGTCATCATCTTGTAAATAAGCAACTTGAAACAACCTTTGAATACTAATACATCAATGGAAACTTTGCGTTTTGTTTTCTTCAATAGCATGATTTTATTCATGGGTTCATTAGTTTCAACCAAGCAGTTTTGCCTACAAAAGTTCGTCATGGTCACTTGAGAATGCATAGTATACATCTTTTCAATTCTCAGTTGAAAGTTGAACTCATCAACTTGACTCAAAGCAACATTCATTTTGTTCACATTATTCCTAACCTCTACAGAAATCTGTCTCATGTAATCATTCACTTTGTTTACAATCTTCCTAACTTTTGATGTAGTAATCTGATCCATAGAAACATACGATTTGTTTACTGTTTTCCTAACCTTCAATGTAGCAATAGTACTTTCTTGATAGTTGACTTTCAATGAAGACAACTCCCTACCTACTTCTTTACTCAATTCTACACTTTCACTATGGTTGACTTTTTCAACAACAGTAACTAGGCCTACATTATCAGAAACTTGAATGAGTTGATCTTGTAACTTAACACTACTATCATCCTGCTTCAATTTGTTTTCATCTTCATGATTATCTTTCACTGTTTCATTTGCATTTTTCAATAGAAGGTTTATACTAACCTGCTCTAGTCTTATGCTAGCAAATTCTTGCTTCATCTCATCAAACCTAGCATTAAACATAGCATTTTGATTTTCAAACATTTGGTCTAACTTAGCATCTTGCTTATCAAACAGTTGTGTTAAGGCAGCTATTAATTCATCATCAATTTTAATATTTTTCATATTGTATGCCATTTTGCTAGTCTGCACAGATAATATATTCATTAGGACTTGATCTCTCTTGAACTGATTTCCCACTCAGCAACAAACCATTCATAACCTATCAAGATATCTATCCACTAATAATTTCTATAACCAGGGATTTCATAGTGTACCATTTGGGACATATTTATTTTGTAATTCGGTCCCACCACAGGGGTAACATTTGGAACAAATGTGGTGATTCAGTCCCACACCAGGGCGTACCATTTGCCGTGCTACCAATTTTTCCTTAAACGGTTGGAATAGCATATAACACCTATCACACTAAGGAAAGTTGTCGGCTCCAATAAAATAGATACTTGATAAACTGTGAATGGATCTATTGCCTATGAATGAGAAATCCAGTTTTCAGAGCAAATTAACTTATAATCTTCAGATGAAAATTTTGGCAAAAACACAGAAATATAAAACGAACAATAACTTACAAGCCTAATGATTTCAGAGTTATTACGAACTAAAAAAATACTTATCTAGTTTACAGTTGAAACACAGTGGCTATTGGCTTTACTATACAAACAGCAAATTATGCACAAAAATTTATATAAAACTCAATTTAAAACATTAATAAATTTACTTAAACAGACAATAATTCAGAGCACAAAATTATACAAGCAACAGCCAGCCATATATTCAGAAGAAGGTCCAACAGGAAAAAGACACAAGTTGCCAGTCACGAAAGACAACGCCCTCTTCAATATCGATCTTTACAGACACGTCAACACAAAATTATAACTTATAAGTTTAGAATTCACATTCTACATCTGTTCTCAATAAAACTTTATTTTGAAAATGTTATTTTAAATTTTTATACATATATTCTATTCAAATAAACGATTTATTTAGTAATTTGTTAACCCTACCTCGGTGACATTATGGAACAATGCAACAAACATTTACGATAATAAATTCTCCGTCAAAAAATTTGTCCGTCTATTGATAACTCTGACATTTACTATAAAGTTCCATAGATCTCGAATTGAAGATTCGATTCCAATGTGAGAAGAAAAATGTAATATTACACAACAAACTAGTTAGAACAGTCCCTTAAAAAGGATATTTCAGGCCGGTCTTATTGAAAAACCACCTTTGTAAAAACTTTTCGTAAGACATAATATATGTTAGCTTCATATGAAGCCTTTGTTTCTTGCATACCACTGCGATTTGCATGACTTGGAATTTTTAACCCGCGTTTAAATGGTTCAATCGTCGCCGACATGCTTAACGCAGTGGTGTGACCAAGGCTCAGCTCAGTCATATTATGACAAATCAGTATTGAGAATAGATCATTAAATTTTTTCATAATGCAGAGGGAATCATGAGTCAAAATTCTTGTCAGACAAATGTTTTCAGACCCATAATATGCTCAATAGCAAGACCCTGGACACGAGGCGTTAAGTTGAGTTCGTCAAGTTTTTGTAGCAAGGAATTGGTTATTATAGTTAAATTGCATTTTTAATAAATCCTCAATTGAAAATTCTACTGGAGCGAACTTTAAGGTAATAGATTTTATTTCTTGGTATTGTTATTATTTGTTCCATATTTTTTTGATTAGTTGACTTCAATTTTACATATTTATTTATTGGAACATATTTTTTCAATAATTTGGAAAAATTATTTTTCAATTTTTTACAGATCTTGAGAAAATCCTTGATGAGTTGATAATGAAGAGAATGCACAGCTATCAGATAGAGGTAAAAATCACAATTACATTTTCTTTGTCATACGAAGATTTTTACGTTCTGTAATGGAAAATGATATTTTAATCATAAAAACTCAATTTTATTCATTCTTCAAGACTTTAGGCCTATACTTTAGACTTGTTCTCAACAAGTTAATCAAGATCTATCTAGAACAACTTCAATTTGATGACGAGGCGAAGTGTGGTAGGTCTATCACAATATCTATTCAACATCTAAGTTATTATATCGTTGTAATTTACAATTCGATTAATTATGATCCGATTAATTATTTAACACCATTTCAGGATTGCTTTCACATTTTTTTGGGACTATGCGGAGACGATGAAAGATCACTGATGATTAATTTTTTAAAAATATTTCTATCATGTATACCAGAAGCGGCCATTCGCGACATTCTAATTGTCGATGATGCAAATATCGTGATTGGTTATGATGTCGATGTGATGCAAAATGATTTGAAGGTAAGAATAATGATTTTAATGATGCGTTATTTTAAGAATGATAAATAAATAATAAGAAGTTTTCCAAACTAGCTTCTCTACTCTGACAAGGAAGGATGTAGCCTAATATAAATACTTCATTACTTTGTTGACTCTGGTGATGACATCAAAAGTAAAGACACGATTTTCAGCATAATTCTCTGATTATTATTAATGTTGACATCACATATCACAAAGATAATATTGTGATAATTAATTCTGAACTGTAAAACAAGTATCAAACTAAGACTTCATATTGTCACGAATAGTTTTATCAAAATAATCTATATAAATAAAAATCGAGCCTCAAATTTTGACGTTCAATAACTTTTTCATGTGTGCACCGAATTTGATGATTTTTGTTTAGTTGTGTTTGTTATGTTCAGGAGCAGGTTTATGGCCTATCAAATTTATGATCAGACTTTAGGACTCTTTTCTACGGTCTTTCAAAGTTTACATGTAATCCTTATGGAAGAATATTTGTGAGCTAGCCACACACAGAAATAAAAATCAGCTGTTATAATCATTGCGTCATCCAACAGCCGTCGGTAGATCTGTTTTTCTATTTTTTTCTTTCTACTGATTCACAAAATTGTAATTCTAATAATAATTCCGCGGTGCGAACGACGTCCAAACTTGGGTCGTAGATCTCGAAATGCTGTGAATTTATAATGCACGGTAAAATCAGCAGCAAGGAGATATGCCATTCAATTTCCCAGCAAGCTGCATTCAACTATATCTAAAAATACCAACTGCTGTACAACTAACTAAGCACATAGGAAGTCCATATTGAGATATAAAATACTGATTGTTGGATAATTTCCATAAAAATATAGTGTATCAGATTTAGCTAAGACTAAGCACACCTGAGGAGGCGCGGCTTGGTGATACAAAGTGTTGATCTTATGGAGATTGCCTTATCACACCGTTCCATGTCCTATTCAGTGTGTGAGTTCTTCCATTCAAAGCAAGAAGCACCCGGATGCAAAATGCCGCATCGCGCCTCCTAAGGTGTGCATCCAGCTAAAGTTTGTCATGAGATGCATTAACTATTTGGCGGTAGGAAGTTCGCCGGGCCATCTAGTACATAATAATAATATATAAAATAATACAAATTAATTTAGTTGTTATTACACTATTGTCAATTTGTGGTGAACTCTACAGTATGAATCACGTTTTAAAGTCTTAACCTGAGATTCAGTTTACCTCACCTTGCAAACATAATCCCTATGAATGACAATTTTTGTATTATCAAGTTTCTTCAAATTTATGAAGATTGTGTTAATCTCCTCATCTTTCAGTGTTAACTACCGTAAGTGTTATTACCTTTTCCCAAAAAATGAGCAGGATTCAAGGATACAAGGATTCAAGGATTCTTAGGCTTTATCTTCGGCTACACAGTCTTCACCACTAGTGTGTCTCCCATTGAAAATCAAATTGTTTATCCGCTAGCGAGTTGAGACGTAGCCTTCCATCCGAGGAAATTCTCCAGCTGTTTCCAAAAAGTCAGAACAGAGGCTTTATCTTCGGCTACACAGTCTTCACCACTAGTGTGTCTCCCATTGAAAATCAAATTGTTTATCCGCTAGCGAGTTGAGACGTAGCCTTCCATCCGAGGAAATTACAGCGTTGCCAAATTGTGTAAAATTGCGACGTTCTTCTGACTATTTTGACACTTGGAAAAATAATTTCAATTATTTTTATGAGACTTTCTCGCTTTCACCACCCACTTATCGTTTGAGATAAGAACATTTTTTAGTATGTCAAAAATGTCATGTTTTCTGCTCGACATTGACAAATAAAATAATTAATTATGTATGTGTCATACAATAACATTATGAATTGTTACATACGTAATAATGGTACAGAATCACTAAGTAAGAATATGTATCATACTTTTGATGTAAATGAGGTTTGTATTGGCGTTAAGCCGTAAACCTCTTCGAGTTGTATTATTATTTTCATGTAGTGTACTCTCGATAAATAAATCAATTGAAAAATAACTATAGGTGGGATAAAAATGATCCTGACACCAATAGAGAGGAGACATTTTCCCCGTTATTGTCATATAAAATTCTTACTTATTACGACATCCCATAATTCTGAGAAAAGTTATATTCAAAAGAAAACAATATTATCGCAATGTTTCCAAGTTAATAGAAAATTTAAATTTATTTTTTATCCTACAACCTGGAAACATTTTTAGAATTACTGGAATATCGGGAATGATATTCTGCATACAATTCTGTGGTTGAATTTAAAATTTTTGAAAAGTCGCAAATTTACATGTACTGGCACTGCTGTAATTTCTTCGGATGGAGGGCCAAGTCGCGAAGTCTCAACACACTTTATATAATCAAACTATACTTGATTTTGAAAGTCGCTCGCGAAGAAACAATTTGATTTTTAATGGGATATGAGTATATTAGTCCCGTGGGAGTTGCTGGTCTCCTATCGGGCGCCTCCCCAGGTGGCGGATTGGGGAATGCCTCCTAGATATAGGTGGTACCGGTAAAATTAAATACCCGGGGTGGGCCAAAACCAGCAAACACGGCTGCTGCCTTGCAGACGGAGATCAGAGGATCCTCAAAGGCTAAGGGAAGAAAACCCCAACAGATAATTGACTGCTGCCTTGTAGTTTGGTATTGGCTTACCAAAGGCTAGGGAGGGAAACCCGAAAAAATGACCTGGTCCTCCAGGTTGGGGGTTGGCGTGGGGCTAGCAACCCAACCCATAAAAAAACAGTTGTTAGGAAACCAAACAATGAGCCTCGGACGGACAGGATGAACGGAAATTATAATGGAAAAGCTAAAACAAGATTTAAGGACATGGATATACGACTTGCAACTTGGAATGTTAGGACTATGTTACAGCCGGGAAAAATGCACGAAATTGCCAAGGAAATAGAGCATTTTAAATTGGATGTTGTCGCAATACAGGAAATAAGGTGGCAAGGGCAAGGTAGGATAGACAAAAAAGATTTCACTCTGCTGTATAGTGGAACAGAGGCAAGGTCTGGAATGAGTGGAGTAGGTTTTATTATTACCAGACGGTGGAAAAAGAGCATCCTAAGTTGGGCCCCAATTAACGAAAGAATTTGCCTTCTTAGATTGAAAGGAAAGTTCCGAAATATTTCTTTGGTATCAGTGTATGCGCCTACGGAGGACAGCGACGAAGTAGGCAAAGATAGTTTTTACGACCTGATAGCCGCAGAATATGATAAACCACCGAAATATGACACCATTATAATACTGGGAGATTTTAATGCAAAAGTAGGAAAGGAGACTTATCTGAAGCCAGTAGCAGGAAAATACTCAATGCATGAGGAATGCAATGAGAATGGTAGAAGAATAGTTCAATTTGCGGTAGAGAAGAACTTAATAATCAAGAGCACTTGCTTCCCTCATAAAAATATTCATAAAGGTACATGGAGAATACCTGGAACACAAAATGTGAACCAGATAGATCATGTGCTAATATCGGCAAGACATGCTTCATCTATCACAGATGTGAGATCATTAAGAGGCCCAAACTGTGACTCCGACCATTATTTGGTGTGTGCAGTTCTCAGACAAAGATTGGCGCTTGCACACGCTACTAAGGGAGAGAGAAGGATAAAGAGGGAAGTGGAAAAACTGAGGCAGGGGGAGTGTCGGACAAGGTTTGAGGAAGAAATGGAAAGACGGCTCCCAAATAAACTATCGGAAACCCCTGAAGAATTTAATAGCAACAGAGCATGGAATGATATGAAGCACGCCATGACAGAGGTGATTAAAAACACTGTGGGAGAAAAAAAAATGAAAGAAATGGAGAATGATTCGATGAAGAATGTAGTAGGGCACTGCAAAGAAAGAATGAAGCATGGAGAGATATGATGGGTAGGGAAACGCGGCTTAAAAGAGAGAGATACAAGGAACTCAGAAGAACTGCAAGCAAGATATGCAGGAAGAAAAAGAGAGAGTGGCAAAAGAAGCGATTAGAAGACATTGAGACGGCGTACCTGCGGAATGATGTAGGAGGATTCTATCAGAGGGTCGATACAATAAAGAGAGGGTATCAACCCAGATTAAAGTTATGTAAAGACCAAGAGGGACAAATAATTGGAGAAGAAAATAAAGTATTAGAAACGTGGGAGGAATATTTCAAGGAGCAGCTGAGTATAGAGAGAGATAATGAAGAGTTTGCCGAGGAAATAATGACTGCTGAGCCTCTAGTGGAGCCGCCGACCATGCGGGAAGTGCAGGAGGCTATCGACAAGCTGAAGAGTAATAAAGCACCTGGAAGTGATTATATACCTGCTGAGGTATATAAGTGTGGGGGACAAAAACTAACAAGATTATGTCATGAACTGATAAATGGAATATGGGTAAGTGAGGAACTGCCGGATGAATGGAAAAGAGGAATAATTTGTCATATTTTTAAGAAAGGGGACAAACTCATGTGTGCAATAATTATAGGGGAATAACACTGCTCAACATAGCCTATAAAATCTTCTCCGCAATTATTTTTAAGCGAGTGACGTTATATGCAGAGGAAGAACTCATTGAAGTTCAGTGTGGGTTCAGAAACAACAGAGGGACAACGGACCAAATATTTGTAATGAGGCAGACAATGGAGAAGTGCTATGAGTTTGATGTAGACTTGCACATTGTATTTGTTGACTTCCGGCAGGCGTTTGTCAGTGTAGACAGGAAGCAGTTACCTACAGTACTTACCAGGTGTGGTTTACCAAGAAAGTTGGTAAAAATAGCCTTACTCACAATGGAAGGTGCAAGAGCTTGTGTCAGAATAGATAACAAGTTAAGTAAAGAATTTAGAGTGAATAGAGGCGTAAGGCAGGGTGATGCACTCTCGGCAGTTATCTTTAACCTGGCACTTGATGTTATTCTTAAAGCATTTGTAATATTACATTTTTTTCTCGATTGGAATCGAATCTTCAATTCGAGATCTATAAAACTTTATAGTAAATATCAGAGTAATCGATATACAGACAACTTTTTGACTGAGAATTTATCATATATAATTGTGTTGCTTGTTCCATGGTATCACCGAAAAAACAAACTCTGTAAACAGAGTTAACAGAATTAACAGATCATATAGATGATATATAAATTTAAAATAACAATTTCGAAATAAAGTTTTATTGAGAACAAATGTAAAATGTGAATTCTAAACTTGTAATTTATAATTTTTTGGTGACGTGTCCGTGAAGTCGTCACTGGTTTGAGTTGTCTTTGCTCTTTACTGGTAGGCTTCCTTCTTCTCTAAAAAAAATGGTGGCTTGCTATTGAAGGTGTTTTGTGCTCTCTGAATATTTTTCTATTTAATTGAAATTTTAATGTTTTAAATTGAGTTTTGAACAGTTTATAGTGTTCTAATTTTTGTCTATAATTATTTCTTGTGTTTACAAGCATATAGCCATTGTTTTTTCAACTACATAAGTGGATAAGTATTTAGCTCGTAATGATTTTAGATGCTTAAGTGTGTAAGGTATTGTTCTTTGTGGATTTGTGTTATATATTGCCAAAATTATTCTGAAGATTATAAGTTGGTTTGCTCTGAAAACTGGATTTCTCATTCATAGGCAATAGATCCATTCATAGTTTATCAAGAATCTATTATGTTGGAGCCGATAACTTTCCTCAGGTTAATAGATGGAAAATGCTAACCAACCGATTTAGGAGAAATTGGTAGCACGGCAAATGTTACCCCTGTGGTGGGACCAAATTACAAAATAAATATGTCCCAAATGGTACGCCCTGGTGTGGGACTCAAACTACAAAATATATCCCTGGTTATAAAAAATTATTGGTAGGATAGATATCTTGATAGATTGTGAATGGGAGATGCTGCTGAGTGGGAAATCGGTTCGAGAAAGTTCAGGTTCTAATGAGTAAATATTTTTTACACAGTAGCAAGATGGAGAACAATAAAAATAATGAAGTTTTATCCAGTGAAAACATTCAAAACTTAGATGAAGAATCACAAGATTTAGACCTAACCTTAAACAATGACTCAAACGATAGTGTAGCTGTAAGTGAAAACGTTTCAAATGTAACAATTCATGAGAAAGTAGTAGAAATATCAAATGAAACAAGTATGGTAGGAGCTAAAAATGATATAAATCTTATAGCATTCCTAACACAAAGGTTTGATAATTTGAATCAAGATCAAAATGCTAGGTTTGATGATATGAAGCAAGAATTTGCTAGCATTAGATTAGAGCAGGTTAGTATAAACCTTCTATTGAAAGATGCACATGAAACATTGAGTGATAATCATGAAGATGAAAACAAATTGAAGCAGGATGATAGTAGTGTTGAGATACAAATCAATTAGTTCAAGTTTCAGATAATGTAGGCCTATTTAATGTTATTGAAAAAGTAAATCCTAGTGAGATAGTAGAATTGAGTAATGTAGTAGGTAAGGAGTTGTCTTTATTGAAAGTCAACAGTAAAGAAAGTAGTATTGCCAAATTGATAGTTAGGAAAACAGTAAGTAAAGTGAATGTTTACATGAGACAGGTTTCTGTAGAGGTTAGGAACAATGTAAACAAAATGAATCTTGCTTTGAATCAAGTTGATGAATTCAACTTTCAACTGAAAATTGAAAAGGTGTATGCAAAGCATTATCTAGTGAACATGACTGATTTTTGTGAGCAAAATGGCTTTGTTGAAACAAATGAACCCATGAATAAAATCATGTTCTTGAAGAAAACAAAGCACAAAGTCTCCATTGATGTGTTAGTATTCAAAGGTTGTTTCAAGTTGCTTACTTACAAGATGATGACAGTGAATCACATGATGAAAGGGTATTCCCCAGCACACAATGATTAGGAATCCTGTGTTATGCCGGGATTCAGAATAGCATAATCGCTACACAGTGTATGGTAAGAGTCCATAATTGTGTCTTTTTTCTTTCCTGTAGCCTATTTTTCTTGGCCCTTAATCTTTTCAAATTTTGATTCTTTCCTGTCTTTGTGTAATGTTCAGTAAATTTCTTCTATTATGCATATCTTAACCAATCTTGTCCATAGTCATTTGAATTTGTAAATTTGAATTTGTATTTTTTCTGAAATAATTTTGGAAGTTAAAATAGTAGCTTATTTTCCTAATCTTTAAATTGTTGATAAAACTTAACTTTTCTAAAATCTATCCATTGTAGTGTAAATAATTGTTTGCTTGCGGTATATTTTTTCATCATGTATTACATATTTTAATTATGTCTATTTTTTGTCAGGTATTATATTAGGTAATTAGGTTTTTCAGAGCAAATTATGTCTCATTTTCTCATTTTCAGTATATTTTTATTAAATATACTTCCTTATGAAAGTTTAGAACTGACATGTAGGATAGGCTCTAATTAATCTTTCTCTTCTTTGTATTATTTAGGAAATTTATTTACCCAATTTTCTTTTTCTCTTGTTTGTATTTTTTAGGGAACTTATTTACCCATTATCCATCTTGATCATCTTTGTATTGTAATCTTGAAATGTTTGTACTTTATACAGTTTTCAAATTCTGAAATTATTTAAAAAATAAATGGTTCAATTTAGAACATGCTGAAATTCAATCTTATGTATAAATTCTTTTGTTATAATAATAAAACTTCAAAATTTGAAAGTATTAATGAATTGTGTCACCATATATATGAGATGTATTAATGAAAGTTAACTCGAATAATAATGTTTCTATTAAATAAAAACGTCTTGTCATATTATTAATTAAAATGAGTTAAAGGTTAAAATTTCACTAAAGTTTTTGTAATTGATGTCTTTTTCTAAATTTTTAAAAACTGTTTATTCTATAAATTTTGATATGATTGATTATCGTTTGAAATGGATGCTGGAGTGTATGTAGAAATTTTAGTGGGGTTTGTTGATTAGAATTTTGCTGGTATGTGATTGTTTTTTGAGATGGAAAACCATTATTGCCTGAAGAAGAAATGACCAGAAGGTTATGACTTAGAGAGGCAGTAATGAGATAATATTTTTTTGTGTTGATTACTTATGTTGATTGCCATAGATGCAAAATAATGATTAATAATGTTGATTGCCATAGATGCAGATATATGAATATTGATTGCCTTTGAAGCAAAATATTATTGATGTTTTGAATGATTTCTTGTTTAATGATTGATAGTAAAGTTTTGTCATGAAATGTAGTTTGTGTTTAGAACATTGAAAAGTCGAAATAAACTATAGTATCCAACAAACGATGATTAATAATATTGAATAATTTGCTTTTCATAAAATATTTGAACAATGAATAAATGGAAATGAAATTATTTTTTCTATTAAAATTTTGTAATTGATGTCTCCAAATTTCACAATATATGTATTGCTGACTGTATAATAAGATGTTAACAAATTTCATTTTTATATTGATTATATACTTAGAAATAATTTTCATGTGTATTAGATTGTATTGGTAGCCTAATCAAAATTTTCCTTTTAGTTTATAAGCATTTTAAGATAACAGGTACAGCATGGACATTAACATCAAAATAATTAGCACATGAATCTTGAAATCAACAACAAGTGAACGCCATGAAGAGTGTTAAAAACATTTGGGTGATTTTCGAACTAGTGTGACTCATCAATTGAATATCTACACCAATATCTATGCTGATGCCTACACCAATACCAACGCCAATATCTACACCGATATCTACGCTGATGCCTACACCAATAACTACGCCAATATCTACACTGATGCCTATGCCAAAATCAACGCCAATATCTGCTCTGATGTCAATGTCAACGCCAATATCTACACCAATATCTACACCAATAACTACGCCACTATCTACACCGATGCCTATGCCAATATCAACGCCAATATCTACGCTGATGCCAACACCAATATCTACACCAATAACTACGCCACTATCTACACTGATGCCTATGCCAATATCAACACCAATATCTATGCTGATGCCAACGCCAATATCTACACCAATATCTACACCAATAACTACGCCAATATCTACACTGATGCCAATGTCAACGCCAATATCTATACCAATATCTACACCAATAACTACGCCACTATCTACACTGATGCCTATGCCAATATCAACGCCAATATCTGCTCTGATATCTACACCAATAACTACACCGATGTCTACGCCAATGCCTGCGCCGATGCCTGTGCTGATGCCAATGCCAATATCTATGTTGATGTCTACGCCAATGCCTGCGCCGATGCCAATGCCTGCGCCAATGTTGATGCCAATGCCAACGCCAATGCCGACACCAAAGCATATGCCAATGACAATGCCAATGCCTATTGCTGACCATGTAACTCAAACTTCAACACTACCACATTACCTGGAGGTAATTGCCATCCATGTTCACATTCGCAACTTTGAATTCAGAATAACAGTCACAGTATCATGAAAGAATTGATTCAAAAAATCCTCTCCTAAATTATTCCTGTATGCAGAACTCTAAACCTTGAAAGCTGAAAATATCAAAAAACCAAACCTTACCTAAATTAATCCTCACCTAAATTAATCCTGTATGCAGCGTCTATCTCTTTTCCAAAAAACAAATTACATTGTCATTTCAAGCCTGAAATGTACATTGTATAATTACAAATATGATACAAAATTTACGTGACTCTGTATCGAGTTTGGTATGCAGCCGTCTACTACAAGCATGAGGCAATGCTAACTGAGATGTCACCTGTATTGAGTTTGGTATGCAGCCATCTACCACAAGCATGAGGCAATGCTAACTGAGTTGTCACCTGTATCGAGTTTGATATGCATCAGTCGACTACAAGTATCAGCCCAACACTACGTGCATCCAGATCAGCCCAACACTACGAGTATTCGGATCAGCCCAACACTAACGTCATCTCACTGGAGTCACACTTAACTGAAAATCATACTGAGTGCCTTAACGGACTGTTTTCCAAAATTTGCATCAATAAAATCAACCGCGTCAATAGTAAAAGAAATGAACATTTTTTGATTTATTGAAATTTTATGTGAAAATTAAATGTAACAATTCATCAATTCATTTTAAAAAAAATAATAATTTTTTTTATTCAACATACTAAATTTTTCTTATGCAATGAAAATTGAATTTTTTTATCTATTAAATTTATGTGCAATTTCAAAAAACTATTCTTTATATATTAAACTCTCTGTTGAGATATTTTCCTTTAAATTATAAAGCTAAATCAAAAGTAATTTTGATATTCTATACTTTGAAATATTGTTTGGAAACATATAACAAATGCTATTGATGAATTTTTATAATAATTTTCAATATTATAGGACAACATGTAATGTTTTTATAGAAAAAATTGTTACTGTTCTCGAATTTAAATTTCAACAATTTCCATTTGTGTCAATGTAATTTTTTCTTTAAATTTTCAAACAGTAAAATTTTTTATGTCAAGAGGGGAGTATTTGTAATATTACATTTTTTTCTCGATTGGAATCGAATCTTCAATTCGAGATCTATAAAACTTTATAGTAAATATCAGAGTAATCGATATATGGACAACTTTTTGACTGAGAATTTATCATATATAATTGTGTTGCTTATTCCATGGTATCACCGAAAAAACAAACTCTGTAAACAGAGTTAACAGAATTAACAGATCATATAGATGATATATAAATTTAAAATAACAATTTCGAAATAAAGTTTTATTGAGAACAAATGTAAAATGTGAATTCTAAACTTGTAATTTATAATTTTTTGGTGACGTGTCCATGAAGTCGTCACTGGTTTGAGTTGTCTTTGCTCTTTACTGGTAGGCTTCCTTCTTCTCTAAAAAAAATGGTAGCTGGCTATTGAAGGTTTTTTGTGCTCTCTGAATATTTTTCTATTTAATTGAAATTTTAATGTTTTAAATTGAGTTTTGAACAGTTTATAGTGTTCTAATTTTTGTCTATAATTATTTCTTGTGTTTACAAGCCTATAGCCATTGTTTTTTCAACTACATAAGTGGATAAGTATTTAGCTCGTAATGATTTTAGATGCTTAAGTGTGTAAGGTATTGTTCTTTGTGGATTTGTGTTATATATTGCCAAAATTCTTCTGAAGATTATAAGTTGGTTTGCTCTGAAAACTGGATTTCTCATTCATAGGCAATAGATCCATTCATAGTTTATCAAGAATCTATTATGTTGGAGCCGATAACTTTCCTTAGGTTAATAGATGGAAAATGCTAACCAACCGATTTAGGAGAAATTGGTAGCACGGCACATTGCAGACAAGCGGCAGTATTGTAACTAAGTCCAAGCAAGTATATGCGTACGCAGATGATGTGGTGCTTTTATCAAGAAGCAAAGCTGGTGTGGTTGACATGCTCCAAACTCTAAAAAATGAAGGTAAGAAGTTGGGTCTTGAGATTAATATAGAAAAATCTAAATATCTTATGATGTCAGCAAACGAGAGAAGAAGACATGTTGGTGATCTGGAATGTGGGGGAGGAGTTTGGCTTCAAAATGTGAGGCAGTTCAAGTACTTGGGTTCGCTTCTCAATAGTGAGAACAAGGTACGAGAGGACGTGGAAAGCAGGATTTTAGCTGCAAACAAGGCGTACTCTGTCCACATGAAACTAATGAAGTCAAAGCACTTATCACGCTTGTCTAAGCTGCGGCTATACAAAACACTGATCAGACCAGTGGCCACCTATGGTGCTGAGACGTGGACGCTGACTAGTAGAGAAGAGCAAGCATTGCGTGTTTTTGAGAGAAACATTGTAAGGCGTATCATGGGACCAGTCAGGACAGAATATGGGTGGCGTATCAGAAATAATGAAGAGATTGCCAATTTCATGGGACCAGAAGATATTGTACGAGTTATAAAGGCGCAACGGTTGAGATGGTTGGGGCATGTCCAGAGAATGGAGCACTGCAGACTACCGTTGTTAAAAGGTAAAATGATTGGTACGCGTAGAAGAGGAAGGCCCAGGAGGAGATGGCTGGAGGATGTGAGGTCCGATTTGCGTGTTTTGGGCATCAGAGGATGGGAGAATGTGGCGGAGAGGAGAGACGATTGGAGGCGAATTGTGCAGGAGGCCAAGGTCCACATCGGACTGTAGCGCCAATGAAAGTAAGTAAGTAAGAGTATATTAGTGATGAAGACTGTGTAGCCAAAAGTTAAAAAACTCTGTTTTGACTTTTTGGGACTAGCTGAAGAAATATTAGTGAACAAATATGTGCTCATATTCTTTAGTTTGAAAATTTTCATTTCTCAATCATTTGTTCAAAATCTATTGGTGTAAATAATTATTATTGAACGAAAATCCTAATTAAATGCTGTAAATCATCTTGAAGACTTCTGCTACTGCAAATATTGACAACAGGGTGAACAGCTAGATGGAAATTCGATGAGCGCAACTATTCAAAAATTATTTGTCAGCCCGTCAAAATTACCGTCAGTAATTTTCATCTGTAGATCTATTGTTGTGTCTTTATTGTTGTTTTATTATTGTTTCTTTTCAGGAGCTGAACAAAATGTTCCATCAAGATCAGCAAAAGAAACTAAAAACCTATTTGAATAACTTCAAGTTGTTTCTTGTTGAAATGATGCATTCAAAGACTTTTTCCAAGCTTTTCAAAGGAAACCGTCAAATGTTAGCTGCACTAAATGCTATACTGAGGCAGATGTGCTCTTCTGAGTACACTAGACAAAGAGAAGTTGCAATTGTGGCCAGTAAGTCACTCGTTTTATTAATTAAATTGTTTTCACACTTGTTTAATAATTATTGATAAGATACGATATTTATTCTACTCAGCATTTTCACAAAAGCAGTTGAATATCATCATCAAAAACCATAAAATAGATACAAAAAAAGAAGTACTGTACAGAAAATATGTCTTGAAAATAGTGCAGGTAATAGAATAATTCATGACTAAAAAATATGCCTCTATCTTGTATCACAGAAATCGGTTGTTGCTGTGAATCGCTTTTGGAGCAAAAAAGTTGTATAATAATTTCTTTTTGAATATTTACTTCTTAGATACGGACTGCAGCTTGATTGGTAGGTTATTATAAATCTTTGCAACTCTGCACCAATGTAAGAAGGCATCTTCTCATTTAGTCGAAGTCTATGCTAGTTTAAAGCTACTTTTTTCCACCTCTAGTATTGTGAATGTGAGCGTTTATGGCCAATTATGAGATGTGGTTGTGGGTGAATATCAATAATTTGCTCATATAAATTGAGGGTACAGTTAGAATATCTGAAGAAACAAAAGCCTCTTCACATGACTTGACATGAGCCTAGCCAAATATCGAATTGCTCTATTTTGTAGGTTGACATTTTTCTTGAAGTGCATATCTATCTGCAGTGCTTCCCCACAACCTTATCATATAAGCAACATGGGAATAAAACGGAGCAAAGTATACCTTTCTAGAGACAGATATTGGTACGAATTCTACTATATTTATTGATATAGAAAGATGTTTTTACTCACCTTATTAATTATTACATTGACATGCTCATCCCACACAATCTTTATTGAGTCCAACTGTAGACCAAGCAATAAATTAGACAGTATCAGTTTTTATAATACAATCATTTCCCATATAAAAAATGTGACTCAAACGCAGTGTTAGTAAGACTAAAATTTAACAGTTTACTTTTTTCGCACCAACTGTTAGGGTTAGTGAGTTGAAGTACTGAACAACTCTATTACACACAATATTACAATCAATTTCAAGTTTCAGTCAGCGTTTGACCGTCGTAGCGGTAGGATGTATTTAGCATCGTAGTAATAAATTATAGAGTAGAGGTAGTATAGCGTTAGTGAAAATAGTTGAATTAGTGAAATTTTCAATTCGATAAATTCGTGAAAATGGAATATTGGAAACAAAAGCGAACATTTGGGTGTGCGTGCGTGAGTGCGACGCTGAACTATTCAGCCGGTCAATGCCCTCGGCATAATTACGCGGTGTGCAAAGTGCTAAATAGACAGTTTACATTCAATAGAAAATAAATTTATTTAAAATGTCTCTCATTAAACCGTCAAAATTTTTGATTCCGGTTTATGAAGAAGTGGAATCAGAAGAAGACAGAGTAAATGAAGAACAAATGGATACCGGTAGCGTGAATAACGTTAGTCAGCCTACAAGAAAATCAACACCAGAAAAGGTAATCGATCCTAATAATTTGAAGACAGCAACCGAACAAATATTATATAATCGTTGGAAGGAAGCCGAAGACAAATTTAGGATAGCCCAAATTAAAAATGAAGAAGAGCTTGAAAAGCAACTTATGCTGCTGAACAAGAGAATCTCTCTGTTAGAAGAGGAGGCGAACAAGAAACAGCCTCGCTCTACAGATAGAGATGAGCTAGAAAAGAAAATTTAAAAAGAAAAAGAGAGCATAATTTCAACCAACAGTACTCGATAGATGAGGATGAGTTAGCAAAGGAGACTGAGTAAGTACGTCAGAAAATCAAAGAAATGGAAAATGAATACGTATCACTTTCTCCCCCTCAACCTTCAACAAGCAAGTCGGCTCTCAACGTTAAAAATGATGTCAAAGAGAAGTAAACCAATGTAGTAGGCTACCCCCTCTGCCAATCATTGTGGACAGTATCAACAATCTGAACTCAGTACAGAATGACTTGAATAGTGTTGCACCAGTTGAAAAGTTTAAAAGTTAGAAGCTTGTAAGTGATGAAACCTTTAAAATCAACGTGTCAGATGTGGATACATACCGGATTATAACAAGAAAATTGCTTGATGCCAGCTACAAGTGGCATTCCTATGAAAATGAACAATCTCGTCCAATCAGAGTGATGATAGAGATACTTCACCACTCATGCATTCCTGATTCCATAATAGAGGATTTCAAGAGACAAGACTACAAGGTTCTGGATGTCGTAAACAAACTCAAGTGGAAGACAAAAGAGCCACTTGACATGTTCCTCGTATCCTTCAACTGCGTGGTAGATGTCAGGAAAATTTTCGAGCTGAAGACTGTTCTAGGCGGTAAAGTGCAAGTTGAAGCTATCAAGAAGGCAAAGCTGATAGCTCAATGTAAGCGATGCCAAGCCTATGGACACACTGAAAATGTGTTCATTGTGGAGAGGCTCATCCAGCGAGTTACAGAGGGTGCACTGTGGCAATTGGACTACAGAAAATCCGAAGTGGGGCTCAAAAAAAAGACTAATGTTTATAAGAGCTCAGTTAGTCAAAATCCAATTCCCAATCCCACTGGAAAAAATTTAGAACGGACTCAGACTACAACTAATAGAACATACGTACAAACTGTGTAATCGGCAATAGTATCACTAACAAGTTGAAGAGTAGCAGTCAAGAGGACGGAGTGCTGCAATCTCTTCAGCTAATACTATCCAAGCTGGACAAGAAGTACTACTGTCCTTTTCGAAAAAAGGCCTAAAAAAGTAGAAAGCAGCAACAACCTGGCTGGGAACAGAAGAAAACAATGGCAATCCCAGTGCCAACCAACATCCAATTTTATCAATCTCAATTCTATTAAATATAGTCAAATATATCTATTAAGGCTGTACTGGTAGATTCTGTTTCACAAAGCTATGCTGATTGGGTGAGATCAGATTATGCTCAGTAAGGTAACCTACCAGCCTAATGAGAATGATGGTCTCAAATATCTTGGAAAAGGCTGTTAGAATAAATATAGGTCTGTTGTTATTAAAGTCTACTACCTTCTTTGAAAATTGGAATTACTTCACCTGATTCAAAGCATGATTCAAGCATTCATTCAAGCATGGAGTTGATGATACAAGCAATTGGCATGGCAATGTCTCTTGTACAATGATTCAACACCCTCTCTGAGACGTCATCATGATCAGTGCTATTTTTTGGCTTGAAGCTATCAGTTATTTACAAGATCTTATCTTCGTTACATTGTAGAAGGTTGAAGTGTTCAAATGATAGGATTGGATGTTTTAGTCTACTAACAGGAGATTCAATTTGCTAACAAGAGTACTATAAAAAGGTTGAATATAAAAGTGTGCTCGGCACACTACTTTGATTCTTTTTTTACAATATCATAACATAAAATTATCGACATATCCAAATACCCCTTCCGTGGGTGGTAAATTGGACAAATAATAATAATAATCATAGATAGAGGATGGAAACGGATGAGATTTGTTCTATCTACCATATTATTGAATATTCATGAGGAACTCTTTTTGCAGTGTTTGAAATGCTTGGCTGGATGTTGGAAAACGAATTCTATGAACAACATGACGATTGGCCGGAGGTGACAACTTTTGGTAAGTTCTAATTAAAAGCCCACCATATCTTTCACATTAAATTCATAATCATAATGAAAAAAAATTATTAACCGCAGTCTTATGCTTGCATGGCTTTGGAGAAATAATCCTTTTCATTAGTAAACTGTATTTATGTTGTTGATCTTTTGTGGTGTGGATCCCACTTTTATTTAATTGTATAGATACTTGAATAGTCAAGTAGTTGAATATATTTTAATTCTACATGTATTTTTTATGTTGTTACATTGTAATTGGTTGTTTAATTTGAAAAATGGTAGAATAGATGATAATTTTATTAGTATTGAATGTGGAACACCGTACAATAGACTAGAATGAGTGTGACATAATTGCTCCTACAATGCATGCGTATTGAGAATTAATATTTTTATCCATAATATTGGAATACAAGAATCCAGTTCTTTTGTTTCAGTTTTCAATGAACAATATTGTTTTTTTTTTCTATTTTCAATTAACAATCTTCTTTTTCCAATTTCCAATGCACATAATCTTGGTTAATATGATCGTCGGCTAAAAATAAATGCAATAAATTAATTTATTTTTGAAAACTTCTTCAATTGGAAATTTCTCAGGTGTTTGCGGTGACTTTTTCTAGTTCTATTTTTCTTTTTTCTTTTGAACATTGAGGGCCGGTTTCAGAGCTCGGGACCTATAAGTTCTGGACTTACAGAGTCAAGGACTGAAATAAGCACTCGGGTCTAAATCTACTTTCTGAGTCACGGGTTTATTTTCTAAACTCCGGAGTCTATAAAGTTCTCGCCTTATTGAGTCCAGGACTTGAACGCAGTAAACATGAGGGAAATTCGCAATATTATATTGTTGTTATTTTGGCAATGGGAGGCAGCTGATTGAAGCGGGCTTATTCAAATGAGCATGCTCTCCAAAATATTTTGTAACAATTATTTTGTGAAAATACGTCTCGATTTATTTGTAGATCTATTCAAAGCAAAACCGTACCTTTTGAAACATGAATAAATGAACATTTCATTTTACGTTATGCTATCATTGATCCTTGCCAGTAATTTGGGAATAGAAATTTTAGTAAGCTATTGAGTTGGATAACGTAATTGTTTTGAAAAAAAACTGGAATGATAATTTATTATTGTTATATTATTATTATGATAATAATTATTATTATGAATATGTTGAATATGACATTGATTAATAACATTCACATTGGAAGATGAATACAAGGCAATCATTGTATTATTTTTCTTGAAAATTGTTAGGTAATGTCACAGTCGTAAAATAAGACTGGTTTTTTATGCATAATTCTGATAGAACTTTATTTTAAAATAGACTTGCCAACTATAAATTATGAATTTAGATGTACAATCCAAATAATTTACGTATTCCAAGACATTTATTTTGCTATTCATCCACTCCAAAACAATAACTGAGATGTGTTTGCTCAGTTTAGTCCATAACTTAATTTCAAAACCTACCTCAGTCGAGGATTTATGTTAACGCTCTGACTCCAGAGTAAAGCCAGTTAAAGTCTAGAACTTAGCTAAATCCCGAGCTGGGAAACCGGCCCTAAATCGTTGACTGAGGACCAATTACATTATTTAAAACGTTTCTAGCCAAACATGCTTAGGGAACCAGGTTAATTAAAACCAATCAGAAGGAAACATTGACACACAAAAACTATATAGTTCTGTACTCTTTAGAGAGTGTAGAGCTTTAAGAGACGCATTGAATTATAGTTATAGTTATGGTTTATAGTTATACCAAATCCTGAATTAACTCAAAGATGCTGAGCATACCTACATTATTAGAATACTGCTGATCCTTGATTAAAAGATCACGCCTTGACTTTGCTTCAAAGCTATTGAAACTTAAAATAATAACTAGTAGTTCTGTGAACAGTAGACCTCACGCAGTTTTTTAATCCACTAGTATCTGGTGTTACCTGATTCTCCAGACATATGTGTAATGCATGCAATGAATAATCCACTTGTCAGCTGATTCATTATGAATATTTCTATAGTCTGATTAATCCTATCTTCAGAGTAGATGATATTTATATAGTGATATCGGAGTATGGAGGAAATTCCTTTTCCTTTCATATTATCCTTATGCAAAACTTCAAAAAACCTTGTGTATACATCGACGCGCAGTTAAAGGAATATTGCTGCCAAATCTCACAGCTCACTGTGTTCGGTCAATAAATTATTACACCGTGCAGAACTTGATGAAAATACAAGCAACTCGTTCCCCGCGCACAGACACGGTCCATGCCCTGACTTTCCTCCTATTTAACAGCTAATAATTATTTACAGCAATCATAGTTATTAATTCAACAGCCAAAGTTCGTAATCATGGTCATGTATTTTCTAGAAATATTTTATGGACATTATATTATTATCAATATAGTAAGTTTATACTCAGTTATGTTATAATGCTGTGAATATTTTTAAGTTTTATTTCTGTCTATAACATGTATCCTATTTTGTTTTTCGAGGAAATAAACAGTTTGATTTGGTTTGAATTCATATTAATCCCTTTATAATAATTGAATTCCTTTAAATTTCATTATTTTGGTGTGTATTTCATTGAATTATAGAAGATGACTGTTTGCGTATGGAGGTAGATACCCCTAGTACTTGTTTGGAGTATATAAAATCACGAGCTCTCGATTGCATCTCACTGCCTCTAATGTAAGTCTAGTTTGTATTATCTTGCAAACTTCATTATTATTTTGGATGTACTTATCAGCTTCAAATTAATGTAGGTTTGTAATTCCGCATTGATGTATTTTTTATCTACATTTTCTGGTAGGTGTTGAAAGATTTATTTATTACATTAGCAGAAAAAATACGACATATAGAGGCTTACAGATTCATGTCAATACAAGCCTCATCGAGTGTCTATTGTTAAACATACAGAACAAATTAATAATCAAGATATAAGAAAAGATGACAATAAAATAGTCAAGAGGAACTTTATAAATAGAAAATAACACAAGACAGAATAAAATTAAATAGAATAATTGAAAAATGAAAAGAGAGAAGGTAGTAAGCCTACGTAAATAAAAATAAAATAAATATAAACTGAAGTATCTATGGCCTCCAAAATTAATTGAACATCTAAAATTTAATTAAGTCCAATATAGGCTACTTTGGTTAATGTTAGATATTGTTAGGCATTCTGTTGTGATGATAGTGACAGTAAATATTTCTGGAAGGCAATTGTGAATTTTCATTAATTAGAGTAATCATGTGAAAAGACTACCTCCGTAAACAGAGATAGGCCATGCATATGCTGCTGGCCTATGAGGTAGATTTATAGGACATGAGAATATTGCATGATTTTTTTGTATTGTGCCTATTATCTTTTCATTACTAATATGTTTATGAACTTTAAATATATTACGGAAAATATTGAAGGTATACGTATTGAACGAATGTCTTCAATTTTGAAAAATATTTTTCATTTATTATTCAATTTATACAGTACCGTAGTCTACAGCAGATAAATTTCTCAGAAAATTGAAATTTGAGCTTTACATTTTCATTGTTATTCTCATAGTAAATAAATTTCTTCAGAAGTTTTCATACTTGTTAAACCATTGTCAAATAGATAATCCAATTTAGTATCAGTATTCCCTCCCACAATATCCCTTACAGTTTTGTAAGTCATGTATGCTACTCGTTTAAAGTCATTTTTCAGCGTTTAAAATACTCAAACTATTTTGAATATAACAAATCTTGATGTGTTTTGTAAAATATAATTCACATTAAATTTCATACGAAATGATTTTTTATTAATACATTAAATTCCTCACTCTACATTTTTGTGTTTTTCCGGTAGCAATGACTCCCAGTACACTATCAGGCTCTCGGTATTGAATTACATTCGGGAGAATTACAAAGAACATGTGGATATTGTGAAGCATGCTGGTATCCTCAAGGGTCTTGCATTCTGCATTATGGACAGTTCCTTCACTGTTCAGCTGTCTTGTGTCAAGGTCAGTAGATTGTCTCATTCTTCTCTCTGTTCACAATGTATTATTTTTTCGTTGTTTGAAAGTGTTATCGTTTCGGGTGTGTGCACACACACCGGTCAGCGATCAAAGCTGTTGAATATGTATGTAGATGTATGGACCGCTGCAACTCGGAACGCCTGACCGCTCTCTGTATGCACATACCCTTCTTGGGTCAAGGTAAATCTTCTCTTCTCTTTTTGAGAATTTATTCTTTTCTCTTTGTTTAGAATTTCTTCTAGTCTTGTGTTAAGGTGAAGTTATTGTGAGAATAATTTCAAACTGTCAGCATTTCTGATAAATAGCATCAATGTTCCACATTCAACCACGAATGCTGACCGCCGAAAATGAATCTCACTATACAGTAGTATTGTTTTCAGTGTCATTGATCAAGCCACACTGCTAATAACAATAAATGCATTGACTTTTGCCAGCTGCTCTTAGAGCTATTGGAGAAGTTGAATAATGCAGAGCTGATGGATTGGTTTCATGACGAGTGCCAAATCTCAGTGAACTGCACGGTGGTTCCTGTCAATTTATTGATTGAAAATTTGACTCCTAAAGCGTCAGAAGATCTTATCGACACTTCAATGAAGATTGTGATTCATCTGGAAAAGTAAGTGATACATACTTCTCTTACATATATTTTTAATAATCACAAATATATGAATACGCTTATGACGTTTATTTAATATTATTTTCATCATAAGTTACATTTTGTATGATATTAATTAATCTATCAAACAGTAATAAATCATAATTTAATTATGATATCTTTCATATTTTTATCACAAGCTACATTTCATTTGACAGTCCCACACAAGGTTGGCTCATATATGTGTGTAAATTCTGCCGTCCTTTAAGGAAGAAAATGAGACAATTGGGTTATTTTTGCATGGAAAATGATCAATTCGGTTGGGAATTAGTCTGAAGTTAAGTAAACGGAACACGTGACATCCTTTTTAAAAAGATTTATTCAAGAAACAAACCGGCATAGTGACTGCCCAAAATACAGAAATGAGACAAAGAATCTTAATTACTAGAGCTTATATACTATTCTAAGTGCTGTATCAGCTACTATACAATAACAATGGGTATAACTTCTCCCTCCCCAAGTTTGGAGCTGTCCTCAGCGACCAAAAACTGATAAGACCCAAAATACAAAAACTGGTTAAAAACAATATAAAATAATACTCAACTATGTTATCAATACATACTAATACAAAAGTGTGAGAACAATTTTTCAAGTAGGAGTTTCGGTTGGGAGGTACGGTCCGCCTAAGTTACAAGCTATTTGTTTCTTATCAGGAATATTTCGATTACAAAATTTCAATGAGATTTTACATTTGTAATAAATAACTGCAATTATTATCAACAGCACAAAAATTCAATTGGGATAAGAATATAATGAAGTAGGTAATTGCTTTCAGCTGTAAAATCCTCTATAATTTCTAGTGGTTCTATATTTAGATTAGCTTTATGGATCAAGTCGAAAGATAGATTTGTATATAGTGTTCTCGCAGGTTGTTCTGAGGGTAAGGATACAATGCTTTCCCAATAAACGTATTGTTCTAAAAAATTAAACAGCTTTTCTGATTCTTCAAGGTTCAGTAATATTGAGTCTTCCTTGGATAAATTGTAATGTTTTGATTTTGTTTACTTATAGTGCAAGTAGTAATATTGAACATTAAATATTTATTTATGACTTGAATGTATCTTATAAAAGGTTGAGCCTCACTTATAACCAAAGATTTACAATCATGAAGGTCCTAATCGTCTAAAAGTTGACTTATACACTTATTAACTATTCTAGACATATTCTTACAATAATAATTATTTCTTATTAGTAAACAATCTCCTGTAAACAATGAGTTATCTTTTCGAATTATGAAGGACGGATGTTCAACAATTGTTCGCAACTCATTTCCTTTTACGACTGGGTAAGATAGGAGAAAAAATGTCTCATAGGCATGAGAATACAAAGGCAATTGTATAAAATAAGTAATGAAATCATCTTTCACATGATAATGTGCAGACCCTAGCTGCCACAAAATTTCGGGTTCATCAGAAATGAGAGACAATTTAGCCGAATGAATTAATAAAGACAATTCGTTTCTAGACTGAATACTTGAATGGATTATGTTTAGTCGACAAAATTCTAAGCTCACCATAATATCGTCTATTTTATTTTTTATGAGATTCAATGTGTTGAATAAGAAAGAATGTTGTTGAGTTAGCTCTATTGAAGTGAATTGAGTGGTGATTGAATTAAAATAATTTTTCAGCTTGACATTGTTGGCATGAATGACATCAATCCCATTGTTAAATTTGTGTATCAAGTTTCTATTGATTGACAATTGATTTTCGACATTATGCTCTAAATGATATTCATTTGCTTGCACTTTCTCTAAAATTTTGTCATATTTCGCTTTGTCGTCAGAGTCCATATTTCCTGTAATCCAGCTTATTGCGGAACCAAGTCCGTTTATGAGACCTCTCTTAATTCTAAGATTATTTATATGAATATGATCAAATTTTAACTTAATATCATCTAAATACAAACGTAAAATATTACAACGATTCTTATCACTATCCTTAGCTCTTAAAAGGTTTACAGAGTCTTCAATATGATGTGTTAGTTCAACATGTAGTCGTGTAATGTTTATGTTGTGCATGTATGTGTATGTGCCATTTATAATGAAGGAGTTCTGTACTCGAACTGGTGTAATGCCAGATGATTTGGTCAAGTCCGTTACTTTATACGACATTGCTGGGACCAGCAGCAGGAGAATGAGGATCATCTTGTTCTGAAACAAATTTATTATTTTCTTTTTAACTATTTTCCGTGGTCGTTTCATCCTATTAGGATGGATTTTGAATGGTCGTTTTTGAATTGCTCTGGAATTTGTTGCAACATTTTGTTGTTTATCATATTGTACTTGGAAGAATTTTGGCTTGTTCTTTTTATTGAAGGTTGTTTTAATAAACGGGGCTTCGGGGATTTCGACGCCTGTTTCCCTATTCTTATTCAATAATTCTGTCCTAGTTTGTTTTTCCATCTCTACCTTATCTTTTACCAATCTATGTATAAGCTGTAACCTATCATGATACTCTTTTGTACGCTCTTCAGTGATAAGTTGTTCTGTAGTGTCATTCAGAAAAGAATTCTCAGAGATGCCGAATGTTATTTCCATTGAATGAAAAAGACTAAGAATAATTACCACAATATCAACTTCTCAACTACACAAAAAGGTATTTCCATTGGTGTCATTTTTAAGGTGGAATTGAGTGTGTTATTGAACGCAATCACGGCCGTTTTCATGTTGGCTTCAGTGGTATTATTTCTATTTTGAAGTTGGATAGAATTTAAAAGTTCAATTAGAGTGGAGTGAGTTCTTTCAATTAACCCTTGCGAGTCTGGATGACCAGGGGTAACATAATAAGGTTCGACTTCATAAAGTTTTAGAAAATCACGTAAACCAGCGTTGTCAAATTCTCTGCCGTTGTCCATCTGTACGATCTTGGGGGTTGGATAGAGAGAAAAATAGTCGAAGAGATGGTCTGTTACCTCGATTTGATTAAGACTCGTGAGGGGGTAGACTACGAGTCGTTTGGAGAAACAGTCGATGATTGATAAAAATTTACGTTTGTCATACTGAAAGGCATCAAGTTGCAGTTTTTCAAAGAGCTTTGTAGGAGTAGGGGATACTTTGTATTCTGCACGAATGGGACGACGTTCGTATTTAGTCTTTAAACATATTGGGCATTTGTTTATGAAGTTAGTAATATCACGCATCATTGAAGGCCAATAGTACCGTCGTCGAATGTGTGAGTAACTCTCTGAAATTCCTCTATGATAGGTTTTTCAGTATGATAATTGGAAACTACTTCTTTTTGTTCGTCGGGATCAGTAATGTCAAGATTAACTTTTTTATACCGCTTAATCTTAACTGAGTTGAAACTTTCCTTAATGACTTTAGCAAAGTTGTTAAACATTGATTCGTACTGATTACTCAATAAACCATCTTTTGAACAATATACACCATACGTGGTATTCGGTTTCAGGTATTCTAAACAAAATTTGTTTATGTGTTCGAAATCTAAGGGGTCTTGAAAACAGAGAAGGAGTCTGTTCTTATCAAAAATTTTCTGAAGGGTAGGTGTTTTGTTTCCGCGTTCAATAAGTATCTGATTATGTTCAACGTTCAATATTTTATCGTCGTCTACTATCTGAATTTGTTCATTTGAACTGTCTGCTGAATGAATTGTCACAAGGCTGTCAGTGTCATTATGAATTGGTAAAGCATTGTCGTCAATTTCTTTAGTTGGTTGATGAGTATCGGTATGATCGGCATTGTCTTCACGAAGAAGAATATAGTCATTCATATCGAAAACAGAGCTACCAGTACCACAATCATTATTTTCCATATCATGGGGCTCAGAAGTATTAGCATTAGCATCATCTTGGTTATTGAATCGAGTTAAAGCATTCGCGATGTCGTCAAGATAACCATTAGGATCATCTATCGGTGGTGGGTCATCGTTACTATTCAACTGAATCAAATCGTCTACGTTTATGTCGTCAAAGCCATGAAAGGGTAGGTCTTCGTTGCCGAAGCCTAAAAAGTCATTATCATCGTTGTCCATTAAATTGATGGGCTGCGAGGGTATGCGGGACAGTGCATCTGCCACGTGATTGGTTTTTCCCTGCACGTAATTAATCTCAAAGTCAAATTCATCTAAAAGTAACTTCCATCTGAGTAGTTTTGAATTAGGTTCTTTTATGTTTCTAAGCCATTGTAAAGGTTTGTGGTTTGTTTGAATCAAAAATTTTCGTCCGTATAGATATGGTCTGAAATGTTTGCATACCATACAATAGCAAGTAGCTCTTTTTCTATAGTCGATAAGTTAACCTCACTCTTATTAAGTGTTCGTGATGCATAGGCTATTGGGAGGTCATTACCATCAAACTTTTGGGACAATACACCTCCGATGGCAAAGTTGCTCGCGTCTGTGGTGACAAGAAACTGTTCCGAGAAGTCAGGTAATTGTTGGATGGGGCTGTTTTGTAACATTAGTTTCAAATTTTCAAAAGCCTCCCTGTAGTCCTTGCTATTGGGATTGATCTTTACATCTTTTCTCAAAGCAGCAGTGAGTGGTTTACCTATTTTAGCATAGTTTCTAATCATTTTGCGATAGTAACCGGTCAGTCCAAGAAATTGTTTGATTTCTTTGGCGGTCTTAGGGATTGGAAAGTTTTTTATGGCTTCAACTTTAGAGGGGTTAGGCATCACACCTTTTTCCGAAATGATGTGCCCTAAATACAACAACTCACGCTTGAAAAACTCAGTTTTATCAAGTTGAATTTTCAAATTGTGTTCTTTTAGTTTCGTAAATGCCGATTTCAAATGCTTTAAATGTTCCTCAAGGCTATCAGAGAAAATTATTATATCATCCATGTAGACTAGTACATTGGTCATTCTTGAAAAAATTATGTTCATGGCCCTCTGAAACGTAGGGGGTGCATTCTTTAACCCAAACGGCATATGTGAAAACTCGTAATGTCCGTGCTCTGTTGAGAAAGCTGTCTTAGGTACGGATTGCGGGTCCATTTGGATTTGATGAAAACCGGAGGCCAGATCAATGGCTGAAAAGTATGTAGCCCTGCCTATTTTGCCAAACAGATCTTCAATGTTGGGTAGGGGGAATTTATCATCAATAGTTTTATCATCCATCAAGCTGGAGAATGAAAAAATTAAAAAGGACAATGAAAAATTGAAAAGTGATAATGAAAAACTGAAAACAGATATTGCGGACCTACAATCTTACAGTCGTAGAGATAATATTGTGGTTACCGGAATAACAGAAACAAATAACGAATGTGTCAATGAGGTTTTTAATATGCTTTCAAAAACGATTGGAAGTGAGTTAACTGCTAGAGACATAAGTGTTGCTCATCGCCTTCCCAGTAAGAAGAAAGACAGCATCAAACCGATAGTAATTAAATTCGTACGTCGTCAAGATAAGATGTCATGGATGGGTCATTTTCGTCTAGCATCTTCGCAGGACAATAGTGGGGCTGGTATATCGGCGAAAAACATTTCAGCTGTTCTACCTGAAACAAGGGTGATGGCTTACGAACATTTGATACCTTCAACGCTTGAACTGCTAAATACGACCAGAACAATCGCTCGGGAGAAAGGATATCGCTTTGTGTGGGTACGTGATGGTAATATTCTTGTCAAAAAAGACGAAACCAGTAAGAATGTTTTACATATTAAAAGTGATGTGGACCTTTCTAAGATGTAAGTACTAAAGACTTGTTTAACAATGAACAGTAAAATAATTTTATTATGGACATTTTTGAAAATTTAGATGAATTCGATGAAGTTGAGACATTATGTTTGAATAACTCTAATGATTATTACAATATTATTTCTAATCAACCCAGTGTAAATTTGATATAATTCATAGTAATATCAGATTCATTGGGAAGAATTTAGACGAGTTCTGTTTAGAATTTGCTAATGTATTGCCATTTATAGACATGATTGTATTATCTGAGACGGGTCACCAAGGTGTTAGGCCCATAGGGTGTGATATACCTGGTTTTAATCAGTACTATTCAATGAATCACACAAATAGAAATGGGGGTGTAGTAGTTTACTTGAAAAAAGATTATGATCATGTTCATGTGCGGGAATGCACAATAGTTGGGGCTAGTTGTCTCGTGATAGAGCTGAAAATTTTTGAGGAGGAGTGGGTTATTGTTTGTGCTTACAGATCACCTAATGATAATTGCCAGGACTTTGTTAACTCTTTAGCTGAGCTGCTTTCGAATTTAAATTTAGGAAAAAATATTATATTTGTAGGAGATATAAATATTGATATCTTGAATAATAGAAATAACATCCACACTGAATCTTATTTGAATTTATTGAACGAAAATGGGCTTATATCTTATGTGAATTGTTTTACAAGGGTTCCATTTCAGGGAACACCTTCGTGTTTAGATCATTATTTCGGTAATGTTCACACTAATAAGCACATTGAACCCATGGTATTGAAGACTTGTATTACTGATCACTATGTTACTTCTCTTAGGGTTCGTTGTGAAATAGACTTGACTAACAATGCTGCTCAGTTGCCACTTGTTGCCACCAGGCTCGATTATGATAGGCTTTTGTCTCTTATCCAGTCTGAGGGCTGGCAGTCTGTATTTTCTAGTAGGGATGTTAATGTTTCAACAGATAACTTTGTAGCAACTCTACAAAGCTATATTGAAAAATCCACTATAAATGTAGCCAAATCTAGTTCGAGGTTTAAAAAAATCAAGCCATGGATTACTCAAGGTTTAGTATTTTCTATTAGAAGAAAGCAAGCTCTATTTAACAAATGTAAAAAGGAACCATTCAATTTAAATCTGAGAAATTATTTTAGAAGTTATCGAAATAGATTGACAGTCCTTATTAGAGAAGCTAAACGATTGTATTATAGCAGAAAAATTGAGGAGGCTGGAAATGATGTAAAACGGACTTGGAATGTAGTTAGGGAGGTAGCTGGTTGTAAAATAAGGAAGGAGTGTTTGGAAGAAATTGAAATTGATGGTAATGTCTATAGTGCTAGGGATAATCCCAATATATGTGCTAATGCTTTTAACGATTTTTTCATCTCTATAGGAGAGAAAATGGTACAAAATATTCCTAGTGAGCCTGGTGACGATTTGCAACCAGACAATCCCCACAATCCGCAAGATTATTTTACTTTTCAATATGTATCAGAGACTGAGGTTGTGGAGGCGATCGAGAGTCTTAGAGGTGCATCTGGGCCTGGTCATGATGGCATTACTGTATCTGTTTTAAAATCTGTTAAAAGTATTGTTGCCTCTCCACTCAAACACATTATTAATGTAAGTTTTGAACAAGGTATTTTTCCAGATTCTTTTAAAACAACTGTAGTAAAACCAATATTCAAATCACAAGACAAAAGGAAAATTACCAACTATAGACCTATAAGTTTACTTTCGAATTTGGCTAAAATAATTGAAAAATGTGTAAAGAGACAGCTACATAAATTTTTGGAAGTGAATAATATTCTGTCAAAAAATCAATTTGGTTTTAGAGAGGGGATGGGAACACAGGAAGCAATTGCTGCTTTTGTTCAAGAAACAATCTTAAACTTGGATGTAGGTAGGAGACAAATAGCTTTATTTCTTGATCTTGCAAAAGCCTTTGATACAGTTTGCCATGATCGTCTACTTGATTGTCTCCGTAGCCTTGGTCTTGAGGATGTGGCACTGGGATGGTTTTGCAGTTATTTAAAGAATAGGCAACAATGTGTTAGAGTCAATAACACTGTTAGTGAATATAAATCTGTTAAAATGGGAATCCCGCAGGGAACAGTGATTGGACCTTGCCTCTTCCTGATCTATATTAATGACTTTTGTAACCTTAATTTAATCAATGGGAAAATATTGTCATTTGCAGACGATGCAGTTTTAATTTTTCATGAAGAAAACTGGGCTAGCACATATGACTCAGCTGCTAGGGGACTGGGAGAAGTAAAAAAATGGCTTGATAGAAGAAAACTGACTCTGAATTTGTCCAAAACAAAATACATCTCTTTTTCCTTGAATATACAGAATCAGCCAGTTAATATGTCACTTGTTTTGCATTCTCCAAATTGTCTTAGTCATGTAGATTTAGGGTGTTCAGTTAATTGTAATAAAATAGAGAAGGTTAGCAGTATCAGATATCTTGGAGTAATGGTTGATCAGCATTTAAAGTGGGATGTACATTTGTCGCAGCTTACTACACGATCTAGAAAACTTATTTATTTATTTGTGAAATTACGTTCTGTTTTGCCTATGAAAGTCATGAAGATAGTGTATTATGCACTGGCACAGTCATTGCTCCAATATGGTATTGTGGGTTGGGGTGGTGCATATACAAATGTTCTAAAACCAGTAAAAACAATACAAAATTTAATATTAAAAATTATTCTGAAAAAGAATAGAATGTATTCAACAAGATTGGCTTTTTTGGAATTTTCAGTTCTACCGATTAGACAGATATACCTGAAACACATCATATTATATTATAAGAAGCTATCACTTTTTCATTTCATTAATAGAACGGATTGTGCTATTACAAGACGGGAGGAGTCAGGTCTGGTTACTGTTCCTAGATTATTGACTACTGCTGGTCAGCGTAGCTTCATATATTTATCTCCATTATTTTTTAATATTCTTCCAAGTAATTTGAGAGGTTTACTCGCCCAAAAAAACTTTGGACTACATTTGAAAAAGTATCTGGTTAGCTCTCATGGCTGGGATAGTGCCGAGAATTTCTGGATTACATTAGTATAGTAATTATTCCAATTGAATAGATTTCATTTTGTACCACATCTTATATCATGTTATACACTGGGCTAGGCAATATCAGGTCATTATTATAATTTATTATAATTTACAAATTTTGTTGCATTCTAACACATATTGTATGTAAATATATTGATCTATTATAGCATCACTGATTTATCTTGTTTATTGAAAGGATTTGATTTTAGTTGTTAATGTATATACTGTAATGTTAATTAATAATAAGTAAGTAGTCAAAGTACGGCTGCTCCTTCCCCAAGCTCGAGCTTGCTCTTTTGGGGAAGTAGTTCCTTATGTTTATTTGTATTTCCTATTGATTCATTTTGTTGTTATATTTCTAAATTGTGAATTATTGTAATGCTTTTTCAAGGAATAAATAAATAAATAAAAAAATAAATAAATAAATACGGATTTTCCGCTTGCCTGATGCATCAGGTTTTTTGGGAACCACCCAATAGGTCTGTTGTATGGCGAATTGGAGTGTTGGATAATTTTGTTTTTTAGTAGTTTGTCGATTTCAAATTCAATATCTTCCCTATAAATCTGTGGGTATCTGTAGTTTTTTGTGTAGACGGGAAGATCGTCTTTCGTATTGATTGTATGCTTTAGCAAATTTGTACTACTCAAGGGATCATTTTCTCGTTTTATTATTTCAGGGAACTGCTGAACTAGGCTAATTATTTTAAGTTTTTCTTCCTCGTTCATGTGACTTGTTCGTAATAGAGATGGTATATCTTGAATTATATCTGCCAAGTTTTCAGGACAATTGGTCGTGAATTGTTTTGGCTCTATAATTTCTTCTACATCTTCTACATCCATGGGCTCCGGATAGATAGTCAGAAGCTCATTTGAAAAAACAACACATTTACATTTATTATCAGTGATTTCTACAATACCTTCTTCAACAGTATATACATCTGTATTCACTTCTTTAATTAATCCTGTTGTTACATTTGAGACTGACTTAACCGGGATTGAGATCACGTTGTAGCCTGGTTGTAATGTAACACTCTTATTATCTAGCAAAAACAACAATTCTTTCATTCCATCCTTATATTCAAGTTTATCATTAGCAAAGTTTACATTCATCTTAAACGCACGTAAAGTTTCATTTCCAAGAAGTATGTCATACTTAGTGGAGAAATCAAATATATACATCTTTATTCTATGGGGTTGGGAAAATACATTTTCAGTGTTGAAAAAAATATATTCGTTTCCTTTACTTTCTCCATTAGGAGTTTTTACAATAAAGTCTTCCTTGTATCGAGTGATCTCAGGAGAGACCAATGATGGATGCATATAGTTTTTAGCAGATCCTGTGTCTACTAGCCATTTTCTTTTCTTTTGATCGAGAAAGTAAGGAAGAGATTTGTTTAAGATGTTCAAGTCGAGTCGCTTGGGGGGTCCTCCGAAAACTGGGGGCCTGACTCTAAAAAATGGTTCGTGAGTTTGTTGAGTGATTCAGTCAAAGTGTTTATTTGACATTGCATAGCCTCAATCGGGTTCTGATTGTAGTTATCTTCTGGTTCTTCCTCTAAGTAGTTTACTTCATATGGTGATCTGTAAGTTTTCAATTTTTGTACAGGGTCTGTTCTTTGAGTGCGCATAGACACTGTGTTTGACGAACTTACTTGAGTGTTAGGTTTGAAATTACTGTTTTGCTGCTGAAAGCTTTGTTGTGGAAAACGTTGTTGTTGAAAGTTTGGACGATAGTTTTGTTTTTGGAAGCTTTGATTTGAAAAATTTTGTTGAAAGTTTTGGGGGAAGTTAGTTTGTTGAACATTGTGTGGTGAAAATTGTTGTCTACTTTGGAAGGGTCTGTGTGTTTGTTCGAAAGAATTGTCGTGTGACCATTGTTTTTGAAAGTTTTGTTCGTAATTAGGATTTCTAAATGTTGTTGTGTTGTTGGAATGTTTCCTACTATCTACCCTGTTCATTGTTTCAATAGTGGTTTTGTAGCGTAGTTGCTGTAATACAATACTACAATCGTTTATTAACTTATTCCTAGCATCATCTAGGTCTTGTACTTGTAGTACTTGCAAATGTGACCCTAATGTTGGGTGAACTCCATGCACAAAAGTATTTACAAGTGTAGCATTCAGTTGACAAATCAAATTTTCTAATAGTAAACCTGTAACACCATCTAGCTTATACTTAGTAATTACATTTGTACGTTTTTCATTAAGTCTGTTCAAAAATTCAATAGGATGTTCCCTTTGATAGGATTTCATCACAGTCAACTCAGCAATGAGTTCAGGTACAGATCTGTTATCAGCAAAATTTTGTTTCAGTGATTTTATCAAGTCTTTTATTGAAGAACAACTGTTGTTGAATGCTACTGCTTCGGCTGGTCCTTCAAGTTTGCACATAGCAGCTTTGAAAAGAATCCAGTGATTAGCTTCTTTTTCTTGAATGTTATCAGCACAGTAGCCGATAGAAAGGTCTTTGCAAGTAGATATGAATTGATGTAACTTGTGAGAAGTACCATCGTAATGAGGTATGTATCTCAAGAGTTCATGTGGAATAGATTTAGTGATTGTTGCCATTTTTGAAATATCTGAATTTGAAGATAAGACTGGATGCAGTTTTGAGGGTTTGATGAAGTTCTTTTGTTTGGTACTCACAACTGGTTTGGAGAGCGTACTTGGATCGTCCTGGTCCTCGTCCGTGGATGAATCCGTGTCGCTTGGTTCTCTGTTGGTTAGGGGCCGCCAGGTGTTGTTTCTCTCTGCCAGGATGGAAGGCTGTGCACTTGGTTCCAGAGTGATGAGGGTAGGCCGCAGATGAGGAGTTACACTCGCGTTTTGGATTCGAGACAGTTGGTCGCGAAAAAAAAAAGTTAATTGAACTTTACCGAAACGTCTGCGGTCCCGTTTGTTCGGGCGCCAGTTAAGTAAACGGAACACGTGACATCCTTTTTGAAAAGATTTATTCAAGAAACAAACCGGCATAGTGACTGCCCAAAATACAGAAATGAGACAAAGAATCTTAATTACTAGAGCTTATATACTATTCTAAGTGCTGTATCAGCTACTATACAATAACAATGGGTATAACTTGAGACTCAAGGCTATTTAAAATGTAATTATTAAATTTCCATGAAAAAGAGAAATATTTTAGTTACGCTATAACTGGAAGGTGTTACAGGTTCTAGTGAATTGTTTTACTTGATGTCATCAAGCTTTTCAATCATTTATAATTTTATAAAATTAAAGATTATGGTTTCTCAATCCAATCCGAGCTGCTATGTATTAACACACTTTTTTATGTATTTCACACTACATGCAATCAAATCGACTGTTGAAAATGATCGCTAGCCGGTCGAATGTACTCTAGTCAGTAAGTAAACAATTTTGATTATAATATATTTGACTGCATGTCGTGTGAAATACATAAAAAGTGTGTTTATAAAATTGTTGTATCACTCATTTTGCAGATACTCTCCCGGCCGTATCAAGGCAACAGGTGTGAATTTCCTGTTCACAAGCTTGTGCATTAGTCACAAAGATGCAGTCAAATTGGTTGCAGAGTTGGTGCACGCGGTGCTCTGTGGAGTTGCTGTATCCTCTCACCTGGCCGACTACCAACATTACAAAACGTATATCAGCTACTTTGGCAAAATGCAACACACTCTATCCAAAGTGAGTAGCCTAATTTTAAGTAACTTATTCAACTTTTACAACAGTGCGAGCTGTGTATTTATTCATCTAATGGAGAATCTAAGCATTTCAATACTTACATAATATTAACTATTAAAGTCAAGTCCGTTTGAGTTTCAATGCACTGGGTCTCATCTTCAGTTTCAGCGGAAGATGAAGCTCAGTGCCTCAAACCGTGCTCGAAAGTAACTTGTGAGTGATGTACTGTTGTGAATGAATGAATGAAAAACGTGTTTATTCACAAAAAGCAAAATGTTACAAACATTTGAAATGCTAAATTTACAATAATTTGAAAGAATAATACTCCTCACCTAGAACGAGTCTGTGTGTGAGGAGGGTCGTGTGCAATACAGTATAAGTCAATTTGCGTAACACTTGACACTTGAGAAAAATGTCTGTTTATAAATTATAATTACTTATACAATAATCGGCTATAATCACACTATAAGAGTTATATACATAAAGTTATGTAAAAACTTATTTGTTAATGAATTATGTTGTGTGCAGATAAAAAAAATATTCTATTAGAACCTATCATATATATTATCCAACAGTACAGGAGAAGAAAGTAAGAGGGGAGATTTGAAAATTTCAGATTAAAGTAATGGGAAAACAGAGATTGACACTAAATATATGGTGACCTAATTAATTGTTCGCTGGCATCATGTCCAATGCTGAGCAGCCACCTTCCCAACCCGCGCTTAAAGACAGCAATGCTGGCCCCCTCGGAGTGCAACATATCCCAGGGAAGGTTACGGTAAAGGCAATGAGCCAGGTAAAAAGAATTGAATGAATCTACGTGATGGATGAGTCTGGGAATCTGGATACCTATATGCAATCTATTTCTAGTCGGATAGTTATGTTCAATGTTTGTGAAAATACAGTATTCCTGTTTTTTGATATATAAACTGCAAGATTTTTTATGTAGAGCTGCCTTATATTAAGAACGGGGAAATCTTGAAACAGTAAGTTTGTGGGATATCTTGCACTCTTCTTGAGGATTTTTTTCATAATAGCCTTCTGGGAGACAGAAAGAGGTTTCAAAACAGCTGAAGATGAACCACCCCATGTTAGGATGCCATATTCCAGGAGGGACTGGACATACGCATAATATACGGTCCTGCACTGAACCACAGTCAACACCCGACTAATTTGACCGAATGCGTACAGTAATCTTCTTATTTTAATTTTGACTTGCTGGATATGAGGTACCCAATTTAATTTAATATTCAAGATAACCCCCAAATATCTGAATTCCTCCACATGTTCAACAATACGGCAGTTACAGGTAGTCGACCGCGGCTCACCACACACATGCAATCGCAGTTCATGCCCCCTGGTTCGGCCTCCCTTCTGGTAAAAATAGGCAGACATTTTGTCTTATTAATATTTAGGGTAAGAATATTCATGTCTAACCACTTTTTAATTTTTAATAGGTCGGTAGATGCCTTATTGTATACTTCTTCCCTTCTATGCCTTCTTGTAAAAGTTGGATTACAGTAGTTACTTATTTATTAGCTCATGTATCGACCAACTTTTCAAATTATAATGAAAACTTCACTAGAAATTCATTTAGCCATATTTTTATATATTTCCAGTAATTTGAAATGAATGAAATTTTTGCTCATTTGCAGAATTCAATTTAAAATATAATTGATTATCATTAACAATAATCAAAAATTAGTATTTTATCAGATATACCGATATGACTTGAATCACAGCTATCTACTGTAGAAGGCTGTGGAAAAAAATGCCAACTATGCCGTGCTATCATTTCCTCTGACTTTATCATGTGAATCTCACTATAGGTATAATAATTATTCTTTTAAAAAATAACATACTGCTTCTTCCCAACCAAATTGTCTTATCAAATTGATACAAGCATGAATCATTATTATCCATGCTTCTCTAATAATTGTGACTTATCTTTGCAGGCAATACCAACCGATGTTTTCGTGAATCCATGGATGGGGATCCCAGATTCTCCATTGCTCAACTTTGAATATTTCGTGAAATGTTTGTTGGAAGAAGAAACATTGGTTGAAAATAAAGGAATCGATTTGCTTACAGTATTGAGGGCTGTCCTATGTCAGCTAAATGGCTTCTTTCCTCAAAAATTGAACAGAGTCGTGAGTATTCCAATTTTGCTCTGAAATTCGTAATTTAGTAGACTTTTCTAGTTGATCTCGTGTATTTTTTAATGTCGATTCGAACAATCAATGACCTTTTTAATGGCTTGCAAGCTCAGTGGCGTAGACAGGAAAAAATTCGGGGGTGGGGGATCATAGCATTGGAGTAGAAAGCACTTAAACTTTGAGGGTGACACCTGTGGGTGTGGGGGGGGGTCCGTTAAATGTTGAAAATAAACCTTCAATTTGGTGCGTTTTTACGCAATTTCCACTTGAAAACAAACATTCCATTCAAGTTTTTTGGGTGATCAGTAGGCCACTTATTATTTCAATTTTCCCTTAAATATTTCATATAGCCCTATTGGTTTTTGATTTAATAACAAATAGAATGGTATGGAGTAGAATTTTATTTGTCATTCAATTGTTTAAAAAAATTGTGATTTTGTAGAAGGCCTACTAATTATTGTTATCATAACAAGCTATACTTGAATTTTGGCTCTAATAAAACACTATTTCAGCCAACTTTATAGACTCAGTTTCAACTTGATTAACATTTTTTCCAAATTTACTTGAATATTCAAACTTACATTGTTTTTTGGGGGAGGGACGACTTTTTTCAAATATTAGAGGGATGTGTCCTTCCTGTCCACGGTAGAAACTACGCTCGTTCATCATAACTGTGAAATTTTCGGGGGTACTCTCTAGAAGAAGCTACTGGAGCTTTTTTTAAGGATATGCATGAAACTGAATAAACTATAATCAGCTAGAGCAAAAGCTAGATTGAATTTCTTCAAAATAATAGATAGTGAAAAGTGATTTAACTTTGAAGTGCTATCTGTATGTTTCTCTATCTCAAGAAAATATTTCATTATCATTGCTATGCTATTTTAGTGCTATTCTCTAATCCCTTATATATTTCTCGACTATTGTACATAGTACAATATAACAAAAATATGGTATTAGATGCTAATTGTTTGGCTGATCCAGCCACAAAAAAAATCAGGTTCCATTTCGAGGGGGGATATTATCCCCATATCCTCCATGGAATACGCCACTGTGCAAGCTGATTTCCTTCTCTAATATTGATTTTAAATTTGTATGTGAATAAATAAATTAATGAATGAATTTATTTCCTCCTCAAATTAAATAACATATAATTAGAAATGTTACTGATCACGATCCCAGTAGTGTGATCAGATGGACGAAAAAATTAACAAGATAAAAACAATATGGAATATAATGAATAGTTGAAAGATAAAACTAGTATAAAGTAAGAATTGAAAGATGTGAGTCTAGTCTAAGGCTTTAAATTAAATTACCAAAACATTAAAAAAACTACTGCCTGTAACGCATGATATAAAAAAACAGAAACAGCCCTAAAACAAAATATGTGTATGCTTTGTAAATAATATGAGTAATACCATCAACAAATATTTACAACAATACCATTAACAAATATTGACAACAATACAATTCAATAAAACATGATCCAATATTCAAAATGATTGTTGTTACCCGAATAGTGTCGCTGAACAATACCTGCTCAACATGTATCATTATCTAGCAACATGTCTAACAATCCATTATCGTTTATTGTAAGTAAATAACCAGCTCTTTACCCTGTCACAAAAAATTATACAGGAATCGCACCTTATGAATTCAATTGACAATTTGTTGTAAATATTAGGTACTAAGTACATCAATGAATGCCTAAAAATGTCCGTTTACTTTTGGTGTCCTACACAGTAGTAGCTGGTTAACGCTTCTCATAATATTGTAATAAAGATTGTCCGTACCACAATTTCCGCTTTTCAAATAAAACAATTTTAAAACTTTGAAAACAAATAGATTTTGAATAGGCATTATTTTTAACTTTACATACAAAGGGAAAGAGCTCTCTCTAACATTTTTGAACAGTATAATTCTTATATAATGGTTCTGCGTTATTCTTATCTTGTTAATAATAAAAGTTCCACCCCAACATACTAAACCATACTGCAATTGAGAATGTATGAGAGTGTAGTACAATGTTTTCATGAGCTGCTAATTGCAAATGCTTCTCAAGAAATAAAATTTTCTTATTGCTCTTCTGACATTGCTCTTCTAACATGTACATTTTGAATATGGGTTTCCTAATACATTTTTTCATCAAAAGTTAAATCCAAGTATTTGAAAGATTTAACCTTTTCAATTTCTTCAGTCACAGTTTTTACTATTGTCACAATTTTGGGAATGATATAATAATAGGAGCTGCAAAATCGAATGTTTTGAAATCAAAATTAATGAATTTTGTCTTTGCAAAATTAAATTTCATTCTATTTCTTGTGCACCACTTTTGAAGGATTTTCAAGTCATAGATGATATTATTTTGTATAGTGTCTTTATTTTTATTGGAATAAAAAAGGCAATATCGTCAGCAAAAGCTTGAATGTGACCAAAGAAGTTTTTTGTAAGCAAATCGTAGATAAATGAAATGAATAAAATTGCAGAGGATACTGATCCCTGAGGTACCCCGACAGTGAATGGAAGAGGCTCGCTGAGACAGTTGCCCACTCACCCGCTGCTCCCTACCAGTCAGGAAGCTGCGGAACCACCGCAACGCTAATCCCCTTATCCCAGCCGCTTCGAGCTTCATCAATAATATTTCATGATTAATAAGATCAAAACGCTTTTGTGAAATCCACAAATAGCCCGGTTGTTTTATTACCGTTATTAAGACTGGAATAAATTAAATTAGAATAATTAAAAAGAGCATCTTCTGTTGATTTTCCTTGTTGAAAGTCATATGGGCTTTGAGAGAAAAAAATTAATTTATAAAGATTATTTACTAAGAGCTTGATCATTAATTTCTCCAGGATTTTTGAAAAATCATAGAATAGAGTAATGGGTCTGATATTATTTAGATCTGAGATAAAGAATATGGTAGATATATCTCCAATTTATAGCTTTCATTTTTCTTCTCTATTAATTCATGTAGATCTTCGAAGTTATAATACTTGACTTTATCTACTTTATTTTTTGATCAATTTCAATGAAAAAATGTAAGAACACTACTTTATTGTATATTCTCACATTTAATTGTGTGAGCCGATGGTCTGAGGCATTGCAACTTCAGTCTGCTGTCATTGTCCCGGTCTTCGGTTTAAGAGCCGAGACACAAGTGGCATTTTATCAGACGAGTCGGCACGACAGGACAAGAAGCTCTCCGATTAGCTGATTGATTAGCTGAGAATTAGCCAATCTGACTCGTCTGAAAAACGCCTCGTTCATCTCGGCCCTAATTTCCACTCCATAATGGCATCACTCACATTCACATCATTATTCACTCTCAATATGATATATATTGGCATGATCTTCAAACAAGCATTAAGGAGCATTGAACTCTGTTATTAGGGATGTTGTAGATTTAGTCCATGATGAAATAGAAACACAAAGTTGTTTTTCGTTCGATGCCCAAATTAATTTTTTTTCTTGTGCGTGGGTGACTGATAAGATGATCAAATGTCCATGCCTACCGACGGGAATCAAACCCAACGAACATGCAGTGCTAGAAAACTGAGGGTTGTAACGCCCCAAAACACCAGACCGGCTTGAATAGTTTTATCCAAACAAACTTGAGTCTCAATTATCATGGTATTATCATCATCATGAGAATTGAAACTCTTGTGTGAATCGTTTTGTATAAATATAACTATTTAAATAGATAAACCAACATTGTGTTTCTATTTCATAAAGGAGAACTATATTGATTATTTTACCTGGATCTATTTTTTCCAGATGCTCATTAATGACATGTCAATTGATGATAGAAGAAACAAACTAGACAGTTTTGTTATTAATTTTGCAAAATTCATCGATGGTCTACTGAGCAATTGGAACGTAAACAAGGACTGTCTAAATATATGCCTGAATATCGTCACACATATTCCAGCCGTGTCTCTTACTGAGGTAAATTGCTCAAAAAGTATCAAATTATTGGAAATTATTATTAAAATATTGTAAACTTATTAGTTAAAGAATAGGCCTATTCGAGAAATACGGTACTTGAGAAATACATTAGGGAGACGCTAAAGATGTATGGCCAAGTGAGGCATGCGATGTATGACAATATGAGGTTTCCAGACCACAGACTTACCAAAATAATTGTAAATGTTGATTTCGCCTCTTTCGAAGATCTCTCTCGCCATGGTGGAAATCCTTCTTCGGGCAGGTGCTAGACTTTTGTTCACAAAGACTGGATGGTCCGTTGTTTCTCTCTTCTGCTTTGTAGAAAATTACCTTTTAATTTTTGTTTTATTTAATAGTTCTTGTTTGTCTGTTCTACGAACAAACTTAATAACAACGATTGGTGGAGGTAGGTTTTTATTTCAAGTCTGTGACAAATGACAATTGCATTTGCTTTGATTTTGTGTCCCAATGCTTCGCTCATTGTACAACATTTCTGCTACATCTTCATCTTGTTTTTCGGGTATACCATTTTTTAATTCGAGCATGTTCGATGTTGGGTATTGCTCTATAGGCTATCTTCGAAGCGCTCCTTCAGCTCTGCGTTTTCTTTTCTAAGGCTAGCTACCTCTGTTGAAAGCATATCGATGCTATTGATGCATGCGTTAATTTGTTTGTTTTGTCCATCAACATTTTTATTTATATCGTTAATCGCCTGATGACATGATTCAATTGAGCTCCCAAGCTCCAACTCCATTTTCGTAATATTCTCCTCCATCGACTTCTGATTTCCCGCTATTACCTCTACAATTCCTGCGAGATCTTGGAAAGTAATCTCCTTGTTTCCTGTTGCCGATTCACTTGCCATAATTTTGCGACATGAAGAGGAACAGCTGCTTCATCTCCACATCTCTGCTTGTTTTTCTTTATGTAGTCAGTATATCACATCCTAAATTATAATTCGCTTCACCGTCGACACATGAAATCAGCTCACCTGAATTCCGAACGGATTTAGAGCAAATAAGACACGACATTTTAAATTCTGTAAATAAGAAATGACTCACTACAGCATGGTTCACTAGTATGAAATATTTTGTTAAGGAACGTTTAAACTTTGCACAGCTGACGCAGCAACCACTCCGATACGACCGCACTCGTCGAGCTGTCAATCATAACTGCCACACTATTGCGGAAAAGTGATTCTTTGCATTCTGTAATCAGTGCAGGAATGCTCAAGGTAACTGTAGGAAAAATAGATTACAAGTTACCTACCCAAAAATTTGCTCTTTTACGCTAAGCTTTCAGTACGTAAAGAAGAGTTTTAAGGGCAGTCGAAGAAAAAATAATATATTTTCATAAATGAACAAAAACTGATAGGTGGCAAGTTTTTGATTTAAAAGTCAGAATGATGATGGGCGAGTTCTTTAGCACAGGGAGTATACTAGTTATTTATTCATTTAATCGTTAATTATTTATTTGTACAATAACTTGACACTTGATATTAGAATTATTTGGAGAGAGAAAACAGACGAACCCTAAAGCTATTTCTTCCGATAAAATAAAATCCAAGGTTGGCTCTTCTATCTCACACTCTTGAAAACTATAGTAAAGTAAATTCGTATAACTTTTGTTGGTAGGGAGTCCCTTGCGGGGTCCCACCAAGTCTGAATATATAATTTAAGCCGTCAATGGGCCTTAGGACTGTCATACTTCAGCCGGGACCGACATTACCGCGATCCGATAACACGGGAGTGACCTGGACAGAAAATTCTAGCAACCAATAATTGCCTGCTGGTTGACTGCCACTGGTAGCCAAAACGTGGCTGTCCATTCTCAAACCAATGCCCGGTGATGGAGTGAGCGACTGCCTGCCCGGCTGACTGTGTGACCTGGTTGTCTGGCTGCCTTGTCCAATAGGGGCCCAAGCTATTTGTTGTAAAAAACTTTGGAATTTTCTCTTTCCATTGCTATAAATATTATTCATCTTGAATGAGTATTTTGTCAATTATGAGTTTTTAAAATCTGATTAATGTTTTCTAGTAACCCTGTTTAATTCATATAAAATTAATTTTGGTTTTTGAAATATAAAGTACATTTCTTTTTTCAGGAGTCGTTGCTGAAGTCTTTGCAGGCGATGATCGAGAAAATACTACTGAACGAAACGTTCAACTATAAAGAGAGACAACGAGCAATGAGGGCGTTAGCACATGTGGGCAGTGCAGATAAGCCCGTTTGCAAGAATGTTGTCAAGGAAGTGATTGGCAATCTGCTTGAGTCATTCGAAGGCGATGTTTGGAAATTGGCTGATGACACCGAAGCACTCAACAGAGATGTTCTTGGAAAAGTTGTAGCTGGTTGCCAGAATATGCTGTCATTGTTTGATCACTTCGATCTGACTCCAGTTCTTGAACAAATCAATCGTTGCGAAATGGTAATCTTGCTTTCGAAGTTATTACTGGCTGATCATAATTCCAAAGAGGTAAGGCTAAGTTCTATTAAACTCAGGTTTTCCCTCTACCGCTAATTTTTGATCGGTTGATGAAGGCCTGGTCACACAGAGAGCTATCTACGATCCTACAGATAGTCATATATGTAACTTGAAAAGCTATCCAAGATATAAGGCCATTGCACACTGCAATAGAAGTATTCCCTCCCCAGGTTGTCGAATGTTGCAACGCACACAACGCGTCTGTCTGCATAAGTCTGCTCACATCTGCTTTTCCTCCGTCTAAGTTGGAAAATTGTCGCTACGAAAGCTAGTACTTTATTTAAGAATAGCTGATCTGGATTTGCACCAATGAAAAAATGTCCTTTATTTTATTATAGACCCGGTTGCTGAATCAATACAGAGCGTATGTAAGCTAGCAATCAGAGTTTTTAAGTCCACTTTTCGTTATTCATTCACCACATAAGTTTTATGGGTGCTATAAGTTATGTCGGCTGTAAGTGGCTAAATCGGTTGCTGAGTTGATAAGAGATGAATTCATGAAATTCTGAGGATTCATTCTTCATGGTATTGTTGATTGAATGAACAAAAATTTCCCGAAAACATCAATTTTTTGGAAGTTTAAAAAAATTACTAAAAATAACTTTTAGTTATTCATTTTTGTAAATGAAATAACTTTCTAAAAAATTTATGTTTTCAGGAAATTTCTGTTTTGCTCAATCATCAAATACCATGAAGAATTTATCCTCAAAATGTCATGAATTTATCTCTTACCGAATTTGAAATGATCTGTCCCAAAAATGTAGACGCTCATATCTCAAAAAGTAATGATTGAAAAAATTGTTTTCCTGAGAAAACTTTTTTTTGATAGCTTGATAGTATATAAATCTAAAAACTGAAAACTATCACCAGTAGAAAGTTTTTTTAATATTTTGCACAGCCTTTAATCGCTCACTCAACTTATGTGCCCGAGGTCGAGCCCTCAAATCCGCTAAGTGGTCGGTAAGATTGCTTGATACACATGACGTAATTATTGTATCATCATAGTTATGTCATCACAGCGAAAGGCTTCCACTCGTCTAATGGCAATAGTCCCATTAAAACTTATGGCAAGATTATTATTTCCATTGAGCATTGATACTGCTGATATGTGGGAATCCAGCCATATTGTTCACAACATTGAAAATAAAGTTGAGTATATGTTTATAATTATAATAACTGTTTATTGCCAAAATTAATACATGTTAACATTTCATATTAGATATAGTATAAAATCATTCTATTAACTCCTTAGAGATAATTCGATAATGGAAAACAAAATTAAAACAAAGGAAAATTTAAAACAAAACAATTCAAATACATTATTCACTATTGGCATCACCCAGTAAAGGTGTATACTTGGAATTAGAATTTTACGTAATTCCCCGTCTTTCAGCATTTTAACAGTAGTGCCTGATGTAGGCTACAGAACCTATTACCATAGAGCAAATATAGCATAACTTATGTTATCTTTTGTCTATGCTATTATTACATGCATTAGCTAATTTGAATAAAAAGAAAAGTACAGTTTCTGCTGAGCCTACTGGGTAAATCTAGTTTCCAATTGAATTTAAATTAGTTCTTTGTATTTTTTTTAACTTGAGAATTTGTTTTCTTGTTATAATGATACAAGCTCACGATAAGACATTAGTGTTGCGAGTTCTAGTTCAAGTTCTTTTGTACCGACTCTTAATTTTATGTTGGTTAATATTATGCAGCAATTGTATGTAAGAATTTGTACAATTAGATATTTTCATCTATCTGGTTTCGTTATGTATGTTTACAGTCGAAAATGTATGTGATGAAAATACGTCATTCATTGTTGGTTACTGATATGAACATAAGTATTGAATCGTTGACCAAGCGTCGTGACAGACATCCACTTCATGAATTCGATAAGTGTGTGGCCGCTTACCTTGTCGACATTTGTAAAATAATTCCTATTTTGATTGGTTGGCTGGGAAACCTTGAAGATAGAGAACAAGTCGATGTATGTATCAGTTTTTATGTATATTATATTAATTTATCTTGTAACATCTTTTAACTATTCTATCCATTCATTTTATTCAGTTCTGTTTAGCTTTTATTTATTAAATTAATATTTTTTTCATCTCCCTAATCAGGATCAACTTTTATTATTCAAGGTCGTACTTGTAATAGAATGCTGAGCTTGAAATTAGAATAAATGTTCAAGCTTGAATTGGTTAAAAATTCTGAATTTATCGTTATTATATCATATTATGTGCAATGCACTGCGATGGCCGTTTTCACACTGACCGATTGTCGGCCAACACCCAGAATCAGCTGCTGGTGAGAATTTGCCAATCAGAGATCAATTATTCTGAGTGTCAGCTGACAATCCGTGAGTGTGAAAACGGCCAAGTGAGGATTGGTGCGGATTCTCAAAAGGAGGAAACCGTTTGAATTTATTAAGTGCTTGTTCTAGTCTGTGAAAAAGCAGAGCAGTGATTGAGTGCAGTCGATAATAATTTGTTTGCATATTGATCTAATCTGTAAGAAATTCAACCAATCAATAATTTTATTCATTTCAATACAAAATACTCAAGAAATCAGAATATAAAAACAATACAATTAAAATACAAGTTTCTAATAAAAATACAAAGAACAGGCTTCATGGTGGGGTGTGCTGAAAAGAAAGAAAGAGGGAAAATATCTAGCCGACTATGGTTTCCCATGTAATATGCTGGTAGAGGGTATAACAGTAAGGAATGAAGTGTGAAGAGGAGCGAAAAAGAGAAGAATGTGAGAGTAATTCGAATGTGAAACTCGCTGTTCTATTTTTCAAGAAGTAGCCTATATTAGCATAGAAAAGAATGGCTCATCAGTATTCAGACTAGTTTGATAGCTATGGTATTAAAAAAATATTATTCTATGTACGTAAAAAAATTTACACCTTCCAATTTATGTAATCATAAACCAATTAAAGACTAGGAAAAAATAGTGATTGTATAATAGTTAACACTACGTAGAAATTATTTAAAAAAACAAAATAGATTACAATAATATATCATAAGGTATCATTGGTAATTATCAATCAAATTGAATGGATAAAGACAAATTTGAGATTACAGGGATTATAGAGAATAATAAAATGCCAATACATACTAGTACCAATTACTTGTTTTTTTCTTGCATTAATCCCTAGTTAGTGGTTGATGATTAACAGAAAAATAATGAAGAAATAGGAATATCAAAATTTCTTACATTTCAGTTACATTCAACTTTTTGATGGTGAGTCAATTCTTGATGGAATAATTCATTGGAGCTTGAAGAGGATAAATTCCTCTTCAGCCTAGTTATATTCAAAAAATTTCAACTTGGCTATTTCAAAATGAGATTCATTAAAGTGAAACTGCATTATCACCGAAATTTTACAATACTGGCACTTTTCAATATCATATTCAATTCATGCTCATTGAGATTAATAATTCAGAATAATGATGATTATTATGAGTTTGTTACTTGATTTTACAACTTTAATTTAGTGTTTCAATCACTAAACTACAGTTTCATATTCGAACCATTACATTTTCAGCTTATGATGATTTTTCCAAGATCTAGAAATATTATTTTTCAGATGTTGGAAATTGTCAAAAAAGAGCTTGACATCCTTTGTGTCCTGAGGAAGTTTGATTCTGATTGGTTCAGAAATGCTGATGCTTTAAAAACTGAAGATTTCAAGCGACATATTGTTGAGCCTCTAAAAGAGTGGATTGAAGCAAGAATTCCTGTCCGTGCATCACCAACTACTGGTTTGTTTTATTCATACATCATTTATTTTATCTATTTATGTTACAAATGACACTGATGACATTGGTAGATAAAATACTAAGGGAATCCTTTTTCTATTTTTTTCTTCCAAATTTAGATGATAAGACAGTCTAAAATAAAGTTAGTTTTTCTCGCACAATTCCTATAACTACTTTATATTACTTCATGAAAATTCGGAAGAGAGGCAGTTTTTGGCCATGTCAGTTATCCTTTCCTGATCAATATTATAATGTGTGACTAGGGATAACATTGGATTCTCATTCAAGGTGGAAACACCATATCAATGATAAATGCCAGAAGCTGAAACATATAATACATAAATTTTATAATATTAAGTTAAATAACAAAAATATAATAAAATTGATATATTTTGCTTATGCACAGTCTGTGCTCCAATATGGAATCTTGATTTGGGGTGGGGCTTTCAACTGTCATTTCAATAAAATGTTTGTTGTCCAAAAACATATTCTTAGAGCTGCCTTGGGTAAGCCTTGGCTGCATCCCACTGCCGAGCTTTTCCAAGAAATGTGCGTTCTCACTCTAAAACAGCTTTATGTTAAGAGCTTAATTCTATTTATAAATAGGAATTCAGAATCATTTATCACCCACCCGAACCCATACAATATTCGAAGCGCAAGAGTAGAATGTCCCCGAACTGACCTTTCCATTTGCAGAAAACAATATGTGTATAATTGTGAAAGAATTTTCAACAGTATTCCACAAAATTTCATCACATCCAAGCCGGTTGGGCATGTTAAAAAACGCATAGAAAATTGTATTCGTACCGATTTAAATTCTGTCATATCTCTTATCAACTGAACTCTACACCTTGGCTTTTCCTATTTCCATTAGCTACATTTTCATGTTTTTGTATTAAGTCTTCTTCTTCAGTTTATCTTCATAATTTGTCTCCTTTCTTACTACAGCATTATTATAATGGATATTTAAGTTTTTACATGTTTATATTGTGAAAAACTTTTGATTATCTTTGATCTAAGAATCTTTGAAATTTCATATCAATTCATAAAAAAAAATTCAGCACTTGGCCTCTGCGCTCAGGTTTTCTTAACCTTGCAGGGACCCTCCTTATATAATATATATCTTCCTTATACTACCTACTGTATATCTAACTATTATGTTATGTATTTTATACTTTAAGTTTCTAACTTTGTAACCATCATTAAGGATAAATATATTTGATTTGATTATAAAATTTAAAATAAAATGTTTAATAATTACATTATACAGGGTGATTCATAATTATGGTAAAATAATTCAATAGGTGATAGTAGAGGTAAAAATAAGAAAAAAAGTTCTTATAAACATATATCCATAAACGCTTCATTAGCGAGCTATACAGGGTGAAAGATTTCGCCCAGAATTCAGTTCCTCTGGTGAAATATACCAATGCTGAATTGTTTGGGGACTAGTTTTTGAAAAACTTATGCTGTATTCATATGGGAAAATTTTTGAAAAAGTGAATAAAACTAGTCTGGAAACTGTGTGTGTAGTTTTTGAGAAAAAAATTGAAATATGCAAAAAATCTAGGTTGAAAAACACAGACTTCTACGTTTGATGCCCAATAACTTTCTTTAATGACCAGTAAACGAATAATTAATGTATTCGTATGTAGTACATTACACCACAAAAATTTGCTGTTTTATGAGGAGAGAACTAATAGCTCCTAAGTTGTAGCTGATTGCAAATAAAATATTCGGTTTTTTATGAAAAGTTTTTTTTAAATGAAATTAGCATATCTAAATGACATTAAACTTATACCAAAAGACTAGTAGATTATGCCATTAAGCCTGGGAGGAAGCTCGAACAGAAGTAGATGATCTCCTATGATTCCTGCCCAAATATTTACTGAAAACTGATGTTGTGGAAGATTAGGATTGATGGCATGAGGATTATCAGCTGCCCAAATATGTTGGTTGTGGACGATAACGATAGCTGTTCTTGTAAAGTGTGCCTCGTCGGTAAATAGAACGGTTGTTAAAAAGTTTGGGTAAACAAGTTTTACTAAAAACCATCGGCAAATACCAGCACGGAGAATACAGTCTTGTGGCAATAGAGCATGAACTTTCTGGAGGTGGTATGGATGTAATTGTTGCTCTTTTAGTATCCTCCAAATATTAGATTGATTGACATTAAACTGCACTGACAATATTATCTTGTGCTCTTCTCTGGATGTTCATAAATTCCATTAAGAACTTGTTCTTCTAACTCAACAGTCATAGTAGATCGGGGTCTGCCTGCATAAATGTGCTCTTTGGATATCAAAGAATCTGTTTCAGACAGACGTTGATGAATAGTGGCAAAAAACCTTGAACTTGGACATATTCGGTTATTAAAGTTCTCTTGATACAAACGTCTTGCTTGTACTATTACAGTAGTGTCCCATTCCATACATTAAATGCATGTCAGCTAATTAGGAATATGAATAATGTCTAAAATTACCTGCCATTCTTTAAAAAGTTAACTTTTAACACAAAAGCAAAGTGAATTGGTTACAAATAACTGGTCAATAGATTAAACAAAAAACACAGTGCGGTTACAGTAGGCCTAACTTACAGTTTTTTTTGTTCAACAGTGAGCTAAAATATTTCTGAAAATAATTTTCAGCTGATAATTCCTTTTAAATATTTTCTTATTCAAAACAAAATTAATCAGCTGTTTTGGAACAGATGTTATTAAAATCCATGTTTTATTTGCAATCAGCTACAACCTATGAGTTATTAGTTCTCTCCTCATAAAACAGCAGATTTTTGTGGTGTAATGTACTACATAAGAATACATTTTATTCAACTTTTATTCAAATTTAGTTTACACATAATCCTTTTCAGAATCAAATTCTCTACAATTTTTATTGCGAAAAATTATTCGTTTACTGGTCACTAAAGAAAGTTATTAGGCATCAAACGTAGAAGTCTGTGTTTTTCTACCTAGATTTTTTGCATATTTCAACTTTTTTCTCAAAAACTACTCACACTACAGACTAGTTTTTATTGAATTATTCAGACTCTCATAATTGAGGTATCATTGTCAACGCAGTTAAGATACTCTTCAAGGGAGTAAAAAGTATTTTTTCAACTAAGCGGATAATGCATTTTTCAATGGGTAGCCTTCTTACTGTGAGCAGCAATTTATCGAATAGTAGATGTTGCTGGTATTTTTGGCTTTTCAATGTTTTACTTAGCCTAAAATTTGGTGTGATTAGGTTCTCTCTATGTCTGGTCAGATATTCATGTTGGTGACGATGTCTTGGAGAATCATTCATGTTTTTTCACGTATATTAAATTACAATATATTTACATTGATGGTAATTTATGTAAAATTTTGTAGATAAATTATATATCATTGAAGATATCGGGCTGAATGTTTCCCTGAATCTTCCTAATGAAGTTATGCTTTTAATATACCATACCATATAGAAAATATTTCTATTCATTTAAACAATGTTGAAAAACAATTGAAATGCAAAATTTTGTCCTTGAAATACACATTTTATTATGTAACTTATACAAGATACAATATTTCAAGTATTAGGGTATTGCGCTCTTTAACAAAGTGGCTTGTTTAAGCCGCGTTTACACCAAAGTTTTTAACAAAATGTTTATTTCTCCGTCCTTATAGATTCTATTAGATTGAACATAACTTATAATACACATGATGAGCATATGTGCTTGTCAAGTTCCGTTCAACCTAATAGAATCTATTAGGACGGAAAATTAAACATTTTGTTGATAACTTTGGTGTAAACGCATTTAATGATTCAGAAAGATCAGTCCCTTACGACATCATTTATAATCGTTTCGTTCTCTAGAAGAAATGCAGCCAGGGAAAATTGAATCAACCATTCAGACAATTTTGTCACTATTGAAAGATGGATCTTTGCTTCTCGCCGATTTCACAGATTTTGTGACGTTTGCATTAAGAAAGGTCAGTTGTGCTCGTCTAACATAAAACATAAAACTATTCAAAAATATAAGTTATTAAAACTAATTTCTAAACATTTAATACATATTTTATACTGATTATAATCAGACTAGCTTTATATTTGTTTATTGAGTTGTATCAGTTGGATACTTAATTTAACATTGTTTACAGAGATTTTGTAGAATTGTTTCACAATGAAATAGACATAATTCGTTGGATTGCTATACTTTAATAATTTTATTTTTTATTAATACAAAATAATACAAGTCATTGGCCATGGCATAATCGTCAGTTCCCAATAAATAGCTGGCCAATAAAACAAGAAGAAATTAGTATTTATGTGAAAAAATGTTGAATTTTTTCCAATTAATTGAAAATTAGTGAAAAGAAAATGTCAATTTTTTTTAATCAAGTTCACATTCAAGAAACTTAGTATATTAATTCATCCATTCAAAGAACATCCGGTTCCAGTATAGTTAACTTTCTATATAAAGTCAATTTGGCCATTGACTGTCACGCTTCTGATTGGCTAGCTCGATCACGTGGTACAAGTCCGCCATTAAGATTCCAAACAAACTTTATAATCCTATCTTATCGCATTTGAAATTTGGAACTTACACGTCTTTTACTGATTAGAAACATGAATGTACGATCAGTTCGGTTTAACATTTTGGAATGGAAATTGATTAAAAAACACTAATAAAGCTTGAAACATACTTTTTTCTTCTTTCGAGCTCCTCGCGGACCAATTGCAGAGCTTTCTTGGACCATTCATTGTGAACTACTGATCCAGATAGATCTAATACTAACTTCTAATAACCTAAATCTAACTTCCAATAATCTAATTTTTAAGAATATTTTCAATTCAGCTTGTAATTATCTATAACTCCAAGTTTTTGTACTCCAGAACTACATTAATCTAGGCATTTTTGTGAATTTCAGGGTGATCCACTTGCTATTGAAGTTGTCACTAGACACAAAAATCTGAAGCCAGTGATCAATGTCCTTTTTTCACTAATGAAGGCCAGTTTGGATGAAGTTGCGTCCCCAAATTTTTCGAAGCAGAGGGTTAAAATTACTTTGAGAGTTTGTATGGTGAGTAATCTGATTTCTTCTATTCGACTATTGAATCTTCAATATTTGTTTTGATAACATTGATGTTTCAAGAGAATTCTTATCAAATCTCGATAGTTTAAAAACTGTCATCCGATTAGTTAATATTATGGTACAATTAGATTCACTGTATACTGTCAGCATTCCTCAAAGAAAATAATTAGATTTATAAAAGTACAGTAATTTAAAATTGGTTATTCATAGAGAAAATTACAATCCTTTGATGTCTTAGGTTCTCATGCAGATCCTCGGTTTAAACGGAGACATGTCAGCTGTTTAAACCCCGTATGAAACACATTATAATAAATGCAACCATATCTACAAGTAAACGAGGTTTAGCGTTAAACGTAGTGTTAGCATTATTATTCCAGTTTATAAAATCTTGAATTTAATTAGAGAATATTAATTATTAATAATGGGACAAGACTTACACCATTATTTATTTCTTCTTGTAATAACAGTTCTCAAATTTCTCATCAAAGTAAAAATGTTCCTTCATCATTTATTTTGCATTATTCCAAGTCTAGAAAATCAACATTTTAAATTATATAGTGGGATTCACATCAAACTGTCGGCATTATTTGAATGAGAAGCGTAGGTTATCCCTACAAGGATTAATGACAGTTTAATGAGGATTTCATTGTAGCATAATACAATATTTTCTTACACAATTATTAATTTTTAATGAACCATTGATTAATCTATTAGACGACATTATCTCCTCACTCAAATTGTCATCAACATTTTTCTCAATAAAAATGAATATCGATTTATTTTTATCTTCCAATTTTTACAGGCAATTATCAAAGAAATAATATTGATCATAATGGAAAATAACTATAATGACGGAAGGCGTGTAGCACAGGCAACATTGGGTAAAATTGTGAATCTGATCTTCGAAACTAAAAGCGAAGTTCTGCCTGGATCAATTTTGGCACATTTCGTCTATCCTTGGTTCAGAATCATCTTTGAATACTGTATGCCACCATTGTAAGTACTACTAATACTTTTAAAGTCCTGTCCAGATGCTCAAGTTTACCATCAGTCGTTTTCTCAAGCAAAAGACGGATCGTTTGGTTCAAGCAAAAGACGGATGTAAAATTGCGTCCACACGCATCCGTCTTATGTCGTCCGTTTTCCTATTTTTGATATTGTTCATTGAGTCTGAATTGTATACGGTTGACATATATCCGGTAGATGAGTGATAATTATATCGTATTTTTCGCTGATTCAACTGGATAATGCTGTATTTAACAACATAATGACAAAAATATTACTCGCTAAATGTCATATCTCGAGACACAGTGATTGTAAATGGATTGAGATTTTGAAGATAGTATTCTTATCAACAATATAGAACATCTTAATATATCATGATAGTAAATCATAATATCAACGTCAAATTCTGAGAGTATCATGAGAATCAAGAAAGAAGAAAAGGTTTAAATGGCGTTACATATCATCGATAAAAAAATTGCTTATTTTCAAGTACTCGCGAGGCATTTTATTAATTTTAGGGCGCTGAATCCAAATCTGAAATCACAATTTCTCTATCTCCATTTTTACGCGATTTAGGTTTTGGTGGATAGGCAAAAGACGGACGGTTTGATGGAAGAAGATTCACGGCCGATACATTTTAAGTTTGACGACTTAAGCTTGAAGACCCGTCCATTTAACCGTCCAGACGCAACGACTTACATGTTCCGACTTTTGCTTGAGCAAAAGACTGAAGCTAAACTTGAGCGTCTGGATAATCCGACCGGGCTTTAATATTGATAATTAAAGATGGTTCATTGACGAGAAAAAGCTTGAAATAGCAGCGACGTAAAGGCAGTCACGTGCCTGAACTGAATCTATTGTCGAAGTTCCAACTAATAATAATATTAATGGTTTCGACTTAATAATAGAAGTTTGGAGTATCTAACTCCACATCTGTTGAAATGTTGAAACTCCACAAATGTTGAATAATCAATGTATTTGTAAGAATAATAATTATTATTATAGTAGGATTTGATTGAGTTTGTTATTCTGCCAGGATTGTTTGTTTTTCTAAAGGGTTTTAACTGATTTTCTGTCATATAGATTAATAAAAAGGGAAAGAATAAAATGGTGGAAGTAGATAAAAGAATATTACTGGAGTAAAAACTATATTCTATTCAACATTCAGCAGCTCATTATTTTCACGTATTACATTATACAATATATAGTATGTTTTTTTCGTAAATTTTCATTACATTTTTTCTTAGGATTCTTTCTACTGACGACCTACTAGACTGGGAAATATTATTGCAAAAGTATCCTGAAATTGCATACTTGATCAATCTTCTATGTACAAGAACTGGTAAGTGCAATTGATTTAATATATTGAATCAAATTTTGATATAACGCGTGACCCAGAATAACGGGAACTTTTAAAAACGTAATTTTTATAAAACAAAAGTGAGAAGGGGAAACATAATTTTATTATAGCAATGAAAAATTTAAAGCTTGCCATTCAAGGATCATTTATCATTTTTTTTTAAATTGCGCCGTCATGATTTCTAATCGATCGCTGCAACATTTAAATTTGGATATAGTGAATTTCATTCTGAATTATCTGTTCTAATTCAACGACAGTTTTTTATACTAAGGGTGATGCCCACATAAGCTCTTAGAGGCTTGTGCGAGGGTAATGAGTGAGTGGGATGATGATGAGAGATGACGACTACTTTTTAGGTAGTCGTGACCGACGGCTTATCGTCTCCTCCGAAAGATGGGGTGGCCGTATCTATGTGATTGTGCTGTGGTCAAAAACATTTTGCCCCGGTCGAGATTCGAACTCGGGCGCTCTTGATTATTAGACCGGCGCGTGATCACTTACTCCAACGAGCCACCCATTTGGTCGAGTTGTGGAAATTTTTGAATCGAGAGCTTGCACAAAAATAATCTGTGATGACATAACAAGATATGAAGACTTGGTTTTATCACCAAAGAGTTAAGAATTAACCAAACTATGATGTTCGAGAGAGTCGTCTCATTTCGACTACTCTTTTCATGATTCATTCAACTTCAAAATCTTGAAACATACATTTTTCGGGGACAATATTTCACTTTTCACCCTGTAAATGTATTCGCAGTAGATATACACCAGTTTTATTGGTACAGTTTTTTAGAATATTTCCAAAGATTTAAAATGGCATCTGGTTGGAGGCTTCAAGTCCATATTCCACGGCTGGAGCGTCATCGGAAAAATAGAGAAAAGTACTGTTTGCAGCGGAAAACACGCTTTTTCCACCAAATGCCAATCCCAACAAATAGAAAACCGTGTAACTCATGACTCATTGAAGGTACAAACTTGGGAATAGTATCAATCTCTTTGTAATGATGTGTAGAAAGAGATTATCCATGATGGCAATCTCAAACATGTTTGACATAATAAAAAAAGGCGATTTTCAAGAAATCGTATGATTATTTTGGAGCTTCCAGATAGCTGAATTGATCCGATATAAGAAATAAAGTGAATTGAAAATTGAAATATCCTCGACATTATTAGAACTACATAAGATTTCTTGAAAATCGACATATTTTTGCCGCCATCTTGTTTTTTTATAGTGACACATTCTTGAGATTGCCATCATGGTTTCATGGATAATCTCTTTCTACACATTACAAAGAGATTGATACCATTCCCAAGCCTGTACCTTCAAGGAGTCATGAGTTACACGGTTTTCTAATTGTTGAGATTGGCATTTGGTGGAAAAAGCGTATTTTCCTCTTTTCTCTCTTTTTCCGATGACTCTCTAGCCATGGAATATGGACTTACAGCCTCCAACCAGATGTCATTTTAAATATTCTAAAAAACTGTACCAATAAAACTGGTGTATATCTACTGCGAATACATTTACAGGGTGAAAAGTGAAATATTGTCCCCGAAAAATGAATGCTTCAAGTTTTTGAAGTTGAATAATCATGAAAAGAGTGGTCGAAATGAGACGATTCTCTCGAACATCATAGTTTGGTTGATTCTAGACACTTTGGTGATAAAACCAATTCGATATCTCTCAAAATAACTGAATTTTCTGTCAATAATGACCGTCATCTTGCATTTTTCAATGATGTCGAATATTTTCGTTGTTTCCATCATCAATATTCTTATTCGACTTGCTGTAACGAAGAGATTGAGACCATTTGCTAGTCTCTATCTTGAAGTAGTCATGAAAAATCGATTTTATAGTTCTAGCTTTTCATCTCAAGCGTATGGAAAAACGCACCAGAAATCATGCAGGGTTTTCTTTTGAGGACGCTGGAGAACTCATTTTTGACGACAGCGCGTGAATATATATCGTACCAAAGTGACCATATAATTATATCGTACCAAAAAACGCTCTAAATTTCATAGATTTGAAATGTACGAAAAAAGTTATAATGAATAAAATTTGAAAAAAATTAGAAAACAAGCTTTTTTGGGCTTTTAAAGGTTATAACTAAAAAAATATGCGTTTTAGAGGAAAATTTTATAAAACAAAAATTTTAGAGGAATATTTTAAAAATATTTTCGTCTAAAAAATGGTTGAATATCTTAACGGTTATTGAAATACAAGCGATATAGCAAAACCCTTAAAATTTTGGCGGCCATCTTGTTTCAGGTGTTTGCCTGTGATTTCGACTTATCATCACGATCCTTATTATGCTAGACCTAACGAAGTTATCTTTAACGGCTGTTACCCAAAATGACCACGGAATGACATTTGCGCCCAGACTAAAGCCCACCAAAATATATTTTAGAAAATCTTAGTTTTTTTATAGAGCTAAGATAATTTTCATCATGTTCTCGTACAAATTAATAAGTAGATAGAAAAGTTTACTTTCAAGTAATTTTATTTTATAATAGCTTAAAAGTGTTATTTAAACTGTCTTCTACACTCTCACTAATATAATATTAATATTATTCTCCTTTCTTTCCTGTACACTTTTTTTTTTAATTGCCTTTCTATTGTTCAAAAAATACACTATACTCTCCAAAGTATTATGAGATGTTGTTCACAATATTATTGATGAATTATTATTAATTTATCATGTTTCTGTGCTCATATGCAATCTATATTCTATTGTATAATATCTCTCAAGCTGTATGAATCCATATTTTTTTGTTGTTTCAGATGAAGACCGACCTTCAAAGCTCCAAAATAGTGCAATGGAGCTAATATATTTTCCTGAAAAATACATCGCTGAGTGCTGACGTTTGAAACTAGGTAGTACGATGTTAATCCTAAGATATGAGATAAAATGTTTATTTATCCAATTACAGTTGAATATCGTCAACTAAAATACAAATAAAATATATCGTCAATAAATACATGTTGAAATTATATTGATAGGAAACAAAAATAAAACAGACTGTAGTATGTTAAATTGCGATACGAATTATCAAAAAAATAAAATAACATAGTGAGAACAAAAAATAGTAGCAGATCATACAGTACTTGCTACTATATAATATTATTACCTACCTACCTGTTAGTTTGAAGGACGTCAATATACTGTTGAACTGTTGGTAGGCTTTGTCACATTTTATCCCGAGGTCGGTTTGAATTTGTTGAGTGGATTGCTGGTAGATGAGAATTTCAAGTGTAATGGAAGCTTATTATAAAATTTGCAACCTGCGTAACTTGGCTTGCTCTCAAACAGCTTCCTCATATTTGGCTGAATAACAAAACTCTCTTTTCCTTCTTCTCGTTATTAGAAGAGTGCCTATCGGCGATAAGTCTCAAATAAATTATATTTTTTACAGTGAGCATTATAAGTCGGAAGAGGTAAATCGAGGGCACAGTCAGTAAAACGACAATCGTCTGGAAAAATCTATACAGGTGTGATTATATGTGCCTTCTTTTGTAATATATAAGGACTCTTCGCATATTTTCCTTTGAGGTACTACCCCGAATCTCTGTTCGATATGTCATGTAACAATAGGAAATTATAAAATATGCAACTTTGACAGAATTTTAAGGAACATTTTCAAACAGACTTCTTATAAGGAAGAGAGTTCTTGAAATCATCAATATGCAATGTCTATGTCAACCTGTCACCAAATTTCATCCTATTAACTGAGTCAGTGTACACAATGATATCCTCTCTAACACTTGATTGAGATATTATGGAATCTCATCACTTGAAGGCTTGTTATACAGAGCCACAGCTGTGGTCGCAATTAGTGATTTTCGGAGAAATCACCACAATCACATCATAAATAACAGTCTAATCGGTGCTGTTGCTTTGTTTAATAGGGTTCTCGAAAGGACACCTTTTGGCAACCAGCATCTTCGATAATAAATGGTGGTTTGAAATAACCAGAGAATCTTTGAAACCAAAGGAAATAATCCTACGATGAGAATTTTTTTCTCATCATAATTCCTTATTTCAACAGTATTCAACTTACTATATTATACTATTATCAGTATTCATCTACATATCAGTATTATATTTACTATATTATATTAAACAATTATAAATAGGTAATATAATTAATTTGAAGCCAGGAGCAATTTATTAAGATATGTCTTGAAAATGAAAAAGCTTTTTATTTTAAAAATTACATCGTAAATATATTATGTCTGTCTAGCATCCATCACAATGTTCCATAATTAATTCGAATGAAAATTATAAAAATCTTAATAATTTGAAGAGATTTTGTTATTTTAAGATTTTGATACCAAACAATTGAGTAATGGAAGACTGGAATAAGTACAAATTATTCTATTTTGTGTGGATTCCTGTATCGAATAATTGAGTATTAGAAAATGTTAATAAGTTCAAATATAATTTTTATAATATTGTATAATTTGAGATTATAATATGAATGAGATATGAATATAAGTGTGAGATTCTCCACTTGATAAATAAGAAGTCAGATTAAAAAAACTGACATTCTTTGGATTCGGCATTATTTTTATTGATCTCTAAATAGTGAGAGAATAAAACTTTAGTATCTAGCTCATTAAATATTACTTATTGAATTGATAATTTTGCTTAGTAATTTGTAAAAGTGAGGTAAGTTATTTTTTATAACTTGATTTTTGAAATGTAAATAAATGTTAATTGATTGGTTACCAAAGATAATCTCTGGGATTTAAAAAAAATGGAGAGTCCTTCCATGCAGTAAAAACTGCTCAAATACTATCAAAACTTGGAAATGTATCACGAAGTAGATCGCTTTCAAAGTAAACTTTAGCTGTATAAGAAATAACATAATTATAAGAACAAAAATGCTGTATTTTCAATATTGAAAATTCATTATTTCTTGTATAATTAAACAGAACCTTATTCTAGTGCCTTCATGAACTAAAATTCCTATTTTACGAATCATTTATATTCTCTATTCATTTATATTTATGCTATTGTACTTTTATGTTCCTGAATATCTGAGTTTTCATATAACTCACTAGCTCGAAATAAATAAAATTTTTTAAAAAATATTCAGCATTTATTTTTTCTCTATTTATAGTCCAGGCAATGTATAATCAAAAAAGGATGTAAAAAGAAAAATTTGGTAGACATTGACCCCGCAGTTCTGTTAAGAGTGGTAAAGAGGTATACATATCAGAAGTCCCCACCCTTAACACCGTGCTAAGGGGGTGGGGTGGTTCAAAGATAACATTTTTTGCATGAAATATATAAAAAAACTAAGGATCTTGCAGACATTACTATCCTGTGCAAAATTAAAGCTAACTAAATTTCCTACAGCATTCATCCCTCATTTTTCCCCATATTCATAATAGTTGTCAAGCCTAAAAGTGTGACATTTTTGAAAAACACGTTTGTCTCCAATTTCCTGCGAATTCAAAAATTGGGTTAAAGACAAAACCCTTCAAATTTTTTTTTAAAATGATATTGCGGTCTCTGAATTGAGTCTCTGGTGGTTAAAATATTATGAACTAAGTTTGTGACTCCCATTTCTTGCTTTCAATGACAGAGATAGAAAAAGTTGTCATAATAAGTGATTTTTAAACACAAAATGTGATTCTTGAATGCGTAATTCCACTTAGAGGAAAGGAAGGTTTCCCATTCCCTACAACACTTGTTGGCCACCTAGGATTAGTGGCGAATATAGAGAAACATTTTAGGGCGATCATAACTTTGGAGTAGAAAGCACCTAAACTTTGGGGGAGACACCGGGGGGGGGTCTATTCCATACCCACCACCAAAGGGAGGTCCGGGGAGCCTCCCCCGGAAAATTTCAAAATTAACCTTCAATTTGGTGCGTTTTACGCGATTTCCACTTGAAAACAAACATTCCATTCAAGTATTTTTTGTGTTCAGTAGACCACTTATTATTTCGATTGAAAATTTCATAGGCCTATGGGTTTTTGATAGAATAACAAATAGAATGAAATGGAATAGAATTTTATTAGTCATCCAATTGTATTAAAAAATAGTGATTTTGTAGTAGGCCTGCTCATGATTAGATAACAAGCTAGAATGCATCAATTTTGGCTTCAATAAAACACTATTTCAACCAACTTTAAATCATAGGCTTAGTTTTATGTAACAAGTAATGTAAACAATAAATTGATTTGGTTTTGATTGAAATTTTTTTCATGATTTCTACTTAGTCGCTCAAACTCACTTTTTTTGGGAGGGGGGGGGTTATACAACCTTTTTCAAATATCAGGGGGATGTATCCCATCCCCTTTCCACGGTAGAAACTACGCCCGTTCATCATAACCGTGAAATTTTGGGGGGGTACTCTCTAGAAGAAGCTACTGGAGCTTTGTTCAAGGATATGCATGAAACTGAATAAACTATAATCAGCTATAGCAAAAGCTCTGAATTTCTTCAAAATAATAGATAACAAAAAGTGAACTAACTTTGAAGTGCTATCTGTAGTTTCTCCATCCCCTGCTATCTAATCCGTAAACACTAGACCACTCACTAATAAATAGAAAATAGCTCATAATTAATAATTATTTAATCTGTCATAAACCATGGGCTTTGACAGCTCCTCAAGCACATCAAAATTCAAATTTATTTTCCTTTTTAATTTTCAAAAGTAAAATCAGGATCACTAGAAAGCCAAATAGCGCTGATTGAATGAAAAATCGCAGAGCTTCAGAGTGATGGAACTTTCCAGTCTTCCCACCACCCGGCATTTTCATATTAGATTTTCCCACTTTTGTCCATTTTTTCGAGTCAGTCTCTTTTGTGCCGCTCCTCCGAACACCTAAAGACTCTGACTGGCCAGGACTCTGAACTCACCTTCCAGCCAAAGCTGACGAGATGGTCATCATGAAGGGGATTGGTACCGTGTACTCAATTACAGTAGTTATTCATCATTTTATTAGTTATAATATCATGTTGTTTTTCTTTTATATAGGAATTTAAAAATAATAAATAAAATGTAGAGAATTCTAACCAAGAGGAAAATCGTCAAAATATTAAATACCTGAATAGTTAAAAAAATAATCAAATTGAAATAAATAGAAACTCATTTTCATATGAGATAATTAAGACTTGTTCGATAATAATCTGTTTTCCTTTTCTTCATAGCCTAAATTATTTAACTTTTAACTTAAAAATTTCAAATTTATTTTCTTTTTAAATATTTTAAACCAATAAAATTTTGTATTTCATAGAATGATTTCTTCTTTTTATTCAAGAAATATCTGCTCTACCATCTTCAGCTATGTATCTCCTTTGTAACTTTTCTTCCCATCTGGGAAGTGGTGGAGCCCCCAATATTTTTCAAGAAATTACAACATTGGTTACAAATGGTGATACATATAAATTGTTTTCTTTTAATGTAATGAAATTGTAAAAGCTTACTTGCCGAAACGTCACAAATCAATAATTGCTATTGTAGTGCTATTCTCTCATACTTTATATATATTTCTCGACTTACATAGTACAATGCAACGAAAATATGGTTTTAGATGTTGTTATTTTTTGCGGAAAAAATTCATGTCCCATTTCGGGGGGTGATACATCCCCATATCCACCTGGATACGCCACTGCCGAGGATCGGTCTTATGAATCCAACTTCATTTCGAATCCAGTTTCATGCTCTCGAAGACGTGGGACACAAGTAATACATGATTTCGACACAGACTACAGAGTTTAAAAAAAAATATTAATGGCGAAACCCGCACATCGATAACTCAAACCGTCTCATTGATCTTCACATTTCAAGATAATAATAAATCATACAAAAATTAAATAAATGAGTACGTACCTATATTGAGAATTTAAGAAAATCGAAACTGTCAAATGATATCAGCTTTTTTAAATGAATGGAAAATTATAGAAGTAGCATTCAATCAATTCCAGCTTATTAATTATCAATTATGAATCACAACACATTTTTTCTTATGCACTTTCAATGATATTTCTATTATCCTGAAAAGGACGGAGTGAGTCAATTTCGTTGTTCAATGAACTTGACATGTAAAAAGGTTCAAAAAGTAAGTAGCCTAGGGTACGTGTTCAAATTTTAAGCTGATTGATCAAATTGTTCATAAGTTATTGAAGAACATACGGAAACCCACAGAGAGACAATAACTTTGGCATTGAGTCAAAATTAAGAACTCGCTTCAGTAAGTTATTGAAAAACTTTGTTATTAATAAAATTATAAATTTAGGGCGTTCGAAAATATTTTTCATTCTGTTGATTGCAAGACTTGGAATATTTCTCCAAGAGTATTATTCTATTTATAAAACTTCTTATTTAAAATAAAACAAACTTGTTAATTCTTGGTTCTTTCAATTAATACTAGAAATCTATTTTCCTCTCCTCCCATGTTCCTGGGACATTTCAGGAATATAATATTGTATTAGGCCCATAGCCATACCTTTTTCTCCTGTATTACCGTACGATAAAGGCCTACTACACAACAACTATTTTTACCGGTACCTACTTCTAGACTTTTTTCTGGTTTTCTAAAATTGAATAGTTTTTCAAACTTCTACAGAAAACTGAAGCTATTTAGCACTAGCAGGTAATAACCCGTGCTCCGCAAGAGCCTTATTAAAAATTTTACAAACTGAAAACTAGCTATCTAAAACATATAATATCATATTAAAGATTACAATTTTAATTATTACCAACTCTGATAGATAACATAAAACAATCATAAGATGATTAAATAGCCACAGTAAGATATATGTGAGCTATACTTTTGTGAATAAAGATAGGAGAATAGCGATGCCGATTCTCTGCATCAATTATTTATATTTCTACACTGGCAAAAATATAATTGGCATCGTTGTGGACCTAGAAAAGGATAGTACCACCGGCTTTGTCGAATGATAGACAAGGATAGCAAAACCAAAGTCGATCAAATACTGTCATTATAATGTGGACCTCACTATAGGAACCCTGTAGAGAAGCTATTTTCACTTAAATTATGCAGTTCTAAATTTGTTAATCATGATACAAATAATATACTCCATGCATGTTTCTATTTAAATAATTGACAATCCACATACTAGAAAATTACAAAAATCCTTCAATTTACAATAATTAGTTATTGGATCACAATTATTTGATTTGTCATTCATTGGAATTAGGTTATGACGCCTTCAATGTTTACGTTTTGCCTCACCCGTATGGCAAAAACGCGTCCACACGTACATTCAATGCTCGTCCGAGGCGCCTTTGAGCACGCCATAATACCGACAGGGTTCTCGTTCGCCCACATGCCTCAACGAACAGTGTCCAGACGTGCGAATGCAAGCCCATACACGTATGCTCACCCGAGGCAAACGTACGTGTGTACACCGTTTATCTCATACGCATTATAAGCAGGACCTCCTAAATATTTAGGATGTCCTGATATAAGCCAATTCTTTTCTTTATTACTTTACGGTATATTTTAGAAAATTATAAATTTGAATTATAGACGCTTATAAATAATGAGCATAGGCGCTAATAATTATGAAAAAATAAATTGTAGGCACAGCAATTATGAATACTGTATGAATAAATAGGTAAATATAAAAAAGCACAGTAATTATTTTTGTTATTGAACTCACACAGTTAGTACATCTTTAGTCCACTGGCGCACTATCCGCGTTTTGTAGTTAGGAGAACGTCCGCTTTAGCACTGATAAAGAACTTGCATATTTAGCCTTTCGTGAAAACAAATCTCTTTTCGAACTGAAACTGAAGTGAAACTGAATCATTTTCAAACAATACTTTGAGGTTGAGCTTTAAGGTTATTATTAGTTAGGAATAGCGTGGAGTTGTGCTGTTTAGTGCATAAATAAGGCATTCGACATTTAGTATAGATTAAATTTAAATTTGATCACAAGTTACAACTTGTTTAAAAAATGTGATATTTGCTTTTAATTATCAGTTGAATTTTATCAAAAAACGTTTCAGTTTGATAATGGCTACAAAGGAACCTTTAGCGTGAGTATAAATTTGTTTGCAATTATTGATCCTACTGTATTTGATAGCTTTGGTGTAATAGAAATATAAGTAAATTTGAATCATCTTCAACAATTATTGAAAAAGTCACGACGCTTCATTTTATTATTAACTGTGAGGCACGTTTCACATTCAAACAACAGGCTGAGTGCTAGCCTCCAACGGGACACCAAGTCACCCCAAGTGACCAAGATAGTCTCCGCTCTCCGACACTACGAGTGAGTTGCGTTGTGTTGGTTTTTATAGCGTTCATCACACCATGAATACCAGTTGAAACTTCAGGTTTTGGAAGCCGAATAGTATCTAACTTGTCAGTCTGGACACCATTCCCTTTGGCTTTTAGTCTTATTGATGTCGCAGCTTGCTTGACACTTCAGAATCTCACTTCCAACCCAGCATTGTGTTCTTATGTAATAAGGCTTTAGTGGTGTTCAATGTTAAATGTTTCAAAATACATTTTTTGAAGATTTTTTCAAATTTTAATTATTATTGCTGAAGACAAATTGAATAAACATGTCCTATTTTTCTCCTCATTAATTAATTCATAGTTAATTCAATTTTACAGTCTCTAAATGAGAAAATGTAAATTTTAAGGACAACCCTAGCTACGAGGCTGGAGTAGTCGTTAAGGAATTGCACCTTTAAGGGGAAGCCTATACGACCTAAATATCGGCGTAGACTTAGGGTTTTCATAGATTGGGATTATTTCAAAAATGTATCAATTAACTTAAACGCAACAAGTAGAATTAAAACGGTGTCAGGTTTTTCTTTTTCTATACATATTTGGAAATGCATTTAGGCTATTTTCTTTTTTCATTATTCAATCACTGTTCATAATAATAATAATAATTTAATACTTGTCATCAGCGAGCCGAGATCTTGATCCAATATTTATTTATCCAACTTAGTCATTATAATGTAGGTGTAGTGGTACCTTTAGGTGAGTTCCAAATGATTGAAAAGTGATTTTCAAACTCATGAATATTTTGAGAAAAGGGGGTAACAGGCGTAAGTATTAAAGTAGCCTATGTTATGTGTTTGAAGTGACGGATTCAAGGATCCAACCTCACACGTCAACAAAAGCTTATTGTGTGTCCCAAGTAGTGATGTGGATCGGGAATATTCTCAGTGGGAAGGAACTTATGATTTGGCAATATTTCCGAAGCCAAGAAATTTTGGGAATTTAATGGAATTTATGGGAACTTGAGGGATGTTATAAAAAAGATTGGAATTGATCAATCCGACTCATATTTTACATCAATATAATCAATAAATCATCATTCTATTTGATACTGATCAAGCTCAGCCACATTTTTCATTGTTATAATCAATAAATCATCATTCTTTGAGCCTGTTTTTGCTCACTCACTCACTGTCACCCGTAGCTCTTTTAAGGGTAGTAAGGGGGTAAACATATCAAAAGTCCTCACTCCTACCCCCTGTACTAAGATCGTGGGGGTGGTTTGAAAGTGCCATATTACTTTCCTTGCCCTATTACCATAGGTAAGGAAAGTATTGCTTTCCGAAAAAAATTAAGGTACCCCAATTTCTAAATGTGTGTGTTTGTGTGTGTGTACACAATCCTATCTCATCTCCCAATTAACGGAATGACTTGAAATTTGGAGCTTAAGGTCCTTACAATATAAGGATCCGACACGAACAATTTCGATCAAATGCAATTCAAGATGGCGTATAAAATGGCAAAAATGTTATCAAAAACAGAGCTTTTCGCAATTTACTCCAAAACGGCTTCAACGATTTTGATCAAATTCATAATGAAATAGTCATTGATAAGCTCTATCAACTGCCACAAGTCTCATATCTGTAAAAATTTCAGGAGCTGCGCCCCATCTATGCAAAATTTGATTTTAGATTCCCAATTATCAGGCTTCAGATGCAATTTAAACAAAAAATGTCGAGTTAAAAAGATTGAGCATGAAAATCTCTACAATTAATGTTCAGTAACATTTTTACCTAAAATTGAAAATAAGCTCAAAATTCGAGAAAATGTGATTATCCAATTGCAACTGTTGGCAACTGTTGATTCTATTAAATGATTCACTATGAAGAGATAGCAGACCTCGTATGTCTCCAGCGTTATTGTTTGTCACCAACTGGCTCAGATCTTTGTTTATAAGTAGTAGACTTGAGATGCGCGTGAACACTAGCGTAAGGTGATCAATTTTCAAAACGGCAAGAAAAGTGGTGTGAGTGCGCCACACCAGATTTTTTTGTTTTTGCATATATCTCGAACAATATGCGCCTTTCGGAAATTTTTGTCGAACACAATCATAATATTAAAGCTCACAAATAATCCTACAAGTTTCATTTCCAAGATTTTTCCATATCTCTCATAGTTTTCTAGGTAGCTCTAAGGTATCACATTTTGAAGAAAAATCCTTCCGGCTCCGATTTCTTATTCTTTTTGGAATAACTTTTTAATGATTCATTGAAAAAATCCGTGCTAATCATGGGCTCATAGAGCATTATATTCTCTTCAATTTCATCTATGGTCTCATTATTTTACGCATCTCCCAACGATTGTTGCAGCCGTTATAGTGTTGAGTGTGAAATCTTCAGTTCAACAACAATAGATCAATTGTCAGGAAAATTGGGAGGGAATGTTTGGAACACAATATTTGACTTCGCAGCTTTGTTTGAACTAGTTAGAAGGTAGTTAGAAGAATATATCAAAAGTCCTCATCCTAAGGGATGAGGGTATTTTAAAAGTTGCATTTCTCTTTTCTGGCTGATACGCATGTAATTGGGAAACAATTAATTTCAGCGACATGGCTAACTGACTAAAAATGAAGCTAGATAAATTTTCTGCAGTAGAGTTTTGTGATATCTTCTTTCGTTTTTGAGATATTCACTTTTAAAAGTGTAAAATCTTTGAAAAGACAGTTATTCTTCCAACTTTTTGCACTTTCAGGGCTTATTACTCAACAATAATGCATCGAAAAATGTAATTTTTTACACAGGGGGTAGGAGTGAGGACTCTTAATATGATTACTCCCTTACTATCCTTAAAAGAAGAGCTACGGGGTCAAAAATTGTGTTGTTTGAAAATTGTTCCAAAATTTTCCCTCTATAATCTTTCATTGACTGGACTATAGGAGTATATAAAAGACAGTGAGATGTAGAGTATTCAATTCTCTTCAATTTGATGCATTATTTCATATTTCTATTCTTTCCATCAATTTTTATAGCAGTGTTGAGTGTGGTCGGAGTGAGGACTTTTTACATGCTTACCCCTCACTATCCTTAAAAGGAATGCGAGGTCAAAAATTGGGTTCCAAACTTTTCCCTCTATATCTTTTTGAGCATTCGTTGCATGGACTAGTATCTTATTACAAGTTAAGTGAGCTTCAATGTCTCTTGAAAGGTTGTGAGCTGTGGAATAATTTTCTTTTTAATATTGAATTAAACTCGAGTATGCTCCTTGTTTTAGTTTAGCCTATTTTGCTGTATTTTATAATTTATAATTTTTGGATTAATATTCTACTCTAATCTTTATTTAGGGGGTCAATTATTTTTGTGCGGAGAAATTGAATAAAATTATGCAGTGAAAGTTAAATTACACTCAATACTTTGTTGACTTTGTTTACCTGATTTACAGGCATTTATTAGTAAGTAAAAACATCTTATTCAACTTGTAAGACATAAAATTAGCATGGTAATAGTGGTGCAATTGAATGATTTATTGAGTGCTCATTTCTCCTTTCAGTCTATGAACTTCAAATTACTGCTTTATTTGAACTTACTACATAAGTTATAAGTTATTCTAATAACTTATAATATCGGGGCACCGAGCTTCGCTCGTTTTTTTTTATTTATTGATGAACAGAACACAATTTTCTAAAATGATCGTTGTATAACCTGTTGTATAACAGGTGATTGATACAATGTGTAACAAAAATGTCCTTTTCGGTCATTTCTTATGAAAGAAATCATAAATTTCCTCACGTTTCCATAAAATCACGGGAATTTATGATTTTTTAGAATATATTAATAGTCGCAATAGCGTCGGGCAATGCCTATGTTGGCACAAGCCATGATGCCGCAAATTTCTGCCAGAAAGATAGTGGAGTGTTGTCTCAGTCTTGCACAGAGCTCTGTTCTGGGTGAGTCACTGTACACCCCGTATCCAGATTGCCCTTCAATGAGAGAACTGTCCGTGTACCAGACAAGGCTACCTCTCTTAAAATAGGGCACTTCCTCAGACTCCCATTCCTCTCTGGAGCAGAATTTAAAAGAAAAAGTTTTCACTAAACCTTTTAGACCTTTTCTCCGTACTCATGACATCTGAAATCATTTCAAGCACAGGGCTGTGAGCAACAGCTTTGGTGATTGTGTAGTGACCAGTTCCAGACAGGCCTTCTTTCCATTGGCCTGCGATTTTCAGTCGATAGGCTGATTTTCGTGCTTCTGCCATTATAAAAATGTTCAATGGCAGTAAGCCAAGAGCAACTTCAAGAGTTGCTGACGGGCTGCTCCTGAAAGCTGCAGTGACTAGAAGTGTTTGCATCCTTTATAGACTTGTGAGTTGGCTGTGGCTGTAACCTGGTTCACCTTTGTCCACCAGACTAGTGATCCATAAGTTACCTGACGCCTTATTACTGCCTTGTACAGCCACAGAGCTATGTGAGGCCACATCCCCCACATGGAGCCTGCAAATCTCCTGGACGTCATAAGGACCCATTTTGCTTTATGCAGTAACCATGATGTATCCATGTGGCTTCTGTTTGTCGAAAATATTTTTATATTGATTTAATTTTTTTTTTAAATTTTAACATTAGAAACCATCAAGTATCTCAGAGGTGGCCTACATATGAACTGTCAAGTCTTGAGCATATCCAACAAATATGTTGCATACTCTGAGCGTTTCGCACATTTATGGCTTGTTCAGATGTGAAAATCACCCAAAAATTTTTGGTGAACACTGCAGACGGTATAATTTGTGCACTATCTAACTATGATTAATTGTAGTCTACCCTGAGAGATACAAAGTTGATGCCATTAAGATCTCCTTGAACTACATCTACAAATTAATTTTCTTTCAGGTACTGGCGTAGCCTTTACGAGCTCATTTCAGGACTCAAGTCAGGTGTAAGCCACGATTATATGAAAGACCAGCTGAAAGGCATTGAAACTCAAATTCTGGAAGGATTAAACTATTTCAAGAAACCCTTGCCTTGCAATCAGGATGATGAAACTTTAAAAAAATCAAAGGACTCCAAGATGTATAATCTTGTAAAGAAATTATCTGCTATGATTGTAAGTACACTCACTGTAGACTGATGTCTTGATATTGTTTTTTTTCTATGACGAAATATATCCAGCGCAGGTAATAATGTATTCAAGGTATTAAGGTAATCAAGGAGGAATTGAATTGAACAATATATCATGTTAGGAAAATATTCATTTGCAAAGTAATAATCTGAGCGCGGATACGAGTTGTTTGCCCAACAAATATTACTTCATATGAAAGAAATTGGAAAATATATTCAACGAAATGGTACTTGTCACGTGGTATTTTAGCACCACAAAATATTTTTGAAATGAACTATTGAACTTTAATAGAATTATAAAATAGAAAAGAACCTAGTCAAAGAACCACTCAAGTAAAATCGAATGTTGTTAGCGATAAAGAGTAATTGTATTATCTAATGTGATAAGAAAAAACATGCATAATTGTAATTCAACAATAATGAGGATCCATTGGCAGAATTAAAAATTATAAAGCGGCTTATTTATTATTGGCAGATCATAAAAAATAAAAGTTTGCATGTAAATTTTAGGTTAGAATTGTTTGTTTATGTCTTTAAATGAATCAATCGATCTAGGATAAATCGATAGTTATTTGAATCAACACCTAACGAATCAGCTGATTGTTCGATCAACCAGTACAAGTTGAATTATAAAGTTTACTCACAAAAGATGTATTATATATACTAAGGAAGGTTTATGTAAATGAATAGGGACAACTATTATTGCTGCATAAATATTTATTACAATCTAAAAAAGTACGAAAATCAAGAGTATACAAAACTCATATAAAAAATAAAATGTATATTGCATGATAGTATCATATATCACAATTTATTTATTAGAATAGTCTAAGACAATCACTCCATATATTTATATAAAAACTTTTTATTTATTTTTCTATAATAAAGTTGAAGAAACCCTGAATCTGAAGTAACCAATTGTTTTGAGTTTTGCTAAATTAAAAGCCAATCAGAAGGAAGCTTACAAATTGTTCAAGGAAGGGATAAAATTTTTCTGGAAATCTCTTCTCTTTGGCTTGTGATCTCGTTCTGAAAGGATGCACATGGAAATTAGGGTCTTCCTTCTTGTTAAATTTTAAAAAATTATCAAGCCAATCCTTTTTTTAAATGTGAACTATTTGTAATTAATGTTTATTTATCTGTGAACTCAGTGTTGTTGAAGAGTTCTTAATTGTAATCAGTTCCCATAAATATATCTTTAATACTGAAAGAAATCTATATGGGCGCGAGCCCAGCCAAGACGAAAAGGACCTGCATAATTAATTATTGGAAATAATTAATTCACTCTACAAGACCTCCAAGAACATCATTAATGTGAGTGTTAGTTCAAACTCATTTTATAAAGGCCTTTTAATTAGAGTTGGGGAATTAATCAAAGCGCTATATAAATAAATTCAAGTCAAGGAAAATTTGCAACGTGTTGAGTGCTATCATATAGTTTATAAGAACGTTTTATAAATTTTATTTGATTTATGTAGGAAGCTTACTTCCATGCACGGCACGGACTCATAAAAAACCCTGAGATTTTTTATTTAATATTAATTTAATAATTATTATTTGCTAATTGATCAAAGCATGTCCTATTAAATCTACAGACCGAACAGGTTTTAAATTGTACAATTCTGAATTGACTTGAAGCCCATATATCAGTATCAAATACAAATTTATAATTTTTAAAGCTCACTACTGTGAATGCTATTAAACCTTGTGATAATTGTTAAACTGTTAAGGAATTTATATATATTGGAATTATAAATATAAGAATATTTTATATATATTATTTTATGGGAATATATTTTGTGTTTTATGTCAGCATACAAAATCATAGAAGTTTATATTTTTATCCTAATTCATCTCGTGATATACAGTTTGAGCTGTCTCAGTGCCAAAAGAAAAAAATATTCTGCAGCATATAAAATTAGTGAATCAATTAATATTGATCTTATTAAGAGCATTCAGTACTTATCATCCTTTGATGATAGTCATACTAGTCCGCCAGAAAAAACATATTGATAATTATATTATAAAGGTTCCAGCTATTTCATATAAGGATCCAGAGAGCTTCAAGAACTGGCGTTGTAAGTTCTAAGGAATTTCAGAAGGATAAATTGGTGGATACCTGTATTCATAGCGAGTGTTTTAAAAATCAACTAGAAAAATCCATAGTTGGTCTTCATTATCCTCAATTGGATACATGGTTACTGATAATCAGTCATCAACTATCTTTTTGATTTCCTTATTGGTATTCTTCAAGAACTTCACAGAATGTTAATCACCAGTCATTGAACCTAGGGGTGATTAAATATATTTGGAAAATTCATACATCTACCACTGAGCCAGAGCTGCGGTTTGAACCCAGCAATTTTGCGAGCCGGACGGCCTTAACTATTTGCGAATTTATTCGCGAATTAGGGACTTTAACAACCGCTCTTATATATATTAAATTTACCATTTTACATAATGGCTTCACAACGTGGGACTCTATCATAAGAGATAACCCCCCAGGAAGCACGTTTTTACATACTGCAATATTTAAAATAAATAAAGAATAAGAGAAAGGAAAACACAAGGAATACAACTAGAACTTGACAATAAAATAGCCAGAAAAAGGTACAGTATATAAAAATCAAAACAACTTTCTCACTACTTTAACTTGTTATAGGTAAAAATCGAGCTGAAAAATTATTGATCTGATTTCATAAAGTTTGATTCTGATGTTTGAAGGAGATTCTCGAGTTGGTGAGCGTGAGCCGTGTGATTTTGCTGAAAATCATGTGCTCAAGTCATTGGCCAGTTACTGGCCTGCATCTACCGTACTGTACTAGCATAGACTAAATAAAAAATAGGCTTAAATCTGTGGCACTAGATAAGGACAGAAAGAATCGTCCTATAAATTGACCAATCCCCGTGAAATTATCAGCTTAGTCTGTCAATCTGTGATGATCTGATTGTTGAACAGTCGAGGGTTGAATCACGCCAAACGCATGAAATTCATGTCATCCTCTTATCTCACTGCTCACGCATGAGGTGATACTTTTGTGGCCATCATCCAGCTATAAAAATTCTTCACCTATCATCAAAGACAAGTGATAAATATCAAATCAAGTTTTATTCAATGACATTACTTACATAACAAATCACATTACCTAATCTTTTTTACAGGTCATTGAATACAATACTTAAGAAAATTCTTGTTTGCAAACAGGAGTGAAATACATTCAGAACTCAAATAAAATACTTATACATATGTATTACAAATTTCATTCATTCACAAATAAATTTGCATTTTTTTATTTTTTGTTAGAGCTTGGTTGTCGGTTTCGTGCACTCGAAACATCTTCAGGGTCCATTCGTCTATCATTAGGGTTTAAAATTGAAACGTCGTTTTTGCTCTTGTTATTATATTTTCTAATTCCTTAATCCTCAATAAGCTAGAAGTTATCAGTGATCATTGAATATAATATTCTATTTCAATTTTCTATTCTATCCCTACTAATTTACAATCTCTATTTTCTATTTCTATATTTATGAACATGAATACCATAGTTGGAAGTGTATCTAGTTTTTGAGGGTAGAATTATTGCAAATTTGAAGAAATACATTAGTAAGCGGAGACTTTTCTCTTATAATTTTTGATTTTTCATTTGCTGATAAATAAACGTTGATTGTTGCAGAAATTGGAGCATTTGCAAACATGGGAAGTACTATCGAACTACTTGGTGTATGCTTTTCGTGGGCCGGCTCAGAGTCTAAAAAAGATCCTTATTAGTGAGTCGAAAGTGAATGCTGTTCTCGCCGATATGTTTTGCTTCTATTGTCGAGAGCGAATGTTCTTGCTCAAATCATTAACACACATTGTCTCAAAACTGGAGAAGGATCCGCATAGTGTAAGTAGGCCTAAACCTGTTGCTGTTTAGCATCTAATAACTCATCATAATTGTAGAGTATAATATTATGTTCTTCATTTTGATTGATTGATCATATTACGCGGGAAAAATATTTGTAGAACATATGTATTGTTTTACATATTTATCTCCTGTATTGTAGCGATTCGTGAATCAATACTAAGATTTGTAAAGATTACAAATTTAAAAAGTACGTGCATCAGTACTCTACTTTCGTTGGTTATTTTCTAGGATGAATAATTCAACTTTGTACTAAAGCAAAAGTCAAAAGGTACTAGGCCTATTATTCCGTGTTTTATTTGTATTTTAGCTGTCTAACTAATAAGGCTGTTCGGTACACTCTTCCATCATACAAATTGAATAATCTTTTTCAATATAATTGTTAAGATCATTATAAGAGTGAGAAAAAGTGGCAACTGACATTTTCAAGTGGTCTAATAAGCGAGTTATGAGTTGTTGAAAGTGCTAACTCCGTTTTATTTCCAGATCATAAACGATTTCGAAATTTCCATTGGAATTTTGTTTAATACATTCAGTATATCATTGGCTTTGTTCCAATATGCTTTTTTCGCGATTTTTGCCAAAATAAACAAGTTATCGAATTTACAAAAAATGTTACTTTTTTATTTATGAACGATATGGGAATGGGATAGGAGTGGCTGTAGTCGAGTCGATTAGATGCTGGCTTTGTAATCCAAAGGCCCGGGTTCGAATCCCAGCCCGGGTAAGATATTTTTCTCGGGCCACTCCCGTGTTTCGGATGGACACGTTAAGCCGTCGGTCCCGGCTGCCTAAAAAACAGTCGTTAGGTCATGTCAGAGGCCCTGAAATTGATCAGTTGCGACCTGAAAACTCTGACACCAGACCTGAGCCAGCCAGGTCACACGATATTATTATTATTTATGGGGAATAAAATATTTAAGTTTGGAAAGATTCATTTTTTGAATTTTCAAGAGAAGTTCTGTTAATATAGTCGAAACCGTTTATGATATGGAAAGAAAACGGAATCTAGAAAGTTAGCACTTCAACGACCTCGCTTATTAGACAGACCACTTGAAAATTTCAGTTGCCACTTTTTCTCAATTTTATAATGATCTTACAATTAATTATATTGAAAAAGATTATCCAATTTAAATATAAAAAGTGTACCGTACAGCCTTAATTGGTTGGACGAATCACTTAATATTGAAATTGAAATTTCATTTTTTCAAATTTGAAATATATCATCATCTCTGTAACAGAAATCTCTCATAACAGTATCTCTCTGCAGTAGTGACGCTGATATTGTGGTATATGTTAATTCATTTGATACAAACATTATATAATATCCCGATTGAATAAAATAACTTTCACTATGTCCGGTCGTCACAACCACTTCCTCATTAAAATAATGAGAGATTAGTTTACATGAGATAATAGTCCAGGCAACGAAGACAAAAAAAAATGCCAAGTAGGGGGAAAAATTAATGTATGAGACAAAATTGGTACAGTTGTAGGGGAAGGCTTCTTAAACAACATACTAAAAGTACTGACCGGTGGGGTGGTGCTAAGGGGGGGGAGGGGGCTTTAAAAGTGCATTTTTTCGGTTTTTTGTAAATAACTCAAAAACTATGGTCTCCAGGAAAAAGGTTGTCATTAGTAAAATTAAACTAGGTAAAATTCTCTACAAAAAAGCTCCTATGCACTTTTTTGATAGGGTTAATAATAGTGGTGATATAAAGTGGAGAAAATAGGAGAAAATATTCATTGTTCAAAATTACTATAGTTTACTGTTACAGATTCTACTTATAGTACTACAAATAATAATACTTTGTGGAGTTTTTAATACCGGTTTGTGCGAGTAATCCTAGTGAAGGAATGGAGGAATGGAGTGAAGTAATCCTAGTCAAGATCATGTGGCTGTGGAAGGGGGGGAGCAGACGGCTGGAACGTGGTGGCGTGCTAACCCCCCACCCCCACCACTACCACCGCCGCGCAGTCACGCCAGTACCTCCCGCCTCCCACCAGTCAGGCGGGAAAAATAACATAAAAATGAATAAAAAACAGTACGGCGAACTGTATGGTTGTGTTTGATGGTTACACTGATGTCAACAGCACAAAACGAGCAGAGTAGAAGCGAAGAGGACTCACAAAGACCTCGGTTGACAAAAACTTTCATGAAAATACGACCATCACAGTCCAACAGGAGCATTTTCTAGCTAATGAAAGGAACAATATAAGACTGATAGACATGTTAATCGAGAAAATGATGGAAACAAGTATTGAAACAAATGTTGCCAACGGAGATGCTGATACCACCATTGTGAGGTGTGGGTTGGATAAAGCTGTTCTTAGCCCAGTCAATAAAGGTTTTTTCGATCCGAAAATAAAAGCTGAATCTCTCACCATTGATAGAACCCTCCCAGAGGGTCATTCTCCCAAAAGTCCCAAGAAATCCCCCTGGAGCTTTCCCCCCTAGTCACCCTCAAAGTTGAAAAATGCAGGTAATCACGGAAAATCAATTATCTCTGTAACCATTGATCGGAAAGAGTTCTATTATATATGTCATTCAATTCGTTACATTATGGACTACAATATCAGATCTCTTCATTTTTTCAATAAAACGAACAGTTTTCTTGATAAAATAATATAAATGTAAAAATTTAGGGGGGTTGCAATTTTATTTTTTTGTTTTCTCCGATTAACTTCGAAGCAAGTGGTTCAAAAGGAAAATGTGCCTTATAATAATTAATGTAGCCACTTCCATTGCGAATCTATTGATGTATATTGTTACGTATTTGCGATTTGATTTGACGCTGGGAAGGGGAAACAGCTGACGCGGCTAACTCTCTTCTCCATAGTAAACAGTAAACAGGAAATCAATTATCTCTGTAACCATTAATCGGGGAAAGATCTATCATATGTCATTCGATTCGTTACATTATTGACTACAATATTAACAGTTTCCTTGATAAAATAATATATATTTTTCGGACATTTCATTATTTATAAAAATTTGGGAACAGAATAGTTTTGTGCTATGCCTGTTGTTCTATCCCAATCATATTCATATGATTTGTAATTATATCAACGAGTAAATAGATATGAAAAAATGTAGGGGTTCTTCGATTTGCTATATCGATGATATGTTTCGACGTATTTGCAGGAAATAATAACGTAATATAACAGGAAATCAATTATCTCTGTAACCATTAATCGGGGAAGTATTATTGACTACAATATTAGTCGTATTCATTTTCTCAATTAAACAAACAGTTTCCTTGATAAAATAATATATATGAAAAAATGTAGGGGTTTTTCGATTTGATTTTTGTTTTCTCCGATTAACTTTGAAGCAAATGATTTTAAAGAAAAATGAGCCAAATTATTAATGTCGGCAAATTATTAATTTTTCATTGCAAATCCATTGATGTGTATTGTTATGTATTTGCGATTTGATTTGACGCTGTGGAATTGGAAGCAGCCGACGCGGAGCGGCACGGCTTACTCTCTTCATCATAGTAAACAGTAATATACCTAGTACTACTGCTTTCTAAGTTGCATCTTATTTACACTATGGCGCTCGAAACAGTCAATTTCGTCTATTGTTTTGACATGCGCTGAAACTAAATTTTCACTTTTCAATACTCTACAGAATTTTTTTCTTTGAAATCACTTGCTTCGAAGTTAATCGAAGAAAACAAAAAGATAAAATCGCTATCCCGCTAAATTTTTACATATATATTATTTTATCAAGAAAACTGTTCGCTTTATTGAAAAAATGAATTGTACTAATATTGTAGTCCATTATATAACGAATCGAATGACATATCTCTCCATCTCAATGACGAAAAAAGCAAAGAAGAGGAGATCAAGACAATCAAATTCATACTGAAGTGTAATGGTTACAATAGTAGTATAATTGAAAAATCTTTGAACATTCAAGATTTTCGGGTTAGGATTGTACGAGAGGCTCTGGAAATAGAGAAACAAGGTAGCCTTAACAAAAGGGATGACAGTAAAAATATCTCTTCTCTTTGGAAAATCATTCTGAATACAACAAACACATCACAAAAGCCAGACACTTCTCCGGAATTCCACTCACCCAGCAGCGCCAGGCCGAGCACGTGGAAGAAGGAGAGGGGAGGAGGTACTCCCTTCGACCACGAGGAAGAATTTCGAAGCACAGGCAGGAGTCAGTGTAAGATTACCTGCGCTCCGAAGATGTCATTTGAGATAATGACGAAACGTCAGCAAGTAAGTGAAACTGCTTATCGGATGTACCCGGTTGATAATTTACGGTTGATTCTATATTTATGTTGTGTTCATCGTTATTGTAGTTTGTTCAAATAAGTATGTTTGTTGTTGTTTCAGGACGTATACAAGGAATTTCTGAATAAATTATCATTCTCAAAACTTTACAGTTCTCTTTCAAAGCAACTTGAATGTGTTAAATTGTGCGAACCACCTGAAATTACAATAGCTGGCAGTATTTGCACATCTCCTCTTGTCACCTTCTGGATGGAATACAATTTACTCGAACAAATTCAATTGGTGAAGTTGCTCATTCTTGTCTATCCTCACATAGAACCATCCATGAAACATATCGATGCGGCTCTTACAGCTATTCTTGTAAGTGAACTTTTAACGTGAAAAAAGTCAAAATATATAAAATATATACTGTTTATTGCTCGATTAAAAATTAGTTGATAGTTGAAGTGGTTTTTGTATCTTGGAAAATGATTATCGTTATATTAAAAATTCAGTTTCAAATTATTATAATAATACTTGCGATGGAAATCTTTTGCCAGAAATGTCTAATAATTTGCTTCAACTTAATTGTAGAAATACTCTGTTAACTCAGTCGGTTGAAGTGCTATCAGACTTTGATAATTTGTTACTGGCGTAGTAGTGGGTTCAAATCTCACCAACAATTCTGACAAAGCTACTCAATGTAATAATAATATTTGAATGCAAAAAAATGTACTGAGAAACTTTCAATGTATTAAAATTTTTCTTTTCGTCTTTATAAGCAAATAACTGAGAAATTTTGACTGTCCAGTACGGTATCATCTCAAGTTCTAGTTTATTGAAATTGTTTTTCGAATTACAGTATGGTGAATTGATGTTTTTAAATTGTTATTTAGAAAAGTGGAAGTGCCAAACGACCTGGGGCTTTAAGTAAGAATGATCCTCATAGACAAACTCTACTGAAGGTCCTATGGGACTTGGAAGCATTCCACTTCATACAGCTTCTCAGTTTGGAAAAGTTGTAAGTATGCATTTACGTTAATAAATAATCTCAAAAATGAATCAAAAGTAGGTTTCATTCACTTCTTTATTATATGAATTTTAGACAAATAGTATGCATAGTTGGTGAAAAGGATGGAAACAGCTTAATATTTCCTTTACAAGGATAATTTGGCTAGTGGTTCCATTGGGATCCTATTTTATTAAAAAAAAAAGAAATGAAAATACTCCTCCGTTGAACTAAAACTCTGATCCGCCATTTGAATCCAACTTCATTCTTCAAATGGGAAGGTGCACTCATTTATCTCATTTTTGAAATATCTACTGGGACTACCTTCCTATTTCAAAAAAATGAAGTTGTATTCAAAATGAAGGTTTCAAGATGGCGGAGCAAAATTTTAGATCGACAAAAAGTTAGTTTTTTATCACTTCAGATACTGTTGTTGGTGAGATGTTGTGATATCTATCCATAATGAAAACACTGGGATGTTTCAAAAGTGATATTTTTTACAACATCCCAGTGTTTTCATTAGTTTTTTTTTCAAATTGAATAGGAACCCCAATGGAACCCATTGCCAAATTATCCTTGTAAGGTAAATATCATTGTGTTTTTATACTTTTCATCAACTCTGTATACTCTTTGACTAATATTCATATAATAAGGAAGTGAATAATAATTTTGATTCATTTTCTCTCTCTGCTAGACAAGCCTGACGTAGTATCTCAGCGTTGGGCAGACCATCCACTGGAGATGACTTTGGTTTACATTCAAATATATTGTATTTTTGTTGCAGGCCAGGCGAAAACATTTGGACGGATGGGGAGATATTTTCGAAAATGGACAGACAGCTGAAGCAAAGCTATCGATTCGATGCATCGGGCGCTCTATTCGCGGCGTGGATGGTGGTCACGTTCCTCAGTCCGTTCAGACCGGACGACACCACTGAACTGCTCAGTCTGGCCACCGCTGTCAAGCAACTCAATGCCTTCGCCTATCTCGACCATTTTCTCAACTCACCCACTATCAAAGTAAGTATAGCATCATAGCTCTAACTGTAACAGCTAATTGGCAAAGTAAGTTTGATTCAGTTGAAGAATGAATGTTATTGAAAATTTCAATAATCTAACTCATTAGATTATTTGTCAATAAAAGGAACAGTTTTCATTTACTAATTGTAAGTATTGTATGTTTTTTACTGTAATCATAAATTTTTTATTTCAAACTTCATATTAAGCTAATTTTGTACCCGTATTCTTATGTAATGACTGGATTGAGTTACCTAACTAACTATTCTTCTGACTGAGAATTTGTTTCGAGGAAATAATTTATGGGTAAACAAACGTGTCTGGAAGAAGCAAAAACATGAAGAGCCATTCCTTACCAATAATAATATTTATTTCGAAATGTGAATCATTAACGAAATCAAAATCTTGACGTAACATTGATATTTGTACATTTTTTGAAACTGAGAAAATAAGTAGGCCTATCAGTCTATTCATTACTTTATTTCTCTTATCATGTGGATTGTGCAATAGTAGTAAATGTACAATAAACAAGTGATGACAGTGCGCATGCTCTGAAGAACAACCAAGTGCAAATTGAATCAACCAAGTTAAATCATGAATTTTCCAGGACGAACCAGCAATTTCCAAAATAGCTCATCAAGAAGTGCACGCTTTACTTTACCTAGCGGTTGAGAACTTTGGCGTAGATTTTGTGCGAGATGAGCCCAGCGTTTACGCACTGACGGCGACCCTGGTCAGGGATGAACATGTGGAAAAAATGTTCTGGGAGAACAACAATTGTGGCTTGATCAAATTGCTCGAGGAAGCCGAGTATTGGTTTCCTGAGGTTTGGCAGCCTGCTACTGGTATACTAGGGGCCCTTGCTTCCCATGGAAAGGATCAATGTATGAAGGTAAAGTACCATTCATTTTTGAACAAAGATAATGTATTTTAAATCAATTCTATTATCTTCAAAATTTGAGATGTTGTCCTGCTAACCATAGCCAAACCATAAAGGTTTCCAATCTGAGCCAAAAAATAATAATACAAATACAATACCAAATTGTGTAATCATATGAAAACATTTGCTTGGAACTATGAATTTTATTGTTGACAGTGAAAACGAATAATTAATTACAAAAAGAAATGTTATAAGAGGAAAGTGAAATTTTTTTGAGAGTATATAAAAATACATAAGATTTCACACAGCTATTTTTAGTACTGTACAAACTGGATTGTTTTAAAATGATTGAATATAGTTTGCCAATCTAGACTGTAAACATGTCCTATATACTCCTATATAGGAAGTCCTGTTGTAAAGCTGGAAATTAATTAAACATATAATATTGTGAATTTGCGTGAATATACTTCTTTTCGTAGAGCATTATCAGTTTAATTATGAAACTATTTTTTTCCATAATTCAAGTGCACAGTGACTTTCCGACACTAGAAAATCAATACAAATGATATTCAAGTATGATTTTCTCTACTTGAACGCATTGTGTTGATTGTTGAAGTCTGCATCTTTGACTATTAGAAAAGTTTATTTTATCATCTTTATCTTTGCCTTCAAAGAATCTGGCCTTTTATTCTAATATTTTACAAATTATTGCAAATTGAAAGAACGCCACTACTTTTTCTGTGTGTTTTATATGTTACAGGTTCTTGCTCGTCTCAACAACAACATGAAGTACTGTCAAAAAAATATGGGCCACATAAAGGTCAATTTGTTGCAATCGAATATTTTTGAAAGTTGTGAAGATGTACATCCTCTGCCTCACTGTCCAGAAGTGGTCATTCCAAAGGGCACCCGATGCAGTACGACAACCACTTCTGAATGTGAGATCATTCATTGGGACTTTGCCGTACCATTCTGGCAAGTCTTACACAATGATTTGAAGGCTCTTCAGCAACAGGTGAATATCTATTTGCGTTCTGATTGCAATGACATCGAATTCAAGAATAAATATTTACTAGCGACCCCCTGGGTTGAAGAACTCGCTCATGAACTGTTGTATTGATCTCTGAAATCCGCAACTTGTAATTATACTGAGTTGGTGAGAATTATTATGGAGACAGCTAAATATCTCTTCTACAAGTATGATATGACCAAAGATTCCATTGGTAATCCTTTTCCAATTAAAAAAAACTTTCTATCGCTTCAAAACGTTTGTCTGCCATCTTGGATTCGAGTCCAACTTCATCTCGAATCCAGCTTAATTTTGATTTTTATTTTTAAATCTCCTCTTTTCTATCAATTCATAAGCTACACCTTTCCTTATTCATAACCCACTCAAATCTTAAATATCCCGTTTGTAACCGCCCCCTAAATACCCCCATAATATCCCCTGACTCTGTACCCTTTTTCTCTCCATCCATCTGCACCGCGTAATCTGTGGTCTCTACTGCTACAATTGACTCTCCATGCTGTGGTCATAACCGTTGGATTTCAAACTGTACCACTCTCTGCTCGGTTGAGAATGGGAACTCAGTTCCCGAAAATTTCCGTTTATAATGTAAGTTTCCAAGTGTTTTCAATCTATTTATGTTTTGTGTCTCCTGTTTTAACTTATATTACAAACTAAAGTGTCTTCTGTTATGTGCTATATATATATATATATATATATAATATATATATATATATATATATATATAATATATATATATATATTGCCGTGCTACCAATTTTTCCTTAAACGGTTGGAATAGCATCTAACACCTATCAACCTAAGAATAGTTGTCGGCTCCAATAAAATAGATTCTTGATAAACTGTGAATGGATCTATTGCCTATGAATGAGAAATCCAGTTTTCAGAGCAAATTAACTTATAATCTTCAGATGAAATTTTGGCAAAACACAGAAATATACAAAGAACAATAACTTACAAGCCTAATTATTTCAAGTAACTATGAACTAAAATACTTATCTAGTTTACAGTTGAAACACAGTGGCTATTGGCTTTACTACACTAATAGCTAATTTTGCACAAAAATTTATATAAAACTCAATCTAAAACATTAATAAACGAAAATGATTTAGAGCAAAACTCCACGACAACATTTGTAGCCAGCCATTTTTCAGAAGAAGAGAAGAACAGGAAAAGCAAAGTTGAAAGTCACGAAACCAACGCCCTGTTCAATATCGATCTCCACAGACACGTCATCAAAAAATTATAACTTATAAGTTTAGAATTCACATTCTACATCTGTTCTCAATAAAACTTTATTTTGAAAATGTTATTTTAAATTTTTATATATATCTCGATTTAAATAAACCTTTTATTTAGTAATTTGTTAACCCTGCCTCAGTGACACCATGGAACAATGCAACAAACATTTACGATAATAAATTCTCCGTCAAAAAGTTTATCCGTCTATTGATAACTTTGACATTTACTATAAAGTTCCATAGATCTCGAATTGAAGATTCGATTCCAATGTGAGAAGAAAAATGTAATATTACAAATACCCCCCTCTTGACATAAAAAAAAATTTACTGTTTGAAAATTCAAAGAAAAAATTTACATTGACCCTAATGAAATTTGTTGAAATTTAAATTTGAGAACAGTAACAATTTTTTCTAGAAAAAAAACAATACATGTCATCCAAAAATATTGAAAATTATTATAAAAATTCATCAATAGCGTTTGTTATATGTTTCCAAACAATATTTCAAAATATAGAATATCAATATTACTTTTGATTTAGCTTTATAATTTAAAGAAAAATATCTCAACAGAAAGTTTAATATGTAAAGAATAGTTTTTTTTTTTGAAATTGCACATAAATTTAATAGATAGAAAAATTTAATTTTTATTGCATAAAAAAAATTAGTATGTTGAATGAAAAATTTATTATTATTATTATTTATTTTTATTTTTATTTTTTTTAAATGAATTGATGAATTGTTACATTTAATTTTCACATAAAAATTTCAATAAATCAAAAAATGTTCATTTCTTTCACTATTGACGCGGTTGATTTTATTGATGCACATTTTGGAAAACAGTCCGTTAAGGCACTCAGTATGATTTTCAGTTAAGTGTGACTCCAATGTGATGACGTTAAGTGTTGGGCTGATCTGGATGCACGTAGTGTTGGGCTGATACTTGTAGTCGACTGCTGCATACCAAACTCGATACAGTTGACATCTCAGTTAGCATTGCTTCATGTTTGTAGTAGACGGCTGCATTCCAAATTCAATACAGAGTCACATAAATTTTGTATCATATTTGTAATTATACAATGTACATTTCAGGCTTGAAATGACAATGTAATTCGTTTTTTGGAAAAGAGATAGACGCTGCATACAGGATTAATTTAGGTGAGGATTAATTTAGGTAAGGTTTGGTTTTTTGATATTTTCAGCTTTCAAGGTTTAGAGTTCTGCATACAGGAATAATTTAGGAGAGGATTTTTTGAATCAATTCTTTCATGATACTGTGACTGTTCTTCTGAATTCAAAGTTGTGAATGTGAACATGGATGGCAATTACCTCCAGGTAATGCAGTAGTGTTGAAGTTTGAGATACAGAGTCAGCAATAAGCATTGGCATTGCTATTGGCGTATGCTTTGGTGTCGGCTTTGGCATCGGCGTTGACATTGGCATTGGCGCAGGCATTGGCATTGGCGCAGGCATTGGCATTAGCACAGGCATCGGCGTTGATTTTGGTGTTGGCATCAGCATTGGCGCAGGCATTGGCGTAGCTATTGGCATTGGTGCAGCATTGGCGCAGATTTTGGCATTGGCGTAGCTATTGGCATTGGCGCAGGCATTGGCATTGATTTTTGTTGTTGGCATCAGCATTGGCGCAGATTTTGGCATCAGCATTGGCGCAGATATTGGCTTCGGCGCAGGCATCGGCGTAGATATTGGCGTTGACATCAGCACAGGCATCGGCGTAGATTTTGGTGTTGGCATCAGCATTGGCGCAGATTTTGGCATCAGCATTGGCGCAGATATTGGCGTAGCTATTAGTGTTGATATTGTTGTAGGTATTAGTGTAGGCCGCAGCGTAGATTTTGGCGTAGATATTGGTGTAGTTATGTCACACTAGTTCGAAAATCACCCAAATGTTCTTAACACTCTTCATGGCGTTCACTGGTTACTGATTTCGAGATTCACATGATAACTATTTCAATGTTAATGTCTGTGCTGTACCTGTTATCTTAAAATGCTTATAAACTAAAAAGAAAAACTTGATTAGGCTATCAATACAATCTAATACACATAAAAATTATTTTAAGTATCTATGAAATTGAAATTTGTTAACATCTTATTATACAGTCAGCAATACATAAATTGTGAAATATGGACATATCAATGATAAAATTAAAAAAAAAAATCATTTTCATCTATTCACTGTTCAAATATCAAATTTTAATCCATTCTTCAAAATAGAAATAGAATTTCATAACACCCTGTATCATTATCAAAATTGTAAAAAACAAACATCATAACAACACAACAAAAATTTAATTTCAATACATATTTCAATAATTTCAGACATTTGGTCTTCTATTCAATCATTTCATAATATATTGCATTTCATTATTATTTAATATAACATTTCATTTATAGCATGTTCATTTCACATTTATGATTTATCATTCAGGGTTTCAAAATTATTTAGTTTTAATTTTGTTCAAAAATTGTATAAAAAGCAAATTATTTAATATTATTAATCATCGTTTGTTGGATACTATAGTTTATTTCGACTCTTCAATGTTCTAAACACAAACTACATTTCATGACAAAACTTTACTATCAAACATTAAACAAGAAACCATTCAAAACATCAATAATATTTTGCTTCAAAGGCAAACAATATTCATAAGTAATCATCATTTTGCATCTATGGCAATCAACATTATTAATCATTATTTTGCATCTATGGCAATCAACATTATTAATCATTATTTTGCATCTATGGCAATCAACATAAGTAATCAACACAAAAAATATTATCTCATTACTGCCTCTCTAAGTCATAACCTCTGTTATTCCTTCTTTAGGCAATAATGGGTTTCCATCTCAAAAAACAATCACATACCAGCAAAATTCTAATCAACAAACCCCACTAAAAATTCTACATACACTCCAGCATCCATTTCAAACGATAATCAATCATATCAAAATTTATAGAACAAACAGTTTTAAAATTTGAAAAAAAATATCAATTACAAAACACTTTAGAAAAATTTTAGCCTTTAACTCATTTCAATTGATAATATAACACAACGTTTTAAATTAAACCAATTATTTTTTAAAATTTAAAGACTGTATAATAAGTATAAACATTTCAAGATTATGATACAAAGATGATCAAGATGAAATACTGGGTAAATAAGTTCCCTAAAAAATACAAACAAGAGAAAAAGAAAACTGGGTAAATAAATTCCCTAAAACAATACAAAGAAGAGAAAGATTAATTAGAGCCTATCCTACATGTCAGTACTGAACTTTCATGAGGAAGTATATTTAATAAAATATACTACTATGGAATTTTGTAAATTCCAAGTATGACTCTAATTTGTTATAATTGTGAGCTATCACTCCCACAAAAACAATTGGTGAAGGAAAAAAAATATGTTGACTATTGTGACTGGGTGGAAAGTTCCTAGATGTCTGTAAGGCAATGTGATAGCAGACTCTAGTATCGGACCACAAAAACAAAAGTATGCAAAAGGTTTTACAAACATTTGATGTTGCAGTCATAAGGTTTTTATATCGCAAACAAGTAGGTCAGATAATCGAGTCCAGCCGTATGTGGTTCACGCCCACACCTCTAAAAAAAAATCACACCTACTTGTCTACCAAAAATCCAAAGTATTGGACAGCAAAGAAAAAATAAAATGCAAAATGGGTTAAAAGCCCAGAAGAAAACTATAACCTAATTACATATGGCTTATGGCACAATATGCAATGAAAGATGAGAACATGGGACATAATTGCTCTGAAAAACCTAATTACCTAATATGATACCTGAAAAAAATAGACATGATTAAAATATGTAATACATGATGAAAAAATATACCGCAAGCAAACAATTATTTACACAACAATGGATAGATTTTAGAAAAGTTAAGTTTTATCAACAAATAAAGATTAGGAAAATAAGCTACTATTTCAACTTCTAATATTATTTCAGAAAAAATACAAATTTAAATGACTATGGACAAGATTGGTTAAGATATGTATCATAGAAGAAATTTACTGAATATTACACAAAGACAGGAAAGAATCGAAAATTGAAAAGATTAAGGGCCAAGAAAATAGGCTACAGGAAAGAAAAAAGATACAATTATGGACTCTTACCATACGTAGTATTTACGGTCATTGCTATTCTGAATCCCGGCATGACACAGGATTCCTAATCATTGTGTGTTGGGGAATACCCTTTCATCATGTGATTCACTGTCATAATCTTGTAAATAAGCAACTTGAAACAACCTTTGAATACTAATACATCAATGGAAACTTTGCGTTTTGTTTTCTTCAATAGCATGATTTTATTCATGGGTTCATTTGTTTCAACCAAGCAGTTTTGCCTACAAAAGTTCGTCATGTTCACTTGAGAATGCATAGCATACACCTTTTCAATTCTCAGTTGAAAGTTGAACTCATCAACTTGACTCAAAGCAACATTCATTTTGTTGACATTATTCCTAACCTCCACAGAAACCTGTCTCATGTAATCATTCATTTTATTTACTGTTTTCCTAACTTTCGATGTAGTAATCTGATCCAAAGAAACATTCGATTTGTTTACTGTTTTCCTAACCTTCAATGTAGCAATAGTACTTTCTTGATAGTTGACTTTCAATGAAGACAACTCCCTACCTACTTCTTTACTCAATTCTACACTTTCACTATGGTTGACTTTTTCAACAACAGTAACTAGGCCTACATTGTCAGAAACTTAAATGAGTTGATCTTGTAACTTAACACTACTATCATCCTGCTTCAATTTGTTTTCTTCTTCATAATTATCTTTCACTGTTTCATGTGCATTTTTCAATAGAAGGTTTATACTAACCTGCTCTAGTCTAATGCTAGTACATTCTTGCTTCATATCATCAAACCTAGCATTTTGATTTTTAAACATTTGGTCTAACTTAGCATTTTGCTTATCAAATTTAGCATTTTGCTCATCAAACTTTTGTGTTAAGAATGCTATAAGATTCATATCATTTTTAATGTTTGCCATTTTGCTAGTCTGCACTGATTCATTAAAACTTGATCTCTCTTGAACCGACTTCCCACTCAGCAACAAACCATTCATAACCTATCAAGATATCTATCCACTAATAATTTCTATAACCAGGGATTTCATGGTGTACCATTTGGGACATATTTATTTTGTAATTCTGTCCCACCACAGGGGTAACATTTGCCGTGCTACCAATTTTTCCTTAAACGGTTGGAATAGCATCTAACACCTATCAACCTAAGAATAGTTGTCGGCTCCAATAAAATAGATTCTTGATAAACTGTGAATGGATCTATTGCCTATGAATGAGAAATCCAGTTTTCAGAGCAAATTAATTTATAATCTTCAGATGAAATTTTGGCAAAACACAGAAATATACAAAGAACAATAACTTACAAGCCTAATTATTTCAAGTAACTACGAACTAAAATACTTATCTAGTTTACAGTTGAAACACAGTGGCTATTGGCTTTACTACACTAATAGCTAATTTTGCACAAAAATTCATATAAAACTCAATCTAAAACATTAATAAACGAAAATGATTTAGAGCAAAACACCACGACAACATTTGTAGCCAGCCATTTTTCAGAAGAAGAGAAGAACAGGAAAAGCAAAGTTGAAAGTCACGAAACCAACGCCCTGTTCAATATCGATCTCCACAGACACGTCATCAAAAAATTATAACTTATAAGTTTAGAATTCACATTCTACATCTGTTCTCAATAAAACTTTATTTTGAAAATGTTATTTTAAATTTTTATATATATCTCGATTTAAATAAACCTTTTATTTAGTAATTTGTTAACCCTGCCTCAGTGACACCATGGAACAATGCAACAAACATTTACGATAATAAATTCTCCGTCAAAAAGTTTATCCGTCTATTGATAACTCTGACATTTACTATAAAGTTCCATAGATCTCGAATTGAAGATTCGATTCCAATGTGAGAAGAAAAATGTAATATTACAATATCAACCGGGTACATCCGATAAGCAGTTTCACTTACTTGCTGACGTTTCATCATTATAACAAATGACATCCTCGGAGCGCAGTTTTAGCTACACTGACTCCTGCGTATGTTTGGAAGTTCTTCCACGTGGTCGAAGGGAGTACCTCCTCCCCTGTCCTTCTTCCACATGTTCAGCCTAGCACTGCTGGGTGAATGGAATTCCTGGAGAAGTGTCTGGCTTTTGTGCTGTGTTGAGAATGTTTTTTCCAAAGTATAGAGATACGTATATATACACCATATTGGTATAAATAAATATGGATTTCTACCAACTACACTGCATTTACAAAATATTATTTTCCTCCACCTACTGTCTAAAGTACTTACTTTACTCCCTGGAACATAATACTAAAGTGTCACTTTTTCGCACTCAGTACTAAAAAACTGAAAAACTCCCTAGGGATGAAAATGAACTCCATTTAAATAACATGGGAAGCATCTCCATTTTAAAAAGTAAAAACTTACATTGGAAATAGGTTAGAAGGTCTAAGCTCAGAAGAGGAAGCATAATAGAGTAGTCATTGAACCAAGTAAATTAAATACCTCAACAATAAATTTGATTAACATATGAAATGTTTGTATGCTAAAATTACCTATTACATACTTCATATTAGTATAGGCCTACTATAAAAATTTAGAAATATTTTTTTAATGTTCCATTTTATTCAAAATACCAGCCAACAAATATTTCCTATCAGCTAATAAAATTTGGAACGCGAACATGTAGTTATGAATCGGCCATTGTTGTTACAACTTTTGCAGACAGATAGCGTATAGCGCTGTCGGCGGTGAATTGTGATTGTTTCCAGCTGTTTACTTTTTAGGTTATGTTGTAACACATTGTTACTGGTTACGTAAGTTTTAAAAATTATTTTATTTGCAGTTTTTATAAAAATGTTGTGTATATAACGAGTGAAAAATGCTTTTTCTTTCTCAGGGAAATCTTTCCCCTTCAGGGAGAAAAAGTGGCATTTTTCACTCTAGATATACAAATAACTATTATTAAAATTATGTTCTCATTAATGAAAAATGTATACTTATAGGTGCAATAAATAGGCCTACTAGCTCACCAAGTGAAGAATTTATACCTGTACCACTTAATTGCGATGGATTTTGTTTATTGATAATCTTCTTTGTATAATTTAAATATTTTTTCTGTAATACCTTCTTAAGTTTGGTCTTAATCTGAAATCTGATTTGATATTAGATTAACTGACTTGATTTTGATATTGCCTAGATATCCAGTCAGGCTGCTTCAGCATCTCTAAGGGCCACATCGTTTCAAAGTTATTCAGATGCGTTTTCAATAGATGTCAGAAATGTTGATTTGAAAGACAGAATAATTGGGCTCTTCAAATTCTCGTCTGAAATCTTGAATAAAAATATACCTGTTTTACCGAATGATATGTTGATTGCCATCGAAGAGGTATTCAGCATAATGAACAAGTAAGTCCAATTAATATGTTTATTTCTAGCAGTACTTATTTTTGATAATTTCAAAAGTACTACCTGATAGATTAACATACAGTATTAATAAGTAATTATTGATAAATTATTAATATATTCCTCTTAATTTTTATTGTAACTTTGAAATGTATCTTTCTTTGAAAGCTACGTTTCAACGAGATTCTTTTAATTTTAGGGTTGTCACTGTAAACTTATACTGGACTAATTTAAATGCATTTTGCACGAAAACAAAGGTTAGCGACCCAGTACGTGCAGGTTGCCATTCGTATTTGGAAAAAGGGAAATATATGTGAAAACGAATGCTGGCATAGATTATAGAATATGGCACTCGTAAATTTGAACATAGTAGTGGGCCTTTGCGCTGCCAGTTTAGGCTGATTAGCAATTGAATAATAATTATTGTGCATCTATTTATTGATTAATTTTTACTCAAGTTACTTTGCATAATTTTTCTTAAACTTTCCTAGTAATTTATTTCATATCCTATTTTATTCTACTCTATTCTATTTCATACTATTTTCTATTCTATTCTACTCCACATTAATTTTATTTGACAAAAAACACAGTTCTATTTAAAATAACTAGATTGATTTATGTTTGAGGAACTACGTTTGGCGCCAAGAGTCTGAACTGGACCTGCTGGTCTCATGCATGGACATGTCGAGCTGCCTGCTTGGGCTGTTCAGCACTGAGATGCTCAACATATTGCAGTCGCTCAACTCGCTGCCTGAGGTCGACCACGTGGTCATGACGCATGCGCAGTGTGTGCAGGGCGCCTACTACCGTGGCAGTCAAGTCAAATCCATCCTCGAGTTGGTCGAAATCAACAATGGCCGATTTCCGTTCCTAATCTCGTATCTGCAGTTCGTGCATAAACTGTTTGAAGTGAGTAGATGAAATTCACTCCATTTATCCGATTTCTGATTTTTGCTATATAGTAATTGTAATAAAAGATGCTTACTAGAGACTGAATGTTTCTCCGTTTTGGCTGTCAAGTCCTATCTGTAGTGCCTGATACAATTGCATAACTAAATCTAACGTTACATGTAATATAACTTCAAACTCACCATGTATATCCTTATCCAGTGTAGAGGGTTGCATTTTCGTGTACTATAGAACTTCTTATAATATTTCAAAATTAAAATTCAAAACCAAATTCATTAATTTGTTTATTTGCCATAAAAATTATATACAAATATACATTTATATATTTGTATATAAATGAAGATTATTATTATATACCAAAAGGAATATTCTCAATATTACAATATGGCACTACCGGAAAAACAACTTGTGCGCCGGCAGTGAGTTCGAACATCTAGGTATGATAAACATATCAATAGAAAAAGAAAAATAGAGCTTATTATAAACAACTAGAATAAATAAAATTACGGAAAACTAGGTCACATCATAATCTTTACAAACGATAAGACAAAGTAACAAATTAAAAAGTAAATTACAAATGATAAAAAAACAGAAAAATAGGAATATTTGACAAATAATTTTGAAGATTTATAACTCAAGACTGAAACACTACATAATGAAGATGGATCATTTGAAATAAACATTCATCTTAATCCAATCCAATATTTTATTAGATGATTGCAAGCTCTTGTTGCACCCGTGAAACGGATGGCCCCTTTTTGACATAGAATAAAGCATGGAAAGCTTCTCCAACTATCTTATTTGCAAACCAAAACACCAATAAATCGCATCACTTCAATTTTGACTTGATTTATTCTCACCAAATTGAAATAGAACTTTCACATATAAGGGCACTAGCTTTTTCTATAAAAACCGATGAAATAGAATTGAATATTCAATTGGTTGTCCAGTGCAATAAAATCATGAAAAATCTGTTCAACTATCTTGTTTGAATTGTTGTTTGGTGCCAGTGTTAATTTATTTTGCCATACAAAATGTCATTAATACTTCAAGATATTTTTTATGAGTTTGTATGACTGTTTTTCATTTTCCAGTTTTTATCTAATACTAAGTTTATCAATTTTAATTATTCATGATTATGATTATTTAATAATTATTTATTATGTAATGTATTGTTTTTTTTCATTTCATTATTTTGCAACAAATGTGTTTTCATGAAAATTATATATGAATTAGAATTTGAACATGAAGCCCTTATAGAACTCATCACAATTTAATATAAAGGCTAGTCAATATGATTCAATACAATAGATACAATATATACATACAATATATAGATAATACAAAAAATAACACAGTAAATTAGGCCTAATCATTACACTATAATACATTTCGCATTAAAGTGTGTAGAAAGTCTTTCTTGAATTCAATGCTTGAACGTGTTCCTTAGGCTGGCCACTAACGGTAGAATATGCATGATACACAGTCATCATACATCATTATCACTGCTGTGATCCCAGAGAAACGCTTTGAGCAAAATTTTTCGATGTTAGGTTTTTGTATCTCCAATTTTTTGTTGTTTATTTTTCTCTGCTCTATTGAGGCTAAATTCTTTTTCTACCATTATAATTTGAAATTTTCTAGTGGTTTATTTATTGATTTTGGTTGTTTATTTTATGTTGGAAGCCTCTCGCTGATGATGAACATGTGAATGTGCATGTTCTTCCGTTAGTGGTCATTCTTACATTTTTGTCAGTGTCTCAGTGTGACAGTGTGATGTTGATGTTGAGTAAAGTGATGCTGGTGGTGATGTTAGGTGGAAGAAACGAGGGTGAGCTGGCTGTCGCTGGCCGGACTGATGTTCGTGCTGCGCGACGTGCTGCCACACTACCAGTCGTGGTACTTTGCGGACGAGAGCGAGCGCGTCGAGGTCGGCTGGCTGTGTCTGCAGACGCTGCACATGAGCCTGAACGGATCCAAGCAGCAGCTGTCACCCCCCGAAACATCCCTGCCTCGCGACCCCTGCGACCCCGACACCCCCGCCCCCGTCCCCAGTGCCGGCCCCACCTTCAACCTCATCGCCAACACCTGTCTCTACAGCCTGCTCAACAAGGATGCCGGCATCGCGCTCATACGAATCGTCGCTTTAGGTAGGTCTACTCGCAACTCTGTACAAGCTAAAGTCATTAGATCATTCATTACATTCAATTTCTTGATATAATTGTTAATAAAATTTGGTCAACTATTTTGTTTGAATTGTTATTAACACTCTGACATCAGACCTGAGCCAGTCAGGTCACTCGATATTCTTCTTCTTCTTTTTCTTACCCCCTTCTGCCACTAAAGCGTAGGGGTACCGGGTACCACACGATATTATTATTATTAATAATAATTTGATTGTTCATTGAATGATCAGGAGGAAAAGCTAGCTCTAAAATCAGTCAGAACTATCGGAGATGAATTTCATTTACTTATTCATTCATTGTACAGAACACTTTAATCATAATATAAATATGACCATGGAGGATAAACTAAGCTAAGCCTGTACCATTTTCTCTCCCAAATTTTGATAGAAAGTTGTAGTTGTCCAATGTGGGCTATTATTAGGTTATGAAATCACACAATTAACAAACAATAAGGCTGCGTTCACAGTGGAAGAGACAATTTGTCGTACGTGTTAATTTATTTGAAAAATGGCAATTAAAAACGCGAATCGTATCGTACTTTCAATATGGTACGTCACTCCATTTAATATATCACTCGTAATATTAATACTTTTCATAATAAGTACGGTTCCACTCAAAACTATAAACCATAATATAAAAAATAATCATGAGGGTATAAACCATTCCGCATTGATATCAAGAGATGGTTGGACGACGTAGAGGAAGACCTTCAATCCTTGGGCGTAAGAAGATGGAGACAGCGAGCACAGGACATTATATGCATGGAAAGGGCTTGTGGAGGAGGCCAAGGCTCTTCAAGGGCCGTAAAGTCAATGAGTAGTAGTAGTAGTAGCATTGATATAATATTACGTACAGTTTTTGGTTTTAATAGTAAACTCATCCACTGTGCGTCCAGCCTTGTAGTAAACGTCCATTCTGTGTGTTTGGCATGGAAATTCAGGCATTCTTTCATAATTTTGCCTATACATTTCTACCTTTTTTATTCTAATACCTTTGCCATTGTGATTTTTAATCAGCTTTCAATTCATTTTTCAGGCGAACAAAAATTGTTTGATATGGTGGAGAAATTTCCGTCTTGGAACAATGGCAAAAGTGCTTTGCTGATAAGTACGGTTCATTATGCACTGTCGGTTCTGAATAGAATCATCCTATACAAAGATGTTCAACAGGTAAATTTATCTATCCACCTTTTCATTGCAACATTGTGCACAAAACTTGTACATATTTAATATTATACATTTAAAGGAAATAATAATATTATAGGTATTGTTTTAATAATCTGATTTATGTATTTTTATACTCGTATAATATTGTAGTATTTGACTATAAAGCTTCTATTTTATTGTCAAGTAATATTCATTCATATTTTATTTATTGCAGGATCCTAGTAAACTATCGCCAACTGAAGAAGAAATATATAAAGAGCCCAAGGACACAGACAGGTTTCATTGTGTTTTGAATGTGGCAAGCTATATCCACCATAGCTTCAATCCAAAACTGCGCTATCTCGCCTGCAGACTACTCACAAGATTTGCTGATGTAAGTTTCTAGCACAAAGATTTTCTTGAAAAATGAATGGAATATAATATATATTTTGTTTTATCGATATTTTGAGGATTCATAGATAATATTACTGTAATTTGAGTCTCATGAGGAAATGTTCAGCCTTAGAAAAAAATGTCAAATTTTAGAAATCGTTATAAATAAATAAATAAGTTTATTTCCACATAATTCAAACAATACAAAATACAAGTTCAAAATACAAAATACAAATTACATCTCTACATAATAACTTAGACCATACTATTTCAAAAAATATATAGAAACTACAAAATTATAAGTAATAATAAAACATAGTAAGACATTTGTAATAACATAATATACCATCCTGGTTATGTGGAATAGGCTGCTCCTGAGGTTGTTTCTAAAAAACCTGTATTGGGGCAGCCATACATTATTATTTTTTAAATTTTTTGGAAGTAAAAAAAAAAAGGTCCGATTGGCGGGCACTATTTTGTTCGCTTAAACATTAGATATCGCAAGAGTTTTACAAATGATATACATAGGCAATATATACCTCGATAAAACAAGAAGGAATTATTCTTTAAACATTTACAAAAATAGTAAAATAATAATCATAATAATATTTTTCTAACAAAGCATAACCTCCACACTATTCAATGATTGAAGCCACTCTTTCACTTTTCTCTGCAATATGTATAATGTGTGGGATAAAAGACAATAAGGTGGTAACAAATTGAACAGTTTTGGTGCCAAATATGGAAAAGATCTACGGAAGGACTCCTTGTAAGGTCTTGGTACTTTAAATCGGTTCGTTGTTCTCAGGGATTGGCTATAGATATTCGCTTCCACACCAATATTACCACTTCTCATATAAAATATTCGGAGAACTCTAAAAACATATAAATGTCTCAATGGCATAATTTTCAAAGTCAAGAATAGTGTTCGAGATGGAAATCTTCTCCCTTTATGCATTATCACTCTTAAAAGCTTTTTCTGTGATATTATTAACGGTTTCACTGTAGTTATATAGGTACCTCCCCAGCATACCAGCCCGTATTGAAGTCTGGACTCCACCAGAGAAAAATACAGCATTCTTAAGACGTTAATTGGGCACATATAGTGTAGAAAATAGAATTTTCTCAGGGTAGATATTAGTTCACCTTTTATTTTTTTAATATGTTCTTTCCAATTCAAATTTTTATCAATAACAACGCCAAGATACTTAATAGAATCACGCTGTTCAATTTGCATGCACCTGTTACATGACTGCTGAATGGGTGAGGCTACACATTCATTACACTTATATAATATATCAAGAATTGCCTGATCTCCCCCTCTCGAATTAAACGATATGAAATTTGTTTTGTTGCTGATAGTCATGTCATTTAATTCAAACCAATACTTCAATTTTATCAGATCATCGCAAATGCACTGACTAATGTCAATCTCTCTGGGCAAGTTATATGTCAGGGCAGTATCGTCCGCAAATGCTGTTAGTTTTCCAATGAATTTTCCATTACAGAGGTCGTTCACATATACCAAAAAAAGAATAGAACCCAGAACAGAGCCTTGTGGGACTCCACAAGATAAAACCAAAGGCTCACTTATTTTATCAGCTATTCTAACCCTCTGACTCCTGTTTGATAAGTAACTCTGGAACCATTTATGTGTGACACCTCTCACTCCTGATAACCACAACTTATTCAGAATTATCTCGTGAGAAACACAGTCAAATGCCTTACAAATATCTATAAATAATCCAGCAACACCATTGCTAGTGTTAGTTCCCTCATGTAATGCATTGCAAACCGCCAAAAGCGCGTCTTCAGTGCTCTTACCTTCCAAAAAGCCATATTGGTTAGAACTAAAATAAGAAGTGAACTTATAATACAAAATCAGTCTGCTTTTGTAAATTTTTTCAATGAGTTTAGCAAAATTAGGCAATAAAGATATTGGCCTATAATTACCCATTTGTTTGCTATCTCCCCTCTTAAATATCGGGACGACCACTGCCTGTTTTAATTGTTCAGGGACAACACCCAACCCAAAACTAAGATTTATTATATATGCTAAAACGGGAGCTATTAATACGCTGACCAATTTTATTGCTTTCACCGAAATTCCATCAATTCCAGACGACTTACAATCATCAAAACTTTTCAGAACTCTAACTATTTCATCTGTACAAACAGGGTTTAAAAAAAAGAATTTAAATAATTTCCTTCTGGAAACCAATTTTTATATTCATTTCGTTCTGTTATACAGTTAGCGGAATTATTTTTCAATTTATCTACTGTATTCACAAAATAATTATTAAATTTATCAGCAACTATACAAGGATCTGATACAACATTATTTTCTTCGGCTAAAACAATATCTTTATTTTTATTTTTCTGGCAACTGGTTAAATCATTTATTAACTTCCATTGTGCAGCTGTGTCCTTTGCTTTATTCTCAAATAAAGAATAATAGTAAAAATTTTTCGTAAACTTTAAATCTGCAGCCAGACTTGATTTGTAAGCTTTATAGTAACTAAGATGGTCATTATTATTTGGATGCTTTATTGTCTTTTTATATAGTTGATTTCGTTTAGTTATGCGTCGATACAAATTATATGTTATCCACGGTTGTAGTTATTAAATCCAACAGTAGAATTGAGATTTGAAAATTATTTTAGATATGATGAACTTAACACTTGTATCTTAATAATTTGTATTTAGTTTACTTATTGTCTTAGAAAGAGTTTTTTTTATAATATTAAGATAATGCTCAAACAGTAGCGGCTCGTGATCTTTTAGCTTGGGGGTTCAACCTCATGATTTATTGGGGAGAAAGGTCAAGAGGATATAGAGTATTGAGCATAATCAAGTGTAAAGGTGATCAATAATAATATTAAGGAATACTTCCCCCCCCCCTCAAAGATTAAGCATATTTTCTACAAATATAGATTGTTTGTCCTGTTCATATTTTTCTTCTTTGATTTTTACTTCGGGAGTTGGTCAAACATCATGTTTTATTTTACACCTATCCTTAAAATTAATAATGTTTGTCTTTAACAAATACTGAACAACCTTATTCATATTTTTTCATCAAAATGTTGTTACGGTAACACAATAAATTATATTCACACTCTCACTAAAAGAAAATGGACATACTAGAAATACTCACGAATACACGAAACACACTAGAAATTACTAGTCTATATTCTTCAACACGCAAAACAAATTTATATAACGAAAAATGCAGTAAAATCTATCACAACTGTATAGAGTGTGTATACCCGAAATCATACCGTATAACCTCAAAACTCTCACGCTTACTTCTTGTTTACCGTTTTTTTACTGTTTACTGCCACCAAATTTTAATTTATTGGTTATGAGCAAGTTCAAGATGGCACTGATACTGAATCCGTATCACGAATATTCCCGATTGATTCCGAGTTTTACCGAATGCTAGGTTCGGCTACTCTCGGATGATCTCGTGCAAGGTTGGTTCAGGTAGGAATGTGAACCAAATTCGTGCTAGCAAACCGATTACCCTCCTCCGTTCTACTACCTCGCCCAGCCTTGTTTTTGGGTTCAGATAGGCTGAATATCACTTTATTATTTTAACATCTCTCAAACTGCATTTAATAGGGTGATATTAATTTGAAGAAAATATCGAAATAGCCTAGTCAAAATATTATTGAATGATCCATGCTTTAAAACATGTTGCAGAATACAAGACTCTCTCTAATGCTGTGTACTGGTTTGGAGCCTTACACTATTCGTGACATGTTCCTTCAGCCGCTCTGCTCGGAATATGAATCTGTTCAACTGAAGGTAAGTTTAGCTCATTTCTTTCAAAACCATAGTCTATCTATAAAAATGGATGTCTGTATGTGTGTGTGTTTGTAATGGAATTACTAAATTGAAAGGAGTGGCCGTAGTCGAGTGGATCAGATGCTGGCTTTATGATTCAGAGGCCCGGGTTCAAATCCCGGCCCGGGCAAGATATTTATATCGGGCCACTCCCGTGTTTCGGATGGACACGTTAAGCCGTCGGTCCCGGCTGCCTAAAAAGCAGTCGTTAGGTCATGTCAGAGGCCCTGAAATTGATGAGTTGCGACCTGAAAACTCTGACACCAGACCTGAGCCAGCCAGGTCACTCGATATTATTATTATTTTTACTAAATTGAAATTATTTCGATTCAAGAGAATTTTTTGGGCACAATATTTTCAATATTTTGATCTTGTTTTGAGATAAAGTTTAAAGATTGATCATAGATTTGTCAAGATAGCAGAGTAGAAAAATTACATTCACAGATAGTTTAGATAAATTAAATTTAATTAATCAATTATTCAATTTTTCAGATATTTTTCCATATGAATCCACCATACGTTTTTCAAAAACTAGTCCCCAAACGAATCAGCATCGGTGTATTTCACCAGAGGAACTGAATTTCGGGCGAAATTTTTCACTCTGTATAGCTCGCTAATGAAGCGTTTATGGATATATGTTTATAGGTACTTTTTTCTTATTTTTACCTCTACTATCACGTATTATATTATTTTACCATAATTATGAATCACTCTGTATATAAAAATAAATGTCTGTGTGTTTGTTTGTTCCCTATAGACTTAAAAACTACTCGACAGAACGGCATGAAACTTTGGGTATATGTTGTGTAAATATTGGGGATTGTTTCTGACTAGAAATTTTAATAGAGGGGCTAATAATAATAATTACTTGTTAATCCATTTTACAGACCTATGTTTACGTACTTGCCGGGCGAGCGGCTACCGAAGAACGGAAAGATGATCATGATTCAAGATCATTTTGTGATAATATGATTTAGAATCTTAAGTTACCAGCTGTAATAAACATAATAAGCTGTAATTTTACTGGCGATAAATTTGTACTAGTATTAATACAGTAGTTTGGAGTTGAAGTGTAGTTTATTGGTTCCAGCTGTAGATAATGGTTTCTTAAAATACTTATACAAATGATTCACCTCAGAGTTGTTCATATTGCATTCATTAATTACTGAAGAATGACATAATAATTTAATTTTTTTTTCAATTTAGCTTAGTTGATATTCATCCTAAAATGGAAGATGGGAAGAATATGGAATTCTGTGTGATTCATCGTATATCGCATATTTCCTGAGCCATCTATTGACAATCAACAACTATGGACGCATTAAATTCATCTTTGAAACAATGATTTAACCTACCGGTTTCTATTTTTTTTTTTTTTTTGTAATTCAACACTTACTAATAGATTTTACTTCCAATTGATTGAGATATGATTTCGGAATAATAAATGCTGCATGACTAAGCACATAGGAAGTCCGTATTGAGATGTAAATGAAAAAATATTGATTGTCAGATAAATTTCATGATTCACCAAATAAAGTCAAGTATGACATGAGATGCATGGACTTTTTGGCGGTACGAAGTTCGCCGGGCCAGCTAGTTAATGATAACTTTGAAAATGCTATTTTCGTAATGTATATAATTGTTTTCATACCTAATGAATTATTTTACAGTCAGATCTAAGAATGTGAAAGGGTATTTGAAACTTTTATTTATTTTCAACTAGCTTACCCGGTGAACTTCGTACCGTCAAAAAGTCAATGTATCTCATGTCACACTTGACTTTATTTGGTGAATCATGAAATTTATCTGACAATCAATATTTTCATTTTTAATTACAGACTTCTTATTATGTGTCTAAAACTATCGTTTTAATACAGTACACAATTTTATCACAAAGTGACGTGTTTATTACAGCTGGTAAGTTTAGATGCTAAATCATATTATCACAACATGATCTTGAATTATGATCATTTTCCCGTTCTACGTTAGCCGCTTGGCCGGCAAGTATGAAAACATTGGTCTGTAAAATGGATTAATAAATTATTATTATTATTAGCCCCCCTATTAAAATTTCTGGACAAAAACCATCCCCAATATTCACACAACATATTTCCAAAGTTTCATGCCGTTCTGTCAAGTAATTTTTGAGTCTATAGGGAACAAACAAACACACAAACAGACATTCATTTTCATATATACATAGATAATTCCAGTAGCCCTATAGAGAAAAGTGAGTATGTCGATTAAATTTAATTTATCTAAACTATCTGTGAATGTAATTTTTCTACTCTGCTATCTTGACAAATCTAAGATCAATCTTTAAACTTTATCTCAAAACAAGATCAAAATATTGAAAATATCGTGCCCAAAAAATCATCTCAGCTTCCTACTTTTAAAAGTTACGATATATTCTCTTGAATCGAATTATTTCAATTTAGTATTATTCCATTCATAATTATAAGAATACTGTATGTATCCCAAAAATGTATTACGACTGGATTTCAAAAAAATTCGTCATGCGTACAATATTCTCATTCGTTCTAGCATCTTGAGATATATCTGTAAAAGTAATTGAAAAACAAAACCTTGAAACAAATTAATAATTGAAATAGTTATTTTATCAGATCAGAGGGTACTGGAGAACTGCTTCAATTTATTATAATTACCTGTATTTCTTTTATTTTATCAATTCTAAACTATGGTACTTATGATTTCAGGTTGCAATTCTTGAATTCATAACAAAGTGCATTCATCGGCAAGCCAGTCTTGCTGAAGCCTTCCTGAATGTAGTTGAGCTGAAGGAATGCATCTCATCGGGAAAAGACCAACAAGGCTCTAGTAGTGGAGTACTCACGTTTTCCTTATGCATCATCTGTGGTGTGAGTGTAAACTTTGAATTCAAGACGATTTAGCCTACTGCTCACAGCATTATACCTGTTTGACAGAACTAAAGATGTCCTATTAAAATATATCTTATTAAAAAAAATCGAACGGTTCAATATTGTAAAATCGATTCAACAGGTCAAGATTTAAGATATCCATTGTTTTGTATGCATATCAATGTAGGTCTCAAAAAAGTCTATATCAAATCAAAATACAGTAATTTTTTTTTACTACAATTTTAAATCTACTGCCTTTATTAAGCGACAACATATGCGTTATCTTTAATTCAAGCTCTTGAATTAATTTTATAGTTCTAAATCGTGTTACAGTATTCTGTGCTATTCATTCTTATATTCAAACAATCAATTGTTGAATTCATTTCATATTTTATGTTTCAATTAAAATTCTATATTAAATTTAATGTTTCAATAGGCAAGCGACTTTTTAGGAGATGCAGTGTATCATGCTACAATTGATGTTGTGCATGCACTGTGGTTGGAGCAGTGCTCAGTGGTGCTGTCCTATCTGAGACAAAGAAAAGGCTTCTGGGAAAGCCTTTGTAAGCCTCTGTTCGAAGAAGAACCTCGGTAAGTTGGAAAATACACATTTAAAATATCATAATCTAGTTTTAACGTAATTTATTTTTTGCATTTTTTACAGTACTCAAAAATTACTGCTTGAATCTGATTGTTACGTAGAGTATTGAATTAATTAGGATCAGCAAAAGACAACAAAGCAAAGCAGCGCATGACGATGTGGGCTTATACTAGTAATGTTGAAATTTTAAGCTAGAATTGCATTTTAACCTTATTACATGTAGCTACCTTTTGTAGCTTGATAGATTTTTATTAGTGTAGTATTTTGGTAGTTTGTTATTATTTAGCTTGGTATTATTCTAAAATGAAGTTTTTTCTGTAGCTGTGCACAAACCCTAGCAATGACGGCGCTGAAAAGCGAAGCCAACAAACTGATGATCTGATGGTGGCGTGGCGTGAATTTGTGATGACAGTGGTGAAATTGCTACCCGACCACGTGAGCGACCACCTCAAGGGTCACCTCACCCTGCTACTCATCAATGCCCTGGCCGCTGAGATGACCTCCATCGTCAATATGAACGCCATTGTTGGCCTCTCAGAAGCTGGCCTCATGCTCATCTCCATGTGCAAAGAGTAAGTCGTACATTTATTTCATGATAGTGTAATGGTTATGATATTGAAATAAATTTATTGATTGGGTTCATTTAAAAAGGTGTAGAATTAGGACTATTTCATTCAGACTCTTGTGCTCGTTTGGTTGAATTTTCAGTGTGACTTTTTGTCGTGAGAAATTTATTTTTCTGTTGAAAAATAATTTTCTCACATTAAGATTTTGCTACCTTGCGTCCGGGAAGACTCAAATTTTAAGCAGGGTTGAATTATTCTCACGGAACTACATTTCCGTTAGCGATGGAAAATACACGAGTATTATTTGTGAATATTTCAAACTTTGAAACTTTGCATTATTTCCCTTTCCCACGGAATTATGCTCGTCTCCACGTGGAACGTTGTCTCGGTGTGGAAGGGGAACATAATTTGCGTAATTGTAATTTACATAATTTACGAGGAGTTCCAATCAAGTCGCGGCCGGGAATAACATTGAAATCCAGAGGTGGCCTCGGGCCTCGAGCACCCAAGATCAAAGTGTTGAATTTGTTTATTGTTGAAATTTATTATTTTTAGCCGTGGATTTTGTTGAAATAGTTTATCAATAATTAGGAAAGTTAATGTGTGAATGTTTATTGAAAATTTTAGTGAATCAACAATAGTGTAGCGAAAATTCTAATAGTGATAGATACATAATTTGAACGATGGTGAGTGCCACTATATTTTCTAGCTCATGCTAAAACCCCTTGAATGACCAAGTCCCCAGTATTATAAATTTGTAATTGAGTAATGAGTAAAATCTTCGTGAACAGTTATATTCCTAACCAGTTAGCAAAATCGCCCTTTAGTATTTTAGAGATCTCTCTTCTACTCCCCCCCCCCCATTTGGGGCGGTTACAATAGAGTTATTTTAAGTTTCTTTCTATTAAAATTTTACTCTAGGGGAACACCAGGCAGTTATGCATCCAATGAACAAAGCAGCTCTATTACATTCTATACTCTTTGGTATATAAGTCTGACAGAGATTTTCTTTTCCCACTGTTAAGTATGTATTCGAGTGGTTTCTTCATGTGTAGAGCCTGAAATCTCACATCCACATTATTTAGTTTTACCTGAATAGTCTTGTATTTCCAATACCACTGATATAGTAACTATCGGTTTTTGATCTACTCATCACCCTGGATTTCATTTTTCTTCTTACTTTTCTCCCCTACTCAAAGTTTTTGTCTCTTCTAAATTGTGATTGTTCTATTGCAGGTGTCGCACTAAGAAAGGTTGTATGGAGCAGATGGTGCGAATTTTGTCGAAATTATCTCAGCATTACATCTACATTAAACCGAAAGCAATCACAATGATATTGGCTTTTTCAGCTCGATTACTAGATGCCAGTCCTGTTATTCTACCAGAAGGTATTTCTCAAGAAATGTCCAGTCTCTCGTAACTCTGAAAATACTACATATTATGAACCAACTGAAGCTATATTCTTAAAAGTTTGATATAAATGATTTTTTATTGAATGACCATTAATGATCATTATATATTCACTCAGTATTAGCATAGAGAAACAATAGCATAAGTAGATATCCCATGGTATAGGGCGTTTATGTCGCAACTTTTATCTCAAGCCGATAGCCCACGAAGTTCTTTCCCGTGAAGCTTTATGCCGCTGGTAGTCTCTCATATTGTGCCGTTCATACACCCTTACTCTGCCAAAACAGTAAAAATCAACAATAATCGACAGTAATCGGCTTGGGATAACAGTGAAAGTTGCGACATAAACGACCTATACCATGGGATATCTACTTACACTATTGTTTCTCTATGGTATTAGTTAACACTAAATTGGAGCTGAAGATTTAAATTTCATATGAGTTACGTACCCTGTTTGTATTGTATGTTATTTCTTGCATGTGCAAACTGCTCTAGAAATGTTTGCAAATGCTTTGCTATTAATGTTTATGGCAACCTTTTTTCATTAGTCTAATGATCCCAAGTTTTCTGTACTAGCTGATTTCTTTTTGTCTTATACTAATTTCTAGATATTATTAAAACTTATTCCAAAAATTTGAATTAAAAAATTTAAAGTTTTAAAAATGTCCTATTTTTGTTGAACAGATGGAATCGAGGTGTTAATGGAGTCAGTGTGTGAAATAATAGCGATTGAAGTTGATCTATTCATAAACTCGTGTCAGGACCGAAACAAACCCAGCAAGAAGACTGACAAGTTGACGCTAGCTCTGTGTTTGGCGCTCAGATTGCAGGCTCTGCTTGAGGATCATAGCAGTCTTGTTAAAACTTGGACCAAGATAATTCGCTCCATGAAATTTGTACAGAGACTGATATCCGCCATAGCAACGTCATTAAAGGTGAGTATTATTTGCTTTCAATAAGGTTAGATATGATTTTTATTCTTTATTATATTACAACTCATATTTGATACATTTTATGTGGAAGAAAAAAGTTTATACTTGGAAAGAATTGTACAATCTGTCACACTCATTCTTTTAAGAAAACAACTCATGTTATTTGCATATTCTATTGTTATTTTTAACTGTGACGGTCATCAGCCACTCCCCCCCCCCTATCACTGCGATAGACAGTGTAGCGATCACCAAAAATGCCACAACTAAATATGCCGCTAAGCAGCCAGGTCTCAGTCAGTACTATCAAATCGTATGAGTACTTTTTCTGCTGGTGATTTTCATTGACAATATAGTGAATGTTCATGTTTATTATTCAATATCATTTCAGACATATAAATGGACTCATTTTCCAGCAGTGGAAATATAACCTAACTTTTCAAAATGTTACTATTTATAAAATTTGGGAGTAGCAGTTTTGGGCTTGGCCAAATGATTGTATTGATGAGTTAATAAATGAATTATTAAGTAAAATCCGGGTACAAAACAAATCATAGCTCATTATGTAGAACGAAAACAAACCTTGAAATAAAATAAAACTAAAAAAATCACTTAGAAATTAAAAATATAATTTCATCAAATAAAAACAGAAATATCAAGATTATCAACATTTCTGTTAGAATATCCAATAGATCATGAAGTCCATCATAATAATCAATAAAATAAGAGCACTTCATAATAAGTAAGCTTGAATAATAAGAATAACCTCTATTTATAAAATAAAATTATAGTACCCTTTAAAATTGATAATATAGTAAAACAAGAATACAAATTGTAAGGTGACTGGTAGTTTCGGTGATCACACCATCGTCAGGTTATAAAAATAAATGTTTACTAATAGTTTTGTTATTTTAGATGTGTTACAATTTGTATTCTTGTTTTATTATTTTATTAATTTTATAAATAAAATAAAGTAGCCCTGAATTCATACATTAAAAGAATAACCTCATACTGTAGTAAGCCTATATGGTTGATAATCAATTGAAATCAAAAGTAAACGTCAACAGGGTAATAATGAGATGATTTAAAAGAGACAAAAAAAAAAACATTCTAGGAATGAATAAGAAATTAAGTAGGTAAAAGTTTTGAAAAATAATAACAGAAATCTAGCATTGATCAGTTATAGGTACAGCTTTGAGTTATTCTTCTGAATTGACAGTGAAAATAGGTCCATCAGGTACAACTCTGATTTTAATTGAGCAGGATTCCAAACATACTTTTATTGGAATTATTTCTGGAAATTCTAGCTTCAGCAAAGAGCTTTCTACGTTGAGAAGTTAACGATAAATTTGCCGTTGCTCACCTTGCAGTCGAATATGTCTTGTAGAAGACTCTTTACCAGGCCCTGTAATACTGCATGGGTGTCAGTATGCTGGAATAATTCAGCAGTGTCACGAAGCAGCAGTATTACGACGTCCATACTGCTCTCAATCGTCCAGCTTCATGGTCACAACACTTAGTTTCTTCATAAGTGCCCCATTTTAATCCTGCAATGTTTCAATGATTTTTCGCTGATAATCAATATTTTTTGTTTCAGTGCCAAATTGAGCCAAAACTGTGCCTTTTCATGCTGGAATTTCTTTTGGCTCTTACAAATAAAGAGTCGCTTTTCAGACACATTGACATGTTCGATCTCAACTACTACATATGGGAGAATATCCCACAATGTACAGCAGGATATCCTAATGTAAGTACAAATCTCAACACGAATTATTCACTTCTCATTTCCTTGGAAACATTTAAATATATCGTGTTTTATATTATAGGTTTCGTTTAATCTCTTACTCATCAACCGATTTTTATGTGTACATTTTAATTATTTGGGCATTGAAGAGATGAAAATCAAATTTATCATTTAAAACAAGTGGAGACAATTGATGATGTTACATTTTTCGTGACTCATTATTTTATTGTCTCTCTTGAGACTGACTTACGTTTTTATTATTGAGATTGATAAGGACCTACATAATGTTTTATGTATGTACAATACAACAAATGTAAAATATAATATTGTAAATGTGCTTTCGTAATTGACACTTTATTTATTAAAAAGTTTACATCGAACAAGATAAAAATAAAATAATCTTTGAACATCTCTCATCAAAATCCCTTCGTAAAGCTCTTCATAAAACTTCAACTTCAACTAGTTATTTACTTGTTCTTCGTTGCTAAAACAGTTACCTTGGCAACCGTGCTCACATGATATCCACGTAGGGCTAGCCTACATCACTATCCCCCCCCTTAGGGATATTGGTCTCCAGATTTCCTTGATAAGGTGGTAGACGATTGTGTGTACAACCTTTGATTTGGTTCTTCATTCAGTTTTCTCAATCCTGCACACAATTATCCTCCTTACAATGTAGTACATGCCTTCCCTTGCTCTTTCTTATTTTGAGCAAATTTTTTTTTAAATTGCCAAATTCAATTCTTGCAAATAACAAACAATTTGGATTCTCCTGATTTCCAACGAAACTTGAACAATTAGGTATAGCAGCATGTGATCCTCAACCTTGTGGCTTTATCGCGTCCCCACCAACGATGTCTTAAACCTCTAAATCGAACAATACTCTGCTCAGCCAAACCTCTGGACAGACACACTTCCTCCCTGCCAGATAGCCATGCTTCTGCAGTTGCGGACAGATGTGCTTCCACTCAGCTACATGCTGAGGACTGAGGAGTTCCATTCGAGCTAGTGACATCCTCACTTGCTCCTGCTCTTCTCACTTATGCATACCCTAATGCATGTCGTAACCACACATCCTATGTGTGACTTCCTTGAGGCACCAAGCAATGTTGCTTCCGACGGTCTGTTGTTTCCAACTATTTATCTGATGTACTCTCGGTCGAGAGATAGATATACCCTTCTTATCTTGGAATTGTCATTGAATAACTTTTAATATCTAACAATCATTTTATCAGATCATTCTCAATTCATCTATTTGAATAAAATCATTCTTCATCAGAAAGAAATTTAAAATCATAAAATCTTGTTTTAAAATTTATAAAATTTTTAAATCAGTCAGACCAGGTTACAAGAACAATGACTCCAATCGCCTGTATCTCTTGTAAGCCTCATCACGTGATCAGATTCCCCAGTGAATCACAATAACTTTTGGCACACTAAAAATGTTATACATATATCTCAGAGCCAACCTAATAGGCTTGTCAAAATCAAGAGCAAACCAATGGCCATGATTCTTCTAAAAATCATCTAGCATTTTTTCTTTTTCGCCATCAACACTAAAATAAATAATCTCAAACGGTTTTAAAACTTTCCTCGATTTTTGCAAATTTTGTCCCATAGTAGATACAAATTCTAGCATACCTTCTTTTATCGAATTTACCATATCGTTGAATGCTTCCATCTCCCTTTTTGATCTTGCTCTTGTTCTCATGTAAAATTTTTTTTGGTGTAAAAAATTTGTAACACAATTTTTTAAGGATTCAATCTCATTTCCGACACCAATGTTGTAAATGTGCTTTTGTAATTGACACTTTATTCATTGAAAAGTTACATCGAACAAGATAAAAATAAAATAATCTTTGAACATCTCTCATCAACTTGAATTATCCTTATCTAGTTCTGATAAATTACTCGTTGGTATCTGTTATCGCCCACCAAAAATAGGTCATTTTACAGATTTCGAAAATGCCTTGCTTTCTCTTATGCCTTGTTATAACCGTATACTATTTATGGGGGATATGAACACCGACTTGAACGTGACAAATCGTAACTTTGACTACTTTCAACTGACTACAATTTTCCAATGCCTAAACATGACTATTTTACCTCTCGATCCAACTCATCATACTAATGAATCAGACACACTCATTGACCTTCTCATTGTCAGTGATCCCAACGAGGTTGTTCAAACAGGTCAAATCCCAGTCCCAGCTGTTTCTGGACATGATTTGATCTACTGTGTACTTTCCCATAAAATACCTAAGCCAGAACAGAAAATTATCACATATAGAGACTTCAAAAACTTTGATGAAGCCGCCTTTCTAACTGATGTGGCTCAGACTCTATGGCATCAAATTGAAGTGTTACCCTCAGTTGATGACATGGTAAAGACTTTCGAGAATTGGACTTTAACTTTGTATGACAAACATGCACCTTATGTGACAAGCAGGATTAATAGAAAACGACGAGTACCGTGGATGACTGAAGACATACTTAAGATGATGGGACGTAGAGACAAAGCACATAGAAAATTGAAAAAAACATTCGACTTGGACAGTTGGATAGAGTATAGGAGCCTTAGAAATTGAGTCAAACAGGAATTACGGAACTCAAAGATTAGGTACTTGAATTCGTTCATGACAAACAATAGACAAGACTCTCAATCACTTTGGCAGGGAATAAAAGAATTCGGGCTTGGCAAACAGAAATCAAATCCCCAAATTTATTTACCATTGGACAATAAATAAATGACCATTTCGTTTCACATTCCAACCAACGCGACGAAGTTATCATTGGTAATCATATCAATGATCTTGAAGAGCAGGTTACAAACTTAGATATACCACTTATTGATCAATTTCATTTCCACCCAATCTCAGAAGACACTTTCAAAGCAATTCAATGTATTCATAGTAATGCTATGGGTGTAGACAAAATTCCTATTAAATTTATCAAGAAGATGTTATTTGTTGTTTTACCAACCATTACATACATTTTCAACAAGTCACTTGAAGAATTTCCTGAAAACTGGAAGTTTGCTCTGGTTCGCCCTCGAAATAAAGTTACATCACCCAATAAAGTTGAGGATTTCAGACCAATCAGTATTCTACATGCATTGTCCAAAGTGCTAGAAAGACTTATTCATGATCAAGTTGTAAAATTTCTAGACAACAATAGAAAGCTTCAAAACTTTCAATCAGGCTTTAGGAAATTCCATTCAACTGAGACAGCTCTCCTTCCTGTCACTGATGATATAAGGTTAGCTATGGACCAAAGAAAATGCACCATCCTCACCCTATTTGATTTTTCAAAGCATTTGATACTGTTGATCATAAAGTTCTTTCAAATAAGTTAGCTATTCTTGGTTTTAGTCACAACTACCTAGTTTGGTTCAAATCCTATCTCTTAGGTAGGAAACAATGTGTTTCTGTTGGTGACAACAAGTCAAATTGGAAAAATGTTATGCATGGAGTACCACAAGGTTCAATTTTAGGCCCTCTCCTATTCACTTAGTATGCTGTATGCTAATGACCTTTCTTCCATTATCGAGTTGTCCAGCTTCTATACTTATGCAGATGACCTTCAAATTTATTTAAGCTGTCCCATAACAACAATAGATGAAACAGCTGGAATTATGAATCAAGATATCAATTCGATATTTGAATGGACAAAGAAAAATGGCCTTAAGCTTAATCCCATCAAAACACAACCCATTATAATTGGATATTCTCGTCTTATAAGCAATATTGACCTTGAATCGATCCACAAAATTAGTGTAGATGGTAATGGCATTCCTTACTGTAGCAAGGAACAAGTGAAAAAATCATGTAAAAAGGTATTTTCAGCGATGCATTCATTGAAGAAAATGCACAACATCCTCCCTAGAAACATTAAATTGTTATTGGTTTAATCTCTTATCTTCCCACATTTAACGTATTGTAATTCTGTTCTCAACGATATGCAAGTCACTCTGAATGATAAACTATAGCGTTGCCAAAATTATTGTCTACGTTTCGTCTACTCTCTTCAACGTCATGAACATATCACCCCTGCCCAAATTGCTAGTTCAACATTGAAGCTTCCCGATCAAAGACGTTTTCAAATAGTCAAGCTTGTTAGAGATATCTTGAAATACGGAAATCCGAATTATTTCAAATTTGTTTCTGAAGGTAGGAGGATAGATGCTTCACATACTAGAACCGGAGAAGGTACTTTGAGGATACCCAACCATCGAACAACTATTTTCACTCCTTTTTAGTCAGTGCCTGTCGTGCATGGAATGCACATCCTGTTTCTATCAGGTCCATCGAGAGCCGAGTGAGCTTCATCCTGACTTTAAGAAAACATCTTTTGGAACAAATGACTGAAACTGTTCAGCCCTAGAACGATCACATGACAACCATCCCTCACTCATCCCACCAATACAAGCCTATAAACCTGTTATAGAATAATTATATATATATATATATATATATATATATATATATATATATATATATATATATATATATTATATAAACTTATGTTATTTTAATTATTCACTGCATACTGCTGTATATAACTAAAAGTTGATTACCCTGATCTACTTTCAGCCTACTCCATTTTATTAATCAATGATTTGATCTTATCTACCTATATAATTATTTTACTTCATTAATTTTCTGTTTTTCCTTCTCTTGAATATTTATATTAATTAAAACTTTTACAATATTTCCATTTATAAATAAATCCTCAAGAGTTGAATTGATTAAATTAACGTTTTGGTAGAGAGTTAGTGGGAAGGATATTTTGAATATTCTTTCCGAAGAATGGACATTGATATGTCCAAAGCTCCGCCAATTTATGTAGATGCATAACAAAATTATCTTTTCCTCCACCTACTATCAAAAGTACTTACTTTTCTCCCTGAAACATGATACTAAAGTGTCACTTTTTCGCTCTCGGTACTAAAAAACAGAAAAACTCCCTAGGGAGTAAAAGTGACTCCATTTAAATAACATGGGAAGCATCTCTATTTTAAAAACGTACATTTGGAATAGGTCAGGTCTAAGCTCAGATGAGGAAGCATATAGAGTAGTCATTAAACCAACTAAATGCAATACCTCAACCAGACATTTGATCGATATATATAAAATTTATGTTTGTATGCTGAAATTATTATTACAAACTTCATATCACTATACTAAAAAAATGTATATATTTTTTTCTTTTATTCCATGTTATTCAAAATATCAGCCAACGAATATTACTTATATTAACTAATCAAATTTGAAACGGGAACTTCATCATAGCTGTAGTTTTGGCTGTCATTGTTGTTACAACTTTAGCCGACAGATAGTGCTGTCGGAGGAGAATTGTGATTACAAGCCAGCTGTTTCTGTTTACTTTTTAGATTATGTTGTAACACATTGTTTGGTCACATACGTTTTTAAAAATTATTTTATTAGCAGTTTTTATAAAAATGTAGGTGGAGGAAAAATGTTGTGTATATCACGAGTGAAAAATGTTTTTTCTCCCTCAGGAAAATTGTTGCCCTCGGCTTCGCCTCGGGCTTCAAACTTTTCCCTCAGGGAGAAAAAACAGCACTTTTCACTCTAGATATACAAATAACTATTAGTTATTAGAAATTGCTTTTTTCGTATCATATACAGTTCAATAATCATTTTCTTAGTCTATATTATGTAAATTCATCTATAATTTTGCTGTATTGTAAGCTATTTTATATAAGTGTATAGGCCAGTATATATTGTAATCTACATAAATAAAGTACTCAATCAATCAAAATCTCTTCATAAAACTCTAACTTCAACTAGTTATTTACTTGTAAACGTTCCTTGCTAAAACAGTCACCTGTATCCAGGTAGGGCTAGCCTACATCAATATAATACAACAAATGTACATATATGTTATATATGTTTCATATTTAATGGAACGGATTTATATTGCTCTATTCACTTTTACTTCTCTCTAACAAAATTAAGAAAAAAATATCTTGCAATAATAGTAAAGTGCTGTAATTGATTGAATTGAATAGAATCATTTCAAAAATTATTTAATCCTAATTCTATTCTAATTTTTGACTAATTTGATTAATTTTTTTCCTAATTTTTAATGAGTAGGCTAAATGATAGGTTTAATATTAAAATTTTTATGTAGAATTTTTCTTCTATTTCAGGAAACAAAAGCCGACTTGAATAGTCAATGGAAGCCAGTTTACTGCAGAGGTTTTGATTTAGTCACATTTTTGTTAGAAAATAATAGCCGCTGGATAAGAGCATCCACTTATGACTTTATTGAATTACATCAAGATTATTTAGAAGAACTTCTAAAACTGGTAAGTACCTATGTGTGATTCTTCCTTATTGATATTACTATTTCCTTATCACCGCATGCTGTATCATGCTATATCATCTACGAATGAGTCTATAATATTTATGAAAACATAGATGCAAACAGGGTTTCTCCCAATAATTGCTCCCATAACACAGTAATACAATGATTCATGATACCGTATGTAAGAATATAATAATAATTACATTTAAAATATAATTGAAAAACTATAGCAAATTAACCGCTACTTCAGAACTACATCACACTACTACAGATGATGCAATGAGTAGTATAATATATTTCAAGAAAATTAATATTTGCCGAAAAAAGCAAAATTGTAGGTACAAGAAATATATTTTTCGCAACACTGCACAGAAAGCAGCTGTTTTCCAGTCCCTACGTAGATCTGAAAGACATGGTTTGCAGACGACTCTCGTCTGACGTCAGAACAGGTTTCTTTCCGGCCTAGGCCGGAAAGAGTACCCTTTCCAGCCGCTAACATGGAACTAAGAAAGGTGATCAAGAAACAGCTGATCAAAAAACTTTTCATTATTTGTGTTCATTATTCAATAATTAAAACATTAATAATAATATCATCTTATTGTCATTTGAACGAATAAAAAAGTATAAACTCAACCTCCCACATAATTGAGCATCATCTTTTAGGTTATTTAGACAAATCAGAATAAAAAATAAAAATACTTGGACAGTTTCCTGATATTCAGATTACCTCAGATTTGCTAGAGCTATTACCTTCCACTTCTGCTTTCGGAAGTGCTTAGTAAACAACTATTCTCATATAAATATATAATTATATATTGTTTATTTTTGTGTGTGGCGAAAAATAGCGTTCGCACCACGGGCAAAAATGTTTTTCCGGCTCTCAATCTTTTCTAGTCCTCGGCCTACGGCCTCGGTAACCGATTTCGAGCCGGAAAAATCTCATTTTCTGCTCTAGGTGCGAAATATACTATTTCCTACAGTTACCCGAAAAAGTGCTCATTCCCGCATCTATAATTATTATAGTACGCAAAATACCTTATTCCCACACCCAGTGCAGGAATGTAGATTTGAGTGCGACAAAGACTTTGTCGCACTCCAAATTTGCAACATAACAACACAAAATTGTTAACACGCTTTATGACGGTAGAGAGCGGCAAAGTAAAAGAAATTTTGGTAAACCTGAATATGTTGCTGGCTGAATGTTTTCGTAAAACAGCTGATTCTTACCGTGAGATATTGAATAACAAACGGTAAATAAACAAGAAGTTTTGATAGTATTCAATATCAGTATTTTATTTCTATTCAAGTTATCATTAACGATTTTTTATGTGTGAGATGCCTATATATTTTTAACTGGAAGACATTGGAAACATTTATCGACCATTTTTATGATCAAGAAATTTTACTTTTGTGGTTAGGTTACTCTTGTTAGGTACTGATATTAAGGTTGTGATCGTTATATTTTCAAAACAATAATGTATCCATTAGGTTTGAAACATAAATATTTACACTTCAAAAAAAGTTATTCAGTTCTTCAACTCCCCGAAACATCTCTACTCACATTTTCGTAGAAAAACATCAATGAATGCCGTTGATGAATTAGAAACATAATACAGAATAGATGTTATTGAATACCGTAATAAAAAAACTGGATTTACAATATCCTGTTTACTCAACTTAAATGATTGAAGTTCAGTATCTCAGGTAAATGTAATGTCTATGTAATATAATTTAATCACATTTTAAATAATGCAGTATAACCTTAATTAGACGTTTCATGCGGCTACTGGGCGCTTATGGCCAGAAAAGCAGAAAGGCCAAATTGACAAGTTTACTAATGTATTTACAAGAAAAAACAAGCTGAAACTATATTTTCACACTAATTGTGTATAATATATCATTCAGACTCAAAATTGAGAATATTTGGAACTGGAATAAATAGTACACATGAAATTTCATAGAATGGTCAGGCTAGAAGTCTGTCCTGAGGGCTGATCACTAGCCAATTCCTTGATCAGTCCTGGGCCTATTAACTTATTTATTTATTTACTTTTTTTTGATATTCAACGATACATTGCTATCTAGTCTAGGGACTAATGAGCAACTTTTTTCTGTCCTATAATACTAATAAATACTTCATACAAGAGAATCCTCCATAGGGTCTCCTATTCAAATTCTAATATTATTAGTACACTGCTTATGACTGTACTACACAGGTGGGCTTCACTCATTTCCACTGCTCTGCTTTTCACTGGACACAAGACACTTGAATCAGCACTAGACCTGTTCAAATGACTTCTTCCTTTTCAGCCTCCTCACCAATCCTGCATTTTCCAGCAGCTGGATTGCTGCAATGTTGTCGTGTTGGTAAAGTCGAGCCTCGTGTTTCTCTGCATGCCTCTGGATTTCGCTGCATACCAGGTCGACTTGCAGGTCTCTGTGAAGGTCGCTTTTTCTGACGTACCAAGGAGCATCAGCAATGTTTCTCAGCACCTTGTTTTGGAAGCGTTGTATGACTTTGATGTAAACTGTCTTTGGTACACCCCCAAAGTTGTATACCATACGTCCATACTGGCTTTAGAATCTGCTGACAGGATGGAGTTCCTTCCAATCAGCCACCAGAGTCTCTTGTATTTTATTCCCAGCTCTTCTCTCTTCTTCTTAACATGGACCTTCCAGCGAAGCTTTGCATCTAAAGTCCTGGCATAATAAGTACCTGGCATCATTGGAAAATGGTACTATTTGATTGTTAATGGTTATTGTTATGGGTTGAGCCCTCTTGTTGGTGAAATTGATATGAACTGATTTAGCTTCATTGAGTTTAATCTTCCATTTTGTTGTCCAGTCTTCAATTTTTCTGAGAGACCTTTGAAGTTTTGCTTTGGCACTTTCAATCTTGTCATCTATAGCTAATATTGCTGTATCGTCGGCAAATGTTGCTATTGTAAATGTTGCTATTTACATTAATAGAAAAATTGAAACATAAGTTTACAGCTTTGATCGCATAGACAGATTAATCAATAAAACAAATTAATGGGCACCGTTTAAGTATAAGCAAAGTTTTGCGGCATAACTTATGTGTTTTTGGATAGGAGAATATTAAACTGTTAGTCACGGGTGAAGTATAACGTTTGTAAGGCTCGTTGATGGCTCAAAATACATATATTATCCAGACAAGTGATATGGCCATTTCTACATTTGCTGATGACTTATTGTAGATGAAGAATTATTATAATTGAATCTCATATAACTTAATAATATTCATTCTATTGTCATTTAGACTGAATTTGAAATAATTATGTTGTGGAATGGTTGCAATATTCATTATCAGCATTAAAAATACTGAAGATTTGCACAAACAAACATTTTATTTGGTATAGGACATGTTTACCGTCTATTACTGACTTTTCACATTCTATGGTAACTGTAGGAAAAATTTAATGTGCAATACGTGCGCAAAGTTTCTTTGCTGCACTCAAGAAACCATCATTCCGCACTCGCCTACGGCTCGTGCGTAAACGTTTCTTTCGGTGCAGCAAAGTGGCACTTTGCGCACTAGTTGCACAAATAACTAATTATGTACAATAACTACACCACTTCAAGTTGCAATACTGTAATTAATTAATTTAGATGAACGGCAAAAATACAATGAAACCTAAAAACTAAAACTAGACATGTAAAATAGATTATATCAAATCACAGAAGGTGATTTGAGTACTCAACTGTATCAGAAAAGCTATAATCTAATAAAGGAAACCTAAATAGTTAAGAAGAAATTAAATAATGGTACACAAAATTATTTATAATTTCAAGGCAATGAATTAAAAGATAAGAAGTGGGAAATAATTGAATAAAAGAATGAAAAAAGTGTCAAAATTAATAAATTCAAGCCCTCAAGAACCAGTGCAAAAGTGAATTCTATAGACTAATAAACTGATTCCACAGAGAAAAAAAACAACGAACACATGACTGTCAAACTTGCAGAAGTCGTCTACAATCCTTCGAAAACGACTGAAACCAAGTTACAAGTCAAGATGATCTGAGATGAAATTGAAAATGTTTGATGCTCTATACATGGGAGAATTTTGATGACTCAAAGTGTTACAATCAAGTATAAATAATTTGAAACTAGAACGACTATAGTAAACGCAAATTGGTGAGGCGGGTGATGGTGGCACCATCTCTGAGTGAAATTGGCAAATTTCAAGCTTTAAATTGCATATGTTATTCTTAATATTGGAGATGTGTCAATCATTTGACGATTTTAAAATCAGGTTTCATTAATGTTTTAGAGAAAAACAAACAAATACTTGTTTTATAAGTCACTTCTAAAATTACAACGGTTTAGTAAAGGCTTGAATTGGTGCTTGAAATGTTAATGCCCATTCCAAATTATTCAGTTAGAATAAAATGTATGACTGAATTAAAAAATCTTAAAAAAAATTTTAATGAAAATTCAGGTTATGATGACATTTAAAGCTGGGTTTACACCAAAGTTATTAGCAAAATGTTGATAACTTGATCCTTACAGATTTTATTAGATTGAACGGAACTTGTCAAACACATATGTTTATCATGTGTATGATAAGATATGTTCAATCTAATAGAATCTATAAGGATTAAGCTATTAACATTTTGTTACTAACTTTGGTGTAAACGCAGCTTAAATGTAAACAATGTATTGCGTTTACTATAGTTACTGCAAAAATAAGTCTCCTATTTGATTCAAGGGAAAAGGAATTTCAAAGGTTCGGCAAGTATGTTACAGCAGCCCTTCATAATGAAAGCTGGAACCCCATCAGCGCCCCCAGATCCCGATGGGCTTACTTATTTGGACTTATTTGTTTCCAGTTTAATCGCTCTTATTCCTACAATAGGTTCATGCCAATAGTTGTCCTACAAACATAATTATCTTTACATAATATATTAGTGTTTTTAACTATAAGCTTCATGTATGCAAAGTTTCCCATTATTGTCTTTTCTTTTTTCTTTTCTTCTTGAATTCTTCAGTAGTTACATTCGTCTTTCTTTCTCTTTTATCTGCTACTATAAGTTTCATATTTGCAAGGTTTTCTAGTATTTTGTTTTCAGTTTTTTTCCTAAAACTCAATAGTACATTAGTTAAATTATTTTATTTTCATTTTAATGTATTGTTTTTCAAATTGTATGCTCAATGTGCGTTATGAGTGCAATAATAGGTTTCAGTTCCTGGTGTCCCTCAAATATGTAAATTTTCAAATAAAAAAAATAAAATAAAATATTAAATTTATTCATTGCATTCAGTACATCTTCAAGACTAAGAAACAGGTTGTTTTTATGAAATTCACAAATTATCAGAAACCTCTTGAGTTTTCATTCATCTGCAATTGGCAACTATTGAATTCCCATTCTGATTCTATCAAAAAAGCCTTCTGCTCTTTGTCTCACACAAATAGCTGACAGGCTCTCTCGATTTGGATAAATCTGGCAGCACTGTACTCCATAAGTGCAATCTAAGGTTTGCACAGACTATTTATTCAATACATTAGTTTATTTTACTTACTTGTAATGAAATTATTGTTATTCTTCAGTTACAGGTGTCTGATGATGAGATCGATCTTGAGCTAGTATCTGCTGGTTTGAGACTATTGAGTCACATTATATCCGACAACGTATTTTCAAAGAAATCCAGAAATCAAATATCAAGGCTCATGGTAATTAATTTTTAGTTTTTATCGTTTATACGTAGAGTACATAATTATATATTTTCACATTCCAAATCAGTATCATACCTATTTAGTTCTTGTGGATAATTTCTCTCTTAAATATTATCATAATTAAAGTAATACAAATTCAAGCAGTGGGGTACTTCTAATAAACATAACATATACGTAAGAAACCATCACCAAAAGCTGTGAAGTAAATATTTTTTTGTCATACTTACTCAATTGCAGCTGTTTTCCATGCATTGAATCAAGCCGGTAAACAGCTGTTTGCAGAACAAGAAAACATGCGATTTTCATTACAGCATACTATACTGTAAAGAGATCATATGTTTTCTTTACAGTCGAGTATGTTTCCTAGTTCTATAGTTAATATAGTCCTATGTTAATATTATAACTCAAATAATTCAAGAACTCATCTAAGAAGTTTCAAGTTATAAAAACTCATCTGAAATCATATAATATAGGCCCTTATTATCTTATTTGAGCTCGATGGGTCTGTCTGTTATGAACTAGGCGCTACGGGCTAGGTCATGTTTATAAAATGCAGTAACTCGAGCATAAGCAGGTAATGGTTTCTGTTTCTCAGTAATATTATTCTTTCTCAGATAAATATGACAAAAAATATTGTACGTAACTTGTACGGTAACGTATTTACCGCATTCGTATGATAATTCTGCCCGAAACGTAGTTAATCATACTTATGCGGTAAATTATCGTTACCGGACTTGTGACGTAAAGTACTATTTTTCTACAACCGCTTGTAAAGTTCTTCTTTACGAACTGAAAACTTATCATAAAACAGTTCTTTTCTGAGGAGCGATCGATAATCTACTTTACGCTCGCCATCTGTTTACTTTACCGCTCGCTAACCGCAGCGCATGTGCAGTAGGCTATATTTTAGAAAAATGCAATAATTCCAATAAGTTCATGTCCCTACTTTTTCGCCCCATTTCCAACGGTCATGGTGGCAAAGTCACGTAGAGCGTTTTCTCTCACGCTGAAGGTCCCAGGTTCAATTCACGGTCAATATTGTTTTATCTTCTATATAATAAGAGAGAGTAGGGTTGTGTTTGTTTGTTCGCATCAAAACATGTCAACTTGAGGATTGCATACAGGAAAAACGGGAATGATTTAGATCTCCAAATTTTGCAAATAGATTCTAAAAATATCAAAATCATGCACCTGGAAGCCCAAATTTTAATTCTCCTAGATTTTTTAGAATTAATCTTCAAATTTCATTCATGGGACATGACATTTTATACAGCCAGCATAGCTTACATTGTTGTAAAATGTTGTTGTTTATAATTGAGGAACTTATAACGTTAGTACAAGATATTTATTTATTTAACATCAATGACAAAACCACTTAATCATAAAATGATTGGAAACGAAAAAACAGGCCTATATCCCTTACTATTCCATTCCTGAATTTTGATTGCATATTAGTCCAAAAGAGGTTATGATTCTTCAGCAGTTTTAAACACATACATTTTGATCCCAAAATAATCACATAACATTTTAATTTAGAATGTTAATATAGGAAATTAACTAAAACAATCTACTGTATATAGCAAGTCAAAAACTTGAAAAATAATGAATAAACATTGCAATTTTTGACCCATAATAAAAACACTAAGTCACTCACTGAATCACCTGATCATATATAATTAATTTTTTGACTTATAGATATAAGTCAAGACATCATAATTTTGAACGCAGCCGTGGTCTAGCGATAGAGTGCTCGGCTTCGGCGCGAGTGTTTTCGGATCGATTCCAGAATTTTCCACTTTTTTTTGTTCTTAATTTTTTCCCTCGAAACGTATAATTATTAATACTTTTTTTAAAGGAAGTTGTTTTCATTACGTTTGAACTTGAATTTCATCGAATAATATATTACAGTATGGGTGAAAAGTCCGAGAACGGACTCACACCCACCGTCAAATTACCTTTGAGTATGAGATATTAAGCCGTTCTCGAATTTTTCACTCACTCTGTATGTAAAATTTTTCAACCAGTGTAAATGAATGGACATGGGTTTCATGCTGTATTATTGTAATTCATAAGAAAAGCATGATCACAATAAAATTAGTACCGTAATAATTTATATTCGTCAGTTATAATGTACTATTAGACACAAATTAGGAGTGAAACGAATTTGTAGTTATTTTGTTTGGAATTGGGGAAGCAAAAAAGGCTGCCTGATTCAAATTGAGGAGGATCTAATCGATTCTAAAATTGATGTATTGAAAAATCAATATGATACTTATAGTTTTTCAAGTATTATGTCTCCTTCAGTTATCTATAGGTACTACAATAAATGAAAGAACTTACTGGCTTATACACGTACGGAATAGGAAAATTATGTTTGACGCATTATCACGTCTCAACTACTCAACTGACTAACTTGAAATATTGCATTATAGATTCTTAATTAACCGAGGATAGTTAGAGGCCTATTTTCAATTCTTAAAAATTTCATTACGTCAAGTTTTCAATTTGTCATGCTTCCAGTTTTTGTATAGAAACAGCTGGACATTTCTTTTAAAAGGGCGATTAGATGATAGGTATGATTGGGGATCCTATTTGAATAAAAATAACTGATTTCCTGTCGCATCAAAATTCTGGTCCGCCATCTTGGAACCGCTATTTCAAATTCAACTTCATTTTTTTTAAATTGGGAGGTAAGTCATATGATACATGATTTCGATACAGAATTTCAAGAGGAAATGAATGATGAAAACCGCACATCGATTTCTCAAACCGCTCAAAAGTTATTGTCATTCAAATATACTGATAAATCATCCATCTATACTATAATAATGGAAAGAACTGGCTTATACACGTAGGGGGAAAATTATGTTTGACACATTTTTAAATTGCTTAAATTTTTAAATTGCAAGTTAATTATCACGTCTGAACTAATGGACTGATTGACTTGAAATTTCGCATAAAGATTCTTTATCGAGGATGGTTATAGGCCTATTTTTAATTTTCCAATATTTTTTCACGTCAAATTTTCAGTGTGTAAAGTTTTAAAATATACCCTTGCGAAGCACCTACTAGTATTCTAATAATAAATCATTATAAAATAAATTATTATGATTAGCTAGAATAATTAAATTGTATCATTTTATTATTATTACATTGATTTATCAAAATAATTGGATAAATGATAAAAAAACTGTTTATTGTATTGGAATCCAATACAGTAGTTGTAGAAAAAAAATTGGATGTAATTCGAGCGGAAAGCTTCTTTATGGCTCTTGTCAAAATTACCACGCTCCGGTATGCATCACGTGGTAACTGTTTTGACTCGAGCGATAAAGTCGCGTTCTACGCTCATAGCACATAAATAACTATTTTATTTTACCAGTAAGCCCCCGGCTTGAGAACTCGCTCAATGCTGTGATATTCTGTCAGCTGTTCTATTGAAAGCATTGGAAAGTCAAGAAAAGCTGTATTGAGTTATTAATTGCAGGCAATTCAGCTGACAGATCATTTGCGATTAGTAATGATGTTCTTTTTATGCACTTTCAATGCCATTCTGTTATTTCCTAAAACAAAGACAAAGGAGTGAATCAATTTTGTTGGCCGAGGAACTCAATCTGTATAATGGTTCAAATAATATGTGTTGAAAATTTGAAGTTAATTGATGGATGAAATCAAAAGTTATCGTCAAACATAACATACAAACGAAGATAGCCTACCTTGAAGATGACTCTAGAGCCAGGAAGACGACTGTGTATCATGCATGTTAGTGGCCAGCCTGTTGTCATACATTGTTTCATCATTGCTATAATCACAGCGAAACGCTTAGAGCAATTTTTTTTATGTTATGTTTTTGTTTCTCCAATTTTTTATGCTTATTATTCCTTTGCTGCTCCATTTTAGGATAAATTATTTTTCTATCAATATAATTTGTAATTTTCCGGTGGTTTATTTATTGTTATTGTTTGTTTATTTTATGTTAGACGCCTCTCGCTGATGATGAACATGTGTGTATGTGCATGTTAAACATGCATGATCTACCGTAGAAAAATAATTTAACCTCAAATAGATCAGCAAAGAAAATGAACAACAAAAAATCGGAGATACAAAAACCTAACCTCAAAAAATTTCCCTCAAAGCCTTCCGCTGTGGTGACACAACAATGTATGACCACATGTGTATCGAGCATGTTTATCAGGTCTAACGCTCCTTCAATTATAAATATGAAGGCGAGTACAGATATACGCGCTCCAAACACGCTGAACGTGTCACGAGATGTTACACAAGTGATTGCTAGAGGTTCACAATACGTTTGAAGGATGATCGCATGCTTGTCCTATTGTTGACTTCACTACAACCTAACCTCACAAATGTGAAACGTTCAATCCAGCTGATCGGGTGACAAAACTGAATAAAATATTCTGACCAGGGGATTGGTAGATAACCTAATAATACATTTGGTTTATTAATTATGTTTATATAATAAATTAATGATAAATTATTATGTTTATTGCATTTATTTTGATGTTTTATTACAAAAAGGCTATGTCTGTCAATGTTTTGAAAGGTGAAAGGCTTGGTTGAGAGTTCGGCTTCTAAATTCTAATATGCTGGTACCTATTATTAAAAATGTTTTTATTATTTTGTATCATTAAATTTTGATAATTTAAACATTTATTATTAATTTTGATAATTTTATATGCTAACACAGAGATCGTAACTGGTTCAACAAAAACGTTAATCACACATGCGCAACTATTAGTTAGTTAGCCCTAAAGGTGCGTACAGAATTTCGCTCTGCTCCGCAATTGAACGTCCCTCGAGCAGAACGATTGATGATCGAAGGTGGAGCAAGAGTGGAACGCGAGAAGAGCGTGTAACAGAGGTCGAGCTTGGCTAGCTCCTAGGTCGAACGTCGAACTAACCAATAGTTGCGCATGCGTGGTCGACGTTTTCATTTGTAATGTTTGTTAATAGTTACGATCTCTGTGCTGGCAAATAAAATTATCAAAATTAATAATTAATTATTAAATTAAATAATATAAAGTTATAAATGCATTTATTATAATAGGTACCGGCATATTAAGGTGCGTACAGATATACGCGCCTCCAACACGCGCCGCGCACGCTCCATACTCGCTCCGCTACCGCTCCACGCACGCTCCGATCATGAACGTTACGGGAGATGTTAGCTATTCTCGCGTTCCACTCTTGCTCCCAGGTCGATCATCAATCGATCTGCTCGAGTGACGTTCGATTGCGGAGCAGAGCGAAAGTCTGTACCCACCTATATCATTTAAAAGAAAGAAGCCGAACTCCCAACCAAGTCCTTCACTTTTTGAAACATTGACAGAAATTAACTTTTATAATAAAACATTAAAATAAATACAATAATCATAATATTTATTATATACACATAATTTATTATTAGGCTACCCAGCAATCCCCTGGTCAGAATATTTTATCTAGTTTTGTCATCCGATCAGCTGGATTGAACGTTTCACATTTGTGAGGTTAGGTTGTAGTGAAGTCAACAATAAGAAAAGAGCGGAGCGATCATCCTTCAAACATATTTCGAACCTTTATCGAACTCTTGCGTAACATCCCGCGTAACGTTCATGATCGGAGCGAGTGAGGAGCGTGTTGAAGGCGCGTATATCTGTACGCACTTTGAGAGCTTGCCAAGCTCTTGCTCCACCTGCAATCATCTTGCGATTTGCTCGAGTGACGTTCGATTGCGGAGCAGAGCGTAAGTCTGTATGCACCTTGAGAGCTTGCCAAGCTCTTGCTCCACCTGCAATCATCTTGCGATTTGCTCGTGTAACGTTCGATAGCGGAGCGTAAGTCTGTATGCACCTTGAGAAGACAAACAAATATAATATTTTTGAAGTTCACTGACATTTTTTATACAATTTTAAATTGTTAAGCACAATATTATTTCTTTTCATCATATTCTTTTCATTTCTTTTTCCCATTAGTTCTTTTATTCCACAGTTCCTTGAAATCGTTTTGGGACTCTGAACTCCAGAAAAAATGGTTAGTTTCCAATCAGAATTGTAACATGATACTTGTTTAGCCTGAGTATATTATCTCAACCTATCATAGTTGTGTAACCGGTTCATTAATCGTTTACGTGTTTTGTTTCAGACGAGTGTATATGAGTGTGTTGGTGTTGTAGTGAATCTGCTTCTACACCCGAACACACTTATATCGCAGTTCTACCTTCCACATCCAAGAAAGCCGTTGCCGTTGCCTCTGGAGAACAAGCCACTTGATCAAACCACCATAAAAAAGGCTCAGAGTGCACAAATCAAGTAGGTTTATTTTATCATACATAGAATATTTGTTATCCTTTCAATCCCATAGTCATCTTAATATTCTTCATTTATGCCAATTATGAAATTGCGAATATTTTTTCTGCTCTTTCGTCACAACTTTGATTGATGCCTCCCCTTTTATGCCCTTCCTAACGCCCACCCACACAATTTGTCTGTCTTGTGATCAACTTTCAAAAATAATTTCAATACTAAAATAGGTCAAATACTTCACTTTCAAATTTTATTACCAATTTCATATTTCAATCGAATGCGCAAGTAGAGGTGCACTATATTCATTTTATATTATCAGTTTTGTTTCACCATTCAACGTGCATGGCAAGCTAGATATCCCTACCTGTAGGAGAGAGCCCCGAGTAGGAGAGGCTATATCCGGGTGGAGAGTCAATAATATAATCAATAATCAATAATCTTTATTCTTGTCATCGAACATTACAAATGTTATAAACAAACGTCATGTGGAGATAAAACATAGCATTGCATATACTAACAATATATCGTACAGCTAACACATATATACATAACATTAAACATGTACACATATGTATACATATATACATATACAAATATAATATAAAACAGTCAGATGCTCACATTATGACTTAGGTATTCGTCAATTGTATAAAAAGCCTGTTTTTTGAGCCATTGTGCTACTGTAGATATGAACTTTTTTTGTGGTAAATTTTTTATTCTTGTCGGTAATTTATTGAATAATAAGTATTGTTGATACATATAGCTTTTGAATGTTTTTTGCAGTCTGATGTATGGGGTAATTAGGTTATTCCTATTTCTAGTTCTATGTTCATGCTGATGGCTATGTCTTGTTGATAGAGTTAGGTTTTTTGATAGAGTCAGTTAGCTTTCTGGCTTTCATAAATGAACAAGAGTGAACAACTCTGCGCATTGCATTTCTTCATTATACAGTCCACAACGTCATTAAGGTATGCACCTTAATCGATGCGTACAAATTCGTTGCGAAATATTGGGACACGCACACTGGGAAGCGAAATAATCGCAATGTGGAGCGCGGGAATATTCGAGTTGACTTATGTTGTTTACAAGGCAGACGAAACTAGTGTAGTTCCAGAACTCGACACAAAATTCGCAAAACGAAAAAGCGCTGCAAATGCTGCTTGTAGCAAAAGGTGCGAATTATTCGCAAGGGAATATTTCGCAACGCATTGGTTTGCGCCAGCACATACACCACAATGGTATTAAATTTCCGCACGGCAAGTTCTGCGAATTGAATTCGCATCGCAACAAAACTTTCGCGTTGGTGTGCATCTGGTATTAATAATTTTAATCAATTAGTGCGTGTAGTGTATTCGTGAGACATTAACAGGTATGAGTAACCCATCCTCATCTTCCCTTTTCTTATACCTCTTTCTCCCTCAACCTGACACATATAGAAATAACGATCATAAAGGCTCCAATACCTTTCATTGTATCTAAGGATGGCGGCGACTTGAGCTTTACCACTCATCAAGTTGGTGAATAAACACACGCTTATAAGAGCTATTGGTCTAACCATCACTTTACCATTAACATAACTATTACTTTTTTGATTAGAAATATCTAAAAGCATTTCTATTTGGAACTTAACTCATTGAATTAAAACTATCCAATAGGATTTATATTTGGAATTCAACACAATAAATGAGTCGAGCTGTTGGAAAAATATGTATCTTGCAATGAATCATATTGTTGATAAATTTTCTAGATTGGTAGAAATCTATTGCGAGTGCATAACAGTTCTTGATCAACATTCGCTGGATCTGAATGACGTGATAACTGCCGATCGACTGGGAGTCCCCCCCTGGGCTATGCAGCCCCCCCTCGACATGCTCGAGCCCATGGACGACTTCTCTGTCATACTCAACGCCATCAACCTATTCACCAGAGTATTGACTAAGGTAATTCTAATTAAAAAACCTCTTCTTATCATTTCCAAAATGTTTCTTTCTCTATTGAATTCCGGTACAAGCTAACTTGTTACAAAATATCAATTGTGACGAAACCGGCTCTTATTATACTGTACAATAAATGTAAGAGCATCAAAAACCTTACAGTTAGTTCGGAATCCATCAACATTGTATGTGTATAACATATCTCATAATCATCCTTCCATTAACCACTTGTTATTATTTTACAAATAAATATAGATCTTGCTTGGAGAAAAAATAGGTTACAGACTCAATTTCGTGATTAAGTTGTAACATTTTGATCATTAATGTTACAGTATGATAATCATAATTCAGTATAATAATCATTATATAAGAATAACACTCACATATATGACGTTGACGTTATTTTGGAGCTCCTCTTTAGTTTAGAAGTTCTGCCCTCAAAATCATGTCTTCAGTTTGAGGGGAAGGTATAAGTTACTAGTGACCAAGTCAAATTTGGGTGATGGGTGATCGAAATGATCCCATTTTATTTGCTGGAGAAGCCATTTGGTTGCACCAGCACTATCAGGGTGTCCACGCGGCGGGAAAACCGGGAAATCCGGGAATTGTACGTGAATTTCATTTGGGCGGGAAATGTACGGAAATAGTACGGGAATTTTTTGAAACTTCCGTCAACCAGCTAATTGTTAATTAAGGACAGAGTTGAAATTTAGCCAGTGGATGAGTGGTGTATTTAGGGTACAAACACACTGAAAGCGGAGCATGGCGTGGCGTTGTGGAGCGTCGTGAACAATATCATGTTAAGTAATGAGCTGCAACACACTGCAAGCGTCTACTCGCAGAGCGGAGCAGAGCGTGGCGTCAATCTTTGGAACAAGCTGGTTTGTTTCTTGGAGCGTCTACGAGCGGAGCGTCAAAGCGTCTAAGTGCGAGTGCCCTATTAATGTACATACTAGTGGTCTACTCTTGTACTTATTAATGCGCTTATTCTACTACGTTTTCCCACCATCTAGTACACTAATATATATTTAATGTTTGCCCAAATTCCCCTGTAATGTGTGTTATTCGATTATTCAAAAGAGAAAACTAATTTATTGCACTTTGAAATCAAAAGTAAGGTATATATTTAATGTTTGCCCAAATTCCCCTGTAATGTGTGTTATTCGATTATTCAAAAGAGAAAACTAATTCATTGCACTTTGAAATCAAAAGTAAGGCTATTCTAATCCATTTCGTTCATATTTCTATAATTTTTACTTCCCTTTCCTTATTACCATGGCGAATAAAATGGCAAAAATGTTGTCAAAACAGGGTTTTTCGCGATTTTCTCGAAAACGGCTCCAACGATTTTGATCAAATTTATACCTAAAATAGGCATTAATAAGCTCTATCAACTCTCTCATTAATTAATGTTCAGTAACATTTTCACCTAAATTTTAAAATAAGCTCGAAATTCGAGAAAATGTTATTATTTCAATTGCGAACTGTTGGCAACTGTTGATTCCATTGAATCATTCACTATCACTATGAAGAGATATCAGATTCGTGTGTGTCCAGCGTTATTGTCCTGTCACCAGCTGGCTTGGATCTTTGAATAGTAGACTTGAGATGCGCTTGAACACTAGCGTCAGGTGATAAATTTTCATAACGGGAAGGAAAGTTGTGTGAGTGCGCCACACCAGTTTTTTTTTTAATTCATCATTCTCTCACCATCAAGTAAATGTTGTGGGGGAAATTTGGTTCATATTTTTCCCCGTGTTGAACACACTGAGTCTAATATCCAATAATTTAAGTAATTATTCTCACAAAGTAATGTGCAAACTTGGGCAACGCCATTTTCTAGGCCCTTGATGCTTGACGCTCAGACGCTTCCTGTGTGTACCATGAACTCTCTGACCACGCTCCGCTCCGCCTTCAGTATGTTTGTACCCTAAGTGATGGATGGTGCAGGTTGGTGTATCGATGTGGCGTTTTATAAATATCGTGTATCGATAGGTTCTATAGGAACGAGTAGGTTTTCTTTCGATATTCATCATTAAGCTATGTCCACTCATGCCGAACCGATCCTCGAACAGCGCAGTGAACCGTGCAATTCGCTGCGCAGCGCGACGTGCAGCGAACCGCTCAGCGAATTCAAACAATAAAATGCTGTCAAGTGGTGAATCTTTTTCAATTTTAATAATGAAAAATATCTGTTCTGTTAATTTATTTTACTAATTTCGGCTTTAAATTATCAGTTTTCGTAGTGTCAATGATATCTGAAATAATTTCAAGATGTAATAATGTTCCAATCTCTGCTTTTTTTCTAAACATGATTAGAATATTATTTGATTTGGATTCTCTTATCATACTCTCTTGTGAATCAAGTACTAAATAAATTAAAACCAATTTGAGAATTCAATTGAACAGACTTTAGGATATTATAATACTAGCAGGTAACCCGTGCTTCGCAAAGGGTCTATTTTAAAACTTGACGTAATGAAATATAGAAGAATTAATGAAAATAGGCCTATAAGAATCCTCGGTTGATTAAGAATTTATAAGCAGCATTTCAAGTAAATCAGTTCAGTAGTTCAGACGTGATGATGCGTCAAACATAATTTTCCTATCCTCTACACGTGTATACATGTTCAAGCCAGTTCTCACCTTTATTATAGTATCGAAGATGATAGATAATTGGATGATATATCCATCTATCTATCATTTTCTATACTATAATAAAGGAAATGAATGAGAATAAATTTTGAAAGGTTTGAGATATCGATGTGCGGTTTTTACCATACCTTTTCTCTGGAAATCCTGTATCGGAATCATGTATCATATGACCACCTTTCAATTATTAAAAAAAGAAGTTGGATTCGAAATGGCGGAAAAAATATTTGGGTGCGACGGAAAACCTGTTTTTACTTTCCTTGCTCTATTACCATAGGTAAGGAAAGTATTGCTTTCCAAAAAAATTAAGGTACCACAATTTCTAAATTTCTATACGTTTCAAGGTCTTCTGAGTCCAAAAACATGATTTTTGGGTGTTGGTCTGTGTGTGTGTGTGTGTGTCTGTGAACACGATAACTCTATTTCTAATTAACCGATTGACTTGAAATTTTAAACTTAAGGTCCTTATACCATGAGGATCTGACAATAAGAAATTCATTTAAGATGGCGGAAAAAATGGCGGATAATTACTAAAAAAACATATTTTTCACATTTTTCTCGAAAACGGCTTCAACGATTTTCTTCAAATTTATACCATGGATAGCTATTTATAAGCCCTATCAACTGACATGAGTCTCATTCCTGGGAAAATTGCAGGAGCTCCGTAATATTCTTGTGAAAAACGGTGGATAATTACTAAAAAACCATGTTTTCACGGTTTTCTGTAAAACGGCTTCAACGATTTTCTTCAAATTTATACCATGGATAGCTATTTATAAGCCATATCAACTGACATGAGTCTTATTTCTGGGAAAATTGCAGGAGCTCCGTAATATTATTGAGAATGGCGGATAGTGACTAAATAACCATGTTTTTCACGGTTTTCTCGAAAACGGCTCCAACGATTTTCTTCAAATTTATGCCATGAATAAGCCCTATCAACTGACATGAGTCTCATCTCTGGGAAAATTGCAGGAGCTACCTAATATTCTTGAGAAAAATGGCAGATAATGACTAAAAAACCATGTTTTTCACGATTTTCTCAAAAATGACGACCGATTTTTTTTTTCAAATTCATACCCTGTATAGTTATTTATCGGCTCTATCAACTGGCATGAGTATTTTTCCTGGGAAACTGATGGGGGGTCCGCCCCATCCTTGAGAAATAGACTTTGTACCTCCTTCTCGTGCATGAGGTAGGTAGGTAGAGCAGTTTATAAAAAGAACACATAGTCCAAATATTTCATTTGTAGAACAGCTGTTTTGTCGACTTTTAACAAATCGACTCAAAGGAAAAATACTCTGAAAACAATTATACAGGATGATTCTTAATAATCATGGTAAAATAATTTAATACGTGATAGTAGAGGTGTAAAAATAAGAGAAAAAGTTCCTATAAACATATATCCATAAACGTTTCATTAGCGAGCTATACAGAGTGAAGATTTCGCCCGGAATTCAGTTCCTCTGGTAAAATACACCGATGCTGAATTGTTTGGGGACTAGTTTTTGAAAAACGTATGGTGGATTCATATGGAAAAATATCTGAAAAATTGAATAAAACTAGTCTGGAAGCTGTAGTGTGAGTAGTTTTTGAGAAAAAAGTTCAAATATGCAAAAAATCTAAGTAGAAAAACACAGACTTCTACGTTTGATGCCCAATAACTTTCTTTAATGACCAGTAAACAAATCATTTTTCGCAATAAAAATTGTAGAGAATTTAATTCTGAAAAGAATTATGTAAGCTGTGTAAACTAAATTTGAATAAAATGTATTCTTATGTAGTACATTACACCACAAAAATTTGCTGTTTTATGAGGAGAGAACGAATAAATCATGGGTTGTAGCTGATTGCAAATAAAACATGGATTTAAATAACAGCTGTTCCAAAACAGCTGATTTATTTTGTTCTAAATAGGAAAACATTTAAAAGAAATTATCAGCTGAAAATTATTTTCAGAAATATTTTAGCTCACTGTTGAACAAAACAACAAACTGTAAGTTAGGCCTACTGTAACCGCGCTGTGTTCTTTGTTTAATCTATTAACCAGTTATTTGTAACCATTTCACTTTGCTTTTTTGTGTTAAGTGTTAACTTTTTGAAAAATGGCAGGTAATTTTAGACATTATTCATACTCCGAATTAGCTGACATGCATTTAATGTATGGGATGGGACACAGTAATAGTACTGAAGCAAGACGTTTGTATCAAGAGAACTTTCCTAACCGAGTATGTCCAAGTTCAAGGTTTTTTGCCACTATTCATCAACATCTGTCTGAAACAGGTTCTTTGATGTCCAAAGAACACATTCATGCAGGCAGACCCCGATCCACTTGGACTGTTGAGTTTAAGGAACAAGTTCTTAATGAAATTTATGAACATCTAGAGAAGAGCACGAGAGAATTGTCAGTGCAATTTAATGTCAATCAATCTTTTATTTGGAGGATACTAAAAGAGCAACAATTACATCCATACCACTTCCAGAAATTTCATACTCTATTGCCACAAGACTGTATTCCCCGTGCTGGTATTTGCCGAAGGTTTTTAGAAAAACTTGTTAACCCAAACTTTTAAACAATCGTTTCATTTACCGACGAGGCACACTTTACAAGAACAGCTATCGTTAACGTCCACAACCAACATATTTGGGCAGCTGAGAATCTTAATCGTCCACAACATCAGTTTTCAGTAAACATTTGGGCAGGAATCATAGATCATCTACTTCTGTTCGAGCTTCCTCCCAGGCTTAATGGCATAATCTACTTAAACTTCTTGAGAGAGGAGCTATTCATCTTACTTGAAGATGTACCTCTTCAGTTGCGCCAAATCATTTGGTTTATGCATGATGGAGCTCCAGCACACGTCAATGCTGCTGTTCGTGAAAACCTGAATCACAGGTTTCCAAATCAATGGATAGGCCGAGTTGGGCCAGTACCATGGCCAGCTAGGTCACCACACTTAAATCCTTTGGATTTTTATCTTTGGGGACACTTGAAAACCTTAGTATACAATACTCCGATTGATACCATTGAAAAACTCCGATCAAGGATTTTGAACGGAATAGAAATGATAAAGCAGACTCATGAAATATTTGAACGGATCCGACAATCGATGAGAAGACGTCTGAACATAAGCATTAAGAACAAAGGAGGTCACTTTGATCATCATCTTTAATCTTTTGGTATAAGTTTAATGTCATTTAGATATGTTACTTTCATATAAAAATAAAACTTTTCATAAAAAACCGAAAAATTTTCATAAAATTTTATTTGCAATCAGCTACAACCTATGAGTTATTAGTTCTCTCCTCATAAAACAGCAAATTTTTGTGGTGTAATGTACTACATGAGAATACATTTTATTTAACTTTTATTCAAATTTAGTTCCCACAGCTTACATAATTCTTTTCAGAATTAAATTCTACACAATTTTTATTGCGGAAAATGATTTGTTTACTGGTCATCAAAGAAAGTTATTGGGTTTCAAACGTAGAAGTCTGTGTTTTTCTACTCGAATTTTTTGCATATTTTAACTTTTTTCTCAAAAACTACTCACACTACAGCTACCAGACTAGTTTTATTCAATTTTTCCATATGAATCCACCATACGTTTATCAAAAACTAGTCCCCAAACAATTCAGCATCGTTGTATCTCACCAGAGGAACTGAATTCCGGGCGAAATCTTTCACACTGTATAGCTCGCTAATGAAGCGTTTATGAATATATGTTTATAGGAACTTTTTTTCTTATTTTTACCTCTACTATCACGTATTAAATTATTTTACCATAATAATTAAGAATCACCCTGTATAAAAACATATAGAGTAGTCTTATCGTAGTTTTTCAAATATGTTGCCGCCAATCGTCATTATGTTATTCCCCTAAATTATTCTCGTTTTTAAGAATGAGGCTTACAGTTCAATGAGCAAGGAAAGTTGTGTGAGTCTACCACACCAGATTTTTATCATTCGAAAAGGATCCCCAATCTAATACCTATCTTCTAATTTCCCTTTTAAGAGAAATGTTCTGCTGCATCCTTACAACTGAAAGCTTGACAAATAATTGAAAACTTAACAAACTAAAAACTTGATGTAATCAAATCTTGAAGAATTTAAAATAGGTTTATAACCATCCTCGGTTAAGCAAGAATCTATATGCAAAATTTCAAGTTAATCATTCCTTGATGACTGTACTAGCTCAAAAATTAATAATCCATGCAACTTGTAGGCCTAAAGGTGCGTACAGATATACGCGCCGCGAACATGAGCAATTCACTTTTAATCAGCTGATTATATCTGTTTTTTACAGAAACGGTAAGATACAGATATAAAAAGCTTGGCATCAGCTGATTAAAAGTGAATTGCTCATGTTCGCTGCGCGTAAATCTATACGCACCTTGAACATTGCATCAGGAAAACAATGTTTCAAAACTATGTTTTTTCTAAACAGATGTTTTTGAGATAATTTCTTTGAAGCAGCTGTTTCACATTCACCATATTATTATACAGAGTTTGTGAAAATGAAAATATTCATTAATTATCAAAACAATACTATTATTATTGAGGTTATGTGGTATCAGGTGGAAAGCAATAATAGGATCAGATGTTTCTTTTTTAATTTCGACCATATGATCTGGTGATTTTTTTATGAAATCGTATGTACCATTGATGAAATTTGAACATTAATTCAGAAAAATCTAGAAGGAAAATTGAAATTTGAGCTTCCAGGTGCACGAGATTGATATTTTTAGAATCTATGTGTAAAATTTGAAGATCTAAATCATTCCCGTTTTCCGGTATGCAATCCACAAGTTGACATGTTTTGATGCGAACAAACGAACACACGAACAAACACAACCCTACTCTCTCTTATTATATAGATATTTGGTAACAAGTATTTAGAGTAGCTATAATAACCTATCACGAAAAATTAATATTATCCACCTTGCTTATCCGGTTTTGATCAGGGTCATTTGAAATAAGCAACATATTGGATAAACTGTTTTCATCTGCTTTAAATTTTTGTTTTTAATTAGACTTATGTACCCGCAATGCGAAAACGCAATCTTTTATGTGTTTATATTTGCATCAATAAATTGTAAATTTATGATATTTTTATTCAATTATAATTTTTCCAGCCCCTTTTCCATTTAAGCCATCAAGTCAAGTCACTGATAGACTGACTGACGCACTGTACAGTCAGCCGAAAACGCTGTGGAGTGTCGTGCAGAGTACAGTTCATTCCTGTTCTGAATGTTACAAATCGATGAAAATAACACTCCCTTATACCTTGATCTAAACTTTATTATTGACTAGCAGGTAACCCGTGCTCCGCAAGGGTCTATTTCAAAACTTGACAAACTGAAAGCTTGACGTAATGAAAATTTGATGAATTTAAAATAGGCATATAACCATCCTCCGTTAATTAAGAATCTATATGCAAAATTTCAAGTTAATCAGTCCAGTAGTACAGACTTGATTATGCGTCAAACATAATTTTCCTATCCCGTACTGCCAGTTCTTTACTTTATTATATTATAGATTGGTGAGACTAAAAAGGTTCTATCCACCTAAGTAAGTTTTTTGGGTTGCCAAAACATAGACACCTTTTGGGGGGAATTATTCAACTCTACCCACTTTTTCGTGATATAACAATGATCAATGCTCTTACCAACAAAAGTCGATGGCAAGTGGAAAATATTTATAAATGTGTCACTTTTTGTGAGTTATTATGCTGTAGTATTTAAAATAAATAGGATAAGGAAATTACAGAATCTATTCCAGACAACTTATGGTTAGTTGGTGAAATTAATTATTCGTTTAAAAATAACAAAATGATTATAATTTTAAAAGGTAATAATTGTCTTGATACTGAGTTCTTGGTCAACAATATTTTAATATTGAAATTTATCCAATCATTAATTTTTCAGAACTCATTCTATTTGCATTAACCATTTTTTATCGATTCCCATAAAATTATTATTCATGACAATGAATTGTTGAAAATATAGATTAAATAAAATGAGAAGAGGCCTGTACTGTATTAATGTTCGCGAAAGTATTCACATGTTTTCCACTTGTGATGGATAGCTAAAATTGGACCCCCTGGACCCCCGACTGGATCGTCCAAAAATGAGATCAGCGGGCTCGCTTCGCTCGCCTGCATGTAGACCTCAGCGGAACCTCTGTACCGAATTTGAATGTATTATGTCAATTTGATCTCGAAAAACACCTGTTACTCTATCGGTGTATCTTTGGCGAAAAAAATTCTTCCACCTCAGCTAAACCTGTGTACTGAATTTTTTAAAATATATTTCCATCAATTATTAATATATTTCCATCAAAAGGTGAAAAGCTGAGAAAACGCTAATTTTGGCTAATAGGATAAATTGGTATTTAGGAGGTCCTGGATAAATGCATTTCAATCTTCAACTTGGTGCCAACCTAACAAAGTCAACTAAATGCCAACCTGACAAAATGTTGAATTTAGTTATTAGAAAAACTGTTTCGAAGAGGTACTCTCTCTAGATTATAGTTCTATATTAACATATAGTATGGATATTTCAATTATAATTTTAAGATATTGGAATAAGAAGAATACACATGCTAAAATAACTTTAAACCCTCAAAAACCACTCTTAGAGTTAAAATATCGCCAAAAGATTTCTTAGTGCGCCTCTAAAGGGCCAACTGAACATACCTACCAAATTTGAACGTTTTTGGTCCGGTAGATTTTTAGTTCTGCGAGTGAGTGAGTGCCATTTCGCTTTTATATAATTATATAGAAGATATCCATTTGAGGTATAGTTCCGTATCTGGTGTAGGTATTATCGATGTTGAAATAATTATTGATAGTAAATCAAATCACACATATGTTTTTTTAGAACCTAAAATTTTCTTTTTTATAACAGTCCAGTCAATATAGACATGAAAAAGGGGATGTGCTTTCAATATAATATTGTAGTTCTGATTTTACTTTCCTTGCCCTATCACCATAGGTAAGGAAAGTATTGCTTTCCGAAAAAAATTAAGATACCCAAATTTCTAAATTTCTATACGTTTCAAGGTCCCCTGAGTCCAAAAAAGTGGTTTTTGGGTATTGGTCTGTATGTGTGTGTGTGTGTGTGTGTGTGTGTGTGTGTGTGTGGTGTGTGTGTGTATGAGTGTGTGTACGTCTGTGTACACGATATCTCATCTCCCAATTAACGGAATGACTTGAAATTTGGAACTTAAGGTCCTTACAATATAAGGATTTGACACGAACAATTTCGGTCAAATGCAATTTAAACAAAAAATCTCGAGTGAAAAGGATTGAGCATAGAAATCTGTACAATTAATGTCCAGTAGCATTTTCACCTAAAATTCAAAATAAGCTCGAAATTCGAGAAAATGTGATTATCCAATTGCAAATTGTTGGCAACTGTTGATTCTATTAAATGATTCACTATGAAGAGATAGCAGACCTCGTATGTCTCCAGCGTTATTGTCCTGTCACCAGCTGGCTCAGATCTTTGTTTATAAGTAGACTTGAGATGCTCGTGAGCACTAGCGTCAGGTGATCAATTTTCATAACGGCAAGGAAAGTTGTGTGAGTGTGCCACACCAGATTTTTTCAATATATTGTTTGGATACATAAGAGAAGTCCAGAACCAATTTTTGCATGTAAATTTTCCTTGTGCTAGATACAGAATGGCCCAAAACACCTCGTATTTTCGGTTCATTTTCTAGTTTTCAGGTTTTTTCCGCCAAATCCAATCGTAGGACAGTTGAAATTGCTCTCGCCTTTTTTTTAGATTATGAAATTCTGAATAAAATGAAATAGTCCGGAGCTCTCTATATCGAATGTGTTCTGAGTTACAAAAACGAGTAAAATTTCAACAAACTAATTAATTTTGATGAATTTTAGTTTTCAATATCTTCTAATACAATTAAAATGTATAATTCAAAATCCCCCTGGGCGTAATTTTGTGCGCTCTCTGGTCTCAGTTTGAAGAGCACAAAATTACGCCCAGAGCGATTTTGAATTGAACACCAATTTATATATTGTTAGTGACTGGACTAGGATGTTTTAAAGTGTAAATGGTAGGTTAGAGAGTTTTGTTTTTTCTTCTAAATTGCCTTTTTATATTATTCGAAATACAGTACAGTGTACAGTTATAATCGTATAATGGTGCTACATTTTTATGTAAAACATACTTGTGCACTTTGGAAATTGTTATTTAAGAGTATTAGATTTTTCCAAATTGTGACCCCCTTCTGAGTAACCTCATAACCCACCCCAACCTACATTTTTACATAATTATTAATCATGTGTTTTAACCAGCGAGGAAAACCGGGAAAAACGTGAAATATACGGGAAGTGTACGGGAATTTTCTGAGCCTGATTCAGTGGACAGCCTGACTATGAATCCGAGTTGTCATGAATCACATCGATTCCGGAATTCATTTCAACTGATGTCTTTAATTTTTTGACACCATTTACGCACAAAATCATCACTCATGTTTCCTGCGTAAACTTAAATCATTCTGTGTTAGATTTTTGCTGAATTGTCCTTTTTTGCTTGCAAAAACGAGTATCGCTATGCAATTAGAACTTGAAGGTAGACTGAAAAGTGAACTTAATGGAACGACTTGTACATTATAACTCGGTATCCTATTCTGTGGGAATCAAAATTAAAACATGGGTTTTGTAATCGTAAAGTTTTTAGTTTTCAGTATGACAAGTTCTCAGTTCGTCAAGTTTTCAGTTTATGGTTTTCACGGGTATGGTTCCATGAGTAGCTTTTCACGGAATGTAATTTCAATTTTTTTACCATATAGACCAGGTGTTTTTTCCAAGTAACAAGTCAGCAGTGTGATAATTTGCTTGAGTGGTCGTTTATAAAATAGTGTATGCAACGATGTTATTCGGTATATAAAGCACTGGTGATATGTCTAAGACATTCGCTTGCTTTGCTCGCTCTTGTCTTGACTTACGTGTAACTTGTGCTTTAAAAACTCTCGTTGAATTCGTTGAATCTCGTTGCAATAAAATCGTTGAATTAACTATTCTGGGTTGTAAAGTGGATTTGTTGACTATTCAATTTATAAAATATTGTTTTTGTTGAATTGATTACAGAGTATGCGTGCTTCTACACCAGTATCAGGAGAAACAGAAGATGTGAGTGGCTCTCTGTCGAAGCTGACTGCTGTCAAGCACGAAGACATCAGGTTAGTAAATGCTCGCTAGTTACTTTTTAGATAACCACTTCATGGGATTGAAGTTTTTTGAGAATTCAACTTATAGAAACGATAAAAAAATCTACCAATTTAAAGCAAACCGTAGCTTATAATTAGCTACATTTAGCAACCAAAGTTTTAATAATTTTCAATGGACAACATTGTTGGATGGGATTCAAGTCAAGCAAATTCAATTCAATATGGAATTCGGAGCACGAGATTTTTGAATCTTGCTGCTATTCCTTAATAGTCCGGGGGCAAATTTCATTCCGTGGTCATTTTTGAGTAACAGCCGTGGATGATGTCTCAATTTCTTCATTAGGTCTAGCATGATGAAAATCGTGATGATGATAAGTCGAAATTACAGGCAAACACCTCGGAAACAAGATGGCCGCCAAAATTTTCAGGGTTTTGTTATATCGCTTGTATTTCATCAACCGGTCAAGATATTCAATCGTTTTTTCAGACGAAAATATTTTAAAACTATTCCTCTACAATTTTTGTTCTGTAAAATTTTCCTCTAAAACGCATATTTTTTCAGTTATAACTTTTAAAAGCCCATGAAAACTTTTTTCTAAATTTGTTCAAATTTTATTCCATTATTACGTTTTTGTGCAAGAGATACAGATAAATTTTGAATCTATGAAATTTAGAGCGTGTTTTCAACTTTGGAACTATATATCTTCATGCGCTGTACGTCGAAAAATGAGTTCTCCAGCGCCCTCCAAAGAAACCCTGCATGATTTCTGGTGCGTTTTTCCATACGCATGAGGTAACAGGCTAGAACTAAAAAATCGATTTTTTCATGACTACTTCAAGATAGAGACTTGCATATGGTCTCAATCTCTTTGTTACAACAAGACGAATAAGAAAATTGATGATGGAAACAACGAAAATATTTGACATCATTGAAAAATACAAGATGGCGGTCATTGACAGAAGTTTTTATATCGCTTGTTATTCAGTTATTGTGAGAGATATAAGATTGGTTTTACTACCAAAGTGTTTAGAATTAACCAAACTATGATGTTCGAGAGAATCATCTCATTTCGACCACTCTTTCCATTATTTATTCAACTTCAAAAACTTGAAACATACATTTTTCGGGGACAATATTCTACTTTCCAACCTGTATATGTATTCGAAGTAGACGAACAGCAGTATTATTGGCACAGTTATGTAGAATAAGCCCTTCGAGTTGGTGTAGTGCTAGTGAAGTGAAAAAAGTATAAATTAAATAAATGTGTAGCGAAAGAATTTAAAGTAGAAGAATTATAGATTAGAACTGTAGGCTTCACTGGAAGACTTTAGCAATAAAAATTAATTTTTTAGGATAAGAAATAAGAGAACAAAATTAATGGTTAGTCCTAGTGACTAGTTTTAATGGAAGTAATAAAAAAAATAAAAAAGTTATGTAGAATATTTCCAAAGCTTCAAAATGACGTCTGGTTGGATGCTGTATGTCTATATTTTATGGCTGGAGAGTCATCGGAAAAAGAGTAAAAAGTACTGTTTGCAGTGGAAAACACGCTTTTCCACCAAATGCCAATCCCAACAATTAGAAAACCCTGTAACTCATGACTCCTTGAAGTTACTGACTTGGGAATGGTATCAATCTCTTAACAATGATGTGTAGAAAGAGATTATCCATGATGGCAATCTCAAAAATGTTTGTCATCATGAAAAAAACAAGATGGCGGCAAAAAAATGTCGATTTTCAAGAAATCGCCTATAATTCTAATAATGTCGAGGATATATTTGGAAAATAGCGTCCGTTTTTGTTCATTTATACACTCCTGTAGACGTTGTAAAGAAGTTATACTTCATATTGCTTTGAAGCGTTGCACGTGCTGTTGCTCAAATCTCTTGTGTTATTGTCTCATTCAGGGCTTCAAGTGTACGTGATTTTTAATGTATACACAAACTTTGAGGAAGCCCCATAAAAAATAGTCACAAAGTGACTGGTCCGGTGAACGATGATGAGGTCACTTTCATCTCCACGCAATGAAATGAGGCGTCCAGGAAAGCTCTGTCTTAGGAATTTCATAGTTAATCTCGATGTATGACATGTTGGAGTCATACAGTATTGAGGTTGATTATGTTGTATTCTCAGTTGTGGCAAAAAATCACGCAGCAGTGTTGATAACGATCTGAATTGACAGGACTTCTTCTCAAAAAAATAAGAGCCAATAATGAAGTTTCGACTAATGCCACAACAAACAGTCGATTATCAGCCATTCATACAAAAACAGCTATTTTAAACTTAAAACTCCAATCTTTATCCACCAACTTTTCCTTCATGACCGATAAGTACGTTTATCTCTTGCACATTGCACGACACTCTGTCATCTACTTCTCACAACGTCCTACATTTTTGGTTGGTAAAAAACAGACGCCATTTTTCAAATGTTGGTTTTTGTACGTAATTAATGTTATTATTATTTTTCTTCTTAATCATCAAAATAAAAACATCTAAGGTACATACGGCAAAAAATATTGAGTTTCGTTCAAAAATGAGTAATAGTTGTTCCAAATCCACCATACTTCATTGCCCAATCCTGTGCATCCTGTGCATATATAGGCCTACAATATAATTAACTCATTATGACATCTTAGAAAAACTAATTCTTTCATCGTTAATAGAAGCTGCAACTGCTAATACCAATATACATTTAATATTATGTGCTACAATATTGACAATACAGTTCATATGTTGTGTTTCTACTTATTACATTTATAACTTACTTTATTAGTATAACTTTATTTCATTCGCGCTATAGTCCGATGTGGGCCTTCCTCTTCTACGCGTACCAATCATATTACTTTTTAACAAATTATGCGGTAGTCTGCAGTCTTCCATTATCTGGACATGCCCCAACCATCTCAACCGTTTCGCCTTGATAACTCGTACAATATCTTCGGGTCCCATGAAATTGGCAATTTCTTAATTATTTCTAATGCGCCATACATATTCTGTTCTGACTGGTCCCATGATACGCCTTTCAATTTTTCTCTCAAAAACACGCAATGCTTGCTCTTCTCTACTAGTCAGCGTCCACGTCTCAGCACCATAGGTGGTCTGATCAGTGTTTTGTATAGCCGCAGCTTAGACATGCGTGATAAGAGCTTTGACTTCATTAGTTTCATGTGGACAGAGTACGCCTTGTTTGCAGCTAAAATCCTGCTTTCCACGTCCTCTCGTACCTTGTTCTCACTATTGAGAAGCGAACCCAAGTACTTGAACTGCCTCACATTTTGAAGCCAAACTCCTCCCCCACATTCCAGATCACCAACATGTCTTCTTCTCTCGTTTGCTGACATCATAAGATACTTAGATTTTTCTATATTAATCTCAAGACCCAACTTTTTTCCTTCATTTTTTTAGAGTTTGGAGCATGTCAACCACACCAGCTTTGCTTCTTGATATAAGCAGCACATCATCTGCGTACGCATATGCTTGCTTGGACTCAGTTACAATACTGCCGCTTGTCTGCAATGCTTTAAGAATAACATCAAGTGCCAGGTTAAAGATAACTGCCGATAGTGCTTCACCCTGCCTTACGCCTCTATTTACTCTTAAGTTCTTTACTTAACTTGTTATCTGTTCTGACACAAGCCCTTGCACCTTCCATCGTGAGTAAGGTCATTTTTACAAACGTTCTTGGAAAACCACACCTGCTAAGTACTGTAGGTAACTGCTTCCTGTCTACACTGTCGAACGCCTGTCGGAAGTCAACAAATACAATGTGCAAGTCTACATTAAACTCATAGCACTTCTCCATTGTCTGCCTCATTACAAATATTTGGTTCGTTGTCCCTCTGTTGTTTCTGAACCCACACTGAACTTCACTGAGTTCTCCCTCTGCATATAACGTCACTCGCTTAAACATTATTGTGGAGAAGATTTTATAGGCTATGTTAAGCAGTTTTATTCCCCTATAATTATTGCACATGAGTTTGTCCTCTTTTCCATTCATCCGGCAGTTCCTCACTTATTCCATATTCACCCATATCCACCCATATTCCAGTTATCAGTTCATGACATAATCTTGTTAGTTTTTATCCTCCACATTTATATACCTCAGCAGGTATATAATCACTTCCAGGTGCTTAATTAATCTCCAGCTTGTCGATAGCCTCCTGCACTTCCCGCATGGTCGGCGGCTCCACTAGAGGCTCAGCAGTCATTATTTCCTCGGCAATCTCTTCATTATGTCTCTCTATATTCCTCCCATCTTTTTAATATTTTATTCTCTTCTCCAATTATTTGTCCCTCTTGGTCTTTACATAACTTTAACCTGGGTTGATACCCTTTCTTTTTTGTATTGACCCTCTGATAGAATCCTCCATCATTCCACAGGTATGCCATCTCAATGTCTTCTAATCGCTTCTTTTGCCACTCTCTCTCTTTTTCTTCCTGCATATTTTGCTTGCAGTTCTTCTGAGTTCCTTGTATCTCTCTCTTTTAAGCCGCGTTTCCCTACCCATCATATCTCTCCATGCTTAATTCTTTCTTTGCAGTGCCCTACTACATTCCTCATCGAACCATTCTCCATTTCTTTCAATTCTTTTTTTCTCCTACAGTGTTTTTAATCACCTCTATCATGGCGTGCTTCATGTCATTTCATGCTCTGTTCTATTAAATTCTTCAGGGGTTTCCGATAGTTCATTTGGGAGCCGTCTTTCCATTTCTTCCTCAAACCTTGTCCGACACTCCCCCTGCCTCAGTTTTTTCACGTCCCACTCTATCCTTCTCTCTCCCTTAGTAGCTTGTGCAAGCGCCAATCTTTCTCTGAGAACTGCTCGCACCAAATAATGGTCGGAGTCACAGTTTGGGCCTCTTAATGATCTCACATCTGTGATAGATGAAGCATGTCTTGCCGATATTAGCACATGATCTATCTGATTCACATTTTGTGTTCCAGGTATTCTCCATGTACCTTTATGAATATTTTTTTGAGGGAAGCATGTGCTCTTGATTATTAAGTTCTTCTCTACCACAAATTAAACTATTCTTCTACCATTCTCATTGCATTCCTCATTATTGAGTATTTTCCTGCTACTGGCTTCAGATAAGTCTCCTTTCCTACTTTTGCATCAAAATCTCCCAGTAACATATTTCAGTAGTTTATCATATTCTGCGGCTATAAGGTCGTAAAAACTATCTTTGCCCATTTCGTCGCTGTCCTCCGTAGACGCATACACTGATACCAGAGAAATATTTCGGAACTTTCCTTTCAATCTAAGAAGGCAAATTCTTTCGTTAATTGGGGCCCAACTTAGGATGCTCTTTGTCCACCGTCTGGTAATAATAAAACCTACTCCACTCATTCCAAACCTTGCCTCTGTTCCACTATACAGCAGAGTGAAATCTTTTTGTCTATCCTACCTTGTCCTTGCCACCTCATTTCCTGTATTGCGACAACATCCAATTTGAAATTCTCTATTTCCTTGGCAATTTCGTGCATTTTTCCCCGGCTGTAACATAGTCCTAACATTCCAAGTTGCAATTCGTATATTCAAGTCCTCAAATCTTGTTTTGGCTTTTCCATTATAATTTCCGTTCATCCTGTCCGTCCGAGGCTCATTGTTTGGTTTCCTAACAACATATTTTTATGGGTTAGGTTGCTAGCCCCACGCCAACCCACAACCTGGAGGACCAGGTCATTTTTCGGGTTTCCCTCCCTAGCCTTTGGTAAACCAATACCAAACTACAAGGCAGCAGTCAATTTTCTGTTGGGGTTTTCTTCCCTTAGCCTTTGAGATCCTCTGATCTCCATCTGCAAGGCAGCAGTCGTGTTTGCTGGTATTGGTCCACCCCGGGTATTTGATTTCCCCGGTACCACCTATATCTATGAGGCATTCCCCAATCCGCCACCTGGGGAGGCGCCCGATAGGAGACCAGCAACTCCCACGGGATTATATTTATAAATTTGGATTAATTTATTGTTCCCATCTTTGAAGTGGGTTGGAAATATAATATTTATTTTATATTTGTTGTTTGTTGAAAATTGCCTAAACATTTAATTGTCAGAACTTCATTACTTCATACTCATGACCATTAACTTCATCGTAATTATCAATCCACGGTACGAAAGTTATGTCAGTGGGTAATTTAAGGGTTGAACATGTGTCTACATACAGGCTCGACTTTCATGTTGTGACATCAGCGAAAGGCTTCAAACAAAACTTTTTGAGGTCAGGTTTTGTCTTCGATTTTTGTTTATATTTTCTTCATTGCTCTATTTTAGGTTGAATTATTCCTGTATCATTATAATTTGTAATTTTCCAGTGGTTTATTTATTGTTAGTGGCTGTCTATTTTCTTTAGAAGCTGCTGTCAAACAGCTGTATTTTGTGTGAACATGCATGACGAGCATGTGTGTACACCCATATTCAACACACTTGTCCTGTTGTTGGTGGCCACCCTCACTATGAATGCTCTTTTTTCCAGATTTGCGCTTGAAATATCAAATCACCTATTGATATCTAGGATTCTCTTGATTATTGTCGACGATCGTCTTACTTTCAGACAAAAACAGCTCTTCATAAGAGATTTATCTTCTGAATTGGTAGGTTTAAAATATTCTATTTCGTATTTCTATTATTGGCAATCAATATTCATGCAGTGAACTTCCGCTTGATGACACAACAATGTATGACAACATGTGTATCATGCATTTTATCATGCATGTTCTACCGTTATTGGCCAGCCTAACGGTGACCACTATCGACAGGACAAGTGTGTTAAACATGTATGCACACACATTCCGCCATACAATGAAATTAAAGGAATGTGATCTCATAAATGAATTGTATTATTGAATTTTGATTAATTAAATTATTGAATTGAATTAATTATTGTCATAATTATAATACGTTGATGATTTTTCCATGTGTATTATTATATTTAGTCTCAATATTTCAACAACCGAAAAAAGTTTTCAAATCTAATAATATTATAGCACTAATAGATTTACAGTAATTAATTCATTAATATGAAGCTATTGTTAACTGTGTGGTACGTTTTCCAGAACATGCTTCTAGATTATACTCGAAGAGTTAAGATCGATCCAAGACTTGACAGATTGGCAAGTGAAGACTTTGAAGACAGTGCAAGTGGCAATGTCCACAAACCACTCACATGGCCTGATCCGCCAACTGAGCCACAACCAAATTATGGTAATACTCCAATCTTATTCGTTTTACTCATTGTAATTCTCATAGTTGAACATCGGTTGCACAAACGTCGATTAGTATTTCATCGCCGATCAATCAGCAAATTCTTATTGCTGATCAGCGATCAATATCTGATCAACGTTTTTACAATTGGATAAAATAAATACATGTAATTCGAATAATTCAACCATTTTCGAACTCAGTTCCAGAAACCTTACATGAGTACTATTGAAGGTGACATGTGAATATTGTTTCTGACTTGATAATTTCATCATATAATCAAATTGTATTTCATTCATAGTGAATATTTTCATAATATATAATGTGCTATATATATAGTATTTTATAGTATATAGTGTACTTATTTTATAGTACAAGGTGCGCCAGAGAAACTTACTTATTTGAAAGGTCAATAAGAACAAAAGTACTCTAGTTATTGTTTCAATCTTTTTTTATATCAGAAAAGAATTTCCCAATTTTTTCTCGTGCAGTCTTGAAAATGACATCAGATCAATGGTGACCCCCATTGCGCATACACTGATGACCCCGAGTTTTAAAATTTGTATGCACTCGTTGCAGTATATCAATCGGTATGTTGGCAATGGCGTCGCGAATGTTGTCTTTGAGGTGTGTTATGGTCCTTGGTCGATCGACATAAATCAGGGATTTCAAATAACCCTATAAAAAAATCACATTGAGGAAACGCATGTGGAAATGGGCCTCGTCACTGAAAAAAATAATCGCGTCTTCAGGCAGGTTTTCAATCAGCATATCACATGGATTTTGACGGGCAACAAAATCACGTTAAGTCAATTCTTGAACAACAGTCAATCTAAAGGGATGTAATTGAAGGTCTTCATGGAAAATTCGTCGAGCAGTGGAATCCATCTCTGGGTTTAGCGACACTTCCTTACACTCCTGAAATGAGTTAACCCACGACAGAATCGAATTACGGCAAGAAACGAGTCTGTGAGGAGGAATTTCAAATCGAGCTCAGAAGGCACGTTGCGTAGCAACAACAAGTGACCGACCATTGAGAAAAGAAGCTCTCAACTGCGAATGTCCGCTGCTCTCTAGACCAGAGCATGATGGCTACTTACTTGAGAGAGGATAAATTTGGGAACTTCCCCCTCCAGATGCGCCTCCTCCTGCCCCTCTACACGACCAATTTACCACGCGGGAGTTTTTCAAATAAGTTTCTCTGGCGCACCTGTTATATAGTGTAATATACAGGGTGTTTACCAACTCCCTACCAACACTCTATGGCATTGTTCCTGGGTAACAAACCTATCTGAATATCATATTTAAATTGTCCGCAAGTCTTCAGTTACTCACATAGCGGCCATTTTGCTTTTTTCACTAATTATTTTTTTCTAAATAATGGTTGAACATACGAAATTGAAAATTTGCACAATCATTTATAACAACTAGACAAAGCTACAAAAAATTATTCTAATTTTTCAAATTCATAAAACAAAATAGCGGCTATTTAAACTTTTATTTCTTAAATAACTCAAAAACCGTTGGTTTACAAAAAAATACAAGAATAACCTTTTTTAGTAAATTTAATTACCTATCGATTGGTAACAGATTTTGTACGATTGAACCAATATTAACTGAGATATGGCTGCCTTAGTGATAGGTAACCACTGAAAGTTTGTTGCAGTGCAAACCAAGGCATGCTAATAGAGTCGCCTCAATGATGCAACAATATCAATATTGCATTGCATGTTGATAGTAAGCGATTTTAGGTCATTTCAAACAATAAGATAACGTTACATAACCCTCTAAAGGTGGGTCACCAACCACTAAAGCTGCCATATCTCAGTTAATATTGGTCCAATTTTGAAAAATCTGGTACCAATCGATAGGCATTTAAATTTACTAAAAAAAAATTATTCTTGTAAAGTATTTGTAAAACCATCGGTTTCTGAGTTATTAAAGAAACCAAATTTTAAATGGCCGTCATTTTGTTTTATGAATTTGAAAAATTGTGATAATTTTTTTGTAGCTATGTCTAGTTGTTATAAACGATTGTGCAAAGTTTCAATTTCGTATGTTTAACCATTATTTAGAGAAAAATTATTAGTGAAAAAAGCAAAATGGCCGCTGTGTGAATAACTGAAGTCTTCCGGACAATTTAAATATGATATTTAGATATGTTTTTTAGCCAGGAACAATGCCCTAGAGTATTGGTAGGGAGTTCGTAAACACTCTGTATAATATATGTACTATATAATATTATTATACTATAGTTCCTGTAGGATATGAGATTTTAGCGATGGTAATTCTATTTTGACGTATGATGTTATCATCATATGAAAGTAATCAAGTGATTAATTCAAAAAGCAACATCGTTAATTAAATAAATAAACAAGTTAGTTTTTACGAGAAAAGCTCAATGTCTAGAACAAGAAAATGTAAAATGTTAATGTGTGACATTAATAAAAGTTTTACTGATTTATAACAGGATAATGATTTAAAGAATAATATCCTACAGTTCTATACTATATATAGGTTCTATGAACCTTTGTATCTTTGAATCCGTCCCTTTAACATACTATATTATATTAAAAAAGTTTTTTTATAAGTCTTATATAGACTTAATCTCAAGTTTCTTTGTTTCCTAAATAAATACCTCCCAATCTCCCGAAAATTAATGTGATTTAAATTCTTATTTACATTTTTCAAATTTCATAAAATCTTATTAAGTTTGCAGTTGCAAACAACAAATTTGTTTGTTTTTAAATATATGTAGCAGTAGTCCAGGCAATGAATGCTCAAAAAAGGGTATAGAGGGAAAAGTTGGGAAGACAATTTTTGACCCCGCAGTTCTTTTTAGGGTAGTAAGTAGGTAAACATATCAAAAGTCCCCACCCCTACCTCCTGTGCTAAGGGGGTGGGGGTGGTTTAAAGGTACCATTGTTTGGTTTCTCGCATAAAACTCAAAAACTATGTATCTTAAGGACTTGACTGTCATATATCAAATTGAAGCTTACATAATTTCCTACAATATTCACCCCACAGCTTTTTTTATATTCCCTCTAGTTTTCGAGATATCCGCTCTTGAAGATGTTACATTTTTGAAAAAAACACGTTTGCCACCAATTTTTTTCTTTTTTTTCTCTTATAACTTTTCAAAAATCGATGGGAATAATCCATGCAGATTATGAGCTTATAGAGCATTAAATTCTCTTCAATTTTATGTATAATTTAACTTTTTCCCCATTTTCCTACACCTTTTTCAGCAGCTTTAGTGTTGAGTGTGAAATATCCATTTTTGCAACAATAGACCAATTGACAAAGGATTTTGGAGGGAATGTTTTAAACACAATTTTCAACTTCGCAGCTTTGTTGAGACTAGTTGGGAGAACATATCAAAAGTCCCCAATCCTAACTCATGTGCTGAGGGGATGAGGGTGGTTTAAAAGTTGCATTTTTTAGCGTTTTGTTTCCACGCTCATGTCTTGATACCAATGCGTTCAACCGACATAACCAAAAAGAAGCTTGATGAATTCTCTACACTTTTTTTCAGAGGAATTTTGTGATATTCCCAACAGTTCCCGATATATTCGCTCTTGAAGGTGTGTGATTAATTGTTGAAATAACAGGTTTTTATCCAATGTTTTGTTCATTCAGGGCTTATAACTCTCCAACAATGCATCTTAAAAACGGATGCTCATTTTAGGTTTGTAGAGCATTGAATTCTCTTTGAAATGGTGTATTATTTCACTATTCATTTTTTTTTCAATTTCAATTTATTAAAAACACACAAAACAAAATTACAAAGATTTACGAAACAAATAAAACACAATAAAATATTACAAGTATTCCTTTCTTTTTTATAGCAGCTTCAATTTAGGGGGTGAAATTTTGCTGCAACAAGTGTCAACTCAGCGGTTCCACAACTTCAACAGATGTGATAAAAATACGCACTTTTGATATGTTCACCTACTAACTAGTCCAAATTAAGCTGCAAAGTCAAAAACTGTGTCACAGACACCCCCTTCAAATTCCATTGTCAAATGGTCAATTGTTGCAGCAATGAAACTTTCACCCCCTACATTGAAGCTGCTATAATGGAATGAATACTTGGAATAGTGAAATAATACACCATTTCAAAGAGAATTCAATGCTCTACAAACCTAAAATGAGCATCCGTTTTTAAGATGCATTGTTGGAGAGTTATAAGCCCTGAATGAACAAAACATTGGATAAAAACCTGTTATTTCAACAATTAATCACACACCTTCAAGAGCGAATATATCGGGAACTGTTGGGAATATCACAAAATTCCTCTGAAAAAAGTGTCAGAAACTGAAAAAAGTAACATTGAATTCTCTTTGAAATGGTGTATTATTTCACTATTCCAAGTATTCATTCCATTGAAGAGAATTTAATGCTCTATAAGCTCATAATCTGCATGGATTTTTCCCATCGATTTTTGAAAAATTATAAGAGAAAAAATAGAAAAAAATTGGTGGCAAACGCGTTTTTTTTTCAAAAATGTAACACCTTCAAGAGCGGATATCTCAAAAACTAGAAGAAATATAAAAAACTGTGGGGTGAATATTGTAGGAAATTATGTAAGCTTCAATTTGATATATGACAGTCAAGTCCTTAAGATACATAGTTTTTGAGTTTTATGCGAGAAACCAAACAATGGTACCTTTAAACCACCCCCACCCCCTTAGCACAGGAGGTAGGGGTGGGGAATTTTGATATGTTTACCTCCTTACTACCCTAAAAAGAACTGCGGGGTCAAAAATTGTCTTCCCAACTTTTCCCTCTAAAACCTTTCCTTGACTGTACTACAGAGATTTGTTATGTAATTACATCAATCTGGAATCTAATAGGAGAATTAAAAGTTGATTGAATTATGTTTTCAGAGTCAGCGAATTCTTCAAGAAATAGTGTAAGAAGAAATATGTTTCCAGATGAGGCTGGCTCTGCCTGTGATGCAGCTCAAATCGACTCTGATCCAACAGAAATCCTGCAGATGGACTTTTCAGCGTTTGCTGTAGACGTTTTGCAAATGTTTTTCAAAATGAGTGAAAAAAGAGCCATTAATGTGTGAATTTGTGATGTTCATCTTTCAATTTAGAACTAGTGTGGGTGAAACCTAATAGGCCTATTTCTACTCAACTCGGAATAAAAATGGTGCTAGCTTTGACTGCCTGCGGTGGATAGCTGGGGGAGAGTTGCCCCTTCCCCTTCCACCAGCCACAAGTGTCAATCATTTTCCCTACTACACGTGCTGGAAGTTGCACTTTCCCTCCTCCCTTCCTCATAAGAGGAGAAGAAGAGAAAGAAGAAGAAAAAGAAGGGGAAGAGGAGGAAAAGAGAAAGAAAAAGAAGAAGAAGAAGGGGAAGAGGAGGAAAAGAGAAAGAAGAAGAAGAAGAGGGAGAAAAAGGAGAAGGAGAAGAGTAGGAAGAAGAAAAAGAAGAAGCATAAGAAGGAGAGGAAGAAAAAGAAGAAGCAGAAGGAAAGGAAGAAGAAGAGGAAGAAAAGTAGAAGGAGGGAAAGGAGAAGAGTGTTTCGCCCTTCCACTAACCTTTGTACCGCCCATACGCCACATAAGTGGGGGGGGGGGACTGCGCTCCTCCGCTGCAGTCAAGGCGCCAGCACCATTCTTATTCCGATTCGAGATTAGTATACTAGGACATAATTTATTGAATGGACTAAAAGCATTGTTGCATGACCTGATGACTTTTCATTTTCTTCATCATAGCCTTATTTTTGTTAAAACATAAAAATATCAACCATTGATTGAAGATAATTTATTATTACAGTACCTTTATTTTACCTACTTTATTCTCAAGTTAAGTCAGTAAATTATCTATTTAGTCAGTAAACTCGAATTAATTATCACTGTATAATAATAAATAATTTTTCATAACTCGTAATGAGCAAAGTTTTTCAGTGTTGTATTCAATTAATTTTAAAACTTCTTTTGATGGTTTCAACTGATTTACAATTAGAATTATTAAATAGCTGACAAAATATTGAAAAGTTATCATTCACAAATATATAATTATTCCATGAAATCCGAATAAATACTATAGATAGATACTTTATATACTACAGTTCAATTTTTTTTTCAAATTCAAATTTATTTATTCCACACTCATAAATACATATACATGAATCAAACAAAGCTCAACATGACAGTACAATCTAACCAAAGTGTAATAATAATAAACGGTAAGTGAAAAAACCACTGGCATAAGATGACTCTTGTTCGCCAGTGGGAGTAGGAGATGAAATTATAATACGCTTAACCTGATTTAGCATAGAAGCAAATATTTATACAGAATATTAAATTATGAAACAAAGAATCGAAACAAAATTCACAACAAAAAAAATTAAAACATTCTCTAGAGTATCTTAATATACTATATAACTATGGTACTCTCTTATTCATAGATATAAATAATAATAATAGCTTTATTTACATTCTTGAAAGAACAAAAGCCTCTCTTATGAGGTATATATGTGGTTGACAACAAATACAATTCCACATTAATTTAAATTATAAAATTTTTCAATTCAGAGTCTGTCAATAATTTTTGCCCATCTTCTCCTGTCTCTAACTTCGGTCAGTCACAAATCTCAAACTCGTTGTGAAAGGTCATCCCTCCACCGGAGTGCTGGGCGGGCGTCCCCTTCCTCTGGTCATGTCCCGTGGTATCCATTCCGTGCATGTCTTCGCCCATCTGTCAGCTTCCATCCTTGCCACGTGACCGGCCCATCTCCACTTGATTAGATGTGCTTCCCGTTGCAGATACTTCACATTGATCATTTTCAAAATTTCCGTGTTTCTAACTCTCTGTTGCAGTCGAAGCCCGAGTATACTTCTTGACATTTTTGTCTGAGTTGTCTCTAATCTTTTGTCAAGTTCAGCTGTCAGTGTCCAAGTTTGAGCCCCATACAACAGTGATGGATAGACACATTTTCTGAGGGCTTTCGCTTTTAATTCATTCGAGAAGTCTCCTTTGAATATTTTCCTTAGGATCCAATACTTCTTCCATCCCTTGTTTATTCTCTGCTTTATCTCCTTTCCTGTCCGATTCTCAAAAGATAGAAGTTGACCCAGGTACTCATATTCATCCACATAGCCTATCGACCCAGCAGTGACCTCAATCCTCTTCTTGCTAGAGTTGGTCATAACTCTTGTCTTATTTGCATTCAGATTCAAACCCATTCGTTCACTTGCATCTATGAGTTCGTTGAACATTTCTCTCATCTCTTCAGCATTTTTTCCAATCAACATAACGTCATCTGCGACTCTTAGGTTTGACAGCTGATATCCATTCACGCATAATCCTCTGTTTTCCCAACTCAGTCTTCTAAAAACATATTCCAAACAGCAATTAAAAACAATTGGTGAGAGTGGGCACCCCTGTTTTAAACCTCTTTCCACCTTGACGATCCTTCCTTTTTGCTCAAGCTCGATATAATAGACCTCATTATTTGTATACAAACTTCTCAATATAGCCAGTCTCTATGCCCGATTCTCTCAATGCCTTCCACATTTGATTGTGGTTGATACTATCAAATGCTTTATGAAAGTCCACAAATCCAAGGTATAAGGAAATCTTAAACTCTGCTTTTTTCGATGAGTTGATTGGCGGCTTGTAATTGGTCAGCTGTCGAGTATCCAGGTCTAAATCCAGCCTGTTCTGTGGGATGATTTTCGTAGATCTTGCTTATTACTCGGTTTTTTATTACTGATGCGAATATTTTGTAGATGGTTGATGTCAAAGTAATAGGCCTGTAGTTTCTTATATCTGTACGAGAACCTTTTTTGAACAGAATTATAATTTTACTTCTCCTCCAATCTGTAGGCACTGTCCCCTCCACCATAATTTTATTGAAAAGTAGTTTCAATGGTCGAAGTAGCACATCGATTGCGGAAATTATAACTTCATTTGTAATACCGTCATCTCCTGGAGCTTTGTTCTTTTTCAAGCGTTTAATAGCATGTCTTATTTCTTCCAATATATTTGGCACTTGATGATCTGCTATATGCTCTGTGACGTTTGTTTCCTCCTCTTGTCCTTCGTCATTTCTCTCTTCATATAGCTCCTCATAGAATGCTGATCCCTGTTCTACTATTCCCCATCCATCCGATATTGTTCCTTCTTCTGTTTCTAGTTTTGGGATCCACCTCTTCTTTATGGTACCTACTTATGAGCTTCTGAACACTTTTAGTCGATTCTGTAGAATTCATTATTGTGCTTATGATACGTTCCTCATAATTCTTGATTTCTTCTCTTATTCGTTTTCTTACTTCCTTCCTAAGCTGTCGATGTTCATCTTTTTGTTCTACTGTCTTGTTAATGATTCTATTCAACCGCTCTCTTTCTTCTATCATTCGTTTTGTTTCTTCTGATAGTTTACTACTTATTCGTCTTTGTCCTGCGCCCTGTTGGTTCACTCTGTTTATTTTCCTTGCTGCCTCTCCAATGGATTTAACAATTCCTTCGTAGATCTCTTCGATTGAGTTGCTATCCGAAATTCTCCTATTGTTCAACTCCTGTTCCAGATTTCCGACAAACTCTTTTTCATTTAGTGTATTCGTCTTTATTTGTTTTTTCTTTATATATAACCTTCTCTTTGGGAGAAGTATTTTTGCCATAAGGAGTCTATGATCAGAATCAAACTTCAGCCCACTGAGCACTTTCAACTCTCTTACAAAATTATTAGAGTTCTCTACTATGTAAAAATCGATTTCATGTACATTTCCAATGGGTGACTGCCATGTCCATTTGTCTACCAGTTGACCCTCTAAGAAGGTATTCATTATTTTCAAATTATTGCAAACTCCAGGAGCTTATCTCCTCTCTCGTTTCTGACTCCAACTCCGCAAGGCCCGAGTGCTCTACTCTCACCCTCGCTTCTCCTTCCTATTCTGGCGTTGAAATCACCAATTACGATGAGTTTCTCTCCCACTCTCTTCAGTTGCATCAGTCCCACGAGTGTGTCATAGAAAAGATCCAAATCCTCCTCTGTGCTGTCCGATGTTGGAGCATGAACTTATATTATAAAAAGCTTTACATTGCTTTTTTCCAGTCTTAGAAGAGCCAGTCTATCATTTACACCACGGAATTCTGTGACCTCATTTTTAATTCGATGGTTGATGATGAAGCCCGTTCCTCTATGTCCATGAGTGGCCGCTGAATGACATAAAAGATGACCGCTATTTCTTTCTTCTATGATCTCGTAACTTCTTCGTACTTCTGCCAATCCTAAATTGTCCCACTCATGCTCTGCTAAGGCTTCTTCGAGCTCTTTCATTCTACCCTCACCGCAAACGGATCTCACATTCAAAGCTCCCATATAAATTGATCTCATACATTTTTTCTTATTCCGATTAAATTTTTCCGAGAATTCCGACCTGTCTCCTGCCCTTGGCTGCTATGGCTCCTCTCCAAATTTTGTTGGTAAAAACTTGTTGGTAATTTTGTAAGCTTCAATTTTGCACAGTATACAAATGTTCATAAGATGCATCGTTTCCGAAATATATGCGAAAAATGAAAAAATGGTACTTTCAAACCACCCCACCAACCCCACCCCTTAAGCACAGGGGGTAGGGGTGAGGACTTTTGATATGTTAATCCTCTCACTATCCTTAAGAGAGCTGTGGAGTTGAAAATTGTGTTCCAAACATTTCCCTCTATAATCTTTCGTTGACTGGAGTATGTGAGCAAATGAAAATGATCATAATAGCTGTAGTTGAGTTACCAAATTTGGTGACCTTATTTTAAAACATTGCAGTATTCATGGATCATCTGGAAGAATAGGTACATCTGGAAAAAATGTAGAGAACTAAACTTGTTGGTAATTTTGTGAGCAATTTTGTATAGAGTACAAATGTTCATAAGATGCATAGTTTCCGAGATATATGCGAAAAATGAAAAAATGGTACTTTCAAACCACCCCCACCCCTTGAGCACAAGGGGTAGGGGTGAGGACTTTTGATATGTTAATCCTCTTACTAGCCTTGAAAGAGCTGTGGAGTTGAAAATTGTGTTCCAAACTTTTCCCTCTATACATTTATTTGAGCATTCCTTGCCTGGACTAACACACTCACGTTTTCAACAGATTATGGAAAACTTTTTACTTTCCTTGCCCTATTACCATAGGTAAGGAAAGTATTGCTTTCCGATAAAAAAGGTACACCAAATTCCAAATTTCTATACGTTTCAAGGTCCCCTGAGTCCAAAAAAGTGATTTTGGGTATTGGTCTGTATGTGTGTGTGTATGAGTGTATGTGCGTCTGTGTACACGATATCTCATCTCCCAATTAACGGAATGACTTGAAATTTGGAACTTGATGTCTTTCCCCTATAAGGATCCGACACGAACAATTTCGATCAAAAGCAATTCAAGACGATGGCTGAAATGGCGTAAATGTAGTCAAAAACAGGGGTTTTCGCGATTTTCTCAAAAACGGCTACAACGATTTTAATTAAATTCATACTTAAAATAGACATTGATAAGCTCTATCAACTGTCACAAGTCCCATATCTGTAAAAATTTCAGGAGCTCCACCCCATCTATGCAAAGTTTTATTTTCGATTCCCAATTATCAGGCTTCAGATACAATTTCAAGTGGAAAAGATTGAGCATTAAAATCTCTACAATTCATGATCAGTAACATTTTCACCTAAAATTGAGAATAAGCATGAAATTCGAGAAAATGTGATTACCCAATTGGAAACTGTTGGCGCAACTGTTGGTTATATTAAATGATTCACTATGAAGAGATAGCAGACCTCGTATGTCTCCAGTGTTATTGTTCTGTCACCAGCTTTCTCAGATCTTTGTTTATAAGTAGACTTGAGATGCGCGCCTAGGTGATAAATTATTTCCATAACGGCAAGGAAAGCTATGTGAGTGCGCCACACCAGATTTTTCTGATCAACTGCTACTTGAGCCAATAATCCTTTCTCAAGGAAGCGAATCTTCGCAGAGTTGAGACCTGTTCCAAAATATTTTTTTTGTCGCAAACACACTATATCCCTGATTTAATCAAAATCGTTAGAGCCGTTTTCGAGATCCGTTCGACATACATACTCATACATATCCACAAACACACATATTCAAACAATAATAAGATTTCTTAGTATTATTGACTTCAATGATTATGATTCCATTCAATGAGAGCTTATTTTACATAATAATAACAGCTGGCATCAAAAGTAAAAATGTCAAACATGATTGAAATTGAAACAGTAGCGATCATCAACATTATTATCTTCATCTGATCTAAAGTAACCAAATTATAGAAAGACAAGCAGGAACTCGTGTTTCGCAAGGATCTATTTTCAAACTTGATAATCTGAAAACTTGACTTAATGAAATCTTGAAGAATTGAAAATAGGCCAATAACCATCCTTGGTTAATTAAGAATCTAGCCTATATGCAAAATTTCAAGTTAATTATTAGTCCTATAGTTCAGACGTGATGATGCGTCAAACATAATTTTCCTATCCCGTACGTGTGTATAAGCCAACTCTTTATTTTATTATAGATATGGTTAACAACTGCAAGAGATAGGAGTGTGGAACAGAATAGTTGTGAAACTATGATAGCGCCAGAAGTGTCTCAAACACAATAGTAGGTACTACATGAGCTTTTTGAAAGTGATTTGAAAACAAAATGTTGAAAAAACAAAACTGAAAGTTTTCAACCTTATCATTCTACCTTCATTTAGAGAGGCTTTTGTTTGAGCCGAATGAAATCTTCTATATTAAATAAATAAATTTATAAAAATGAATGTCTGTTTGAATGTCGGCATGAAACTTTGGGAATATGTTGTGTGAATATTGGGGATGGTTTCTGACCAGAAATTTTAATAGGGTGGCTGATAATGATTATTTATTAATCCATTTTACAGACATATGTTTTCGAAATTGTCGGCCTAGCGGCTACCGAAGAACGGAAATATGATCATGATTCAAGATCATATTGGGATAATAGGCCTATGATTTAGCATCTAAAGTTACCAGCTGTAATCTCTCTCCCTGATTTCAGATTGTAGAGCACAAAAATACGCCTAGAGGGATTTTGAATTATACATCTAAATAGTAACAATCAGAAGATATTGTTGATCAAAATCTGAAATTCATCAAAATTGATTTTTTCTTCAAATTTCACTCATTTTTGAAAAATTATAATCCAGTACTCATTGGAGATAGAGAGTTCCAAATGAAATCATTTTATCCAGAATCTTATAATCTAATAAAAAGGCGAGCGCAAATTTTCCTGTCCAATTACGAGATTTGACAGAAATAGCTGAAAACTGGAGAATGCGCCGAAAATACGAGGTTTTTGGGCCATTCTGTATCTAGCACATGGAAATTTTGCATGAAGAAATTGGTTCAGGACTTCTCTTATGTAGTTACCCAAATAATATTTAAAAAATCAGAACCACAATATAAATTGCAAGCACACCCTCTTTTTTATGTCTATATTGACTGGATTCATCTTACAACTTTTTCTATATATTTTCTAGTTTTCGGGATATCCGCTCTTGAAGGTGTATCATTTTTGAAAACACTGCAACAGTTGTAGGTGAATTATTAGAAAGAATGTGAAATTATACATCAAATTGAAGAGAATTTAATGCTCTATAAGCTCTTAATTAGCATGGATTTTCCTATAGATTTTCAAAAGTTATCTCGAAAACTAGAAAATATATAAAAAAAGTTGTAGCATGAATATTGTAGGAAATTATGTAAGTTTCAATTTTGTATATAACAGCTATGTCCGTAAGATACATAGTTTTTGTGTTATATGCGAGAAACCAAAAATGCATGGTACCTTTGAACCACTCCCACTCTCTGAGCACATGGGGAAGGGGTGGAAACTTTAGATATGTTTACCTCCTTACTACCCTCATCAAAACTGCGGGGTCAAAAATTGTCTTCCAAATTCCTCTCTCTATACCGTACCCTCTTTTGAGCATTCATTGCCTTGACTATTGGTGCATCACATATTTTAAAATTAACCGCCATTTCACATATTTATAAAATTACAAATCTGATCTCAGTTGTAAAAGCAAAGTTTTGAATCAAATTATGAACAATGATATTTTATTGATGAATATTATTAATTTGACAGAAAGTCGATTATTTCATCAAGGAAATGAAAATTAATATCAAATCAAATTTATTGGGATGAATTGAGTAACAGCTGTGTACCCTCAGTGGCAAAATGGAGTCAATTTAAGAGACTTGGCAACATTGTCTCCTATCTTTCTTCACTGCCATAATAACTGCCATGTATATCTTACACTAACGACAGATCGGGTTACATTCCTGAGGCGACAGATGCGGTCGAAAAAGTGATCAACTTTGTAGTTGACCCAGTTTGCTACGGTCCCATTGATAGCTTTAAAGTATGTTATCTTGAACAATGTTATCAGTGTTGTTACTTGTTATCATCATTTATACCGTTTATAGCAAGCAATAACTTTCTTATTATTTATAACAATTTTGTATATTATAGGTTTTTGAACTTCTGTGCAGGCTTATGCTGACTTCTAAGATGGCTAGTTTTAAAGGTAATTTTGTTCTTGCAAATAGATTTTATCTTTGGTACCGGTAGGAAGGCTAACTATTTAAACCTGATTCAATAGTAGGCCTATTTGCTGATAATGATGTTATTCTTAGCATTATTATAGTCGAAGTGAAATACAACTTCTAGCAACACTATTATTTATAACACTAAACTAAATGTAAACCTGATCCAATTTAAACAGATAAAAATAAAATCCAACCAAATTAATAGCTACAAACGCAACCAAACCAAACTTAATTAAACCTAACCAAATTGGGTGTAAGTGCACGCCCAGTGCCAACATACTTGTCATAAAATTTTTGGTTGGGATCAATTTAGTATGTTATTTTGAGCACAAAAATTAAACGGCAGTCACTATTGTTTTTAAAATAAAATAAGTTCAAAGTAGCACAATTTTACATGCATTTAACCTATGAGTAGCAGCCATTTTGATTATTGGAATCATCAAATTATGATAGGTATTCCTAATCTGAGTTTTCCTAACCCAAAGCTTTTCCTAACCTAAGCTTTCCTAATCTAAAGCTTTTCCTAACCTTAGCTACTTATGGTTGCTACTTATAGGTTAAATGCATTTAAAGTTGTGCTACTTTGAACTTAGTTTATTTTAAAAACAATAGTGACCACCGTTTAATTTTGTGATTTTGTGCTCAAAATAACATACTAAATCGATCCCAACCAAAATGATGACAGGTATGTTGGCACTGGATGTGCACTTTAGCCCCAAATAGAACCAAACTAAACCCAACCTAAACTAATAAAACCTACTAAACTAAATATAATCTAACCGAAGAATCAAAAACATTCAAAACAAATCTAAACCAGCAAAACCAAACTTACTTTCAACCCTCCCAATAAAAATCTAACTAAACTCAACCCAACCAAATAAGATGGAATTCAAACAAACCAAACCTAAACAAAATTATACCAACCCAACCTAATCTAAATTAATCAAGCCTAAAATAACCTATTTTAACAATGTTCATCGTGACCTAACCAGACCATTTCAAACACGACTTTACCAAGCCTTATCTAAACTAACATGATCTAATCAAGCCTAAACCAACATGACCCAATTATATCCAACCTAAAGATGTTTAATCCAATTCAATTGGTGACTTATGTAACCAAACTTTTCTTAAACTGATCAAAATAAAACATACCTAACCAAAATCTAACCAAAGAATACAATAGAATAGAATATCTTTATTAGCCTCAATAGTACATCACAATTTTACATATAGGCCAGTCAACACAATACAATACAGCACAATAAAAACGGTCAATAAGCAGTCACAGTAGTACATTGGATTGAAATCCAAATGTACATTACATACAGTTCATAATAAACAATAATTACACATCATTCAAAAATATACATTATTTTTAATTCATTTCAAAATCCCTTGGATATAATTTTTTCTCCATATTCATTTCTAAACTTTTTGTAATCAAGTTGTCTTATTTCCAAGGGCAGTCTATTCATAATTTTGATTGCGGCATTAATGGGGCTTTGATCTGTCTTGTGGAGTCTGCTTCTTGTTACATTCAAACATTGACTTGTTCGTGTATTATGTGTGTGTGTGTGTGTAGCACTTCTCAACTTCATTTTATCGGGATTGGCTTTCAAGAAGCTTGAATAATATGTATAACTAACAGGAACCCGTGCTTCGCAAGGATCTATTTTCAAACTTGATAATCTGAAAACTTGACGTAATGAAGTTTTGAAGAATTGAAAATAGGCCTATAACCATCCTTGGTTAATTAAGAATCTAGCCTATATACAAAATTTCAAGTTAATTAGTCCAGTAGTTCAGACGTGATGATGCGTCAAACATAATTTTCCTATCCCGTATGTGTATAAGCCAACTCTTTATTTTATTATAGATATGGTTAACGACTGCAAGAGATAGGAGTGTGGAACAGAATATAGTTGTGTGTAGCGTCAAAAGTGTCTCAAACTCAATAGTAGGTACTACATGAACTTTTTGAAAGTGATTTAAAAAAATGTTAAAACAACAGAGCTGAGAGTTGTCAACCTTATCATTCTACCTCCATTTATAGAGGCTTTTGTTTGAGCCGAATGAAATCTTCTATCTTCTATATATATCTATATAAAAATGAATGTCTGTGACTGTGTGTTTGTTCTCTATGACTTCAAAAATACTTGACATAACGGCATGAAAATTTCGGAATATGTTGTGTGAATATTAGGGATGGTTTCTGACCAGAAATTTTAATAGGGTGGCAAATAATGATTATTTATTAATTCATTTTACAGACCTATGTTTTTGAAATTGTCGGCCTAGCGGCTACTGAAGAACAGAAAGATAATCATGATTCAAGATTATATTGGGATAATAGGCCTATGATTTAGCATCTAAAGTTACAAGCTGTAATAAACACCCTATGATAAATTGTGTAGGCTTCTGGTATTACAACGATAGTTTGGAGACAAACCACTCTCGGTCTCAGTGTAGAAACACACAGAAAAGCGGAGCGTAGCGTAGAGTAGAGTAGAGTAGCGTAGAGTATTGTAGCGTACCGTATTCAAAAACACACAGAAAGCGCAGCGTAGCATAAAGGTGGCAAAATTCAAATTCAGATTCAATCCAATTTAATTTATAGTACAGGCTTAGCCTAGTTTTTCTTCCAATGTCATAATTGTATTATGATTATATTATTTTATACAATAAATAAAATAAATTTACAATAGTTACAAATTATAAGTAAGAAGATAACAAGATCACATTGTTCAACAAGATGAGAATAATAAGTTAACAATATTATCGAGTAGGCTATCCAATGACTATTTTGGACTATTTTGTCAAAGAGTGTGTGGGAAGAGAAATTTACTTGATCATTTAGGAGACTGTTGGGAATGGTTGTAAATTTCATATTGTTCCAATACATTGAGTTTTCTGTTTTTTTGTTAGATATTAAGGGCACGCCACACCAAGCTCGCTACCGCGGCGGTAGCGAAGTTTTAAAAATCGCTAGCCATGTATTCAGGTTGATCGCGCCACACCGAGCTCGCTACCGCGGCGGTAGTACGGCGCACTACCACCTACGACCGCCTGCTAGGCGATTCAACAAAACTTCGCTGAGAGGTAGTACGGCGGACAAAGCGAGCTCAGTGTGGCGCGCTCAACCTGAATACATGGCAGGCGATTCGAAGAGGTAGCGCATGCGCACATAGTGATGACTCATTCGGCGTTCCTCCTTGCAGCACAACGCAACTAGTACGTCTCACTCCCACACTGTAGTTCGACTCCCTCCCCCCACTACTAGACTCATTACTCGGAGACTACCGCTAGCGGACGTTTTTCGGTGTGGCGTGCTCAGCCGAGAAAACTACCACCAGCGGTACTACCTCGGCGGTACTGGCGAGCTTGGTGTGGTGAGTCCTTTAGTATGACTAGGTTAGTGAGATTTACAATTTCATTGATATGTTCAGGTGGTGTATTATTCTGTTCCAGCATTGTTTTAAGGAATTTTACAGTTTCGGGAATTGGTATATTGGTGTATAAATTTGAAATGTCTAGTGAAGCTATTGTGGAGTTTTGTGGTATTTGGATTTTCTGAAGTTTTGTGGTGAGATCAATGTTGTTTTTCACTGCAGTATGATTATGAAAAGCTATGTTGTCTCTTATGGTGGTATCTAGTAATTTGGCTAGTTTGTGGGCAGGTGCTGTTGTGTGATTGATCAGTGGTCTTATTGGTACATCTTGTTTGTGTATTTTTGGGAGGGTGTTGAGTCTGGGTGCTTGTGGGTTGATTTGTTTGAGAAACTTTTTCTGGTTGTTTGGGATTATGTGCTTGGTTTGGTTATGGCATCTTTTATTTTTGTTTGATATGTGTGAGTTCGGTCAGTTGAGAGTTTGACTATGTTATTGTCATTGATGAATTTTTCTACTTTCTGGTCTATGTCTGTTTTATGCATTATAACTGTGATGTTGCCTTTGTCAGCATTAGTGATGACTAGTTTGTGTTGTTTCTGCTTGTTTTTTATGCTTTTTGTAATATTACATTTTTCTTCTCACATTGGAATCGAATCTTCAATTCGAGATCTATGGAACTTTATAATAAATGTCAGAGTTATCAATAGACGGACAAATTTTTTGACGGAGAATTTATTATCGTAAATGTTTGTTGCATTGTTCCATAATGTCACCGAGGTAGGGTTAACAAATTACTAAATAAATCGTTTATTTAAATAGAATATATATATATATATATATATATATATATATATAAAAATTTAAAATAACATTTTCAAAATAAAGTTTTATTGAGAACAGATGTAGAATGTGAATTCTAATCTTATAAGTTATAATTTTTTGATGACGTGTCTGTGGAGATCGATATTGAACAGGGCGTTGTTTTCGTGACTGGCAACTTATGTTTTTTTCCTGTTCTGTTTTTTCTTCTAAAAAAAACATGGCTGACTGTTGCTTGTGTAATTTTGTGCTCTGAATTATTGTCTGTTTAAGTGAATTTATTAATGTTTTAAATTGAGTTTTATATAAATTTTTGTGCATAATTTGCTGTTTGTATAGTCAAGCCAATAGCCACTATGTTTCAACTGTAAACTAGATAAGTATTTTAGTTCGTAGTTACTTGAAATAATTAGTCTTAAGATATTTTCTCTTTCTGTATTTTGTGTATTTTCATCTGAAGATTATAAGTTAATTTGCTCTGAAAACTGGATTTCTCATTCATAGGCAATAGATCCATTCACAGTTTATCAAGAATCTATTTTATTGGAGCCGACAATTGTCCTTGGTTTGATAGGTGTTAAATGCTATTCCAACCGTTTAAGGAAAAATTGGTAGCACGGCAAATGTTACCCCTGTGGTGGGACCGAATTACAAAATAAATATGTCCCAAATGGTACACCATGAAATCCCTGGTTATAGAAATTATTAGTGGATAGATATCTTGATAGGTTATGAATGGTTCGTTGCTGAGTGGGAAGTCGGTTCAAGAGAGATCAAGTTTTAATGAATCAGTGCATATTACAAAATGGCAAACATTAAAAATGATCTGAATCTTATAGCATTCTTAACACAAAAGTTTGATGAGATAAATGCTAGATTTGATGAGCAAAATGCTAAGTTTGATAAATTGAAACAAGATCAAAGTGCTAGGTTTGATGATATGAAGCAAGAATGTACTAGCATAAGACTAGAGCAGGTTAGTATAAACCTTCTATTGAAAGATGCACATGAGACATTGATTAAAAATCATAAAGATGAAAGCAAATTGAAGCATGATGATAGTAGTGTTAAGTTACAAGATCAACTCATTCAAGTTTCTGAAAATGTAGGCCTAGTTACTGTTGTTGAAAAAGTCAACCATAGTGAAAGTGTAGAATTGAGTAAAGAAGTAGGTAGGGAGTTGTCTTCATTGAAAGTCAACTATCAAGAAAGTACTATTGCTACATTGAAGGTTAGGAAAACAGTAAACAAATCGAATGTTTCTATGGATCAGATTACTACATCGAAAGTTAGGAAAACAGTAAATAAAATGAATGATTACATGAGACAGGTTTCTGTGGAGGTTAGGAATAATGTAAACAAAATGAATGTTGCTTTGAGTCAAGTTGATGAGTTCAACTTTCAACTGAGAATTGAAAAGGTGTATGCAATGCATTCTCAAGTGAGCATGATTGACTTTTGTGAGCAAAATTGCTTTGTTAAAACAAATGAACCCATGAATAAAATCATGTTATTGAAGAAAACAAAACACAAAGTTTCCATTGATGTGCTAGTATTCAAAGGTTGTTTCAAGTTGCTTATTTACAAGATGATGACAATGAATCACATGATGAAAGGGTATTCCCCAACACACAATGATTAGGAATCCTGTGTTATGCCGGGATTCAGAATAGCATAATCGCTACGCAGTGTATGGTAAGAGTCCATAATTGTGTCTTTTTTCTTTCCTATAGCCTATTTTTCTTGGCCCTTGATCTTTTCAAATTTCAATTCTTTCCTGTCTTTGTGTAATATTCAGTAAATTTCTTCTATGATACATATCTTAACCAATCTTGTCCATAGTCATTTAAATTTGTATTTTTTCTGAAATAATATTAGAAGTTGAAATAGTAGCTTATTTTCCTAATCTTTAATTGTTGATAAAACTTAACTTTTCCAAAATCTATCCATTGTTGTGTAAATAATTGTTTGCTTGCGGTATATTTTTTCATCATGTATTACATATTTTAATCATGTCTATTTTTTTTAGGTATCATATTAGGTAATTAGGTTTTTCAGAGCAATTTTGTCCCTTGTTCTCATCTTTCATTGCATATTGTGCCATAAGCCATATGTAATTAGGTTATAGTTTTCTTCTGGGCTTTTAACCCATTTTGCATTTTATTTTTTCTTTACTGTCCAATACTTTGGATTTTTGGTAGACAAGTAGGTGTGATTCTTTTAGAGGTGTGGGCGTGAACCACATACGGCTGGACTCGATTATCTGACCTACTTGTTTGCGATATAAAAACCTTATGACTGCAACATCAAATGTTTGTAAAACCTTTTGCATACTTTTGTTTTTGTGGTCCGATACTAGAGTCTGCTATCACATTGCCTTACAGACATCTAGGAACTATCCACCCAGTCACAATAGTCAACATATTTTTTTTTCCTTCACCAGTTGTTTCTGTGGGAGTGATAGCTCACAATTATAACAAATTAGAGTCATACTTGGAATTTACAAAATTCCATAGTAGTATATTTTATTAAATATACTTCCTCATGAAAGTTCAGTACTGACATGTAGGATAGGCTCTAATTAATCTTTCTCTTCTTTGTATTGTTTTAGGGAATTTATTTACCCAGTTTTCTTTTTCTCTTGTTTGTATTTTTTAGGGAACTTATTTACCCAGTATTTCATCTTGATCATCTTTGTATCATAATCTTGAAATGTTTATACTTATTATACAGTCTTTAAATTTTAAATTATTTTAAAAAATAATTGGTTTAATTTAAAACGTTGTGTTATATTATCAATTGAAATGAGTTAAAGGCTAAATTTTTCTAAAGTGTTTTGTAATTGATATTTTTTTTCAAATTTTAAAACTGTTTGTTCTATAAATTTTGATATGATTGATTATCGTTTGAAATGGATGCTGGAGTGTATGTAGAATTTTTAGTGGGGTTTGTTGATTAGAATTTTGCTGGTATGTGATTGTTTTTTTTTTTGAGATGGAAACCCATTATTGCCTGAAGAAGGAATAACAGAGGTTATGACTTAGAGAGGCAGTAATGAGATAATATTTTTTGTGTTGATTAATAATGTTGATTGCCATAGATGCAAATTAATGATTAATAATGTTGATTGCCATAGATGCAAAATGATGATTACTTATGAATATTGTTTGCCTTTGAAGCAAAATATTATTGATGTTTTGAATGGTTTCTTGTTTAATGATTGATAGTAAAGTTTTGTCATGAAATGTAGTTTGTGTTTAGAACATTGAAAAGTCGAAATAAACTATAGTATCCAACAAACAATGATTAACAATATTAAATAATTTGCTTTTTATACAATTTTTTGAACACAAAGTTAAAACTAAATAATTTTGAAACCCTGAATGATGAATCATAAATGTGAAATGAACTTGCTATAAATGAAATGTTATATTAAATAATAATGAAATGCAGATATATTATGAAATGATTGTGAATAGAAGACCAAATGTCTGAAATTATTGAAATATATATTGAAATTATTTTTTTTGTTGTGATAATCTGATGTTTGTTTTTTACAATTTTGATAATGATACAGGGTGTTATGAAATTATATTTCTATTTTGAAGAATGATTTTTTTTTTAAATTTATCATTGATATGTCCATATTTCACAATTTATGTATTGCTGACTGTATAATAAGATGTTAACAAATTTCAATTTCATATATATTTAAAATTAATTTTATGTGTATTAGATTGTATTGATAGCCTAATCAAAGTTTTTCTTTTTAGTTTATAAGCATTTTAAGACAACAGGTACAGCACAGACATTAACATTGAAATAGTTATCATGTGAATCTCGAAATCAGCAACAAGTGAACGCCATGAAGAGTGTTAAGAACATTTGGGTGATTTTCGAACTAGTGTGACATATCTACGCCAAAATCAACGCTGCGGCCTACACCAATAACTACGCCAAAATCTACGCCGATGCCTGTGCTGATGCCAACGCCAATATCTACGCCGATGCCTGCGCCGAAGCCAATATCTGCGCCAATGCTGATGCCAAAATCTGTGCCAATGCTGATGCCTACACTAATACCTACAACAATATTAACACTAATAACTACGCCAAAATGCCAATAGCTAAGCCAATGCCTGCGCCAATGCCAATAGCTACGCCAATGCCTGTGCCAATGCTGATGCCAACAACAAAAATCAATGCCAATGCCTGCGCCAATGCCAATAGCTACGCCAATGCCAAAATCTGCGCCAATGCCAACAACAAAAATCAATGCCAATAGCTGCGCCAATGCCTGCGCCAATGCTGATGCCAAAATCTGCGCCAATGCTGATGCCAACACCAAAATCAACGCCGATGCCTGTGCTGATGTCAATAGCTACACCAACGCCAATGCCAATATCAACGCCGATGCCAAAGCCGACACCAAAGCATACACCAATAGCAATGCCAATGCTTATTGCTGACTCTGTATCTCAAACTTCAACACTACTGCATTACCTGGAGGTAATTGCCATCCATGTTCACATTCACAACTTTGAATTCAGAAGAACAGTCACAGTATCATGAAAGAATTGATTCAAAAAATCCTCTCCTAAATTATTCCTGTATGCAGAACTCTAAACCTTGAAAGCTGAAAATATCAAAAAACCAAACCTCACCTAAATTAATCCTGTATGCAGCGTCTATCTCTTTTCCAAAAAACGAATTACATTGTCATTTCAAGCCTGAAATGTACATTGTATAATTACAAATATGATACAAAATTTATGTGACTCTGTATTGAATTTGGAATGCAGCCGTCTACTACAAACATGAAGCAATGCTAACTGAGATGTCACCAGTATCAAGTTTGGAATGCAGCCGTCTACTACAAACATGAAGCAATGCTAATTGAGATGTCACCTGTATCGAGTTTGGTATGCAGCAGTCGACTACAAGTATCAGCCCAACACTACGTGCATCCAGATCAGCCCAACACTAACGTCATCACACTGGAGTCACACTTAACTGAAAATCATACTGAGTGCCTTAACGGACTGTTTTCCAAAATGTGCATCAATAAAATCAACCGCGTCAATAGTGAAAGAAATGAACATTTTTTGATTTATTGAAATTTTATGTGAAAATTAAATGTAACAATTCATCAATTCATTTAAAAAAAAAATAATAATAATAATAATTTTTTTATTCAACATACTAAATTTTTTTTTATGCAATAAAATTAAATTTTTCTATCTATTAAATTTATGTGCAATTTCAAAAAACTATTCTTTACATATTAAACTTTCTGTTGAGATATTTTTCTTTAAATTATAAAGCTAAATCAAAAGTAATATTGATATTCTATATTTTGAAATATTGTTTGGAAACATATAACAAACGCTATTGATGAATTTTTATAATAATTTTCAATATTTTTGGATGACATGTATTGTTTTTTCTAGAAAAAATTGTTACTGTTCTCAAATTTAAATTTCAACAATTTTCATTAGGGTCAATGTAAATTTTTTTCTTTGAATTTTCAAACAGTAAAATTTTTTTATGTCAAGAGGGGGGTATTTGTAATATTACATTTTTCTTCTCACATTGGAATCGAATCTTCAATTCGAGATCTATCTATATAAAAATGAATGTCTGTGACTGTGTGTTTGTTCTCTATGACTTCAAAAATACTTGACATAACGGCATGAAAATTTCGGAATATGTTGTGTGAATATTAGGGATGGTTTCTGACCAGAAATTTTAATAGGGTGGCAAATAATGATTTATTAATTCATTTTACAGACCTATGTTTTTGAAATTGTCGGCCTAGCGGCTACTGAAGAACAGAAAGATAATCATGATTCAAGATTATATTGGGATAATAGGCCTATGATTTAGCATCTAAAGTTACCAGCTGTAATAAACACCCTATGATAAATTGTGTAGGCTTCTGGTATTACAACGATAGTTTGGAGACAAACCACTCTCGGTCTCAGTGTAGAAACACACAGAAAAGCGGAGCGTAGCGTAGAGTAGAGTAGAGCGTAGAGTATTGTAGCGTATTCAAAAACACACAGAAATTGTTTCTGTTTCTTGTTATGTCCTGTCTCAAGTATTCTTGGTCAGGTAGTGTAGTGTTTTGTATTGCAGTCTCTGTGTCTATTGTGGTATTGAATAATTGGGATTGTGAATTAGGATTGTTTGTTTTGATGTTGTGTTTCAATCCTTTGTCTAGTAATTTCATTTCTGTTTTTGTGAATTCTATTTCAGTGTTGTTGATTGTTTTTTTGTGAAAATTATGTGTGGATGTTACAGTTGGGTTCTGGGTATTCATAAGTTGAGTTAGTTTTGGCTTTCAACTTGTTTTTCGTAGAATCTATAATTTCTTGATTGTATGATAATATTTCATTAAATTCTATGTGATGTAGTTCTGAACTCAGTTTTAAATGAAGATTGTATGCTTTCTGGTTGAGGTTATCTATTTGTTTGTACAAATGTTGAATGCTGTTTTTAATGTACAGATTCTGAGCTTGTTTTTTAGTTTTTTGAGCAGATGAGTTTTGATTTTTTATATTGATTTTGCATAGTTAGGAATAATGTTATTGTGTAGACAAAACTGGTTGAATGAAATGGAAAGGGATGTTTTCATAACCTTGTTATGAGTGTTCCTGTATGCATGGATCCATTTTCTCCTCTTGGCGTGATTACTCTGTTGTATTATCCATACTTTTCCACTGTTAAAATCAAACTTGAATTTTAAAAAACACTTTTGAAGTGAAAATACTCTTACTTTTGTATGGATATACAAAAGTAAGTCAGAACTTCAACAAAGTTATTATATAGTGTTGCGTCATGGAAAGCAACTTTAATTTGTATATAAGACTACCTCAACTGATTATTATTTATATTGTGAAACTATTTATATTGTATGAATGCAATGATAAATGAAGAACAATTTGATTTGACATCTGCAATAAGACTATTGTCGATGGGACTTTGATGCTCAAATCATCAATCATAATAAGAAAGAGCAAAGGACCCAGGACCGAGCTCTGGGGTACTCCACACTTAACAGACAAAGTACCCGAGCTTTTACCATCCACACATACATATTGAGTTCTGCCCTGCAAATATAGCTGGAGAATAACTCCACTGCTAATCCTTCAACCTGTAAGTGCTTCAACTTTGCAAACAGGATGTCATGTGAAACACATTCAAAAGCTCTACTGAGGTCGCAGAATGATACAGCAGCAGAAGCAGAACATTTCTTCTCAAAACAGTCCAGAATTTCCTCCACCAATTTAATCAGAGCATGGGTGGTTGATAGGCTTTTTCGGAAACCAAACTGAGTCTTACAGAGCAAGTCATTCTCCAAAAATTTGCAAAATTTCTTTCCAAGCAGAATTTCTATTATTTTCAAAAAAATAGGAACTATAGAAATGGACCTGAAGTTTGTAATATCCTTATGTTTGCCATTCTTGAAAACCGGTATTACTCTAGTGATTTTGAGTGAGGTGGGAAATTTCCCTTCTGCAATGACTTTATTTACAAGGTATGTGAACGAGGTTAGAATACAATAATTGATAATATTCTTTATTAGAGCATTGGACAGTCCATAGTGGTCCTTACTATTCTTTGCAGACATATGCTTTACAACTTCCAACATACAATTTTCTGTTACAGGTTTAAATCGGAACTTCTTAATACTTTCAGGAATATTAAGTACAAATACAAACCTAATCTAAGATAGAACCAAACCAAGCTCAACCAGACCTAATCTAACTACAACTAATGTGACCCAACCAAACCAAACCTGACCTAACCAAACTCATATAGCATACAATACAAACCCTACATACCTAAACCAAACCCAATCTAACCAAACCTAGACGAATTCAATATAAACTAACTAAATGAAAAAAATCTAACCTAATCATGACCAACAAGACTTAACCTAAACATTGCTGACCAACCAACATAACCAAGTCTAATCTTTCCTAATCAAGACTAAACTAACCAAGCTTACCGAACCAAGCTTAACCAAAGCATGCCTAACTAAGCACTTAACATATCCCCAATCTAGCCTAACCTAATCCAGATCTACCCACTGAACTCTATACTAACTGGAATGGACTAGCAACACAAAGAAAGTGAGGCAGCTGGTAAAGATAGGCAACCCGCATTGCTGTGGGATTCGTAATTTTGTTACACATTGGCTCTTATGGAAAAATACATTGCACAGTTTCAATTTCTATTTTATTCCTATATTGTATGTCTTATTCCATGGAAGCGTTATTTTTCCTTCATTAAGCAGTTCATTGTTAACTTTTTGAGAGCAAAAATAATGAAATAGGTTGAATATGAATGGAGAAAAGATTTTTTTCATTTGTGACTGCAGTAGTTTTAGTATTGTCAACTTTTCACAAGCAAGGGAATAACTTTGGGCCAGATTTCAGAGAAGCATATCATCTATTTATTTTTATTTATTTAACAAGGACAAATATAAACTGTCATGAAGTGATTGGGAATGAAAAAACAGGCTCATAGTCCTTAATATTCCAATCCCGAATTTTGTTTGTACACAGTCCAAAGGAGGGCTGTGTTTAATTGAAACTATTGAACACAGTCTTATGTTTATTTTGATAGGATATAGTATGTTTTTTGGATTATATGATTTATTGTTATTGTTGAAGGAAATATCTCAATTTAATAATATAGGCCTACTTACAGCAGGCTATAAATGTAGAATTATGTAGGTGTGCATTGGTGTAATTTCAAATCATGTAAGAGTGGGAGTTTCAGAAATGAAGCAAATAATGAAGAAACATTTTATGGCTAAAGTGCACGTTCAGTGCCAACATACCTGTCATAAAATTTTTGGTTGGGATCGATTTAGTATGTTATTTTGAGCACAAAATCACAAAAATTAAACCTCGCTCACTATTGTTTTTACATGCAGAACTTTACATACATTTAACCTATAAGTAGCAACCATAAATAGCTAAGGTTAGGAAAAGCTTTAGGTTAGGAAAAGCTTTATGTTAGGAAATCTTAGGTTAGGAAAAGCTTTGGGTTAGGAAAACTCAGATTAGGAATATCATAATTTGATGATTTCAATAATCAAAATGGCTGCTACTCATAGGTTAAATGCATGTAAAATTGTGCTACTTTGAACTTAGTTTATTTAAAAAACAATAGTGAGCGTCGTTTAATTTTTGTGCTCAAAATAACATACTAAATCGATCCCAACCAAAAATTTGATAATAGGTATGTTGGCACTGGACGTGCACTTACACCCATTTTATTATATTATATGACTATGATAAGCAAACAGTAAAATATGCTACATAATTACCAGAGTACAATGAACAATTTGAAATTGAAAGGTTTCAAAAATTAATTACAATTCAGCTTATAACAATCTCATATTTTTCACAATAAAAGTAGATAAATAAAATGAATTATGTTGACTCATGATGATTATTAAATATGATGATTATTATCACAGGATTATTAAATATATAATGATAGCAATGCACTGGGTATTCTGATAATATTTCAAATCATGTAAGTGTGGGAGTTTCAGAAATGATGCAAAGAAATCTATGAAGAAACATTATTTATATTAATTGTATTATAATTATGACCATATGATAAGAAAACAGTAAAATATGCTAAATAATTATTATAATATTGTAAATTGAACGATTATTCATTTGAAACGGAAATGTTTCAAAAATTAATCACAATTCAGCTGATAGCAATATCATATTTTTCAAAATAAAAGTAGGCTACTAAAATAAAGTAGGTACGGTACCTAAAATAAATTATGTCATCTCATGATGATAACACAGAAATTATTAATCATTTGTATTTGTTCTTTTTTGAATAAGGATTCATTTGTTCTTCAACTATGTTTTTTTATTTTGGATGCTAATAAAGTAGGCCTAATCATTTTCAATTAGCATAGAAACTATCACAGTATACTAGGAATAAAACCAAATTTGTTGTTTCGTTTTTGGTCAAATAAACTGATCAATATAGAAAAACGTATTGGAAATGCATGTAAAACAAAAAGGTTTCTTCAAATTAATAATAGACTAAAAATGTTTGACTTACCTGTGAAATGGTATTTCATTTCCTTTAACATGCCCATTCTTACATCCAAATGCAATACCGTACATCACAATATTTAAGAGAAAAGGTTGTGATCTAATACTGATAGCCCTAATACTCATTCAAATCCATTTTTCAACTTTAAAAATGAAAAATCGTACTCAAGAGCTGCAACAACCTGCTTAAATGTATGAGTACGAGAGAGAAGGGAATCCCACACAATATGCCTGTCTCACTCACTCCGCCTTACACACTTTTAGTTGTAGCTTAGCATTGGACAGCCCGTTCCAGTTAGTATAGAGTTCACTGGATCTACCTAATGAGTCATAACCATACCAAACCAAACCAAGCCTAACCTAACCATGCCTTACATAACCAAATGAAGCCCAATAATGACAAACTTCACATAACCAAGTCCTAACACAACCCTGCATAAGATAGTAAAATTTAATACCCACTTAAAATAGCAAAAAATGATATAGAATGAAAATTGAAATGTATGGAGTGTGCAATTTTTTATTTTCCCGAATATCTCGAAACAAGTCGCTGAACATTTTTTTTCAGAATTCATCATTCTACAAAGTCCAATAGTTTAAAATACGGTACCTTCCTATCAAACACCATGTAAACAATTTAATCTTTTTTAAAGCCAAATAATTTCACTTTTTCTTGCAATATCTCAAAAACTACTGAAGTTACGAAACCGGTTTCATTGGATTCCTCGTCAAATTTTGTATGAGATTGCACTATTTTAATACCTGTTGTAGCCATAAAAAATAAAAATAGAAATTTTATTTCAACTTTCCACCATGTTTGTTCAGTTAATCCTTGGAAATCGCCAACAAAGTGATGAATGGTTAAATTCGTTTGGACCTCATCTATGTGGGTCTCAATGCTCGATTCCGCGGCCCATATACTAAAGTGCAGCCTAGTAGGCTACAGTAGGCTATGATGTAGCATCAGCATCCTAAAGCTATGTTTACAGCAGAGATGTCAACTTATAGGTAGTTTTTTATTTGTGACAATTTGTTGCTAATTTTTAGAATGCACAACAAAATTCTGTTGTCAACTTGTTGAAATCCTTGTTTTCAACAAAGTTTCTCATTCAGTGTGGCGAACACAGAAAAAGTTGCCAACAAAGGATGTTCACCCTCCACAGACCCACGCCGACTACGCTCTCTGGGCAAAAAATTGACAAGCTCTGTTGTTATACATTCAAGAACAGCAACTTGTTTTCTATAAAAAAAATTGTCAATTTTTCTGTGGATGTCTATATTTTGTGAAAAAAAATGTTGACAACTTTGGTGTACTTGCAGCTTTAGCTTTTATACAATGGTACAGTTATTAGTTTTTTATTCCAGACTAGCAGGTAATGCCTGATCCTCAAGGGTCTAATATTAAAAACTTGACTGAAAACATGACCTACTGAAATCTAAAGAATTTAGAATAGGCCTATAACCATTCTCGGTAAATTGAGAATCTATATGCAAAATTTCAAGTTAATCATGTCCAGGCATGATGATGCGTCATTCGTCAATTTTCTATTCTGTACGTGTATAAGACGATTCTTTCCTTTATTACATTATAGATGATACCCACATAAGCTTATTTGCCTGTGCGCGGTAATATCTAATATCCAGTCTCTCGATAAACAGAATACTATCTGTGGATAAACAGGAATTTCTTTTTTAAATTAACGCTACAATAGATTTAGTTACTCTTAAGTATTCTTTAGTTATTCGTAAGTCTTTGATGATGTTCAATCATATATATATAATTATTTAAAAAGCCAAATAGAATAAGTATTCTACAAATTTTAGTTAAGCGCTAAACTTGTTAAATCTAATAATGTAAACTCACTGCTGGCTCTCAAGTTCTTACTTATGCCAGCAGTCGCCAAAATAAAGATAAATTAAGTTTTGATCTAATAATTAAGTTTGAGTTTTGCTTATTTGTTTAACACTTTGTAACTTAATATATTGTAATATTGTAATTTTGTTTTGGCAATAAATTTCAATTTCAATTTCGATCAAGGACCAGGCCTTTTCTGATTCTCATGTTGCATTTTGCCTGCCAGCCTCAACTTGTAGAGAAAGTCAGTTGAATAATTATTAAAACTTTCCAAATTATATTTTGGATTGTCAGCCTTATATATACTTTTGTCACTGCTGTCGTCACTGCTATCTCTTTGAGGGGCAGGTAATATGAGAAATTTGTCTTTTATAAGAAGATGATCTGATCCACAGGTTGCTCCTCTGTACACACGTACTTCATTTACTCTTATATGGGACCCTACTTTCACCAGGATATAATCTATGACTGTTTTCAAGTGTCTTGTCGGTTGAATCCAAGTGTATTTGTGTATTTTTATGTTTTGGAAAAATCCATTCATAATTCTCAGGGAGAATTGAGTGCATAAATCGATTAGGCGTTACCCATTTTCATTCAATGTATTCTTGCCATACTGTCCCACAACCCAATCTCCGGTTTTGCTGTTTACTGCTTCTAGAACTGCAGAGAATGATTCATAAAAACCATCCTTTACCTGTGATTGGGAATCCTCATTTGGCGCATAAACACCTTGATTTAAACACTCTAGATTTAAGATTTTCTTTATTTTATAGAATTTATAGGAAATGTATTTAAGTTTTTACAAATAAAGCTTATGTGGGAGTTCCACTTCAAGTATTGGTCAATCATTACTCCCAGATATTTTATTTCATCAACTTCTTCAATATGCGGACAGTTGCATGTTAGTGTGTCTCCATAGTTTGTGTGTAATCTTATTTTTGTTCCACCATTGGGTTTTCCAGCTGCACTCGCGGCAAATCTAATAAATTTGGTGTTCGGACGTTATGAATGCTTCCCTTTCTTGTCTGGCGTTGTGTGGTGGAGGGGGCAATTATACGGTGATGCGCAATGCATAATTGTGGCCAGTCGTCGATTGACAGCCAATTGAACAGCTCACCTCTCGTAATGTCGATTTTTGCAAAGTGATCTATTGATTATTTATTGTGATTTATTACAAGTGTCGTCTCGTCTCGTATCGTGATCTGGACCCGGGATCCTGGAAGCAAGGAGGATTTGGACATGAAGGTAGGCCTATGTTATTGTGCACTTAGCCATTTTAATTGTTCAATTTGCTACCCGACGCCAGACAACCCAAAAGTTCTCGAATGTAATATTGATACAGTCCACAAACCAGAGTGCTGTTTGAGCCTGCCTCTGTCGATTAAACATTGGTCCAACCGTCCGGGATTGATTTGTTCATCGAATTTGAATAGGACATAAGTTTGAAATATCGTCTAATAGGTTTGTCGTTTTTTATGCCTATTTTATTCTTGGTTTGTTCTGTGTATATGGCTTGTTTTTGTCGTCGTAGATGAATATACGCTTTAATTGTGGTATTCTTAAGAAATTTGGGCTCAATTTAAGTTGGAAATTGAGTAGAACAAGTAATAGTTTCGTAAATAATTGTGTCGTAGTATTATTGCGTAAGATTGTTGCATTGGCGCCACAACGCTGGACTGGCAAGTTCGTGTCGATAAGTAGAGGAAGACTTATACGTCGTCTAGCTGTAACAGTAACTGGAACTGTTACTTTTTTCAAAGGATACTTGCAGTTATTTGCATTGATTATTGTCGTTACTTCGTTATTAATAGCAGATATTGTTTGTTCCAAGAGTATCGATACGGTATTATTAGCCTTGTAACCGATCATTTCTACCGAGCATAAGTTGAAATGCTGGCTTGGCTTGTATGATTAGATAAGCCAGCCATTGTTCGTTCCATTGTGTCGCCTGCTCTCGTGTTTTCCCTCTTATTCTTGTTTGGCTCTTTGTCTCACTCTCTCGACGAGCGCTCACTGTTATCGCCTCACTATGGGTGTTATAGAAGATTTGACATTTCAAAGAGATGCATTAATTCGTAAAATAAAACGGATTAATGAAATTGCCGAAGCTGTCGAAAAAGATCCGAAAAATAAAAAAATGAAGAATTTATTGAAAGTTATGGGTGAGCATATCGATCACCACCAGGTGGAGTTCAATGACATAATAGATAAGATGCAGAGCTACTATAACAAACAAAATCCTCGATTGGAAACAAGTGACCTTGAAAATTTGATGAGCCAATTTGATGACACTTTTTTCAATGTCAAGGCTATTCTCGAAACCTTACCATCCACTCAAACAAATTTGAATATTAGTTCTTCCAATGTAGCTTCTTCACCTACAACTGGAAATATCTCGCCAGTTGCCCTACCTAAGCTTCCTTTAATGACTTTTGACGGCGATTTGAAAATTTGGAGTCAATTTAAAGATTTATTCGAAGCCACGGTTCATAATAATGGTCAAATTGCTGACATACAAAAACATATGTATCTTCGGTCTGTACTGAGAGGCGATGCACTGTCAGTCATTTCTGTGGTCCCATTGACAAGTGATCATTATGCTGAGGCATGGAAATTATTATTGAATCGCTACAATGACTCTTACAATCTGACTGACGCATACTTGCAAGCAATTTTTGATATGCCAGCAGTTAATAAGCAACCAGACTCGCTACGAAAATTCATCACTCATTTAGCTGAGTATATTGCAGCACTAAAACCAATTGGTCATGCAGTTAATGACTGGTCGATTCCGTTATTATTTGTCTTACGTAAAAAACTGACTGAAGAATTGAGAGAGAAGTGGCAGAGACTGCTAAGAAATGGAACAGTATCCGATTTGAAAAACTTCCAAATATTTTTGAATGATGAAGCTGTTATTTTAGAGGCTACTAAATCCACTGATTTATTGGGATCATCTACATCGTCAGAAGCCTCCTCACGTAAGCAGTTTGGGAAATCGAAACCAACTATGGGAAATTACAAGGCTTCAGCTATGATTGTTAAATCGAAATCGGGCGAGCTGAAATGTATTGAATGTAATAATTCTCATGAACTGGAAAATTGTGAAGTGTTCTTGAATCTCAAACCATCTGATAGATTAAAACGTGTAAAAGAATGGAAACTATGTATCGGCTGTTTATTGGCAGGGCACTTTATTAGAGATTGTAGAAGAAGGAAGCCGTGCAGTCACTGTAATTCGCGTCATCATTCGCTCCTCCATTTAGAGCCGAGACAGCCGCCTGTTGAAAACACCAACACATTGGCCGGTAATAAACAAATGAGCAGGGTAGACGTGCACGACGTCGCTGATCAAAGCCATCAGACATTTGTTACTGACTCAGCGAAGAAAGTATTTTCGAACGTAAATAGTTCCTTAGTATTGTTACCAACTGTTAAATTGGGAGTTCGAGGTAATCAAGGCAATTATCATAAGGTCAAAGTATTATTAGATAGTGCAAGCACCGAGTCATTCATTACAAGGCGATGCATGAAAAAACTGGGTTTAGTGGTACAGAAAACACATAGTTTGCCAATCTATGGATTATCTGATACTAAACTGGAAGTGACAGATGAAATTACTAACTGTGAATTTGAAATACCGAACTCCCCTTCATTAAAAATTACCGTGTCGGGAGTCAACAAAATAGCAGCTACAAATCAGATAAAAAATGCGTACTGGGCACATATTGAAGGACTGGAGCTAGCAGATTCTGAATTTTTCCTCTCAGAGGAGGTTGATATTTTATTGGGTGCTGAATACTTCCCCTTCATTCTGACTGGAAGAAAGGTGATTGGTCCAGCGGGTACACCATCTGCCCTAGAAACAGTATGGGGCTACTGCCTGATGGGTAAGGTATCAGAGGAGAGTTCTACTATCTCAAATAATCTGTGCATGTATTCCAATGCTAATTCAGAAGAGTTGGTGAAGCGATTTTGGGTCGTAGAAGAGCCACCTAGGACAAAAAAATTATTGGAAAGTGAAATGGCTTGTGAGGAGATATACAAATCAACTGTTTGTCGTTTGAATACTGGTAGATACATTGTAGAATTACCATCCAAGGAAACAAATACGAGGGAGATATCGGGATATCTTGAAGTTAAAACTAATGTCGGAGAAAATGTTACCATGATTTGAGAAGAAGAATTGGGAGATAATTTAGAAGAAGTTCCAGGTAAACAAGGTATAGCCTTCAACAGTTATTTACCGATCAATGGTAATTTAGGGAAAGAGTTAAAAGTGATTCATAGTCCACATGAAATCAAACCAATGGGAAGACCCATACTGAAAAAGGAAATTGGAGAAGATGTTTTTGAAAGGGAGAAACGAAATTGGAAGAGTTAGATGATGATAGACAGGATAATGTTGAAATAAAATGGACAAAATCCGAAAAGGGAGAAGAAATGAAAGAGTATACTCTAACAACTATGTCGTATGGTGTATCATCATCGCCATTTCTTGCCATTTGTACTACGCATCAGTGTATTGAAGTTCAAAAAGTGCTTTCAAAAATTATAAACATAGATTATATTGCAGCTTGGACTTATTCAACTGTGGCAGTGAGTTGGATTCAGTCTTCACCTCATCGTTGGGCTAGGTTTGTGGCAAATTGTGTAAGTCAAGTACAGGATCACCTGTCTACAGAGCAATTCAGATATGTGTCAACCGAATGTAATCCAGCTGATTGTGCTAGTCGAGGACTATTTCTCAATGGATTAATTGGTAATTCTCTGTGGTGGAATGGGTCTGATTGGTTAGACAAACCACTGGAGTGCTGGCCACACCAAACCCACGGTAATGATGATGAAAATTCCATACAGATTGAATTGGAAGCAAGAAAAATTACACTAGCAACACAGAGTAAAGACTCAGAGGAATCAATTCAATTGGTGAAATTGAGAAATCGATGGAGTTTACTCAAAAGAATTGTATCCTCATTCTGGAAACGTTGGCAATTGGAGTATGTATCTAGTTTGCAAACCCGAACAAAATGGTACAGAAAACATAGTAATGTTAACATTGGACGTATGGCTCTCTTAAAGGAAAGTAACCTACTCCCTCTTCACTGGAGACTTGGTCGAATAACGAAGATATTCCTTGAACAGGATGGAATTGTGAGAGTGGTGGAGGTACAGACTGCAAAAGGAAGTCTCACCAGTCTGTCAATAGGGTATGTCTCCTCCCTATTGATGAAGATTAGGCCTTATTGAAGGGAACTTCAATAAGTTTTAGTGGTTAGTTTTTTTGTTTCTCGTTTTATGTGTGGGAAAGGTTCCCAAGTTGCTTTGTTTCTTGTTTTTATTCTATATTAGTTGTATATAGTCATTTATTTCTCGTCCCATCCTCTCCTTTCCGTGGGCCTCCTACTCCTTTTTTCTAAGTCTCCTCAAGGGCCCCTGAGGAGTGAAGATATTTCCCTTTTTTTTCCCTAGTCTCCCTAGTAGGGTTCGTTATAGGTGGTTTTTTGTTTTTTGTTATTGGAAGTTCTTCCAAGGTGGGCGGAATGTTCGGACGTTATGAATGCTTCCCTTTCTTGTCTGGCGTTGTGTGGTGGAGGGGGATTTGGACATGAAGGTAGGCCTATGTTATTGTGCACTTAGCCATTTTAATTGTTCAATTTGCTACCCGACGCCAGACAACCCAAAAGTTCTCGAATGTAATATTGATACAGTCCACAAACCAGAGTGCTGTTTGAGCCAGCCTCTGTCGATTAAACATTTGGTTTTAGTTATATTTAAACTAAGTGTATTTGATTCCAACCATAGTTTTATCGTATTCATATCCTCTCCAGCAACCCTATACACATTATTCCAGCTATCTTCGGAAAAATAATAGCTGTGACATCATCAAAAGACACTATTTTTTCCATTTTCGATATTTAGTTTTAGAAGATTATTAACATATAAAAAAAGAGGGGATAAAACTATTCCTTGGGATAATCCAAAGGCAGATAAACTAACTGTACTCGTATTTGAATTATTTAAGTTGAAAGAAGAATTGTTGTTTAAAAAAATTGTTGCATTGCATGTTATGTGTTATCTCTGTATATTTATTGTTATTGTAATCTTATTATTTGTAATCTCATTTTAATGAGAGTATACTGTGTGTATTTGCTGGCTGATATAAAATTATTGAATCATTGCTGTAGCATTATAATGTTGCTACTCACATATAGCAGTGGTGCCAGGATGTAGTATCCACAAACTGTGTGAATGCCAATTTGCGGAAGATTGGCTGGCAATGTGCATAATACTTGCCAGATGATTCAAAGAGCTTTCTTTTGGAGCAGTAGAATGTCTCTGGCATTAGATCAGGATAACGCATAACTGTATGTGTCTACCAAAAACTGTATGGTACAACAACATTGTTTCTCAGCAGTGCCCTCAACTTCCTGAAAAGATATATGACTCTTGACAGCTTGTTGCACATTTCAAGAATATAATGCTCGTCGGTAGATATTCAATAATTTCATTGCTCCATTGTGATACTCCAGGAAATCATAATGGAAAGTGTGTAGGTGGTTCAATATGCCACCGGCTGGATTAGGCTGTGCTAGCAGACTAAAGTTTGACACGTCCCAAAATCCGGCCTGCAATAAAATATAATTTGATAATTCGATCGTATGTATATGAACCACTTGACTAAGGTAACTTATTCGGGTTTTGTAGCATTCTATATTGAGATAAAAAATATAATATGAATTAAAGAAATACAAATTAATGTTATAAACTATAAAACGTTTTAATCACAGTAAGGGTCGAGACACATGAGGCGTTTTTTCAGATTGGCTGATTCTTGATAAGCCCAGCCAATCAGAGAGTTTCCTGTCCTGTTGTGCCGTTCCGACACGTCTGAAAAACACCTGGTTTGTTTCAGCCCTCAATTTGGAATTGACCTTGGTATGCTACCAAACACTTCCATTTTAATTGAATGAATGATATTTTCCAGGTCTTAGAGTGGCTTTGATACAGATGTTAGTAGGAGAAGATAAATCAGAAAACCTTAAGAAAGCTGTCAACTTGATAACTGAAGCAAAAAAAGAGAATCCCAGATTGGTCGCCCTACCTGAATGCTTCAACTCACCGTATGGAACAAGTAAGTTCAATTAAGCACTTACCATGCAAGCTTAATTTTGTAAGAACTTCGATCCTTAGGCAATTGTTTTTAACAGTTGGATATCAGCACGTAAAGTTAAATTTTGACTGGGAACAAGAAAAATCTCAAGTAATAGAGTTCTAATAAGCCAATTTATTCAGTAAGTAGCTAGTCTATTTTAGAACATGTGGTAGGGGAGGATAGAAAGGGGAATTTCTTGTACAAGAATGGAAGACTGAGCAAAATTATGCGCTTTCTTGTCAAATTTACCGACAAGCAACAATCTTCTTTAAGCAAAAAATTTTCAGAAGTAATTTAATTCCTAGATTACGTAGTACAATGCCGTATTGGATTTTATATTTTTTCATAAGTCCTTGAAGTCCTCGATTCTATCTTAGAAATCCATAGTTATCATCATCAAATCTTGAAATATATCAGCAGCCTACCATACCTGTTGAAAATGCCCATGTCCATTGAAAACGTTTATTAATAAATAATTGTTTTGTGCTGAGTCAATTGAATTTCCTTATTTCCTTTATAATAACTACTGTTTCACATAACTTACTACTATTTAATAACTAAGATACTAATATATTTCTTCATTCAATAATCCACAAGAATTTCAAATATCTTTTAACTTGATTCTCTTGCTCTATGGTTTTTTTATATTACATATTCACAAGTTATTTTCTGTTGTATTGATAAAATTTTTTAATAAATTATCTTATATTTGTTGCTTAGAGTTCTTCCCTGAATATGCTGAACCTATACCTGAAGGAGAGACTTGCAGTGTATTGTCTGAAACGGCAAAGAAGAATAATTTATATTTAGTGGGTGGCTCCATTCCTGAGAAATGTGGAGATAAATTTTACAACACGTGTACAGTCTGGAGTCCTGAGGGAAAATTGATTGGCCTCCACAGAAAGGTCAGTTGTTCATTTTTCTAACCTCACTTTTTTAATATCTACAGTAGAACCTCGATATAGCACACACCGTTATAATTTTTTTCTGCAGTCTCTTGAAACGTCCATATACAGTAATGTATGAATTCCCGTGTTGTGAGAGCCCTCGCTCATGCTGGCAGCCGGTTGAAGAGATTCATGCTGAGGCTACCAACGCTATTTTGTATCCTACTCAGCTTTGTGAAGGGCAAGTTGAGTTGGCTTCTGCCTCTTGTGTTGTACTCATGAAATTCACTCCTTTGACTAAACCTTTCAAGGTGCACTTGATGGTTTTGAGGGATATAAATGTGCAGAGGCAAATGACAGTCATGACCGATTCAGCACAAAACAGTAGGCAACAATGGTCAATGATGCTAGAGCCAGAGATGATTGTGATAGCCCTCTTCCGCAGTAGGAGAACGTTTTCATCGCCGCTGGCTGCACCCCAGTGTGCCAATCTATATATCACAATTCCTTGAAAGAAAGAGATTTAGGCAGTCCTCGCGTAGCGTTTAGGTACGCTCTACATGAGCTGCCTGTATATTACTCTGGACAGCTTTGTACAGATATAGTCAACGTGTGAGTTCCTTGTAAATTTTGAATTCATATGGAAGCTGGGAAGTCCAAGTATCCTCACCTGATCTGTGATATTTCTCAAGCCAAGTATCAAGTATTGAGTCGTTTCTTCATTAAGTTTGAAATAATTGGACTCAAACCAAGCTGAGACAGTACACTGAGGCTGAATCAACTCTACAGTCAGATTCTCAAATGATTTTTTTTACGTCATGAATATACAATCGTGGTTTCAACCTATTAAAATTTTTAACATAACGTTCTATTCTAAAAGTCTTATAAAGTAATCCTCAAGTTTTGTTTTTATTTTACTTCTTGCTTGTATTTTTCCAATTCTGGTGGCAAGGCACTCAACAGGTGAGGAAGAATTCTACTTTTCAATAGTATCTGGCAATAGTTATAATTGTATTGCTCTGCTCTAAATAGACTATTCCTCAAGCCGTAACCCATTTCATTTATTTCTCTGAATTCATCTTGAAAATAGTATCTGAACAAATCAGTGATTTTGCAAGAGACTCTGGTCTCATGATACCCAATATTCTAAGCTCGATTCCATTGAACAATGTATTTGCTTTTCTTCTAACTACATCATACAACGGCTGCTTCAAATATACTGGTGCTAAACTGTGCATTGTAATACCATAGAGTATTACACTTTGTATCTGTCTTCTTATTTTTGCATATTTATTTTTAAAAAATCATACTCATCTTATCCTATATAACTTCTTCCAAAAATGTGGTTTTATATCAAAGTGTTGCCCGTTCATCCCTGCTTAGAGCTGCGGTAAGTAATTTGTAGAAAGATTTGTGCTCTGCTTCCTCAGCCATTAAAGTAGGAGCATAAACTTTGTAAATATATAGCAATTTTCCCTGAGCTTTTAACTTTAGCACTGCTATTCTTCCAGATATCCTCTTGAACTCGACATTTTTGTCTTCAAATCCTTTCTAAGAAGGAATCCAACACGTTTATGACCTGGTGTTTCTCCAAACTGGTGGAAGATGAACCCACTGCTCCTTGGCACTGAGTGTCATCTTCTTCACCCAGGATATCAATGTTAGAGGCCTGTAATGCTTCCTCCAGTTCTATGAATGTATCTTCTATCTTGAGTGTTCTCACATTGAGTGTTCCAATAATTAAATCTGGGACGTTTTGTCCTGATTCCTTTTGATGATCAGTCGTTCTGGGGAATAGCATTTCAAATAATTCTAGTTCAATTCTAGTGAGCATATTGATATGAAACTCATAAAGAATGTAGAAGGTGTTTTTTTTTAATGTAAATTGGATTCGAATATTAGAAAAATAATGATCAAATTTCAGAGTTAATAATGTAAGTAACCACTTTAATTGAAACAATTTTATTAAATCACTTCAATCACTGAAGTTTGATCAATAAAACTGAGAGAACTTTGTTCAATTATTGTTATGAACCATATTGTTTTTCAGATGCATCTGTTTGACATCGATGTGAAGGGAGGAGTAAGATTTTGTGAGTCTGATGTGTTGAGTTCAGGCAATAAGCTGACAACGTTTGACGTCGACCAATGCAAAGTAGGCGTTGCAATATGCTATGACATCAGATTTTCTGAAATGACAAAGCTTTACCGAAAACTAGGTAATCATGAAAATAAAACTATTAAGAGCTGTAATAATCTACAATATTATGATAACAATAAATAGAAAGAAAAATAAAAAATCTGGTGTGGCGCACTCACACAACTTTCCATGCCGTTATGAAAATTGATCAACTGACGCTAGTGTTCCCGCGCATCTCAAGTCTACTATTCAAAGATCTAAGCCAGCTGATGACAGGACAATAACGCTGCAGATACACGAAGTCTGCTATCTCTCTATAGTGAATGATTTAATAGAATAAACAGTTGCCAACAGTTTACAATTGAAATAATAACATTTTCTCGAATTTCGAGGTTATTTTCAATTTAAGGTGAAAATGTTACTGAACATTAATTGTAGAGATTTTTATGCTCAATCTTTTCCACTTGAAAATTTTCGTTCAAATTGTATCTGAAGCCTGATTATTGGGAATCTAAAATCAAACTTTGCATAGATGGGGCGGAGCTCTTGGAATTTTCACAGATATGAGACTGATGGCAGTTGATAGAGCTTATCAATAACTATTTTAGGTATAAATTTGATCAAAATCGTTGGAGCCATTTTCGAGAAAATCGTAAAAAACCCTGTTTTTGACAACATTTTCGCCATTTTAGCCGCCATCTTGAAAAGCATTTGATCGAAATTGTTCATGTCGGATCCTTATACTGTAAGGACCTCAAAAGTTCCAAATTTCAAGTCATTCCGTTGATTGGGAGATGATATATCGTGTACACAGACGCACATACACTCATACACACACACACACACACACACACACACACACACACACACACACACACACACACACACACACACACATCTTTTATCTGAATATATTCCAAACATATCTTTATATCTGAAAAGAGATAAAAATATGGTAACAATTATTGATTTGAATTAGAGGGAACTACTGTACCAAAAGGATTCAAAGTCAAGTTCACTCATTTTGTTCAATTATGTATCTAGAGTAGGTAGTCACTGTGTTTTCAAGAGATTTTCCAATATGCATTTCTTATAGTTTCATTTATTAAAAACGATGAAATAGCTTCCTTTGTTGTGCCATTAAAATATAGTAGATTACATTTAACTTGAATAAACGGAAATTTACTAAATATTGACACGGCGGAACATCCAAAGAGTCGATCATTTTATTACATAAACCATTACACTGGAAACTAGTATAGTATTTACTATACTAGTATTTATAGTATTTACTAGTATAGTATTAAACTCTATAGTATTTTTTCGGTCGCTTGAAACGTCCATATAGCACATATATGTCCGAATAGTAGACCTGGTAATAGTACATTGTGCTCCGTTGAGATGTAATAGGCCTACTATAGTGAATAGTGAGGCCCACGTTATAATGATTGTATTTGAATCACATTGGTATTGCTCCTATATAATGTACATTCATCTTCCCATCTCCCATCTAATAAAACTGTTCCAGACAGGAATATCATAAATGTTTTAACATTTTTTCCAAAAATACAAATTTCTATGACAGTGACGATATTGTACTAATTGATTTATTAATTCAGCAAGCAATTGTTGTTTGTTGTTGATATTAATGTAATGTGGTAGGCGTTGACCTGCTGATTTACCCGGCGGCATTCAACACGACCACAGGGCCGCTGCACTGGGAGCTGTTGGCACGTGCGCGTGCGGTCGACGAGCAGGTGTTTGTGGCTGCCGTGTCCCCCGCCCAAGACCTGGCCGCCGACTACAAGGCCTATGGCCACACCATCCTTGTCAGCCCTTGGGGCAAGGTGCTGCACCAGGCCGAGTTCGCCGAGAAAACCATTATCGCCGATATAGGTCAGTTCACTAGTCCTAGTGCGGGTGAAAATTGACGTAGTAACAGCTGCTAGACCTAGTATTTGCTATATCTTGGTATATTTTCCCATATTTGATATGTTCACTTGCAAGTGCACGCGTTCAGTGTGAGTGTTTCTATGGCTCTTTCCAGATTTTGTTTCTCATCTGCGCGCTTTGTCATGCATGATATCACAATGTGCATCCAATGTGATCATACCCAACGAATTTCCCGGAAAGCATTTGATTATTCCTACTTTCGTCTACCTAGAGCTACAGTTACTATATAGAGTACAGAGCATTACAGAGTACGTAACCATTGACTGTCACGCTTCTGTTTGGCTAGCTCAATCACGTGGTACAAATCCGCCATTGCCATTAAGATTCCAAGCAAACATTATGATCCTATCTTATTGCACTGGAAATTTGGAACTTATCACTCCTTTTACCGATTTAAAACATAATTATGTAACATATTAAGACATTAATAGCATATTTCAATAGTTTTGTGGTAATTTTTGGAAATTGGAAACCATCAACTTACAAAAAAATCTGGTGTGGCGCACTCACACAACTTTCCTTGCCGTTATGAGAATTGATCACCTGACGCTAGTGTTCCCGCGCATCTCAAGTCTACTATTCAAAGATTTGAGCCAGCTGGTGACAGGGCAATAACGCTGAAGACACACGATGTGTGTTTTCTCTTCATAGTGAATCATTTAATAGAATTAACAGTTGCCAACAGTTTTCAATGGATAATCACATTTTCTCGAATTTCGAGCTTATTTTCAATTTAAGGTGAAAATGTTACTGAACATTAATTGTAGAGATTTTTATGCTCAATCTTTTCCACTCAAAATTTTTGGTTTGAAATGTATCTGAAGCCTGATAATTGAGAATCTAAAATCAAACTTTGCATAGATGGGGCGGAGCTCCTGAAATTTCTACAGATATGGGACTTGTGGCAGTTGATAGAGCTTATCGATGACTGTCCCAGGTATAACTTTAATCAAAATCGTTGGAGCCGTTTTCGAGAAAATCGCGAAAACCCCTGTTTTTGACAACATTTTCGCCATTTTAGCCGCCATCTTGAATCGCATTTGATCGAAATTGTTCGTGTCGGATCCTTATATTGTTAGGGCCTTACGACCCAAATTTCAAGTCATTCCGTTGATTGGGAGATGAGATATCGTGTACACAGACGCTCATACACACACACACACACACCACACACACACACACACACATTCAGACCAATACCCAAAAACCACTTTTTTTGTACTCAGGGGACCTTGAAACGTATACAAATTTAGAAATTGGGATACCTTATTTTTTTCGGAAAGCAATACTTTCCTTCTCTATGGTAATAGGGCAAGGAAAGTAAAAATTAAAATGTTAATATTGAAATAAGAGTAGCCTATAGGACTAAGTTATGCAATTTCAATTTATTTAGCTTGAATGTATTAATTAATCATGAAAGTAATATAGCAAGTTCAGATGAACGTGAGGAAAAACGTGAGCGATTTTACTTATAATCCCAAGTAATCCCCATTATAAAACTCAAACAGATGTCATTTTAATGGCGGCGGCGGCGGGAAGAAATAGATGCAATGGAAAAACTGTCTCTATACAGTAACTGCACCTACAACTAGCGCATCATTATTCAACTGTATGTTTGCACAAGCTAGAACTAATAGCTAGTTGCTAAACACTAGATTCTAGTTTTTATTCAATACACCCTTGAGCAATGATAAGTAAAATCAAACAAATAGCCAACCTGAAAGTTTGTTCAAGCTATGTAGGGAGACAAACCTTGAGCAAAGATTTGGATAACGATTTTATATTTAGAATTTGTATCTGATAAATAGAGGTAGAACATTGAGAAAGAATGGTCTTCATGTTGCCTTCCAGTACTAAAACGATTTTGAATAGTCTATTTAGGTGTAGTAAGGATAACATTGATGTATGGCACAAGAGTGGCCTATATAAACTTGTCTAGACCAATCGCAGACTTGATAGGTGTCACGGCTTCCACCAATAGCGGTGCTCGACCGTTGGCATAAATTTTGCTGCTCTTTGATTGTAGTTTTAGTTTACTAGAGATTGATTATGTTGCCGATTACCGATAACCGAAACCGGTATCTCGATTTATTAATAAATCTGTTGTTGGACAATATATCTAGTCTTTTTATTCAGCAAAAAAGTACAGTCTGGGAATGAAATCTAAAGGGATTATATAGCATAAGCAAGCGAAAAACAAAACAGAAGAGTGAAAACACAAAATAGAAATATTGAAGTGGATAATATTTTTGAATCTCTCTTGCATTGATATAATACTTGAATCTTATAAATTGTCTTTGTCATGTTCCAGATTTGAATGAGGTGACAAATATACGCCAGCAGATACCTACATTCAGTCAACGGAGAACTGAACTTTATGATACTATTGCCAAAAGTTCTCTATGATGAGAAGTTGATTTCAATTGCAATTTATGCTGAGGATGATTCCCAAGTCCTGGACTTGTGCTTGGGTGATATGAGGGAATTGATTTGAGACTGATGATAAGCCTGTCAAAGTACCTGTTCTTCAACTGGTAAAGTTTCATTTCAACTGTTATTAAAACGATTTATTATTGTTATGATTCATTTTTTATCCGTTGTTACTATCTTTTTAAAATTACCTTCACCCATTTCTTAAGATAAGACTAGTTTTCTTTATTCTGTTTTCATTTCTTGAAATTATGCCATCAATTTAATTTTTTCTCATCCTCTGTACTTAATTTGTCTACCCAAACAATGCCTGAATGTAGACTTTCCTCACATTGAACAAATCTTAACAATAAACAATACCCATTCAACAAGTCATCTTATTTAATTGAATTGCAGATATCTTATCTACTATTGATATCCATCGTTTTATGGAGTGGCCGTAGTCGAGGGGATCAGATGCTGGCTTTATGATTCAGAGGCCCGGGTTCAAATCCCGGCCCGGGAAAGATATTTATCTCGGGCCACTCCCGTGTTTCGGATGGAAACGTTAAGCCGTCGGTCCCGGCTGCCTAAAAAGCGGTCGTTAGGTCATGTCAGAGGCCCTGAAATTGATCAGTTGCGACCTGAAAACTCTGACACCAGACCTGAGCCAGCCAGGTCACACGATATTATTATTATTATTTTATGAATCCCAACCAACCAGAGTACGTGATTAGTTGTATCTAAGTTGGGAGTCACGTTGAACCTAATTTCATATATTTTAGGAAGTCTCACTGTTAGGTAGTCCAGTCTGATGTCTCTAGAACAAAGTCAAGTAGATAGTGATATGCAAACATAAAATTTTATTTGTCATTCATAATTCATTCACAAAAATAGTTCATGTTCTTTCCATGAATAAAAATTAATTTCGACTGATAATAATACAAATAGTTCCCCTTGACTTAACTTTTTCTTAAATTTATCGTGTTTCTTCAAATATAAAACATTTTTTTCAATTTTCCCTTACAACCATACAACTTCGAACTTCTCTACAATTATAAGTCACTAAAGAAATGTACACTCAGAACATTTACTGGATTTTGATCGTTCCTCTCATGAAAAAAAACACTAATAGAATTAATATAGGCTGATCGTTCATCACTGTACAAAAATAACTTATTTTGCAATAAATAATTTTGTGATTGCAATGGTATTTTTAGTTCAAGGGAATTAATAACCTATGATCATAATAGTCCTTGTCTCCTTGAAACTTTTGCATTTTGGAGACCTTTAAACATGAATTTATTGTTAGAATTAATCGTTCATTCGTTATGTGATTGCAGTAATTTCAGCTGGTAATTTTTTCGGTTGTCACTGGCCGACACTTGGGCTGACATTGGCGCGAATATTGTCCCAGATAAGGGATGGACATGTTCAAATAGCTGTAATCCTGGAATTGGGCCTGCAGTCGTGGATGCTCGTGTTCCAGCTCGAATATTGTGAGTTGGTTGGATGATTTAAGTATGCTGCCCGGTACATAGAGAGTGACTTGAGGTCCGGTTGTCACCCAGTACCGCCCCAAATTGAATCCGTTGATAAACGCCATTCCCTGAAAACAGTAGCAATTTAGAATTGAATTAGCAATCCTAATTCGATACGCTGTAGTTCACATTATACTTCATCATTGTTTCCTTATTTTGTTGGTGTTGAAAAGATCTAGAAATACTGAATAATGGCTCAACAAAAAAGAATTTATCATTTTTCATATTTTAACAAATTGATCATGAATTTTGTCTCTACGATTATTTGAAACTAGAATGTACCATGTGCTCTACAACGGTGGACGGTGGAGCAAACCATGAATAGATGACATCATGATTTTCAAGTTGGCATGCAATGATTTCTATTATGAGTAGACATAAAATTGTAAAGTAGCTAAGAATTATTTTAAAATCTACAAAAATTCCCATCTGATAAAATTTCAAGTTAATCAGTGGTTTAGTTTAGGAGTGATAATGTGTCACACAAAAAAAGAAAATTAAATTGATTATATAGCTAACTTTATTAGTTCATCAGCCTCAAAATTGGAAAGCAATAGTATTAACCAATGTACCTAGAATGTATTCTATAGTAAAAAATAATACTCGTATTGAATGAAACTACTTTTAGTTGCCACAACCACGTACCGTACATACTAAAAATTTAATCAATCAATTTCTAGCAAAGAGGTGTTTATTTGTTTGTACTATATTTTTTCAATTTATTTTCTTTATACCTCACCGACGTGATCGTCATATCATTCGTGAGAAAATTGTGATTGATATTGTATTGAATCTATTCTATTTATGCATTTGTATCTTCATTAGCCTATATTTTGTCTATTTGTTTCGTTATTTTTTTGACAAACAAAAAAATTTCAGTTCAAGGGCTTTAGACCTACAATCACCAATTTATTTTTCCAATAAATAGTGAAGAGTGTTACATAATATGGTATGATAACCAAAACTAGATTCTCGATTTCTCAATGGTACAAATACTGTATATAGTTGTGCCAACTTCATCTCACTTTATTCAATGAGAAATTCTTGCACAATATCACCTGCACCACTACAAGTGGTAAAATATTCACAATACGCTACAATACTCACTTTCCCCCATCCTTGTAAATTCAAATAGGTATCTTTGGCAATAGCTGAGCCAGAGTGTTCAACTGTGAAGTTGCCTGTATAGAACGCCGGCGGCTTCACATGATGTTTTTCTAAATCGAGCTGTCTTGCCATAATTTCAATTTGGTGGATATTATCGGTGGAATAAGTTGGCATACTCCATCCGGACAGCTCTTTCCCGTTGAGCAGCACTTTGCAGACAATGCCTTTGGTGTCGTTGATGAAAGTGCCGTAATTAATGCGACCCTCACTCTCGACTAGCAAGCCCAGCTTCTGGCCGGCTCTCGCCAATATCGGAATCGAGTAGATGCTGCGAAACCGGCTCAACACTCCAACTGCTTTCTGAAAATTGTTGCAAATTAATCACATAAATATTGACTGACTTATCATTTTAACATTCGACAAAATTAACTTTTTATTTGAGTTTTATCAAAATTTGGGTGATAAATGCTACAGGTTCAGCCTAGTTTTCCCTCCATGTTCATAATTATAGTGTTTCGTACAAAAAAATGATATATATATATATATATATATATATATATATATATATACAAAATATAGGTGTAGAAAGGGATAACAGTGTAATGAATTATATCAGCATATATCATAACATCGTACTAGTACATTTGATGTATTTCACAAGTAAAAATAAGCAATAGTTATTTGAGGGTCTAAGGGGTAATGATCCCTGAGGGAGGAAAAATACTTCAGATTCAAGAGATGCTCTCACACACTTCCTCGCCAATAACATGAACTATATTATACGAGTATTATTATATAACTTGTCTTTACCTGCATGATATGCAATAATATTATAATCTTCTGCTTGAAGGAAAGTACTTTATTATTTAACCTATTTCCATGCTACAGCGCCTCGCAGAGCAGAGGAAAGTGGACACTAGATTAATTGAGACACGTCTTTGAGTGTTGCTATACAGTATTCAACACGTATTGCAGTGTTGTTTATCCCTTGTTATCTAACTGGATTTCTACTTCCTAGAGAGTAGATAAGATTTAAGAAGGTGAAGGAACTGATCATTTCTCTCGAAAAAATATATTCCCCGGACCTTTTACATAGCGAAATCCCAACTATAATATAACATTTTTGAAAATCTGATTCTTCAATAACCACTCTCTCTTATGTGTCTCTAAACACAAACATTATATAATATAGAGCAGTTTAAACCATAATAACTATAAAAAACATAATTATTGTTGTAGAAACTGGGCATTTCTGTTGAATAAAAATCACTGTTAGAAGAATTTCTCTTGAAAATAAAACGAAACGTTGTTTGATGAATACCGTAGGTGACTCACCTTGTCCAATAAAACAATAGCTCTATCCCTCAAGCCGGGCACATAGAGCTGGGAAGGGTCGGCCAACTCATTGGCATCGAGGGTGTGTTCATAGAGCACGAATCCATTGCGCAGGTTCAGACTTTCAAAGCTCATCGGGTCTTGATTGACTATGACAGGATTCCTGGGTGACACGTCAAACAAAGACACAGCTTTAACCATCTCCACCGTTCCATAGCTGGCTTTCCCACTCAAATCCAAAAAGTCGGTCATACTGGGCAACGCAGTGTACTAGAAACAATAATGAGGAACCCACGATTTATCTATATAGCCTACTTATTTATGTCCAATATAATTATTCAGGAAATAAATAATTCCTTTGTAATTTTTTTATTTAAAAATGATAGGCAGATAGGAGAGTATAGTTAGAAATGGAGTAAGGTATAATTAAAGAAATCATTAGTAAGTAAAAATATGAATTGAGAAATAATTAAAAGTTGAAATGGTCGAAAACTTCTGTCTCTTAATGGGCTAAGAGCTTTGACTCAGCTGCCTGAGCTTATGTTAAGTGTTGCTATTAAATTTGAAGACATATTCATTAGACTCAATAGTGAAAATTAAAACTGAGAAGTTTATTCAATCACAGTAATATAAAACTACTTTATTACAGACTTTATAAATATGATTTATTACAGAAATATGGTTATTCACTCAATTTTGGAAGTAAAATCGAAACAATGATACTTATTTTTGGGAATCACATAAGAAACTACCCCTCTTCCAATATATATATATGTTGGTAGAAATAATGAAACATAATATTTCTTTTACAAAGCTAATTTGACCGTTATTGGTTTCATTGGAAATCCTATTTGTTGAAAAAAAATATTCTTCTGGCGTTTAAAAGTTTTGGTCCGCTATCTTGGAACCGCCATTTTGAATCCAACTTTTTTAATTTTAAGTGGAAAGACGGTCATGTCTTTTTACAGGATTTCAAGAGAAAATGAATGGTGAAAACCGCACATCGATATCTCAAACCGTTTAAAGCTAACTTTAAAATACTAATAAGTCATACACAAATGAAATTACCTACCATAATAGAAAATCTGACAGAATATAGTGTTCAATATAATATACATCTGTTCAACGTGTGTTAACAGATTAGATGTTACTGTAGGCGTTTCCTAATACTTGAAAACGTGAAACTTGATAGTTTAGATTTTCTATTTACTCATTTACTTAATTTATTATTAACTTCATTCGTATGATTTATCAGTATTTTTAAATGTGAACAACTTCGAAACGGTTTGAGATATCGATGTGCGGGCTTAGCCATTCATTTTCTCTTGAAACTCTAAATCCGAATCATGTATCTTACATGACCGTCTTCCCCCCCCCCATTTAAAAAAACAAAGTTGGATTCAAAATGGTGGTTCCAAGATAACAACTGACCAAAATATTGAAACGTCAAAATTTTTTTTATCAAATAGGATCCCCGATGAATGAAGCCTTGTAATGAAATCACTATGGAAATATTAAGCTGTTTCCATAAATTCCTCATAATCATTAGAAGAAAATATAAAAATCTGTTTCCATAATTTCCACCAATCTTCTGGATTAGTTTTTTTTCATTCGGGTATAATACCTACCACATCTAACCATGGTGATCTTCTGTTCTTCAATTATTTTTCATAATAACATAGTTACACTTACATCTTTCAGAGTATCTCTTATGGCAAAATACTTTGATGTTAAATCTCCAGCTTCTGTAATAGGTGCATCATAGTCATAAGATGTCAACTGGGGCATGTAGCCTATAGAATCGTCACAGTTTGCACCTGAAAATTTAAAAAATAAATAGGGGTTCAACAATCAATAATGATAAATATCGGGGCACCGAGCTTCGCTTGTTATTTTTATTTATTGATGGACAGAACACAATTCTCTAAAATGATCGTGTTTTCTTGATAAAATAATATATATGTAAATCCTCCTGACGGCACTTTGCCATGGAGTATATGCCAGCATGACTTATATTAATTTTATAAGTGTAATGCAATTACATTCAATAAAGGCATTTATCTATTTATTTTAATATATATGTAAAAATTCAGGGGGTTTGCGATTTGATTTTTCTGTTTTCTTCGATAACTTCGGAAAAAGTAATTTTAAAGAAAATGTGCCAAATAATTGATGTAGCCACTCTAATTGCGAACCCATTGATGTATATTGGGTATTGATGTATATGGCTGACTCGCTTCGCCATAGTAAACAGCAAACAGGAAATCAATTATCTCTGTAACCATTAATCGATAAAAAATCTATCATATGTCATTCGATTTGTTACATTATGGACTACAATATTAGTCGTATTCATTTTCTCTATAAAACAAACAGTTTTCTTGATAAAATAATACATATGTTGAAATTTAGGGGTTTTTCGATTTGGTTTTTTTTTACTCTTAATTAAATTCGAAGCAAGTAATTTTAAAGAAAGATGAGTCAAATAATTAATGTAGCCACTTTCATTGCGAATTCATTTATGTATATTATTATGTATTTGTGATTCAATTTGACGTTGTGGAAGGGGAAACAGCCGACGCGGCTGACTCCCTTCACCATAGTAAACAGAATAGTACTGCTTTCTACATCCATTGCATCTCATTTACACTATGGCGCTCGAAAAAATTAATTTTGTCTATTGTTTGGACATGCGTTGAATCTAGATTTTTACTTTTCAATACTCTGGAAAATTATTTTAATTTTCTTGATTCAACCACAATGATGATAAAAATCAAGATTTCGTTATCTGCTTACAGAATTTATTATATTCATTTGAAGTGTGCCTTCTCAATACGAGTCAGAGGTATCACAATATTATTTGATAACTCTAGTTTCAGATATTGATGTTTTTCAATGAAGTTTGATGATATATTATGTGTCCGACTCCTTCATCTTATCCTTATTTTGTGAAAAATAAAGATTCAAAATTTCATTTCATAACTTTTTTGTGTTTTTTCTTGTTTAATTACTCTTTATAATTCAATCACTTGATAATGGAATGAATATCATCAGATCATGTAAAAAAATAAAATAAAAGGGTAGGCCCACCTGTGGTGATACTATATTATAACACTATACTCCTGATAAGTTGAAAATTTTCAAGCTGAAAGTAGATTAATTTTTTGCTCATTCGGTTTAAATATTAACAAATGTTACCAAATATCACCAATATTATCACATACAGTGAGAACGAATTATTCTGAAGCTTTCTATTCTCACTGAACATGAAGAGGCAATACCAAGCCAGAATTGCAGTTCCGTTCACAATCATTATTATCAGAGCATTCAAAATGATGCTATGTAAATTTAACTATGGGATTATCCCCATCTCACAATTTCCCTATTTATCCTTATCGTGATTTAGAATAAAGTTGTTGATATCTATAATCACAAAAATGAATGTACAGTACCTATAATAATAATAAATATTACGAATAACAAAATTCCTAGTAATATAGACACTTTTTCTAGGTACGAATTTCAAGGCTCTCAAAATGACTTTTTCTCAATCAAAGCCAGTAATTCCAATGATTATAAACTACATCCTTAAGGTCATCAACTTATTTAGGATTATCATGTTTATGAATGAAAGCGAGACTGTGATAAGAGATTAGTGAAAGTGAAATATATAACAATTATATACAATGCATATTTCTGATCAACTCGAATTAAAAATGATAGTATCAAGACGAAATGAATTGAGCAACTGAATTCCAAAGTGACTATCCACTGTTCAAATTGCACGTGAATTCCTTTTGCTTCCAAATGGATTAAATTGCTTGACTCTTCAATGTAACAATTATTGTAAAAGGCCGATGGAATGTGAACGTTATCCAGATAGCATTTAAATTTGAATTGTCAGATCATGAAATTCATAACAAACTAATTCTTGAGAGAATAGTGATGAATTGCAAACAGTGCATGTGACATTGATACAAAGCGATACAATGAAAAACAACATCGATTAATTTTAATACTGGACTTATCAAATTCATATTACCGTACCTTTAAAACTTATAAAATGTAAAACCAACATTTTCAATTTTCTCTACTGGAGCAAAACATCGATAGAAAATGAAGAAGAGCCCATTATAACCACAAAATACTTGTACTAGAATTCACTTGAACTAACTCACTACTTCAACCCTTCAACGATCACAATGAACTAGAATGGTATAAAAACTATAAAGTTGATAATCAGGTACATTTTTCAAATAACTTCACCCAACTTAATCTGTGAATGCCAAGTCATAAGAAATAATGTTCAATAGGTACTTCAATAGATTTAATTTGAATGCTTCAACATATAAATAGAAATTGATCTATTTTTTGGTGCCAGGATCAAAATCAATATCAATCACCATTAATCGACATGAAGAATTAAAGCTTCTGCCAACCTTGTAACTTCAGTATGATTCTGCTCATGCTTTACTTCGATTTGTAAAGTTCTCATCAAGGCCCTTGTGTAATGAATGACAAGATGCGAGTGGAGTTGAAGAATCGATGTGTTAGCAAATAATAGAAGATGATGAATCATCTTGCAATTCATTTTATACGGTAGGATACTTTGTACTTGGTTCATGATTATTAACGAATTTCCCATCTCCAATGGACCGTACATCTGGTTTTCAATATTGAATAATCAATATTTTCTATCCTACTTGATCAACTTGTGATTACGAGGGTAGAATGTAAAACACTTTCATGGTTTTCCTACTTTTTATGCATGATTACTCTTCCTTAATTTGTACGATTGCATGGCTTTCATCTTTAGAATCTACTGAATTTTCATATTGGACTGTTTAGATGTGTAGATTCAACTAGTAAGAACGGAAGATGAGCTACTTTACCGAAAGAATCATAGAAAGTTTCAACTCAACAAGCCCAATGTATAATTCTTTGATGCCTCAGCCGTCATATATATTTGCCTCAACTGTAGGTATATTATCAACCTGGATGGAGAATATTAACTGTGGAAAACAGCAAACACTGCACGCTATGATTTTTCAGGAAATTGTCACTGTTAACATGATTGTAATCTGTTATTCATCTCAGTTTTTGACGTTCATAACTTATGATAAATATAGCATAGAATTATGATCATACACATATATACATTTATTATATTATGTAATAGTATGAATATTTTATCGGTTGCAAACAATATCTTTGTCTGTCATAGAATGCATGATTATGCACATATATAACAACAAAATGATGAGTTAATTTCATTCAAAACATAGACAGCAATATGATGGCCGTATTGTAATAATGGCATTATAATTAATTCACGTAGAAAAATATTGATTTCCTGAACTGAAAGCTGGATAAATTTGCTGTAATCAATTGGATAAATCTCAAACATTTTAATATTTAGAATTTAGAGAACTAAAAAATGTAAATTTAGTTTCAGCGCAAGTCAAAACAATAGACAAAATTGATTTTTTCGAGCGCCATAGTGTAAATAATATGCAACTTAAAAAGCAGTACCATTTTACTGTTTACTAATGGTGAAGAGAGTCAGCCGTGCCGTACCGCTTCGGCTGTTTCCCCTTCCACAGCGTCAAATCGGATCGCAAATACATAACAATATACATCAATGGATTCGCAATGAAAGTGGTTACATTAATTATAAGACTAATTTTTCTTTCAAATTACTTGCTTCGAAGTTAATAGGAAAAAACAATAAAATCAAATCGAAAACCCCCTAAATTTTAACACACACACACACACACACACACACACACACGTATATATATATATATATAAAATATAATTTTATCAAGGAAACTGTCTGTTTTATCGAGAAAATGAATACGACTAATATTGAAGTCCATGATGTAACGAATTGAATAACGTATAATAGAACTGTTTCCGATCAATGGTTACAGAGATAATTGATTTCCAGTTTGCTGTTTACTATGGCTAAGAGAGTCAGCCGCGCCGTTCCGCGTCGACTGTTTCCCCTTCCACAGCGTCAAATCGAATCGCAAATACATAACAATATACATCAATGGATTTGCAATGACAGTGGCTACATTAATTATTTGGCTCATTTTCCTTTAAAACTACTTGTTTCGAAGTTAATCGAAGAAAACAAAAAAAAAAATCAAATCACAAACCCCCTAAATTTTTACATATATATTATTTTATCAAGAAAACTGTTAATTTTATTGAAAAAATTAATATAACTAATATTGTAGTCCATAATGTAAGAAATCGAATGACGTACAATAGTACTGTTTCCAATTAATGGTTACAGAGATAATTGATTTCCCGTGATTACCTGCATTAGGGGGGAAAGCCCCAAGGGGATTTCTTGGGACTTTTGGGAGAATGACCCTCTGGGAGGGTTCCATTGATGGTGAAAGATTCAGCTTTTATTTAATTTTCGGATCGAAACTGCTTTTTTGGACCTTCATACGTCAGCTTATGAACTTTGGGGATGCGATATTTTAATTTTCCACTGAATCACTCGCTCACTTTTTACTATCCACAGACGACGAAAATCTCAGCTGTTTCAGCCAAGGATGAATTATCCTTTTAATGTCGTTCAGCGAGTTTTCGCAAGGATGAGACCTAGTGCAATCGAATTTTTTTATCATAAACATACTATGTTCCAAATTTCGTCAAAATCGTTAGAGCCGTTTTGGAGATCCGTTGAACATAAATAACCAGATATAAATTTATACAGAAATTGCTTGCTTGAAATATAATAGGATAAGCGAGTTAAAATTGCTAATTAAATTTACCAACAAAATTATTATATAGCCCTATCAAAATAATAGCCATAATATTATGATGAAAAATGCAATATTTTTCTCAAGAATCATTTGCTCAATCATAATGGAAGAAATGACTAACCAGCGGTGTAGCCGAAATTAGTTCCACCAAAGAACATGTAGAAATTGAAAGATGTGTTATTGCCATATGCCATCAACTTTCTCAAGCCTTGGACGATGTCTTCGGTGCGCACAAGACTGGGCACTTCGTTCCACCTGGTCAGCCAACCCGGGTAGAACTCCGAATTTATGAATGGCCCATTCGTCTGGCCTGCCTTCTTCACTGCATTGAACGCGTAATCCACATTCGATCCTGCAATTTCAACATGAGAAAGGTTTGAAAACAGTTCCATCACTTAGAATCCACATTACAGTAAACTAACTGAATTAGACCTATGTATTATCTACTGTATTGTAAGTTTTTTTTTCAAATATCTTGCACTCTACTGTGTAACCTACAATACAATAACCTACTTCTTTGCATATTTTAAAGCTGGAACAATAATAATAATATTCGTATGGCTTTTATTGGTGGGGAGTTTCTGATGGAAGTAGGCTTTAATTGGCTTTTATTGGTGGGGAGTTCCTGATGGAAGTAGGCTTTAATTGGCTTTTATTGGTGGGGAGTTCCTGAGGGAAGTAGGCTTTATTGGCTTTTATTGGTGGGGAGTTCCTGATGGAAGTAGGCTTTAATGGCTTTTATTGGTGGGGAGTTCCTGATGGAAGTAGGCTTTAATTGGCTTTTATTGGTGGGGAGTTCCTGATGGAAGTAGGCTTTAATTGGCTTTTATTGGTGGGGAGTTCCTGATGGAAGTAGGCTTTAATTGGCTCTTATTGGTGGGGAGTTCCTGATGGAAGTAGGCTTTAATTGGCTTTTATTGTTTAGGCTGCATGGAACAATAAAATATTATGATAGTTATAATTCCCCTAGATTTCCCCTAATCCAATTTTATATTTTGTCAAGAGAAACCATAATAATAATTTGTGAACAGATCAGAATTTTCACATGAAATTGTTTACCTTGTCATCCCTGATCGGATCGGAGTGGGATCGCATCGATCCATGACAGAAAGGTGTGTCCCCGCCTTTACTTATGAACTTAATGTAAAATCTGTCAGCAATACTATCAAATAAAAGTTACAAATTGAGATTTCTTGTAAAATACGGAGATTTTTCAAGTTGAAAGGTGTTAGTCACTGTAGATCCAAAATTACTATAATGCGTCAACTGGGTTTCTAAAAAATCTTATTCGTCTTTTTTACCCAATTAGAATGTTGTGAAAAACAAATAACACCTGTATTCATAGGAACGTTAACCTTAGTTTTGGCGCAAGCCGCGTCAAAAATGATCTAATATTGCATGAGTAGCCTATACACATAGGCTAAAAGAGCTGTCATTAGTTTTTGAAAAACTCTTTTTCCTCAACCTGCTATCTAAATCCAAAGTTTTATTCCACTCTCTGAAACAAAATACTGAGGTTGGCACTGTATTTTATCTACGGAGTTAAGTAGTCATTTTACTTCTTAGGGACTAAAAGTAGACACTCTCATACATTCGTAGCCCAAAATAAGTAAGCCCCACTTATTCTCCATCAGAAAAACAGTCACCATATTTACCTTGCCAACAGGCCCCTCAAGAAGAAAAGTTGCATCTTGGTACATAGTCTACTAATAGTTATCTTCTAATAGTTATCAATATGAAAGTATTGGTTAGTTATCATCACCCATCAATATGAAAGTATTGATTCCTACTTGGTCCGAAATCGACAGTGATGAGTACATCAGGTATGACACCACACTTGAGGTAGCCGGGTGCCCCTCCGTCCGTCGTGAAAAGAACTGCATCGTCTTTAACGTACGACTTGAACAGGTCTCTCAACCACATAGTGTAGCTTCCGTCACAAGCGTAATAGCTGCCATATTCATTTTCCACCTATAACATTCATTCCATAATCCAATTTATAGGCTATATAAAGATAGAAAATTTCTAACATTTGAAACACACAATGAGGAAATAATTTAGTTTCATTAAAAAAAGAGTTTGTAACAGCTATTCCAAATTCTCCATCCTTCATTGCCCAAACCTGTATAATAAATGCACTGAAAACTTTGAAAAATACAAAAAGCTAATCGTTTATACAATATTTAGGATAAATGTATGCAATTTATGGATTAGCCTACCGTATTATAGAACTGTAACTTATTAATACTATATAAATTTATAACTATAATACAATGCTTGTTGTAGGTATCATTTTTGTGGGGCAATTATATTATATTTTCTGGTTTTATATTGTTTGATATTTGTTTTGACAAATTCAATGAGTAGATGAATGGATAAAGAATAAATGAATGAATTGATGAAACAGAGGTTAAGGATAGGAAATATAATGATGGAAGATGAATATACACCGACTGCACTAAATTCTACATTGATTACTATTCTATACATCGTTAAAACAGGCGCATCATTTGATATAGGCTATTGCATTATTTTAAATAACACACAAAAGCTACCACCCAGCACCCACCCAAGTATAAGTTCTGCACTTTGCAAAACACATTCTTCGCACTGACCATGCATTATTTTATGACCTATATTATTATTATATATACGGTATAACATATTTATAACATAGAATATTTAATGTAAAATTTCATTGTGTTCTTCTAAAGTAGACTTCAAATGCAATAGCTATTAAGATATTAGATAACTTGAATATATTCATTACGGTAATAAGACTTCTCATTTTACAAGAGAACAAGCATTAAATGTGAAACATTTATTTGAAATTTATGATCATAAAACGATACAAAATACAAGACAATCAAACAATATTTTAAACGTCAAAATTAAGTCGTCTCACGAAATCATAGAAACACCATTGAATCCTCCACCATTGACTATCCCACCCGTACTCCATATAATTATGATATACTACATCATACTTGATGTACAAAAAGCAGTACCGGTATTAAGCAGTTTTATTTTATCACGTACACCCTGAGTAGCTTCAGAGGTGGGTGATTGATACCCAGGTGTTGCTCCTGGATGACTTAGCTCAGTCGTAATGTGAGCGGGGAAAGGAAGCAAGTCGAAGTTCCTCTTCTTTCTTCTTTGTGCCTCAGCTGGCGTGGACAGCACCTCCTGGTGCTTCTGACGGCGTGAAGGTCGCTCACTTCTCTGATGACACCACTTCGATGTAATTTTGTATTGGCCTTACGGCCTCGGTTCCGCTCCAGTATAGTAGGAAGAGGAAGGATAGACAGGAGGGACGGCAGCCAACGGGCCACTGCGCCCGGAGAGGATAGAAGGATAGGGACGGCAGCCAACGGGCCGCTGTGCCCTGGGAGGAACGGAAGGTTAGGGACGGCAGCCAAGGGGCCGCTGTGCCCTGGGGAGATGGAAGGATAGGGACGGCAGCCAACGGGCCGCTGTGCCCTGGGAGGATGGAAGGTTAGGGACGGCAGCCAACGGGCCGCTGTGCCCTGGGAGGAACGGAAGGTTAGGGACGGCAGCCAAGGGGCCGCTGTGCCCTGGGGAGATGGAAGGATAGGGACGGCAGCCAACGGGCCGCTGTGCCCTGGGATGGTGAGAGGATAGGGAAGGCAGCCAACGGGCTGCTGTGCCCTGGGAGGGTGAGAGGATAGGGACGGCAGCCAACGGGCCACTGTGCCCTGGGAGGATGGAAGGTCAGGGACATACGGCAGCCAACGGGCCGCTGTACAGGAGAGGAAGGTTGGGAGCGGAATGCTGTGGACCTGTGGTCTGGGGCTCGTCCGGCGTTTATATACTCTCCCAAAGTAGAGGGGATGGAGTTTCGCCGCCGCCAGAGGCGGTAAGAATCGTCTCGATGCGCAGAAGATGGTGCGCCATCGGTACCCTCTTTATCTCCGCGGTCAGCTAGCTTTGCTGATAGCCGAGCGTCTTTCAATAATATTATTAATTATTTTCTCGTCACAATTTTACTTTGTGACAATTTTAATCATAATTTGAGTGTTATTTTTCTCGTTGATACTTTTTCATCAAACTTTATTGAATTACTGTAGGATATTGCTAGAAATTCATTTTCTTACCTGTACCATTATGATGGGACCACCATTTCCATACAATAGAGGTACAACCATTGGCATTAGATGATCGAGCCATTTTTTGACGTAGTTTTTGTGGTCTGTAATGAAAAGTAAGCATACAGGTTAATTCGTCATTTGATGTGTATAATTTTCAATTCAAAATACGGTAGGCTTACCGTACGGTAGTGACTGAAAGACCTAGGCCTAGCTCCTTCAATTGTCTGTTAACTGGAATGGTTTTCGACCTAACTGCTTTATTAATAACAGAACAGCTGTTGATATTCATCGCCGAATAAGTCTTCTTCAATGGACGATTTACTAGGAGAAATCTAGGAGGATCCAAAACTAGGAGAAAGGAAACAAAATTTGCTAACTATACAAGAAAAGAAACCATTCAATATTAGATGAATTGACATCATTACAGTAGGCCTACAATAATTTTGGCATGATAAGATTTTACTCCAGTCAACGAAATATTATAGAGGGAAAATATTGGAACACAAGTCCTCACTCCTACCCCCTGTGCTGATGGGGTGGGGGTGGTTTAAAAGTACCATATTTTGGTTTTTTGAATACTGTATACAATATGCGTCTTTCAAAAATTTTATTGAAATAAAAAATTAAAGCTTATAGATTAGCCTACAAGTTTCATCTGTAACATTTTTCCATATTTCTCATAGTTTTCTAGATATGAGCTCTCGAATGTGTCACATTTTGTAGAAAACCCTACCGGCTCCGATTTGTTCATCTCTTTTGCCTTATATTGGAATATAACCGTATATTTACCTTATATTGCCATTTTTATTGTAATTAAATTAAACAAATTAGTTGATAAATTGTATTTACTAGATTACTCACTTGAATCACTTGTTCGGAGTACCATGTTGGGGTGAAGAGTAAATAGCCATGGAGGGTACCCACCCTGGAATATGAAGAAAATATTCAAGTTTTTATAAAATATATATAATGTTTTCGTGTTGAATTCAATGCGATCTCCGAAGTGTATTCAACTTTTTGAAATAGATTTGAACATTTTCATCCTATTACACTTGAATCCAAAATGCAATTTTGATTGCATTCAGTGGAATTCTTATTCATTTGACAATTTTTCAAAGACTTATGACATCTACTTTCTAGGTGAATTCACATGCAGTTTGGCGCCAAAATTATTAGCGTTTCTATATGTGCAGGTTTCATTCGTATTTTTAAATATTCTAATTTGGCAAAACATGATAAGTGAAAATAGATGATGGTGAAATAAGTGGGTAACTGACTCATTCAACAACTCATAAATTTCATCCAAAGGTTATTGAAGTTAAGAATTGTTTGGTTGTAGCACCAAAATATATATATAAGGTTGCAATGGATGTGGAACTTGAATTTCTCTCAATATGTGTGGGTAACTTTATGTTTCAACTAATTAACAGTTCATTGATATCATTCAAAAATTTTCTTCAGCTTGGTATGAAGTGTCAATAGTAATACATTTTTCAGATGAATATGCATCGATGTAGACTTCCAAACTTCCATTTCAAATGCAAAACAGTACTAGTAAGTCAACAATTGTTATTCAAATTTGTTCCTATTATCGTCGTTTAGGAGAATAACACAGCTGCATAATAAAAGCAAACTCTTTATGATGCCGGTATGTTTTTCAAGTCGAAACACTCAAGTCAACCTTTGAACTTTTGGTGGCGCACTCACACCTCTTTCCTTGCCGTTATGAAAATAATTGATCACCTGACGCTAGTGTTCACGCGCATCTCAAGTCTATTATTCAAAGATCTCAGCCAGCTGGTGACAGGACAATAACGCTGTAGACACACGAAGTCTGCTATCTCTTCATAGTGAATGATTTAATAGAATCAACAGTTGCCAACAGTTTGCAATTGAATAATCACATTCTCTCGAATTTTGAGCTTATTATCAATTTTAGGTGAAAATGCTACTGAACATTAATTGTAGAGATTTTCGTGCTCAATCTTTTCCACTTGAATTTTTTTGTTCAAATTGTATCTGAAGCCTGATAATAGGAAATCTAATATCAAACTTTGCTTAGATGGGGCGGAGCTCCTGAAATTTTTACAGATATAAGACTTGTGGCAGTTGATAGACCTTTCCAATTACTATTTTAGGTATAAAGTTGATCAAAATCGTTGGAGCCGTTTTCGAGAAAAACGCGAAAACCCCTGTTTTTGACAACATTTGCGATACTTACCTATGGTAATAGGGCAAGGAAAGTAAAAATTGATGAGTTCTTTGTTCGAATAATCATGGGAAGTGCTTACCACTTTGCTTGATTCACTAGTATAATCAGTTTGTCGCTAGCTCTGTAGACCTACACGATTTTGCCAGATTTGACATTTCAATTAGTACTATATTAAATGTCTGTATAAATCGAAACAATAATTCATTTATCTTCACTATGATAGAAATATTGATAACATACTAAATCTTGAGTCTCACGCAAGGGTTGAACTTGATCTTTGTTGAACATCAATTATTGAAGCACTTGATTAATAAATCAACTTGATTCTTAGCACAACAGTCCCCTCTTTTACAAAGTCTGAGTGATATTAATATGCTTGGAAATTGATCTAAAATGTTAGTTTTATAATGTCGAATTACTTGTACAGGTATACATTAGTTTTAATTAGTCTTTGAATTATATTTCATTGATTGCTCATCATAATGTGTGTTCTTCACTATATATTATTATGGTACTGCAAGCTACTAGTGTTTGTTTTTACATTCTATGGTGCGCTGCTTAACACAGTTGTTTATCCAAGTTCAGTTTTCATTACAAATCTAGGTAGTGGTATTTCATTAGATGTTTTGTTTTTACTTCTTTTGTAGTTTTCAAAAGTGATTTGACGTTTTAAAAGGAACTGATATGAGCTAGAACATTTCAAATATTTCAATCATCTAGTAATACTTTGGCATAAGCCCCAACCCGTAATGGGTAATGTGCGGGTCGGAGGGATGAATAATGATGATGAGAAATTTGCTTATCTTATCTGTGTAATTAGATTATGATTATTTAGATAGATTATAATAATTTGAGTGTAGTATTTTTCTATAATAGGACGACTAAGACATAAATTTTGTCAATACTACAGGGCTATCACCAAGTGACTCCGTAGCTTAGTTGGTAGCGATTACGGTTCATGAATCAAAGGTTGCGAGTTTGAGACCTACACCGTATCAAACTCTTTTTTTTTTGCTGGAAATTTTCAACTTCTACCTATAAAGATTATCCACATAATTTTAAACAATATAACAAATAATTATTTTATTTTCCATGTTCCCGGGACATAAAAAATTGACTTTTACAACACAAAATTTTCCCCGGTACAAAGTAAGGGCTACCTGCTAAAAAATATAACTCTCGAACAATTCATGTCAAATGTACTACCTATATATATATATATATATATATATATATATATATATATATATAATATATATATATATATATAGACAATTCTCTTTATACAACTTACTGTACTTTAAAGAGTCTAGTAACTGTAGTGGGTAACTGCTGCAGAACAATAATTTGTTCGATGTTCGGTTCCCATAATTATCGATTTGAATTGGGTGTTTATGGATGAGTGAGTTCACTTCCTTGACTATCACAATAGATCTGGCTGGAATAGAATTGTTCTAACGGAATTAGACCAATCAAACACCGAGGTCGATCAAATGCCATTCCATTCTGTCTCCATGAAATTGAACTAGTTATGAGCTCAATGACATTTCTCCATTCAAACGCAAGATTTTTTGTCTTCAAGGAAATAAGAATGAACGATGAACTATTATTATATAAAATTACTTTGTAGCCTTTTTATTTTCTTTGAGACCCAACTGGTTTCAGGTACTGTATTTATCACATTATCAAGTGTCCAAATTTGGAAATATTAGTAAATAATTGTAATGACTTTCAAAACTTTCAAATAGCCCTATTGAAATAGATGAAAAATTAACTATTGTTGATTAACTCACATTAATCAATCAATCATGAGTTAATCATCTGTTTGTCAATAATATAATTGGTCCATAAAAAAGTAGCCTAATCTCCTATACGGCGTCGTATTTCACTCTATTGTGAATTTAACTCAGTGTACTTTGATCTTAATATTTATTATTGTAATTTCTTATCACTAACTCACATTAATAATGTTCCTCACCTACTAAACCTATAAAATAGCCGGCATGCTGGCTTCACTCGCCTGCATTCTTCATTTAGGCTTGCTTTCTCCCGTTTAATAGAGACTTTCAGGCTCGATTCAATTACCAGTAGACTGTGACAACGTAGAAAAACGCTGGAAAATTCTGATTTAGGTCGTATTGCTAGTGAACGTGTGAAGCTCTCTCTAAAAAAAAATGTTTAGACCCTACCCGAGCCTATGAATGTTTCTATATAATAATCCACGAAAGAGTTTGAAAGTTTATATATAGCATAGTGTAGTTCAGGGCAGAAACAATTTATTTTTCCACGTGGAGAAGCTACAAGGATATGATAACTACTGTATAGTTCTTTGAAACAAATAATGAATAAAACTTACAAAACATTCATATTCACCCTTTCAAGTTCATATTATTTAGAAAATTTAGAAGAATGCATTAAAAACCTGTAGAAAATAAACCTCTGAATTAGCAGCTGAACCTGTGTAACGAGTTTGTACGTTCTAGTTCAGTCGTTCCTGAAAACCCTCTGGTAGAATCTTGAAGACCTCTCTACTCAACCTCCCTTAACTCCAACTGAGTCTCTGTCATAGATCTAAACGTTTTCTGTTCATTTCTTCTCGAAAAATCTGGAAAACGTAATAAAACACTCGAAAACGCCAATTAACTATGGCGTTCCCAATTATTTCCTTGCGCTCATAATACAACATTTGTACACTTTAATTGAACCAATATATCATAAAACCTTTCTGTCAATCACTTATCACTTCTCATAAAATTGAGAAAACGCCGATTTCGGGCGTATCTTCGGCGAAATTTTGAAGCTCTTCTAACAAGAAATTTATAAAACCAAAATGGAAATATGTACCAAATTTGAACATTTTCTGTTCATGTACTCTTGATAAAGCTGAGAAAACGAAAAAAGAACGCTGGAAAAAAGCCGATTTTGAAAGTATTATTGTTGGCGTAATAATTATTGTTAAGCCCCTTTACAAGAGCAATCATCTTATACAACATTGTACATGTACAACTCAGCTGAACACATATACCAAATTCGAACATTTTCACTCAATTAGATCTCAAAAATAATTAGTTCTCTTTCCAAAACGCACGCGTCCCCTCTTGGGAGCTTGCTCGGTGGATGTGCAATTTCCCACCTTTGAGAGGTACCGTATACAATTGGGGACTACGATTATTTTTCCAGATTTGTAGACAAATTAGAAGATACATCCGGGTCTTAACCGGCCCACGTCACACCGGAACTTCAGCAGTGCCATGTCCGGGATGGCTGGACGATCTTTGGTTCCACTGCAACGCAGGCTCTGTGATACTCTGTGATACTCTGTGATACTTGACATTGCCTTTGAATTGTAGCTTGCGAATCACACTTCACAGGGTATGCGCATAGCAGGTGCCCATTTGGCGGTGTGGTTTAAAATGTGATTGAAAACTGAAAGCTTATCAATTAGTTCTTGAAAAAGCTGAAAAACGCAAATTTTGGGAGTATCATTGTAACTCTTCTCAAATCCGTTGTTAGTGTGCCAACTGAACATGCCTGCCAAATTTGAACGTTTTTGATCCAGTATATTTTCAAATGATTGATTAACTTACCAGATCCCTCTCAGCACAGATATAAGGACCCGGCCTTAGAATAACTAGTAGACCCAAGCTGTGGGCTAGATCGATGAATCCTAACAGATCTAGATCACCACCAAAATCATAAACACCCAGTGTCGGCTCATGCTGGCTCCATTCCACGTATCTGGTTGAAAAAATACAGTATTTTCAATAATTGGAAAATCGAGAATAGTAAATTAATTAGACATAAAATATATAGGCTAGGTGGGTTCTGTGAAAAAAAAATCTGAAAATTTTAAAAAATGATTAACATGAAAAGAGAATAGGATAAAAAAAATACTTCACTTCTAACCCAGAAATAGTTATTAGCTTTTTTGTTTCTCTAATAGTCCAGGCAATGAATGCTCAAAAACGGATGTAGAGGGGAAAGTTGGGAAGACAATTTTTGACCCTGCAGTTCAGTTTAGAGTAGTAAGGAGGTAAACATATCAAAAGTCCCCTCCCCTACCACCGGTGATAAGGGGGTGGGGGTGGTTTAAAGGTACCATTTTTTGGTTTCTCGCATAAAACTCAAAAACTATGTATCTCAAGGACTTAACTGTCAAATAACAAATTAAAGCTTACATAATTTCCTACAATATTCATCCTACATTTTTTTTATTCTCCTCTAGTTTTCGAGATATCCTCTCTTGAAGGTGTGAAATTTTTGAAAAAACCGTTTGCCACCAATTATGATATTTTTTCTCTTATAACTTTTCAAACATCGATGGGAAAATCCATGCTGATTATAAGCTTATAGAGCATTAAATTCTCTTCAATTTTATGTATAATTTCACACTTTTACGAATTTCCCTACACCTTTTTTAGCAGCTTTAGTGTTGATTGTGAAATATCCATTTTTGAAACAACAGACCAATTGACAAAGGAATTTGGACGGAATGTTTTAAACACAATTTTTGACTTTGCAGCTTTGTTGAGACTAGTTGGGAGGAGAATATATCAAAAGTCCCTATTCCTAACTCATGTGCTAAGGGGATGAGGGTGAAGTTGCATTTTTCAACGTTTTGCTTCCACGCTCATATCTTGAGAACAATGCGTTCATCCGACATAACTAAAGAAGCTTGATAAATTCTCTACACTTTTTGTTCAGTGAAATTTTGTGATATTCCCAACAGTTCCCGAGATATTCGCTCTTGAAGGTGTCTACTTGTTGAAATAAGTGGTTTTTATCCAATGTTTTGCTCTTTCAGGGTTTATAACTCTCCAACAATGCATAATAAAAACTCATGCTTATCTGAGGTTTTTAGAGCATTCAATTCTCTTTGAAATGTTGTATTATTTCACAAAAAAATTCTTCAACCTTTTAAACCACCCTCATCCCCTTAGCACATGAGTTAGGAATGGGGACTTTTGACATGTTCTCCTCCCAACTACTCTCAACAAAGCTGCAAAGTCAAAAATCGTGTTTAAAACATTCCCTCTAAATTCCTTTGTCAATTGGTCTATTGTTGCAAAAATGGAGATTTCACACTCAACACTAAAGCTGCTGGAAAAGGTGTAGGGAAATTCGTAAAGGAGTGAAATTATACATCAAATTGAAGAGAATTTAATGCTCTATAAGCTCATCAAAATCAAATCAAATCAAATCAAATTTATTTCCATTCAAAAACAGTTAACAAACATAAATATAAATTACATTTTTTGGAAAGATTAGCATCCGCAAAGAAAGAATCTGAGCGCGGATGCGAGTTGTGCTATTTCATAAAACTAAAAAGAAATAATATAATTATAATTCTATTCTAAGAACAAAAACAAAAAAAATACAATATTACTAAAAATTACTTATAATTGACATATTACTAAACATGAATAACAAAAGAAACCAATTGAAAAATTTCTCCCGATACAGCAATTTTTATTACTATTAGTTATGTTTTATTCTGCGTAATTTTTTCTGTTTTGATTATAACTATTAGTTTTTATGTTTTATTATTACCATTTAGTTAGATTTATTACTATTTCGATTTGTTATTTTTTCATTACTATTTTAATTATTATGGTTTTTCTGTATGATTATTTTCTGTTATGGGGTTAGATTTCGGCATAGATTTTTCTCATCGATTTTTGAAAAGTTATAGAAGCAAAAACAGAAAAAATTGGTGGCAAGCGTGTTATTTACTTTCCTTGCCCTACTACCATAGGTAAGGAAAGTATTGCTTTCCAAAAAAATTAAGTTACCCTAATTTCAAGTTTTCTATACGTTTCAAGGTCCCCTGAGTCCAAAAACATGATTTTGTGTGTGTGTGTGTGGTGTGTGTGTGTGTGTGTGTGTGTGTGTGTGTGTGTGTGGTGTGTGTGTGTGTGTGTGTGTGTGAGTGTGTGTGTTTGTGAACACGATAACTCCATTCCTAATTGATCGATTGACTTGAAATGTTGAACTCAAGGTCCTTATACCATGAGGATCCGGCAATAAGTAATTAAATAGAATTCAATTCAAGATGGCGGAAAAAATGGCGGATAGTTACTAAAAAACCATGTTTTTCTCGGTTATCTCGAAAATGGCTTTAACTATTTTCTTCAAATTTATACCATGGATATCTATTTATAAGCCCTATCAACTGACCTGAGTCTCATTTCTGGGAAAATTGCAGGAGCTCCGTAATATTCTTGAGAAGAATGGCGGATGATTACTAAAAAACTATGTTTTTCACGGTTTTCTCGAAAACGGCTTTAACGATTTTCTTCAAATATATACTATGGATAGCTATTTATAAGCCCTATCAACTGACATGAGTCTCATTCCTGGGAAAATTGCAGGAGCTCCGTAATATTCTTGAGAAAAATGGCGGATAATTACTAAAAAAAAACATGTTTTTCACGGTTTTCTCGAAAACGGCTCCAATTATTTTCTTCAAATTTATATCATAGATAGCTATTTATAAGCCCTATCAACTGATATGAGTCTTATTTCTGGGAAACTTGCAGGAGCTCTGTTATATTCTTGAGCAAAATGGCGGATAATTTCTAAAAAACCATGTTTTTCACGATTTTCTCAAAAATGACTTGACCGATTTATTTCAAATTCACATCCTGTATAGTTATTTATTAGCTCTATCAACAGGCATGAGTCTTTTTCCTGGGAAACTAATGGGGGGTCCACCCCATCCTTGAGAAATGGACTTTGTAACCTCATTCTCGTGCATGAAGTAGGTAGGTAGGTAGAGCAGTTTATAGAAAGAACACATAGTCAAGATATTTAATCCGTAGAACAGCTGTTTTGACGACTTTTGAATAAATCATCGAATTTACACAAAGGAAAAAATACTCTGAAAACAATTATTATATATATACATACAGTAGTCTAATCGTAGTTTCAAATATGTTGCCGCCAATCGTCATTATGTTATTCCCCTAAATTATTCTCGTTCAAGAATGAGGCTTATTTTACAGTTCAATGAGCAAGGAAAGTTGTGTGAGTGTACCACACCAGATTTTTCAAAAATGTCACACCTTCAAGAGAGGATATCTCGAAAACTAGAGGAGATAAAAAAAAGTTGTAGAATGAATATTGTAGGAAATTATGTAAGCTTTTATTTGTTATATATGTCAGTCAAGTCCTTAAGATACATAGTTTTTGATTTTTTTGCGAGAAACAAAAAATGGTACCTTTAAACCACACCACCCCCTTAGCACAGGGGGTAGGGGTGGGGACTTTTGATATGTTTACCTCCTTACTACCCTAAACAGAACTGCGGGGCCAAAAATTGTGTTCCCAACTTTTCCCTCTATAACCTTTCCTTGACTGGACTATAAGAGGTATAGAGGGGAATAATTTTTTCTTGGGGTATCATAATAATTATTTTAAGAGACGAAAAAAATAGTTAATGTTCTGTAAAGTTTCGGCAAAATGTTTTCCTCACGCATAACTGAAATAAATACTCGGTCAATTATTTTCTTCTTATTTTTGTTCAGTTACTTGCATTGTTTCCTAATTTATGGGAATGAGTAAGATACGAAAGCTGTTGAACAAACGTCTATTATATTTATCTCTTTTCTGTATAGGGCTACTTGTAATATAAATAGAAAGGAAAATAAAAAATCTTTGTACCCTTTTTGAATTATTTAATCACAACATGTTGAAACAAGTGATCACTTGAAAATGGCATCAATGTTAAACGCAACATCTCACTGATTCTTCTTGTAATCCCTTCTATCAGGCTAAAAAACATCTGCTTGTAAGCTACTTTTCTTTTGAGTTTTAAAGAATGGTACCAATGTAAAACTTATACCTAACGTACTTCTTATTCGATAATCAAGAAAAATGAAATCAATTGTGTATAAGTGAAAAAGGTAGATTTTCTTACGTTGATATGGCATTCAGTCCAGCATTTTTCATCTTGATGAGCCTGTCCCTCCAGTAAGCCTTGGGCAGTCGAAAGTAGTGGATTGATCCAGACATGTAGCGAAAAGGCACACCGTCCTTCAGCAGTTGCCCACTTTCATAATCCACTCGGAAACTCCGACCCTTCTTTGCTATCGCTGAATCACTTGCCTTCCAATCAAAAGCAACATTTTAAATTAGTAACACATTAATACATTGAAAAATAGACAGTAACCTGCCTACTCATTTATTTAAATATAGTATTTTTCTTTCTCTTCCAGGAGTGAAGTGAATTAATTTATTGAAAGACACTTATTTTCTAAAACTTTTATCTTGAGATTTTATAAACTCTCAAATTTATTAAATTTTCTGTCATTTTTCTTGTTTCATTTTATTATTATTATTTATTTATTCAACATTATCTCTGTATTTTTGTATTGTATTTGTATTTTTTGTTAACGACATGATTATAAGTGAACATTACTGTCTAAACTTGGGCACGTCATCAAATAAATTCATTCTATTGTACTCAGAAGCATTGTCCGAAACAAAGCTATAGTGTTCGATTGACTTGAACTGAATTAGAAGAGGCTCTTAATAGCCTTCAATGAATTAAGCTTGAATACCATATACAATCCATGAGCCAATAATAGATATGAGCTGTGCACGGTATGTGAATGTTTCTGACGAATGATACGCAAAAACTCCATATCTTCAATGTTTTATCTATACATACGGTACCTGCCAAATTTAAAACAAGTGAATTTCGCATTTTACTAAGTTTAATAAAATTATTGGTGCGATTCCACTAATATGAGACCATGCAATTATTTTGCAAAATGGAACAGCGGACTGGAGTGAACGCCAACAGTCTTTTGAACATAAAATATGAAGATATATAGGCTAAAGAGAGGTCCATGTTATAATGGCAGTGGAGAAAGATAGGAGACCAGCGTTGCCGATTATCTGCCTGACCACTGTCTTCTATTGAGGATAGTTAACACTGGTATTAATTAAATACTTTCATTATAACGTGAATCTCTCTATAATAGTTGTCAGTTCAACTTCACTGCATGACTACGAATGGCTTTGCTAAAATAATGAGTTTAAATTATGAGCTGACAAGCTACTTGATAAGAGTCGTATTTCTGTTGGATTTGAGTCGATAAGTTATGATGTAATATTATCATCTTTTATGAATTAATATACCTACATTATTTAAAAACATACATCAAGACAATATTATTAATGTAGGCTAACCACTGGGGATTCAGGTAGGTTAATCTCAATTTTCTTTATTATTCTAGAAATTAGACTATGAATTATATGAATGGAAATTTAGCAAAATGACAATTGGATTAGAAAGCTTGCTTATTATCGATCATTCGAGCATGTATATGAGAAGCTGATCAATAGCTGAAATGTTCTCTTGCAAAATTAAAGTTGGTCAGCACCTGCATTAGAAAACGAGTGCTTAGAATAAATGACAACATTATGAAATGAACATTTTTCCTGCCAATCAAGTACAGATGAATTTTTATAATATTATTGTAATACCATGGATATTTCAATGATAAAGTGGTGTTTGGACTAAAAAGCCTTTTCTCCACGAATAAACCTTGACAATACATCAAGTGCTGCCTGAAATAAATTTTGACCAATACATTAATAAATAATCAATTTGCTGTCAATATCATAACTAAATATGCGCAGTCATTTTAATACTGTCAATTAATATTATCGTTTCTTGTCATTTCAATTTGAATATTCGAATGAGAATAACACGCTTAGTAGCCTATATACTTTGAATACAGTATGTATATATATATATATATATATATATATATATATAGATATATATATATATGGTATAGTCATGATTACATTCATGCTTTGCCTAAACTTATACTTATTTATTGATTTTCATACAGAAATATGTGGAGGAAAAAAGGTAAAAACCCAAAACTTGTCTCCTTAATATATATATATATATATATATATATATATATATATATATATATTATATATATATATATATATATATATATATATGCCAGCTTGGAGTAATCCCAATGCAAAGTACATTTTTATTATTGTATATGCTTATATAAGCATACATATCATGCATTGTAGGCTATAGGCTAACTATACCTGAATGAGCTATACCTGATGTAAGTTCTCAAGTTGTCAAAAAAATAAATCTCTCTGACATGATTGAGAAGGACATAGGAAAGCATTCTCATATCATAAAAGTTTGTATAATAAGTTTCTCTTTCAATTTTTTATTCACATTCATGAATATCTGTTTGTACTAACAAAATTATTAATATAGTTATCTGTGTAACAATATATAATAGTTATATATCAAGTTCATTAATATTATATTTGTTAAAATCAACATACTAACAAAATATTAATATATTTATCTGTATAACAATAAATAATAATTATAATATATGTGATGATAAATCATGCTATAAAGTACACTATTATTATATTACTATAATATATACTGATGATTTATAAATATAGGCTATATATTTTTTTCATAGAGTTAATAGTTTTTTTGATTGGATGAACAGAAAAAGAGTACCAGTGCATTAAATTGGAAAATATGATTATTTCTATACATCATGCACGTTGAATGACAAGCAGAAATTGTTTAATTGAGCTCACCTCATTTTGATGCTGCCAGGTACCGGTAAGAAGAATAAAGAAAATCAAAGCTCTTAGTAGAAGTTGACAACTGAATCCGAACATGTTTGAGAAGAAAAATAGAAACAGTTCCTAAATAAATTATAAACAGATTCACGCGTGAGTAGAGTAGATTGATGTCACAGTTGAGTTACATATTTGATACTAAATTTATCAATTGAAATTGCTAGAATAGTAACGGTAATTTAGTCGTGATAGAGATTATTTTGAATGAGCGTCGATCTGTCAATGCCAATGCCAAGCAGACCTACAACCGGCTTGGTCTGATATCTGATTTACATTGAATGGTGGAAAAGTTCTCTGGTCTAGCGATCGGAGAGCATTGATTGGAACGGTGGAGGGGGAATTGCTTCACTCGACTACAGCTGGTACCAACAGAATAAATATATACCTACAACTCTGGTGCTGAATTTCAAATAGGCTATGATGCTATAGGCCTGTCCCCACTTGGCCATCGTTTTCGTTTTTTCATCAGTACCTTCATTGTTATTGTTATGATCCAAACACGTGCAGTAGCAATCTGACGTCACAATAAACTCATTTTCCGGGATCCTATCATACTTGCAGTTTGGTATAGTCATGATTACATTCATGCTTTGCCTAAACTTATACTTATTTATTGATTTTCATACAGAAATATGTGGAGGAAAACAGGTAAAAACCCAAAACTTGTCTCCTTAACACAAGTTACACAATAAGTTACAAATGTTAGAAAGCAGATAATATCAGGCAACTTGAAATAAAAACTTATAAGTTAGGCCTATATTATTATAAATAAATCAAAATCATAAGCAATGATAAACTTATTATTGTTAACATATAAAGTATAAATTTTGAAGTGAAAAGGAATACAATGAAATAAATAAAAATAATTATAAACCCTTGGAAAAAATTAATGAAGATGAAATTAATAATAATTTGGTAATCAGTACTGAAACACTGAAACAGGGAAAAATAAGAAAATGAAATGATGCATTAATTATTATAAACTAAGAACTCGATTATATCTGATAGAAGATAAAATTGAAAAATCTGGTGTGGCGCACTCACACAACTTTCCTTGCCGTTATGAAAATTTATAACCTGACGCTAGTGTTCACGCGCATCTCAAGTCTACTAATCAAAGATCTAAGTCAGCTGGTGACAGGACAATAACGCTGGAGACACAAGAGGTCTGCTATCTCTTTATAGTGAATGATTTAATACAGGGTGATTCTTAATTATGGTAAAATAATTTAATACGTTATCACGTTATCTCGCTAATGAAGCGTTTATGGATTATGTTTATAATAACTTTTTCCTTATTTTTACCTCTACGATAGTAATAAGAAAAAAAGTTATTATAAACATTATCCATCCACGATAGAAAAAAAGTTATTATGAACATAATCCATAAACGCTTCATTAGCCAGCTATACAGAGTGAAAGATTTCGCCCGGAATTCAGTTCCTCTGGTGAAATACACCGATACTGAATTGTTTGGGGACTAGTTTTTGATAAACTTATGCTGGATTAATATGGAAAAATATCTGAAAAATTGAATAAAACTAGTCTGGAAGCTGTAGTGTGAGTAGTTTTTGAGAAAAAAGTTGAAATATGCAAAAAATCTAAGTAGAAAAACACAGACTTCTACGTTTGATGCCCAAGAACTTTCTTTAAAATGACCAGTAAACAAATAATTATTTTTTGCAATAAAAATTGTAGAGAATTTAATTCTGTTTAATTTAACCCTGTTTTTGACAACATTTTCGCTATTTTAGCCGCCATCTTGAATTGCATTTGATCGAAATTGTTCGTGTCGGGTCCTTATAGTGTAAGGACCTCAAGTTCTAAATTTCAAGTCATTCTGTTGATTAGGAGATGAGATATCGTGTACACAGACGCACATACAATCATATACACACACACATATAAATAGACCACACACACTTACACATACAGACCAATACCCAAAAATCACTTTTTTGGACTTAGGGGACCTTGAAACGTATAGAAATATGATAATTGGGGTACCTTATTTTTTTTCGGAAAGCAATACTTTCCTTTCCTACGGTAATAGGGCAAGGAAAGTAAAAAGAGAAAAAAAGAAGATACTAGAAAAAAGGGAGCAGTATTAAGTAGTTGTCCCATAAAAGTAGTTTTCAAGATGAACTGATTAATTTGGAGCATCAATTGGATTACACTGAGTGCTCTTCTCTCAGTCTTAAAGGTGTTCAGACATTCCGCAAACACATCTACACCGGTACGGTACTCCATATCCGAGACTACGGTATTCTTCAATCTAGGGATTCTATTTAGAGGGGAGAAATACCTATGAACTGTTTTTGCCCTGGGGATGAAGAACAAAGAGTGTGACATCTACGGCTCAAGACTGGGACGGAAAAAAATACTTTAGAAGTGAGATACCCTACTGTGAATCAATTCTGTTGTTGAATAGGATGTTGTAGAATACAAGAATAGAAAAATAAAACTCTCTTGCTTTTCAAGGAAGACATAAAGAGGTCTTTTATAGTTTATAATGTATAGACGTCACTTAACTGAACTTTTCCAGGATCCTAAGTACCGGTATAGGATATTATCAATGTATAGAGGTCCCCCAACGGGAAATTCTTTAAATGAGACTGTTGGGATGGGTAAGAATGTGAATTTTACAGAAGCTACTGCCAAAATTTTCAGCTACTCAATGAAGTTACTGTTTGGTGACTTACCGTACTGTACTGAAGTTCCTACTGTTGAAATTGAAGTTTGTGAGGGTGTTAATGTTATAAGATAATTACAGTATATGATATGGACAGCCAATAAAAATACTAAATGGTTTGTAGCCAAATTCTTTTTCATGAATGAAATTCACAGAGTGTTTCCGAACCCCCTACCAATATACTAGGACATTGTTCCTGGGTAAGAAACATACGTATAATAGTTATTTGTGCAACTAGTGCGCAAAGTGACAGTTTGCTGCACCGAAAGAAACGTTTACGCACGAGCCGTAGGCGAGTGCGGAATAAAGTTTTCTTGAGTGCAGCAAAAGAAACTTTGTGCACATATTTCACATTAAATTTTTCCTACAGTTGCCATTGAATATGAAAAGAGATTAATTATGGGTAAAATTCCCTGAAATCCATGTTTTTCTGTGTAATTATATTATCAATAAAAACCTTAATTTATTTAAAATGAAATAATAATGATTAGTAATTCAATTGAAAATTCATTTCAATCAATACTTTATTCCAATAAATAATTGAAATAAACTAATCAATTTGCAAATGTAAATAATTTTCAATTTCTAAATAGTTAATCAACCAATCAATTTTTAAATAAAAAATATATAATTTAAAATAATGAATGATAAATAAAATTCAAAATGTATAATTGAATATATTTCAATATTTTATATTCAGTATTAGTATTCATAATAATATCAATTTATTTATCATTTATTAAATTATCAAATTGGTTTATTAATTATTGTATCATTAATTTTCATTTCAATATTTAATATTTTTATAAATCATATTATTTCAAATAATAAGAATATAAGTAAATTTATCTATTAATAATTCATCAATTTCAAACAATTTTAATTTCTAATTTTAATAATTTATTTTAAATATTTAGTTTGTCAAAATTACTTGAATAATTGTTATTAAAGTTGAAAATTCTCAGCAAAAGTTCTCATTTTTATAATTATTCTAAAATCAGAAAAGAATACAGATAGAACAAATTTGCATTCAAAATACACAGTCAACAAGAATGTTGATAGCTGATTGGGATGGCTGCAAAATGGCTGAACCAACGAGCTAAAATATAGTAAACCATAGAGTGGCTGTTGGTGTGCTTTCAGTGCTCTCAATATGTTACACGGCCAACTAAGGGCAGCCATGACAGAGAGAGGCAAGAAGAGCCTCTATTGCCAGTCTGCCACTGCAGGAATAGATGTATTTTTGTGAGTTAAATTGATTTCTATGACTAAAAATTATCATTATGATATTTATGATCATGATGATGGCATTGGAAACTTGACTGGAATGAACTTTAGACATCAGCTTATGATATTATGATCATGTTAGGCTGGTTATGTTTGATGTTAGGCCGGTATTAGATGGTAATAGTTGTATGATATGAAAAAATATGATTTCATATGATCTGCATATGACAGAAATATTACCGTCTAATACTGGCCTTCGTTATTTTTTTGACTATCATACTTTGCCTTCTTGTTTTGAACTTGGAGTTATGTGGATACGTACCATAAGCTGATATCAAAGAAACGTCTTCATAAACTGGTTTTTTGAATTCCTTACTCAAAATAACATAAAAAATAATCCAATCTCTAAAATAATAATTTGGCAGTTACGGTATGGCATTTCAACTTAGTAGAGCACTTGTACGGCTAAGCAGTATTAACACTGTAACTTGGGCTACATTAATTTCACAGCTTTCAAGGCTTCAAGTAAAGCATTCCAAACAGTTAATTTTATGGATGCAAAAAAACTGTAATACATATATTTAAAATGCTTGATAAAAATTCAATGTAGTATTTATTAAATATAACTGATTTGCACCTTGTATTTTATGCAAGTTTCCATTATATCAATAGGACCATTCACATTTTGCACCACTTCTTGCCTCTCTCTGTCATGGCTGCCCATGTTCAATTCGTAACAGGAATAGCGGCCACTCAGCCACTCTATTTTTTTTTCTTCAGCACTACAGCCCAATATGAGCTTTGGCCGCCTCCACTACAGCTCTCCACGCTTCTCGGTCCTCTGTTAATTGTCTCCATCCTCTATATCCCATGTTTTGGAGATCGTCTCTCACTTCATCTTCCCATCTTATTCTTGGCCTTCCTATCTTTCTTCTTGAATGTAGCCTCTCCTTGAATATTATTTCAGGCATTCTGTTTTCGTTCATTCTACAGATATGTCCAAACCATCTAAGCCGCTGTGCCTTTATAAATTTTACAATATTTCGGCCTTTTATCAATGCCTCGAGCTCTGAATTAGTTCTTCTCCTCCACTCCTCTCCTTCTTTAACTGAACCATAAATCTTTCTTAGGATTTTCCTTTCAAAAACGCCTAAATGGTTTTTGTCTTCTTTCGTTAACGTCCAAGATTCACAGCCGTACATTACAACAGGTTGAATTAGGCTCTCATATATTTTAAGTTTCGTGTTTCTACATATGAGCCTGTTCTTCAAAAGTTTTATGTTACTGAAGTATGCTCTATTCCCAGCCAATACTCTTTGCTTTATGCTGTAACCCAAATTGTTCTCGTTATTTAGTTCAACCCCCAAGTAGCTGAAGCTCCTTTCACCTTGAAAGATTTTATTTCCAATTCGGAGGTTTTGTGGGACTCTTCTTGCTTGACTACTTGATATTCTCATATACCTCGTTTTTCTTTCATTCACTATCAAGCCAATCTTATTCGCCTCTCTTTCTAGCATCAAATACGTTTCCTGTAGGACATCTTTCCTTCTTGCAATTATTGCTACATCGTCCGCATATGCACATACCTGATACATTCGGTGGAAAATATTTCCCCTGTCTAATCCTTCAATAGCTCTAAGCAATGCAATATTGAATAGGATTGCAGATGTACGTCGCCTTGTTTCACACCTGTTTCAAATTCAAAAGTGCTGCTCCTTCTATTACCAATTTTGACCATTGCTGCAGTCCTACTCATTGTCATTTTTGCTAGACTAATGAGCTTTTTCGGTAAGGCGTATTGCTCCAATGTTTTCCATAGCTCACTTCTCACTATGCTATCGAAGGCTTGCTTGAAGTCAATAAATAAAATTTGTGAATCCAGGTCATGCTCATAAAACTTTTCTGCGATTTGCCGGATTGTAAAGATTTGATCTGCTGTTGCCCTTTCTGGCCGGAATCCGTATTGATAATCTCCGAGCACTTGTTCTGTGTAGGCCTTAATTCTATTGTTAAGAATACTTGATAAAACTTTATAAGCTGAGAAGAGTTATTCCACGATAGTTATTACAGTCCAGTTTATCGCCTTTTTTATAGATTGGACATATTATACCTATGTTCCAATCTTGAGGCATAGTTTCATCTCTCCATATCATACTTATCAGCTCATGTATTCTCTTGACTGTGTCATCACCACCATACTTTATCATTTCTGCCAATATATTATCTTGGCCACCTGCCTTTCCATTCTTTAGGTGCTTTACACCCATTTCTGTCTCCTCTAATGTTGGCCCTGCAACAAACTCCGCTCCAATACTAAGTCAGCCACTCTATAGTTTACTATATTTTAGCTCATTGGGCTGAACGGACAAGCGCGTGACCTAGTGGAAATAATTGTACCTAACTTCATTTCATCCAGCTAAAAACAGGATTCAGATATTTAGACTTATGTTTAACTCAAATTACCGAACAATACTATAAGTAAACTAAAAAATCTGGTGTGGTGCACTCACACAGCTTTCCTTGCTCATTAATCTATAAGCTTTATTCTTAAACGAGGATAATTTAGGGGAATAACATTATGCCGATTGGCGGCTAAATAATTAAAACTACGATTATACTATTGTTATTGTGCTCAGAGTACATTTTCCTGTGTTTGAATTATGAAATTTGAGGATTTTTAAATGTTGTCTAAACAGCTGTTCTACAAATAAAATATTCTTTTGAATAACTGCTCTACCTACCTACCTCAGGCACGAGAAGCAGGTTACAAAGTAAATTTCTCAAGCATGGGGTGGACCCCTGTTAGTTTCTCAGGGAGGAGACTCATGCCAGTTTATAAGTTAATAGAGGTGATATATAACTATACAGGGTATAAATTTGAAAAAAAATCGATCAAGTCATTTTTGAGAAAATCGTGATAGAAATTTAACAAAAATCATTCTTCTCATGAATATTACGGAGCTCCTGCAATTTTCCCAGAAATGAGACTCATGTCAGTTGATAGGGCTCATAAATAGCTATCTAGGGTATAAATTTGAAGAGAATCGTTGGAGCCGTTTTCGAGAAACCGTGAAAAACATGGTTTTTTAGCCATTATCCACACACACACACAACACACACACACACACACACACACACAACACACACACACACACACACACACACACACACACACACACACACACACACACACACACACACACACACACACCCAAAATTCATGTTTTTGGACTCAGGGGACCTTGAAACGAGTAGAAAACATGAAATTAGGGTATCTTAAATTTTTTGGAAAGCAATACTCTCCTTACCTATGGTAATAGGGCAAGGAAAGTAAAAAATATTTATAAAATAACATAGACAACAAAAAATATTTTATTGTAGTATATTCTAATGTTATTTTATCAATTTTATTTACAGGATTTCGAACGGTAATTATTTAACCTCAAAATTCGAATTTCATAATGTGTGTTTGCTACATTTCTTATTGCTTGGAATTGAAATAATTATTACTGTCAATAGAAAAGAAACATTATTTATTATTAAATGATGAGAAGTTATTATTTAATTATGATTCAGATAAACATTATTATTGTTTTGGATTTCTAGATTGGGATTTTATCATAAATATATAGCCATACAGCCATTGATGATTCTTATCTAACCACAGACATTGTCACCAACTTAATTTTGATTTTCCTGCACTGGTGCTCCATATAACCTAATCACTATTTTGCGTTGTCATGCTGCAAATCTGGAGTACGCAAAGTAATACTTTGCACACTAGAGCGGAAAAGTGGTTCTTTGCGGCCTGCAATCAGTACAGAAATGGTCACTTTTCAATGTATCTGTAGGAAAATATAATTTTCCAACTCCGGAAATTCTACGTAACTCACACAGCCGCCATTTTATTTTATTTTTTCTAAATAATGGTTGAAGATGCGGAAGTGAAACATTGCACAAGAATATGCGTCAAATTGACAGATATGAGGTAAAAAAATTATGACAATTTTGCAAACTCATGGAACTACAGAGTTATAAAAAAGGGTATATTTCTAGGCTTTTTTTAATTCTGGAAACTTACTACTTTCACTTTATAACTTGTACAACTTGGAGTAGGCTTATTTAAAGTAATGATGGAAAATCACATATAATGTGAAAGTACAATTAATTTTGAACGAAGATTCCTCAGAAATTTTAAAATTTAGTATAGGGGGAGGGGGGAATACTCGCAAAATTCCAGATTCGAATTCAGCGCCCCAAAATTATAAAGCCAACGAGAAAATGCTGCTGTTTCCTGAAAAATGATCATTAGACTGGACTTCTGTTAATTTAATCTAGTTCTAGAATCAGAGCCATCTTTGGTAGTTTTGGATACCCGGCCTCAGGAGAATGTCAATCAGCGTTGCTTATAGCTACCGTAGGTTGGTTACCTGGGCAACCCGAGTTTGAAGCATTGGAAAAAGCAAGTTAACTTGAAAGAAAGGTTGAAATGCAAGAGAGTTCATCCATACCATGTAATCTCATCTCATATCAAGGAGATTTATTGCAAAGAATGAATAAATGCTCTTATTATAATAATTCTTCAGATGTACCTATCTTCTTAAGCTGCTTTTACACCAAAGTTATAAACAAAATACTTGACTTAATCTTCGCATAGACTATATTAGATTGAACATAACTTATCATACACATGATGAACTCGTGTGTATGTCAAGTTCTGTTCAATCTAATAGAATCTATAAAGATTAAGTTATTAACATTTTGTTAATAACTTTGGTGTAAACGCAGCTTAAAGCATTTTCAAGTTATGGAGTCGTCATCTGCTACATGCAAATTCTGTGGCCCTCCCTGAAGTCTAGTCAATGAACACTCGGCAATGATGTGGTTCATGGTTTGCTCCTGACCTCATTCACAAAGAGAGGTGTCAGATTGATGCATGTTTTTTGGCACCTCCCCTGTCCTGTTCTAAATCTGTTCAGTCTCACCCACACCTGACGAGGCAGCTCAAAACTATTCACTCTCCTGGGTAGACTTTGCAGTTCTAGACTATATACTACCTATGTATACTAACATCCTGCAAAAATTCAGCTTTCATAACTTTCAAATCAGCCACAACCAGAATGGGCCCCCAATAATTTATATGAGTAGGCGCCTATGAAATTTGGCATGTCAAGGAGAAGGGAGGAAACAGATAATAAATTCAAATCACAAGTTAGACATCATCCAAGTTTTAATCATTAGTTGATTTCTATTCAAATTTCACAGCTAGACAATTTGATGAGAACATCGTTCAGCAATTCAAGAATCAAATTAACACAATTCAAGTTAATATTGAACATAGAAATAAATTTTCCAATTCAACTAATTTATTTATTCAAGATAATGCAGCCTATATAAAACTGAATGGTGATAGTGATATTATTTTAACATTTTTAACTATAGTTGAATAAATCTACAGAAATCGAATAATTATTGAAAGAAACGTTTAACGTTATTGCATTGATAATATATATATATATATATATATATATATATATATATTATATATATATATAATATATATATATATAGTATATTGCCAAAATTTTAGATGAACAAATAATTTAATTTTATAAAATTAATTGAGTTATAAAGCAAAATCGTTTTACACAACGGTTGATCAACTAGATTCATAAAAACATGTTGCTCCCTATCATGAGCAAAATTTTCTGTTTTACAAGAAACAGAATAAGTTCAATAATTGATACACTGTATAGAAATCCAAGTTTTGGAAGAAATTGGAAATATTCTAATCTTAATACATGAATATTGAGTGAACTCTCACTTTCAGAGTAACACTGTCAATATTAGAAAATTCAATATTTAGAAAACACATTAGTGTTTTTATTTTTATTTCAGAAAATACATCTTTGTTTATAACACTATTCAGACTATGAATAAATGATAGACATCTAATTAGATAGCATATTTCTTAATATGAAATAAAAGCATTGTATAAATGCTCTAAATGAACTCTGTGATTTATAAATTAGAAGATCTGCTGTGGGTGTGAATCAATCAATATGACCATTTTATCAAGCTATGATAAACAATATTATTTTAAAACTATGGTTTGTAAGATCCCTCCGAGAAAGTTTGAAGAGGATCGTATAATAAATAAATCAATTCAAGTTTTGTGTATTCAGAAGAAAGGGAATATTGCTCAACAATTTTATTATACGACGAATTTATTTATAACACATAATAGCATTCATGAGAGAATTCCACAATTGATGAGAATCCTATAAAAAGCTACATCAAATTTGATAACATCACTTTCAAAATACTTACGGTAATATCAACAATTGAATGGCATGTTGTTAATTATTAACATTCATAGTTAATTTAATAAATCTGTAAATGCTGCTGTTGACCCAATATCAGCGTGAGCAAATATCAGTAAAAAATCACTCAATGGTCTTAATTTGATTATGTATCTCACAGTTAACTGTTTCACAGATTTCTATGAAACTATAGACAACATTTTTCACTATGAGTAACCATAAAACCTTCACAATGGAGGATAATAAAGTTAAAATGCACGATTTCAAGGGAGAAAATCAACAAACTAGTTATACCAAAATAAACTCATAGGACTTCTTTAGTCCTATAAACCAAATTATTTAATTATTTATAAAGTAAATTTATTTGTTTAAGATATTAGTTTGAGTTATCTGAAGCAAATAATAAAATGAGTAGAAACTTGATTACTTTATATAAGTCTAATTATATAACAAATACTCATAATACTTAATTCGTTGGATTGGATAGCATATTAATAAGCTCCTAGAAGAAATAAAGCTATAATATGGAATGTAATATCTACTTTTTTATCTGAGGAACAATAATAATATTAATGAAAATTGAAATGCCGATAGATCTACTGATATGTTAGGCTATACTATGCTATTACGTAATAAATAGTGTTTCAAAAATTCCTCATCATAATAATTGAATAAAAATTTAGATAGAAAAAAGACTAAGGCAATAGGCCTACAGGTTATGAATTTAGCTAAAGGTATGTAGATAGTGTGTAGTCCAATTTAGTCAATGTTTCTAAATAATTTCTATGGAGGAATAAAAACTTTTATTTTTAATCTAGTGTAAAATTTTAAAAATAAAATTATATGAACCAGGAAAAATAGTACTGTAATTGTGTTGAGATGTGTACAAAGAAATAAAAATATTTTTCGACAAATTGCTTGAGTTGAATTGAAAAAACTTTCTTATTAAAAATCTTTTGACAAATTTTGATTGAATAGTTTTCAAAAATATCAGCTTTTGTCGAGGAGCAAGCTGAAAACATACCCCTTTCTTATGAAAATATAGCTCAAATAACACAGAGTCACATTCAAAAAGTTGCCTTAATAGAAAAGAGCAAAAGAGAATAATGAGGAACCATATAATAATGCTGTTGTTATTCATTCCTATAGGTTAAGACAATTCTCGTTGGATGAATTACAATTTACAAATTGTGCAGTTATTAAAAGAACCGCTAGTGAAAATCTAATCACAAAAATTTATAAAATAAGTCAATACAGCACTCTAATGAATTCCAACATAATGTGCGCGTTCATTCACAGACTAATAATGACTAAACATCATATCCTTTCCAACCGTACATTTTTCAGATATGATAAAGTAGTAATCATATCTGCAGTGATATAAGATACAAATCGCTTTCAGAACAAATAACAAGCCTCGGAACCGGACTGGATTAACGGATAAAAATATTGGAAACGCCAAACAAAAGAATGGATTACGGAATACTTTGAACGACTTGAGAATAGGTACACTGAATATTCTAACATTGACAGGTAAACTGGAGGAGCTAACGGACATGATGAAAGAGAGAGGACTTTCAGTTTTGGGATTGAGCGAGACAAAGTGGAGAGGACAAGGTGAGAAAACTTTGAGAGGTGGCGTGAAAGGAAATAGTAAAATGTTTTATAGGATAATGAAAAATAAGGAGAAGAAGAATGAGATGCCACAAAGAATGGAAGGAGAAGACGGGAGAATTGTAGAGAAGCCTGAGGAAATAAAACTGTTATGGGAAGAATAATTCAGGAAACTTCTAAATGGACAAGATGAAGACAACAACGAGGGAGAAATAGAGGAAGAAGGAAACAACCAGTGGGAGACAAACCAGGGTAATATCAGCTGGAAGGAAATGGAAGATGCAATTCAGAGAATGAGCAGTGGAAAGGCACCCGGACCTGATGAATTATCTATCAGTCGACATGATTAGGGCAGCTGGACCGATTGGAATACAATGGTTTTACCGAGTTCTGAAATGCATCTGGAAAAACAAAGTAATCCCAGAGGACTGGAAGAAAGGAGAAATAATTCCCTTGTTTAAAAAAGGAAGTAAGAAGAATTGTAAAAATTATAGGGGAATCACCTTGATGAGCCACTGTGCGAAAATCTTCGAAAGAATATTACTAAACAGAATCAGCCCAAAAATCGAGCTTGAACAAAGTGAGGAACAATATGGTTTTCGACCAGGCCGCAGTACAGTAGATCTTATATTCTCCATAAGACAACTGATGGAAAAGAGCTGGGAATATAATAAGAAGATTGTGATGCTATTTATAGACATAGAGAAAGCGTATGATTCAGTGGATAGGCAAGGTTTGTGGCAGGAAATGGAAAATTTTGGGATTGAGAAAGAACATATTGGCATAATAAAGGAGATGTATAAGGGATATAAGTGCAGAGTAAGAACACAAAGTGGTTGTACAGACGAGTTTGAAGTAATGAATGGGCTAAAACAGGGAAGTATTCTATCACCAGCATTGTTCAATGTAGTTATGGAAGGAATGAATAGACAAGTGAGAGAGGAAGTAGGAGAAAGGGATAAGAAAATGATATTTGCGGATGATATGATGATTTGGGGAGAAACAGTTGAGGATGTACAGATGCGGTTGGATGCTTGGAGCAGGGTTATGGAGGAATATGATCTGAAAATAAGCAAGGAAAAGAGTGAAGTAATGGTTTTTGGAAGGGATGACAATTTTGCCGGAGATATCAGATTGAATGGAGAACCCCTGAAAAATGTTGGAAGTTTCAGGTACTTGGGCAGTGAAATTGCAGATGATGGGAGAATAAACCACGAGATAACTAGAAGATTACAAAAGGGGGGGAATTTCTACCAAACAGTGAAACATTTGATTTGGGATGGAAAAGTACCAGAAAAGGCAAAGATTATGATGTACAAGATGTATTACGTACCCATCATATTATACGGAGCCGAGACATGGACGATGACGGAGAGTGGAGTCGAATACAGGCAGGAGAAATGAGGTTCCTCAGGGCAATAAAGGGGAAGACACGAAGAGACAGAGTTAGAAATGAGGATATAAGAAGAGAATTGAACATGGAGAGTATAAGGGAAAAGGTTGAAAGTATGAGACTACGCTGGTTTGGGCACATGAAGAGAATGAGAGAGGATCGGCTGCCAAGAGAATGGAGGAGATGAGGATTGAAGGGAGGAGACCAAGAGGACGACGATGGACAGACTCAGTGGCCAACGAAGTGGAGAAGAGAGGACACCGATGGCGGCAGGTGGAGGACGAGCGATGGTGGGAGGACCGAACAAGATGGAGAGGCATTGTAAACACCCAGACCCGGCACTAGCTGGAACGGGACCCGGATATGAATGAATGAATGAGTACCTTTTCAGAGATCAATGAATATGAAGAAAAGGAGAAAAACGAATAATTAAGTCATTGATACTTATGCTTGAAGTGTGTCTTATAAGGACTTCCCATAAATATAATTCCTACATAGGAAATTCAAATTCAAATTTTATTCATCAAAGAATACATATTTACAAAATAATAGTGTAACAATAATAAATATAATAAGAATATACTCACTGCGTGGATGATTTGTACGTGTGCAGGGAGGAGTCGAACTAAATCAGACACTTAAAATACACTGGTTTGAATTGATGAAATTATGCTACTTGAACATAGTTTGGAATATTGAAATATGAATATATATAAATTATTATTATATATATATATATATATATATATATATATATATATATATATATATATATATAATAATAATAATTTTCAGCTCAACGGCGCTTAAGGGTATCACTCGGCAGTCATAACTTTATTATTTTAATATTGTGTGGGCGGGGAAAAAATTAACAACATAATAATATGGATGAATATGTGAAATAATATGCTGGCATTTTTAAAGGAAATATCCATCTATAAGGCGAATTTAGGAGAGCCTCCGAAGCCTCTGCCCCAATGTAGAGCAGCCACCCGCTCACTCTACGCTTGTATACGGCAACGCTACACCCCTAAATGTCAGAGATCTCAACTGGAATATTACGGTAAAGCCAATGAGCTAGGTGGAAACAGTTTCCTAGTTGAATGGAGTTATTCAACCGGAGAATCTGGATGCTGGTATGCAATCTGTTTCTGGTTGGGTAATTATGTTGGATTTCGGTGAAAGTAAAGTTACTTTTTTAATAAAAACAAGAAGATTTTTATAAACAGTTGTTTTATATTCAAAACTGGGAATTCCTGGAAGAGGAGATGTGTTGAATACCTATGATTTTTGACAAGCAACTTTTTGATAAGGGCTCTCTGAGAGATTGCGAGAGGCCGCAGGACTCCCAAAGAGGCACCACCCCACGCCAAGATGCCATATTCGAGCAACGTCTGCACATATGCACAATACACAGACCGGCGATGGCCAGCACTCAGGACTTGCCCTAGTTGTCCAAAAGCATAGATCATTTTTCGAAGCCTTTGCTTGAGATATGGGGTGCCCAGCACAACTTATGATCAAATACAATACTAAGGTATTTGTGTTGTAATACCTGTTCTATGACCGGACAGTCACATGCATTAGAATTTGGATCGCCGCAAGAGTGCATTTTGAGCACCCCGGGTCTAGGGCTATTTCGAAGGAAAATTGGCATGCACCTGGATTTTGAAACATTTATTGATAGGAAATTGTTATCAAACCAGTTTTTTAATTTCACCAAGTCAGATGAGGCTCTATTGAATGTTTCCGTCCAGGTGCAACCTGTTGAAACCAGAGCTGTATCATCAGCAAATAGAAACAGTTGTCCATGTAGGTTCAACCTTGTAGTATTGTTGATGTGAATTACAAACAGCAAAGGACCCAAGGTGCTTCCCTGAACCACACCATAGTCGATAGTGATAATATCACTGTCCACACCATTTAATGATATAATTTGTTTTCTTTCTTCAAAATAGCTCTTGAACCAGCACAAGGTCATACAGTTGAAGCCTATTGCTTCAAGTTTTGAAAAAAGTATATTTCTATCTATGGAATCGAATGCCTTGGCTAGGTCTAAAAATGTAATTAGGACTTGTTTGCTACTGGATTGAGTTGTTACAAACTTATTTATATCAAAAAGAGCGTCAGACGTATCTTTAGAGCACCTAAAGCCATATTCGGAGATCCTGTTTGTCGGAGATTATATTACAATCGTTCAGGTAATTGCTAAGTTGAATTTTTACGCATTTTCTAGAATTTTAGATAAAACAATCAAAAGGGAAATAGGCCGAAAGTTACTTATGGTGGATTTGAACCGGATTTATGGATTGGTATGACTTTTGCTAATTTACATGACTTTGGGAATCTACCAGATGAAATACTCAGGTTTATTATGTACAAAAGCGGGATGAGCAGCCCATGTATATTCTCTTTAACCAGTTGGGTTGGAATAGGACAGGTTGGACAGGAGGTCCTGGTCTTACTTAAGCCTGAGTATAAGTGTAAACCTTACTTGGAATCATAATTGCAATAATCAACCTGGCGAGCAGGGAGCAACTACATCAATCAAATCAATAATTAAATTTTAAAATGGCCCAGCAATAAAGCCTAACAACCTCAAATAATAAATGCAAAGTTTATGAATATGGCTTATAAATAAATGTAACAAGTGAGTGAGTTTATTCATGTCATAGTAATAATAATCCTCAAGTGACTTGGGAAGAGTAATTTCCAAGGAAATGACAATGATATAAAAAACCTACACTTGAAGTTCTGGTTATCCTTTTTCGATACTATTGGCTAGAAACAATGTTAATGGTCAGAAAAGATCCACCATTGCAGCTGAATCCCCTTAGCGGAAATTTGAAAATGCTATCCTATATACTATGAAAACGATTGTAACAATAACTGAACCTAATTAGCAGGATCAAGCATTTCTAGCACTAGCACATGAGAGCACTGCATTATTTCTGATGTAATAATTGATCCATTACTAACAAATTTATTATTCTTACAATGTATTAGAAATAGCTAATCTTAACAATCGTCTTATTCAGCTAATTTATATAACTTTTTCATTAACAATAATAAAATCCATTCAATTATTCAACATGCTTAAACTTATATAGTACTGTACCTAAACTGATTCATATTACACTTTCAACAGCATTAATTATAATATAAGTTATTCAATATAAATATCAATACCTTATAATACAGCAATAATGTTTTTGTTACTATACATAACAAATTATTTTCAAAGGAATGTGACCTTGACATCTATCTAAATACTGTACACGAGCAAATATGGTAGGCCTATGTCATCTCAACCTAAACTGAGATTACTACAGAATGATAATAATAATCTCATGAGATACAACTACTAAATTCGTTCTCTTAGTACTATTGTATAGTTTTGACTATATATATATTGAAACAATATGAATCAATATTAATTTTACAGAATCTCAAGAGATATATTGCTAAACTTAATTGATACTTTGTTGGAGTGAGATTCACTGCAATTTGTCAGCATTGGTCGAATGGAAAGCGTTGAGGTTATTTGTAGGGTAGGCCTATAGCGGCAGGTCTAGCAATTTGCAGTGAATCTCTCTATAAATCTGTTTCAATGGCTGCTCTATTCAATAGTTTTCGATTATATTTTCTAAATGAAACAATATATTTTTATTTCGAGAGAGATGACTATTTAGTGGTGTTGCCTACGATGGCAGGAGAAGTAGGGCAAGGGTGGGGGTGGGGGTGGGGTGGGCTGGCACTATGAGTTGGGCACTCCGATGACCACAATGCAGCCGTCTCGCAGGGGTGCCAACAGGTGCGAGTTGTCAGTCGTGCTCACCACGCTCTCAATGGGAACATGTAGTGGAACGTCGTAGACCGGGTGTAATCTGCAACACATTATTTTATTTTATGATTGGATAAACTAATATCAATTCAGTTATACACTAGAAAACAGTATTGAATTGAGCAATAATAGTCCAAATCCTCCACTGAGTTACCAGATTATTCTCTTAGCTTGGCCCAATTGTAACAAGTCCTAAAACTTACACTATATGAACAGAGATATTGTGGAATTTCTCCATATTAAAGTGAAATAATTTATATGGAACTGACAATATCGTTTTCATTTCAAAGTCCCAAGACTCCCAAGTCCAAGCTGAAAAGATGGCATTCTTCTTTGATTGATAAAGCAGTTTATAGTTTTATTTTCAATCTTCTTGGATACAATATTTGATTGTAATGTGAGCTCAGCTAATATTGATTTTGAATTTAATGTGAAATGCAAAAATGATGCTTACTAATCTTACTTTTTGCAAGACTTCTGGTGTCTTTTGAGTTGCTTCACCATTATGTGAAATTGCATTATTGATTGACTCATTGCTCTAATTATTGAGTTGCATTCACTATTGTTAATGAAATTTCCATACTCTACTACTTTGTATTATTTTCCAATTATTCAGTTAACACGAATAATTACTGAATTAATTTATATTGTAATGTAAATGTATTGTGATGTTCTTTTGAAATTAACTTCTATATATTTATAATGTATTTTAGAACTGTTTATGCCCAAGCTTTAACTTTGTCTATTCTGGGAAAACTCTTCTCCCGTTAAATCACATATTTTGCTTTTTATAAAAAGCTATTCTGGTCATTTTTCGTTAGGGCTACTTTTGAATAGAAATAAAAATATTAAAATCTAAGAAGGCCTACCCTTTCCTTTTCTTTCCTTTTAATTGTATACTTACATGTTTGGCCATGATAATGGCATATCGAGTAGGCTATATCAAGCCATGATTTATTTATTTATTTATTTATTTATTTATACGTGGATACAATAACAAATCATATAAATATGATTGGGAAGGAACAACAGGCTTGGCCCAAAACTATTCCATTCCCAAATTTTGATTACACGTCCAAAAAATAGGTTATGTTTCTTCTGTAAGAAGTTCAAGCTCAACTTTCGTCCAAAAATAAATAAATATGAGATGCAAATTTTAAATTTAGAAAAATTAAAACACCAAATTATAGTTAAATATTACACTTAATTATCACTGCACATTGTATTAATATATGTATTGTATTATGATAATGGCATCATGGCCGAAACATGTTGTAAGTAAACATTTATATAAAAGGCACTTTGATTATTATTTCTAAAGTTATTTTTATTACAGTTTCAAACAATTAAAGTCCGAGAGATATTAGTTTTAACATGAAAAGAGGAAACCGATTTCTCCCTGCACAGTTTGTAGCATTGACAGAGGAGTGAGTAAGCATGCTGCGCACAATTGGATGCTGACAAAAAAGTAGGGGGGATGCCGGTGGGTAGTGGGAGTGATGAGTGAAGTAAAGAGCATCGGGCCTCTCTGTCTTCGAGAAAGAATCATGTAAAAAGTAATATCACTCTGACTTCAGATGTACATTACTCATAAATATTTTTAAAATCGGGGACATTCTTTTTAGTCACACTCTATATGCAGCAATACATTATTACTGTAGGATAGACATTTTCTATTATGAATATAACACTGAATTTATTGAGGCAATATTGGTTTGATTGAATTTGGTGTGCTGACCCTAACAAGCGGCTTATTGTGAGATCGCCAGCATCGTCAACGACCACGAGGCAGTCGCCGACTGCCACCAGACCGGTCACCCGACCTGACACGTACTTCGATCCCAAACTGGTCCCGTTTATAGAGAACACATGCACTGAGTTGCTTTTCTGAAACCACATCAATAAACAAACAATCAATATTCTCAATTTGAACATTATAATAAATTATTGTTATATTTTTTAGTTATTAGTATAATCGATTATTACTTGACAATTATTATTTAGTAACCATTAAAACATCATTCTACTCTTAAGTCCAGTCAAAGAAAGGTTATAGAAGGAAAAGTTTGGAAGATGATTTTTGGACCCCGCAGTTCTGTTTAGGGTAGTAAGGAGGTAAACATGTCGAAAATGTGCCCTATCACCTATCCTAAGGGGTTGGGGGTGGTTCAAAGGTACCCACTACTTGCTACTACAATTTTTATAAAACTCTTGCTATAAAACTTTCAAAACCAAAAATATCAAGTAGGCTATACATTAGAAAACTCTACAAGTCAAAATTTGTAGGAAATTTATCAAGCTTCATTCTCGAATGGTTTGTCATTTCAGTTCCAATAAAGATATGAGCATGTTATAAACAAATGAAAAAAATGCAAAGTAGTATAATATTGCCGGTCCTGGCACACCTGCGCCAGACTTCCCCACTGGATCTGGCACACCAAAAAAAAAAAAAAAAAAAAAAAACAAACAGAACAAAAACGTAACCTAATTAACCTAACCTCAAGGTCAAGGTCAAGGTCAAGGTCAAGGTCGAATTTTCAAAAACTAAAAAAAAACTTGAAAAAAATTAATGAAATTTAATAATGAAAAATCAAAAATAAATCAGAAGGCCTCCCACCCACTCTGGAGTGTATATATAGTGTTCACAATAGTGGGGGGACCAAGAGCCATACAAGACACATCTTGCACGTTCAGTTTTCTAGAACCTAGTCCCCCCCCCATTGACACCCCTAATGCTGGTGGGCGTGGCCCCAGAGGATATCTCATTACTGTTTGGATATTCAAGCTCCTTGTATATTCTATAGAATGATCACTTCTTCTTACATTACTAAATGTGGGTGAAGAGGATTTGAGGAATAAAAATCAGCAATTCACTGCTACTGTTTGACCAGCAAAAGAATGTCTCTGGCGGAGTGGAGCAATCTTAGGCTGTACTAGCTTTTTCGAACCATCCTAAAAACATCAGTCATAAAATAAAAAATATCTCCAAAAACTTCATAAATATTGAATTAGTGATGTCAAACAGATCAGAAATCGTTTTTGTTCAGTATTTTTTTTTTTTTTGATAAATTAACTCATTTTAAAGATAAATTTCATTTTTGTCAAATTAGTTATTTTCATTGAAACCCCATATTTTTTCTTTACAACTCTTCTGCTCAATAACTACTCAACGGAATATTTTTTTTTGGCATGCATAATCCTTGATTCCTTCTTTAAGCTGATGATATAACTATTCTTTAGAAAAAATGTTGGTTTTTTAATAAAGGGACATTTCTTGGATCAAGTTAATGAATTTTGATTGTAAAACACAAAAAAGTTGGTAATCAACAAACTTTTTTATGGTTAGAATAAACTACACACATGCACCATATGAAATAATTATAACATCCCAAATTTATTATTTAGTCACAAGTTAAATTTATCTTTAAAATAAGTTAATTTATCAAAAAAAGTACTGAACAAAAACAATTTCTGACCTGTTTTACATCACTAATTCAATATGTATGAAGTTTTTGGAAATATTTTTTATTTTATGACTGATGTTTTTACGACGGTTCAAAAAAGCTAGTACAGCCTAAGATTGCTCCACTCCGCCGGGGGCATTCTTTTGCTGGTCAAACAGTACTTTTATTGAACATATGCTATTTTATTGAAGATCAAAATTGCAGCCATGTGTCCTAGGATACTTTCTCACAGTGTGTGTGGCTGTGTGCTGATATGCTGGGTTCTAGAAAACTGAGTGTGCGAGATGTGTCTTGTATGGCTCTTGGTCCCCCCACTGTTGTGAACACTATATATACACTCCAGAGTGGGTGGGAGGCCTTCTGATTTATTTTTGATTTTTCATTATAATTTTTTTTTATTTATTTTTATTTATTTTTGATTTTTCATTATTAAATTCTATTAATTTTTTTTATTTATTTTAGAAAACCTTTTTTTTCTAAGTTTTTGAAAATTTGACCTTGACCTTGACTTTGACCTTGACCTTGATCTTGAATTTGACCTTGACTTTTACCTTGACTATGACCTTGAGGTTAGGTTAGGTTAGGTTTTTTTTTGGTGTGCCAGAACCGGTGGGGAAGTCTGGCGCAGGTGTGCCAGGACCGGCAATATTATACTACTATGCAACTTTTAAACAACCCTCATCTCACACACATCAAACACAAGGGGTTGAAATGGGAACTTTTGATATGTTCACCTCCTAACTGGTCCAAACATAACTGCAAAGTCAAAAATTGAGTTCCAAACATTCCCTTCAAATTCCTTTGTCAGTTGTATTGTCAAAAAGTGAATATTTTACACTCAACAATAAAACTGCTGCAGCGGTTGTAGGGAAATGTTCAAAATATTGAAATTATACATCAATTTGGAGACAAATTAATGCTCTATAATCTCATGGGGGTTTTTCATCAATAGTTCAAAAGTTATAAGGCCAAAAAGTGCAAAATATTGGAGGCAAACGAGTTTTTTAAATGTCACATTTCAAGGCTCAAATAAAAAACGCTCAGATATGAAAAAAGTTGTCATAAGGATGTTGTAGGAAATTCTAAAGTTTTAATTTTGTCCAGAATAGTCATATTCGTAGGACACGATACCAAAAATGGTACCTTTGAACCACCCCCCACCCCTTTAGCACAGGGGGTATTGGTGAGGATTTTTGATATGTTTACCACCTTACTACCCAAAACAGAGCTGCGTTGTCAAAAATTGTCTCTCAAACTTTTCTCTCAATACTCTTTTTTGAGTATAATTATTATATTTCTCCAAGCATTGAAATTACTATATGTGCTAGCTAATGCATTAATCATAATAATTATAACCATTCAAGGACCTTTACAAAAATCATGTTCTGAAGAGTTTTAGAAAGATATGGAGATATAATGCAATTTGAATAATGATAGTATAATATTTCCTTGTACCATGCCGTACCTAGCAAAATCGACAAAGATGAAACTCATATTACTCTGCAACTGTTTAATCATTTTACTATTTATAGCAATAAAGTACTAGCCCGAGTTTTTTCTGTGTGAAAATGTCCTAGCTTGGAAAAGGATTGAACGTTGTCAAGTCCGTTTTCAATCATCAACAGGACAAATCTTCTGAGAAATGTTTTGAATGCTTTGTAGCTTCAAATGTTTTGTTAGCAAGAAGAGGTGGCGGGTGTGATCTGAGTGTGCGTGGCTGTGCGTGGCTACCTTGTCGTTGGCAGAGAAAGCGATTTGGCCTTGCAGGGAGATGGTGATGTGGGAGATGAGTGCTTGCTGAGGGTGGCAGCCGTCGGGTGTGAGGGTGCGCAGGTACTGAGCCTCGTGGATCGAGTGCACATTGACTGTGCCATCACTGGACCCCGACACAACCGTGTCTAGCTCTGTCGCTATGGCCACACATGTCACCGGCCTGTCGTGACCGTACAGCACCTGCAACCGTGCCAACATGACAACATTGCAAATATTGCAATTATGATGCTCATTTAATTTATTGGATAGAGAAACAATTCAATATTTACATTAATAACAATAAAAATTTTGAATATAAATAGTTTTGTAATTACATTAGTGAATCCTTACGATTCAATAAATATCCTATTTGAATGAATACAAATTTGTATATTTAAAAATATTATTTCAATTCAATATATTTATTCACAACCCACAAAAATACAATGAGAGAAAGCAATATAGGCCTACCATAGAACAATAATTGAAATATTAGTAACAATGAAAATAACACATAACAAATAATACAATATTAATTTCCAACTATGATTTCCCATGTAATAGGCAGGTATGGTGTAACAGAAAGGGTATAATTGAACTGTTATAAACTATTCTTCATATTAAGAATATTTTATTATCAATTCTTGATATTTTAATAAAATTGATACATTTGGATACATTTTTAATAAAATTTAAATGTAATTTGATATTTATTTAAATTGAAGATTAAAATCTTGAATCAGACCTATACTAAATCTTGATTTACCAAGTAGCTACCATCTTGACTTAGGATGTAGAGTAGAAATAGAAATTAATGCAGTATATACATTTCTTCACATTATGTTGATAGTAAAATGAATGGAATGTCGTCACAGAAAATTTGACCTAAAAATTAGATACACTATTAGAAAAAACGACTAGAAGTCAGATTATCTGACTGCTAGTCGTTTTTTCTAATGGCATAATATGATTTAATAATAAGCAGTTCATGGTGGAAAACAACATTGAAGAATTCTAAAAATTAGTTCTGAATTGGTATCACTAGTACAGCTAGATATACATTTTTAAGATTGAGTAGAGGAATTATTGATTTCCTCATAACTGGAGTAATAAATTAATGGGGTTGGAAAAACTGTATTCATAACTGGAGTAATGAATTAATGGGGTTGAAGAAACTGTATTCATAGAATTATACTAGTATATGGGAGGTTTGATTATCTTTTATTTCCTTGTTGCTGGTTGATGCCAACATGAGCCTTGAGTAAGGACAATGAAATGAGATAATCAAACAACCATGCCCTTGGTGTGATTCGAAATGTTGTAAATTAAAGGGTAAGGTACCAGCGTTGTGATTCTATTGAACAATTATATCTAGTTGTCTATTTGTGATGCTTACCTGAAAGGGACGCGGTGCCGAGACGGATGGGGACGCTGCTAACTGACTGATGTCCCAGACAACGCACGTCGAGTCCAGGGAGCCACTCACCATGTACCAGCCACAATGGTCCAATGCTAGGCATGTCACCACATCTGACAACCAACAAGCCATCACTTATAACATTCATAAAATGTGTCACTGTTGTAATTTAAAGATAATCATATAAAACAATTGGATGCTTTGATGTAAATTTAAATTTTGCATATTTCTATTAATGTAAACTCAATTCAATTTAAATATGTGTAATTTCAATTTAATTTATATTTAGAAGAGCATATGCTATGTTTGCTCAAATCTCAGTCAATAAGAATTTAAGCCACAGGTTCTTGTCAAAAAAAAAAAAAAATCAAGACATCTTTAAGCTCTCTTATTACGGAATATAGAAGATTTTCGAGAAACTAATAATAGCAGCTTTAAACGTTATATTGGACCAATTGCATGCGGTTTGTACCTAAACAAAGAGGTCGAGGTGCGTGTTACTTGGTTGTAAAGGTTTCACTTATTAAAAAAAGAAATATATATATATATATATATATATATATATATATATATATATATATATAAATAGTATAATATATATCGTCGAGGTGCGTGCACCTAACACGCACCTCGACCTCTTTGTTTAGGTACAAACCGCATGCAATTATATATATATATTTGATATATTATATCAAATCAAATCAAGTTTTATTCAATGATATCACTTACATGACAAATTCCATTATACAAATGATATTACAGATCATCGAATAAAATATTGTTTGCTTAAGAAAAATCTTGTCTGCAAACAGGAGTAAAATACATTCAGAACTCACTAAAAATGCTTATCTATAAACTAAAATGAAAATACTTATCTTAATTAAATTCAATTATCTTAATTCATCCCACACACGCACACACACACCAACACACAAACACCCACACACCATGGAGAAATCATAATTAATTAATAAAATCTTGAAAGAATTGAAACAAGTGACTGACAAGGTGATTCATCTAAGAATAATAAAAAGCTCATTAATCTCAATCGGAGAATGATCCATCAACCATAGGTATAATTTAGATTCGTAAGATTTAAGATTATTTGAACTTTTAATCTCGACGGGCAGAGTATTGAAAAATTTAGGACCCAAAAAATGAAGCTCTTTTGAAAGAGAATGCAATATGATCTGGGTGGAGTTATTAACCCTCTAGTATTACCTCTGGTATTATAAGCAACATCCGCACCTCGATTGCCACTTAGCGTGAAGAATATGGAAAGAACTTTGAATACAAATAAATGACGCATAGGCAGATTCTCTGAAAAGGGGGTAAGAGTGATAATTTTATATTCAATCAGGCTAACTATCTTACAATGCGAAATTATCTAATACGAATGACTTTTCAACCGTACTTCTTAGACTTGAAGGCAGATTCGTAAAATATGATGGCAGATTAAGCGGCACTTCGGGAGAGATAAGTCAAGTGATTAATTCCTAGTATGTACATACGGTAATAAGGAAAATGACTCCGGGAATGACTGAGGGGAGGAATGCGCGAGGACGGCTAAGACTGGAGTACCGATACTTAGAACAACTGAAGAAGGATGTGAGATGTGCCAACTACAGTGACCTCAAAAGGATGTCGGATAACAGAGAGACATGGAGAGTTGCTGCCAACCAGCCCCATGGCTGTTAACCAAAGAAGAATACATAATAATTGGGTTTGTTCGCTCACAATGATGCCTACATGAGCTGAAGGGCATCTGCTTGGGTAATGAAAGGGATAATTATGAGAAAAGGTGCATATATAGCCCAATAGTTCGTTTTAATTCGGCAACGAAACGCCAAGAAACTGATGTTCATAAATGTCTGCTCTAGAAGAAAAAAAAACATGCGAAGGAGTTCTTCTGGCTCACATAGCTTAGAGGAAGCCTACAATCTATAATGCGGATTCTAATTCATCTTTTCTATGCATAGGATGTAATGCCAAACTTGCTCTATTTTTGTGCTACCTACATCAAAGGAGTTGATGATAAAAGATGTTTGACTCAACTCTACTGTCTTGGATGAGTTCCAAATTACAGCAACGTTATTAATTTAGAAGCTAAACAGTTTGCTCTAGAACAATTTCTAGTAAGTAGGCTACGCTACTGACTTGATGGACAATGCGATATTGTTGAACAAATGAAGATATTGTAGACAAGGTGAAGAGTTGAATAGCAAAATGATTTATAAATTTCTAATTATAATGCTCGATAATCTTACCAAAATGGCGGATAGCTGATGCAATGAATTTATTCCTGGTGAGGCTGAAGACTCGGATGCTGGCGTCCCAGTGGCCTGCCGTAAACAACAGCTTGCCATCGTGCGACACAGCAAACAGCTGACTGTGCAGCGCTATGCTTGGATGGAATGTACCACTCACGCTCCTTCTCGTCCTCAAAAACATGAATGCCATATAATTAATGTAACTCAGAACCACTACTTATGGATTAGCTGCTCATCCATAGCTCTGGTAATCACACTGGTACTTGGAGCTTCTTTCCGTTTGGTTTGCCTTTTTTACCAAAATACAATGCATATTCACTGGCCATTAGCACAGATCGGCCATTATCTGACAGAGACAGCAGTGATCAGCAACTCTTGTGAAAACACATATCACATTTCAAGAAACCGATACAACAATGATCAGATAATTAACAAAAATACAGTTAATCAAATAAGCAATTAACTTTGAAATTAGGAAAATACTACACTTACAAATTTTTGATCAGTACCTATTCATAATATGAATATTAAATAATAATAGAGTACTCTGGGTGGTGCTTGGGAATGAAATAAAATTTTTGATTCCTGATTTGTCATATGAATACCGTATGTGTAGCTAAATTCAAATCATATATAAATTTGTGTAGCTAAGAATATCGTACGTTACTTGGCCGTGAATGCATCTTGCAGAGCTCGCAAAAAAATTCCAGTCTCGGCTAACGGCTCGACTGGAAACATCATGCTCGGCCCTGCAAACGACCACTTCCCGGCCACGTAATTGATTAAATAGCTATTACCATAGACTAAGTAAACAGGTTAGATCTGTGATATTATATACTTAGTTTAGTAGGTGAAGGTTGTTTATTTTCTGAGTTATCAATTTTAACTTGCTTAAGCGAGTAACTAGTAACTGATTGAAGGAATCAGTTACGAGTTGGTGATTGAATGAATGAGGTGAGTTGGCACTTACTTGAGATTGGCGTGGGCGTTGGCGTGGGCGTGGGCGTGGGCGATGGTGGGGTCGATGTCGAGCGTGAAGGGGCGATTGGAGTGCTTGTCGTGTGGCAGCCACGAGTGCACCCCCACCACTGAGCCCTTGGTCACGGTCACCAGGCTGTCAGGCAGACCTGACTGCAGGAAGCCGCGCGGTGGCGACCGCGGTCTGCTCACAAACACTATCGGGTCCTTCTCGTTCAATACCTGCCACACATAATGAATAATACTACTAAAATAATACTAATAAACTAATACAATAATACTATTAAATCACTGCGCTTGATGTAATAGTGACGTAAAGTGTGTACCTAATGAGTAAAGTGATTCTTGCTTGTCTGGTTGCTAGTGGCTACTCTATATCGAATGTAGGCCTATTATATTAGACAACATTAAACGGATCATCAAAATTTGGGAGAGAAATGGTACAGACTTAGCCTAGTTTTTCCTCCATGGTGATAGTTATATATTGTTTAAAAAATTTTGTACAATAAATGAATAAAATATTTTCCAACAAGAATATTCAATCATTACATAGAAATATTCGTGCATACTCACATGTGACCCAACAACAATCTAACTCTTAATGTAACTTGATTAAATTGAAAATTTAATGAGAAAATGTTCAATTTTTTGAATACATCAGGGTCCTTGATCAGAACCTCCCCCCACACCACTAAACGTTTCTGAAATATTTCGTTGTTATCAAGATCCTCAAACACAACCTTTTGGCGGAGTTCCTCAAATCAGAATTCTACTACAACAAAACTCCAGACCTTGGCTTAGATAAAGAATTCCTAGAAGACTGGAGTGGCAACAATTGTTTTCAAGATCTTGTTAAACGTGATACAAGAAAATGGACACTAACATTTGATTGATAATATTATAACTTTTAAAAAATGTATACTTTGATTTTATCATGAATTATATTGTATAGAAATATATCAAAATGTAATTGAATATTATAACTATCTTGACAATGTCTCATGCAATCATGTAATTGTTCTTGGACAAATAAAAATATTTTATTCTATTCTAATATTCAAAAGGAAACATTTTTAAATAACATTATAAAATAATGACCATTGTTTGTTGAGAAATACGTGATTAAAAACTGTTTCAAAAAGTTCCCGTTCCTACATTAATCACTTCAAATAATATTGTTTGAAAACCAATTGGAAGAGACGTTTTAGTAGACCATCATAATTTGGAACAACAGTGGAATGAACTTATCCATTATGCCGTGCTACCAATTTTTCCTTAAACGGTTGGAATAGCATTTAACACCTATCAACCTAAGGATAGTTGTCGGCTCCAATGAAATAGATTCTTGATAAACTGTGAATGGATCTACTGCCTATGAATGAGAAATCTAGTTTTCAGAGCAAATTAACTTATAATCTTCAGATGAAAATACACAAATACACAAAGAAAAATATATCTTAAGCCTAATTATTTCAGAGTTATTACGAACTAAAATACTTATCTAGTTTACAGTTGAAACACAGTGGCTATTGGCTTGAAAATGCAAACAGCTATTTAATAATAAACTAGTACACAATAAACTTGTATAAAACTCAATTTAAAACATTAATAAATTCACTTAAACTGACAATAAGTCAGAGCACAAAATTACACAAACAACAGCCAGCCATGTTTTCAGAAGAAGCAAAAAACAGGAAAAAGCCACAAGTTGCAAGTCACGAAGCCAATGCCTAGTTCAGTATCGATTTTTACAGACACGTCACCAAAAAATTATAACTTACAAGTTTAGAATTCACATTCTACATCTGTTCTCAATAAAACTTTATTTTGAAAATGTTATTTTAAATTTTTATATATATCTCGATTTAAATAAACTATTTATCTAGTAATTTGTTAACCCTGCCTCGGTGACACCATGGAACAATGCAACAAACATTTACGATAATAAATTCTCCGTCAAAAAATTTGTCCGTCTATTGATAACTCTGACATTTACTATAAAGTTCCATAGATCTCGAATTGAAGATTCGATTCCAATGTGAGAAGAAAAATGTAATATTACAAATACCCCCCTCTTGACATAAAAAAATTTTACTGTTTGAAAATTTAAAGAAAAAATTTACATTGACCCTAATGAAAATTGTTGAAATTTAAATTTGAGAACAGTAACAATTTTTTCTAGAAAAACAATACATGTCACCCTATAATTGAAAATTATAAAAATTCATCAATAGCATTTGTTATATGTTTCCAAACAATATTTCAAAATATAGAATATCAATATTACTTTTGATTTAGCTTTATAATTTAAAGAAAAATATCTCAACAGAAAGTTTAATATGTAAAGAATAGTTTTTTTTTTTGAAATTGCACATAAATTTAATAGATAGAAAAATTTAATTTTTATTGCATAAAAAAAATTATGTATGTTGAATGAAAAATTTATTATTATTAATTTTTTTTTTATATTTTTAAATGAATTGATGAATTGTTACATTTAATTTTCACATAAAATTTCAATAAATCAAAAAATGTTCATTTCTTTCACTATTGACGCGGTTGATTTTATTGATGCACATTTTGGAAAACAGTCCGTTAAGGCACTCAGTATGATTTTCAGTTAAGTGTGACTCCAATGTGATGACGTTAAGTGTTGGGCTGATCTGGATGCACGTAGTGTTGAGCTGATACTTGTAGTCGACTGATGCACATCAAACTCGATACAGGTGACATCTCAGTTAGCATTGCTTCATGTTTGTAGTAGACGGCTGCATTCCAAATTCAATACAGAGTCACATAAATTTTGTATCATATTTGTAATTATACAATGTACATTTCAGGCTTGAAATGACAATGTAATTCGTTTTTTGGAAAAGAGATAGACGCTGCATACAGGATTAATTTAGGTGAGGATTAATTTAGGTAAGGTTTGGTTTTTTGATATTTTCAGCTTTCAAGGTTTAGAGTTCTGCATACAGGAATAATTTAGGAGAGGATTTTTTGAATCAATTCTTTCATGATACTGTGACTGTTCTTCTGAATTCAAAGTTGTGAATGTGAACATGGATGGCAATTACCTCCAGGTAATGCAGTAGTGTTGAAGTTTGAGATACAGAGTCAGCAATAAGCATTGGCATTGCTATTGGCGTATGCTTTGGTGTCGGCTTTGGCATCGGCGTTGATATTGGCATTGGCGCAGGCATTGGCATTGGCGCAGGCATTGGCATTAGCATTGGCGCAGATTTTGGCATTGGCGTAGCTATTGGCATTGGCGCAGGCATTGACATCAGCACAGGCATCGGCGTTGATTTTGGTGTTGGCATCAGCATTGGCGCAGGCATTGGCGTAGCTATTGGCATTGGCGCAGGCATTGACATCAACACAGGCATCAGCGTTGATTTTGGTGTTGGCATCAGCATTGGCACAGATTTTGGCATCAGCATTGACGCAGATATTGGCTTCGGCGCAGGCATCGGCGTAGATATTGGCGTTGGCATCAGCACAGGCGCAGGCATTGGCGTAGCTATTGGCATTTGTGCAGCATTGGCGCAGATTTTGGCATTTTGGCGTAGTTATTAGTGTTGATATTGTTGTAGGTATTAGTGTAGGCATCAGCATTGGCACAGATTTTGGCATCAGCATTGGCGCAGATATTGGCTTCGGCGCAGGCATTGGCATAGATTTTGGCGTAGTTATTGGTGTTGATATTGGTGTAGTTATGTCACACTAGTTTGAAAATCACCCAAATGTTCTTAACACTCTTCATGGTGTTCACTTGTTGCTGATTTCGAGATTCACATGATAACTATTTCAATGTTAATGTCTGTGCTGTACCTGTTGTCTTTAAATGCTTATAAACTAAGAAGAAAAACTTGATTAGGCTATCCATACAATCTAATACACATGAAAATTATTTTTAAGTATTTATGAAATTGAAATTTGTTAACATCTTATTATACAGTCAGCAATACATAAATTGTGAAATATGGACATATCAATGATAAATTTAAAAAAAAATCATTCATTTTCATCTATTCACTGTTCAAATATCAAATTTTAATCCATTCTTCAAAATAGAAATATAATTTCATAACACCCTGTATCATTATCAAAATTGTAAAAAAAAACATCAGATTATCACAACAAAATTTAATTTCAATACATATTTCAATAATTTCAGACAATTGGTCTTCTATTCACAATCATTTCATAATATATCTGCATTTCATTATCATTTAATATAACATTTCATTTATAGCATGTTCATTTCACATTTATGATTTATCATTCAGGGTTTCAAAATTATTTAGTTTTAATTTTGTTCAAAAATTTGTATAAAAAGCAAATTATTTAATATTGTTAATCATCGTTTGTTGGATACTATAGTTTATTTCGACTCTTCAATGTTCTAAACACAAACTACATTTCATGACAAAACTTTACTATCAATCATTAAACAAGAAACCATTCAAAACATCAATAATATTTTGCTTCAAAGGCAAACAATATTCATAATTAATCTGCATCTATGGCAATCAACATAAGTAATCAACACAAAAAATATTATCTCATTACTGCCTCTCTAAGTCATAACCTCTGTTATTCCTTCTTTAGGCAATAATGGGTTTCCATCTCAAAAAACAATCACATACCAGCAAAATTCTAATCAACAAACCCCACTAAAAATTCTACATACACTCCAGCATCCATTTCAAACGATAATCAATCATATCAAAATTTATAGAACAAACAGTTTAAAAATTTTGAAAAAGATATCAATCACAAAAAACTTATTTCAATTAATAATATAACAAAACGTTTTAAATTGAACCATTTATTTTTTTTTTTAAATAATTTAAAAATTTAAAGACTGTATAATAAGTACAAACATTTCAAGATTATAATACAAAGATGATCAAGATGAATACTGGGTAAATAAGTTCCCTAAAAAATACAAACAAGAGAAAAAGAAAACTGGGTAAATAAATTCCCTAAAACAACACACAAAATTGATACACTTCACATAAGTGATACATGATGAAAAAATATGTCACAAGCACACAATTCTTTACACTACAGTGGATAGATTCTAGAAAAGTTAAGTTTTATCAACAATTTAAAGATTAGGAAAATAAGCTACTATTTTAACTTCTAAAATTATTTCAGAAGAATACAAATTTAAATGACTATGGACAAGATTGGTTAAGATATGCATCATAGAAGAATTTTACTGAACATTACACAAAGACAGGAAAGAATCGAAAATTGAAAAGATTAAGGGCCAAGAAAATAGGCTACAGGAAAGAAAAAAGACACAATTATGGACTCTTACCATACACTGCGTAGCGATTATGCTATTCTGAATCCCGGCATAACACAGGATTCCTAATCATTGTGTGTTGGGGAATACCCTTTCATCATGTGATTCACTGTCATAATCTTGTAAATAAGCAACTTGAAACAACCTTTGAATACTAATACATCAATGGAAACTTTGCGTTTTGTTTTCTTCAAGAACATGATTTTATTATTCATGGGTTCATTTGTTTCAACAAAGCCGTTTTGCCTACAAAAGTTAGTCATGTTCACTTGAGAATGCATAGCATACACCTTTTCAATTCTCAGTTGAAAGTTGAACTCATCAACTTGACTCAAAGCAACATTCATTTTGTTCACATTATTCCTAACCTCCACAGAAACCTGTCTCATGTAAACATTCACTTTGTTCATAGTTTTCCTAACCTTCAATGTAGCAATATTACTTTCATGATAGTTGACTTTCAGTGAAGACAACTCCCTACCTACTTCTTTATTCAATTCTACTATCTCATTAGGGTTGACTTTTTCAACAACAGTAACTAGGCCTACATTGTCAGAAACTTGAATGAGTTGATCTTGTAACTTAACACTACTATCATCCTGCTTCAATTTGTTTTCATCTTCATGATTATCACTCAATGTTTCATGTGCATTTTTCAATAGAAGGTTTATACTAACCTGCTCTAGTCTAATGCTAGCAAATTCTTGCTTCATCTCATCAAACCTAGCATTAAACTTAGCCTCTTGCTTATCAAACAGTTGTGTTAAGGCAGCTATTAAGTCATCATCTTTTTTAATATTTTTCATATTGTATGCCATTTTGCTAGTCTGCACAGATAATATATTCATTAGGACTTGATCTCTCTTGAACCGATTTCCCACTCAGCAACAAACCATTCATAACCTATCAAGATATCTATCCTACTAATAATTTTTATAACCAGGGATTTCATAGTGTACCATTTGGGACATATTTATTTTGTAATTCGGTCCCACCACAGGGGTAACATTTGCCGTGCTACCAATTTTTCCTTAAACGGTTGGAATAGCATTTAACACCTATCAACCTAAGGATAGTTGTCGGCTCCAATGAAATAGATTCTTGATAAACTGTGAATGGATCTACTGCCTATGAATGAGAAATCTAGTTTTCAGAGCAAATTAACTTATAATCTTCAGATGAAAATACACAAATACACAAAGAAAAATATATCTTAAGCCTAATTATTTCAGAGTTATTACGAACTAAAATACTTATCTAGTTTACAGTTGAAACACAGTGGCTATTGGCTTGAAAATGCAAACAGCTATTTAATAATAAACTAGTACACAATAAACTTGTATAAAACTCAATTTAAAACATTAATAAATTCACTTAAACTGACAATAAGTCAGAGCACAAAATTACACAAACAACAGCCAGCCATGTTTTCAGAAGAAGCAAAAAACAGGAAAAAGCCACAAGTTGCAAGTCACGAAGCCAACGCCTAGTTCAGTATCGATTTTTACAGACACGTCACCAAAAAATTATAACTTACAAGTTTAGAATTCACATTCTACATCTGTTCTCAATAAAACTTTATTTTGAAAATGTTATTTTAAATTTTTATATATATCTCGATTTAAATAAACTATTTATCTAGTAATTTGTTAACCCTGCCTCGGTGACACCATGGAACAATGCAACAAACATTTATGATAATAAATTCTCCGTCAAAAAATTTGTCCGTCTATTGATAACTCTGACATTTACTATAAAGTTCCATAGATCTCGAATTGAAGATTCGATTCCAATGTGAGAAGAAAAATGTAATATTACAATTAGGTTGCACACCGAGATCAGTAACAATCTGGGATCAGCAGATATAACAGTATGAAAAGATGATCCAAGATAGTTGGTCTCGATTGGTGCAACCCTGCATGAGTAAGATTATCTATAAATGCACTACTATTGGAACATTCAAATTTGAAAATTAAACTTACCATACACGGTATACAAGTTCTCTGAGTGATAGTCATTGATAATCGAGACAAATATTTCAAGAGTGAGAATGTGACATTGAATGTATTGATGAGCAATGGCTGATGTATCAATTGAAAATAATGAGAGAAAAATTATGTGATTATTCTATGTTTGTTGTGTGATGATCATGCTGTTTATGAAATCATATTGGGCGGAGTTAGGGCTTAAAAGTCCTCTCTGCTACCACTCAAACGTGCATTATATGAGTGTTGTTCATGATCTTACTGTTATGTGAAATGGTGTGAGCTTGTCCAAAAAGTGGGTGATGTCTGGTTTTTTTGAGTCGGATTTGAGCAGCTTATTTAGCGCCTCTGAGTGGGGAGCCCGCTGTGGATGAGGCTCCTTCAGCAATTGACTGGGCGTCTGACCAAAGTAGTTGATCATGCCTTCAACTGCTTCACGTTCAACTGGATTAGTGATTGCATCCAAGTCAACGGCACCTTCATAGCTGCAATAATTAACGACAAGCTATATATTTCTTGCTCTTCAAATCCACTGAAGAAATAAGAACTGGTAGAGCACATATAAAATTATTGAAATAGGTATTACATGAAATGAAAAATATCAATTTCCAATCCCTGGATAAATCAGGACAGTGTACAATGTAAAATGTATAATAAAGACTGGCCGTATTTTAATAGTAATTACAATCAAACTAGAATAGTTATATGTAGTCTCCTATTCTAGCATGATATCCCCACTCATTGGTTATTGGAGAATCATAGCTTTTTATCTTCTACTATAATATTATTTATTGTAGAATAAGGCGAAAAGCTCACCTGCAGTAGTAGAATACATTCAAGGCTTTGATTGCTTCAGCCCCTTTCTGCTTGTAGCCGAAAATCAAATCTATCCACTCATGGAGATGCTGTGAAACATATTCTGATTCCTGAAATCAATTAGATTCAGTAAAAATCACATATTCACATTTACGTCGATTTTGAAGTATAGGTCTGAATATGATAGCCTACTTAAAATATGAGTGAAAGTAGAATATTTACGGTGGATGTTTCTAGAATAAAACTTTCTTCGGCGAATTTAAACACAAAGTCAGAGAATATGGTACATCTACTATGAGAAGTACCAGGAATGTTGGCTTGAAACTCGAAATTTAATTTGAGTATATAATTGTTTTTGAAAAAGACGAGGGAAATCTTAGTAGCCTAGTTTTGTAGAAAACTTCTTTAGCCATGATTAGCTTACCTTTATTCTCTGACATCTAGAGTATTTAACTTTTTCAACCTAACCTTCAATTCTTATGAAGTGACTTATCAATGTTAAAAAAGTTATCTCTCTTTTAATGCAATGGATGCTCAAAAATAGAGAAGTAGGAATTAAATAAAGAAGGAAAAATAGAGAAGTAGGAACCAATGCTGGGTTTAAATGTTGAAAACTATTCTTTCTATCTTTTTAGACTAAAGCAAAGTAGAGAGGAGAATTAATAACGTTATTTTCAGACAAAATTATAAAAAAACAAGTACAGTATGAGAATGTTTTATTACCAAGGCTTTTCTGTGTTTATAAATGAAATCTTCGGCTGATGATGCCCATGGAGGAAGAAGAACATCATTGACACGTTCTTTTGTCATTTGCAGCAGTCCCAAATCAAAACTGAAAAAGCAAAGTTATAAATCAAAGTAGAACATTGAACGATGTTATAGATCTTTCACAAATTGTTCAAATCAAAACTGAAAGAGCAGAATTATGAATTAAAAGTCTGGAGAATTATAAATTATATGAATCGAATGGACGAAAAAAAGCGATAAAACCTTGGATTCGTTCTTGTAGAACTTTGAACACTGTTATAGATCTTAAACAAATTGATCTCTCCTATTCCAAGATTCATCGTAACTTGTTTTATAGCCTCAAATTATGATTTACATTTTTAAATTATTCCTATCAAAGATTTACTTATTATTGATTCCAGGATGTATAAGATATCAATCAAATGCCCTTCTATCAAAATTTGACTTCTGTAGAGATATTTTTCTATACAAAATATGAAATTCATTTTTCAATTGATATTTTTCAGCTATGGAGTCTGGTATTGCTCATCAATTTATTGTCAAAGAAGACTTTTCCAAGAACATACTAACGAAAATAAGTAAAATAAGCTTGTTAGCTTATAAAATAGCAGTAAAACCTACTTGTTTAGATTTCGAAGAAATTCGGGGAAGTAGAAAAATTCCGGAATGAGCTCTTTTACATCATTTGGATTATTCATGAGGAGTTTCCAAGTTTGAGGTATTGAATAGAACTGACGGTCAGCAACATCAAACCTGTCAAAATAAATGAGATTATAGAACAAATTGAAGGAATATTGAATAAGAAGTTCTCATATACCCTATGTATGGTGATGAAATACATTATTTGAAAATAGTTCACTGTTTTACATGAAATAGAATTTTATTGGTCATAAAATATTCACATGAATACATGGACTTCGTCAATTTTTTAACACTAAGTAAGTCACACACAAAAACACTAAGATCAGTCAGTATCAGAACAATAAAATAACACATGAATCACATAAAACGATTCCAATCTATTCTAAAATAGTCATTTACGGTGTACAAACATTCATCAATTAACACTGCTTTCAATACTTTTTTAAATTGTATGCATGTGAGTTCCTTCAAGTGGTCAGGTGTGGAGTTATATAATTTGATAGATGTAAAGTGCCAGTTTCTTCGTGATTTAGTGTGATTGTACTACGGAATTCTAAGTTTGTGTCTATTTCTTGTATTTAAACTATGGAAGCTATTAGAATCATACTTATTCAAATTGCCTCGTACATAACATAATATTTTTAAGACATATAACGACGGCAACGTCAGGATACCTAGGTGAATGAAATAAGGTCTACAATGTGCATTATATGGTAGCTTGCATATTATTCTTATTGCTTTCTTTCAAAAAACAAAAATTGATTTGGCGTTTACACTGTTTGCCCAAAGCATTATTCCGTAAGAAAGGAGACTCTGGATGTGTGCATAGTAAATATTCAATAGTACGGACACATCCACAGTTACACAAAGTCTCCGTAACATATACATTCCTTTGGCCATCCTACCTGACAAATAGTCAATGTGTGCATCCCACGACAGACAAGGGTCAATAAAAACACCTAAAAACTTCAATGGAGTCTCACCCTTAACCTTTCTGAATGCAAAGTTAATGTCAGCGGTTTTACTATCATTGAGAGAAAGATTATTTGCTGCACACTAATCTTTTAGAACCAAATAACTTTGATTCCTCTCACTTTCAAGATCATGCTTGGAGGGGCAATTTATTTCCAAGCCAAAATCATCTGCAAATAGGTACCCATCTTTACTATTGCTATCCATATTTATTGGCAAATCATTTATATAAATATTAGATAGAATGGGTCCTAAGATAGAGCCTTGAGGCACGCCGTAATCAACTAGTCTACCATTGGACAGGACGCCATCTTTGTAAACAAATTGATTCCTGCTACTTAAATAGGACAATACAAGTTGAACTGCACTTCGATTAAAACCATAACAATTTAGTTTATCACCTAAAATCTTGTGCTGTACAGTATCAAAGGCTTTGGAAAATCGTATGACCTTAGACCAACAGAATCACCACTCTCCAAGTTGCTAATTACACCACTAACCACATTAAGTATGGGATCATTAGTGCTTCTTCCAGACCGGAAACCAAATTGTCTTTCAGAGAAAATGTTGTTGGACTCAAAATAGATTGACATTTGTTCATACATTAGAGTCTCAAATACCTTTGAAAATACAGGAACAATAGCAATCGGTCTGAAATTACCTTTCTCTTTCCTTGATCCCTTCTTATGAAGAGGTAAAACTTTAACATTTTTTAGCTCCTCTGGATAAGTGCCAGTAGCAACAACACATTCATTGAACAAGTATGCCAACAATTCACATATATTAACAGCTGCTATTTTTAAGATTAAAGCATTCAAACCATAAATATCCAGACACTTACTATTACTCAATTTTAAAATAGTGTCAAATACTTTCTCTACAGTTACAGGCTTAAATGAAAAATGTACACTAGGCTGTTGCAATTTGCTAAAATAGAAAGTTGAATCATTAATACTGACAGGTATATCTCTGCTTATCAGAGAAACAGAATCCACAAAAAAGTCATTGAATTCATCAGAAGTGACATCAACAGGAGTCTGGGATCTGGCCGCATTATTAGCACTGCCGGTGAGACCATTAACAATTCTCCACATAGTTTTATTCTTATTGATGGATCTACTTATGATTTTATTATGATATTCAATTCTTGTCTTTTTAGTTTCTATCCTGTATGATTTTCTAGCCTCTTTATATGTGGTGAGAATTTCTGGTATTCTGTAAGTTTTATATAAATGATACAGCCCATCACATTTAACTTTTAATTTTTTAAGATTGTCATCATACCACTCGTTATTTGGCTTGACTTTGTGGGAACGCAAATTTTTTAATTGAAACGCACCATTTACAGCCCCCATAAATAATTCAAAAAAATTCTATATCTATCCTTAATATCTATTATAGAGTAAACGTCAATCCAGTTAATGGAATTCAAATGACCATGAAAAATGCTTACGTTATCATCACTGATTAACCTAAACTTAGTCCTATTAACAATACTATTGGTACTTCTACCATACTTGTTGACAAAATTAAATCTTAAAAATACAGCGTCATGATCAGATAAAAGCATATGAATTATCTCAGAAGTCCATACACTATTCTGGACATCAGTCAAAATACAAGTGCCATCAGAAATGCCATCCAGACCAGGTCTAGTAATACCCTTTACAGTCATATATTATAATCCGAAACATTCAAATAAATTCAATAAATCTTTTTTAAAATAATCGTTACCAATAAAATTTACATTAAAATCACCACATATGACTAGATTGTATCCTTTTTTAAACACTGAACTCAACACATTATAAAGACAAGATAAAAAGTTTTTAAAATAATTAATATTTCTATTATATGGTCTATAGACCGACAAGATTATAATTTTGTCCCTAATAAGTTCTACTGCTGAAATTTCACACACCATTCCAATTGACATGACTTTGATATGTTCAAGCTCTCTGAATTCCAAATGATCAGCAATAAAAATAGCTGCACCACCCCTAGACTGATTAACTCTGCAAAAAACCGAGGCAGTTTTAAAGCCTGGCAGATAAGTGAATTCCAAATCTGTATCCTTTATCCAATGCTCAGCAACTGTAAGTACCTTGATATTGTATTTTTTGCAAATTAAGGCTAGATAATCAACTTTTTTACACATACCCTGAATATTCCAAAAAAAGCAATTAAGTTTGTTTTGCTAAAATCATTGTTGAAGCCATTTTCACACGGTGATTCAAATGTTTGACAATCCACAACCACACCAGTATCAGGCACCCTGTCAATAGAATAGTTTTGAAATTCATCCCTGAGTCGTAAATTTTCAGCAGATAAATTATCTTTGTCAAAAGCTAATAGTTTAAATTATCAGTAATCGGAGAATTGAGAGCGACAAGAGGATTGTTCACGGTAATATAATCAACTGGAACTTCATTCTGTACAGGTTGGTCATCAATTGAAATGTGAACCGGCGTCCTCTTGGATGATGGAAGGGGCACAGCAGGATGGGGTTGTATGATAGGAGAACTGATCACGCAGGAATTAGCTTCCTTCACGGAAGCTAACTTAAGGATGCATGACCATCTCCAACAAGGTCTCTCACATATCCTGCCAGGTGGTTGCCCAGAATTCGTTTCCCTTGCCGACCAAGGTGAAGACCGTGCCTTGTAAAATGAGATCTACCCAGGAACTTGTTGATATCCTTGTAGTGGATGCTGAGACTCCCTGTATGTCCTTCCCCGCTCTTGATAAGTAGGAGTTGGTATAGCAAATATTATCATTAAGAGCAGGATAATCATGTCTATAGGGCACACCGCAAACCAGGACATTGGTCCTCAAATCAACCTCAGTAAGACATCTCATTCCTTGGTCCAAAGTCAACTGGAAGAGTTCATCATGATGTAGGTCATTTGTCCCCCCCCCCCGCCAATATGATAACACAATCATTTTCTGTGAAATCCTTGACTAAGCCAAGACCATCCTGGATAACGTGCTTCAACTTTGCACCTGGTTTAGAACAAACTAAAACTTCAAACTCCTCCCTCAGGTCGTTCATATAATTACTTAGCAGTTTTCTATGGCTATCCGCTAAAATAGTAACTCTCCGTTTCTTTTTGGAGGTAACCATCTTACGGCGCTTGTAATAATGAGTCTCAGTGGGATCAGTTTGAGTAGAGAATCGGTGAACCTCAGCCTCTACTTGTAGCCTACTCTGGAAGATAGATTGAAATATTAGATTGAAGTGAAAGCAATAGTGATCTTCTCTTTACTTTCAACGAGCTTTCCAATTCATTTCATGGGTTTAGGTACCTAGCTGATAAAATAATTTTATTATAAAATGGATTCTTATTATGCATTGACTGATACATTTATTTGTCATATGATAAAGGAAGATGACTGAGAATCTTATTGTGTTGTGACACTTATAGCTTAGAACTTAGATAATGCAAAAAATGAAGTGGATTATTCTATATTTATTTAGCGTAAGGCAGATACCCAACAAATATAATAACCTCTAGCTCAAATGCCTAGATATGCACTGTATATTTTAAAATTCTTTGAGATGTTGTGTAGTTTCCCGTCAGGAGAACATAATTTTGTCTGACCGCCATTATTTGCTAGTCCATTTAGCGTTACCCAATGTGCACCATGGAGGCGAACTAGCGTTACACATATTTAAGTTAAAAATCTGTTTGCTGGAACAATTTTGAGGTTAAAGAAGGTTAAAACTCAGCTTTTAATTTTCACTGGAATATAATTTCAAAATCATCTTCACCATTACAAATGTCCAAAATTGCTTCTAATTATTCTATATAGTCTGCTCAAGTTGGGCCTACACATCTCATAACAATTGAGAGGTCATTCAGTTAATGTAGGATAAAACTCATAATTAACATGATAATATTGTTTCTACAAGAATTCAAATTAAATATTGATGAACTGATGAACAAAACATCTACAAGTAGACCATAGAATACCTACATTCAATTTCTGGAAATATGGAATTGGGATAAAGCGAAGAGTAAAAGTTCAAATGAAAATTCCGTTAAGGTAGGAACAATTTCATCTCGAAGAAAAAGGAAACAAATAATCAAGGTATTGATGATACTGAATAAGAACAAATAATGCAGTCTAAATAATTGCTCACCTAGCACTCTGCAACTCGATATGGAGCGTAGTGAAGGGTTCCACTCTGACAAGGTAGTGGAGAACTCCAGCTGAATTCGAATAATGAGATCCGTAGTGAAACTTGGCAACAGTGCCTGCAAGAATAACAATTTTTAAACATTGATAGGACTTAGATATTTCGCCGTAAATACACTCAAGAATTTTTTTTGCGTTTTTCTATATTTTTCACTTTTTTCAATATCTTATAGGCAGAAATTGCTCAAATTTGGTGCACAGGTTGATCTAATATTTTGGTGGGTTTGGAGTAAGTTTTTTCCAGGAGTAAGGGTTTTCAGGAACAACTGAGCTTGAAAGTATAAACTCGATACACACAGGTACAGGTACAGCTAGGAGAATGACAGTTCTAAATTTGAGGGATACTTTTCTCCAGTTCTCCATTGATTTTATAATGCGTTTTTTTTCTATATTTATTTCTCAATTAGATTCATAATGGAGAGGATTAGATATGAATGAATTGAAAGTTCACTACATCATTCCTATCTCAATCTTCAAAGAGCTGATTGGAGTGATCTAGGTTTAATGGATAGAGTGCTTGCGTAACAGCATAGGGTTCAAACCCTCTCATTACCAAACGTGTTTTTTAACCAGATCACTCCCGTGTTATCGGATGGGCACGTTAAACTGTCGGTCCCTTCTGAAGTATGACAGTCGTAAGGCCCATTGATGGCTCAAATGATATATTCAGGCGGAGGGACCTTCCCGCAAGGGACTCACCACCAACAAAAGCCATGCGAATTTACTTTCACTTCAAAGAGCTAGGCTGAAATACAATACTGTAATTCTTGTTATATTGAAACTTATTTGGGAGATTCCTAAATATGTTTATTTATTCTGAAATAAATTTTGTACAACCTTGCGCTACATAGCGTTTAACTTTTTGATGGAAGCTAGGTAGCGAATCAAGTGAAAAATGCAGGCAAGCGAAGTGAAGCTGTTGATCTTATTTCTGGATGATTCAGCCTGGTGTCCAGACGAATAAGGCGAGCGAAGCGAGCCCATCGGCTAGTCTGTTATTATATACACAAGGAAATTATGCCGTATTGACAATTTTCTTGTATTAATTAATTTTCTCCAAATTAACAATTCATCCATTTGACCCAACGATAAGAAGACTGGACTCAAATTATCATTTTCAAATTAATGTAGCCGTCAAACCGGCTAACTTGGAACAGTTTTCAACTTTGACTTGAAATTCAGTTCCATTATTATTTTAATAGTTTATTTCTTCTGTGCTCAAAACTTGGGTCTTTAATAATACTTCAAATATATACATTCAATTTCATTATCATTCCAACCTGTTCTGAAAAAAAAAATGGTGTCCCAAGTTACCCACAGAGGTTGGGTAACTTGGGACATCAATATTATTTGCCTGTAATTAGACAATTGAGAGGTTGAAGGCTAACTTGGGACATTAGATTTTGAATAATATGTTTAATTTTCATAATAAAAATACTTTAACTGTAAAATAATTGAATAATTGGTAAAATAATTGAGTGTTCACAATAGAAGTTATTAATGGCTCAATTTCTAGGTTAGAAATAGTGGATTGTTATGACTGTAGAAAAAGTATCTAAGCTGTTAATCAAATGTTCAAAACGTTATTAAATATTCTCAAAAGGTGTGTTCTCAACAAATCCACATTGCCAGAACTCGGAATGAATTGCACAGACAGCTGGTAAGTTGGAATTGGAGGGAAGGGGTTAAACTGTCCCAAGCTAGACTATTCTCCCAAGTTAGCCGGTTTTACCGTTTTAAAATCATTGTGATGAGTAAATTGAGAATATATTTATAAGCTGACATGCTGTAATCATTTGCAAATTTATAGTAGCAGTACCACTCACCTGTTGGATCCTCGAAACAGTCATACTTGGCTCGAACTTTCTGCTCATTTTCAGGGTTCTGCACTCCGATTGGTTTGGAGAGGTCTCTGAATGTCTTCGGATCAGTCAAGTCCAGTTCGGACGAAGTGTAATCTGCCAAGATCCAAGGAAATACTGGATACTGGGAGAGGTCATTATAAGTTCGTCCAGCCAGGGTATTCAGCTTAGGAAGTTTGAAAATTTTCATTAATAAATAATACATCAACAGAGTTGAATCAAGATAAATAACATAGAGAAATCTATCGCATTCTCAATAATTTGTTCGAGAAAAACTTCTAATAACTATTGGAATGAAAAAATATACCATGGAGAAGTATCATATTTCAAATGATCGATAAAAAATTCGAAGAATACCGTATTTGAACCTCATACGAAACATTTTGAAATTTCTAGGAATTGACTTGCGAAATCGGGGTTTATCTAATAAAATTATTATAAACAAGTTCTCTAGTCTCTAAAACTTTTTGGTTAAGAGGTTAAATTAAAATAGAAAACAAATCCATTCATATTTTAGAATTGAGCTACCATTGAATGGAATTGTATGATTATTTTCAATACATAGGGCAAGATGAGTAGGGCTATGTTAGGGTATGATATGAATATAGCATGAGCTAGGAGGTTCAGACTGGTAGCAGCAACTGCAGCAGCATCAATTCAGGGGCAGGTAAAAATCTTTTAATTACTATCAATAAAAAAGTGTATTTAGGCTATTTGCAGCACGTCTGGCTGCTCTTTCCTTCCGTTCTATTTTATTTGCTTCATTTTCTCTACTGAACAAATTTTCGGCGGGTTGCTGTTCGTCCATCTGGCCCTACCCTGACTCATACAAAATGATATTATGCACAATTTGCAATACCTCCTTATTTTCTATAATATTCAAGGTAGTGTACACTACCTTCATAATGAGTTCACTGATTGAATATTATAGAAAATAAGGAGAAAAATAGGTAGTAGATAGAGGCTTAAAGCAGGGAGATATAGAGGCCTACCATCAGCGAAAATATTTAATGCAGTTCTGGAAAAATCTTTAGATGAATTACAATGGCAGGAAAAAGGAATCAACATCAATGAGGTGAAATTGAATACATTGAAATTTGCCGATGATATTGTTATTATAGGAAATAGCTCCGAATAAGTATGTAGAATGATGAAGGAAATGATTGAAGCAACAAAAAAGGTTGGATTGAAAGTAAATTTTGATTAATCAAAAGTAATGATTTATAACAGTGAAAGTAACGAGAGAGTATTAGAGACCGAAGACGGAAGGATAGAAGCAGTTGAACACTTTACGTACTTGGGACAGAGAATAGGAAGAGATGGACGATGGGGAGGGATTACTAGAAGAGTAGCAATAGGTTGGTCATTGTTCAAGAAATACAGGTATCTCTTCAGATATAATATTCCCATAGACAGCAAGAGACGCCCACTTCAAACATATGTATTTTACCAGCAATTCTATACGGCTGCTGTAAACTATATGTGGCTACACCGAGTATGTAAGGGTGGGAAAATGAAAAACAAGAAATGATCGTACAAGTTTTGATAATTAAAACAAAACAATAAATTATTAGTACAAAATTAGAATTATAATTAGAAATTATGAAATAACAATAAATAGATAAATATTTCAAGGGCTACTCGCTTGGCTGCTAGTGAAGATTAAATTTGTTGTGGTTATGGAAAAATTAAAACAATGACTCAGTAGTCACCTACCTTTTATGATAATGGCCCCCAATTTGGCATCCACTGGTTAATCGCGACGTTAATTATTAATGGAAAATAAAAAAAACTGATCTAATGAAGTGGGTTCAGATCCCTTCCTATTCAATAATACAATTCTCTTTAAACTGCCCGAACTGTGACAGGAAAACTGTATTATAAAACAAGAACAAAATCTATCCCCCTCACCAGAACAGCCGGACTTTTACTCTCAGTCCTAACGAACGAGCTCACACACCGACTAGTAAAAATTTTGGGTATTAATATATAACTCAGTCAATGCCAAACATGAAGCCATTTCAAATACATATTTTTATCAGTCGCACAAGCCGAGCACGTTTGTTATGAAAAACAAAAGAGAAACTACAATAATTTTGATAACAAGTGAAATAAACAATCTTTCTGTCGATGACAAAACTGTTCAAAGGCAGAAACACCATTCATTAAACTTTTCGTAAAATAAAACTCTAAAATCCTGATCAATATGAGATAAATATATGAATCATATATATGTCCCATATGACCAGGTGACACATCACCCATCCCGCTGAAAGACTCGTCCCTGAGTCTGTAGTCAAGAGGGGAACAAAAAAAAAAATAATGATTAAACAAAATAATATACTCGGGAAACAAACGTGTGCCTGATTGACTTGATAATGCTACTATACATTGAAATCAAACTTTTACATAGAAAGGTAGGTTACTCAAACTAAATTACAAACATTCAAATCAAATTCAAAATGAAACTATGCTGCACAATAACATTGATTATATATGAAACTAACTTTCAATATTATACACATTAATATACATGAATATTCAACTTATTATGAAAAGAAAATCTCAATTGACAATAATTTATTTGTGAATCAACATTGAACTACTTCAAAAACTGCAATAAAAATCGAAGAAGAGAAAAAAAAACTTTATAAGTACATTATGACTCATAACTATATAGGCAAGAAAAAAAACAATAAAACAGTTAATCTATCAAAAAGTAACTATATAATTCCTAACTATCGATTATATGTATCTTGGGTTGTGCTACCGTTACAGCAGATAATTTACACACATACAACTTGATGCCTAAATATGCACAGCATAAAGTTAAAAACCCTAACCAGCCAAATAATATATAAAAAACAAAACTAGAGGAATTTACAACATCTCCCCAAGAATTTGGAAGATCTACTTTGTGAAATATATCTGACGATATTACGTCTTGAACTGTAAATTCCGGAACCTTTATATCTATATCAGTTTTTAAAATTTCGCTAAAATTAACAAAATTAGGATTGAAATGCGGTTGCAAAACATCAATTTTCAACGAATTAAACTTAACCCAATGCAAAGGTAAGTAATGGAGAACCTGAGGTTGTTTATCAACATTTGCGTCACACGGAAAAGTCTTTCTCACCATTATTCTCCCGCCGACCGAAATCTCGCAATGACAGGGTAAAACCACATACATTGCTCCCGGAATAGGTTGAAGATGATGAAACGAACCTCCCTCGCAAGTGACTGTAGTGTTGGCCTGTATATTCGCGACGATATACTCCGAAGGCGAAAATTCGACGATCTCCAACTCCTGCTTAGCTGGACGACAGCTTAAACTGCAATATTGTTGGATGTCCTTCAGCTCTGTCGCCGCAAACAAGTGATGCATACATCTTGATGACATATGTCCTCCATGCACCAGCCGCGGAAGATAGCATAAGAAATCGTCCTGTGCCCGACAAGAAGAGAGATGATCTCCCGAGATGACCTGAATCTCACCGTCCTCCTGTCTCCGCGCCAAAACGAAATCCTGCTGCTGAAGCTGACAAATCTGGCCGTCGAAATACATAGGTGTCCTCACATACTTGTGCAATTGAAACTGTCCGCCGATGCTGACCAACGGTACTTTTAAGCTAAGCACCATGGAGTTCTCCTTCACCACGCAAGTCGTAAGTGGAAGATCAAAATATCGCTGCAAATCCGATAGAGGTATAGCTAACTGGTGTCCTTTCGACTTATATCCTTTCTCCAATCTGAAGAGATCTGAACGTAATAAATTGGGGTGTACCAGCGAAAAGGGTAAAAGCTTTTTATCACAACGTTCCTTCGCAGTATTTATGAATTCCTGCCGTGATAAAATATTTACATGTGAGTAGAGGTGAAAAATGTAAGTTAATAACTGGTTTGTGAACAGTGTTTTCTCCTCCGATACATTCTGTTGTACGAATAATCTCATACTGTCTGTTAATTTGCTATACGCATCGTGAAATTGCTGAGAAAAATTTCCAGCAAACTGCCTCAAGTTGCGAGAAATCCGAATTAAATCTTTGTGGTCGTCTGCAACCAACCCTTGGAATGCGTTGAGGTGATCAGCTACATGTTTTTCGTTGAATTCCAGCTTATGAAGTTCCCCATCCGTCGCGACTGCGCAACAAAAATGAAGAAAATCGCCGACAACATCGATCGCTCTGGTCTTTCGTGAAGCTTGAGTTCCCAAACGAATTGAAGAGTTGAAAGCAGCATGACTGTTGCGAAGAATTCCGTTTGTAGAATTATACAAAACTTCTACCGCATCCGCTAAACTGCAATCCTCTTGTTGACAGTTAGGCCAGAACACCCTTTCCGCCTGCAAGATGTCGAGCTGAGCTGCCGGGAAATCTACCTCGTATGTTAGTGGAACCGATGATTCATACGCTACAGCGTGACGTAGCTCCTTGTAGAAAACTCCCGCGAAGACCCTGACTGCCTCCAGTTGCGCCGTGAAAGTCGTGAGAATGAGAAATGACGCAAAATGTACCATAATTGACATGTTTATGCGTAACAGAACCTCTTACAAACAAAAAAAACTCTACTTGAAGCAACCGCAAATGAATCGTAATAAAAAAAAATCAAGAGAAACGTTTACAATAATATTAACAAACTCGACGTGAATATTACAATTAACAACTGGACTGGCTGGTTAGCATATATTATTAATCAGAAACCTAGAAATGATACAATTTATTAGAAGTGCATAGGCCTATATATATATATACTGGAACAATTCTGAAATCAGAACAATATATGAGTCATATGAAAACAAAATCACAATCATACAATAAATCATCAGAATATAAGAAACTTATACTCTAGTTATATTTTTATTGAGAAAGAAATTCAAGTCAAAATAAAAGTGAATAAAATATTCATCCATCAAAAATATAATTGTCTTATAACAGCTTCATTATGAATTTCTATTAGTGAACGTTTAAAAGTATCATAACGTTTGTCACTCAATGAACGACCTTGCCCTGGATATGAATAACAAGATTGACAACTAAACAAAAATACGTGACAATTGCACTTTCTTAACGTAGGTCACATCAGTACAAACGCAAAAATAAAATAACAAAACAATGAATTACATTACTGTACTTTTTCGTGGCACCAAATATTAAAACGTACCATGATTTATCGAGAAAAAAAAGAAAGTTATATCAGTGATAATGTTATATTACAAAAATGTAACATGTAATCAGAATATGTAATTATGTGAATGAAACATGACCATTTGGTTATCATAAAATGGTAAACTATCCATCAACCATATTTCCTGTTCATTTTCCTGGAATAACCATAATTTGAAATAACTGAGATATAATTATAATGACTATGAAATATAACATGGTTAGTCATAACTGTAAAATCAATACAAAATCAATAATGCAACTGGTGAAATTAAATGTAAAACCCAGCCAAATACCAATTTTCATAGGTAACTGTACCCTAAAATTATAAATATGTAACCATGGAATAATAAACCCTCTTCTATAATAACTGATTCTATATCGTAAAACATGGTTCTACAATGATTTCCAAAAATCACTTCTGAAAATAAAAACTCAACCTATTGTGCCAAAAGAAAAACTTTTCCTACTCAAAACCATTAATATTAGAACCATGACACAATGAAACTCAAATATTATCATGAAATATAATCAAGAATATAGTAATCATTACTTTATACTGAGAAAAAATTATAAAACGAAATACAATCCAAAGATATAAACGTATAAAACTGAAACTCTGCTATCCATAGCTAAAAAATTCCCCTATAACCCATGAACAATAAGTTTGGTCTATATTACCATTGAAAAATATGGACTTCACCTCCAGCAACAATAATCAGTAATAATACTTTAATAAAATTTTACGAGGACTTATAATTATAGGCTTAAATCAAAGACCCCATCGAAAACAGATCAAATAAATAAAATATAATCCTATTATTCAACCACTGGATGATAAATCCATAAATATTATAATCAATTCTGATAAACAATGATGAAATGATAAATAATTACGAATAATATTTACAAAAATTCTCTTAGGGACTTTAATATAGCGCATAACTTCAAAAAAATACGACTTAAAAAAATGACTATCACCATTAAACCTTAATTATCAACACCTTATGACAACAAATTCAAATATTTAATTCATGAATTCTATCAACAAAATATCTACCTTTAATAACCCTTGAAAATATTTCAATAAAACTTATTCATAACCTTAATATAATGAAATATAAAATCCAAAGGGCCAAAATTCTAAAGTGAAATATCTCAGAACCCTTTGCCCTAAACAAAATTATAATTATCGCAATGCTAAAATCTATGCTAAGAAAATATGAAACTGCAATAAAATTTTTTTCGAAAATCGACTTTTTCCGAATTTGTCTGAAATTTCTAGACTAACAATCAAGATACGCCGCATACCTTGTAATCATCATAAATCGTAAAAAAAAGAACTCATCGGAATAAACGAATATCACTTATAACTGAAAACCAAAATCCAATATATGTAGAATACAACTATCCATCAAATATCATGAAACCAAAATGAAATCCCAACATAAACCATAGAAAAATAGCAGATAACCATTTAGCAAAAACGCGCGAAATTCAAAATCAGTAGATAACCATTCAGCAGAAACGCGCGAAATTCAAAATCCGTGTCTGACTGTAGCCGAAAATTTACTACCTATTGAAATAACTCACGAACCCTCAAATATCTCAAAAATATCTACTTCACATATCCTATCCCATTTTAGAAATGCAAGCGAATGACCTAAAATTCATCTTTAAATTCAAAAAAAAAAAAATTTTTTGCTACTATACAAGGTCACCAACAAAAACTATAAAATGAAAAACCTCAAAACCCTTTGCTCTAAACAAACTTTTTCACAGAACAAAGTTGAACGTACTCATCCTAAAAAATAAGATTCCCGAAAAAAAATCGAAAAATCACAAAATTGTTTTCCATGAACTGGAGATTTCTGAATTTTTCGTTAATTTCACCTCTTGGCAGCCAGTAGAGCAAAAATTTAGTAGAAGTCAATCAATATCGAACGCTATCAAAATCGTCGTTTGAAAAACTTCCTTCACAACAGATTCGTTTGGTGAATTACATTGAATTTCCAGAATATGTTTCAAAATACTAAAACAAAACTTTATATGAAGAAAAAAAATCACAAAACCCCAAAGAGAAAATTTTTGAAAATTATTGAAAATACCTAACTCGAAAACTACTGCCTTAAACGAAAAATTTTATTGGACATAAACGATTGAAATTATTACTACCTACAAGCTCAGTGAAAAAAAATCATAAAATCCCAAAATTGAATTCACCTGTCACATGACTATCATCCCAACGAAAAAAAAAAAACTCAATATCTAGATTACAGACGACATTATTATGATATAATGATTGAAATAAAAATTTTTCACTTTTCCACACCTTGCTGTCATCTCTTAAAACATAATTTCTAGCTTTTCGTGCAATAGTTCTCTCCGCTGACTCTAAATCCAACAAAGCGTCATATATCTTTTTCAAAAACGGATCCTGTTTTTGCAATAATCCTATATTTATACTAGTAATCATGTTAGCGGATTCTTGCGCATCATCTCTAAGTTGATTCTGTAGAGAAGTTATTTCTTCGCTCGTAATGACAAAAGAGAATTCAAAAAAAATCGTTCTCAATATCGGACAATGATTATTTTCAATTTATCTGACATCGAATGATGTATTAGTCCCAAACAGTTCAGCGTTCTTCATTGAATGACAACTGCAAATCAGCTAAAAGGCCTCGTTCTACTAGCAATATTGTCTCATGTAATACTTTCGCTGAGTCTGCTGAGTCTGAGTTCGTTTTTCAAACCTCTCCAGAATTATTGTTTCAATAAATATTTCATCGCTATTAACGCTTAACTGGGACACGCTTTCCAAACTATTCAAAATTATGTCATCATATTTCTCTACCGAACTCTCATTAATAATAATTCCATCAGTTTCAATTTTATTATTCTTCATATCTTTCGGATAATTACAATAATTCAAATCTGACTCTGTATTTTCACCTTCACTGTTCACACAAATCGCTGATTCACATTTTTTCTGTAATCGGTTTAATATACTATTTCCATGGCCTGGTTCTTGTTTATCAATATTGATTCATTCATCTTGTTAACAAAACTTTTATTATCTACATCACTTTTCAACTCTGAACATGAGTCAGTAATATTTCGTTCAAAACCATTATTTGCTGATCCACATTTCTGGCTATAATTAATTTTAATATCTACAAGATCAATCTCGTGTTTATGGGAGATTGAATATTTCTTATCATCATTATTAGAATAGTTTCTTCTAACATATATCCCATTGTGCCTAACACCTTCCAAAGTAGAACCTGATTCAGTGACTATACAACCTCCTAATTCATTCCTTGAATTATCAATATTTGATGGACCGCCGTCTAAAACATTTTCATCAATATGCCTAGTACTAAACTCCTGTGTCCTATCAGTAAAATATGCTTTCTTACGTCTAGCATTTTCCGAAAACTTTCTGCCGTCAAAAGAACACACTCTAATATCATAGCCTTCTTTTTCACAAATTCTATGCATCTTTTTATAAACCCGATAAGCATAATTAACGTTGTAAAAACAATTCCGCGTAAAATGATTATGTTTACCACAAACTTTACATTTCTTACGTCTTCTTTTTCTATTAGTCCTATTATTCACGAGACTAACATTCTGATGCATCTTGACTCCTCTAGATTCACAATCATTACGCATACCAGAGTTCACAAAATGTTCAAACGGCCTGTTATCAATCGTAAAAGAGAAATCCAAATCACTTTCCGATAAATATAAATCTGATAACTCTTCCTTAATCATTTCCCTATCTTTATCCTCTTTGTAAATTATATCTTCCTCATTCAAATCACAATCATTACAAATAAGAACTTCATCCAACCCATTTTCAATCTCAAAGTTACTAACATGATAATATACATCCACTTCATTTGAAACATAATAATTACAAGAGTCAAAATCATCAGAGATAATAGCATTATCTAAACAATTCTCATTTTCAAACTCATTTCCGATTTCCAATAGTTCTTCAAATTCGGGTTCCATAATATCATTAATTACTTGCACCTGTCCAAATTTCCACTCATTCAAATACTGACATGATAATTCATATTTCTCAATATTTTTATACAATTCTACAATAGTACTATTTGATAACATTATAATTCTTTCAAATATATTTGAAGACAAACCTCTTAAAATTATCCTGATAATCCGAGATTCATGCATATTCGAATCTACTTTTCTACATAGGGATAAGACTCGTGCTACAAAATCTCTACCATCTTCTTCAAATTCCATGCTACAAGTATCTAATTCCTTTTCTAGTTTCCACAATTTGAGAGGAGATCGATAGAAATTAACCAATTTTTCTTTCACTGGCATATATTCAAATTTGTCCTGTCGAGTCAAATCATTCTCAATAACGTCAAAATATTTCTCAGCACTTCCTTTCAAACAAAACCGCAAGTATAATAAATTATCTTTTTCATCCCAACCGTTCGCTAAGGCAACCTTTTCAAAATAGTTGAAAAAATCATCAATGTCAAATTCTTCATCTTTTCCATCAAAAAATTTCGGTAATAGTAACGGTCTAAGTTTTTCCATTGTTAATCTGTTCCAATCCAATTCTATTCAATAATAAATAATAAATTTCCAATTAATCTGGTTTCAATAATCATAATTCTCCATATCTCAAATATCGATATCTCTCCAATAATAATAAATTTATCCTATTCAATCATATCTCAATAATCATTAATTTCTCATTCATCATAAATATCTAATTCTTTCTAATAAGAATTGATAATAAATCTTGCAATCGTACAAAATCTTCAATTGTCATAGCTTTTGCAATTCAAAATCAATAATAATCGTAAATCTTCCAATATCGTGAATCTCAAAATTAATCTGTTCAATTATAATCATCATTCTCCATCCGTTAAAATCCATTATTAGTAATCAATTATTGTTCCACAAATTCAATAAATCCTCGAAATTCATCCTACTAACTGTTTCTAGAGTCCCGTAAGGTTTAAACTCAACTACTTCACCCATAATTTCACTGAAATAAAAACATATAATTATTTAATAATGAAAAATGCAACCACAAAAATTGAATCTTCAATGAGGTAACCGGAAAAGTCCAAATTTTAAAAGCTGGATTAAAAACCCTTTGAGCCTCCACCAATTATGTAAGGGTGGGAAAATACCCTCCACCAATTATGTAAACTATATATGGACGGCAGGATAACCTCCACCAAATATGTAAACACGATATGTGGCGGCAGGATAAACCTCCACCAAATATGTAAACTATATGTGGCTACACCGAGTATGTAAGGGTGGGAAAATGAAAAACAAGAAATGATCGTACAAGTTTTGATAATTAAAACAAAACAATAAATTATTAGTACAAAATTAGAATTATAATTAGAAATTATGAAATAACAATAAATAGATAAATATTTCAAGGGCTACTCGCTTGGCTGCTAGTGAAGATTAAATTTGTTGTGGTTATGGAAAAATTAAAACAATGACTCAGTAGTCACCTACCTTTTATGATAATGGCCCCCAATTTTTAATCCACTGGTTAATCGCGACGTTAATTATTAATGGAAAATAAAAAAAACTGATCTAATGAAGTGGGTTCAGATCCCTTCCTATTCAATAATACAATTCTCTTTAAACTGCCCGAACTGTGACAGGAAAACTGTATTATAAAACAAGAACAAAATCTATCCCCCTCACCAGAACAGCCGGACTTTTACTCTCAGTCCTAACGAACGAGCTCACACACCGACTAGTAAAAATTTTGGGTATTAATATATAACTCAGTCAATGCCAAACATGAAGCCATTTCAAATACATATTTTTATCAGTCGCACAAGCCGAGCACGTTTGTTATGAAAAACAAAAGAGAAACTACAATAATTTTGATAACAAGTGAAATAAACAATCTTTCTGTCGATGACAAAACTGTTCAAAGGCAGAAACACCATTCATTAAACTTTTCGTAAAATAAAACTCTAAAATCCTGATCAATATGAGATAAATATATGAATCATATATATGTCCCATATGACCAGGTGACACTGCGAAACGTGAAAAACGTTTCTCAATGAAAAAAATAATCAAGAAACTCAGAACAAGTGTGAGATCGATGGAAAGGATAATGATAGGAGTGAAAAGAATAGATAGGATAACCAAAATATGCATCAGAAATGAAACAAGAATTGAAGATGTAGGTAGAATGATTATCGAGAGAAAATGGAATTGGGCAGGCCATATCGCAAGGACAACGGATGGAAGATGGACCAAAACAATACTCGACTGGCACCCACGCACGCTGAGGAGAAGCAGAGGAAGGCCCCCATACAGATGGGACGAAGAATTCAGGAGAGTATGCGGCGGAGCGACTGGTAGAGAGTAGCAAGAGAAAGGAAGGAATGAGATTTTTTTTTGATTGATTGATTTTTTATTGAGTGCTAGGTCTAGTAAGACCCATTGCACATTACAACAAAACATAACATCACAAAAATAATAGAATGTAAAAACTAAAGATAAATATTCTAAGAACTTAGAATTAAATAGGTAATGAGATTACAATAAAATATTAATTATAATTAATACTAATTATAATGAAATGAAGAATATTAAACTACAATAAAAAACTAGAAAATAATTACTGCAGCATTAACAACAAGCAATAACAGATTCCATCACTCAATCAATACCAGCAGAATGAAAATTAAAACAGAAAAACAAAGTAAATACATTTTCAGCAAATTAGTAGATAGAAAAGAGAATAAAACTTGCATTGATATTTCCTTGAAAAAAAAAATTGAACTGTTATTAAACAGTGGAGAAAAAAAATGTATCTATATAATTATAGGCTATACTATCAAACCAAAAATAATCAAAGTAATACATGTTATAATGAAGTGTGTAGATAAATGAGAGAGAAGAATGAAAAACTTATTCACACAAGTCTGGCTCTACAAGGATTGAAATGAAGGAGATGGAAGAAAACTTTACAAAACGCACTCGTACAACACTTTATCCTTCTATGGAAAAAGGATAACTATACCCCAGCATCTGCTGATTATTGCCTTTTGAATTGTATATAGCTTTTGATTTAAAATTTTTGTAATTGTTTAAGGAAGCAATAAACGGGTTATTTATTTATAAGGAGGTATTGCAAATTGTGCATAATATCATTTTGTATAAGTGAGGGTAGGGCCAGATGGACAGCAACCCGCCGAAAATATGTTCATTAGGTATATCATTCAATATCATTCAATATAAAATTATCTAACCATTATTTTGATCATATCGCATATCTCGATATGGAGTGTTGGACCTGGCAAACTACTTACTTGCATTAAATAATCGAAATTGGAGATCTCAAGATTGACCCACTTGTGTGTGAGGCCGGACGAGCGTAGTAGGTCGGCTGGAGAGCATGTTCTCGTGTAGAGCAGGTTGGGGGGACGGACGCTCAGCAATCTACTCACTACGCGGTTTCTCGTCTGTTCACAAAAAAGTTTCAATTTTTCAAACAAAATTTTGAATTTTCAAGTTTTGTTACTGAATTGAATAGATAAATGACCTGGCTGAGTTGAGAGTTTTCAGGTCGCACATGATCAAACTCAGGGTCTCTGACATGAAGTAACGCCTGCTTTTAGGCACCTGGGACCGATGACGTGTCCATCCAGTTTGAATATTATATTGACTTGAAATGAGTTAATTATCCACATATACTTCATTATGCACAATTTTAGATAAATAATTGCTTCAAATCTGTAATCGTTACAAGGACACTTCTTTGGATATTGTATTCCAAATAAATTACCGTACTCTTGATATGGATTACAGATATTAAACATTTAATTTCTACACAGTACCGGTAGGTTTCTACAAGGTTACATTTCAATATTCTAATTTTTGCAATATTGACAAAAATCTTCGGTAAAGCTGAGGTTTTGGCTAAACACTTCACAATTTTGCTAGTACATGTAGTTCAGTTCATAGTTTCAATAATAATTTCTTTGTGAATTACCGTGAAATACATCTATTACCTTTGTGGTGAAATTGAGAAAGTAGTTAGTCTGATCGATAAGGAAGAATTCGAGGGCACTCCTTCGAAGGTTATATCGACGCAAATAAATTTCTCTCAATCTGGATAACGGCCACTGAAACAAAATTAATATTCATTTACAAGGTAATACATTGAAGATATACTGCACAATAATGAAATGATTTAAATTAAAATATAACATTATTAACCACTTGAAATTATGCATTTAACCTTATTTGAATAACCTCTATCATTTAACCATTCCATTTTTAATAGGTAATATATTTATTAAACTACATTGTGAAATACGTTTTTATAATTTCACTTGAATTTCCTTGCCATAAAATCATAAAAAGTCTTATAACTGAACAGTAAGCACATTCCATAAGTTACCTGCCACAACTCGTGTTAGGTAAGCCAGACTTTGAGGCAGCGCCGAGCATACTAAACATTCATTTCATTATTCCCTTTTAAAATTCATATTAGAATAAAATTACTGATCATCCTTGGATTAATGCAAATTTTGTAAAGGGACAGCTTAAAAGAGAGAAAGCTTTGATCGGCCGTTCCCACTGTAAAATTTCATCAATTCCAGTAGCCCACTGTTTCAAACTACACTTTCCCGACCATCCAACTTCTACCTTTTTATTTGTCGTGGGAAAGGAAATCTGCTTACAGATTCTACACACAGTGATCCGCGCTGTGTGGATATGTAGAGATGTAAAGCTGTGCTCCGTGTGCCCCCGACCACTGCACCTGCACTAGACCAAAAAAGCCTACTTCATCAACAGAACAGTAACACAACTACTTGAATACTTCCCTTCTTGTATTGATTGGACATACACCAACTCCGCCCCGCGGTCAAATGAGAGTGATACATGGCTCCTATACACACGTACACTATGTACGTAGTGACGTCTTTACTGCTTGTCACATTATTTGTCCCTCTCTCTCTCTCTCTCTCTCTCTCTCTCTCTCGCTCTCTCTCTCTCTCTCTCTCTCTCTCTCTCTCTCTCCTCTCTCTCTCTCTCTCTCTCTTCTCTCTCTCTCTCTCTCTCTCTCTCTCTCTCTCTCTCTCTCTCTCTCTCTCTCTCTCTCTCTCTCTCTTCTCTCTCTCTCTCTCTCTCTCTCTCTCTCTCTCTTCTCTCTCTCTCTCTCTCTCTATTAATTAATTAAGTTTAAAATTTTCTTTTATTATCTGTAATTGTATTTTGATTAAGAGTTTTATTTACTTATGTTAATCTTATGTAATCTTATTACATAATATGTAATCTTTTTTTCCGTTTTATTATGTGAATTTTTCTTCTATTGTAAAGGGTTGTGTGGTAGAGAGGACCAGGAGTCCTAACTCCGCCCTAATAAAGGCATATAATCAATCAATCAATCAATCTCTCTCTCTCTGACGAACATCACTCGGTTAGCCTAACATAATAGAGAATAGAGGGAGCACAGAACCTTGTATCTGCGACAGAGTAAAGGTTGGAAGATATATGAGAAGCTTTTTTCTGAATTTATGTGTAGAGAAATAATTTATTCAACACCCTTTATCCTCTCTCACTACTGTAGGCGAAAATACCCCATTGACAAAATAGTAAATATTTTGTTTTATCAAACAGTGCCTTTTGCACATGAATGCAAATATATCTGTTGAAAGAGTGAGCCTACCTTGAAGTCATGCCGCTCAACCTCTTCTTTAACGGGACTGAGATCGTAGAAGTAGACGTGAGTGGTGGAAATGTCGAGCCGGCCCTTGACAGCTGTCATCAGCACCACCAGGTCACACTCCTGCGACACAATTATCTTCTCTCGACTCGCTCCAGCAACGCCGTCATTTTCCCCCGCCCCGTCACTTCTGTTGTTAACAATTTCAAATCAGTTCATACACAAATCTATACTGGGTGTCACACCAAAGGTGTAATAGTCGAAGACTATTGATTTTACATGCAATTTGCAACAAAAAATGTCTAGTAACATTTTCTTATATCGACCTTGGTTTTCGATGTAGGCCTATTCGATATTTTAGGAAAGCGTAAATTACGTTTTTGAACTTTGTAGGAGTGCTCAAATTTGAAAAAAGTACCTTCGTCGAGTTTAACCAAACTTCAAACAGTTTGAACGCTCATTAAAAGTTCAAAAACGTCAAAGGATAGAATTATATGGATCTTATTCGAAATTTCTTCCTCTTTCCAACCATATCCTTAAAATTGAATTTCAGAATTCTAGTTATTCAAGTTTTTCAAAAATATCGAATATATATATATATATATATATATAATATATATATATATATATATATTATAAACCTCGAAAACTAAGGTCGATAGAAGAAAATATACTGAACATTTTTTGTTGCAAATTTAATGTCTTTGACTTGGGCTATTACACCTTTCGTGGTACAATCTGTTTAGTGGAACAGGATTGATACGGCGAAGAAACATCTGTGAGCAAAACAACGAATGAACCAGTATACTCATACTAGCAAGCTAAGCTTCTTATACAGAGTGTTTCAGAAGTAGTGTCGAACATTTTAGGGAATTGTTTCTGGATGATAGGAGACTACAAATGTCGTATTTTAAGTGTCCAAAACTCAGTGGTTATCCTTATAGCTACCATTCTGTTTTTTCACTCAGGAATTTTTATCTTGAGAACGAAATGTTGTATCTGAAATTTGGCATGAATATTTATGCTATGTCAAATCTAAAAAATTAAATTAAATTTAAATAAATAAAAAAGGTTCTATATAAATTTTCAAAATGGCGGCCATCTCAAATTTTTGATGGCAAATTTCACGAAAACCAATCACTTTACTGAAAATTTACAAGAGACAAAAAAATTAGCAAATTGTATTAAGATTTCAAGGATACATTTTTATTAAGATTGGTCAAAGAATAACGGAGAAATTAATTATTTTCATTCTGCATGCTGTATGGCCATAATATGGAGTCAAGTTTCAGCCAAGTTTCAAAGCTCCATCTAAAATACAATTGGAATTAAAAATTTAATATTCATGTTTAAATGGTGAAAAGTAGTCGTGCATGCAGTACGAGAAGAATCAATTCCTCTGTTATTATTTGAATATTTTTGTTATTTCTTATTTATTCTTAATAAATAAGGTATCGTTGATAGAGTTTGCAAACTTTTTTGTCTCTTGTAAATTTTCTTCAAAGTAAACGGTTTTCGTGAAATTTGCCATCAAAATTTTAAAATGGCCGCCATTTTGAAAATTTAGAAAACTTTTGAAAGTGAAAAACAAAATGGCAGCTTTAAGGATAGCCACTGAGTTTTGTACACTTCAAATACAACATTTGTAGTCTCCTTTATCCAGGAACAGTACCTTAAAATGTTCGACACTACTTCTGAAACACTCTGTATAAGGCTTATAGAAGAAGATTCAGACTATAAGCTTCGGAGCTTATAAGCTTTTTAATGAACAAAACTATCAACCAGGTTACAAAGCTTCAGATCCATCTAGTCATAAATCATATCTATGATGAGGGAAATAAGAACATCTAGTGACGGTTGCATAACAGCCCGTTAGATTTTAACTGTGATTAATTCCACGTGAACCAATCAGAGAAGCCGTCTTTTCAAAACACCTTCTCTGATTGGTTCTCGTGAAATTAATCACGGTTAAAATTCAACCGGCTGTTGTGCAAACTGGCCCTAGAGTTTTGAGAGATTCTCTCACAGACTCAAATCTAGCGACACTAGTGATAGATAATAAATTATTATAGGTTAGCAATAGGTTTGTTCAGCTCAATGAATCAAAACTCCATCATGTTTTCCCTCGAGAACACATAAAAATCATACTAATTAAATGCAAATTTTAATATAATTATAATGTCCACAACCACAGCAATGATATTTTTAAATTATCACGAAAAGTATATAGGCTTTAACAATTCCAAATACTTATTGAAGTACAGTATTTACTTTTTTATACAATAATACTTTTTACAGTTATACAGTCTATAGAATTTGTTATGAATAAGATACATAGGTGAAGGCATACTTGACATCTTCTGGATTGCAGAGGTCTTCTTCAGGAATGTGATCAGTCTCTTCAGCCTCGCTGCCTCGAACAGCGGCTGATGCCAGGTTCAGTGAAGACAGAGGCACTTCATCCGATCTCATACGACTCATCCATCCTATTCAAAAAAAAAAAAAACAAAAAAACAATCAAATTAGTATTATATAAGATGCAAGATGCATCTCAGTATGTATATTATTTAGTCCAGTCACTATATACATACATTGGTGCATTCAATTTATATTGTAATTCTGATTTTTTAATATATTTTTTGGGTACATAAGAGAAGCCCAGAATCAATTTCTTCATGAAAATTTCCTTGTGCTAGATACAGGGTGGCCCAAACAACTCGTATTTTCGGCTTATTTTCTAGTTTACAGCTATGTCTGCCAAATATCGTAATCGGACAGAAAAATTTGCTCCCGCCTTTTTTTCAGATTATGAAATTCTGAATAAAATAAGAGATTATTCGAAACTCTCTATCACCAATTAGTACTGAGCTATGATTTTTCAAAAATGATTGAAATTTGAAGAAAACATAAATTTTGATGAATTTTAGTTTTTGATCAACAGTATCTTCCGATTATTTACCATTTATATGTATAATTCAGAATCCCTCTGGGCGTATTTTTGTGCTCTACAATCTGTGATCATGTAGAGTGCTCTATCTCATATAGATTTCCAGGTACACCGACAACAATGCTCCTTGTATTGTGAAAAACACCTTATTTTCAGCTTCAACCATCATCACCAACTATACTCTGAGAGATATTACTTTTAACATAGCTCTCACTCGAAGACAGACAGCCCCGATAATCTTTCCTTCACTAATTACTCCCACTACCTAACAACTTTCTCCATACCGTACTTTTGTGTCAATATTCAATTGTGCGCAGCCTGCTTACTCCTCTCCTATAAACTGTGGAAGGAGAAACTGGTTTCCCCTCTTCATGTTAAAAGTAATATCTATTGGACTATACATTGTCCTCACATTGATATTCCGCACAATGACATAAGTTCATGAGATTATGTTCTATGAGAATCACCCGTTAGATGCACTTTATTTCAGTATTTCCTAGTTGGGAGGCGCGCTCAAGGACACCTCAAGGATCAGGATAAAAATTTCAAACACTTATAACTTTTGACACAATACTCAGATTTCATCGTACTACACTTCATTATTCTCGGCTCGTCAAGGCGGTCCAAAATCATGCATCATAAGTCAAATTCGGTCTAAAAATGGAAAATTTATTGTTGAGTGTACCTGCCCATATTTCAATTCACAAGGAAATTTTGCATGAAGAAATTGATTCTGGACTTCTCTGATGTACCCAAATAATACTGTATAATAAAAAATTAGAACTACAATATAAATTGTAAGCACACCCCCTTTTTTATGTCTATATTGACTGGACTAATCAGGTGATCAAATATGATGATTTATTTGTGATCCGCCATCAAATTGTATTTTCCCTTAGGGCTACTCTTGAATAGAAATAAAAATAAAAATCCAAGTAGCATTTTTTTAATTGTTTACTTACGAAATGTTTCGGCCATTATTCTTATTTTTCATTTCTATGATATAATATGTGACTATGCAGCCCATGGCCCGCAGCACACAAACCGATTTTTGTTGATAGCATTATTTCTCTATCATTTTACAACTTTGTCTGGTATGGAATGAAAAGAAGTAGACCAATAAGGTGATATTTATGTTCTCCGGTAAAGACGCACATAGTAATACGAGAAATATCGTAACAGAAATAGATATTAGGTTTAGTAGGTAATAGAAAGAGATATCGGTGAAAGTATTCCGTCATGAAATTATGTGTTTGCACTTTTCAGAATGGCTCAAACGATTTTGAAAGATTTGATTCAATTTGAATATTTGAGTGAAACAATTGAAACCGAAACTTATTTTATTACTAAAATACCACTTATTTACTTGTATTTATCATAATTATATATACTACCACAACTACCGTTCAGCTACTACTACTACATAAAGCTATAGCCTGCTAAAAATATAAATACTACTATGAGGAGTATTCTTATTAGGTAAATAATACATGCAGGATCATGTTCCTTTTCAGAAATACGTCATGTGATTACTGTGATAAGAAGGCAGAAGAGTTCACAACATAAAAAAATTAATTCAAGAATATCGACTTTAATTTACATGATGAATACAACATAATTATGTATGACATTTATTATATTAGTAGGATATTATTTATTAATAAATTAAAAAAAATAAATAATCATGTTGTATTATTAATTCATCATATAAATAATTATGATGAGCATTTGGATGGAAAACAAGTAGGCCTATCTACTAAACAGAGTTCCGTCTGCTTAATTCACGCATATAGATTACAGAGTAATTGTTAATATCAAGATTAAGCAGTAATAACTTCTGAATTAGTCACCTTTTCCAATATATTATCAGTAATTATTATTACATAATTGGTGATAACAAAGTTTTATTTTGAAGGCCACATCCGTAGCCTGATGATTAGAATTTATGTTGATTGAACTTCATATTGTTCAACATGAAAAAAATTCAAATCCATTAGATCCAAGAAAATTCTAGGTACTTTCTCATGTGCCATCATATTAAGCATCTAGAAGCAGCCTGAATATTTTCAGTCGATATTTTTAGAACGATCCAATTAGAGCCGTGTGGATGGAAACATGAATAATTTTCAAGAAGCTTCAGTGCTGGAAAAGGTCACTTGATTTTCAAGGAAGAATCTTGTGTTGGCCTTGTGAAGGTCGCAGACCACTCACTATATATGACGATTCATTAAAGATGACGGTTATGTTTCAAGGCTAATACATGCAGACAGTTGAAATCAAATTCAAGTAGTGATTTGCACTGATTTTATTCTTCAAATGAGAGGATATAATATGGAAATGGCGAAATACCAACAGTAACAATAAATTATCTCATATGTAGTGTCATGATCTGACACTGCAAAACTCCATGCTCCTTACAAGTTTTTATGATTGTACACAAAACATTTAATAAATTTACAATGAAAACCGAAGACATTTTACTACAGTATTGGACTGGAAAGAAGATCTCTAGTTGTGGCGAGCGGGGGCGGGTGGGAGGAACCTGACTGCTGTATTTCTAATAATTATAAATATAACCTACAGCCTGATTATTACGGCATGCTGCCTGGTTGACTCGAATAGCTGGATACAAATGATCAAATAATGTTATTGCTATGCATTTTCTTGGTGCTGTGTACTGTGGAAGGGTGGCGTGAATCGACCCAGGATTTTCTTTCCAGTCCGCGACTGTACATATTTATACTGATACATTTTGAATGCTCATTTGGAGGAGTTCATGCTTTTATTGTAATTGAAAAGGAATATTCTGCTTGATTATGTTCTTATATACCGTTTAGGCCTTCTGTATACCTTCCTCATAGCGATTCCCATGGCTATTGGAAAGGATATTTTTCAATCAGAGGACTATACAGCTGAATCCTCAATATGTTGACAGCAGAACCAGCATTTAGCTATTTTTGAATAGTGTGGATGCGGCAAAGAGCTTGGCAATTATGGATCTCAAGAAGATGAACAACTAAAATCAGCATTTCATGAAAATTGAGCATCTCAAGAAAAAGACATGCAAACGACATCTAGATACGACGAGTGAAACACTACAATAGGCCTTCTGTTGTTATTATCTCTGGATTGATGCAACAACAACCAATATAAAAATTGACATGACATTGGTAGTTCTTTAATCCTCACATGAAAATCGTAATTTATTGTCCATTATAGTAGAGATGTTTGAATTCTAGGATCGAAATTTTTCAAGATTAGCGATATTTCAGAATAGTTCAAAAGTTTGTGTTTATCACATACATAAGTTTGTAAAGTTTATTAATTGACTTTTCATTCTATCGGATTCAAAATTATTTATAGTGTATTCCAGTTATTAATTTTTAAAGTAGAGATTTTTTGTCATGTGAACTTAAACCTACTTTGAACATTTTATTTGACGAGATTTAGGAACAGAAAAAGTTTTGGGCTAGCGCCTGTTTTTTCATTCCAATACCTAGTGTAATTATTCATCCAATAAATAAATAGGCTAAATGAATAAATATCACTGTATTATTTGAAAAAGTGGAATTGACAATATTCAACCATCTATAGTGTTTCATCCGTCTGTTTCTCAATATAAACAGAAACTTTACAAATAAGGAAACATCTAGATATTGTAAAATTATATACAAAAGTATATTTTATTCTTACTTTATCAAAAACCAACTGACATGCGTCCTATTAGAATTAAATTACGATTTACAAACAATAATAAGATGACTGATAATCAATTATTATTAGGATTAAGATGATGATTATCATTTTTTTTTGTAAATAATATTTTTTAATTTAAAAAATATGTAGAAAAAATTGTCAGATTACATGCTCTTATTTTCTTCTAAAATTATGCTCGCCTCCAGTATACTTATAAATATTTTTTTCTGTAGAATGAATATTAACTAAATATATTAAAAGAATAAGTTTATTCTTGGAACTGTGTCTTGAATTGTGAAAGTATTTATTCTTGAATCATTAAATTAGTGGAACAATAATTTTAATTGAAAATCTTTTTTCCTCTTTATTTGTATACTCAGTCTATTCATGATTCTCAATTTCTCAATATATCTAGGGCTTTTTAATCAGCCTAGAATTTAATGAAAAATAGAAACATTATTCCAGAATTTGAAATCTTACATTTTTGCCAAACTCTAATAAAAATAATATCATGAGTACTACTTAATATGGTATGACGTCTGAGATAAAATAATGAGAAATCGACATAGAGAAGACTGAGACATACCCACTCCACCTTTTTTAGCTGCTTGAGAAGAGATGCGATACCGAGCGTTCAGAAACATCGAATAAAATTTGAACAAGAATAATGTCACTAACTACCTACTCCTATTAACTATTATGACGTATGTTTTCAGCATCATAATAATTTTCAACAAATCGGTGATTGAAAATTACACGACAGCTATATTTAAACCAATAATTACCTTATTCTGAATAATAATAACATTTTTCTCTAATGATATTTCATATTTTCTGGTTTAAAATACATTGTTTAATTCAACACAATTTGCAGGAATCTGCATGGGGGAATCTCAACTAGAAACTGTTTTTATAATGAACCAACATTATCTCATCTACAACTGTTACAAAGTCAATCTGCAATGTGCTTAAGAGCCTCATTCACTTCAGCAAATTCCAACACTCATGTCACAAACTATGAGGAATTTTCTAAATAAAATTGTGAAAAAATGACTATAGGTTCTTTTCTCCAAATTGCACAATACTTATAGATATGAAAGCCTAATAATATGTCATTACCTTTTCCACTTTTATTCGATTATTCATTTTCTAGTCAGTTGATAGTGTAATATTTGAAGTAATTTTTCATAGAGCAATCAAGGTTAGATCTCAAGGTTAGATATAGCTACATTTGAAGTTGATTTCTACAGTATTATATTAAAAACCACCCTCAAACTTTTGAACACCTGCTCTTCCTTGGCAGACCAAACCAACTGCTTATTATAAGATTGCTGAGTTTGGAGCAATTTACAGTTAATAAGAATATTGCGACAGGCCTACCTGTATTATCTCTGAGATTGCTTGCGTCAGTGTGGGGATTGAAGTGCGGGAATGGCTTCAGTTTCAATCTCATGCGAGAATATGTCTCATGGCAGGACAGCTTCCAATGCTTTTCTTCTTGGTTTCTGCAACAACATTCAAAAACACAGATTGAGTGATCTTTCTAATAATTAGATGCATAATAATCGATTTCATAATAATAATAATAATGGTTATTATTTACAGTATTCGATGATTGAGGGTACGGTACATGAATGAATAATAATAATATCGAGTGACCTGGCTGACTTAGTTCTGGTGTCAGAGTTTTCATGTCACACCTGATCCATTTCAGGGTCTCTGACATAACCTTACGACAGTTATTAGACAGCCGGGACAATCCAAACGTGTCCATCTAAACACGGGAGTGGCCTGAGAAAAATATCTTGCCCGGGCCGGGATTTTAACCTGGGTCTCTGAAGTATAAAGCCAGCATTTGATCCACTCGACAACTTCCACGGTACATAGCTAATAATTTATAAGTCAATTATGCATGGTTAATAATTTATATTCAAATTAAATTGAATTATATATAAAATTAGAATGTTGATCGATGAAGTATTGAATCCTCGATTTCTTTTTTTTTATTTAGCCATAAACAATACAAGAAAGTACCTACAGGCCAAGTCAATATTTACAATAATTTAAAAAAGTCAAAAGACAATATTTACAATAAATTGTAAAACAATACACAAAATCTATAAAAAGATATCACAAAAACTTAACATATATCGTCAGAATAATTCAAAATAGCCTAAAGAATGTCATATGAATAAGCATGTCACAGCCAGCAATCCAACACCACGTGTATTAAATACTACAGACATTATGAAATAAACAATATTTATCTATCAGTGAGGAACTCTTCCACACTATAATACGCTTTCCCCGCAAGAAAAGTATACAGATCTTTTTTAAAAGTTGCAGATGACATGGACAGAGATCTAGGTTAATTAAGCAATAGTCTCATACCATAGGTTCGAGGGTCTTTGTCGGAAAACTTCAATCTATGCTGAACAATACATGGATTGCCACTACCTCGTGTATTATAGCCATGCATATCAGAATTAGTTTTGAATGAGTCTAAGTTATTAGCAATAAAAAGAACAACTCTGTAGATGTAAATACATGGTAAAGTTAGAATTTTTTAATTTATGAAGGCATCTCTACAAGGGTGATTGTAATTAAGCTTAGCCAAATACCGTACTGCACGCTTCTGTAAAATGAAAATTTTTTGAGTGTTTCCAATAGATGTACTTCCCCAAAGCTCAATGCAATAGACAAGATGAGTGTAAATCAGAGAAAAGTATACAGATTTTGCTACATTGAATGGTACATACTTCACAATATATCTTAAGACAAAGAGTCCCTTACTAATTTTACCCACCACCCTATCCACATGCTCATTCCATGACAATTTGTCATCGACAGTTAAACCTAACAAATTAACTAACTACATTAGCATTTTCTACAATGCTGTCATTTATAAAAATAGCTGGTTCAAAAGGATGTGTCTTCTTTAAATCAAATTGAATTGCCAGGCTTTTACTTGGATTCACAGAGAGGGCGCATTCATTAAAAAACTGCACAACTTGATTTGTGAATAAGTTTGATGTGATCTCAAGGTCAATAATATTTTTGCTATGAAATAACAAGGAAGTATCATCAGGATAAAGTGTGATATCCGAGATTCTGGGAATTGAGAGCTGCAAATCATTAATATAGAGAACAAACAGAAGAGGTCCAAGTATGGATCCTTGAGGGACTCCAGTGCTTATATTCAATCTATCAGAGCTCGCTCTATATCCTCCATTGCATACACTAACGTATTGCATCCTATTGGACATATATGATCTAATCAATTTGCCAGCAACAACCCTCACACCCAGCGAAAAAAGCTTTTTCAAGAGAATATTGACATTTACGCTATCAAAAGCCTTGGACAAATCAAGTAGTACCCCCATTGCATAGTTGCCTTTATCAATCTCTTCTATAACATTTCCAATAAATTTTATTGCTGCTGTAGTTGTTGATTTGCCCTTTACAAAACCATTTTGACATTCACTCAAAAGTTTAAAATTTTCCAGATAGTTTAAAATTCTATCATGAATAATTTTTTCAAAAATTTTTGAGAGAACAGGTAATACAGATATGGGCATATAATTTGTTTTACTAGCTCTATGTCCTTTTTTGAAAATGGCTATGACTTTGGCTATCTTGAGGGCGTCCAGGAAAACTCCAGACTGAAAAATAAAGTTCAAAATGAAAACAAGTGGCTCAACTAATTCATCACTACAGCTTTTTATCACCTTCATTGGAATATTATCATAACCTACACTATTCTTCATTTTCAAACCCTTAATAACTTTTAAATTTTTTTCTATTTGTAGGAAAGAGAACAAAATTATGTGGTATATTGTTGTGTTGTGCAAATTCAACAGAAGATTGACTGGTTTGCATCTCAGGAGCCATGGAAATAAAATACCTATTTAAAGTCTCAGCTACAGCTTTAAATTCTTTAATTTTTATGCCATTTTCTTCAAGAATAATATCATGCTCAGCCACCTTATTTTGGCCTCTAAAATGATTAGTTATATTCCAGCTTGTTTTAGATTTGTTTGAAGAATCTTTGATTATATTACCATAGTACTGTCTCTTGGCCTCTATGATCTTACTGTGATATATCTGCTTAACTCTTTTTAGAAGATTATCATCAATAGCAGCTCCCTGATCAATCCTATTCTTAGTTATGTCTAGAAGTGCTTTTATCTGTTCAACCTCAGGAGTAAGCAAATTTACCCTGTTTCTGATATTTCTATTTTTATTATCATTTCCTACTTTTTTCTTCTTCTTTATCACCGGACACTGAACACCAAGATGATAAAGGAGGGTATTATGAAATGACTTGAACTGTTCATTAACATCCCTCTTTTCATACACAGAGGACCATTCTTCTCTATTAAGAGCAGCTTTTAAATTAACTAAATTCAAAGCAATTATAGTTGATACCAGAATACTCTTTATTATGACATTTATTGTAATTTGGAGATGAATTAATCAAGAAAACTATTGCAGAGTGGTCTGACAGTAATGTGTGTAATACGGATGACTCACAAAGTTCATCTTCAATATTTGTTATTATATTATCTATCGCAGTACACGAGTTGGGCCTTATTCTTGTTGGCTCAGTTATGGTATAACGCAAGTCATATTGATCCAGCATAAGAGATAAATTTCTATGCTCAGGTGAAGTTGACATAACATTTATATTGTAATCACCAGCTAATATAATTTTGTTGCCTAATCTCTCCATAATTGTTTCAATACAGCATGAGAATTTATCAAAAAACAAGTCAATATCTCCATTAGGAGGGCGATACATACCACATACAAAAAATACTTCCCTTCCAAGACACAACTTCATACCACACATTTCAATGGTTCCCATTAAACAGTTATCACTTGAATCTAAAACTGATAATTTGTCCCCAAGGCAATTGAGCAAATTGTCATTCACAAAAATAGCAACACCTCCCTTTCTCATACCTTCTACAATAACTACGAAAGAAAGACATTCTACTGAGCTTTATACAACTAATTTCATAATCTTTCAATCCATGCTCTGTAATTATAAGAATATCAGGCTTTTCATCATCGATCAAAAAATCCAACTGATTTATCTTGTGGAATAAACCATCTATGTTTTGATGTATTATTTTTAATTTATTTACAGTGTCCCTACGACTAATAATACTAGGTAATAATGATGGTGTACAATCCCTAGCAGGTTCAACCTTCACACCAGCGGCTGGGGGCTTCACTCCTGCTACATTTGGGTTAGAGTCCACCAGCCCAGAGTTGTGATGGCGATCAAATGATGGATGTTGTTCATCTTCTACGCTGATATACTCAAGGCATGAGCTTCTATACGATGAGGGCTTCCTAAAAAAGATCTCTCCATTGTCCTAACTGATATCTCCTTTGATGGGTTGCATCCACTAGTATTTCGGGTCTCAGTTCTCTTTCATGCTTCCTGAATACTTTTCCAAATGACTTCTCAACTACCTTTTTATAAATATCCCATGCTAATCTACGTTTTCCTCTTTTGTTAAGGTGCAAGCCATGACCTGTATGTAGTGATCTTTCATATGCCCAAACACTAACAATCTTCACAGATCCCCCTTGATAGAACTTAGGTATATTTCTGATGACTCTATTGATACGATTGATTCTGATGTTTTTTTCTGATGTTTGATTCTGAGACGGTAAGCACACTTTCACGTCAACAACTCTAGCAGTAACAATTCTATCACTCAGTACAAGTTAATTGCCGTGTTTCCCGCGTTCATTCGAGACGAGCAGTTACTTGTAATTGTAGGTGTAACAGCAATGTAATACAGTAGTTGGAATAGTTGAGGTTATCAGGGGACGAAGCAGTACAATAAATACATACCGGCATTCCGAATCGAATGCACATGTAAGAAACACTCACTAGCTACATATATTTACTAATAGTCACTACTATTGGAGCAAAATCTAATTAAAACATCAAATAAATTCTATTTAACTACACAGTGAAACAGGTAAGCTCTTAACAGGCAGTTCAGTGCTGCCAATTTCGATCCATCTTGCTATATGATTTTTTAAAAATGAGCCTATATCTCAGAATATGAATATAGAATAAAGTAAAAATATAGTAGAAACAGGCCCGGCCCCAGGGGTGGGCGGACCGGGCGGCCGCCCAGGGCGGCAGATTTTTGGGGCGGCAAATTTTGAGGAAGGGAAGATTTCCAAACAAATGAAGAATATTTCATTTCTTGCAGTATGATAGGTCTATTATTTTGTGAAAAATCACTATAAGGAAATTATGATTGATGTTAGAAATTGGAAATTGATTTCCTGAAAAATGTACTTTTATGGACTTTCCTTGTATGCCCACGTATGTTAGTTGAAGAAATAATCTATATTATAATAAAGAAAAAACTGGCTTATACACGTACGGGATAGGAAAATTATGTTTCACTCATCATCACGCCTAAACTAGTGAACTGAAATTAACTTGAAATTTTGCATATAATTACCCGAGGATGATTTCAGGCCTACTCCAAGCTCTTCAAGATTCTACTCGCTCAAGTTTTTAATTAGTCAACTTTTAAAATAGACCCTTGCTGAGCACGGGTTACCTGCTAGTTAATGAATAACTCAAATCTTGATGAAAACTAGATAATAACCAGTCCCGTTCAGGTTACTGAATTATTAAAATGTTTAAAAAATTTCTACAAATATTTTTTTTTAATCAATTGAAGTTCAAATTCTAGGGCTTCCAGTGTCCTATACAGTTATTGACCCGGGTACATAGGGTTTATTTATAAAAGCAGGATAAGCAAGAAGAGCATCTTCAATATCGAGATCTATGTCATTTTATTTATATATTTAGTTAGCACAAACAATACAATGATCGAAAAAGTAAAAACAGGCTATTGCCTGAAACTTTTCCAATTTCCTAATTTAGTTTCAAATTGTCCAAATATTACACATAGGTTATGTCCATTTCAATTTCTACACCAAATCACAATCTGAGAATATGAAATGAAATTGCTTTATTGTCTCTTCAAAATAGATACATAATTTACATACACTAGTATTATCGACAATAAAGTTTAATAACAACCTGCAAAGGAAATCCTGAGTGCAGGTGTCCAGATTAGAATATAGATTAATATATAGACTATTAGAATAAAACAAACAATTTTAAATTTGGATAGATTGATAGTAAAACTTTCGTAAAAACATGAAACAAGCTTTGAATTCACAAAATAAAGAATGAAACCCCTTAAATTTTGAGCTCGAAAATATCACGTTCACCTTAGCTAAACAACAGCTTGTTTCATGTTGACAGTAGCTGACATTCAGTTGACGAGTATTTTCTATTCCCAAAACGAGCAAGTGCTCGGCAAACCACGCATGTGTGCTCGTTAATAGGCAAATATCAACACGAATAGTTCGTCGAACGCCGAACATCCGCTGCTTGCCGAATGAATCATGTCTGGAGCCGGCTTTATATTAATAACACTTCAATAGCTCTGGTTCACGATAGGCCTATATGGTGAAACCCAATTAGAAGTTTATGAATCATGGAGTACCCGCAAGATTTTCTTGGTGACAAGAATGAGTAATTCTAATGCAATTTTTCAACAATAACATCATTTATTTACAAATAATGTTACATTTATCAGTCACATGAAGTTGGAAATGATGCTGATGAAATTGTAGTACAATCAGTCACAATAACTTGAAAACAGTCGAACAGTGAATGTTGAAGGCCACATAGAATTCACATGAAGTTAAAAAAAACTCAAAAGAAAATTCAATTTTTTTAATAAGCGACGATAGGAGTAGATCATTATCATTACACATTTAGAAAATGATATTATTCAGGTATACTTTTTACAACAAATTTACAATATCTTACACTGAAACTTCCTGATGTTATTTATATGTATAATGCTGATTAAATAGTGAGATACTTGAAAAAAAAACAGTTGAACTGTAGACACAAACTATTCAGATTGAATTGAAAGAAAAACGTCAATATTGACCAATTTACTCAGAGTACTGTTTCAAAGCTCTTTTGATTTATCGTTTTCATTACACTCCAAGTACAATGGAGGCTAATACGCCATTTGTAACTCATAGCAACTTCTGATTGTTGAAAACCAGATGGATACAAAACAAGAGTGCAAACAAACTTGCCACACATTCTGGAATAATTCAATAATAATAATATTATTGATGATATCCACTCAAAACCATTATTATAATTATAACAATTATTGATGATATCTACTCAAAACCATTATTATAATTTTAACAATATTATTGATGATATCTACTCATAACCATTTTTATAAATCCGCTGGATGTTCATCCTTGAAATTGATGAGAATCAATTAGGGCGCAGTAAGTGGCAGTTGTCTGTGAACGACAGCATTGAATCCGTTGACAGGGTCGGCGTAATAGTTGACCGTCCGCTGGTAGCCGTCAGGATCGACGAGGCTGTAGCTTCCGCGGACAATGTCGCCGTCGCGGCTCTCCTGCTGCAACTTGGAGTCGCCCGTCAGAGCGTCCTGCACCTGGTAGGCGAACTGGTATTGCGGGTGCACATCCTCGTACTCGGCCTTCAACGGAGCCAAAGCGACTGGAGCTGCAAACGGAGCCACTGGAACCACTCCAGCGTATGTGACTGCCACTAGGCTGCACATTGACAGTACCTGCAATCAGAGCACAACATGCCATTCATTCACAAATAGCCTACTACGATTTAATAGAATAGATTGACTTTTTTATATGATAACATGGTGGAGTTTGAAAAGTAATAACCACTCCACCGCTTACCCTCGAAAACTTTTACATTTTTATCTAATCAAAATGTCAATATTAATAATTAATAATAATAAATAAATGTTATTTCAATTGAAATAAATAAAAACAAATAAATAAAATGCACCTAATGTTAAAAGTACAATATAAAATATACTATAGATGTGAATTTTAATTGTGAATTTTCTTTTGTTTGGGTGACAATAAACATTTAAAATATTTGATATCTACTAACAAGTTTAAATTTATGAACTTTAGTTAGGGTATGCTTAATATAAAATAACCTGGGACTAAAATAATTATTGAGGGGGGGTAGCCGAACTTTTGCTTTCACAACAATGCAATGCTCGAATTGATATCGAACAATCAAAATAAAGGTTGTATTGGAACAATATGAGAAATGTTAAGCTTCTTACAGCTGGTTCAGTACAAAAGTAAAATATTAATAATGCATGTATGTTTTAAAAGTATAGTACTTTGAATTGTCAAATCTGGACGCTTTCTACACATAGGGGACCATGTAAATAGAAAAAGGAGTACCTAGGCCTATTGTTGTAAAAGTTCGTTACGGACTATAACTAAACAGATTAGCTACAACTAATTATTATCATAACAATAGAGCAATTAAAGAAAAATGTATAGATTATTTGAAAAATTAATTTCAACACTTGGTCTACAAGTATATCTAAAGAAAGATAAACTTGTGTGCTAGCTGAGATCCAAGCATTATTTGGGAATAAATAACTAATATCGTAGCAAAATTGAAAATAGAAAATCGACGGGGATTCAATTCCAACATAGTGAATTACCAGCAAATCAGAAAAAAATCCAATTATTATGATATGTTGTCTCAATCGTGATTGCTTTTTCAAATAATTCTTTAGAACAAGAATTGGAGTACCTATTTGAATAGAGATATTGAGTGATTGCTTTTTATGTACAATAAACATTACATCAATACAGCTAAGGTAAGTTTTTAATGGATTGTTGCGAAGTAATAAACATTACATCAATACAGCTAAGGTAAGTTTTTAATGGATTGTTGCGAAGAATACCATAATTATTGTTGATTCAATGTTCTTGTATCTTTTAACCTATTCAAATGATTGATTTATTTGTAAAAGTATCTATTACAGGGTTGTTGGAATAGATTAAAAAATGAAATAAACCAACTTATGAGTTATCTTAACCAACTGCAATTCAACAGACAATGAAGCATTGTGTCTTCGAATAAGTCTCACATTATTCAAAATTCATACTTGGTACGAACTCATTTATAATATATTTTGTTGTACTTGACATAGGCATAGATTATGAAGATAATAATTTGAAAATAATGACAACAGTTCTTGTTCAGCAAATAAAACTTGATTTTTACAAAAGGCTTGAACTTATTCAAATGTAACTGAGCACTTTTATAAATCACACTTACCTTAACGATAGACATGATGATAAGCAAGTCCTTTTGCTGAACAGGTTTACAATATGGAGTGTATTCGCCCGGTGATTGATTTATATATAAAAGAAAAATGGCGGGGACCCAGCGGTGAAGATGGTGGTCAGATTAGTTTGGTAAGCAGATCACGTGCAGACAAAAAGACAATGATGCTTGAATAATGTTGACGTGCTCAATTCGGACATAGATTTGGACATACATATTCAGGTGCTTCCTCGTATTACAGCAGCTATACATAAAACGTAGCCTATCACAAGTATAACAATTCATTCTCGGACAGGAAATGAATCAAGGACGCAGGAAAGTAGGGTTGAAAGTAAAAATACCCTGAACAATAGTTGAGAAGGATAAATATTATTGCTGACGAAATAAATATTCACGCTCAGACCTCCTCAACAAAGTTTTCGATGTAGTTGAATAATAGTGATAGGCCTATTGGACTTGAAGAAAATTAATCTAAAGAAAATTAATATAAAACCTCAACCTACCGTATCCTGTAATACTTAACCAATGTTTTTCAAAGAATAGATCACAATAGACAAGAAGCAAAGTATACGAAACAAATAGGTATATAAAAAGTTATTGAAGGAGACCTCATCCAATAATTAAATGATTATTATGATATATACCGTACTGATAATAATCTGAACATGGAATTGGTTCAGTTCATACCCTTGAAGGAAATTATGGTGTTCTCAATGGAGGGAGTCATAATAATATAGGTAAAAGTACATAAAACCTTTCATTTTTCTGAGTTCAGTAATCTAGGAATCTAGAAACCATCCAACATCTAATTTGAACTGATGCAGGCAATTTTTTCAATTAAAATTTTTCTGAGTGTGATGCCAATATAAGCTCGAGAAATGTTTAAGGCTGTGCAAATGCTAAAAATAAACTTTCTACTGGTGATATTTTTCAAAGTTTTCCGATTTGTATATCATCAAGCTATCAAAATTAAAAAGTTTTCCCAGGAAAACATTTTTTTCCTGATTATTAATTTTTGAGATATGAGCGCCTAAAATTTAAATTTTTGCGACAGAACATTTCAAATTCGGTAAGAGATGCATTCATGAGATTTAGAGGATAGATCTTCATGGTATTGTTGATCTAGTGAAACAAAAATTTTCTGAAAATATCAATTTTCGAGAAAATTATTCAATTTAATAAAAATGACCAAAAATAACTTTTAGTTAGTTTATTTTTGGTAAATTGAATAACTTTTTCAAAAATCTATATTTTTTGAAAATTTTTCTTTTACTAGATCAACAATACCATGAAGAATCTATCCTCTAAATCTCATGAATGTTCTCTTACCGAATTTGAAATGTTCAGTCCCAAAAATTTAAACTTTAGGCGCTCTTATCTCAAAAAGTAATGATCGGAAAAAAATGTTTTCCTGAGAAAACTTTTAATTTTGAATAGCTTGATGATATATACAAATCGAAAAACTTTGAAAAATATCACCAGTGAAAAGTTTATTTTTAGCCTTTGCCCAGCCTTAATAGATGGATGGATAGTTAAGATGATGATGATGATGATGAAAGATAGCAGGATCTACGAATTAAGGTGGATTCCAAATCACTGTGGAGTGGATTTTGATGCTAATTTCTAATATATTCAGAGGAGCCAGCGTAAATAGTGGTCACCCGTCCAAACGGAGAGTCAGGACTCAACGTCTCTTATGTAATCAAAACATATCATTGTGACCAGCAACCAGACCAATTTTATTTTGAAAGTAGAAGAGATGCTCTAGTTAATTCTCAAATAATTTTAATTTGAGCTAGTTCTTGTATTTCAGTATTTTATATAAATATTACATCTCATATTCTTCCATACAGTACACATGACTGATAGCTCGTTAGAATAAGTAGGTAATGAACTAATCCTAATGAATGATTTAAAAATCCATTTTTTAGAAGTCATTGAACAGAATATTATAGACGTGAGCTACTATAACTGATATTAGTGAATGTAGTTCACTTTTCTATTTCAATTTGAATGATAATTAAGGGAATTTTTAATTAAATTTGTCAATACAGTACTTATAATTGGCAATTCAAATAAAACGAATCTTCATTCACAAAATAAAAAACATCAATTTATATATTGTGAATATTCCCCACATAGACACAGTCTGGGTGTGGGAAATAAGTTATCAATTTATATAATATTAAAGAATAAAACATATAAGTAAAGTTCACAGTGGGATACTAAGGAAGTTTACAGGAACAATGGGCTATGATAAAAAATAGGAATTAATTAAGAATTTAATAAGTTAATAACTTAAGAAAAAATTTAGAATTAATTAGTGTTGAATTTATAATAGTTCAGTTCTTTACTTCATGTTCAGTGAAGACGAGATATGCACTGAGAAGCTGATATATCTATAAATTTGAACCATAGTGACCTAATATTAGAAATTCTGATACTCCAGATGAATATCAAAGACCCCGAAGACAGCTCAGTGGTCATAGACAGATTTAGCTGTGACGCTGCATCTCTACCAATTTCTGAAAGCCACCTAGTAAGACGGCGTTTGGTAGGTACTGATATTGCCAGTATTCTCCACGTGTATCAGGTACTTTGGTTGGTATATTCCTATACAGAATATGGCACAGATAATGACTATTATTTTTATTTTGGAATAGTAGTTGAGTAGACGCGGCTGTATAATATTTTGGTTATTATTGGTTTTAAAATTTTCTTAATTAAATTGGTTATTGAATTGACATGAATCCATAAACATCGTATCAAGCTTCCCAAACTTTATAGAAAGTAGTATTATATCAATACGTTTATCATACATTGAACAGCTCCAATAATGATACTGTGATAAGAATGAAATTTCTCAGCAGACAGTTTTTCAAATGCAAGTTTGAAAAAATGCCGGAGAAAGGCGCACCTATGTCTTTAAAATTCAAAGTACAAAGACGTTTCAGTTCGACCTTTTCCATCACACTCAGCCATGACTCAATTGGCAACTGTCTTTCATGTTTTCACACTCATCTTCGCAATCACTGATGTGCTATATTTTCTCACAAAAATCAATGAAATGCATCTCATTTATTGTAGCAAAAGAAATGAAAAGCCGTTCTTGGAGAGAAGATATAAAATAGAAACTACATAAAAATTATTGATAATAATAGAATAGGATAGTTTTGGGCCAAGCTTGTTGTTCTATCCCAATTATTTTAATATGATTTGTAATTATTGAATGAAAAAGACTGAGAAATTGTCAAAAACCACAGATTTAAAATATCTTCAATATGAATAATTACCACAATATCAACTTCTCAACTACACAAAGAGTGATTTGTAATTGTCTCCAGAAATAAATAAAATAGATAATGCTTATGATGCCAAAAGAATCACAGATCCAATTCAGTTGGAAAAACTCTAATATTTCCAAAGACACCCAAAATTAACTCAGGATAGGTTTTAAGGATCACTCATCGCTCCTCCTCCACTCCAAATAAAGGGCAGTTAACTCATGCTACTTTCCTCAAGTTATTTATTTAGTCGGACCAAAACTTTCATTATTTCTTCAAAAATAATACTGGAAATGATGTTTGAACTTCAAACTGAATGGTGACGCTATTTCATTTTTGTATTAAGTTCCTTGAAAGAAATTGATGTTGTATAATAAATATCAATGTGAAAGTTGAAGTATATAAAATTTAGCAGGCTGAAAAGTAGAATTATCATTCCTTATACCTGTATACAAAAGGCCTTATTTATTGAAATTGTTCTCGTTTGAATATTATCTTATTTGCTATGAGCTACTTTTAATCAATTCTGAGTCTTGTTCAGGTAAAGGCAAAGAGATAATTTTTTTAGGATTTTTGTAAACACATTACATTTTTGATAAAACTAGATTGATCAGATCATGCTTCACATTTAAATATAGTTTTGATCACTCAAATCAATTTGAAAAATCAAATACAGTAAAATATAAAAGCAAAAAATGAAAAATCTAATAAAATTATTGCATACTAGTAGGTGAACAGTGCCAGCAAAGGTTCAATTAAAAGCTGATTGATCTGATCATGCTTCACATTTGAATATAGTTTTAACTCAAATAAATTTGAGTGTAGGCTAATGGAGGAACAAGAGTGTCAATAGTTGACTGCCTGATGAGGAGTACATTCATATATTTTCTTCCAATAATTGTAAAGATGTAAGTGAAGTGAGATTCACTTCAACCAATACGAGCACAGTTTGAAGTGAATATAACTATAGTACTGTATGAATCAATATTCAGAGCTAGAAGTATTGTGCTCTGCGACTACTAAAGTTCAATAGAATAGAATGACGAGATGATGACATGGTGACGTTTGGAAAGTAATATCCACTCTACTTCTTAACCACGAGATAGGAAACTTCATCCCAACAATTGTGATTCAAACATGAACCTATTTGGATGATTATTGAAATTAATTAAGAAATAGGAAGCTTCATCACAATAATTGTGATTCACACATAAACATATTTGGATGATTATTGAAATTTTGATTCAAATTTGACTGCAAGTGGATGGAAATTACAACATTGAAAACATAACAACTTTACTGAATGGTTTTATTTACATAGAAACCTAGGTACAGAAAGAGAGCTGTTATGGTGGTAGAATTGAGAGCAAGGTCTAGTAAGCGTATTTGGGGTAGCCAGCGTATCCAGCGGTGTAGGGGTAGCCAGAGTATCCAGCTGAGTAGGGGTAGGCGGCGTAGGCAGCGGGGGCGGCTCCATAGGCGTATGCGGGGGCGGCACTGTAGGGGTAGCCGCTGTAAGGGTAAGCAGCGTTGTAGGGGTAGGCAGCAGCGTTGTAAGCGACGGGCTTCACAACGGGGGCAGCCTTGTAGACGGGGGCGGCGACCTTGGGGGCAGCGTAGACGGGGGCGGGTGCGTAGACGGGGGCAGCCTTGGCGGCGATGACGGGAGCGGGGGCGGCGACCTTGGCGGGGGCAGACACGATGCCGGTGGCACTGTTGCTGACGACGGCGTTGAATCCGTTGACGGGGTCAGCGGTGTACTCGACGGTCCTCAGGCTGCCGTCAGCCTCGACGAGGGAGTAGCTGCCCTGGACGACGTCTCCGTCGCGGCTCTCCTGCTGCTGCTTGGTGTCCCCGGTGACGGGGTCCTGCACGGCGTAGCTGTAGCTGTACTGTGGGTGGGGGTCGTATGGCTCGGGCACGGCAGGTGCAGCCACCACTGGGTTGCGGGGGATCACTTGGCCGGTGGCCAGGCACAGGCAGGCGGCGAAAAGGGCAGCCTACAAACCACAAACATCACAATTCAAATACATATGAACTAAATGTGGAAAGGTAGCTCTCTTTGGTGGTATTTAGTACATAAAACTGCCTGCTGAATATTCAATGCCATTGACGATGTCATTTCATAATATAATAGTAATTATTAACATAATTTTTCATCTACATTGTACTGTATATTTGTATAATGTTATCTATTATATTTTTATACGATATTTTCTTACTTATCCTACCAGAAAATACATATGAAAAACTCAAAACTTCCACATATATTTTAGAATGGTTTGATACAAATTTGGGTAAAAATAAATGAGGCATTGCTTCGTTCTACTCTCCCAATAGTTTCAATGATTGCACAAATGAAATTAGCAACACTCTTGAGTGCAATTATTGAATTAAATTCAAATTTCAGATTGTTCCGTATTTAAAACAATATCTTCAAAATTGAGGATATTGAGTATGAATTTATGAACAAACTGATTGAACTCAGTGCATGAAACACGACATTAAGTTCTTATGAGGATGTTTAGAAGTGACAAACAACTGATGTATTGGAGATAGCCTAAAAATTAATGCATGCACTTGTTCACGTTTCTCAAGAAATAATACTTAAACAGAGTAACAGAATTAGGGCCAAGCCACATGAGGAGTTTTTTAGACGAGTCGGTTTAGAGCAGGAAGCTCTCCGATTGCTGATTATCAGCTGATTCCCAAACGCCAACCCAATCAGTGAATCGGAGAGCTTCCTGTCCTGCCGATTCGTTAGAAAAACGCCTCATGTAGTTTGGCCCCTATTCTTCTATGAATGAATAGTATTCACATTTGAAATTCAGCTAATGGTGATGTATGAGCAATAATGGTGAGAGAAGATTTATTGTAATCGAGCAGAGCAAATTCAATATTTTCAACAAATTTTGAAAAACGATTTAAAGTGTGCGCCGCATTATTGGAAATTGGACGATAATGAACTCATTTTTGGATTAAAAATTCAGCATAAATGGATGATTGATGAGTTTTTACCAAAAAGAAAACAAGACCATTCTTGTTACGATTCAAAAATCGTTCTTTATTCATTAAAAAAAAGAAATTATGTGACAGATAATTGCAATTCATTGAGAAGAAATATTCTTTACATAGACTAGTTAGTAGCGCTTGTGTTGAAAAGATGTAACAGTCCTAATTTAATATGAAAAATAAGAGACATTGCACTTGAAAAATATCTAGTCTGTATTGAAATGTGACAATTATTGTACTCTATTCAGCAAATTCTTGAGATGGAATAATTATTGGAATAGGAATCACATTCGGATTCCTGACTGAGATATGAGATATTTTATAGCTACAACTGATATTAATTAAATAGTAGATGTGGATTGGAAACTAAGACAAGGAAGCTTTGTACTAAAACAAATATATACAGTCAGTTTGTGTTTGGAAAACTCACTACAATCTCACTACATTGGATTGTGTAATAGAATGAAATATTATTGTATTTTGGTTGGAAAAATCTATGACAAATAATGAGAGTTGGAATCAGATTGGAATTTCACTGAGAGTTGGAATATTCTATGGCTAATAATGTGAATAAGAAAAAGTTAAATTTTGTTGTGAGTTGGAAAATTCTATAGCTTGCAACAGTAATTGAAAACCAAGAACATTCAACTGGTGGTTGAGAAATTCTATAGTTGATTATGTGAATTGAAAATCAAGAGAAAATTTACTGAGTGTTGGAAAATTCTATAGGTAATAATGAGAATTAGAATCTTTGTCACATTCCACATGAAGAAATGAATGCAAGAAGTACTCACGTTGAGGAAAGCCATTGCAGAATGGATGAAGTCCTGAGAAGAGGCTGAGTGTCTCTAGTGAAGATGAGAAGATGTGCGATGCTATATGTACCCTCAGTTGACAAGCACCATCTCTCTCCCCCTCCCCGCAACAATCAAGACAATGCACGGGATGAGGGTAGGCGAAAGATGCTCCGGAAAAGAACAACAAAGAAACAGGAGTAGGGGAAAGATCAGAAAGATGCGCTATTAATTTGCATCGACTTGCCCCTTCCAAAACGTTCCACTTGTTGTTGTAATAAAAAAAATAGCAAAAAGTCAACTGGATCTTCTCTTTCCTTCGGCGACAGTTCGAAAAGGGGAAGAAAATAGAGTAGAAGAAGCTGTTTGAGAGGCCTATCGTGCGTGTATCGGGTGGGGAGTCTGAATTTTCAAGGTGAAAAACGCCCTGTCGCGTCTTCTAATCATAATCAGTTGTTGATCTTCGTAACAGATGACATTTCAGCGACGGGCTGAAAGTCCGATTTATTTCCAGTGTCATCTCCAACTTGTCCGAAATGCTCTTCACTTAAAAATATTGTTCCAGTGGCGAATTGGGAACTTGAAAAGTTCAAACGGCTGAGACTGGTTTCAAGATGAGCTTTTGAATTTAGTAGTTTCTTGCCCGCATTACAAGGGCAATTTCGGTTCAAAACCAATTAGAGCATGATTGACCACCAATTCAATATTTAGGTACTTTTTCCAATGTTTCACATGTTTTATTTTCAAAGTATTCGATATAACTATTATTAAAGCCTAAAATGGAAACAAGAATAAAATTACAATTATATGAATAAAGTAGAAGATTCAGTTACACTGAAATTGAAATTGTTATTCATGCAGAAACAACAATCTGCTCATCAAGAAATCAATAAGCGTTAATTACTCGTGAAGCTCATGATGACTCATCTAATTAGTTACTCATGGAGCATTCCCATGATTCTAGTTTCTTTAAAGATTGGTCTTATATTATGCTGGTTGTAGACTAGCAGTGGCATGGATCTAGAAACGAGGCAGCTTTATGGGAATCCATAAACTTCTCTTTCATGATTTATATTATTGAGCAATTGACTTGCCAGTACCCTAGATCCTAGATTTCAAAAAGACTGATTCAACTAATTTCTATCAAAATAGCATTTTCAAATTCTCCTCTATTCTAGCATTATTAGAGCATGTTTTGATTAATTGTAAATTTCTCGTGGTTCTTAAATGTATTTCATGACACAATCCTTTTGTACATACTGTAACTTTTAAATTGTAATGTTATCCCATCTATTTGACTCACACCTGCTGTCAAAGCTCATCCTTCTAAATTATCAATGTTCAATTACAAACATTCAATTGCTCGATCGTAATTGATGTTTTGCAAGTTTTTTAAACTCATAAACTATTAATATACATAATAATTATTGTAGGTTTGAATTCTGAAGTATTGAAACAGATATTTCTGTTTCTTGAGATATAATTTCAAGTATTCTTGCTATTGACATTCAACCTTGCAATATAGCCTACTCACATCAGCATCTATTGTGTTGAAAATTACTATCTTATTTCAACTTTATTGAGAAAAAATGCGGCCCCAGACCAGGTAACATCGCTTCAGTAGGCTAGACTACGTAAAAACTACAGCAGACTTTGTTCCTAGAGTTTTAGAAGTGTGCATAATGAAGGCCTTTCCTTCAAAACGCCTCCGTTGTCGATTATTACGTATGTAAAACTGAAGGAAAATGTCAAATACCGAATCTTATTGATAGGTTACAATTATCGAGAAGAATGCATGTGAGAGACGTGCAATTCTTTTCGTCATCATACAACTCTGTTACCAACTGTTCTCGGAAACAATGTTGAATAGTGGGAGAGGAGAGAAGAGAAAACAAGTAGTAGGGAACGAGACGATTATGAAGGAGGAGTAGGGCGGAGTGTGGAGAAAGAAATGAATCGTATACAACCTAAAACAGAGACTGATAAAAAGATCAATCATTATTTGATATAAAGCAACGCATAAAATTATTACAATAATGCTGTATCAAACATACCGTTTCATGTACTAGTAAAGATGAGAAGATGTGCGATGTGTACATTATGCACTCTCATAAAAATTCTGAAATTCGTTCAAACCAATTTCATAATTAGCAAGGATTGAATCCATTACGACTTCGGAAATGTCTTCTTTCTTCAACGATGAGTCTACTACTAAAAATGTTAATGGATTATCTTCATTTTTCAATCGGTTTATTGATTGGAATATAACAAAAGAAATAAATTTTAGAGAGAGTGAAGTTTCGAGAATTTTGCTAACTAATGACTGCTTCACAAATTAATCACCAGTTTCAAAGAATCAAATTGGACACTAGGCTATTCATATTCGGAATAATGTATAGCGGATGATCAATGACAAAATTATGTAACTTGGATTAGTCCATGAATTACTTGACGGGAAATCAAAGGTCAAATGATTTGATCACAGAAAATATGAATTACAATTGAATGACAATACGACTGCTCATCAGCATTCATACTCTGCATACATTATCTCCAATTCTCCATTGGATGATTATCAAATTTCTGTCAATCAAACGAAAATTTTGGGCCAGGACACACCCCATCACTTATAAATGCTTCAGCGTGACATAATATTATATAAATATGCATGGCTAACGTTAATTTCTAAATGGGAATCCCATTAGGTGTATACTTATACTTGCTATACTGGTACTAGTACAGGCGCTGGCTTACATTGGGCATACATGAGAGAGGCAGAGAATTTGACTTCGAATTATTGTTAGGAGGTCTTTAGTGTATATGAAACTCGATGTCGTCTCGTCCCAGGGTGGTCGACAGCTTTGGGGGAGGGGAGTAAGTTGTGAAAAACGCGCGCTTATAAAATCGCCTGTCCTGCAGTTACTATTCATAGTACAGCTTTTAATTATTTCTCAATATTATGTACACATAACTGGCTTTCAATGTGGTACTCTACATTTTGGCTATAAACCGCATAGCTTTATCGTAAAAAAATAAAATATCTCGAAAAATGTATTTATTTATTATGGACTTTTTGTCATTTCTCGAATATTCAAGTCGTTAGCCGACTTAGAGGAAAAAATTCCCAATAAACGTTGTAGGCCGTTTCTTCCTGAATCCAATGATATTTATAGTTTGGGGGTGGTCATGTCCGATCATGGATGCGGCGGTGGGAGGGGATAAGTAGCACTGTTACGCTGCGGCGCGGTCCTCCCCCATGATTAATGCGCGTAGTGGCCTGTCTATCGCATCGCTCATACACTAGTCTATGCATTCAAATTATGTATTTCAGGAACGCTATCTTATGTATTTTCGGTCGCTGAACACGATTTTTCAACTCTCAAGCCTCAATAATTTATAATTCTCATCATAATATACAAATTATGGTCAAAATTACAAACTTCATCTCATTATCGTTATTTATGATTACATTGTAATGATAAACCATCTTGTTAGGAATCCTATATGTGTTTTCCAGGCGATAAAAAACGAATAATTTATTCATAAAGAGAGAATAATTATTCGATTTAGTTCAATGATCACTTTGGAATTGCAGAAGTCAAGTAATGGAGTACGTTAAACAAATAATATAGGCTACCCCATATATAGAACACCGTGTAACAGGAGTAAAATATTTTCTTAATATAAATTTACAGTTGAAGCACAAAAATGATGCCAATTACTCCCATGTGATATTAGTCCAGTCAACAATAGATTATAGAGGGAAAAGTTTGGTACACAATTTTCAACTCCACAGCTCTTTTGAGGATAGTTAGAGGATTAACATATCAAAAGTCCTCACTCCTACACCCTGTGCTAAAGGGGTGGGGGTGGTTTGAAAGTACCATTTTTTCATTTTTCGCATATATCTCGGAAACTATGCATGTTATGAACATTTGTATTCTCTGCAAAATTGAAGCTTACAAAATTACCAACAAGTTTTGTCCTTTACATTTTTTCCATATCTCTCATGGTTTCTGTGATATCCGCCCTTGAAGGTAAGACATTAAAAAAAAACCCTTCTGCCTTCAATTTTTTCATATTTTGGCCTTATAATTTTTGAACAATTGATGAAAAAAATCCGTGGTGATTATGAGCTGATAGAGCATCAAATTATCTTCAATTTTATTTTCAATATTTATATAACCCCTCGATGAGCTAGCTTTTTAAATCTTATTTCACTCGAAGCACTGAGGGTGCCCTAAATTCATATATTTCTTGATGATTATCACTCATGTGCTGAAATCCACAAGATGATCCAAATTAATTTATTACAAGGTATATAGGGAAAAGTTTGGAACACAATTTTCAACTCCACAGCTCTTTTAAGGATAATTAGAGGATTAACCTATGAGAAGTCCTCACCCCTACCCCCTGTGCTGAAGTGGTGGGGGTGGTTTGAAAGTACCATTTTTCGCATATCTCACGGAAACTATGCATGTTATGAACATTTGTATTCTCTACAAAATTACCAACAAGTTTTGTCCCTTACATTTTTTCCATATCTCTCATAGTTTCTGAGATATCCGCCCTTGAAGATGAGACATATAAAAAAAAAAAATCCGCCTTCAATTTTTTCATCTTTTTGGTCTTATAATTTTTGAACGATTGATGAAAAAAACCCGTGGTGATTATGAGCTGATAGAGCATCAAATTATCTTCAATTTTATGAATATTTTCACTATTTTACGCATTTCCCTACGACTGTTGCAGCAATTTTAGTGTTAAGAGTGAAATTTTCTGTTCAGCAACAATAGATAAGTTGACAATGAAATTTGAAGGGAATGTTTGGAACACAATTTTCGACTTTGCAGCTTTGTTGAGACTAGTTTTGAGGTGAGCATATCAAAAATCCCAACCCCTTCATCATGTGCTAAAGGGATGAGGGTGGTTTGAAAGTTGCATTTTCCACTTATTACTTACATGCTTATATCTTGGAAACAATGTGTTATATTGACATAATCAACGGCATAAAAATGTAGCTCAATAAATTTCCTACAAGTTTTGTCGGATAAAGGTTTTCGATAAATCATTTATTCTCGAGATATTCATGTTCTAAAGTGATGCATTTTCGAAAAACCAGTTTTGCTTCCATTTTTACGCTCTCTAAAGTCTTATAACTCTCCAACAATTGATGAAACAAGAATGTGCTGAATACGAGATTTTAGAGCATTAAATTATCTTCCATTTCATGTATAATTCGACTATTTCACGCATTCCCATACGACTGTTGCAGCTGTTTTAGTTTCGAGTGTCTTTGTTTGGTAGGAAGTTTAGAAACAACCCCTGTGTTTATTACCGCAGACGTTCCAATAGGTACTCAATATGAATGTTCATACCGAAGCACTCTGCCAATTTATGATGACTTAATAGAAGTGTGATATTCAAATAAATTCACTTGTTGCAAATCTTGAGATTTGACACTCAAAACTAAAACTACTGCAACAGTCGTATGGGAATGCGTGAAATGGTCGAATTATACATGAAATGAAAGATAATTTAATGCTCTACAATCTCGTAATCAGCACATTCTTGTTTCATCAATTGTTGGAAAGTTATAAAACTTGAAAGAGCGAAAAAATGGAAGAAAAAGTGGTTTTTCGAAAATGCATCACTTTAGAACATAAATATCTAGAAAAGTATCGGATTTATCGAAAAACTCTACTGAACAAAACTTGTAGGAAATTTATTATGCTTCATTTGTATGTAGTTGATTATGACAATTGAACACATTGTTTCCAAGATATAAGCATGTAAGTAATAAGTGGAAAATGCAACTTTTAAACCACCCTCATCGCAACAGATAACAGATATTTCGTTCCCTCTCATTCAACAGATATTCCGTAGGGTTATACAGTTCAATTCACTTCAAATTATACATCTAGTTATTCAGTTTCTCGAGCTAAATTCAATAGTGAAATTATATTTTTGATTAACTCACACTCTTTTTATTTATCTTGAAAAAAACATTCCTGATTCTTCAGTCTACCTTCTCGCCTGTAAAAGTGTAAATCCACCTAACGGTACACGATGGTTCGACCGAACAGAGGCACGCCAAAGAATGAGGTCAATGCTCCGAAGCCAGGGCCAGCTATTTCTGGATCACTGTCTGAAGAGACCCTCCGAATTATTCGACAGCAAATCGAGGATTCTGTGCATCATGCTGTTTCTATGGCTGTGAAGTCTATTTTTATGGAACTTCAGGCATTAAAGGAGGAGAACAAACAGCTGCACGATAGAATTCGTGAGCTAGAGGTGTCTTGTCACCTGAAGGTCGACGACCTCGAGCAATACGGGCGCCGACATTCAATAAGTATTTTTGGGATCCCGGAGAGCGACAAAGAAGACACGGACCGGCTGGCGCTTGATGTCTTCAACAAGAAGCTGAACGTGCCCGTGACTCTGGCAGATGTCAACCGCTCGCATCGCGTTGGAAGGCGTCAACCACCTCAACAAGGGCAAGCGAAACCTAAGGACCGACCCATCATAGTTCGACTCTGCAGCTACCGGACCAGGAAGATGATCTTCGACGCTAAGAGGAAGCTGAAGGGTTCCGGCGTCACCATTCGCGAGGATCTGACTGCGGAGTGTCTCAAGATCCTCAACGCTGCGGCCGACCGTCATGGGCATAGGAATGTCTAGTCATCGGACGGGAGGATCAAGATCTTTATCGGCAAAGGAGGATCCAAGAGGGTCCACACAGTCGAGAGGATGACCGACCTTCAAAAAAAAAAGTAAATTAAATCATTTCAGGATTCGATGACTAAGGTGCCCTTCACTACAATAATAGGAAATTCGTATTAATAGATTTCACAGTAGATATACCTTGGCATTTTTCAAGAGCTGGCTTTCTGTTCTATAAATGAATCTTTCCACTGCTATTTATGATTATATATGGGGTAATCATTTCAAACTAAGGAGATCCACATTTGTTAATACTGATTAATAATTTATCTTGATATTAATTCCCAAAACTACGTTCAATGCATCAACTACTATACTCCAGAGGGTACTTAGAGAATCATTATCTCTATTCTTACTAATAATTATTACATCTCTTACCAAAATTATTTCCATAATTAATAATTTTCGAAATGCTGAATTTCAAATAAATTGGATGATTAACATACGTTATAGATATGGATGTAATCTATAGGTAAAGATAATAATCTCTTCTATATTAAGTGTACATAATGATATCTTCTACTGTTGCCACAGCTCGAACAATAGAAGCTAATGTGTGAAGAATTATTGATAGAACAGAGGGGTGGGTAGTCTGTTCATATGCTTATATAGGGGCTGTGTTCATTTAACGTTATCTTAGACATTCATCACTAAAATATTACAATACTCAATTTACTACTTTTATCGTTATTGCAACTCCCAATAGTTAATTATACTTCTAATACTATATAATATTTTTCACACTTCACCGTTCAATCCTATTTAAAACTCATCTAAAAAATAATCTAGCACTTTCTCCATCGTCTCCTCTACTTCTTATTTTTCTTTCTCATTTTTCTTCTTGATCTTATATTTATAATGATTACTTGAATATTGTTTGTTTGCGATGATGATTATTACTCTTTTCTATCTTCTTCTTCTTCTTCTTCTTCTTCTTCTTCTTCTTCTTCTTCTTCTTCTTCTTCTTCTTCTTCTTCTTCTTCTTCTTCTTCTTTTCTTCTTCTTCTTCTTCTTCTTCTTCTTCTTCTCTTCTTCTTCTTCTTCTTCTTCTTCTTCTACTTCTTCTTCTCTTTCTTTTTCCTTTCTTCTTCTTCCTCTCTCCTTGATTAATTCAAGATCACAATATGATGTTCTATTTCTTATTCTATAGTTCAGTTTCATAAGTTCTTCTCAATTTGTGCACATTCCTTCTTTCTCTTCTTTTCTTCCCTATTATTATCATTATTTTCTCTGTGATTTTTCCACTAGCTATCCAGCATGTTCAAATGTTTATTTCTCTTTCTATATCTATTTATCTTTCTGCCTTTTCTCTTTCTATCTGATTACCTTCTACTAATATCCATATATTATATTATAATATCCATATATTTATCCATATAATATTCAATTCTTTCCCACATTAAATCGTACTATTCCTCTTCAATTTTATGCGAATATTATTCATTATCAGTTGTATTATGTATCTTTTCTCTATTGATAACTTTCTTCAAAGATTTTTCGTTTTTCTGCTGGCTTTTTCTTCTCTTTTTCAGTTTTTACTGGATCCCATTTCGCTCTATCTCCACCATGAACACGATCTTCCACTACTGGATTCCAACTCTCTCTATCTCCACTTGGACTCGATTTTCCACCACTGGATTCCATCTCTCTCTGTCTCCACTTGGACTCGATCTTCCACTACTGGATTCCTTCTCGCTCTACCACCACTTGGACCCGATTCTTCCACTACTGGATACCTACTCGCTCTATCTCCACTTGGACCAGATCTCCCACTACCAGTTCTTCCTCAATCTTCATCTTATTCACCATTAGGATTATTCATCACCGGAACTCCACACATCTACATCTTATTGTGTTTAGTGAATTTTTTGAACTAGTGCTTTAAATAGTGAAGGGAGCCGAACTGTCAAGGCATACTGAATGCACTCGAATCAAGAGACTTTTTCATTTAGGTTAAGTTTTATCAGTTTCATCCCCATTTTCCCCGTCATGTGTCGTTCTGAGGTCGGTTCACGATTGGTCTGCTGCTTCCATGATGCCTCTCACTGACACGTCAGCTCGCTCGCCCTCAAGTAGGTATGATTATTTCAATAATAGTAATAATGACACAGGTATGTTTGTAGCAAATAAGCTCCACTCTTTCAAAAAACTTTTCAAGGCTGCTCACCTTAACGTACAATCCCTCAGTTGCCACATTGATGAACTCAGAGCAATCTTCCGTTTTCAGGACTTCAATATAATCGGAATTTCCGAATCATTTTTGAAGCCTAGTATTTCATCAAATTTTGTTGCATTGCCTGGATATAATCTTTTCCGGAATGATAGATTAAATAAAGCTTGTGGGGGTGTAGCAATTTATGTGAAAGATGGTATCAAAACAAAAGTTTTAATCACATCTAAACAAGAGTATTGTTCCAGACCAGAGTTTATGCTACTTGAATTATCCTTATCTAGTACTGATAAATTACTCGTTGGTATCTGTTATCACCCACCAAAAAAAGGTCATTTCACAGATTTCGAAAATGCCTTGCTTTCTCTTATGCCTTGTTATAACCGTATACTAGTTATGGGGGATATGAACACCAACTTGAACATGACAAATCGTAACTATGACTACTTTCAACTGACTACAATTTTCCAATGCCTAAACATGACTATTTTACCTCTCGATCCAACTCATCATACTAATGAATCAGACACACTCATTGACCTTCTCATTGTTAGTGATCCCAATGAGGTTGTTCAAGCACGCCAAATCTCAGTCCCAGCTATTTCTAGACATGATTTGATCTACTGTGTACTTTCCCATAAGATACCCAAGCCAGAACAGAAAATTATCACTTATAGAGACTTCAAAAACTTTGATGAAGCCGCCTTCCTGACTGATGTAGCTCAGACTCCATGGCATCAAATTGAAGCATTACCCTCAGTTGATGACATGGTCAAGACTTTCGAGAATTGGACTTTGACTTTGTATGACAAACATGCACCTTATGTGACAAGGAGGATTAATAGAAAACGACGAGTACCGTGGATGACTGAAGACATACTTAAGATGATGGGACGTAGAGACAAAGCACATATTAAATTATAAAGACATTTGACTTGGACAGTTTGATAGAGTATAGGAGCCTTAGAAATAGGGTTAAACAGGAATTACGGAACTCTAAGATTAGGTACTTGAATTCGTTTATGACAAACAATAGACAAGACTCTAAATCACTTTGGCAGGGAATAAAAGAATTCGGGCTTGGCAAACAGAAATCGAATCCACAAATTGACTTACCATTGAATAATATAAAAGACCATTTCGTTTCACACTCTAACCAACGCGACGAAGTTGTCATTGCTAATCATATCGATGATCTTGAAGAGCAGGTTACAAACTTAGATTTACCAATCACTGATCAATTTCATTTTCATCCAATCTCAGAAGAAGACACTTTCAGAGCAATACAACGTATTCATAGTAATGCTACGGGTGTAGACAAAATTCCTATTAAATTTATCAAGAAGATGTTATTTGCTGTTTTACCAACCATTACATACATTTTCAACAAGTCACTCGAAGAAGGCATTTTCCCTGAAAACTGGAAGTTTGCTCTGGTTCGCCCTCTAAATAAAGTTCCATCTCCCAATAAAGTTGAGGATTTTAGACCAATCAGTATTTTACCTGCATTGTCCAAAGTGCTAGAAAGACTCATTCATGCTCAAGTTGTAAAATTTCTAGACAACAATAGTAAGCTTCATAACTTTCAATCAGGCTTTAGAAAATTCCATTCAACTGAGACAGCTCTGCTTCGTGTCACTGATGATATAAGGTTAGCTATGGACCAAAGAAAATGCACCATCCTCACCCTATTTGATTTTTCTAAAGCATTCGATACTGTTGATCATACAGTCCTTCTGAATAAGTTGGCTACTCTTGGTTTCAGTCACAACTCGTTAGTTTGGTTTAAATCCTATCTATTAGGTAGGAAACAATGTGTATCTGTCGGTGACAAAAAGTCAACTTGAAAATACTTTATGCATGGAGTACCACAAGGTTCAATTTTAGGCCCTCTCCTCTTCACTTTGTATGCTAATGACCTTTCTTCCATTATCAAATTCTCCAGTTTCCATACTTATGCAGACGACCTTCAAATCTATTTAAGCTGTCCCATAACAAAAATTAATGAAACAGTTGGAATAATGAATCAGGATATCAATTCGATAGTGGAATGGACAAAGAAAAATGGCCTTAAGCTTAATCCCATCAAAACACAACCCATTATAATTGGATATTCTCATCTTATAAACAATATTGACCTTGAATCGATTCACAAAATTAGTGTAGACGGTAATGACATTCCTTACTGTGGCTCAGTTGAAAATTTAGGCATTATTATGAATAATACTCTTGACTGGTCAGAACAAGTGAACAAAACTTGTAAAAAGGTATTCTCAGCCATGCATGCATTGAAGAAAATGCACGATATCCTCCCTAGAAACATTAAATTATTATTGGTTCAATCTCTCATCTTCCCACATTTAATGAATTCTGTTCTTAACGATATGCAAGTCACTCTGAATGATAAACTACAGCGTTGCCAAAATTATTGTCTACGTTTTGTCTACTCTCTCCAACGCCATGATCATATCACTCCAGCCCACATTGCTAGTTCAACATTAAAGCTTCCCGATCAGAGGCTTTTTCGAATAGTCAAGCTTGTTAGAGATATCTTGAAATACGGTAATCCGAACTATCTTAAAGATGATTTCAAATTTGTCTCTGAAGGTAGGAGGATAGATGCTTCACATACTAGAACCGGAGAAAGTACTTTAAGGATACCCAATCATCGAACTACTATTTTCACAAAATCCTTCTTAGTCAGTGCCTGTCGTGCATGGAATACACTTCCTGTTTCTATCAGGTCTATCGAGAGCCGAGCGAGCTTCATCCTGACTTCAAAAAAACATATTTTGGAACAAATGACTGAAACTGTCCGGCCCTAGAACGATCACATGACAACCATCCCTCACCCATTCCACCAATATAAACCTTTAAACCATGTTATAGAACGAATTTATATATATATATATATATATATATATATATATATATATATATATATATATATATATATATACTATATAAACTCATGTTATTTCAATTATCCACTGCATACTGCTGTATATTACTGAAAGTTGATAACCTTGATCTACTTTCAGCCTACTTCATTTTATTAATCAATTATTTGATCTTATCTACCTTTATAATTATTTTACTTTATCAATTTTCTGTTTTTTTTCTCTTTAATATTCATATTGATTAAAACTTTTACAATATTTTCATTAATAAATAAATCCTTAGTTTAAATAACGAAATTAACGTTTTGGTAGAGAGTTAGTGGGGAGGATATTTTTAATATTCTTTTCGAAGAATAGACATTGATATGTCCAAAGCTCCGCCAATTTATGTAGATGCATAACAATATGATTATTATCCATAGTTATTATATTACAAGTTGCTTTTCCATATCATATACAGTTCAATAATTATTTTCTTAGTCCATATTATGTAAATTCATCTATAATTTTGCTGAATTGTAAGCTATTGTATATAAGTGTATAAGCCAGTATATATTGTAATCTACATAAATAAAGTACTCAATCAATCAATCAATCCCTTTAGCACATGATGAAGGGGTTGGGATTTTTGATATGCTCACCTCCAAACTAGTCTCAACAAAGCTGCAAAGTCGAAAATTGTGTTCCAAACATTCCCTTCAAACTCCATTGTCAACTGATCTATTGTTGCTGAACAGAAAATTCCACTCTCAACACTAAAATTGCTGCAACAGTCGTAGGGAAATGCGTAAAATAGTGAAAATATACATCAAATTGAAGATGATTTCTTGCTCTATCAGCTCATAATCACCACGGGTTTTTTTCATCAATCGTTCAAAAATTATAAGACCAAAAAGATGAAAAAATTGAAGGCGGAATTTTTTTTTAAATGTCTCATCTTCAAGGGCGGATATCTCAGAAACTATGAGAGATATGGAAAAAATGTAAGGGACAAAACTTGTTGGTAATTTTGTAGAGAATACAAATGTTCATAACATGCATAGTTTCCGTGAGATATGCGAAAAATGGTACTTTCAAACCACCCCCACCACTTCAGCACAGGGGGTAGGGGTGAGGACTTTTCATAGGTTAATCCTCTAATTATCCTTAAAAGAGCTGTGGAGTTGAAAATTGTGTTCCAAACTTTTCCCTATATACCTTGTAATAAATTAATTTGGATCATCTTGTAGATTTCAGCACATGAGTGATAATTATCAAGAAATATATGAATTTAGGGCACCCTCAGTGCTTCGAGTGAAATAAGATTTAAAAAGCTAGCTCATCGAGGGGTTATATAAATATTGAAATTATATAAAACTTGCACAATTCTTAAAAAGTACAAAAACGTATTCTATTAATTAAGAACTATATCAGATTTACATGTCTAAGGATGCACAGATGAAAGAAATATTTGAATTTAATGTTGTAATATAAATATGCTCACTCAATCATTGATTTATTAGCAAATTATAAAGATATAAATGTAGCTCATGTTCATTGGATAAATTGATTTATCTAATTCCACCAGAGGCCGAACCTTTAGCCCTGAGATATATACTGAGATATATCTATATATATTAATATATTTGAGATTTACAATTTATCACTTGATTATTTTTATTAATTTGGAAAGAAGAGATTTTTGAGATTTTAAATCGACAAGCAGCAGCAAGTCGATAACTGAGCTACATATAATCTAAATGCATATATATAGTTGATGATTTAAGAAGCACATGGTAACGTTTCGTGCTAAAGAACTGAAACCTAATTTTGAGCTAATCTGTGATACTTTCTTTTTTGATATATTATATTTTGTTCTTATTTTTACTATTTTTGCTTGTTGCTCTATATATCTATATTTGTTTATTCGTTGATTTTTGTGTAATATATATATATATATATATATATATATATATATATATATATATATATATATATATATTTATGGTGTAGCCTTTATTTGTTTTCCTACTTCCATGCATGACCAATCTCATTTTTATTTATCTAGTTGCCAGTATTGAAATATTAATAAGATTACCATCCGAATTTATTCTTCACCGAATAAGTTGGTTAAGAAGGCGATATACAGCATTGATAGTCAAATCTTTGGAAATAATACGTTCCAGACATTTATATAAGTTATCCAATATCATTAAATACGATTTGAAGAATCTCAAAATCATAGCATTAAGTTGCAGCAGCGCAAATTCTCGCATCTGTATTTGCGGAATTCGACAAGTCAGTCACAGAAATTGCGAACTGTTGGAGCAGCCGACGTCAGTAACCGGCAAGACCAGAGAATTGCGGGAGCTCCTGGGCGAGCCAGTAAGAATTCGGTATAATATATATTCTAAGAACCACAATAAGGGTTATATAATTGATTACTCATGCTCTATCGACTGCAGCCAAGCAGGACAACCCGTTATTGGAAAAAAATAACGTGACAACCTTTATTTGAGCATTCGTTGCCTGGACTATATGACCAAATATTTGATTACAAAGGAAATACAACTCTAAAGCTGCGTTTACACCAGAGTTTTTAACGAGATGTTAATAACTTAATCTTTATAGATTCTATTAGATTGAACATAACTTATCATACACATGATGAACATATGTGTGTCAAGTTCCGTCATTCTAATTTTCTCATCTGGCTGAGTTTGACTGATTGTCTTGGGGTAGTACTTGAATGGAAGTGGAATAGGAGATATCTTTGTTGAATCTGAAATATTTGGAGAGAATACTGTTGGAAATCTATTGAGGGGAGATCAGTTTAATTAAGGTGTGAGAGCAAGCAATCAATTCAATGAAACAACTACAAGAAGGACTCATGAACGGTTAAAATATGAGAGATTGTCAAAGAATATTTGAAAGGAGTCAGGAGCTATTTGTGGAGTTTTTCTTAGAATCACAATGCAAAATCAATGACTACTTGAAATTTATGACTGATTTATGACTGATGTAACTATGTAACATAGTTTAGATTATCTTAAATTTTATTCATGCTCATAAGGAAGGACTCTGGTATTGCACATAGAAACTGTTCGAGAAAAGATCCCATACTTTTTCCATTCAATCACACATACTATGTTATATCTGATAACTGTGTTATATCTAGAAAATATGAAAACACCCACAGAAGTAGAATATCATTTCCAATAAGGAAACATTAACTCTTTACAGTCAATACATTGACTCTGTTAAAATGAAACCTTGAAATTTTAATAATGTGACAACCGATCATGCTTTGGAGCAAACCCTCATTCGATCATCCAAAACTGAGTGATTGAAATAGCTAGTTCTTCGAAGGCTTTCCTAAAATGGCTGCTACTATATAAATAAATCTTCCATCAAAGATATTCTGTTCAAGTATGTTGACATCATCATGGAGATCACTGGAGATTGTGAAGAAAGTCATACTTTACGAAGGAAGTAAAACAAGAATAATGAGAGATGAGAATGATTTCCAGAAGCAAAACCTTCTCACGAGAACATAACATTTTTCTTCAAGACTCTGATGAACAACAGAATCTGCATAATGTTATCAATGGTCTGGAAGCAAGTGAAGAAGTGTGTGATTCTCTTTTGAACGTACAGTAGAACGCCGATAATTCGGACGTCAAAAATACGGACCGTCAATAATCCTAATTCGTCTCTGGCAAGATATAAAATTGTCGTACCTTCTGTCCTCGGCGCTAAGCTACTTACTTTAGAGCGGGCGACGGGAGAATGGCGCGAAGCGAGGAGAAAGGGAGTGTAATAATTGAAATCATTGAATACTGTATACGGTATGCATTTTTAACAGCTTTGTTTCTTGAATATTGCGTGCTGGCCGTTTTTTAACGTAATTTAGATGATCCGGATAATTTGATAATCCGGATGGGGCCCGGTCCCAATTGATCCGGATTATTGACGTTCTACTGTAGAAAGAAATAGTTATTCGGTCTCCAACGATTTTTATCTGAACATAGTTGTGGCAAATTGTAAAAGTGTATTCTCACATATAAAAAGAAAAAGAGTTCTGTCATTCTCCACGATGCAATCAATCAAAAATCCTAGTCTTAGTTCATTCTAGGACAAAAATATCTGATCTCTGTATTTTTACTAGGTAGCTGTTTAAAGATAAATCAGCATTGAAGTTTTAGTGCAGCATGCATTTCTACAATAAACGCAATCTCTGTCAACATCTGATGGATATTTGAAAAAAACGCTTAATCTCACCTGGCCCATGAAATTGTAAGTGAAACTAGTTGTGGATTTGACTAAATCCCTAAATATCGTTGACAAATTCGCATAATGATGATATGGCTCTCCTGAATTCAACTCCTACTTCACTTTTCAAAACTTCAATACGCTGAAAGATTATGAAAACTTTGTGATGAGAAGAGTTATGAGAATTCTCAATGAAGATGGAGTTATACAGGTGGACATAGCTTTACATGTCTATGGTCTAAATACAAAGGTAGTGAACATACTAGAAGCAGCAGAGTAAAAGAATCACACCAATAATATGCTCTCCAAACCATTGAGACTTGATTTCTAAATCTGTGGCAGAGATTTATTTATGTGACATGCAAGAATCTATGAAGGAATAATCCATACGTTAGCTACGTGAAGGAATACATTCATTCATTCATTTGTGGATAAAATTACGAATCATATAGATATGTTTGAGAAAGAATAACAGGCATGGCCCAAAACTATTCTATTCCCAAATTTTGATACTGAATAACTTGTTACCATTTCAAAACAGTCTGAACAGTCTGAATACCATAATGGATGAATCAATCAAAAGTTAGTGGAATATCATTATAATAATACTGTTAGAAATAATTTGAATGAATATTTAAATTTTCATTTCATTTTGATTTGACACATATCTATTATTATATTGGATATAATTTCTCGAAATTTCACGACAAACTGAAGATTCACGAAAGATTAAAAATTTCATACAAAACATAATAATTATTATGATAATGAATGAATGAATGACGAATCCCATTTCCATCATAAAGAATTAAGAAATTCCACAAACATTTCTTGGAAATTAACTGACCACTATATCAAGTAAGCGTGGCCAGTGTGTAATTAATAATATAATTTAGCCTGCAGCGCATCACAATAAATTAATTTGAAATAAAAACAATAAAACATGAACACATATGAATATTATCATTATTCTATCTTAATATATTTCTTGAAACTCAAGTTTCGTTTATTTCAAAAAGTCATTTCTCAGTTTCCTTGCTGAATGAGATGAAGTTTGTAATTTTGACCATCATTTGTATATTATGATGAGAATTATCAATTATAGAGGCTTGAGAGTTGAAAAATCGTGTTCAGCGACCGAAAATACATAAGATAGCGTTCCTGAAATACATAATTTGAATGCATAGACTAGTGTAGGAGCGATGCAATTATAGTACGCGCATTAATCATGGGGGAGGACCGCGCCGCAACGTAACAGTGCTATTTATCCCCCTCCCACCACCACATCCATGATCGGACATGACCACCCCCAAACTATATATATCATTGGATTTAGGAAGAAACGGCCTACAACGTTTATTGGGAATTTTTTCCTCCAAGTCGGCTAATGACTTGAATGTTCGAGAAATGACAAAAAGTCCATAATAAAAAAATACATTTTTCGAGATATTTTATTTTTTTACGGAAAACTATGCGGTTTATCGCCAAAATGTAGAGAACCACATTGAAAGCCAGTTATGTGTACATAATATTGAGAAATAATTAAAAGCTGTACTATGAATAGTAACTGCAGGACAGGCGATTTTATAAGCGCGCGTTTTTCACAACTTACTCCCCTCCCCCAAAGCTGTCGACCACCCTGGGACGAGACGACATCGAGTTTCATATACACTAAAGACCTCCTAACAATAATTCGAAGTCAAATTCTCTGCCTCTCTCATGTATGCTCAATGTAAGCCAGCGCCTGTACTATACTGACTGTAATCATTCTTGCTCTCCAATCTTCATAGCCAGATGTCATCCGAAAAATACCTGTCTGCCCAAGAAATGACCCTTGTTGTACGACTCTATGTCATACAAGGAAATCATATATAACTATTATTTCATCATTTCATCATTGTTCCATCTTTAATCAATAATCGTGGATATCTTAATATGGAGAATTAAGAACTTATGGAGAATTAGAACCCCTTTTTTAATGTACAGAGCTTTTCTACTCACTTTTAAACGGTAATAAATTATTAGTTCAACTGAAAGAGGTCAGCCATTTAAAAGGCTTGAGTGGGTAAATCACTTTTTTTTACTCCAATCAATGTATTCTGTTGGTGCAAGAAGTGATATTCTAGCTCAATTAGAGGAAACTGCTTTGTTAAGCGCTCAACAATAGTCACATTGACAAGTATAGAATTGGGAAATGATTCAAACACTGAAATCTTCCACTTAATAAATGAATAGGAATATTGGGTGAGGATAGTAAAACTATACTTGAAGTGAATGATGAATAGGGAGTACAATAAAATGAATACAACCACATCCACATTCCTTTGAAATGCACTGTATTTGGAAGTCTAAACCAAGGATCAGACACTTTCTGCATCTGATATTATCACGAATGAAAACACATCTGAAGTCTGATGCTGCTATGCTAAAAAAATTCACAGTCATACTTCTTAAAAAAAAAATAGATGAATAAATATTTTCAAGAAAATTTGACGTGAACCGCTGCCTCATTGGTCTGAATGAATGGGTGATAATGACTTTTATCATTATTATTTAAAGCCAAATACATGTGAGTTCTTTCTCAATACATCATACAATATAACAAATTATTATTTTTTCTTTCTGGGTAATTTTGTTTAACCATATCATGCGTGATGAATTAAGCGCTGTTCTTTTGAAATGACATGATCCGCAATAATAAGCCAGAATGAATGATATTCGTTATCAGTTCTGTAGCTGACCAAACACTGTTTATGATGTACTCTTCACTGCAGAGAAGCCATCTTTTCTTGATTTCAATTCACGAATATGATATCAAGTTTATGCTTCGCATGTTATCCACTTCTTGCTCTTGAATCTGGTTTCAGACTGATGAAAAAGCAGTAACGATTCAAATGAGAACAAGTAGATGTTTGAGTAGTAACAAGAGTAGTATCTTTTTAATTCTAAAGCATGTTGATACTCTTTCATGTGCTAATGATAACCAGCCTATTAGATTATATATTCTCTCAAAAAACCTACAAATCCTCATCCTCAATGCGATAGAAAGGCATTTTAATCTCAAGATTTCGTTTTTATGACTATGCAAAGTTGAAAAGATCGCAGCAGATTTTTGAACTATTGGATCGAATCCAGATTCTGAATTACCTGGACCTATAAATGATTATGGAGAAGATAGTGAGTCAATTACAGTAGCCTGCCGTTTCAAGAATCCTGATGAAAATTGTCCAAATAAAAGTTCGAGGACACTATCTACCCACTCGCAAGGCCACAACATATGCTATATTATCTAGGTTTGAAAAAATATGTCACTCATAAGATCGTAAAGCCTTATGGATTTGAATGGTCTAGAATTTGAATGTAAGCTAATAGGAAGATGGGCGTGCAACTGTTGAAACTAGTGGGCTTAACTAGTTTTTATTATGATTCAGGTGAGTTTATTCGACCAGGCACATGAAACCAATGATTCAATTGTTAATAGAAACATTGTAAAGCGTTTGACTAATGCATTCTAGTAAGTCGGCTGTGGAAAATATAGTAAAGCATTCTAATAAAAAGGATTTTAGTAGTTTTATTTGAAGGAGTATAATTTGAGAAAATTACAATAGCACGAACTATATACACAATATCTGTATATAACAATACTGGAGAACCAGATTGACCCAGATCCCAAATTTAGAAATGATGAAAAAGTATATTTTTGAACAATTCTCTATTTATTTTATTAGTTACAGTAGCAAAGACTTGAAAAAGGCAAGTTCATCAATACCCTAGTAGAATTAATGGCAAAATAAAATAAATTAAACAAGAGTTACAGAGTTGGTAATCCAGATTATTGATTGCCTCGAGTTTTCGAATTTCAATTAATATCCTGTATGGTAGAAGATTGATTATTCTCGGGAACTTCAAGAAAAATCGCGTATGATATAAGAGATGACAGTAGAATATTGATAGGAAATTGAATTTTCAACCGTACTCGTTTATCAAGCTGCATGTGAAATGTCAGAGAAACATGAATTTGAGGATTGGATTCACCAAACATGAAGCAATGGAAAAAAGAGAAGAATTTGGAATGAAGTAGTTCGTAGTGCCTTAAAAGGAATATGTGGGCTGCGACCTTACCAAACAACGCTAAAAAGAAGTTGCTGATTTACAATTGGAGAAGATACCATTTATCAACAATGACAGCCAACCACATCCAACGAACTTGAAAAATGCGATCGCTGATTTCAAGTTTTATGGCCTGTCTCAAGGTGATCAAATGATAATAAAAGGATCGATATCATACTTCTCGAGATTCTAAAATTAGACTATCAGAAACTTTATAGACTGTTGGAAAAACACCTTTTTGGAAACCAAACACAACAGTGATTGCAATATTTAATTTCAAGTGAACTTCTTGCAATCTGCACAGCTATATTAATTATCGGTACTTGAAAATTGTTCAATTCATTCCGGATAATATATGTTGAGTTTATCGACACCGAAAGAACGTCGTTAAGTGGCACCACAGAGGATTATTATAAGTTTACTTCTGAGTTTGAATTTATTTATTTGTTTGTCGTGAAAATAAAGTTTAGAAAGTGAAAGAAGTTCAATACTAATCCTATATATACGCATCTTATTGCCACTGCTATTGGGCTCTAACTAGGTGTGTAACAAGGTCAAACAAAAATGCCAGCCCAAGTGATAAAAAATGCAGCACTTTTTCCAAGTCCAGTCTCAGTCAAATCAAATCAAATCATTCATTTATCATTAATAATAATATCAAAAGATAAAAACTTGGAAATTATAATAGTCAATAGATATTTATCAGCAAAGTAAGTAGAAAAGACTTGGAATGAAAGGATCTAGGGATGAAACACCATTATCTTTTTTGATGCTGAATGAATCTAGCAAGTAGCAAGAATTTAAAAGCGAGCGTTCGAAGCAAAACGAGATGCAAAAAAAGCATTTCAAGGAACAATTGAATTAAACACTGCACTAACTTCAGGGAACTTTGTTTACGTCCAAGTCGAAATCGAATGAATGTTCGAAGGAATCTCCTGAGAAGCCCATTGTTTCAGAATCGAACAGTCATTATTTCTCTGAAAGTATTAGAGTGGGGAGTTTGGTTAGGAATACTAACCATCCAAGAACCAAGATCCAAGATGAAAATAAAGGCATTGTGAATGTTGACTTTTCTGTTAATAGTTATTTAAAAAGTCAAACTTTACGAAGATGCATATCAAATTCTAAGGAACTATTTCTAGGAGAAGATTATTAGAAAATAAAAAGTAATATTGTTTCATTTCAATAGCAGCAAGAGAACAAGGAACGAGCAGTTACATTTTCGAGTATAATATCAGGAAAGGAAAAATTAGCTCATTAGTATTTAGACTAGATAGCTATGGTATTGACAATCTGAAGATTGATATTGTTTGATATAATAATCATAATCAACATTCTAGTTGAACCAAGACTGGAAAATCTAGCTTGAGATGATTGAAGGAAAAGATTCTTCGTGAAGAGAAGAGGTTTCTCTTAGATGCTTGGAGAAAATAGCTTATGAAAGATGCACTTAAGTACAGGGTGGCACAACCTGGTTCTCTCCACCAACACAAAAAGATAAATATAGAGAGCAAGCTAAAATATGTATTACAAAACTATTGATAAATTCATAGCTACTTTTATCATAAGGGAATATCAAGAGACAGTCATAACTTCTCCAATGAGGATTTCAAAACGAATCTATTACTTTTTCTAAAATAGTGCTTTATCTACATTCAATTGAATTGATTTGAGCCTACATTTATGAAGATCATGCTGTATTGCATTAACCGGATCAACTACATAGTTTGAATCATTCCTGATATTATCACACAGCTGGTCCAGTTGATCTTAGTTGAAGCAGCCAGCATGAAAATAAAGAGCATGAGATAAAGAAGGTTCAACATTAGAGGAAGGTGATTGCAGAGTTATGAAACTATGCAGCTCCTAATAAAGCCATTAAGACGAATGTCATCATGATGAATTCATCAATGCGAAGGTTCAGAGTGATTTCTAGTCAATTATATAACACAAAGATGATAGGAATCTTGCAAAAACCTGTGATAGACTTGAAGATGAGAGTGAATTCACGAGAAAAACTGATGATGAACTTATCGACGAGTAAGGAATTTATGGATCTACCGGATAATATTTCAACGTCAAACAAATCAGTGTTTAAAAGATCATTAATATGGATGAAGGGTGAAGATACTAGAGCAGTGAGGATGCTTCAATGGACGACATTTGGATCTAAATGTCAGGGCTAAGGTCCGTCCGACACAACCAGATCTACTGCCAACGGGTTTCGTATGCTTCTTCTCTGATGTTCGCATTATAATGGCAATAAGTTTTCACAAAAAAGAATCACTCTAGTTGGTTCCAGCTAATCAGATGACATACACATTCACCCGCAAATTCTTTCCAGTTTTCCAACATCTAGCTACATTATCATTCTATTTTTTTGAGCTTTTTAGTCGTTCAATCTTTTTGTAACTCCGATTCTCATTTTTCTTTTTTTTTCCATGATCTACATGCAAATAATCAGCCGCTTCTTGCTCTACTACTAACCTCTCATTTTCCTTCTTATACGATTTTGTTCAATGTTTCCTTATTTTCTTCTATCTCCTTTTCCTCCGTACACTCCTGCTTCTCCTACTTGATTTTTCTTCTTTCTCTTTGGTCACAATTTTCTGATCAGAGATCATATCATTATTCTTCTTTTCAATCTTATTCTCCTCCTAGTTCACTTTCCTTCTTTTACTGCCTTGTTTCGTTCTGTGCTGTTCTTGGATTTATCTCTATCCCTTCCTCATTTCCATTTTTCCATTTAAATTCTTCTCATCTCCTCTTACTTCCTCTGTTTCTTTCACCCTGCATTATACTTCTCATTCAACCCCTTATCCATGGCAATCATACAATCTTACCTCTTCTCACTCTTCATACTCTCCTTCTCTTCTTTTTCTCTTTTCTTCTTTTTTCTCCCTTCTTCCCCTCTTTCTCTTAACTCTCTTATCCTTCACACTAATCCTCTTTTTCTTCACACTATTTTCATTTCTTACCCCTTATTCCAAGCTCAATCCATCTTAAACCCCTTTCCCTCCTTCTCAAAATGCATGCACTTCTTCCAACTTCTATCTGGTTTCTTGTACTGCTATTTTTCTTCACCATCCTTTTTCATCATCTCCCAGAATCATTACCCCTTACCACTTCTAATCGCATCTTTTCATATTTTTTGTATTATAATTTTTATCATTTCCTTCTCATTCTCAATCCCATCATCCTCGAAGTCTTTATCTTCAACCTCCATTCTCTACTCCCATCTTCTATAATATTATCTGCTACTTTATCTGAAACACCATAGGTTCCTTCTAAATCTAATTTGTCGCTGATGAACTTCTCTTTCTTCCCTCCTTTCCCTTTCCCACATCATACTCAACTTCTTCATCTTTAATCTTTCACTTCTCCCATATTCTCTCCTCATACTCATTTTCCCCATTTCCACTTTATTTTCATTATCTTCGAGGAATCTCATCCCTCCTTTCAATCTCATTTTCTCCTCTTCCTCCATATGTTCTCCCCCAACATTCTCCCCCCCTCTACATTTCTTCATCGATGGTTCCTTCTCGATCTAATTTCTCCCTCTTTGTTCTCACATTCATCCTCTCTCTCTCCTGAAACAGGAAAATCTACGGCTGAACGAGAAAATTCGTGAGCTGGAGGTCGACTGCCGATTGAGGGTTGATGACATCGAACAATACGGACGGCGCCACTGCATCCGTATCTTTGGGATCCCTGAAACTGACCAAGAGGACACCGATCTGCTCGCCCTGAAGGTATTCAAGGGTAAGCTGGACCTGCCCGTCACCCTGGAGGACATCAACCGTCCTCACAGAGTAGGAAAGCGTCAGCCTCACCAGCAGGGACAGCCCAAGCCGAAGGACCGCCCGATCATCCTCCGCTTCATCAGCTAGATGACGAGAAGGATGGTTTTCGACGCTAAACGCGAGCTGAAGGGGTCCGGGATCAAGATTCGGGAGGACCTGATGTCGGAGAGGCTGAAGATCCTGAACGCGGCAGCTGACCTTCACGGCCATCGCAACGTGTGGAGCGTTGACGGACGGATCAAGGTGGCAACCAAGTACGGGGACAGCAAGAGAGTGCACACCATCGAGAGGATGGCTGATCTGCACAGGATAAAGGTGAGCCACTAAACAATTCTCTAAACTAGTCGTCTGAGCAGATCCATGATGCACCTTATTATAATTAATACAAACTGTTATATTGATCTAAACAATATCAACTCCAACTCGATACATAAAATAACAGTTGATGGTAATGCAGCTCCCCTACTGCAGCTCAGTGAAAAACCTAGGCATCATTATGGATAAAAACCTCGACTGGTCAGAACAAGTCGGTAAAACCTGTAGAAAGGTTTTCTCAGCAATGCATTCACTTAAAAAATTACAAGATGTCCTTCCTAGAAGTATACGATTATTACTGGTCCAATCTCTGATTTTTCCACATTTCACGTACTGCAACTCTGTCCTCAATGACATGCAAGTTACACTCAATGATAAAATGCAGCGCTGCCAAAATTATTGTCTACGTTTTGTTTACTCTCTCTAAAATATGGCAATCCTAATTATTTCAAAAATGATTTTAAATTTGTTTCCGATGGTAGGAGGAAAGATGCTTCCCATACTAGAACTGGTGCTTATACTCTTAGGATACCTAATCACCGAAGTACTATCTATTCTAAATCGTTCCTTGTCGCGAATGGAATAATAAACTTCCCAACTCTATTAAATGCATTGAGAGCCGAGGGAGCTTTATCTTGTCTTATAGAGAAAATAACTGAGTCTGTCCAACCCTAGAGCACTGCATGACAAATATTCTAATCTCCCTTCCTTGCCATTCTTCGTTCCATTCATTCATCCATCTTACATAATACATATTGATCATGTCTCTCAACATTTTCTGTTCTTTAGTATGTATATCGTAATTATTACTCAACCATTTTCTAAAATCTTAATTAAATCACACCCTATAACGTTTGTTCCATTTATCTATTTTGAATCATTAATGCAATATTGTATTCACTATAACTCATTCTAATATCATCCATTTTATCCATTCATCCCATTTCCAAGATTCAAATCACATATTCACATGTTATAATATTCCCAACAGCTCTATTCCATCACAACCCGGTCGTGTGTTGATGGGAAGGATATTATTTTATATCCTTCTTAAAGAATCGACAATTATTTGTTGAAACACTGCAGATTTATGAAGTTACATTACAATTTTATATTATCGTTATTCCAATTGCATATCATTTTTATTCTCATTGATTAATTATCTATAGTTTGTAAAATTCGTTGAATAATTAGCATTACCGTCATTCAATGTAAAATTAGTGTATAAGCCAGTAAATATTGTAACATACATTAATTAAATTATTAATACATTAATCTCTTTTCCATCTCCTCTGTTTGCATGCTCTCTTCCTCCAATACTATACTGTTCTCATCACCTTCTAGGTAGACTACCTCTTCCCCTTTTAATCCAATTTTCTTCTGTTCATCTCACCTCTACTCACTCCTCTGTGTACTTGACAAAGTACACTTCACCGTCATTATAATCTCCACTAGGGGCATGCAAGTAAGGCCACATCCAGTCAGAGGAGAGTTGTTCACATAGCAGTGGGGAAGGATGCGCTGATCTGCCTTCAGTGATAGCTGCTCATCCGAGGCGGCTGTTGGTGACTTTGGGCAAGGTCGTGAGTCGAAGGGTCGTAAAAAACACACTGGTGAAATATTTTTCTCCGGCTGACTTGAACTTTTCGACGTAATAATTTACAGCCGACAAAGAAGAAGCATTTCTCTGTTGCACGAGGCACGACGAATGATAACAATTGGAAGGCAAGAGACACTGGATCCTCCTGAGACCACTTAGTACACGCACGAATAGCCACGCACGCACGCAATGGATCGTTGGTGACCGAAAAAAGGAAGAGTGATTAAAAAAAACAGAAGTTGGAATCTTCCTTACATAAATTAAAAGCAGCGAGATGTGCTATTTATTAAACATTGAAAGCACGCGAACTGTTATTTAGATCGTAGTCCAAGTTGAGGACTTATTTGGTTGAATTGAAATATATTTAATTTATTTGCACAATTTATTTGTAAACTTCAACGATCTGCTCAACTGAACATACAATGGGCCGAATTGCTACACCAGAATTTATTCACGATAGAGAGATTTGGAAATAACTTCTTACATTCTTTGCTTACGCGTAGACTCTCACGCAAAATAGACTCTCAAATTGATTAGTTAATGAATGATAGTATTAATGAGAGTTAACCAACATTCTAAACACACTGCTCTACTTGAAAGAGAAAATTAGTATTGTTTTTCACGAATAATTTTCAATTGGCTAAATGGATAATGTGATTTTTCTACTGTTGTACTAAGGACCGGTTTCCGAGCTCGCAATTAGTTAAGTTCTACACTCAAAAACAGCTGGAGTCAGAAAATTGGCTTACCGAAACAGAGCGAAGTCGTGCTTTTTTATGAACTTCTTTTCTCATTTCTTTAATAAATTGGAAACTTTTTTATTTGACGAATTTCATTCCTAAATAATTCAAAATAGCTGAAACTTTACACCATTTCCTTTTAATTTTCTTGTGTTCAATTTTCTAGTTTTTCGAAATTTAATTTGAACGTGACTATGACTATGACTACTACGACTACGCCCCATTCCGGAAAGCCAATTTTTCGACTCTAGCTGTTTAAAATCTAGAACTTAGCTGAATCCCGAGCTTGGAAACCGGCCATAAATTTATTAATCTGACAAGTTAGACTATAGGAGGCTTTTCTGTAATAATGAACTTCCATCAATTAATACGATTTTCACGGCATTGGAATTGATTGAAAGATATTTTATAAAAGAATGATTAGTATCTTAGGCCTAATTGTTCATTCAACAATTAATTTCATGGGACTGTTCATTTATGAGAATGTTAACAGTAATAATAAATTAGAGGATTTGTTGAATAATTTCTTTTGGTTCACCATTTAATTCCACCATCCAGCCCTTCTTTAAAAAATGAGGGAGAAGAAAATGTTCTCCAATGTGGAGAACTCGGTAATAATCACAGAATAAAAATGGCAATGAGTCACTAGTTTCATTTCAGTACTTCACTAGATTTGAATCATCACTAACTGAAGGTCCGCTTTAGTTGAATTGCATCAACTCACCTGGACCAGCTTGATATACCTAAAAGATAATTGTCGATCATTTGAATTATCCTGCTTCTAGCACACCAGCATTATCAAATTGGTGATTGAATTGGGAAGTTACTGATTGTTAATTGGGTCATGCAGAAAAACGTATCGGTAAAACAATATTCATATACATTATTATACAAGTCAGGCAGGGGCGTGTATATAAGGGGCGAAATAATGAATATGAAGAAAAATCAGTACAGTAATTACAGAAAAGGGTACAGTAATCTGAATTTTTGACGGCCTGACGGTAAGGTAAAAAGGGTGTTCAGCGCAAATCACCCTCTGAATATGAGAAGCAAAACTGATATTAAGTATTATTGGGTGTTACTTAAAGCCACTAACTAAACATTAACCTCGGCCCCCCCGGCAAAAAATATATTCTATATTTGCCTTTGAAGTCAGGTAAAAACAGCATGCATTTACCCAGAATCGCTTAAAACCTTAATATAGAGTACCCAGTCTAGAGGTTATGTGAAGAAAATGATAACTCAATTCACACACAATTTTAAGTCTAGATAAAATAATGTACTGCAATTTTGAATTTATCAGATTAATGAATTTCCAAATATGAATCTAAACAAAAAAAAACTTTCATCACAATTGTGAAAATATTAAAAATCTCACTTGAAACCACGAGGAATAATGAACATGAAACAATAATCTACCTAAAGAAAAAGAAAAAGTAAGATTGGGAACATTCTTCAATGACTTGAGTCGTTCAAATTCGCTAAACTGGGATGAACAATGGTCAAAACACCGCCTCAAACTGATAAGTCAAAAAATGATGGGGCGAATATGAGTGTATGTTTATGATTTATGCTAATTTAAAAGCTCACATAAATCAGACGAACAATTTATGAATTTATTAAACGCTTCCTTCGACCGCCTACTGTTCCTGTAAAGGTTAATGATAATAAAGCACTTCAGTTATGAAGTTGAGCTTACAGCTTTCAATAACTTTCAAAGAATGACTTATGTGGCGACATGACACGTTGTGGTAGGTTTAGATTAGGCTGGCGCACAATAACACATTGAATGTAAATCAGTAACAATTGGCAACTAGAAGGCGTTTCATAATAAGAGAAAACGATCGGAGCACTGTCTCAATTACGATTACGATAACGCTACAGACAATATAACAGGTGTTGAATTATTTAGCTTTTATCAAATTAGTTTTTATATTGAAATTCAACTATAGAAAAACCGATCGAATTGAAAGCGATCAGATTGTTCTATTGTGTTGGATTGATTTTCTTTTACTCATCTTCTAATTTGTTGATAAAATATCTTTCGTTGATGAAATTCCTGTCTTTCCTTTTCTATTTTCTTTCTATTCATTACCATTTGTTTTATATCCACTTAGACTAGAAAATACCCGAAATTATTGATGGTGGAATTATAGGAATTCGTTTTTAGCTATCATTATCAATTTTGAACCAAAAGTAGATTAGATCAGGCTGTGCATAAATGCCTTTAATTGATCAATGCTAATAAATAAATTGGATTGATCAAACCCTTTGGATTACTGAAATGATCCTCATTCTGGATGTTGGAAAAAGAAATTTATGAATTTGGGATTTGATTGAATTTACTTTGGTACTTCCAACATTGTGCAGTATAAACATATTTCTATATGATTCATTCAAGCCAATGTTATTGCTTAAAACAGAATATTCTATTTTAATCTCGCTATAAGGTTCCAGTATTCCTCAATTGCTCATTAGAAAACAATTTTAAATTACAATTCCACCGACAATGAATAAAGAACTTAAAGACATAAAATTATACAATTGAATAACTCGCTGAAGAATAGAATGTTTTTTCAAGTTATAGATTCTAAATGGAGTACGGTATGAGTCTAAAGGAAGTATGGTAGTCATCTAACAACAGAACATGTCCTGCATTTAAACTGGTAGGACGTGTGACAAACAGTTGGAAAGACTGCCAGAAGAGGGCGCCACTTCACATGCAAGTTAAATCTTATTTGTCTAGGAAAGGAATTTGCTTATATTTTTAGACATTTACGGGATAGGTGATACACGATTGACGCATTATCACTCATCAACTAATGAACTGATTAACTTACAATAAGATTATGAATTTACCGAGGATGGATATAGGCTTCTTTCATTGTTTTTAATCCATTAATTCTAATTATTCAATAATTAAAGCAAATTTATTCAATGTTCACACAACTATAAAAGCTCAATCATACAGATCTTTCTCCAAGTAGTTCAATTAGTGAAACGCCTGACGTCCATTCATGGTTAGTTTCGGGTTCGAGACCAAACTCATTTTTTGCTGGAAATTTTCAACTTCGATGAAGATTTTTGACGAAAACGTACTTTTGACATAATAATTATTCTATTTTTTATTTTTGCTATACATAAGGAGGTTGAGATTGCATTTTACAACACAAAATGTTCCCAGTGCACGGGGTGCCACCTGCTAGTAACATTATAAAAGTGAGTGCTTTCCATTATATCATCATCATCCATTATATTTTGTGCTTGAAGAAAGGTCTTACTGGTACTTCTACGATGAATAAATAAAATATGATTAATAATAAAATCTTTATAAATTTGAACAATTTAATTGCTTATAACTTTGATAATCTATGCTATAATATATATTTATCAAAAATGTCACCAGCCTTGTGCACAAAAAGTTTCTGACCTAACCCCGAATTAAACTCCTTCATAATATTAAATTCAACCGCTTTTGAAATTTCTTTCTTCTGAAGTGAAATAATGCGAACGATAATGCTTCTCTTTTTGCTCTTACTCAATCACCAAGGAGTCATACTTATACAATAAGTACATTGATTTGGAATAAAAACAACAACATTCTTGAAACACCCTTTTTCAGAATAAGGATACAAGTCTAGTTATAAGTTTCTCCCATTATATCTACGGTCAAAATACTAGATTAGAACGTCTCCCGGCTACATCACGAATATAATATTATTTATAGTAGTTCTCGTGGCTCATAGCCGTAGAACAGCTTGGCTTAAGTAAGGCATAGAACTGATAATCAGAGATCTTCCATTCACTAATTCTAGAGAAGTTGTACTATACAGTTATAAAATAATGCTGATAAAAAATTAAACTATTATCGATCATGATAAATGATTCAGTCACGATCTTGAAAAGGAACAAAAGTGATGATTCAGTTGAAGAACAAGAGAGAATTCATTAATGGAGTTGTGAATGTACCGCATGATTGTAGCTCGGGTTATATGAGTTCACAAACATCAAATTTAAGGATTATTATTGAAAAATATTGAAATTGACATCTCCATAGCCAAGGTACTATCAACCTTGCTCTGCATCAACTGTGCTGACAATTAATTGAATACAGTATAATTATCCAGTCATATGGATTCGCATGAAATTTTCGGAAACACTAAAGCTGCGTTTACACCGGAGTTAATAACACGAGTTACTATTAACAAAAGTTATCAACTTGACTGAATCGTCAAAAATTCTTCTTAAAAGTTAATAACTTGTGTTTTTAACAGAAAATTCCTTGTTATTAACAAGATTATGTTATCAATATGATTTATTGACTTCCATATGATTTCATTTAATGAGAGTATTCATATAAAAGCCGGGATAAAAAATTTCTTCAAAATAATTTAAATTGAAACAGGTGTATGAACATTAACATCTGATCGAATATAGCAAGATTCGCATCAATATGTCAGCATTATTTTAATGGGGAGTATTGATGCTATTATTAAGAAATGCTGACTGTTTGAAGTGAATATCAACAAGCTGCATACACAGGCGAGTTATTAACTTGACTGAATCATCAAAAATTTCTCTTAACAAAAGTTAATAACTTGTCTTTTAAACGGAAAATTCCTGGTTATTAACAAGATTTATGTTATCCATCGAGAGTGGGTAACTTTTGTTAATAACAGGTTCCTCTCTTCCCCGCAACCCCATCGCTCAGCACACTGCTACACATAGCGCGCTAGTGTTCCCTACCAACTACAGCAGCAGGTGAAGCACGTAAACACATGTGTTTGTCTATTTTGTGGATGTGAAGATCTATTGCTGACCTGAACAGACTGTTTTTGTATATTTTCAATAAATAGAATGGAAGGTGAATGGAAGCAGGATCAAGTAATTAATTTGATAACGCTCTATCGTGAGCACCCGGTGCTATGGGACCCGACTAATGCGTGTTTTAGATATTTCTATATTTTAAATAAATATCCTAAACTCTTAAACGAGTCCCCTGTGGCTAAAAACCGCAAAGTGACTGCAAGTCTTTCTTTCACTGGAATGGATTTTCTGTAGATGGTGTCCTTTTTCCCAATTCTGTGCCCCGGTTGTCCGATCAACCACTCAACATCACAGCTGGTCATGCGGAGGAAATTCTTAATGCTTCCGTCGCACCTTAGCTCGTCTGAAAGAGGGTCACGATCATCTTCATGCAGATCTTTTAACATAGCACTCCCACTGTACACAGTCCTTGCTCTGAGGGACGGTCTAACCCAATATCTCCTACGTCCCCTTTGAGCAGAGGTAGCCAAAACAAACGCACGCAGCTGCAGCGAGAACAGCGTCATCATCTCGCATCATTGTCTCATCTAGAACTCCATGAGCGTTGATATGGAGTGACTTTGAAATTCTTGCTAGAGCTTGTGGGAATTATACCGCTGGGAAGATCCCGACTTTTCATTCTTTCAGATGATTGATTTCTTTCAATGATATATTAAATACAGCTGACTGAAAAGTTATCAACTTTTTGATATCAAAACTAGCAGCTAAAATAAAATGTTATTAACATGTTAATGACTTTTGTTACCAACATCAGTTAATAACAAAAATGTTGAAAACATTTGTTATTAACTCCGGTGTAAACGCAGCTTAATTCTTCAAGCGTTAACTGATTTTATTCTGTCTATAATTTAATAAATTGAATAAATCAAAATTGATTCAAATAGTTGTCCTCACAATAAAGCCCATATAATCGCAAAGAAAAATAAGGACCTCGTTCGATCAGTTCTACCATTGATAGGGTATCTCTGATAGCAGACAGTTAAAAGCTTTAAAATCACTCTCTGGTGGTCTCAACTTGAACTATGGACCCATTCATCCTCAACATCAACCTACAAATTATTACACGTGTACAAGTCTATGACCTATTTGAGTGACATCCCTAGCAATAGATGGATCCTATCCCAGGTACATGTGATCTTCAAAGCACAATAATCCTCTTTTCTTTTTATACTAATCTCTTTTAATCATTGATAAACCAATTTGTGAATTTCATTTGTTGTGACAGTGAATTTTGTTGTATACTTCATATAGGGTTCAGTACAAAGTGTTATGGATAGAAAACTGTTATTAAACCGCTTTGTTCTATACGATTATACAAATCACTTTTGTATGATAACAAAAGTGTGTTTCCTTTATCGACAGAACAGAAAAAAAGATCCATCAATAGAACAAATGGAAGACTTGAACTTGCTATTACGAGAAATCAGCCCCCTTAATCTTGATTGATGAGATGATTGACTACAACTCAAAAAAGTGCACTTAAATCAGTAATTAGCTCGAACAAGAGACCTTCACATTTACAAAAATGTTAGCTGTACCATTTGTCAACACCAAGAAATGCAGACGCTTCAATATTCATCTGAATAGTTGTCAGCTTTTAATGTCTGCAGATGGCGTTGCTAATTTCAAGTCCAGGAAATCGTGAGAGACCGGTTAATAGCGAAAAGAAACGGAATAACTTAAATCATATTTCTATTCTACTTGACGTTCTAATATATCACTTATAAATTGGTACACATAATAAAAAAATGATGTAATCTATAAATTGATACTCATAATAAAAAAATGATGTTGATGTATTAACTGGGTAAGAATTAAGCTGCGTTTACACCAAAGTTATTAGCAAAATGATAATAGCTTAATCGTTATAGTATCTATTAGATTGAACATAACTTATCATACACATGATGAACATTATGTGTTTGTCAAGTTCCGTTCAATCCAATAGAATCTATGAGGATTAAGTTATTAACATTTTGTTAATAACTTTGGTGTAAGCTCAGCTTTACTGGAACAAGAACCTAATGAGTTAAAGCCAATTTCAAACAAACATAGTGATATGAAGTAACCAGATTATTTATTTATTTATTTTTATTTATCTATTTATTTATTCCTTGAAAAAGCATTACAATAATTCACAATTAGAAATATAACAACAAAATGAATCAATAGGAAATACAAATAAACATAAGGAACTACTTCCCCAAAAGAGCAAGCTCGAGCTTGGGGAAGGAGCAGCCGTACCTTGACTACTTACTTATTATTAATTAACATTACAGTATATACATTAACAACTAAAATCAAATCCTTTCAATAAACAAGATAAATCAGTGATGCTATAATAGATCAATATATTTACATACAATATGTGTTAGATGCAACAAAATTTGTAAATTATAATAATGACCTGATATTGCCTAGCCCAGTGTATAACATGATATAAGATGTGGTACAAAATGAAATCTATTCAATTGGAATAATTACTATACTAATGTAATCCAGAAATTCTCGGCACTATCCCAGCCATGAGAGCTAACCAGATACTGTCACGTTATTATTTATATTTAAATAACGATTAGCCTCCTGCTTGGCATCAGTCGGTAAAGCATGAGATTTGATATAATTATATAACTAGGTCGTGGTTTTCTAATAGTATTCAGTCTCATAAATCTTTCTAGGCCTAGGTATGGCTTCTCCTATAACTCTTGTAATTCAATAAATAATAAATATATATAAATATGATACTTATACTATAGTGTTGAGGAATAAAAAATAAATTGCACACCATGAACGTTTCATATATATATTAAACAAATAATGCAAAAAAATAAAGCGAGGCAAAAAATATATAAAGAGCGATAAAAAAAAAATATAATATAAAAATAGAACAATAATTGAAATCAATAAAATATCACAGGCTAAACTTTATATTCTAGATTTATGGCACGAATCATTACCATGCGCCTTTATCTTAAAATCATATGCATTCTGTTGCACGTAGCTGCGATATGCGCTTGCTAATACTTGTCGACTTGGACAATTCAATTAAAAATGTGTGCTTTAAGATCAGCTTGATGAATTAGCCTCTAATAATCCAAATATATATATTTTTTATCTCAGGGTGCAAGATTCGGCACCTGACGGAATAGGTAGAGCCATTCATCTAGTGAATTAGAGCTAAAAATAAGCTATTTATGAGCAATAAAATTCCTTCAAATCCTTTTTAGGTTTTTGTACCATTTAGCCAGAACAAGCTGATGCTATCTAATCTTAGTTATTATCTATTTGGCGATATTAGCCAGTTACTTTATTTTCAGACCTATTACTATTTCGGTTAGGGATTTTTATCTACCCAAATTCGATACTTTACACGCGCCCCTGGGTTTGAATTCAAAATATTTGAGAATCACAATGTTTTTAATGAAAACCCACCCTTCAATACATCGATATATACTATACTTTATTTATAAATTATACTCTCATACTTCTATCACAGTTCGCAGACATATTTGCTGCATCTCCTTTATACCTTTATCAAATACAATAACAAATTCTCCTCCTCAACACACATAAAATATCATAAATATAAACTTCTAAACGCACTCCTCCTGACAACACTTAAAACATAGTAATTTTTAAATTCGCCGCTTGCAGGGCCGCCAACCTAACTACACACATTTCATAATTCTCATAAATGATTCCTTTTAGACAATAATTTCGATTCACAAAACTTCTGGGCTTATATCTTATAGTATTTCTTAGGTCTTAATATAAATAATTTTTTATACATCAGGTACAATACTTTTCCTTTGCTAATGGCTCTTTGGTTTTTTGGTAGCTTGTATTCACTTTAGGTCTTTTCAGGTAACAAACGTGGCATAATTAAAAGTAATAAATATAAAACATATAAATAAATATACCGACATTAATAAATATGATAAATAACAATAATAAATAACAATGATAAATAACAATTTTCGGGGTAACCATACTTTTTTATAATCATATGTTTGCAGGCATTACATATTTGATTCAGGTGGCCTTGCCCAGCTGGTCACTGATTCTACAGAATTTGCTGTCGAATTTCATAATTAACCTAACTGCTGCATTTTTTTCTCTTTAAAGGTAATTTACAAATTTTAAATATACTATCCTCGCTTGTGTCCTTTTTTAGTGGATGTAGCTAATTTAATTACACATTAAAAATTATTCTTTTTCTTATTGCAGGCTTCTAACGGCTGGAAGGAATTAAAACACTGGATTGTTGCCATGCGGTCCTATGCCAAGATTAAATTTATTAAGGAAGGTTAGTAATCGGTTTGATAATAATGTTTTCCTTGATTTCTTATCATATTTATTTCAAATTCTGTGATGTGGTTTGTAGAAATTTCGTGGCTTTCCCGTATCTTTTGACTTTCTGTTTTGTAGTTATACTGCTGTAGGCCGTTCGGTTATCTGCTGTCCGGTTGTTGTTTGTTGAGACTGTCCTAATTGATAATTTTTTCATCTCAAATTTAAAGCCCTTGTATCTGGTGTATTCCTTTAAATAATTCCAAGCTTCATTTATGATAATTCCTTTTAATCCATTCTTTTCCCCATCATCCTGTAATTTTAATTCACCTTTCCTCTTATTTTCATCTAATACTCTTGATTTCGGCTCATTATAACTCATTAGGCTTGCAACAATAAACATTCTTATAATATTAAATTTCCAATTATCAATAGTAGTTTCATTTATCAATAATAATACAATATTTTCCATCTTATCCACAACACAATCTTTTATTAATATCACAGCCATTATAACAAACATTAAACACCATATCCAAACATTTATCATCTTTTCAATAGCATAATATCCAGGTACTTTCACTTTCTTAATATTATTTTTTAATTCTTCCAATCTTCTCAAACACCGTTTATCCATAATTAATCTCCCCAAGTAGTCCACTGTATTGTTGCCAATGCATGAATCCGTAATAGTTCTATCAGTTTCATTTTTAATCCAACATGAATCCATAGTAGTTTCGTAAGCAGCTCCATTTTCAATCCATTCATTCGATCCATTTTGCCGGTCACATCGCTGATTGGCCCTCTTGAAGCGTATGTGCCGCGGATGCAGGTTATCGGCTTCCTGTCTTCCTCGGTGCCGGTCCGGTGTTCTTCTCGGGCGTTTGAACCGTGCATGCGGCCTCCATCGGTGCGCGCGGTTCCTCCGTTTCTTCCGCCTCCGGGCCTTGCGATGCATCTTCTTCTTCTCCCGTATGCCGTCCTCTCCGTCCTGATGTCGGCCGTCCGGTGTCCTCGGGCGCTTGCGTCTCCGGGCCTTGCGGTGGTCGCCCCTCTTGTCCTGGATGCTGTCCTCTCGTTCTTCCATGGGGTCCTTGGTCTGCTTCGGTGGGGTACAATGATATGGGTACATAGATTCTGTGCGCGGGTGCATGGTGATATTCAAAACAGGTAGTATGGTGGCGGTCTCTTGATGTGCGGGCTGCTCTTCCTGCGGTGATGGGTCTTCGGCGGGAAACAATATACTTAAAATGGGTTGTTGCTTGCGGCTGGTTTTTGGTGCATGGTGGGCGGCGGTTTTTTGTGGTAGGCTGTCTGGTATGGGCTCCTGTGTGTCTGGTGGTGGGTTATCTTGTGTTTTTTGTTGATTTAATCCTGTTGCATGCGCTAAAGTATAATTTGTGCTTACTTGTTGAGGTGGCGGTTTATAATTTCTGTTGTAATTATTTTGTGTGTGATTATTATGTGAGTTTAATCGATCACGGCCATCATAGTGATTCTTACGATTGCTCTGCTGGGCATAGTGGTTGGTTGTGCGATTTTGAAATTTTTCATTATTCCAGTTACCATTTTGCCTGTGCTCATAGCGGCGTTCAAATTGAGGAGCAGATCGGTAGCGATCATATGATACCGGTTCATAATTTTGGCTGTTATACTGATTAAATTTTGAGTTATGTTGATTTGGTGCGTATCTCTGGTCTGAACGGTGGTTTGATATTGCCATCGCAGACTGTATGCCATATAAATGATTTATCAGCTGCTTGCAATCAGTGATGGGTTGTGTGGCGAGTGCCATTCTAACTTGATACGGTAGCTTCTTTAAAATAATACTTGCTAATGCCGATTCGTTAATGGGCTCGCTCAATTGAGAATTTTTAAACTGTAGGGCAGTGACGAAAGTGGTACATGCACCGTCTAAGTTAGGGTTGAAATCGCATGATATGATGTCCGCTAGCACGTCCAACTGTTTACTTCTGCTCCAATACTGTTCCAGGAAGACAGCTACAAACTCATCCAATGATGTAAATTCATGGGCTCTACTCCGAAAGAACATCAGGGGTTCGCCAATCAATAAATTAGTCAAACGAAGACGCCAAAAATTCCAAGAGGTAGGTGCAAGAGTTTGTACTAATTTTATCTGATCAATGAATGGTTGAGGTTGCAAATGGCGATCAGTATTATCAAATTTTCCTAGTCCTTGTAATATACTATGTACGTTGAGGTTGTCTGTTTGAATCCCTTGAGGTCGTTGTTGAATATGATTTTCTAATGCTGTTATTTTTTCCTGTGTTATCTGCCATTGACTATTCTGTGTAATTTTATTTGCGTTTATTTCTTGATTTAATTGAGTCAGAGTGGATTTTTGAATTAGTAGAGTTCCGTTTAAAGCTTTACAGGTTTCTGTATTTTGGTTGATGCTACCTTGCAGTTGGTTCATTTTTGTGGACGTATTAATCTGTTTATTTTGTATTTCTTTAATAATGTTAATATTTTTGTCAACTGTAGTTGTTAAGTTTTGATTGGCAACGGTAATTTGTTTTTGGATTTCTTGGTGGCAATCGGCCTTAATGTTATTGGTTATATCCTGAATGGGTGTAGTGATTTGTATGGTTAGGTTATCTATCCTTTCATTGAGTTCACATGTAACCGTATCCAACCTTTCCGATAATCCTGCCGTAACTTTATCCTGACTTTCTTTTTGTAGGGTTATCATTGCTTTTAATTCTTCCCTATGATTCTCTACTTTAGTTTCAATATTATCCAACCGTTGTTCTAGTGATTTTATAGCGCCTGCGGTCTCTTTCATGCCCTGTTCCACTGTTTGTTTATTTTCCTCTTTTACTGTAGCAATCTCTTTTTTAATCTCCTGCATCATATTATCCATTGTTTTTTGTAACATAATATTGAAAGTACTGCTAGTTTGTTCCATTATTACCTTTTGAAGCGGATCTAACTCTGTGATTGAAAATATACTTTGTTTGCTCAGGTGTGACTCGGCCTCCGGCGATGCGGGTTCTGCAGGCTGCTCCTCGCCCCCTTCAAAGTTGATCTCTACTATCCGTTGATTCAATGGTGTGTCAGCGGCGTCGATTCGAGTGGATGATAGAGGTTGCAGACCTGGTGGATCGAAGACTATCGACCCGACGCTTCCTGGTTCCCTTTCTCGTGGCGTATTGGCATCTACCGTGGTGGGGTTTGATGTGCTTGGAGTCGACAAAGTGGGATCTGTGCAACCGCCGTACATATATGAAACTTCAGAGTTTGCGGGAGTGTGATTCATTATGTCAAATATGATAAATGCTAATTAAACAGTGATAAAAATGATAAGCGAAAATGCTTAAAAAAGAGACACAAACCGGGACTTACAGTGAAACAGTGATGTGTAAAGTGTTTGGATACTCATACAACAAGGTATTTATACTTAAGTTTTTTATAATGCTCTAGCGCCCCCAATGTTTTGTTTTAATTTATTCTTGGCTAGTTTACAGGCTGTGACTTATTTTCCAACCGGCTTAAACACATAATATATTTTTGACTAGAAAGTAATAGCAGTTTAGGCTTATAAAATATAATCTCTCTCTATAAACATGTATTTTTTTTTTTTTTTTTTTTTTTTTACAGTACTAATAATATAAAATTTTCTTTAAAACATATAATTTCTCTTTATTTAAAGCTATTGATTCCCCAAAAAGTAATACAAATTCCCCTTCGCCAGTTTTCCTCAAAACTCGTATAAGTTATCTATAATTTTCAATATGGTTATTGACTTAATTTCAAATAATTATTCAATGAGCTTGGCTCTCATCATCAGTCCCACGTTGGTACGGCATGTCTTTATGTCACGTTATTATTTATATTTAAATAACGATTAGCCTCCTGCTTGGCATCAGTCGGTAAAGCATGAGATTTGATATAATTATATAACTAGGTCGTGGTTTTCTAATAGTATTCAGTCTCAAAAATCTTGATAGGCCTAGGTATGGCTTCTCCTATAACTCTTGTAATTCAATAAATAATAAATATATATAAATATGATACTTATACTATAGTGTTGAGGAATAAAAAATAAATTGCACACCATGAACGTTTCATACATATATTAAACAAATAATGCAAAAAATAAATCGAGGCAAAAAATATATAAAGAGCGATAAAAAAAAAATATAATATAAAAATAGAACAATAATTGAAATCAATAAAATATCACAGGCTAAACTTTATATTCTAGATTTATGGCACGAATCATTACCATGTGCCTTTATCTTAAAATCATATGCATTCTTTTGCATGTAGCTGCGATATGCGCTTGCTAATACTTGTCGACTTGGACAATTCAATTAAAAATGTGTGCTTTAAGATCAGCTTGATGAATTAGCCTCTAATAATCCAAATATATATATTTTTTATCTCAGGGTGCAAGATTCGGCACCTGACGGAATAGGTAGAGCCATTCATCTAGTGAATTAGAGCTAAAAATAAGCTATCGCAAATTATATTGCAAAAATTAAATATCATATGCATATGTTTTAATAGCCTAGATTTTGTACTTCTTTGATTTAATAGAAATTTCTGAAATATTGATCTATATTTTTCTTTCAATGAAATACCTTTAATACTAATTTTACTTGCGCAAGTATTACTCTTATTAATTTCTTAATTTATAATAAAAACCCTTTCGGCGAGCTAGCTTTGATCATCAGATTAATTCGAAGCACTAGGGCGCCCATCACTAATTCAAATTTATCACTCACGTGTCGAAAATCTTCTTGTAAGCCGCCGATGTCGATCCAACTCCATGTGGTCCGGGAATATGGTAGCCGGAATCGTCTCCTCCAAGGGGTTATAAATTTAATTAAAAATGAAAATGACTTCTGCTTCACAATAGCATCACGAAGTCTTTTAAGAAATTTAATAATTTGATTTAACTTTAACTTTTACAAAATCATTAGTAAGGTACTACGCTCTAAAATATTTGGGGTCCTCTTATGGTGGCATTTGGCTGGCGAGTGCTGGTTCTCCTTTTCAAGTTTTACAGATCCTATTTCCGACTTTCAAATTAGCATAAAATTTAAATATCTTAGTCCTCCGCCATTTAGGTTCAAATAGATCTTACAAAAAATGCCAAAATATTGCTTAGATTGTATGATTAATAATTTCTTTGCTTTCGAGCCATATCGATAACATAGACTATATAACAATTCAACATAGATTCCGAACATTTATAGAAATATATATAAATATTTTTGAATTGGCCTACAATTGCCGCCTATTAACTGCCGTTTTACTATTGGTGCATGCAAATTTTATTCGGTATTCATGCGCCTGGTACCTCTTATTTCCTGAATACATTAAATTATTTTTATTTGGTTTTTTATTTATGCTCTTTACATGCTAGCTAATATTCTATACATTAATATTAATTCCATGCTACTTAATAATTAGCCACGTGATCAGGTGTTTTTTCACATTGCACACCATCTGATTGCAATAAAGCTCTGCCAAGGGGTTTTGGTCAGATTCTACGTTTCTCGGTTTGATCGATCTCTAGGTCACCAATCCGTGAATACATGTACATAACCTCAATCTTCAAATATTTTATATAATAATCTATTTATGAGCAATAAAATTCCTTCAAATCCTTTTTAGGTTTTTGTACCATTTAGCCAGAACAAGCTGATGCTATCTAATCTTAGTTATTATCTATTTGGCAATATTAGCCAGTTACTTTATTTTCAGACCTATTACTATTTCGGTTAGGGATTTTTATCTACCCAAATTCGATACTTTACAATACTTTTTCAAATGTAGTACAAAGTTTTTTTGGGCGAGTAAAACTCTCAAATTACTTGGAAGAATATTAAAAAATAATGGAGATAAATATGTGAAGCTACGCTGACCAGCAGTAGTCAATAATCTAGGAACAGTAACCAGACCTGACTCCTCCCGTCTTGTAATAGCACAATCCGTTCTATTAATGAAATGAAAAAGTGATAGCTTCTTATAATATTATATGATGTGTTTCAGGTATATCTGTCTAATCGGTAGAACTGAAAATTCCAAAAAAGCCAATCTTTTCGAATACATTCTATTCTTTTTCAGAATAATTTTTAATATTAAATTTTGTATTGTTTTTACTGGTTTTAGAACATTTGTATATGCACCACCCCAACCCACAATACCATATTGGAGCAATGACTGTGCCAGTGCATAATACACCATCTTCATGACTTTCATAGGCAAAACAGAACATAATTTCACAAATAAATAAATAAGTTTTCTAGATCGTGTAGTAAGCTGCGACAAATGTACATCCCACTTTAAATGCTGATCAACCATTACTCCAAGATATCTGATACTGCTAACCTTCTCTATTTTATTACAATTAACTGAACACCCTAAATCTACATGACTAAGACAATTTGGAGAATGCAAAACAAGTGACATATTAACTGGCTGATTCTGTATATTCAAGGAAAAAGAGATGTATTTTGTTTTGGACAAATTCAGAGTCAGTTTTCTTCTATCAAGCCATTTTTTTACTTCTCCCAGTCCCCTAGCAGCTGAGTCATATGTGCTAGCCCAGTTTTCTTCATGAAAAATTAAAACTGCATCGTCTGCAAATGACAATATTTTCCCATTGATTAAATTAAGGTTACAAAATTCATTAATATAGATCAGGAAGAGGCAAGGTCCAATCACTGTTCCCTGCGGGATTCCCATTTTAACAGATTTATATTCACTAACAGTGTTATTGACTCTAACACATTGTTGCCTATTCTTTAAATAACTGCAAAACCATCCCAGTGCCACATCCTCAAGACCAAGGCTACGGAGACAATCAAGTAGACGATCATGGCAAACTGTATCAAAGGCTTTTGCAAGATCAAGAAAAATAGCTATTTGTCTCCTACCTACATCCAAGTTTAAGATTGTTTCTTGAACAAAAGCAGCAATTGCTTCCTGTGTTCCCATCCCCTCTCTAAAACCAAATTGATTTTTTGACAGAATATTATTCACTTCCAAAAATTTATGTAGCTGTCTCTTTACACATTTTTCAATTATTTTAGCCAAATTCGAAAGTAAACTTATAGGTCTATAGTTGGTAATTTTCCTTTTGTCTTGTGATTTGAATATTGGTTTTACTACAGTTGTTTTAAAAGAATCTGGAAAAATACCTTGTTCAAAACTTACATTAATAATGTGTTTGAGTGGAGAGGCAACAATACTTTTAACAGATTTTAAAACAGATACAGTGATGCCATCATGACCAGGCCCAGATGCACCTCTAAGACTCTCGATCGCCTCCACAACCTCAGTCTCTGTCTGATACATATTGAAAAGTAAAATAATCTTGCGGATTGTGGGGATTGTCTGGTTGCAAATCATCACCAGGCTCACTAGGAATATTTTGTACCATTTTCTCTCCTATAGAGATGAAAAAATCGTTAAAAGCATTAGCACATATATTGGGATTATCCCTAGCACTATAGACATTACCATCAATTTCAATTTCTCCCAAACACTCCTTCCTTATTTTACAACCAGCTACCTCCCTAACTACATTCCAAGTCCGTTTTACATCATTTCCAGCCTCCTCAATTGTTCTGCTATAATACAATCGTTTAGCTTCTCTAATAAGGACTGTCAATCTATTTCGATAACTTCTAAAATAGTTTCTCAGATTTAAATTGAATGGTTCCTTTTTACATTTGTTAAATAGAGCTTGCTTTCTTCTAATAGAAAATACTAAACCTTGAGTAATCCATGGCTTGATTTTTTTAAACCTCGAACTAGATTTGGCTACATTTGTAGTGGATTTTTCAATATAGCTTTGTAGAGTTGCTACAAAGTTATCTGTTGAAACATTAACATCCCTACTAGAAAATACAGACTGCCAGCCCTCAGACTGGATAAGAGACAAAAGCCTATCATAATCGAGCCTGGTGGCAACAAGTGGCAACTGAGCAGCATTGTTAGTCAAGTCTATTTCACAACGAACCCTAAGAGAAGTAACATAGTGATCAGTAATACAAGTCTTCAATACCATGGGTTCAATGTGCTTATTAGTGTGAACATTACCGAAATAATGATCTATACACGAAGGTGTTCCCTGAAATGGAACCCTTGTAAAACAATTCACATAAGATATAAGCCCATTTCGTTCAATAAATTCAAATAAGATTCAGTGTGGATGATATTTCTATTATTCAAGATATCAATATTTATATCTCCTACAAATATAATATTTTTTCCTAAATTTAAATTCGAAAGCAGCTCAGCTAAAGAGTTAACAAAGTCCTGGCAATTATCATTAGGTGATCTGTAAGCACAAACAATAACCCACTCCTCCTCAAAAATTTTCAGCTCTATCACGAGACAACTAGCCCCAACTATTGTGCATTCCCGCACATGAACATGATCATAATCTTTTTTCAAGTAAACTACTACACCCCCATTTCTATTTGTGTGATTCATTGAATAGTACTGATTAAAACCAGGTATATCACACCCTATGGGCCTAACACCTTGGTGACCCGTCTCAGATAATACAATCATGTCTATAAATGGCAATACATTAGCAAATTCTAAACAGAACTCGTCTAAATTCTTCCCAATGAATCTGATATTACTATGAATTATATCAAAATTTACACTGGGTTGATTAGAAATAATATTGTAATAATCGTTAGAGTTATTCAAACATAATGTCTCAACTTCATCGAAGATTATGTAGCAGAAGAACGCTGTAATTATTGTTATAAATGTGCTTTTGTAAATTAACACTTTATTCATCAAAAGTTTACAATATTGAACAAGATAAAAATAAAATACTACATCGATTTGGAACGTTCCTCATAAAACTCTAACTTGTTATCTTTTCCTAAACAGTTTGTTGCCAAAACACTCACCTTGACAACCGTGCTCACATGATGAGTATCCATGTTGGGCTAGCCTACATCATTATTGTAAACTGTGAATAGGGACAATTCCATTTAAACCTAAACCCTACCATGAAAACTTACCAAAATCCTGAAACCATAGTTGAGTTTTGAACAAACAGATGAATATTCTCAAAGTGAGGTAAAATTCTCTACAGCCCTAAAACTTGAAAGCTTGTTTTTTTACTGGATGAAAATTTTTCGGAATAGGTAATAAATTATGATAATAATGAAAATATACTTCATTTGTCAGAATAAAAAACATATGAGAAATAGATCACATAATGCATTTCAAATTAATAGGTTGAGTCAAATAAGAAACAAATTTCATAAAAACTCATCTTTTGAGTAGCTTAATTATGCTTCTCAACACTGATGAATTGAAAAGCCGAATTTGGAAAAGCTGAATGTACAAATGAAAAATAAAATTGGCAAAGCGTTGATTTCTCACTCTTAAAAAGAGTATTGGTAGGAGAAAAAGGGAAGATAAGGAAATACTTTAACAATTCAGTTTTGTTTGTAACAATTTACCTGCGAATTTAATGTTTTGTAGTTCTCCAATCAGAGTTGATTAACGTACCTGAAAATGAAAAAAAAATACTGTTTTTTATTCAAAATATAAATTTTATGAACATGATTATTTTGAGAAAACAGAAACGTTCTTTTATACTCTAGCCTCTGCGGCTTCGAATTCACGTAAAAATCCAATTCAAGTGAAAAGAAAACCAAGTACCGAACTAGGTGTGTGTGTGTGTGTGTGTGTGTGTGTGTGTGTGTGTGTGTGTGTGTGTGTGTGTGTGTGTGTGTGTGTGTGTGTGTTTGTGTGTGTGATTGAAAACGATTTTTTTGTTGGTGGCAGATAGGCAGAAAATCATGAGTATCAGTCGAGCGCTCGATGAGAAAGGTAGCCGTCGTTGTCTAATCGAACCGGTGCAACTGTGCTCATCTTTCTCGTAAATAACTTTCCTTTAACCTATAAAGTCAACTGAAATCATGTCGCATTGCTTTAAATGTGAAAAAAAGTTTACTGGTGATTGTGACGAAATTCGATGTAGTGAATGTGGTAAAACCTTCCACCCCACGTGTACAAGAATTGAACTAAAAAACTTCAAAAAAATGAGTGCCCAGAACAAAGCTGTGTGGAAGTGCGATGACTGTAAGTGCTCTGTAAACAAAAACACAGGTCAGTGTGACTCTTCAAATTTTCAATTATCTGAATTAATAACTATGTTAAGACAGGAGGTAGAGTCATTGAGGAAGGATATAACGTCCAAATTAGATACGTTAACCACAATAACCGATGGAATAAAAACTCGTCTTGATGATCTAGCTTCAGAACAAAACAAATTGAAACTAAAGTGTGATGATTTGGAGAAGAAAAACACGGAAACTACAAATCATGTACGCTCATTACAACAAGAAATAATTTCATTACATCAGAGAAGCAGAATCGACAATTTGGAGATAGTTGGAATCCCGGAAACCACAGGAGAAAATCTCTTAAACGTACTCGAACGCCTAAGTAAGCCTCTCAAACTAAATTTCAAAGAAGAGGACGTTTCGGTGGTGCATCGCGTTCCAACAAAAAAAGGAGACACTACAATTATTGTCAAATTCACATCACGTAGGAAAAAGGCTGCATGGCTCGCGGCGGCAAAACAGAAGAAGGGAATTAAGCTGAAGGAAATCTGCAATTCGCCGACCAACAATCAGATTTATATCAACGAACATCTTTCACCATTCTTCAAGCGTTTGTTCGGGAAGGCCAAGGAATTGAGAAATAAAAAGAAACTCATGTTTGTCTGGATCAAAGACTGTAAAATATTTGTAAAAGAGAGCGAAAAGTCGCGAACAAAAAGAATTACTTGTCATGAAGATCTAGACATATTCAACGGTGGTTGATTTTTTCCGTAATGACAAAAAAGCACAGTGCATAGGTTCATTGTCATTTGTTCTTTTATCTTTGTGATAATCAATACATTCTTTCACTTTTTTTTATTTCGGATTAATAAGTCTATTTCATTTTTCCCACCATTTTTTTCACGTTCTTCGTATAATACATCTTCTATATTATCTATTTTTTTCCATATAACTTTCTTTCTTTACTCCCCTCACTCTTCATTCTGCTTAATTTTTTTTCTCTTATATTATACAATTTCATATTACGATTTTAGTTAATTCGAGTTATATGACTAATAACAATAATTATAGCTTCGATGATTTGATAGATCTGGAATGTTACAGTACGTTTGAGAATGATGACATAGTTAATTTTTACCCCGATCAGTTTGATGATGGTTCCAATGATTTTATTAATGTTATTCATATGAATATTAGAAGCATAGGAAAGAATTTTGATGAGTTTTGTTATACTTTACAAAATTGTAAACTAAACTATGATATTCTAGTTTTATCAGAGACATGGATAAATGAGAATAAGAGCTTCGATTATAGTTTAGATGGTTTCACTGCACTAAGTAACCGGTCATCTGAATAACTGTAATGGTATATGTGTTTTTATAAAAAATTGTATATTATTCGATGAAATCACTCATGTAAATAGGGGAGCAGATACTTTTTCAATAAGATTACAAATGAATGGTTCAATTATAAATTTAATAGCAGTGTATAGATCTCCAGCCGCTGACATTGATGTTTTCTTATCTGATCTTGATGCGCAACTGAGAGACATTGATAAGACACAAGAAATTATTTTGCTGGGTGACTTGAATATCGATCTATAACAAAACAGTAAAACTTCAAATGAATATATCAGTTTAATGCAAATAAACGGTCTCAAGTCGTTCATAAACAAGCCAACACGAGTAAATGATAATTCTGAAACCTGTATTGATCACATTTTTTACAAAGGTCCGAAAATTGGGGAAGAAAACATTCTAGGAATAATTCATAAAACTTCTATAACCGATCATTTTTGTATAGCTCTCCATATTAATATAAACAAACAGGCACCTAATAAACCAAACAACTTAAATCATTACAAAGAAAAAATAAATTATTTCAAACTCATTGATTTGTTGAAGGAGGAAACATGGGCTGAAGAACTTTCTAATATGGACGCCTCTACTGACTTGGATGACATAGTTAACCGATTCGTAAAAAAGTTGTTATCTTATATAAAACTATCAACTCATCAAATAAAGTTGAAAAGTAAATCTAGACCTCTAAAGGAATGGATAAGTTCAGGCTTGGTGAATTCAATAAGAATAAGAGACAAAATGCATAATACTTTGAAAAAACAACCTTTTAATGTCACGTTGAGAGAAAATTATAGAGTCTATGGAAATTTACTAAATAAACTTATCAAATCAGCAAAAATCGACTTTTATAAGAACAAATTAAAATCATGTGAAGGGAACAATAAAAAGGTATGGAACTGCATTCAAGAAATATTAAACAGTAAACGCCAAAAAGTTCTGCCTGGTATTGATCCTGAACTACTAAATAATTATTTTTCAGATGTGGGAAAGTCTTACGCGAAGAGAGTCTTCAAAGAAAATGAAAATCTTCCTTATCTGGAAACCACTGCTGTTTCTAATTTCCGCCTTGTGAACTCTTTTTTTATGCATCCTACAAGTTCACAAGAAGTTATAAAACAAATAAATAATTTAAAAAATGGTGCATCCTCTGGGTTTGATAATTTAAGTAGTTTTTGTTTAAAAAGAATAGCAACTTTTATAGCTCAGCCCCTGAAATTAATTTTTAATAGATGTATGGAAACTGGACATTTCCCAAGTCACTTTAAAATTGCAAACATAATCCCATTGCATAAATCTGGGGACAAGAAGAATCCAATTATCGTCCAATAAGTCTCATAAGTAATTTATCCAAAGTTTTTGAAAAATAATAAAAGAACAGGTTGTCTCATATTCAAAAAAGTTCAATTTAATAAACCAGTAGCAATATGCCTTCCAAGAAAATAAGAGTACTGAGGATGCCATGACTGAACTTGTAAAAGAAATAACATCTAATTTCAACACAAACAAAAAATCTTTGGCTGTGTTTCTGGGCTTAGCCAAAGCATTTGATACTGTCCCACATATCAACCTGCTTGAAAAACTTGAAAAATATGGATTTCGTGGTCCGGTCTTGAAGCTCATTGCTGGTTATTTGGGGAACAGAATACAAATTATAACTCTGAATGGAAAAGAGAGCAAAGTAACTTTAACAGGATTCGGCTTACCCCAGGGTACAGTTCTTTCTCCGATTTTATTTTTAGTTTATATAAATGATCTATTAAGTCTTCCTATCAAGGGATGTAGAGTTTTGTCATATGCTGATGATACTGCATTGGTTTTTACGGGGACTTCATGGGACAACGTGATATCCTTAACCAACATCGGACTAGCTGGTATGAGAGTGTGGCTTGTTAGAAATGCGTTGACACTAAATTACTCGAAGAGCGTTTATATGACTTTTTCACCAAACTCAAGAACTCAACCCGATGATATCACACTTCAATTAAAGGCAGTAAGAGTACACAATGTAAATTGCCTGTATGGCAAGAACGGTAGCAATCGTAATCAACTGCCTTGCCCTTGTCCCGTTTTAGAAAACGTGACCAAAACAAAGTATTTAGGTGTCACTCTGGACCCTCATTTAAGATGGAATGAGCATATAAATAGTATGTGTAGCAAAATGAAATTTATGATCCACAAATTTAATAATTTGAGCTTACTCAAAGACAAAGGTCTAAGTAGAATGGTATACCTAGCATATGCTCAGTCAGTCTTCCAGTATGGAATAAGGGTGTGGGGTGGCGCTTTCAATGCACATTTTAAAAAATTGAATGTTATTCAAAAGGGTATTCTCAAGGCAGCCTTGGGAGTGCCCAGACGATACCCTAGTCACCAACTTTTTCTGGAATTTGGAGTTATGACAGTCAGACAGCTATATATTAGAAATCTAATTAAATATATCAGCAATCATACAGATATCTTTACACTGCATCAAACTAATTATATTTTCAGATCTGCAAACAGATATATTGTTCCTCGAACTGACTTAACTATAATATGCAGAAGACAATTCAACTACATAGTAAATAAACTAATAAATATTATTCCAGAACATTTTATAAAAATAAAACCCTCTAAAGCACTTAAAACAAAAATTGAGAACTGGATCAAGACCGAAAATGTTGTAGTCAAACTATTTCAACTCTTTATTATCATGTTTTATTCAAATTATTTCCCCCTTTACTATCTGAAAGTTGTCTATCAAACTATGATTTTGTTACTTTGTCTTATCGTTTGTAAGTATTGAGATGTGACCTGGTTTCCATAGTTTTATTTATTCAAAATATAAATTTTATGAACATGATTATTTTGAGAAAACAGAAACGTTCTTTTATACTCTAGCCTCTGCGGCTTCGAATTCACGTAAAAATCCAATTCAAGTGAAAAGAAAACCAAGTACCGAACTAGGTGTGTGTGTGTGTGTGTGTGTGTGTGTGTGTGTGTGTGTGTGTGTGTGTTTGTGTGTGTGATTGAAAATGATTTTTTGTTGGTGGCAGATAGGCAGAAAATCAAAAAGGTTGCATGCCATCGGTTGAGATTTATGATACAACTCAACTAACTCCGCACTTCTGAACAAATTATCTTCAACTCGTATTAAACTAAACCACCTCGAAGGGTATTGGTTTGAAGTCACTTGAACTATTTCTACCGTACATTATAAGTACTGCAGTTGAGAGAATTGAATAAATGAATTTAGCTCGTAGATTGCCGCACCATACAGAAACAATACATTGAAAACTACACACATAAATTCATCACATTATTCTGTTTCTCCAGTTAGTTGCAAATAGCTCACCAAATGAGATGATTATTTAAAAGGTTATGAAATAAGTTGTTCAGTTCAACTTTTCTCTACAATCCAAAACGTGATCTATATAATGCAATCCGTCTGCTCTCGTACAATCGATCTTGTCATAAAAACTGGGAGATCTTTACCCAATAGTAATATTCTGCACTAACGTAGTGGTCAATCAGATTAGAAAAATAAAGTTGAACAACTAGCAAATCGGATGATGGCGATGATGACATTTGGATACTTGTACCAGCACAGACACCCACGCTAAGCTACTCAACTACTATTCGTTTCGTTCAAGGCTAACGAATAGACCGACTGAACCTGACATTACAGCTGGTCTCACCGGCTCAGGAACTGCACTGAACGATAGTTTTCCAATGAAATGCTCCAACGCGTTCATTGATCGATGCTACTAGTCACGTTGCAAACATTGGTTAACAGTTTTCACGGTCCACGAAAATAGTAGTGGTACGCGCTTTTAATTAGTATTCATAATTTTCACAAGTAGCATAGGAATAGTGTATTTCATTGCCTGTTATAACAAAACTGCGCTATTATAATAAGTATACGTAGGCAAAGTATGTGAAGTCGATAGTCGATTAGTATATGAATCGATAAATAGAAAGCAAATGATAGAATACTTCATGATAAGTTAGTAGGTAAACCCACTTTATCACTGGCAATTTTTCATTGAGTATGATACTTGTGAATCTATGAAAAATTGATGAGGAAACATAGATGATGAGTGAAGAGAAGAGAATCGAACCCAGAAGCTAAAGAGCCGAAACCTGACCGTTCTGTTCGTAACCATATTCTTAAAGAGAACATGGAAACTTGACACATTTTTCCATATTCACGTAAAATTAGAATAACGAAATACGTAGAAAATAATATATAATGATTTTCTTTATTGAATTTTTAGGAATCTTCAAATATTCCATCAAGAGCCTTATCGAAACAATTATGATATTTTCAAACGAGAAGAGAAATAATACATTTATTTCCGCATAGTGAGTTTCAAGATTTATAATCGCGATTAATATTATAATAATCCAAGCTAACAAAAACCTAACAGATCATTTCTCTCCTGAAACAATGAAGAGCTGTAGACTACATCAAGTTCTCTACAAATGAATTCTTATTCAATAAAGAATCAATAATACAAACTCAATATGAATAGTGATAGATATACTCCCATGTTATAGTAGTAGATTTTAGTTATCAATGTCAATAGTCTACAATTGTATCAAATGTAACTCTAGTTTCGGAATAATAAATTACAGAAACTTAAACAATGCACATCATAGATGGGACAACAAGAAGCTGACAATGTCCAATAAATGTCTGAATAGATGGAGATAAGATGATTTATAGATGTGGTTCAAGATCGCAGCTGCCAGCACAATAAGAGGAGCGTCGAGATGCACTTATAAATTTATGAGTCTCTTCTAAACGGGGTGGTTTGGGATATTAAATTGCTTCAAGAGTGTTGGGCAGTAGAGTGGGAGTGGAAAAGGGTACTGAGAGTGTTAACACTAAGCAATTATTCGAAAATTTAATGGTTGCATAAAAGGTGCATTGCTTTATTTTCGTACAAGAGAGTAGCCTAAAAAGGACAATAGTAGGTTGCAAATGTCATGGTTATTGGAGTTGAGCAAGGTGCATTCATGAATAGAAAATCAGTGCAAAGAACGCTCCAGGATGCAATGAACTCATCGGTTACACTCAACTCAAGTAGTGAAACGTAATGTGCAGTAAGCTCAAAATACTAAAGTCTGATATCCTCAAGGTAATTAAAAAAAAGTTTCGTTGAATGCAGCAGTGACAGAATCAAATAAAAATTAATATCCTAGCATGAATGTTTGTATCGAAAACTTTTTGACATTTTATTCTAGCCTCATGAGCCAACAAAACGTTATTTCAGGAATGAGAGTTATTCCAACCAGATTAACTACCAATAGGGTCCATAGAAGGATTAGCACAGCACAGACAATTTCATTGAGTGAATCGAATTGATTTAATAGCAGTGTAAATAACAATAACGGTGAAACAAACATAAAACATTCGATTTGGATGAAATGCTAGCAGCAAATGATGAAATTAGTGTACCAGACGTGCACTTCAATTTGTAAGCTCAGAACATTATAACTGCAGCACGTGAACTCAATAATTCGCCATAAAGAAGGAGATCATAATAGAAGATTGGAAGGAAAGAAAAGAGAGAAGGAAGGAGTATGAGTGTTATGTATTTGAACGTGCATCGTGTTATGATTTGCAGCGAGAGTCGTTAATCCAACTGAAAATGCACGAGTCGATATGGAAGAAAGAAGGTTAACATTTCTGCTGATTGGGTTAAAGTTTAAACTACTCTACAAATCTGCTTCACATTCAACCTTTAGACTGTTTATGGAGTTTTTATTTTCCTAGTACGGCAGTGCATTGTTTCTTTTTCCTACTTTCTTGGATGAAGCCCCAGAATACCTAGCGGCCTTTCATTGATCATGTGGATTGATACATTAATAGAACATGCGAATACTATTTGAGAAAAATAAACTACTATGATTGATACAGTTTTATAGAACATGCTAATACTATTTGAGAAAAATACATTTGTAATATCGACAATTCCAATCATTCAGATTTTAATTCCCAAATCACCATAGATTCTGATTCATCAATAGAATAGAGATTAAATTATTTGGCCTATAAAAAAAAATTAAAATTTATATCCCGACATCATTAAATGAAGTCACATTAGGCACGCGCAGGAATTCTTATCGTATATTTTTTCCAGTTCCCATGACATTGAATCATTTTCTGTTTCTCCTATCTGCAGCTCTAACTATTGGAATAGTTTGAATGAAATCATAAATTTTCGAATTGGAATAGTTTGAATGAAATCATAAATTTTCGAATTCATCTTGACTCAGAGCAAGAATCGAGGGAACTACGAATTGGGGAACCAATTACAACAATCGGTGATTGAAAAAAACAGAAATCAAACTGTTCTCACTCCAGCCATCCATCACTGAAGCCTGCCTATTGCCTCGGGTGTCAAATCAATACAAACCGGGTATCGCGAGAGGAGAAGAGCAGGCTGGATGCAAGATGATGAGAGAGAAGAGATACGCAAAAAAGGAAGAAAAAGGAAGGCGGTAAAGAAGGAAAGCAAGATAGAAAGAGTACAAGGAGACGAGGGAGGTGTGAGACAAGAAAGATGGAAGAGAGTGTGAGGAGAAGAAGAACTTACGAATGAGAAGAATAAATAACAGAAATGTGAATATGAAGAAGGATATAGAAAATTGAGAGGAAGAGAACAAAAAGAAAGAAGGAGTAGGAGATGAAGATGAGAAGTAGAGATAACAAAGAGAAAACGAGGAAGGAGAGAACAAAACTGATTGGGAGAAGAAAAGTAGAAAAGAAAGGAAGAGGAAGAGAAGAAAAACGATTAAAAGACTGAAAGTGGGCGAAGAAATAAGGTGGAAAATAGGAGGATGAGGAGGAGGAGGAGTGGAAGGAAGAAGTGGATGAGGAGGAGGAGGATGAGATGGTGGTGGAAGATGAGGAGGAGAAGAAAATTAAGTTGAAGAAGGAGAAAAAGAAGTATCCTAGAAGAAGGTGTTGCAAAAAAAAACTGTAGGGGCAAAGCGTGTCCTTGATATCTGACCGATCGACGGGTAGAGAGGTCGTGTTAAATACCCCCAGGCAACCATAACACTGACCATCTCCTACCATGTACATGCACTATTCCTTATTACACGACGCCTGCAAGAAGTCAATTAGGCAATCAACGAATAACGTTTGTCTGGTTAGACTTCCCCTCTGCCCCCTGCACTGCATCCTAGGTCATTCTGATCCTGGATGCTAGTAGGAGGATCACCCACCACTATAAGTACTCACCCTTCCAGAGCAGCAGCACACTCACCACCTCACCACCTTGCCACCAACACATTCATTGCTTCTCAACCTCATCAGGGCATTATGGCTTTCAAGGTAAGTTCCACATTTCACTTGCAACAAGTTTCTAATGTTGAGTTGGTATTTCGATCAACTACAGTGGAATAACTATATGTTTTATCCAACTACAGTAAAATAACCACACTTTTTATTCAACTACAGTAGAACTTAAACTATCCTAATCCATTGGTACTGGACTATATTCGTAATAAATTATTCGATGCTTTCATAAATAACCTATTTACTTTAATTATAACCAGTTAAATAACTGTATGAATTAAACTTTGCTTAGAAAAATGTTATTGCATCTGGAACTTTTTTGGAAGTCATGGAGATAAGCGGAAATTCTAACTACTTTCTTCTAAAAGCGATTCGAATAATCGGTGACTATAGGGATAATAGAAGTTTGGATAATTGGAGCTCAAATGTGAACATTTTTAAATTTTCTTTCAAAATTAAAATTCATCTACAATTAATTAATGAAGATAGTTTGCCTTATCCAATGAGCAGGTAGTCTATTCTGAATTGGGTGAAGGCATGGAGAAAAGATAACATAAAAATAGCTTATGCTATCTTTTCTATACAGTGAAGGGTTCAAGAATTTTTCTTAAATAAGAATGTTGATTGATTCCAAATTTGACTAGTAGTTTTGTGAGTGAGCAGTATTAGGGGAACTTCAATTGAAAAAAGAGCTTCGATCAAAGCAGTCTTCCGGATAAGGGGGGAGGGTGATTTTCTTCTATTGTTTCATGAAATAGAGTGTTGGGAATGATCCATTCAACTGAAAATCAGGAAGTAAATCTAATTCAAATGGGGTGAGTTGAAAAACAAATGGGAATCAGTTTGATCATAATTTTTGCAAAAAAGAGAATAAAGTGATTTCATATGGGCTTTTTGTGGGTTCTGAGTCCCTTAGGTCCCCACCTAGCCGGGATATTATAATTTAAGCTTCCAATGGATCTGTATTTGCCACGACCGACAATTAGCATGCCCATCCAATAACACAGATTAGCAATTAATTTTGTCAGTGGTAATCACCAAACTTCGCAACGTCATCAAATAAAAACTTAATTCTATTCTATAGTTTCAAAATATCACACTGGAATAATTTTTCATTCAAATTAAGTTGCTCTTTTGTGGTTCTATGCTAACGAAGATATTTCAATAATTTAGTTCTCTGACACATATTCTATCAATAGCTTTCATGAAGAATTATGATTGAGGAAAAGTTGATTAATTCGTGTCAACAAGTTAGTTGAATGAATAAAATATGAATACTTAGTGAGTCAATAAAAAAATCAATGCTGGCTTTGAGAAGCCAATAGTATATTTCGCACCTAGGGCCGAAAATGAGACTTTTCCGGCTCGAAATCGGTTTTCAAGTCCAAGGCCGTAGGCCGAGGACTAGAAAAGATTGAGAGCCGGAAAAACATTTTTGCCCATGTTGAGAACGTTATTTTTCGCCACACAGAAAAATAAACAATAAATAAATATGAGAATAATTATTGTTTATTAGACACTTCCGAAAGCAAAACAGGAAGGTGATAGCTCTAGCAAATCTGAGGTAATCTGAATATCAGGAAATTATCCAAAGGATGTTTATTTTTTATTCTGATTTGTCTAAATAACCTAAAAGATTATTTTCAATTATATAAGAGGTTGAGTTTATACTTTTGTATTCTTCCAAATAACAATAAGATGATATTATTATAAATGTTTTGATTCTTGAATAATAAACACAAGTAATGAAAAGTTTTTTTGATCAGCTGTTTTAGCACACTTGAAATTTGACAAATCTGAATATCAACGTTAACAATGCTTGTTGTCGTTGACTTCGGAAGTTTAGGTTAGAAGTTCTATCCTACTCTGAAAATCGAATTTGAATAGTTTATAATATATATCTTATCTTTATTTTATTCATCCAAATAAAATGATAGTATCTTATTGCAGAATACTTATTCAATTCTAGAAGCATAAACTGATTCCGTTTCATAAACCATTTTGTAAACACGTTCACATCAAATCAGAATCAGCTGACTTCAAGGTTATTTTACAGCCCTAGGGCCGTAAAAATTTTACTGGCCTGGTCGGAAAACAATCATTTTCGGCCTCCTTATGACACATGAAAACCAGCTCATTACATCCAAGTGGGGAGAAAAACTAATTAATCACATCTCCTAAATTTAAAAAGTGTTAAATGATAAATGTATGAATATTGATAACTAGAAGACCAGCTATAAATTTAGCAATACATAGTGATATCAAAATACCTATTGAAATATTCAATGATAATAATACTTAAGGCTCCATGCCTAGATTGCAAGATACTCTTGAATCGAACAGAATTCAAAAATCCTAGAAACCAAATTCTATTACCCACATAATTCAGGTCAAAAACCTTCCTTAATTTTAATACAATGTATTCCCAAACTTTCATCACGATCGGTCAAATACTTTTAAACTGCATAGGAAATATGCATGAACTAATTACGAATATGCATGAATTAATTTCAATTCATTCAAATATAGATAATGGAAAGTGGAATGAATATCCCTTATTGGGCGAAACTATGATTGGTCCATTACTGTGACAGCCACGCCCTTTTATGGGAGGAGCTAATTACAGCAATGTCGGAGTTGAAACTGCGATTGTCATAGCAGCCAATTGAGCTACTTATATTATATTTGTCAATTAGATCTAATATTGAACATTGAAGAATCAATCATTTGTAAACTCCAAGCTCCTTGGCTCACTGGTACAGTACAACCAAGACCAGTTCATCCAGTTTCAAAATTTAATTTGGTCGACAAAATCAAAAAGGAATATTTCTCAAAAAGAAAAGGTTAATCAAGTCTGATTCTTTGAATATATAGAATAAATAATAATGTTATTTACACAATAATAGAATTTTCTTTATTGTATGGATATAAATTCCTAGAATTTTCTAGGAATTCAGTAATTTTCAATAGAGTACTGTATTAGAAATTTATTTTAAAATAATGTCATTTCATTAATTCTTACTGATAAGAGTAAAATTGTGATATGTCAGGGTGAAAATTATCAAATCTTGATGAGAGATGAAGTATTTTCAACAGCATTTTAACACATTTATTTGCTTTCGGAACAGTAATATAAAGTGATAAAGAACAGTACGTATATGATCACGACTGAGAACAATATTATTCTAGTGAAGTATATACACTCACCCACACTTAACAGTTTTTTCTATTACCAAACTGCATAAATTATCCTTAACAACAGACATATTCGACCTTGAGCTTCCATTCAGTGATTGTAAGTCATTCATATTGTATGAGTAATTGGCAACTCTCATCATTGTGTCTTCAATATACTACTAAAGTACTAATAAGCGGCCAAACTGAAAAGGTTAAACTGTTTCAAGAAGTACAGCTATTATTTATGACCAATAACAGGAAACTACCCATTGGACAGTTAGTAAACCTGTTGTTTAACTTGTACCTTCGCGAACTGTATGCGTCTAGGCGGATAGTAATGAAGCTTCACTACAATATTAAAGTGCATAATAAGTTCACAATGACTTACGAAGCGTAATAATTAACAAGCACCTCTCAACATGTAAATGAAATGTAATGATTATTATTATGACTCACTCTTGCATTCAGGGCCAACAAATAATTATTATACTACAGTACTTATTTCAATTTTCTTTCCATTATTGCCCACTTTAAGTCAATATTTCAAAAAATGATTTTTCAACTTCAGACACTTGGTCAGTTTAACTCTCCTGAATAGAGGTTATGTTAGTAAACTTCTTCAATATTCTTTATCATCAGAACTGCAGTTTATTTCAAATTTTTTATCTACAAATCAAACTATTCTTGGGAAGGGGTGTCCTAAACAAAGGTCAGCAGTGTTATATAAATGACGTCCTCATTTTAAGGGGAGGGTTGGTGTTGGTACTAAAGTTTGCGATATTAAGGGGACCGCTTGGGAGGAGTTGTCACCCCTGTCTAACATGTTAATATCAAGCATTTTTCATAACTACCAATGAATTTCAATTTCATAGGAGTAGTACCCATTTATTATATTCGTCTTACAGGATTTTCAATCTCATTGAATCATTTCACTTCCTCTTTCAAATAAAGTCATTATTCATTGAATTGTAATGTGAATGTTTTTGTTTTAATGTGAGTATTTTGTTGATGGAAATAAAATTGAATTGAATTGATTTGATTTTCCTTACTGATTCTTCATCTTGGAATGGATAAGTAAATAATACAAGGTGTTCTCTTCCTTTTTTTAACTGACCCGAACTCTGCAAACAATGCTTATTTTGTGATTCTAGCTCCAACCTGATTTCTGAAGTTTGAGTGCAATTTCTAGTATTGAAATCTTCCATCTTCAAAATTCAATAATTAGCAAAGATCAAAACCAATATTGTATTCCAACATCATGTTACTTGGGACTTTTATTCTACGTTTCAACAACGTCTGCAGTGTGCTTTTGCTACTGCTACCTACATGAAAAATGACGTTATTTTTAGTATTAGTAGACTAGTTAAAACATTACGTTAACATTAAAATTCAAAATTAGTTATCAATTTGGAAGAATTCAACAGATGACCTTCAACTTCAACTGGTAATAATTTATTTTGTGTTGATATCTAATTTCGCGTTTATTTTGTTGTAGGCTGATATTGTCAATGTTTGTTGCAGTTGCTAACGTTGGTAGGCCTTGTGTCGGCGGCCCATGCTGGCTACCTGGGAGCTCCGGCCGTGGTCGCTCCAGCTGCAGCAGCTTACAGGTCTGCAGCCTACGCAGCCCCAGGTGCTTACGCAGCCCATGGCGCTTACGCAGCTCCGGGTGCGTACGCAGCAGCTGCATACACCGCTCCCGGTGCCTACGCAGCTCCAGGCTACGCCGCCTACGCAGCGCGACCAGCAGCCTACGCAGCTAGACCAGCTTTCGCTACTGCTTACGGTGCAGCTGGACCTACAGCTTATGCAGCCAAGGCTGCAGCCCTTGACTACTACGACCCCAACCCCCAGTACAGCTACGCCTATGACGTTCAGGACGCTCTGACCGGAGACTCCAAGAGCCAGCACGAAAGCCGATCCGGAGATGTTGTCCAGGGCAGCTACTCCCTTGTTGACCCCGATGGCACCAAGAGGACCGTCGAGTACACCGCTGACCCCGTCAACGGGTTCAACGCCGTCGTCCACAAACAGCCCCTCGGTTATGCTGCCGCTCCCCTAGCTAAGGTTGCTGCCTCCCCGTTTGGAATTGGTGGACATGGTTACTACCATTAACATATAGCATACAATCTATTAAGCAAGTTACCACCTCTTTCATTAAATAAAATTATGTTTTTTATATATTTGTAATAAACTTGACACTTCTTGTGATACTTGCATTTTATTCCTCCTGGTATTACAATAAAGATAATGAATAGTTTATTGGTCGATGGAATGCATGATTCAATGATCTTCATTTGAGCCAGTATAATATGTAAGTATACTAGTACAACATTGTTCGTCTATGAGAGAAATAAATTCCTAGAATTTTCTAGGAATTCAGTAATTTTCAATAGAGTACTGTATTAGAAATTTATTTTAAAATAATGTCATTTCATTAATTCTTACTGATAAGAGTAAAATTGTGATATGTCAGGGTGAAAATTATCAAATCTTGATGAGAGATGAAGTATTTTCAACAGCATTTTAACACATTTATTTGCTTTCGGAACAGTAATATAAAGTGATAAAGAACAGTACGTATATGATCACGACTGAGAACAATATTATTCTAGTGAAGTATATACACTCACCCACACTTAACAGTTTTTTCTATTACCAAACTGCATAAATTATCCTTAACAACAGACATATTCGACCTTGAGCTTCCATTCAGTGATTGTAAGTCATTCATATTGTATGAGTAATTGGCAACTCTCATCATTGTGTCTTCAATATACTACTAAAGTACTAATAAGCGGCCAAACTGAAAAGGTTAAACTGTTTCAAGAAGTACAGCTATTATTTATGACCAATAACAGGAAACTACCCATTGGACAGTTAGTAAACCTGTTGTTTAACTTGTACCTTCGCGAACTGTATGCGTCTAGGCGGATAGTAATGAAGCTTCACTACAATATTAAAGTGCATAATAAGTTCACAATGACTTACGAAGCGTAATAATTAACAAGCACCTCTCAACATGTAAATGAAATGTAATGATTATTATTATGACTCACTCTTGCATTCAGGGCCAACAAATAATTATTATACTACAGTACTTATTTCAATTTTCTTTCTATTATTGCCCACTTTAAGTCAATATTTCAAAAAATGATTTTTCAACTTCAGACACTTGGTCAGTTTAACTCTCCTGAATAGAGGTTATGTTAGTAAACTTCTTCAATATTCTTTATCATCAGAACTGCAGTTTATTTCAAATTTTTTATCTACAAATCAAACTATTCTTGGGAAGGGGTGTCCTAAACAAAGGTCAGCAGTGTTATATAAATATGACGTCCTCATTTTAAGGGGAGGGTTGGTGTTGGTACTAAAGTTTGCGATATTAAGGGGACCGCTTGGGAGGAGTTGTCACCCCTGTCTAACATGTTAATATCAAGCATTTTTCATAACTACCAATGAATTTCAATTTCATAGGAGTAGTACCCATTTATTATATTCGTCTTACAGGATTTTCAATCTCATTGAATCATTTCACTTCCTCTTTCAAATAAAGTCATTATTCATTGAATTGTAATGTGAATGTTTTTGTTTTAATGTGAGTATTTTGTTGATGGAAATAAAATTGAATTGAATTGATTTGATTTTCCTTACTGATTCTTCATCTTGGAATGGATAAGTAAATAATACAAGGTGTTCTCTTCCTTTTTTTAACTGACCCGAACACACTGGCAAACAATGCTTATTTTGTGATTCTAGCTCCAACCTGATTTCTGAAGTTTGAGTGCAATTTCTAGTATTGAAATCTTCCATCTTCAAAATTCAATAATTAGCAAAGATCAAAACCAATATTGTATTCCAACATCATGTTACTTGGGACTTTTATTCTACGTTTCAACAACGTCTGCAGTGTGCTTTTGCTACTGCTACCTACATGAAAAATGACGTTATTTTTAGTATTAGTAGACTGGTTGTTAACATTAAAATTCAAAATTAGTTATCAATTTGGAAGAATTCAACAGATGACCTGCAACTTCAACTGGTAATAATTTATTTTGTGTTGATATCTAATTTCGCGTGTATTTTGTTGTAGGCTGATATTGTCAATGTTTGTTGCAGTTGCTAACGTTGGTAGGCCTTGTGTCGGCGGCCCATGCTGGCTACCTGGGAGCTCCGGCCGTGGTCGCTCCAGCTGCAGCAGCTTACAGGTCTGCAGCCTACGCAGCTCCAGGTGCTTACGCAGCCCATGGCGCTTACGCAGCTCCGGGTGCGTACGCAGCAGCTGCATACACCGCTCCCGGTGCCTACGCAGCTCCAGGCTACGCCGCCTACGCAGCGCGACCAGCAGCCTACGCAGCTAGACCAGCTTTCGCTACTGCTTACGGTGCAGTTGGACCTGCAGCTTATGCAGCCAAGGCTGCAGCCCTTGACTACTACGACCCCAACCCCCAGTACAGCTACGCCTATGACGTTCAGGACGCTCTGACCGGAGACTCCAAGAGCCAGCACGAAAGCCGATCCGGAGATGTTGTCCAGGGCAGCTACTCCCTTGTTGACCCCGATGGCACCAAGAGGACCGTCGAGTACACCGCTGACCCCGTCAACGGGTTCAACGCCGTCGTCCACAAACAGCCCCTCGGTTATGCTGCCGCTCCCCTAGCTAAGGTTGCTGCCTCCCCGTACGCAAGAATTGGTGGACATGGTTACTACCATTAACATATAGCATACAATCTATTAAGCAAGTTACCACCTCTTTCATTAAATAAAATTATGTTTTTTATATATTTGTAATAAACTTGACACTTCTTGTGATACTTGCATTTTATTCCTCCTGGTATTACAATAAAGATAATGAATAGTTTATTGGTCGATGGAATGCATGATTCAATGATCTTCATTTGAGCCAGTATAATATGTAAGTATACTAGTACAACATTGTTCGTCTATGAGAGAAATAAATCTGTACTCGAAAGTACAAACGTATTGAACGTCAATTGAATGGAGAATTTCAAAGAGAATATGTATTCAAATTCAATGACTAAAAATGTCTGATACTGTACAAAGCATAGTTAGTTCCACACTTTGAATTTAATAGCATATCTTTATTAAATTCAATTGGAATCTGAAAAAGTCTGAAGAAGCCCATTGAGTTTGGTAAGTAAAGTAGTAGTACTGATGGAAAAAAATTGTGACATTGACTTTCTAATAATAATAAATTCTCTGATTGCCAATGAATTGCAACCAGAGCAGTTTATAGGCAAAACACATACATAATTATTATTTGTAGCACATAACAGAAGACACTTTGAAGTTTTATAATATACATTGAAACAGGAAACACACGACATAGATTAAAAATACTTAGAAACTTACAATATAATCAGAAATTTTCAGAACAGTGTCCGCCTCTCCACACTCCTCAAAGATGCGGGTAAGCTATTCTAAAGTCTGCAAGCAATCACACAGAACGACCTATTATATGTCACAGTGCGATGGATGGGAATGCTCAACAGGCTTGCGCCATGCCTCATATCTCTTCTGGTGATTCCTGCGAGGAATTGAAATTTCTGACTCAAGTAGAGAGGAGACCCAGTTGCCAGAACCTTGTGGAGGAGTATCAGCACATGATAAATTCTGCTGTCTCAAAGCTTCAAAATACCCATCTGAGTGGTGTAAGGGATTATGTAGACGTCCCTTTCAAGACCAAAGACGAATCTCACGCAGTAGTTCTGAGCCCTTTGCAGTCTTTCAGAAAGAGCCACTGTCATGTCCTGTATGACCCCATCTCCATAATGGAAATGCGGAAATATCAAGGTCTTCATAAGCAGTATTCTCTCCCGTAAGGGAATAACAGCTCCAATTCTCTTCAGTGAGTGAATGCCTGCAAAGACCCTGTTGCAAATCTTTGTCACTTGTTCAGTCCAGTCTGAGTGTCTGTTAAATGTAAGTCCTAAGTTTGTAATGTTATCACTATAATTCAGTCTATTTGAGTCAATTTCGATGAAAGGTCCGTGGTTGAAGTCAAATTGGTTCAAAAGTCTTCTATTACCTATAACGATTGTTTTGAATTTTGATTCATTAATTTTCAATCCATGCTGTGCTGTCCAGAGTGAGACAGCAGTCAGGTCCTCATTCATAAGAGTAACTGCTTCACCAAAGTTATCAGTCTTGAAATGTCTATAAATCTGTAGGTCGTCTGCATAAAGATGAAATCTGGAGTGTCTGAGCCGGTCAGTTACGTCATTTACATACAGACTAAACAGTAGTGGTCTCAAAACTGAACCCTGAGGTACCCCCCTGTTGACCACCCATGGAGTATGTATGGAGTTATGTATGTATGTATGGAGTATGTATTTACTAAAAATTTTCTTGATGTTGGGAGGATGCTTATAAATGAGGGTGGGTGGTTGCTGGAAAAGGTGTTTGGTAGAGGAATTGGAGGAGACGACATGGAACAGATCTTTAAGGACAGGTTTGCGGTTTTCGATTCCAGGGAAGTAGGTGGTACAAAGCTTTGGAGTTTGAGGGATTTAGGAATTTTTTGTGGTTAGATTAGTGTCCGTTTTGGAGGAAATTTATTTCTGTGACAACCTTTCAGGAAAGTTAAATTTTAGGAGGGATTGGTGGAGTTTTTGAGGTACTGGTCAAGGTGGTGGGGATCACTGCAAATTTGTTGGCCTCGGATTGAGAGGGAACGTGGGAGGGATTTTTTGATGTGGCTTTTTCATCATCTAATTTTCGATTTTTACTCTAGTGCAACCAAATTTCCTTCATTTCAGCTAATCTTGGTTGAAACCTAATCGGAATTTAAAATGTTCAAGATGATTAGTTTTAATCGGCGTTATCGCTTGGAATTTTTGCTATGTGTAACCAAAATCCATCCATTGCATTAGTGCAAATCTCGATCAAAATTCAGCATTTAATCGTGATTAAAAGTTAAAGAGACCTTTGTGCGAAGGTGTGCATTAAAAAGACCTTTGTGCAACTCCGGGAAAATATACCATATTAGTATTGAGGATTTAATCCAGTTTGAAAGAAAATTTCGTTTAAACTGGCACTTTATGGTCATGGTTATGAGGGATGTTTACGTTGATCAACAAATAAGAACCGCTAGAATTCAGGAAAATACACGAGAAAACATAGATTGAGTTAAAAGTGAGGAGTTTAATAAAAGAAAAATGATACTGATGAGCGCTAGTTGAAACATATGCCCGCAAATAGATCAAATGAATACCGTACATGAAACTTGGTAATCCTTGTACCTTTAAAGCTGCGTTCACACCAAAGGTCAACAAAATGTTGCCCATGAATAGTTTTCTACAAAAACGTTGTCAATTTTCTTGTAGAAAACAAGATGCTGATCTTAAATGTAGAGCAACAAGCGTTGTCAATTTTTTTCTCAGAGAGCGTAGTCAGCCTGGATTTGAAGGGAAACATTGTGATAGCAACTCTCGCAGTGTTTCAATTTTATTTTGAATTTAGGCAAGAAATCGCAGCAATTTTTGAAAACTCAGCTGACAACTTTTATGTAAACATGGCTTGAAGAATCCACAAGACAGAAACACAGAAAAAGAATTCTTGAACAGCAATTTGAATTCGAATCAATATCAATTAGCTTACAATGAATGACAAGTGGAAAGAAATAATTCAATAGTTGCATTCTTCTGAGAAGAGAAGATCTTCAAAATAATTTGAATAAAAATAGAACAAAGATCAAGCGTGGCACATTCCGCAATGGAATGTTCAGTTGAAAAATAAGGGTTTTAAAAACTTCAGTACTGTATCTAAAAACTCAATAAAGAATTCTCAAATGTTCTTGGACTGACAAATTGACGATTGTCAATTTCTAGTTTTTGGGAGCTGTCTGGAATCGGTCTGTCTCAATGATTTTTTTTGCATTCCATAGAATGTTGCCGAACCTGTTTGAGAATCATCTTAACTTTCAGCATTCCTTTGGTGAAGTTGATCCATGCAAAAGTTCATTTGTTTTAGAAGTATTTTTCAATGCTGCTAGATAAAAGCGAATAATATGTTTCTAATGCAGGGATAATAATTTTAGCCTATAATGGTGATACATGAAGAAATAAGGAGTTTATAAGAAAACGTATCTTGTTTGATATACGTATTTGAAGCTTCATTGAAATAACATTTTCATGTCTTATTATGCTCAACTGTAACTTCTTAATTTGTTTCTGTTAATTATGAATAATCAGGCATACTATCATCATTTTCGATCGGAATTGGAGGAGAGAAGCTACTACTGTTCTCCATTTCAGTAACTTTTTTCATACCTAATTCAACAAATTTATTGGGAACTGAGATTTGGCATACCTTGGTTCAGATCAATTCACCTATTGAAGCTATTGAAAAAGGTATCTGTAGCTCGACAATTATTTTGAACACTGACTCGTCATCTCGCTTATTCGTCTATCCTCTATCTACAGAAAAATAAACCTCCAGAAAATATATGGAAGGTATTTTTACGCATCCTGCTCAAAAGATTCAAGAAAGAAGAAAAGTTTTATGCCACATGAGCACTGCTCGAAATTTGTGGCTTCACGCAACAAAAATAATAATTATTATTATTCAAACAGTCATTGGATTTTGTGCCTTTACCTTTTTAAAGATGAATAAAGAAGACAATTTTGAATAAAATTTAGAATTTAGAAATAGGCCGACACATCTAGAAAATACCTGAGTCTATACCTAATTCATGCAGGTGAACGGGCTAGAGTCAAGAAAACTTCAATTAATCTTGCCATGCCTGATTTAATAGGTTTATACTATAGAATAACACTACAATTCGAAATAATTGAAAAATACAAACAGCTTCCATAAACATTGGCAACTAAAATCGAACAACAGAAACAACAATTTCATGTTACTTTGTTGACATTCTTCATCTGATTCGGGGGCGCATTACTATCCCCGTTTAGATAGCAATACGTCACAAAACCAAACAAGACCAGTCATAAAATAACCAATTAATTTCAACATGAAATTACTCAAGAAAGAAAAAACCCGTTGAACCCAAGTTTCGTCGATAGTAACCCATATAACCCATTTCATGATAATTTTGAATCCACACTTTTTATTGACATTCTCGAATGAACCTTTGTTTCACTACACTGCACTTTCGTTGGTCTGTACGTTGCTTTATCGTCGGGGTTACAGTACCTTGTTTTTGGCGGTGAGCTTTTACCGGTTGAATTTGGCTTGACGGCGACGTCCTCTTACGTCCCTAGACCTGTCGTCTGAACGGGTGTCTTGAAGCGGTGTTACATAAAGTTGCGGAACCAAAGGGGTGGTAGTACAAGAAGTTGGTTTGGGGACACACATGAACTGCTGTAAATAAATGTATTACAGCATTAATTTCTAACTCTTCCTACAATTCATCAAAAGCTAAAACAGGAGTTTATTCTGTTATTCAATTTAGATTTTATCTTGACGTTCTGATTTCATTCTCAAAATTTAACAGATTTAAAACAAATTTACTTGCCAGAGTGTCATTAATATACAATGCAACATTTATGAAAACACCCGTAATAAATTAATATAATGCTTTTAGAAAATGAATACTTCATTAATTATGATGTTAACTTTTATATGATATTTTTCGTTTGGTTTGCGAAATCAAATATAATTTTTCATATAGTAGCTCGACTAGTATTGTTGGAAACTTGTGCGCTAGCCAACATTTATTAATATTAATTTCATGGAAAAGAAAAACTTTCTTCTTTGTCTATTAAGATTTCTATCATAAAAATTTACTAAATTATTCGAAAGCCTTAATGACATAAGAAAACAGAGTCTGAAAAAATATACAATTATAAAATGTCATAAACTCAATATGAACATAATCTTAAAAATTTCATTCCAATTTAAAGGCTATCTTCCTGACTTTCAGCAATACTCTACGATAATATATCTCCAGAAACAATAACTCAAATGTAACGTAACTGAAAACTTTCTATACTTCTTTAGAAAAAATGTATAAGTATCTTCCATCACTAATAAAATCAAAAGGATTATTCTCAATCAATATTATTAACTTGAAAAATAACAGGCTTAATTAATTCAATACTCTTATGGAAGTTTCAATCAATTAAATTCCCTAAATTATAGTTTAACCTTATTTTACATACCTTAGCGGTTATTTGAAGAAACAATTATTCGTACATGATGAAGAAACACAATTAAACCTTTCAGGACATGGCACTACTGGAAAATTTAAACTTTAATAAAAAATAAAACTAGCTCCTACATTAACTACTGAAATAAACTTATAAACCTGCCCAAAAAGGGCGAAACATAGTGACTACATCTTTACTCTCGTAGTGCTCCTAGCAAAGTGTCCTCCGAAACGTAATCTGGTCTCTCGACTGGGGAATCCCCACTACTGTATTTAGAAACAGGTCTCCTATTGGGCAAAGGGAATCAATTTGACCAATCGTCGCGTGGCTTCTAGAGCCTTTGGACCAAATAGTAACTGCAAAATCGGTAGTTTGTTATAATTTCAATGCTTGCTGTTTTCCCACTTATCGCACTTTATGTCGCGACAGGAAGGCTAAGTTTTAGAGATAATTCCATAATCTACATTCCTCGACGACTCGGAGCCACAATTTTTAAATATCTATCATGGGAAACTCGAAGTCATGGCCGTTCATAATAGAGAGAGAAAATAATTTATTTCGCTAACTCACTTACAATAATGGCTCTAGTCTATTGCGTATTAAATGTACTATTATAACTTGGGAAAAGGCTTGAATTAAAAGGAGTGCTCGGCACAATTTCTGTAAAATACTGCCACCCAAATTCTTCTTAAAAATGTCAGTGGAAAGAAACGCCCTAACAGGTGTAAGACTCAATTCACCATGAATTTCATTTCACATGAAGAGGTTTATTTCCTTTTATTCAAGTCAAACACGACTTTTTAGACCCTGACATTTGCAGCGGTCAGTAGAGGAGCGTGACTTAATTCAACTTACACATAATGCACCATCACCATTAAGTACAGTTTGCATATGGAAGTTTTACAACAACTTTGCACCGTTATTACAATCTAGAATTGATTGTTTTATATACCACACCGAAGTTATATGGTTATATCTACAGATAAAGCTATTGATCACGAGAAAGGTAAGTTCATAATGAAAGAACACTGATTGTTGGGTATTCAGAACGTTGGAGCACTTATAAAGGTTCATAAATTTTTGTTTGATCCAATTTTTTAATACATCGATGTAAGAAGTTTTGCCCCACCCACTGGAACGGTTCTGAAATTTTGTAAGAAAATATAATAATAAAATAAATATAAGTGAAAAAGGATAATAATTATTTATGCAACTTGATTCCAATGTTATCAAACTATCAAGGATTGATTGCACGTTTCAACTCATTCATACAGAGGGTAGACAAGATATGATACTCTCAGTGATAATTCATTTATTTATTCATTCACAATGGAGACAACGGGTATCCCCAAATATGTCTCCTTTACAATAAAAATCTTACAAATACAAATGAAAAAAAAATGATAACGGACTCCTTTCCTGGATAATACATACGTTTTATCATGTGTGTGGGTAATGACATAAGATTTTTAAAATGAAATTTTTTGAGACTGAAATTGTGACCGTCCAGACCACTCGGTTTGTCCGACCGGCCATCTAAATATAAGAAACTTCAAGTGACATATTTCAAATTTTCTTTCAATTTTCTTTATTTGTGCTCTAAGCTCTAATAAATGAGATTGGTAAATGCCATTAACATCAATTATTTTGCAAAAGAAGGCAAATAGCTTATGCTGAGTGACAAGTTTCATGTTCGATGAACTGACTTTGAAAAATAATCATTTCAACCCAGTAAAGTTATCTCCATTACAGAAATTGATGGAAATGGTTGAAAGTGAATATAAGACGGAATTGTTTTTTTATCGGTAATCTACAGGTAGGCTACACATTGAATTTTATTTGTACAGTAATACAGTCGATTATTATTTGTGTTTATATACGTGTAAGTATTTAATGAAAATGTGACAGGATTATCAAGTTCATAAGGAATTTGACAAAATTGTTTATTGAGGAACGATAATGATTCATTATCTTTCACATACAGATGGAATTTTATAATCTTTCACATAATGAGCCATGTCTCAATAATCCATAACCCATCAGAAATCAGAGTACTTCACAGAAAATTTTCAAAATCTCATCCTCATTACATAATTATAATAAAAACAGGATATCAACGTAATTCTGATTCACTGTAAATAACTCAGGTATAGGCAACTCAAACTCAAAACAAGTACACTATAAATGTGAAGGACACAAGACAATATTGCTGCTTTTTTTAACTGTGAAAACACGAAGATTACAATAAAACTACAAATGCGATGATAAACATATTGGAAATCAATTGAAATTCAGGGATCACTCGACTCAACTTTGATGGTGTGAGGTGTGATGCTCCAGGCAACAACGACCAACGACTCACATGCTCTACTCTAGCCTACAATCGGAATTCAAGGTTCAGGACAGGCTTGATGTACCTGTAGTAATTCACAACAAACACTGCAACTTCCATTATTTTTTTGTTAAATTATACTGAAACTTTCGCAAAGAAGAAGCTAATCTTGCAACAGAGCCTCCATAATGAATCTGGCAGGAATGAAGTTGGCATATACTTGAATTACTAAACCTCGTGAATTAATCTTATAATAGACACACGTTAACTCATATAGGAGGAAATTGAGAAATATCTATTGAAGGATACAAGTTATTTCAATCAGAAAACTATCAAGTAGTCCTATAATAATTCATCAATGATTCATTATAAAATTTACTTTAAAAGCTACCTAACTAGAGAGAAAACTGAAATTCTACTGTCAAGACGACAGCAATTGAGAGTTGAGTAAAAAAAATTAATATGACGTTTTCTAAGTTTGATAAAATGTTATTAAAATTGTCATCAAAGCAGTTCTTGGAAGTTATTATAATTAAAATGTGATCTGGTCCTCTGGAATGTCATTGCAAGAACTATATTTCTAAATACTTTCAGCTTGGAAATATAAGATGCGAATTTGGGTGATTATCGGAATCAAACAGTGAGTATGATAATAGATCAACAAACTCGAGTTGTGCAGTTATTATACGAGTAGCAGTATTAATAGTCCAGTCAACGAAAGATTATAGAGGGAAAAGTTTGGAACACAATTTTCAACTCCACAGCTCTTTAAAGGATAGTAAGAGGATAAACATATCAAAAGTCCTCACCCCTACCCCCTGTGCTAAAGGGGTGGGGGTGACTTGAAAGTACCATTTTTTCATTTTCGCTTATATCTCGGAAACTATGGATCTTATGAACATTTGTGTTCTGTGCAAAATTGAAGCTTACAAAATTACAAACAAGTTTTGTCCTCTACATTTGCTCCATATCTCTCATAGTTTCTGAGATATCCGCTCTTGAAGGTGAATAATTTTTTGAAAAAACACTTCTGCCCCCAATTTTTTCATCTTTTCGGCCTTATAATTTTTGAACGATTGATGGAAAAAATCCGTGATGATTATTAGCTGATGGAGCATCAAATTATCTCCAATTTGATGTAGTTTTTCACTATCTTTCGTATTTCCCTACAACTGTTGCAGCTGTTTTAGTGTTGAGAGTGAAATTTTCTGTTCAGCAACAATAGATCAGTTGACAATGAAATTTGGAGGGAATGTTTGGAACACAATTTTCGACTTTGCAGCTTTGTTGAAGCTAGTTTGGAGGTGAGCATATCAAAAATCCCAAACCCTACATCATGTGCTGAAGGGATGAGGGTGGTTTGAAAGTTGCATTTTCCACTTATCACTTACATGCTTAGTTCTGATTTTTTAATATATTATTTGGGTAGATAGGAGAAGTCCAGAACCAATTTCTTCATGCAAAATTTCCTTGTGCCAGATGAAAAACCTTGTATTTTCGGCTCATTTTCCAGTTTTCATCTATTTCTGGCAAATCTCGTGATCGGAAAGAAAAATTTGCTCTCGCCTTTTTTCTAGATTCAAAAATTCTGAATAGAATGAGATCATTCGGAACTCTCTATCTCCAATGAGTAGTGAGTTATGATTTTTCAAAAATGAGTGAAATTTAAAGAAAAAATCAATTTTGATGAATTTCAGTTTTTGATCAACAATATCTTCCGATTGTTATCATTGAGATGTATAATTCGAAATCCCAATGGGCGTATTTTTGTGCTCTCAATCTGAGATCATGTAGATGCGCTCTATCTCATATAGGTTTCCAGTTACACCTGACAATAATGATCCTTGTATTGTGAAAAACACCTAATTTTCAGCTTCATCCATCATCACCAGCTATATTGTCCTCACATTGATATTTCGCACAATGATATAAGTTCATGAGATTATGTTCTATGGGAATAAACCGTTAGATGCACTTCATTTCAGTATTTCCTAGTGGAGAGGCGCGCTTAAGGACACCTCAAGGATAAAAATTTAAAAAACATATAACTTTTGACACAATGCTCAGATTTCATCGTACTACACTTCATTCTTCTCGGCTCAAAATCATGCATCATAAGTCAAATTCGGTGGAAAAATGGAAAATTTATTGTCGAGTGTACTCAAACCCATATTCCAATACACAAAAAATGCTATGTATCTCGGTAACCCCTTATTATAAAAATCATTACTTGAACTTGAAATGTACAATAGAATTTTCTTTCTCATCTACTGTGAATTATTCATGAAAAAACGTGTTCGTAAAGTGAGATTTGATTGTTGAAAAAAAATCCGGATATTGTAGATATTTTTCTCATATTAACGGTTTTGGCAGTTGTATGATAGGGAAAAGTGATTCAAGATGGATTTTAGGCAACTGATCTCGTAGAGGATGAATTTATCTACAATTTGGAATCAATTGTCAATTCCTATGATGTATCAGAATCATTTTAGAAACTCCTAATCAACAGTAAAATCACGAAAAAAATGTAAAAACTGAAATCGCCATTTTAAAAATCTTCTGTAACTTTCGAATTGTATTGGAATCGAAAGTATTATTTATAGGAGTGGGTAGAGGGGGAAAATTTCCATATCCTCACTAAATTAGGAAATTTTATCAGAAGTATTTGACAAGACATACAGCTTTGAATATAGAAATTGACCATTTTTTGTGTATTGGAATATGGGCTTAAGTACACTCAGCAATAAATTTTCCATTTTTCAAAGAATTTGAATTATGATGCATGATTTTGAACTGCCTTGACGAGGCGAGAAGAATGAAGTGTAGTACGATGAAATCTGAGCATTGTGTCAAAAGTAATACGTGTTTGAAATTTTGATCCTTGAGTTGTCCTTAATCGCGCCTCTCCTCTAGGAAATACTGAAATGAAGAGCATCTAACGGGTGATTCTCATAGAACATAATCTCATGAACTTATATCATTGTGCGAAATATCAATGTGAGGACAATATAGTTAGTGATGATGGATGAAGCTGAAAATTAGGTGTTATTGAGAGGCGCTGGAAAATTAGGAAGATGTTGTTGATCAAAAACTAAAATTCATCAAAATTGATTTTTTCTTGAAATTTAACTCTTTTTTGAAAAATAACTCAGTACTCATTGGAGATAGAGAGTTCCGAATGATCTCATTCTATTCAGAATTTTATAATCTAGAAAAAAGGCGGGAGCAAATTTTTCTGTCCGATTACAAGATTTGGCAGAAATAGCTGAAAACTGGAAAATGAGCCAAAAATACGAGGTTTTTAGGCCACCCTGTATCTAGCACAAGGAAATTTTGCATGTAGAAATTGGTTCTGGACTTCTCTTATGTACCCAATAATATATTAAAAAATCAGAACTACAATATAAATTGCATGCACCAATGTATATATACATTGACTGGACTAATATGGGTATCAGCCAATAATATGGAATTCTCTGAATTCGAGTAGATTTACACTCTGACCACTCTATGAAATACTAGGTATTTTTAATAAGTAATTGCTTTTTTCCAAATAAAAAAAAGATAACGTTTTTTAATGTGAGGATGAATGCGAAAAGCGAAAGCTTAGAATATTGTTTAGGTGTTGCTCGTTTTCTGAGTCTGTCTTTAAATTAACACTGGAAGTGTGGCTGCAAACAGTTCTGCAACTGTCCAGTAGAATGCGCCAAGTATTGACAGAAATTCAAAGCACAGAAAGAAGTAACAATATAATAGTTTTTGCTCCGTGTTCACAGCATTCATCCGCACAGAAGGAAAATCTAACAAACGTTATATTTCAGTGCCAATAAGAGTCAATTCCTTGTCACTCCATTCAAATTCACACCAATACTTTTGATAGGGATTTTTCTAGTCGGGAATAAAGAATCCGATTCTTGTGTTCATTTTATTTACATACTGGCAGGAAACCCGTGCTTTACGCCGAAGGAAATTTGTTTTGTGAAATGCTAAATCCTCAAGTTCATGAAATAGAATGATTACTAGTAGTTCTGTGAACAGTAGACCTCGCGCTCAGTAAGTTACATTGACCTGTTATGTTTTCTCAAAAATTAATAAATAATGTATCAATTTTAAATGTCTAGAAAAAATCCTAAATATACATAGAGCTTTTTGTCCTATCAACGTGTCGTCCCGGAATGTGAGTGTGAGCGCTGTTATCAGATCTGGCTGCCGTCGATACGCCAATCCAATCAACCCATCAGAGAGCATTCTGTATTGTCGTGTTGGCGAAAAATCGGTGTGTTGAAATTAACAAAAAAAAAACTACCATAATGCTGATTTCCTACAAACTTCATTTCTCACTTTTCATGATTTTAGAAATCAATTTCTTTTCAATAATACTTTTTGCAATTTGAATCATCAGATTGAAAAATAAAAAAATGTTTTCTATCAATAACTCCGAACTCCAAACTAGAATCATGGCCTCAGCGTATGGAAAGACAAAGTTGGTAGACAACTGTCTACTAACGTTGATATAAAGATAAATTTTCAAGATGTTCGATGTTTTTGAACGGGCCGTATTGAAGTCCACTAGACAGCTGATTTATGATGAATAATTCTATAGTCTGATTTTTACTCCAATATTGGCGTATGAATGAGGCTCCTTTTCCCTTTGATATTATCCTTGGAATGCAAAATTTCCAAAAACCTTGTATATACGTCGACGCGCAATTGAAAAAGGAACATACCTCTCAAATTTCATGAGAATCTATTACCGCGTTTCGCCGTAAATGCGCAACATATAAACATTTAAACATTCAAACATTCAAACGTTTAAAAATTCAAACATTTAAACATTAAGAGAAATGGCAAACCGTCGACTTGAATCTTAGACCTCACTTCGCTCGGTCAATCATTTCAAATAAAGTGGATTATCTTCATCATACAGATTTGAAATTTTCTGTCAAAATCAAAATGGGTTTGTTTGGTCTCGAACACGCAAATTTGAGTCGCGCGTGCTACCAATTAAACCACGGATTCAGTTGGAGAAAGTTTGTCTGGTTGGGCTTTTACTGTTGCGTAAACTTTGAATAACAAATTGAATAATTTTTCTTCATTATTAAATTCAAGTTAATTGATTCATAAAAACTAAATTCACATGATTTCGAAACAGAATCTCAAGAGAAAATTAATGGCAAAAACCGCACATCGATATCTCAAACCATCGATGTTTCAAAAATATTCACATTTAAAGATACTAAAAAATCATAAAAAATGAAATAAATGAGTACATTGGAAATTTAAAAGAATATAAACTATCAAATTTTATTTTTTCAAGTGTTAGTGAACACTAATAGTAGCCTTTACTCACATATTTAACACTTTGAACATACTTATTTGATCTGTCTTCTTTTCCGATGTCTTATTTATTCCATTTCTGTATGATTTATCAATACCGGTATCTTCAAATGTAAATATCTTTGAAACTTATGTCTTTGGAATATCTTTGATGTGCGGTTTTCATCATTCATTTTCTCTTGAAGTTCAAGAGAAATATCACAAACTGGAAACTTGAAAAGTTGAGAACTCTACGAACTGAAAACTTGACAAACTAAAGACTTAACAAATTGCAAAATGAAGATATGAAAACTTGACGTACTGGAAACTTCACGAACTGAAAACTTGAAAAACTGAAAATAGGTATACAATCATCCTCGGTAAATTAAAAAACTTCATGCAAAATTTCAAGTTATTCAGTTCCGTAGTTCAGACTTGATGCGTGAAACATATATTCCGTATTCAGCACTTGTATAAGCCAATTCTTTTCTTTATAACATCATAGATCCTATTAAATTATATTAAGCGAGCAATTTCTGTATATCTGTTTATATCTTTATACATGGTTATTTATGTTCAACGTATCTCGAAAACGGCTTTAACGATTTTCACGAAATTTGGAACATAGTAGGTTTATGATATAAAAATTCGATTGCACTAGGTTTCATCCTTGGAAAACTCGCTGAACGACACTAAAAGTACTAGCAGTTCTGTGAACATTAGACCTCGCGCTCAGTAAGTTACATTGACCTGTTTTGTTTTCTCAAAAATTAATGAATAATTTATCAATTTAAAATGTCTAGAGAAAATCCTAAAAACATAGAGCTTTCTGTCCTATCGCACTGTGACGTGTCGTCCCGGAATGTGAGTGTGAGCGCTATTATCAGGTCTGGCTGCCGTCGATACGCCAATCCAATCAACCCATCAGAGAACATTCTGTGTTGTGTTGACGAAAAATCGTTGTGTTGAAATTAACAAAATAAACTACCATAATGCTGATTTCCTACAAACTTCAATTTTTCATGATTTTAGATATCTGCAGAATAGTATATTTCGCACCTAGGCCGAAAATGAGATATTTCCGGCTCGAAATCGGTTTTTAAGTCCGAGGCCGTAGGCCGAGGACTAGAAAAGATTGAGAGCAGAAATACATTTTTGCCCATGGTGCGAACGCTATTTTTCGCCACACCAAAAAAAAACTTCCCAATATATAAGAAATTAAAAAATAAATAAAATTCAAACAGCCTATTTTGATAGTTTGAATCTTGGTTATGACAACTTTCACTGTCAATTAATTTCAATATTACTAATTAATAATTTACAATAGTGACAATATTTTTATACTATTAATATTTCGAATAATTGTTTGAATTTTTATATCTCGCGCTTTGCGCCTGGTGCAATATCTCATGGATAGATGGATGAATAGAATTTTCATTACTATTTTGAGATAATGTGATTAAATAATTAATATAATTGCATATTTCACAGTTTTGTCTCAAAATATATCTAAAAAATTGATTGAAATTTAAATTACGGTAACTAATATAAAAAATAGCTAATTAAAGTCGAAATTCATCGACAAAAAAAATGTCACTGACCGAGGTTCGAACCTAGATCATGTTTGTAAATTCACTGAGATTTGATTTCTGATGTCTTACGCCTTTATGCTCTCGGCCATTGCATATTCTTAATCAAAGAGGCCTGTAAGTCAGGTAACGTATGTAGGCTACTATAATATAGTGTAGCCTATAGCGGCAAACTTGAAGTCGGTTTGCCGGCATTTTCACAACAAAATATTGCTCTGAAAATAGTTAAATCATAGAGAAAACATTCGAAGATTCAATCTTGAGTGGGCCTAATGTTTTCTCTATATGGTTTGATATTGAAGAGAAATTATCTAAAAGTTTTAATAATGAATTACGGAAAAATTACTAGGAATTTTTCAGTCAAGGCTGAGTTTCACCAGTAGGCTTACCTTAAACTTTAGATCTCTGCTGTATTTTCCTATTATTATTGTTGATTGTATTGCATTAAGAAGTGGAATTCGATAATAAAAAAGAAACAATTATTACTCTACCTCACTTTTAAATATTGATACAATTATTGTACTTTGATTTCAAATCCGATTCTTCACTTTTAAAGACTTGCAATACTTACCTTTCTGACAATGGACAATGCAGCCAATATTATATTGTTGAGGCTATGGAGATATCATCGTATTCTATTGTTTGATATCAAAAACACAATAATAAATATTAAATTATGAAACAGTAATTCATAAAATATATTAAAGACATGATACCGCGATTCACGATACATAATTATATAGATTATTACAGTCGTTATGAGATTATCTCTATGATTTTTGTGAGATCGGACACGATCAGCTGTTATTCAAGGTCATTTTACAGCCCTAGGGCCGTAAAGTTTTACCGGCCTGGTCGGAAAACAATCACTTTCGGCCTCCATATGACGCACGTAAACCAGCTCATTACATCCAAGTGTGGCGAAAAAAATTTTCTCGCCCCACTTGGATGTAATGAGCTGGTTTTCATGCGTCATATGGAGGCCGAAAGTGATTGTTTTCTGATCAGGCCGGTAAAAGTTTTACGGCCCTAGTGCTGTAAAATAGCCTTGAAGTCAGCTGATTCTGATTTGATGTGAACGTGTTTACAAAATAGTTTATGAAACGGAATCAGTCTATGCTTCTAGAATTGAATAAAGTATTTTGCAATAAGATACTATCATTTTATTTGGATGAATGAAATACAAATAAGATATTATAAACTATTCAAATTCAATTTTCAGAGTATAATAGAATCTAACCTCAATCCTCATAGTACTACGTTTATCACGAAACCTAGTGGATAATTTTGGAACTAATTGGGCAATATCCATGACGCTGAACGTTTTCACAAATAGTTTATGAAACGGAATCAGTTTATGATTCTAGAATTGAATAAAGTATTCTGCAATAATATACTATCATTTTATTTGGATGAATAAAATACAGATAAGATATATATTAAAAACTATTTAAATTCGATTTTCAGAGTAGGATAGAACTTCTAACCTAAACTTCTGAAGTCGACAACAAGCATTGTTGACGTTGACATTCAGATTGGCCAAATCTCAAGTCTGCTAAAACAGCTGATCAAAAAACTTTTCATTATTCGTGTTTATTATTCAATAATAATTAAAACATTTATAATAATATCATCTTATTGTCATTTGAAAGAATAAAAAAGTATAAACTCAACCTCTTACATAATTGAACATAATCTTTTAGGTTATTTAGACAAATCAGAATAAAAAATAAAAATACTTGGATAATTTCCTGATATTCAAATTACCTCAGATTTGCTAGAGCTATGACATTCCACTTTTGATTTTGGAAGTGCTTAATAAACAATTATTCTCATATATATAAATATTGTTTATTTTTCTGTGTGGCGAAAAATAGCGTTCGACCACGGGCAAAAATGTTTTTCCAGCTCTCAATCTTTTCTTCTTGAAAACCGATTTCGAGCCAGGAGAGTCTCATTTTCGGCCCTAGGTGCGAAATATACTATTCCCGCACTAGAGCGGAAAAGTGATTCTTTCCGTTCTGTAATCAGTGCAGGAATGGCCACTTTTCAAGGTAACTGTAGGAAAATTTTTTTTTCTATCAATAACTCTAAACTAAAATCATGTCCTCAGTTTAATGGAAAGACAAAGTTAGTCTGTAGACAACACCTGTCTACTAACGTTGATGGAAAGACACATTTTCAAGATGTTCCATGTTTTTGAACGGGTAGTATTATAGTCCACTTGATAGCTGATTTTATGATGAATAATTCTATAGTCTGATTTTTTCGGTAATATTGGCGTATAAAGGAGGCTCCTTTTTCCTTTTATATTATCCTTGAAATGCAAAATTTCCAAAAACCTTGTATATACGCGCAATTCAAAAAGGAACATACTTGTCAAATTTCATGAAAATCTATTACCGCGTTTCGCCGTAGATGCGCAACACATAAACATTTAAACATTAAGAGAAATGCCAAACCGTCGACTTCAATCTTAGACCTCACTTCGCTCGGTCAATAATTCATCCTTGGAAAACAGTTGAGTCTTTCGTCGTCTGTGGATAGTAAAAAGTGAGCGAGTGATTCTGTGGAAAATCAAAATATCGCATCCCCGAAATTCATAAGCTGATGTATAGCCAGCTGTAAAATATAAACACGATCATTTTAGAGAATTGTGTTCTTATCAATAAATGATAATAACGAGCGAAGCTCGGTGCCCCGATATTAAGTGATAAAAAGAGAAATACTAGATCTGAACAAGGAATTAGTAATAGAGAGAAAATGATGATATTAGAACAGATGAATACTTTCAACCTGAGGAAATTTCCACTGAACCTCTCATCATTGCACACAAAATGTTCCCTTCAAACTTTTCTACGTCAAAACGTAACTCACTACAATCAATTTAAGCAGAAAGCCATTAAGTTTGAGAAACATCGAAGATTGATTTCAACGAAACAAAAAATACATAAAATGAAATCACTTGCATGTTTCAAATTTTAAATTATTGTAAATAATCGTCTACTCTCAATGTGACAAGATTGAAGAATACAAGTTTGTCCTCTTGAATTTGTGTTATTCCACAAGCGAATAGTATACCAGCGTATAGTAAAATGAGGAGTATTCCACAAGCGAATAGTATACCAGCGTATAGTAAAATGAGGAGTATTCCACAAGCGAATAGTATACCAGCGTATAGAAAAATGAGGAATGAATATTTTGAAGAAGAGTACAACTGCAGTAGCTGTAGCACCGATGAAGACTCTCCATGTAGGAAACTATTCTGGGAAAAAACTCACAGGCTTCACTCCATTATTGATTTGTATGTTGTACGCACCTATAATCATGATGGAAGCCACTAATTTCACAAATGGTTTTGAAATATCAATTGATTGTTTCTTCCTGAAAGATCTGAACCGAAACTAATCATAAGTTATAGTCTGTAGTTGAATACCAAATCTGTATAATCAGAGAAATGACAGCAATAAAAGTATGATATGCCCACAGATACTTAGCTACTAAACTAAGATAGCAGTGATTAGAATAGATTGGCGATTAGAAGATGGATCAATGGTTGGAGAATGGGTAAATAAGTGCAGGTCGAAACGATGATGAAAGTAGACAAGACAGAGAATTATTCGAAAAAAGGATTGAGGTGTTTTGTGCGGTCTTGACCATTTCTCCCAAACGTGTCTCAGCTCAAGGCTTCCTCAAGGTCAATGCCAACGATGAAATGATCGTTAGAAGGCATCCAAAGCGATTTCCATCCTCGGGAGAAAGGGTTGAATCATAGTAAAGACATTTCTCGAGCTACTTTAATACTTTTTCCTCGAAATTATCAGTTTGAAAAAAGAATTACCTATCCCCTTCGTCTATAACAAGATAGCTGAGTATGGTAATTACAGTGATGGAGACTTCAAAGTCATGTTGTATCCCACAGATTTTAATGTCAAATATGTTTTTGATAATTTGAAGAGCGCAATGCCAGATGAATGCAAGATCTGTTACACAATAGGCCTAATTGTAAGAGCGTACTAACTGCATTACGTAATTCGTGATAGCCTCGTTGTATCACAAGTCTCAATAACCTTTTTTGTATAGGCCAATATGTATTTCCGGAGTTCCAAATTTTGTGAGACAAGTTAATTACTGGAGAAATGAGTGACGAATGATGAAATTTCAAATAGTGTAATGATAGTATTGATACTGAACTAAATCTTGATTTCATGAGCTTTGTTGTATTGAAAGTGGAAATTTGTTGATAGATACAGTAATTTGTTCCGATGGAAATAAAATACTTTTAACAGCTGTGGAAATTAGTGAAAATTTATATTGAGGATTGTGAATTTTCCTGAACTGGAATTATTAGAGTCAAAGTAATCTCTGAATTATCTCATTATTTTCTGCAAAATGCTTCCAAACTCAGTAGCAATTGTTTCAGAATATAATAAGCAAATTTTTAAAATTATATTTTGAGCGACAATCTAATCAACATTTCACTTTGCATTAGTTGGAGTGATCCGTGGTCTAGTGGATAGAGAGCTTGCGTAGCAGCATAGAGACCCCGGGTTCGAGATCCCTCTCACAACCAAAAGTTTTTTAACCAGATCACTCCCGTGTTATAGGATGGGCACGTTAAACTGTCGGTTCCGGCTGAAGTATGACAGTCGTAAGGCCCATTGACGGCTTAAGTTATATATTCAGGCGATGGGATCTTCCCGCAAGGGACTCCCCACCAACAAAAGCCATACGAATTTACTTTTTGTTGCATCAGTTGAAAAATTATCATAATGAAAATAAATCTTTCAACTGAAATTGAGCAAAGTTCTACAATTTACATTCAGAATCCCAAGTATATAATTTCAAAAAGATGGTTACGGTGATTAATAATTGAGATATACCAAAACTTGAAATAAAATACTATGAATAGAGATGTGATTCAAAGGATGAGGGGGAAATTTAATAACAAAATTAGTTCAATAACAACAATCACATTCAATTTATTGCCTGTCTGGGTTTCTACAAGACTCAGCTAACAAATAGTAAATCACACTATTAGTGAATAGATTCAAGATAATATGGAGTTATAGATTGCTCCAAGGATGAGATTACGTGACAAATCAGAGACCCTTTCAGAACTCAGCCAGGTTCACAATTATTTCCGATTCAATATCAAGGGCATCCCACTGACAATGATCAGCACAGTAAATGTGAATGTATGTTGAGATGCCTTGGCCTTGGTTTCGTAAAAGATTTTTCCGATGTTTTGTAATGCGGTGATAGTTTGTTTGGTAGGCCTGTTACAAAAGCTAAAGCCTATTTTCGATGGAGGCATGGTTTGAAAAGCTGTTGAGAAGGAAATGTTGTGGTTGCAGAAAGATGTTTTTCCGTAATGCATCCAGATTCTAACATTCTGATGCTTTGATAAACAGTTCCAGAACCGATCAAAATTGTTATCTCACGTGAACAAATTTGTTTACACTGCACTTTATTTATATGACCTTCAATTCACTCATATTGTATAAGAATTTAAATCGATTTTTTTCTGTTAATAGTTGATTTTCTTAGACTAATTCAATGAATATCGAATATCGTTGTTTTCAAACATGTATTTCACGATTTGCTTAAATTTATCCAAAAAGATCTATGACTCCCCCCCTCCCATTTGTCTACTGAGTATGACGCTAATATGTTGTCCCGAGACTTTTGGGTAAGGCGACATATGATGATATAAATTGAGCCACATGCTTTGAGTGTGATCCGATTCACTTGGAAGTGATTCAGAGACCCCAAGCAGCAACAATTCAAGATATAATACCGAAAGCACATCTCTCATTATTAATCTGACTATAACATATATTACGTTAAACGCTTGGTAAAACTGTCCATCAAGTATATATAGTATGAAAGGAATCTACATCTACATCTACATACAGTATGAAATGAAATTCGTTCAATTTCTCATTATTTTCGGTTATTTCATAACTAGTAGTTCTGTAAACAGTAGACCTTGCGCTCAGTAAGTTACATTGACCTGTTGTTATGTTTTCTCAAAAATTAATAAATAATTTATCAATTTTAAATGACTAGAAAAAATGACGTGCCGTCCCGGAATGTGAGTGTGAGCGCTGTTATCAGGTCTGGCTGCAACTGTCTACAACGTTGATGGAAAGATACAATTTTCAAGATGTTCGATGTTTTTGAACGGGTAGTATTATAGTCAACTGTCTACTAACGTTAATGGAAAGATAAATTTTCAAGATGTTCGATGTTTTTGAAGGGGTAGTATTATAGTCCACTAGACAGCTGATTTATGATGAATAATTCTACAGTCTGATTTCTACTTTCCTTGCCCTATTACTATAGGTAAGGTAAGTATTGCTTTCCGGAAAAAATCTGGTGTGGCGCACTCACACAACTTTCCCTGCCGTTATGAAAATTGATCACCTGACGCTAGTGTTCCCGCGCATCTCAAGTCTACTATTCAAAGATTTGAGCCAGCTGGTGACAGGGCAATAACGCTGGAGACACACGAAGTCTGCTATCTCTTCATAGTGAATCATTTAATAGAATCAACAGTTGCCAACAGTTGTTTGCAATTGGATAATCACATTTTCTCGAATTTCGAGCTTATTTTCAATTTTAGGTGAAAATGTTACTGAACATTAATTATAGAGATTCTCATGCTCAATCTTTTCGAAACTTTTACAGCTTATCGATGACTATTTCAGGTATAACTTTAATCAAAATCGTTGGAGCCGTTTTCGAGAAAATCGCGAAAAACCCTGTTTTTGACAACATTTTCGCCATTTTAGACGCCATCTTGAATCGCATTTGTTCGAAATTGGTCGTGTCGGCTCCTTATGCTGTAAGGACCTTAAGTTCCAAATTTCAAGTCATTCCGTTAATTGGGAGATAAGATATCATACACACACACACACACACACACACACACACACACACACACACACACACACACACACACACACACCACACACACACACACACACACAGGCAAATACCCAAAAACCACTTTTTTGGACTCAGGGGACCTTGAAACGTATAGAAATTTAGAAATTGGGGTACCTTAATTTTTTCGGAAAGCAATACTTCCCTTACCTATGGTAATTATAAGGCAAGGAAAGTAAAAATTAAGGTATGTAAGTAAGGTGTGTGTGTGTGTGTGTGTGTATATGAATGTATGTGCGTCTGTGTACACGATATCTCATCTCCCAATTAACGGAATGACTTGAAATTTGGAACTTAAGGTCCTTACAGTATAAGGAGCCGACATGACCAATTTCGATCAAATTCAATTCAATATGGCGGCTAAAATGGCGAAAATGTTGTCAAAAACAGGGTTTTTCGCGATTTTCTCGAAAACGGCTCCAACGATTTTGATCAAATTTATACCTAAAAAAGTGAGTGGTGCTATGATACTTGTATTATAGTGCCACGGTAACTCAGTGCTGATCATACTATCACTGCGGCCTGAGTTTTCAGAAGCAGCTCGCACGCGCGGGAGAGTTGCAAGTTCTGCAGGAGAAGCCTTTGGGCCTATATACTGCAGGGGTGGAAGGTGGATACAGGGGTCGGCTCCTGTATCCGGGAATTTTTGGGCTTCGGCCCCTCACACCTAAAAAAGTAATTGATAAGCTCTATCAACTGCCACAAGTCCCATATCTGTAAAAATTCCAAGAGCTCCACCCCATCTATGCAAATATTGATTTTAGATTCCCAATTATCAGGCTTCAGATGCAATTTAAACAAAAAAATTCAAGTGGAAAAGATTGAGCATAAAAATTTCTACAATTAATGTTCAGTAACATTTTCACCTTTAATTGAAAATAAGCTGGAAGTTCGATAAAATAAGATTATTAAATTGCAAACTGTTGGCAACTGTTGATCCTATTAAATCATTCACTATGAAAAGATAGCAGACTTCGTGTGTCTGCCGCGTTATGTCCTGTCACCAGCTGGCTTAGATCTTTGAATAGTAGACTTGAGATGCGTCAGGTGATCAATTTTCATAACTGCAAGGAAAGTTGTGTGAGTGCGCCACACCAGATTTTTACGGTAATATTGGCGTATGAAGGAGGCTCCTTTTTCCTTTTTTATTATCCTTGAAATGTAAAATTTCCAAAAACCTTGTATATATGTCGACGCGCAATTTAAAAAGGAACATACCTGTCAAATTTCATGAAAATCTATTACCGCGTTTCGCCGTAAATGCGCAACATAAAAATATATAAACATATAAATATTTAAACATTCAAACATTAAGAGAAATGCCAAACCGTCGACTTGAATCTTAGACCTCACTTCGATCGGTCAACTATTTTATTTGAATGCAAAGTCATACTGGTAGTGGAATTATTATGTACTATATTTTCTGCGATTTTCTGGTCGTTATTTGAATAAGTGAACTTGTGACAGAACACAACATGAATGTCTCCATTCGCATTCATCCATCCAATGTCTCCATTCGCATTCATCCATCCAATGTCTCAATTCGCATTCATCCATCCAAGCACGGAGTGAAGAAACCATGTAGTTTATCTTTTCTGTGACCCACACAACTAACGATCTGTAATATTCCTGAATCTGATTACATAAATAAATATCTGTTCGTACCTCAACTTGATGTGCACACATTAAAAATCTATAGCGACTGATGAGAACAAGATTCATATGACTGAGCGATTTGGTGTTTGCAAGATTGTATTTTGTTGGATAACTAGGGCAAGCTGAGGCCGCTCCCCTCGCAGTCCACCATTGCCCAGTGTCCGCCCGACCGCCCAGCCCAAACAAGTCGTCCTCCAATCCAACTCATCATACATTTTATTTCACTGTCTGTATTTTACCAAATTTAATTATTCATATTACCACAATATCATCCAACTTCCCATCATTTCACACTTTCATAATTTCCATAAGAATAATCGACCTTTTCTATTTATTTTTCTTCTTCTTTGAGTGACTATCCGTTCCGGACATTGGCGATCAGCAATGGTTATTCTTATCTTGTTGATGGCGAGCCTGAAAATCTCAGTCGTCTACTTAATTGTACCATTAATTGTACTTAATTGTAATTGAATTTTACCATTCCCTCAGATTAAACATAGAAATCAAGAGTTTCTGATTATTATACTCAGCATTTCCACAAGAAGAACTTCTACTTCTCATTCTCCCCTCACTTTCTGTCTCTTTTCCCTTCTCATAAGTTACTGTTTTCCCTTATCCATTATTTTCCTTTAATAACGTTCCATCCTCATTTTGAGGATTTTCTATTTTTCATTTCTTTCACATCATTCTTGTCGGATACCTTCTTCTCCACAACTTATTCATTCCATTCCTTCCTACAGCTTCAAACTCCATCTTATCCTTTCTCTCATGCTTTTCTTCAGTCTGTATTCTTCTATTCAACGCACAACACCATTCAGATGATGAAGCAGCCTGTACAGGTCCAACCTTCATCCTCCTCGTTCATTGACTCTTGTACTCTCTGATCTTATCCTATCATTGAATTTAGACTGGTCGTTCATGTCACGTGACCCAACTAGGCTCGCCAACACCTCTATAAAACTACTATAATAGTAGTTTATTCAACAAACTATTCATACCCTATCATAAACGTCACATCTCACATCATACACTACAGGCCTACACTATGATGCCTAGTTTGTATCTGATCTGAATGACCTTCTGATGTGCAATGCAATCGTTCTCATTAGCATAATCGTCTGATCTACATTGCCTACGATTGTCACGGCGAGAAAAGACCGATATTGCAACATCTTTTCGACGTGATATCATGATAGCAACCCTGATAAGATACACTTACCCTGTAAAAAAATATATGAACTTGAATATCAAAAGGTACTTGAGTTACTAGAGTTTATCTGTATTTGACTCATAGAGAGGTGTATAGTCCGTTTAAACCTAATTTGCAGCACGGGGCTTCATTGCAAATGTAATTTTAATATAAAAATAGGAGCATACTGATGCCGTTTTTATGCTGATTCTATCAAAGAAGCTAACGCTCTCTTTCTCGCTCTCTCTCTCACAACAATAATAATTAGCATCTCTGTGAAATATGGCAGCACTGTACTCCAAAAGAGCAAAGATGCGAACTAAGATTTGCACAGACTATAGATACAAGAGTACAATATAGTTGTTGAGTTGATTCAACATGTTCTAGTTGGATGGATATAGTTTACAATGGATAGTTACTCAAGTTACAAGCTACTTCAAGGAGAAAATAGCTGAAAAGTTAACAAAAATAAAAAAAAAAAGTGATTTCACGTTACCCCACTGCACTTATTTAGGTGATGTATTGTAAATAAGAGTCAGGAATAGTAATAGTCAAAATCAGAATAGCGAATAGTCCAATAGCGAATGGAAAAATCGAGACACACGATAACTTGATAACTTGATAACTAGATTCCATTTTCATTTACAAAATAGCAAGTTGGAGAATGGAGAAATTTGTGAGATACGAGACCACCAAAACTCAATTCAGCCTTCAGCGATGAGTCGGTCAGTCAGTTACTGGTTAGTCGTGGAACGTGAGAGTAATGTAAACTCAACAGATCTGTTCCTCGAATATATTTTTTAACAAACATAATGTAAACGTACAAACGTATGAACGTACGTTTTGTAAAGAACGTATAAAATAGAGAGGAAAAGGGGTTTCAAATCGATTTCAATCGAACCATAACTTGGGATGTGAATTATCATTGATTTATTGTTCTAATTACATTATAACGCCTTATCAATATAACTTACCATATAGCCTTATTAATATGGCTATTCATTATAGTGGTTAAGATATTATATTGTTAGTATTGTGTAGGATAGGTCTGGCCACGGATGAACTTTTACTACTTATATCAACTCTTGAAGATGTGATGAATCATTGTTCCCAACATTGGAAAGATATGAGTTATGAAAAGAATTGAATTGTTCATAATCAAACCAATTCCCAAAAAACAAGTTCGAAAAGACTAGCCCTGCACGGTTCTGTATTAAAGACAGGGTAGATAACAGAAGGTGACCCAGTTAATTCAAACTATATAATTGTCGAAAATATTGAATTGACAATTGTGAGTTCAACTTTCTAGGACTTGGCTGATAAATGGTATATTGTATAATGAACAATAGTTCTCAACACCTACAACTCAATATGTATAGCTACATTCCTGGTGTCACAATTCCTGACCGCCAATTTTTGTCAAACGAGGTTCACTAAAGGAGAGGTACTCTATATTTCTATATTTGTTTCGAATCATAACACAATATGAAAGTGTTGGTTTCATTTCAAACCTATGAGTTTCACCCACAATCACTCAAGATAAGATAATAAACTCAGCAGCACATTTTTGTTAAGCAGTCGTATCATTATAAGTAGAATTTATAACGTAATAAAATTCGAAATTATGTAAATTATTCAGGTCCGTGCAATTGAATAATAGTAACGGTTGCTGGTCTAAGATCTAAGAATAACATTATTTGAGACGTACGGGGGAGTTGAGTAGGTATATGAAAGCCAAAGCATAAACAGACATCATAAACAACTCAAGAATAGGCCATCACTATTACTTTATATTTCTACCCCGTACCACCCGTACCACCTACTCTCTCACACACTTGTTCCCTCTTTCTCCATCTCTATCCCCCATTACACTGGTTCTCACTCTTTCTTTCTCTATAAGCAAACATGCATGAGTGTGAGTATGTCGCCCAAGATTCGAGACACAATAAAGTGGCGCGAGCTCCTCCGTCATTGCAAGAGAGCAGCAATCTTGCAATATGTTGCTAGCAAGGGTGCGGTCAAGAGGCAAGCAACTCTGTGATGAAGTTCTTGGATCCAGTATACTATTCGCAACATGTTGTAGTCCGGGCTGCACCTAAATTATTGGAGTATGACGACCGTATTTGATCGTCACAAAGATATATAAGTATTCATGCATAGCACCGTGTGAATGGCCCAACATAATGAAGTAGTCATACATACTATATTTCTTGCAAATGGGATACATACTATAACTTCTTGCGAATAAGGTACAAGTGGCATTACTGCATCCATTCCTTGTAAATGGTCCACTTTAGCTAATAAATGCCAAGAGAATAGATAAATTGCTACACTGGAATCTAAGAATAGATCCCAGGGAAGAAAATGTGTAAATATTATTCAGTAATAATTCATTATGAGTAGGCGATATCGTTATTGAAGTATTCCTCTTGGGATGCTGAAATTTTCATCTTAATTTCAAGTTATTCAAAGCCAGAAACATAAAATGGTTTACGATAATATTCCAGATATCATTTTTTTTTTTTTTTTTTTGAGGATGATTGAGCCTTATACTTTTGCATATGCATGGGCAATGATTATGAGAGATGAATGGAACTCTAATTCAAAGAGGGTTTAAAATTATAGGGAAGTGATTTTGAGGTTCATAACTATCAACTAGTGGATCTGTCAATGCAGCTGAGAATGCGGCCATCCATATTAATTACTAGACATCAAGTGCTATATTTAATAACGATTTTAAAAGCGGCCTTCAAATGAAACACGCTGAAATGGTTGATCTGGTTGATAGGTAACAAGAGCTCCACTAGATTAGACTCTAGTGAGTGTATTATACACTACAAATATACTACAGGGACCGTTGCTATGAAAAAGCTTTATTATTGGAATAGTAGTTAGCTGTAAAACAATTATTTAAAAATACATTACAGCTGTGAGGGTCGTATTTATAAACTATTTTGAGTCGTGTGCCCTTCCAACCAAAACCAATAAGCAAAGGGAATCGTTTAGCTGGCTTCTAGAAGCATTCTGATTGGTTCACTAAATCGTCAAGCGAACTCCAATAAAAACGTCTGATAAATGGATCAAATCGATTTTGTGTTTCAAGTTTTTAAGTTAATGATCTGCTAATAAAGATTTTGAGTTGATTTTGTCTAATCAGTGAAGAGATTGATACAGTGATACAGTATCTATCGTTGATGAAATTTATACTCGTTCTTCATTCTCACTACATGTTATAACTTAAAATGGCTATTTGAGTGTACTAGCATTCAACATCTCAAACAAATTAAATTGATCATGTCATCCACTTAATTCGATTTCTTATGGTAATTTGGCCATCGGAAACTTTGCATATTGGCGAGTGCAATATTTAAAATGAATCAAGGTGATCGACGATTTTTCTTTTTAACTTCTTACTACTTCTTATCTGTTTTTAGATTGACTGACGTTTCACACTACAAATTCGATACAATGAGCTGTTCTTCCTTTTCTGCAAGGCTGTTCTGCTACTGAGTGCTGACCCTCAATATATTATTATATATAAAATCAATGTGAATGAATATCGAAATGGCAATTATTTAAAATGTCAAACGTTGTGTTGATAACCTTTTCAAAACTGGGTCGTTTTTTCTCTCTTTTAATGACTCTATCAAGAATGCACTACTGTTCTCTCGGCGTTGTTTCACGACTTGGGCGTATCTCTCACTCTTTGCCACTCTTCAACAATCACTATCTCTTTCCAGTCCTTGCACATTGTTCATTGGACAAACACACATTCTACACAAGAAGGGTATAAAATTTATGGATATCAAACTACCTCTGTAGCAAATTATTTCTATTGACAGCAGAGCTTCTGTAGTAGTACCTGTTAGTTTATCTAAATCGTTGTAATGTTGAATAAATTATAACAAACAAAATAATGAGAGGTAATCATGTGTATCTAGATTTATTTGCGGACTCTTAACACTTACTTCTTCGTAAAACTCAGTCACTGGTCTCATCCAGTTTTATTGAAACACAAGTAGTAGTCAAGTGGTTAAATCTCTTATCAATGAGAAATCATTCAGCTCAAATTTCCAACTGTCACGGAGAACTATGCTATAGTGAGGTCCACGTTATAATGGCAGTGGAGAAAGATAAGGGGACAACGTTGCCGATCCTCTGTCTAGTCAATGATACAGGTTTATAATGCAATAACGATCTGGCAACAGCACAAAGCGAGAAAGTGATAGTGCTATCCGCTTTGTTGAATGATAGACAAGGATAGCAATACCATTGCTAATCAAACACTGCCATTATAACGTGGACCTCATTATAGTAAGTCCATAAGATATTAATGAACGGTACACGAATGAACTAATGAGTGAGCGTTATTCATAGAACGATAGAACCGTCCTGAATATTATTTCAAATCACAATCAATAATTAAGATTGAGCTGTGAAAATACCCATGTCCTGTTCTCCTGTTGATAGAATTCGATTGTTTATTCTTGAATTCAGTGCTGGAGTGGAAGTTAGGTCTTTTGCCCATATGTCAACACAGACTAAATCAAAAATGACATGTTCAGACTGCTCTAGACTCCATGAAAAATTAAGAATTAAGCAGATGGAACTTATGGAGGTGAGACAACGTCGGTGGGAGGATCGGATTGAGCTGGAGGAGGGAGCGAAGATGTCTTCAATAAATAATAGGCTTAATAAATCTCCATACGAGAAGCGATCAGACAACATTGTCGAAAACTCAACAACTGTTTTATCAATTAGTAAAGCTCCAAATCCATCAAATATTGAACAAACTAGATTGAATTCAAAGGGAATTGTCAAGAAAAATAAGGAGACTGGAAAAATAAAAATTGTTGCTGACAGTCATGGCAGACGTTTGGTGAAGCTGGTGGCTGATGCGTCCGACGGTGCCGTAGAAGGTGTCATCAAACCGGGGGCCACATTCGATCAAGTAGCATCCAGCTGTACCCAGGAGGGTTCATCCCTATCCAACAAGGACCTCATTGTTATCATCGGTGGAACCAACGACATGCATAAGGATCGATCTGGCGACTTTCTAACTTCATTGAGGAATCAGCTGCATGGTTTAATGCACACTAATGTATTGTTAATGAACATTCCATATCGTTATGATCTTCCTAAAAATTCTTCTATTAATTGTACTATTAAGAATACCAATCAATCCATTCGTAAGCTTTGCGGTGGTTTTTCAAATGTTAAGGTCTTGAATGTTGAAGACATTGGCCGTCGTTTCCATACCCGCCATGGATTGCATTTCAGATTCATGGGAAAGCGCTACATATCGGATTCTATAGCAAAAGCGTATCATAATTTGTCACTGGATCTTGACTCTTCTAGCACTGTAGATTATTATACTATTTCCACTGATAAACTGGCTGATAACGTTGCTGATGGTACACTACACTCACATAGACGCACTTTAAACGGACAGTAAATGACAAGGCTCAAAAGAGAGTTACTTCTCCTAATCAGACTTCTATTCATAAAAATAGATCAGTTTTTGACAAGATTTCTATATTACATCAAAATGTTCAACACCTACCATCACGATTGGAAATGTTGAAAATAAATTTACAGGAGTTGGAGCCAGAGATACTAGCTATTTCAGAGCATAAAATGTCAAGTGCTGAAACAGAAATACTAAATCTACCAAACTATCTGATAAGTTCACAATTTTCTAGACTTAACAGTACTGGGGGTGGGGTCATGATTCTAGTGCACAATAAATTTTTCTCAATATGTAACGTGTAAATCTACCTGCTATTCAGTCAATAACGACTGAAAAAGAGTTTGAATGTTGTTTAACTGAGTTTTCACTTGATAATTTTAATTTTGTCCTGGCTTGCTTATATAGAACACCTCAGCATTGTTATTTAGATCCATTCTTAGAAAAGTTAGAAATACTTCTTGAAATTCTATGTAAAAAATATAAAAAAGTTATCGTTGCAGGTGACATAAATATCAATGTTCTGGAGAAAAATAACACATATAATAAGTTCATGAATGTACTGAAAATGCATAATATGATTTATAAAGTCAATTTCCCTACAAGAATTACTACCACATCTGAAACAGCGATAGATAACTTTATTACCAACATAGCTGATGATAGTTTAAAGATATCGGGTATAATCACTCATATCTCGGACCACGATGCGCAGCTGCTCGAGATCCGAGGTATGAGTGTGTTCCGCGATAAGCCAATCAGGAAATTTTGTCGTAGATTTGATGACTGCCACTTAGAAGTGTTCTATAGAGAGTTAACTCATTTAAATTGGATGGAGGTTTATCAATCACCAGTGGATGAAAAGTACAATGTCTTTATCTCGACTTTTTCACATTATTTTAATATTAATTTTCCAAAAATCCTGAGAACTATGAAAGAAACTGATAGTAGGAACGGGATAAGTCCAGAGGTCACTGATAAAAAAAGAGAATTATTAGAGTTAGAGAATTTACATAGACAAACAAAAAGAGAAGAATTGAAGATTCAAATAAAAAATAATAGAAAAGCTCTTAAACTTATGATTGTAAAGAATAAACAAAAATACTTTGATGGGAAAATTTCTAATTCTAAAAATAAGAATAAAGTAACTTGGAAAATTATAAATGCTGAGGTGGGTAAGAATGGGAAGAACAACTCAAATCTAAGTGTAATAAGCGATGGTATACACTCAACGAATCCTAGTACTGTGAGCAATATATTTAACGATTTTTTTGTTTCGGCTGTTGATAGGTTTGTTAAACCAGATATTCCCAATGGTTCTAGACCTGTAACTGTACAAAATCCACGTTGTTGTCAATCTTCATTGAGGTTTAGATTTGAACCTATTACTGAGTGTCAATTACATAAAATAGTGATGTCATTTGAGAACAAACACTCTTCTGGGCCAGATGATATCCCAATAACGGTAGTGAAACGAGTTTTACGAGCTATAATCAAGCCATTAACACACATTATAAATTCATCCCTTATAGCAGGTCAATTTCCTGATAAACTGAAGATAGCTAAAGTTCTTCCAATATTCAAAAAAGGTGACATCAAAGATCCAGGTTGCTACAGACCAATAGCGTTGTTATCAGTTTTCTCAAAAATCATTGAACGTGTGGTATATATTCAATTAATGAAATACCTAGAAGCAAACCATTTATTGGATAAAGAACAGCATGGTTTCCGCTCAAAAAAGTCAACAATTACAGCAATGGTGGATTTCATAGATACCATAATTAATACAATAGATAAAGGTGAGAGAATTATTGGCATATTTTTAGATATGACACTTGCATTTGATAGTGTGTCTCATAATGTTCTTTTGCGGGCATTAGAGGAATTGGGAGTACATGATAAGGAGAGGAAGTGGTTCTCATCTTATTTGATTGGCAGACAGCAATTTGTTGAAATAGAGCATACTGAGGAGAAAAACAATCATAGTTACAAATACAGTTATCGCTCTAACCTAAGAAGTTTAAAGTATGGTGTCCCTCAAGGGTCCATTTTGGGTCCCTTACTATTCCTATGTTACATCAAGGGTCTGCCTGATGTGGTTCGAGCACATGCCTCTGTGTGTCTCTATGCAGATGATGCTAACATCATATTTTCAGGAAAATCGATTGAGGATGTAGAACTCTCATCTGCGGTAGGCCTGTCCTCTATTAATGAATACCTGAATAGCCGAAATCTCTTGCTGAACTCAAGTAAGTCTATTGTAGTCCCCTTTTCAACAAGGCAGAACAGGAGTGAATTGTGTCCAAGCGTAGCTATGAATAACACCCTTTTGGATTGTAAAGATCAAACTAAATTTCTTGGTCTGTTATAGATAGTAACCTTTCGTGGGATAATCATGTTGCCAATGTTGTGAAAAAAATATCCCCAGGTCTATATGCATTGCGTCAAATGTCCAGTTTATGTAGTATACAAATATTAAAATCAATATACCACTCAGTAGTACATGCACATCTATCATATGGTCTCTGCATATATGGTAGTACAAGTAAAAGTAACCTTGATAAAATTCTAAAACAGCAAAAACGAGCAATAAGAATTATGCTGAACCTCAATAGAACTGATTCTGTAAAATTAGCTTTCTCAGACCTGGAAATTTTAACAATATATGGACAATACATATATGATGTTATAGTCTTTTTCAAAAAATTTGGTGACACAAACTTGAGAAATAACACTCACGGTTATAATACAAGGTTTGGTCGTATAACAGAGAGGCACAGATTAGATCTTTTTACGAAAAAAACCATATACAGAGGTAAGAAGTGTTTTGTAAAGTTGCCAAGCAGTCTCCAAATATTAGAAGATCCAACAATGTTTGCAAAGTATCTAAGGGAATATCTGGTAAAATTGTCGCTGTATTCGTTTGAAGAGTTTAACATTGATTTTTGACGAAACGTTTTTGTCTATACTAGGCTAGCCTAGTTATTTATATCTATATATATATATATTTAATCTATTGACACTGTTCCAATGTATTTCTTACATCTGATGAATAAAGACTATTTCTATTCTATTCTATTCTATTCTATTCTATTCTATTTTGAACTTTAATAATCAATAAATGCTATTTTATTTATTTGTCATGCATTGGTTAATAATAATTATTCTTGAAAGTTGACAAACAATAATGATTGAAATGATGACTTCGTGAATTATTGAAAGCATTAGAAATCTCTCTCTAGATTATCTATTCAAGTCTTAGAACGGATGATAATAGTTAATAAACAAACTAGATTACGAGAATATTATAGGTTCTGATATTAAAATGCTTTATATCCGGAGTAAAATCCATAAAAATAAATCTACAAAATAGATCTCTTTAAAAATATAGAGATGTAAGTACTGAATTGTGCATAGTTTCTAACATTTATTGTGGGAAACCGTATTGAATAGACATTGTACAAACATTTTGTCATCAAATTTCATGTTATTTTATGTTATCATTTTTTGTTATTTTATGCATCAATTCCAATCTAAAAGCTACAAGAACGTTTTCAGTAGACGTCTCTGACGCCCTCTTTCCGGAACAGACCGAATTCAATGACACCCTGGCCAACAAAGGGAAAAGATGTGAGTGGAATGACACTAACTGAACTGAATCTGAATTGAATCCTAGGCGAATCTATAAAAATATTGGCGGCGAGTGGGCTGCATATAGGCTGCATAAACTGTCACCATTGGTTGAATGAGAAGCGTTGGTGTTATCTATCACAAATGCTGACAGTTTAAATTGAATCTCACAATAGTCATGGTGGCGATGAATATGCGGTCATTGTGTACAGGAGCCTTACAAATTGTCACCTTACAAATTATATATGTACATACCATACATGTATTTATATAGTTCTACGTTTGTCACAGGAGGCATGTGTGGTCACGTGATCGAATCAAGTCACCCGATTAGATGCGCTATCCCGGAGGTCTGTTACTCGCACTCGCCATACTATCTTTTTATTGATATCCAACAATCCAAGTGGGAAAAAATCATCAGTATGTGGCAATTGGCCCCTGGCAACTGGAACCAACTCTGTGCAGTTGATTCAAAGATTAATAATTAAATTTCAGGTTTACAGATTGTCATTGGAAGAATGCAAATTGAAGAATAGGTCATGTACTATTCGCGTTTTGTCAGTTATTATGAATCTCCAGAGAATCCTGAAAATGAACAAATTGAACCACAATCATCGTCTTTTTCAATTCAATAGAGAAATCATGATGATGATTATGATGAAGATTGTGTTGACGGTTGTGGTATCTATATAAGCAAGGTTCACTGATGACTCAATGATGACTCATTCAAGGTGGTCAATGTCACCATCAGTTCCAACATCAAAAAGATGGAATCCAAAATTTTCTTCTCAAAAATTTCACCTTTTCAAGACAGGTATGAAAAATATTAACAGATCAACGATAAATAACATATCTAGCTTGCAGGAAACTTTGTAAGCTTCAATTTAAGATGTTTTTTGGTATGAGATGATCTTGTCCGTAAGACCAATAGTTTTCGAGATATTTGTGAATACTCAAAAAAGGTACCTTTAAACCACTTTCACCGCCTCACCGTGCTCTCAGTACTCCTGTTGGACACAACAGTTGTAACATATGTAGCGCAGGTATGGGGATATGCGGAGAGAGAAGAACTAGAAAAATTTCTCAGGTTGTTTGTCAAGAAAATATTTGGACTACCGTGTAGTAATACGCCAAATTATATAGTATACTTAGAGACAATAGAGGAAATTTTGTGGTTGTATACTTTGAGCGTTCATATAAAATAATATTTAATTATGTATTGCATTTTTTTGAGATACCTGGCGACCGATATCGAACATTGATCGCAAGACATTGTTTAAGAGAAAAGTGTGGTTGGTATTCTGAATGGAGACGGATATTAAGTGAGTTTGATATTGAATTGCCGATTACAGCGGACAACTGGCAAGCAGCGAATTTCAGGAGGGGGTGGGAAGCAACGTGGGAGAGGGCAATGGAGAAGATAAAAGTTAAAGTTAAAAGTAAGTGGCTAGAGAGAAGAGAGCGGTCACAGTTTCACAGAATCTACGCAGATGTAAAAATTGACGATGTAACGAGAAATTACATGAATGATGAGTCCAAACGGAATGTTATCTCGATGATTTTCAAGGCCAGAGGAGGGCTATTATCGCTCAATCAAGCACCGCAAAGAGAGGAGGGGATAGGTATCTGTTCTATGTGCAATAGCCGAGAAACGGAAGATGCTTATCATTTCATCGGTAAATGTTCAATTTTGGGTGAAATAAGAAAGAAATATCTGAGAGGGACGATGCTAGAGAGAGAGACAGTAATTGAGTATCTGAATGGAAAATGTTGGACGAGTCTAGTAGGATATTTGAGGGAGGCAGTGAGATACAGGCGAGAATTGATAACAGAATTCAATTTTTATGAGTTTATAATCGACAAGAGTCATTTCCTCTTTATTGTTATTGATATCTTGTTATGCAATTGTGAAATGTAGATTTTAATGTTGAAGTGGAAAAGTCTTTTTAGGATTATTATTGGAGTTATTAGCTATAAAAGTAGTATTTTATCATAAACATGAGAAGCCGCAAGACTTTATGTATTATCAAGTAGTGCTTTGATCAATGCAGATGACTCAATTGATTAATTATTCTTCATTTTAAGATTTTCAAGAGGTTTTGTTTTATTTATTTATTCTTTCTCTCTTTTGTTTCTGTATTCTCATTTAGATTAATGATGAATTAATTGAAAGTTGACTGTATTTTAATTCAATTTTATTTTTGTAGAGTACAAAGTAAGAGGTGACTCTATTTAAATTTCAAAGTTTTTGTTTTTTTTTCGTGAAGTTAATAATTATGTTGTTTGTATATTTTATAAGTCCAGCCACATTGACGCATACAAGGTCCCTAAAAGAGGGTGAATTGCTTTTTAAAAGTTGAGTTACAATATTTAGTTATGATAATTACGAGAAATTAGTTAGGTATGAGAAGAAGGAGGAATCGAATAGGAATGATAAGGAGAAATAATTATTGAGTGAATTATGTAATCACAAAAACAACAATAATTATTCAATATTAGTATAATGTATAATAAAGAAATCTATCTACTCGGCTGACGGCCTCGGCTAAGCCTAAAGAACTTTTATTTATGATGAAAAGAATGCTTGTTCAATTTATTTGTAAATTTTAGTTGAGTTTGAATTGAATTGGAGGTATTATTTTCATTTTTGTAATGTTGAAAAAAGTGCAAATAAAGTTCTGTTCTATTCTATTACTCCTGTTGGAAGAGTGACTGCTCCAAGCTAGCTCCGTGACTGACAGTTATGAGCTTCGCTTGCAGGCTTACAGGTGGAATCAACTCTTATTATCATTACACCTATTATTCTAGGACTTGATAATTCGTTCATTATCATGACCTTAACTGTTACCATAACTTACCAGTTCTTGATCTCAAGATTGAATCACCATAATAATTGTGATTTCGATAAACTTAGACCCAATTTCTGAGGAATTTCATGATTAATATGGTTTTATCTCGCCAAGATACAAAAATGGTAAAACGTAGTCGAAAGGCTTTCCAAATCTGAATGATCTAGAATCTAGTATATGATTCTAAGTAAATGATCTAGATACGAAGATGGAAATCCCTAACCGATGAGCGCTACTTTCTACCGATAAGCGATGAGAAATAATACATCATGTAATCAGCAACGACCTTGCAAATGTGATACACCGTCTAATGTCTGTTTATACGCCAGTGATAGTACTGCTTTGGACGTGATGAACCTACCAATAAAAAAGTAAGACGCTTCCAAATCCGAGTCCATCCATTAAAGGTATGACGCGACGTGACGTGATGGACAAGACTCGTCACAACCATTAAGGAATGATGATTCTAGGAAAGATGTAGCATTCAAAGCAATACACTAAAGGAAAGAGGAAGGCATTACTTGAAAATGGTGGTCAAGGGAACTTTCAATACGAACAACATAGCCAGATGATTGTCGTTTCGTGTTGATCTTGAATGCAAACATCTTATTACAGTTTGATCTTTTCTAAGAGCGAATCAGATTAGATAATGCATTCTCTATTTTATAATCACACATTGCACCCTAGATCTCATTATTTTCAGGGAGATTTTATAAAATTTTGTAGGATCTTAAAGAATTTCCTACTGAAAATTACTATTGAATTCACTTGTTCATTTTTAAATGGAGTTTTGAAACATAACCTTCTATTATCAAGCGGAGCCAGCACAAGTGCGAATACTGGTTTGAGGAGTATATCAATACTTCAAGGAGTAGCAGACTCATCTTTTCAGAGCGATAACCGATAAGATACCATGGAGTCAACCACTTTCAAGTATACATTAAACATGAAGTGCTATGGAATACAGATTTTTATACCATATTACAGGGGAATGTTTCTTTTCTGTCTCTGGTTGATTAGACAGGCAACACGTAATGAATCATGTATTGTAGGTTAAATTTTGATATTACGTATGTATCAAGGATCCAACTTGTATGAGAATCAATCGAGACACAGTGGAATCACATTGGCTTGTATATTGAAAGATTCCAATAATCATAGATATTTTCCATTGGGAACTATTAGGTATCAGGTAAATGACCGATCAAATGTTTTTATTAGCTGAATTCCAGTTCAATTTTAATGAGATCCTTATCAATTTCCAGAAACATTGGAAACTTTTAAAATACGATTTCACGGATAACATAGGCGTTGATTCGGATTTTCAACGTCTTGTTGCGCAACTAATCTTCTAGATCTAGTTTTTTAGAAGGCTATAAAGAGGCTCTTGAACCTCCTTGATCTATTTGTGGATCATCTTTACCATGTTGGCAGCATCGTTACCAATTTTGAAGCTGGCCATTCACACCTACAGAATACGTGAATTGATTCTTTTACCTCAAGTTTGAATACAAATTTTATACAAAAAGTTTTCAATTGTTTGTGTTCGACTTGAAATATTGATATACAGCAAACCGCAGCTCACTATTTTATTGAATATGCTCTATTTTCCTATCTACGCAGTCAGCGAATCATAACATGAGACTGGAACTCGAGTCTCCTGAACTCCCGAAATAGGTGAAATAATACATATTCCTACTAGTGTTAGAGCTCGCAACAATTCATGTCCACTTTTTAATCAAAAGAAATATTAATTTCGAATCAAGTCAATATTAATTATCTGAACAGGGCTACTTCAATGTGTAATTTATTATAAAAAGTAAATTCGTATGGCTTTTGTTGGTGGGGAGTCCCTTGCGGGAAGGTTCCACCGCCTGAATATATAATTTAAGCCATCAATAGGCCGGCCTTACGACTGTCATACTTCAGCCGGGACCGACAGTTTAACGTGCCCATCCGATAACAGGGGAGTGATCTGGTTAAAAAACTTATGGTATTGAGAGGGTTTGAACCCGGGAACTCTATGCTGCTACGCAAGCACTCTATCCACTAGACCACGGATCACTCCAATTTATTACAGAAAACTAGAATCACAACTGTCTACTATTGAAGACAGTCGTAACAGAAAATTGGCAACTCTGTAATCCACTGACGTTATAAAGTGAATCTGACTTTATAATAATAATTAGTAACCTCACTATCTTACTACTAGGCTTAATATAGTAAGAAGTGTTCGTTTTAATTTATTATCGATCAATTTTTTCAACTATAATAGATTATTCATCCATTTATATACAACGAGCAGGTGTTACCTATGCTCCGCGAGGTTCTGTTGAGAGCACAAATAATAGATTGAATTTAGTTTCATAGTTCCATGCGGATATTAAAAGTATTAAGAGCTGAGTTAATAATTTACGATGGAAAAAATATTTGATGGGGATTTTATCTTACGTAAACTTCGTATCAAAAACGGAATGAATTTGTTTTTATCATTTAAATTAAAATCATAAATAATTTATAATAACATTGGAAATAGGCCTATAACAATCCACAATTAAACAAGAATCTTTAAGCAAAATTTCAAGTTAATCAGTTCAGTAGTTGAGATGTGATGATGTGTCAAACATCTATTTCAAATATGTATTTATGTATAAATGACCCCATATTGTAAATGGTTTCTACACCTTTTCTAATATTCTATTTGAGGAAGTATCAACTTAATTTGAGAAAGTATCAATTGTATTTGAGAACAGTCACTTGTAATTGAGAGAATGTTAGATGTAGATGAGAAAAGTCAATTGTATTTGGGAAGTCATCACATGTAATTGAGAATAGTGAATTGTATTTGAGAAATCGTCAAATGTAAATGAGAAGATATCAATTGAAAATGAGAAAATTTTCCTATTGACATGTCATGACTCGTCTGTAGCCTACAGTACAGGTTTTATTTGAGCAGGATACTGTACTACGTACACGGTATTCCAATTACTTTCATAGGAGGAAAATTAATTTTCAATGGTGAAAGTAATATTTCCCCTGTACTGTTTACGAATGATTAATGAGAATTATCTCTATGTATGTATTGGCAACGTGACTTTTGTCTCCAAACATTTTGCAAACATTGCACTTCATGAAGATCAAATTCTCTACGTTTACGGCGCAATTGAACTTTATCATCAATCGATTGAATCTCTTGATCAAAAAATTCGGCGATTCTTCAATGCATTTCGGGGCTTGGAAATAATGTTCTATTAAAAACTAAACGTTTATTGGAATATTAAATATATTATCTATTATTTTATATGAGTACAGTTATGAAAAATATAAGTACTGGAAGTAATGTTTTTTTTAATCATTTCCCAATTACAATTGACAACTTCTCTACTTCATATCGTATGTTCTCAAATTGAAACGAAACTTTCTCAAATAAAATTAACTATTCTCAATATTACAAGTGATGACTTCTCAAATACAATTGACTATTCTCATTTACATCTGACATTTTCTCAAATACAAATGACTATTTATTTAGTCCAGTCAAGGAAAGATTATAGAGGGAAAAGTTTGGAAGACAATTTTTGACCCCGAATTTCTGTTTGAGGTAGTAAGGAAGAAAACAATCATAACAAAAGTCCCCACCCCTACCCCCTGTGCTACGTGGGTGGAGGTGGTTTAAAGTTACCATTTTTTGGCTTATCGCATAAAACTCAAAAACTATGCATCCTAAGGACTTGACTGTCAAATAACAAATTAAAGCTTACATAATTTCTTACAATATTCATTCTTCAACTTTTGTTATATCTCCTCTAGTTTTCGTGATATCCACTCTTGAAGGTGTGACATTTTTGAAAAAAAAACACGTTTGCCACCAATTTTATTCTCTTTTTGCTCTTATAACGTTTTAAAAATTGATGGGAAAATTGCATGCTGATCATGAGCTCATAGAGCAGTAAATTCTCTTCAATTTGATGTATAATTTCCCACTTTAACGAATTTCCCTAGATCTTTTGCAGCAGCTTTAGTGTTGAGTGTGAACTCTCCATTTTTGCAACAATAGACCAATTGACAAGGGAATTTGGAGGGAATGTTTTAAACAAAATCTTTGACTTTGCAGCTTTGTTGAGACTAGTTAGGAGGAGAACATATCAAAAGTCTCCATTCCTAACTCATGTTCTAAGGGGATGAGGGTGGTTTAAAAGTTGCATTTTTCAGCGTTTTGCTTGCACGCTCATATCTTGAGAACAATGCGCTCAACCGTCATAACTAACTATTCACAAATGAAGCTAGATAAATTCTCTACTCTTTTTGTTAAGTTAAACTTTGTGATATTCTCAACAGTTCCCGAGATATTATCTCTTGAAGGTGTGTAATTGTTATAATAACAGGTTTTCATTCAATGTTTTGCTCTATCAGGGCTTATAACTCTCCAACAATGCATCATTAGAACTGATGCTTATAGTAGGTTTGTAGAGCATTGAATTCTCTTTGAAATGATGTATTTTCTCACTATTCCAAGTTTTCCTTCCATTGTTATAGCAGCTTCAATGTGGGGGGTGAAAATTTCATTGCTGTAACAATTGATCGTTTGACAATGACATTGGAAGGGGGTGTCTGTGACACAATTTTTGACTTTGCAGCTTGATTTGGACTAGTTAGTAGGTGAACATAGCAAAAGTGCGCATCGTTATCCCCTCTGTTGAAGGTGCGGAACCACTTAGTTGACACTTGTTGCGGCAATGAAAATTTCACCCCCTACATTGAAGCTGCTATAACAATGAAAGGAAAACTTGGAATAGTGAGAAAATACATCATTTCAAAGAGAATTCAATGCTTTACAAACCTACGATAAGCATCAGTTTTAATGATACATTGTTGGAGAGTTATAAGCCCTGATAGAGCAAAACATTGGATGAAAACCTGTTATTTTAACAATTACACACCTTCCCATCTCGGGAACTGTTGAGAATATCACAAAATTTTACTTAACAAAAAGAGTAGAGAATTTATCTAGCTTCATTTTTGAATAGTTTCTCATTTGACAGTCAAGTCCTTTGGATGCATAGTTTTTGAGTTTTATACGATAAGCAAAAAAATGGTACCTTTAATCCACTTCCACCCACTTAGCACAGGGGGTAGTGGTGGGGACTTTTGATATGTTTTCTTCCTTACTACCCTAAACAGAACTGCGGGGTCGAAAATTGTCTTCCAAACATTTCCCTCTATACCCTTTTTTGAGCATTCATTGTCTGGACTAATTCTCAATTACAATTGATACTTTCAATTGATACTTTCTCAAATAAAGTTGGAAAAGGTGTAGTATATAAGTCTCTAGTATTCAGTATATTTAGTTTCTCATAACATTTTTTTCTTCACTAATATGAAATAGTTTTTTCCTTGTTTCTTTCTCTCAATTTTCAATTTCTTTGTAAAGTGATTATTGTAATTTTTTTCATTGGGGAGCAATTTTTGGGGTTTTCCCGTATGCTCCCATATTGTTGTAAATAAATAAATAATTATAAACATGTACATGTATAAGCCAATTACTTCCTGTATTGGAAGTAATTATCAACCTATAGATAATTATCACCCTTCATGACATAGTTATTCTCTATAATTAATTAAAAATTGTTAAATCGGAAGAAATATTGATTTTAAAATGTTAATGAGTATAATTTTTGAAGAATTAATATTTAATGCTTATTTAATTCTCAAATGAACTCGTCTAAAAATCAACCAACAACTTTTTTTCAGTTCGCTGAATTTCATCTCCAATCTCATGAACAAATAGGCACTAAAAGTGTGATCCACTTCTCAAGTTTTCTCTTTACTTAGAATATCAGTAGACTAGAAGAATTCTCATCTCATTTGATATCAGAAGATGGCACGACATGTCCAAGGTAGGAGCAAAGTGACAACATGATGAATAAAATCATGCAACAGTAGAAACATATTATAATAATACGTTATACTGTTTCTTATTCAACTGTGATATCATGATGATTGAGCTACACTCCATCACTCATCATATTCCAGGCGATACAAGAATGATTGTAGTATCGAGAGAATCCAATAGAAATGTATCTCGCTCAAGACGAGATCATTGTCCTGGGATGGAATTATGCAAATTAATACTGTAATAGTAAATAATCTCATAGGTATTCATTTACAGTATACCAATAAATTGATCTTTTAATATCATCTGATTATCACACCAATGGTAAAAGAATATTATGCCTTTATATTGGTGAACTGATAGGATGAGATATTCATTCTACTCAGCACAACAATAATAGAATAAGTCACACAAGTCCCAGATTCACTACTGTTTGAAAAATCGTCTTTATTACACATCTGTGACAAACTTGAAAGCTTTGAGAAGAGAAAACATTGAAATTTTTAAAGTATGGATCAATTCTGTATCCAATATTCCAATTTATTACTGCCCAGAAACGACTATTATAATCAAAATAGCACCGCATTGAACGACAAATTTATAAAAAAATAAAATAAATATATCAGTTAAAAGAGCTTTTAATACAAAAAGTTTTCAAACTTCCCACTACTTGTAAGTACTTTAAATACTATTGAAGTGACAATTCTATTGTCTGCTATTACTATTTGTTTTTTTGAATTCCATAGTACATGTGGAGCCCAAAGCTATGTCATCACTCTGGAACATTATGTTTTATAGAAAATTTCAATCTAATAGTATAATAATGCATATGATTTATCATGATAGTGCAATTGAAATTCCATTATTAGTTTATGAAAATTAGACATCAATTTTTTTTATTTTTTGAATTGATTATTCATTTTCCCAGAAAATATCGATTAATCGCTTTCATTTACTTAAATGTCGACTCAAATATAAAAATATCAATGATTAGCAGATTTTCCCTTCCTTTTTTCATTTTCATTTGATCACATCAACGGAAATTAATCAAAAGATTTTTCTAACCTAGTCTATTTGAGAAAGAGGGTGAGAATCCTTGGAATTATATCAAGAGAACGCGACATGATTCACCCTTGCGACAAGACAAAATCACCTTCACCTACTAAGAAAAATTGTCCGCTCTTGTTTTCATGCACTCAGGTTAAAGTGAAAATGTCATACAAGTAACACTAGACGAAATGCAATCCATTGCACAACTACGACCTTGAAAGGAATGCGAAAAAAACCAGTGAACGACTTTGCTGGAAACCCCTGCGGCATATACATTCAAGCATTATGGATGGAGGTGTCTCATTTCCGAGTAAAAGGAGTTTAACAGAGACAGGTTACTGGCGAACAGGAAGTCGTCTGGCATTCACCATTCACATCCAACTGTTTTAAATTATTCATTAACTACGAAATTGTTCTAATCAAGATCAAACCAAAGAGAATGTTGAATGACTATATCAATCAATGACAAAAATGAGACGACATTGGAGAAATCCCAAATTGTCTCACATTTTTCTTTTTTGTTCCCCAATCAATGAAAATCGTTTTTGAATTTCTTGTTCAGGGTATTATAATAATAATAATATCGAGTGACCTGGCTGGCTCAGGTCTGGTGTCAGAATTTTCAGGTCGCAACTGATCAATTTCAGGGCCTCTGACATGATCTAACGACTGTTCAGGGTGATGCCTGCATGAAGCATGGATATCAGGTGAGATAAAGGAATGATCCTAAATATTTAGTTGGGTTCCCAATCATCAGGAAAGTAAGTTCTTGAGGGATAGCTCAAGAATCAAACATCATCTTTGAAAATATTATGTTAGAATAATTCATGTTGTTCAATTGAGTAGTGAAGAAAGAAACAAGTGATTACTAAAATCTGATGGAGTACTTACTGGCAGTCACTTCGACAATTAATAATTCATCTTTAAAAATAGTATTACTACAAATTTGATCATGGTGCTCCCTCTCCAACTAGACGGTGAGTTACAGCAGAAAAAACTAGTCAGAAACACTATATAACTTTATCACTGCAAAATTTACTTTGTCGCTATTAATTATTATCAATAAAATGCAATAACTAGTATTTGTACTGTACTCCTTGATGATAGTATTGATAAGACTTTTTTTCTCAAATACAATATTATGTTAATTCAGGATATTTGATTCATACAAGATGGGGTGATACGAGTTGGATTCAGATCTGAATGGAAACTAATTGAAACGTTGTTTCATTAATCCTTTTTAATCAATCAATCGATTCCCAAATGCAAAGATAATTTTCAAAAATTATTCTTTCACAGCCTCACGATCTTATTATTATAACCTTGTTTCATCATAGGTGCCAAACACACCGCAATGACACCCAGCATTTTCGAACAACATTTATTGGGCGTGTCCTGTCCTGCTATCTTTACCATCACTTAAGTTCATGTTAAGATATCGTATGTACATGAGTAGAAGTTTATATTTGAGGAGGAGCGAGTGATACAGTTTCGCAAGCCAAGTGTCAAAGGTTTAGACGAACACTTACGTGCAAAATTCGATACTGCCCACATGCATAGAGACGCCTTTCATAATCGAGACAATCGCCAAATCCTATTAACATTGAATAATGGCAATCGAGACTTGTATCGCTCCATATTTTTCAGATCACTTTTAATCATTGATTCCACTTTCTACTACATGATGCTAACTTACATACTCCGCCAATTCGTCATTCAAGTTCAAAAAGTTGATACACAATCAATTATAAGAGTTTAATTTATTATCTTCAGCTCTTATCTGAGAATCTACTGATCGTGAATACGACAGAATTATATTGCTTTATTTCTGATACGACTTGCCAAAACTAGATCGGCTTTTCGTAGATGAATGTGTAGCTATATATGTAGAATACAACAACGTCCACCATTCATTAACACAAATCCCTGGTTCTTGTCCTGATCAATCTTTTTATTCCTTGGTAGTACAACTTTTGAATCATTGAGTGTCACAATGGTTTCAGAACTTCTAAAAAAACTAGTCTACGGAACTACAGAACTTCTAGACTAGTGCCAAGCCAATACATCTTGTACAATCGTGATGTTCACTTCAGAATAAATTTCGAATGTAGATTCGAATGCAAATGACACATTTAAGATATGGATGATTTCAACTATATAAAGTTTCCGTGGCTGAAAGTAATTAATACCTACGGAGTCTATTAATAATCCAACTCCAATAATTCAGTTGAAGAGTGAAACTTTTTATATAATGATTATTGAATGAAAAAAAAGTGAAAACTGAAGAAGCAACGATTGCATCATATTTATTTCCAGTCATTGGGCGGATCTATTTCACCAATAATCAGTATTTGATATACCTACGGAACCTGGTAGTGCAGTACAGTAAACTAGCGGTACATTCATAATACTCATAAACGGTGCATCATCCAAATAGATACTTGATTAGGAATGTCAATAACGCTGGAAGAGTGTTTTGTAACATCCCCCCCCCTGGGCAGGAAAAAAATTAATTAGAAATGTCCTCCGGCAGTTTCATAATTTCCTGTTGCAACCGATAAGGATCGTCAATCCGATGCACGCCCTGCCCTGTCTATCAAGGCAAACGGATACCTCTCATTCGCATAACTCACAGATTTGCAATTACTTATCAATTACTGTAATTTACATTAAACTTAAGCCTGAACCTTGTATTGGCCATATATTAACGCCTTAAAAATATTAAACACTTGATGTTATTTGCAATAGAATAATCTATTTAGAGCATATTATAAAAAGTTAAAAACTTCTCAACGGAAGTTGGCTGCAAATCAATATATAAGTAGGGCTACGCATTCTGAATATTAAGGCTAATTATTATTGAGAACCATACTGGCATTTATTATTCAGGAATATAGCGATGAATTGTGCCCAGCATAATAGAAATGATTTTTCAAGTTATTAACATGTAATAAGTTTTGATACCGTTATCTGACCGGATTGGATTTTATGATGAAGACACCGTTCTGATAAGAAAGCAAGCCATCGGAATACTTGTGTGATATTCACCTGGAACAGAAAATGAAGAAATCAATTAATTGATCAATCACAGTATCTGATAACGTTACCCACAAATAGCACTTTCCAATACTTCAATAATATGTTTCTTTAGCTCAGTTCCAGAAGAGGTGTAAACATAATTTGATATAAATAATGGAATTGTTGGATTAGTTTTCTACAATCAAATACCTTGAGAGTGGAGTTCGGACGCAGTCAACAAGACTTAGAATTAGGACAACACTGAGAGTGATACCCACATAAGCTCTTAGGCTTGCTTGCGCGTGGGTAAAGAGTGAGTGGGATGATGATGATAAGAGATGGCGATTACTTTTTAGGTAGTCGGGACCGTCGGATTATCGTTTCCTCCGAAGACGGGGTGGCCGTATCCATGTGATTATGCCGTGGTCAAAAACTTTCTGCCCCGGTCGAGATTCGAAACTCGGATTCTCTTGATTAGACCAGCGCGTCATCACTTACTCCAACGAGACACTCAACCGAGTTTTTGGGATTAGTCTGCACTATTTCTGTTGACAGATTCATGTTTATGAAAGCTATATTCATAGTTAGTTGAAAGTAACCATGTTCTTTTAATATGATAAACCAACCAAGTAAACTTTATACTAATCTTATTGTTTGTAGTTTTATCATTTTGCAAGAAAGTTTAAATATATATATATATATATATATATATATATATATATATAATATATATATATATATTTCTCAAATTAACTCACAGCTAGCGCACAAGTTCGCTTTGCTAGCTGTGCCAATTCTATTTATTCAATCGAAATGTATTATTAATTTTGATGATTATGAATCTACTGAATATTTCAGTTATTATTGTATTATTGATTTGAAGTATTTCAAGTGATTTTGTATTTTGTATTTTTGTATTTTGGCAAAATAAAGATTTTGATTTTGGAAAGAAAAAAAAGACACGACACATTAAACATCAGGGTTCACAATTACCACCTCTGTTTTCTCGGGAAGGTGACAAGGTGTAGATTAGTTACAGTGATTTATATTTTGAAAAGTTATACCAATATCAAAGACAATAGGAGATTGTGATAACTGGTATTGTTTTTGGGATTGTACAGATAGTTCTAGCTACAGTGCTACATGAAGAGCATGAAGAGCCCTAGCCCTAGCTAATCGAATGGTATCATTGATTTCCTGATGCAACCCCCTCTAGGATGACAGACACCGGCAGCAACAGGTTGTTGTGCCCCGAGCGAGGTCTGGGTCACACCGCTAATCGCTAATAAGCGGCAGCCACTTGTTGACAGTGCAGTGTACCACCAACCAGTTTCCATTTTCCATCACGTCAACAAAACGGACACTGAAAGTAGCAAAAAATCCGACAACTTTAACAAAAAATCCCACAACTTGTCGTTTCACGGTCGGCCGGTGGATCGTTTTTTGACAAACAGTTTGAAAGAGCGAAAAGTGGGTCAGCGATGCCACTAGCGTGTCATTTCTGCTTTCTGACCGCCTGTCTCATCTGTCACTGGCGGCTTTTGATCGGCGAAGCGTTTTTGTTTGCCGCTAAATATCACATTACGAATGAATAACAATTATCGTCGTCTCAACACCCAACAGTAATGGAGCTGGTAACCTATCGTTTAAATCAATCTGCCCACCAATCTGATCCTTAAATAGTGCAGTGAGGCGTATTACGTTATAGATTCTGAGCACGCGATAGAGATCTCGGCGTAAAAGCGGACGAATCCTGATGAATTACTTGAGCCAGAAAATACATTTATTTCAAATCAAATCAAGCTTTAATGTTCACATAAGTAAGACATATTTCTAATCATTGAACTTGGTGGAATTTCATCTGAAATGGAATTTGAAAGAGGAACCAAGAGTGAATTTATACAAAATAATATCCTAGTTGCTGATGAAATACAAAAATTATAAAAAATGAATAATTCTGAAAAATACAGCGTGTGGTAGAAATAATTTGTCTATTTGCCACCGTCGTGACTCAGCTGTAGTGGCGGGTGCAGGTGGCGGGTGCTGACAACCATACTAATAACTATCTGAAATGGAAGGTCTAATTTCGCCATTTTCAGTTGTATAATCTTGCCATCGAAACTTCTTTGGAAAATTGTGATAGAACAATGTATTTCTATCGAACTCGAAGTTACTTGCACCAAATAAAACGCCCGAAGGCCTAAACCACGGAAAGGAAGAACTGAAATACTGAAGGAAGAAGGAAAGTATTTCTGCTAGACGAAATTTATCCTCGTAACAACAGACATACATAACAAGATTTAAAACATAACTACACTACTTGGCCTGTCTCTTAGCTTACAAGAGATAATGCAGCATTGATTCGTTGAAAGGGTCAGACCGACATTTCGTACACACTAGTATCTCATAATAAGTTCGGACTGTTCAGCTGTCAACTAACAAATCAAACGTTTGACACCTCATAAACTGATTGTTTCAAGTTGTGATTGTTATCGATTTTGCAGTTGTCTTCGTTGTTGCATGTAACTTGATTGATGTGGATCGAGTGCACACAACTGATTTATTGTTGATTGCTGGGTATCAGCTGCTCTGAGAGTTGAATAACTCTGTCAAGAATGTGCTGAGACGATTGATCAGAAATTTGAATTTATTATAGGTTTGCAATATCTCCACGATTCAGTTATCACAAATTGAAAACTTGAAAAAGAATAAAATTCGCACTTTTTATCCCTAGCCTTTCTCAACCAAATTCAGGATATCAAAACTCGATTGAACAACGAAAATTGTACAAAAATATGACAATAATAACAAACATAACAGTGTAGTTGTCAATTCTTAATTGTTGAAATTTTCTACGGGATTCTAGTTTAACAACAGAAACCTGATTTCCCAATAGGAGTTAGGATCTATTTGAACTACCAGGTATTGGACTTCTCTTATTGGACAACACTCTATTTAACCATGACTGAATGTGATGAATTGGGAATTGGAAAATAATATTTCATATTATAATTAGTTTGTTGAGAGACAGTACTGTAATTGGAAATTCATCTAATTAACGGGAATTCACACATTACTCATTAGCATCGTGCAGGTGGTGTGCTGTGATTCCTATGTAGTTAATTACGTAGACTATTATTCATTGCGATTCAAAGTTTTTCTTGTATGATTTAAAAATTGCAAGATTTTTTCATGATTGATTGTCAAATTTCAAGTGATAATTTGGATACTGGAATTGGTGTTACAATACTCCCGAATCTCGATTTACATTCTCCTTGGTCTAGTGAATAGAGTGCTTGCGTAGCAACCTAGAGATCCCGGTTCAAACCCACTCATAGCCAAAAGTTTTTGATCAGGTCACTCCCGTGTTAACGTGCTCGGAAGGGCACGTTAAACTGTCGGTCCCGGCTGAAGTATGACAGTTGTAAGGCCCATTGACGGCATAAATTATATATTCAAGCGAGGTGGAATTTCCGTCAGGGACTCCCACCAATAAAAGCCATTTATTTTTATTATTATTATTTGCGTCTAGCTCCCCATAGTGGAGGTCGTTAAGTACGTCTATGAACTACATATTATTATTATTATTATTATCAGTTCTCATAATTATTATTGAATGAGCTTTAGAGTAGAACCAACACCTGCAGGATAATATGTATTGGTTCAAATGAGAGGATTTTGATAGATTTCAGAAAACAAATTTTTAAAATTACAACTAGACAAAGAAATCAATAAAGCATGAATAAATAAAACTAGCTGGTACTTAACTAAATTACGAGCATCACAATGCCCTATAATTCCCATTTCACTCTATGTGAATGAATTAAAGATTGTTTGAACGTTTTTCAATTTGAACATAAGTTGATATTTTTTTTCGTGGAATCAAAGCTCTCCAACAATTATTGAAGAAATTCCAAAGCACTCCTCATTGAACGATGTATTTATTGATTGTTTATTCTGATGCATTTTAATGTTGACTCAAAAACCAAATTACAAATAGAATTTCACCATCTTAAAACATTGAACCATTTACTGGAGACCGAACTTTCAATAATTTCAGTCTCAATTGTAAATATTTAATATTATTCTATGAATGCCAATTTGATATTTGAATCCTGCAATGGATGACAACTAAGGCCCATGTTATACGAGCGCTAATGCTGTGGCGTTGGCAACGCTGAACCAAGTTATACACAACGTTGTTAGCGCGCACTATGGAAGTACTATTTCCCACTTAATGCGACGCTAACGCTACGCTAAAAACGCCGCGTTAACGCCGCGTTATTAGAGCTCGTATAACATGAGCCTAAGAGTACCAAATATTTCTAAGAGCAATTTGAAGATACTAAAAAAATTTTACAAGAAATAGAAAAGCGTATCACAGGACTACTAATATTGTGAAACTCGACACAGTGATGATGTGGGGAGATGAGATGTGGTCAAGGGCACAGACGTCAACGCCCAACACGGACTCGGACCACCGGACAAGCACACCGCCTGACCACCATCAAAAGGTAGAGACAGAAGGTGAAGACAAAGAAAAACGCACCAAGACGACATAGATGCAGAAGAAGGACAAGAAGCAGCAATAGAAAAGGGAAGAGAAGAAGAAGATAGAAGAGGAGAAAGAGGAGGAGAAGAAGGTGGAGGAGAAGGAGAAGGAGAAGGGGAAGGAGGAGGAGGAGGAAGAGGAGGAGGAGAAGGAGGTGAAGGAGAAGAAGAAGGATGAGGAGGAGGAGGAGTGGAAGGAGGAGGAGTGGGAGGAGGAGGAAGAGGAAAAAGAAGAAGAGAAGAAGGATAAAGGAGAAGAAAAAGTGGAGGAAGAAGATGGTGGATCAGGTGAAGAAGAAGGAGAAGAAGAGTGAAGAGACGATGGTATAGGATGAGGTAACAAGTTGGGCGAAGTGTGTGCGTGTGTGAGTGTGCAATTGGTGCAAAGGCCGATATGCGTATGTGTGAGTGCGTGACAAGGGTGGATAGAAGGATGCATATAAAGCGACGCCCCGCCAATGAAAAGCATCATTCGTTCACCGTCCATCACTCAGTTCCATTGCTGCTTCAACATGCAGGTCCAGGTGAGTTCAGTGGCCAAATCTGTCATCTAGCTGCTAGCAATTGTGTTCGCAAAAGTTCGATTTTGATCCCAGTGCCTTCGGAAAATATCAGTGTTACACGAGTGCATGGATAGTTTGTAGAGTAGCTCTTATCATCATCAGTGGTTGGATATATTATTATTTAAATTCCTTGTAATACAAATAATAGCATATACTTTTGAAAATCGCGTAATGTTTCGCCGGGTACTTCTTGTTGACAGTGATGGAAAATATTAGGCTACTTGAGGTACATATAAGAAGGATAAGATCTCAATATCTCCAGAGATTCCACAGTGATAATGACCCAACAATTGAATTGTTTAATAATATTATCAAGAAGTGAAACACACCATACGACATACGAAATTATTAAATCAAATTGGATCAATAATAATTTATCGAGATTGATTATAATTCTCAATTTTAATATTTAATTACATATCAATTTATTTCTCCTTTGAACATTAAATTGAAAATATGAAAAATGTTATTCAACTTCTACTGTGAATACTACATAATTTCCAGGGTTGATTGATTATTGATGAATAGTGATTGTTCTCATCGTATTGCAACTTATTATATTGTTCTAATAAACAAAAATGAAATTATGTAGCCAGATTAACTTCCTACGGGTGCAGCGAGGAAAAAATGTCAACTACAGTGATAGTGAAAACACAAGAAGCTCATTCATAATTTCTCTATAGAATTTTGTATTGGATTATTAAATTGCAACATAAATCAGCCTGAATTCTGAATATTTTTGAATTGTAGAATTTAATACATAATTTTGAATTCTTATTCGTCAATTATCTTATTGGGTTAATTACTGTTGCACTGATATACTCTCGATATTCCATTACATTTATCAAAAAATTGATATGGAGATTTCAAAACAAACATAATACTCGTATGAATGAATGATGATATACTTGAAATCTACTTCAAATCGTGAATGTCTGATAGAATTGAATACGAACATTTCCACTACTTACTCAAAAATCGAAGGACCCTTTTTTCCACTTTTCATTTCTCACAACATGTATCGACTTATAATGTAATTTATAGTTTAGTAATTTATAAATAAAGTTAATTTTTAAAAATGTTCATGTAAATAGGCTACGAGTTGATCAAATAAATGAATATTGAATCATTGAACATGTAAATCAGCCTCATTATATATATACTTTGATTATGGCTCAAAATATTGAGTTTCTAATAAAAGTAATGATTTCTTGCAGTACCGTATCTAATGGAAATCTCAGAAAATCATTTATTTTTCAAAATTCTTCGCTTGGTTATAATTTATATTTAATTTTGCCTAGTGATTATTTCAAAACCACATAATTGATAGTAGCCTAGCAGTGTTCGTGCTCTGATTCAAATGAAATATTCAGTCCCTCATTTTATCACATTGTTAAATTCTTAATGATGATTTGAATTCATTATAATTGATTATTTGAATGAACCAAATGTCAATATTGGAGTTCGTAGCAGTGCTTATACTCTCAATTTTCTATATTATCATAAAAAAATTATGTTATTCATTAAATATAATATTTCCAATGATTGTAGAAAAAATCATATGATGGATAAAAAGTCACCCACCAAATTAAGGTTTATGTGGCTGAGAGGACCCAGAGTCCTAACTCCGCTTTTAATAAAGACAATTAGGTATTCAATTCAATCCAAATCATACTTAACTTGAAATTCGCCCGCATTAACCAAGTTAACCATTTAGGTTGGTAACTTATGATTTGGAGCACTGCCTAATATCGATAGACTGTCGTTAGCAGCTTGATCTTACACAATCATCCAGTTTCGGGTGCAGTAAATTATAACAATAGCCCAATAAATAATAACATGTCTTTGAAGGGCAGTCTAGTCAAATTTCGCCAACAGTGGGTGTCAGTTCAGTTACAATGTGGAACAAGTCAGCCCAATTGGAGTGTCTCCAAACTCCAAACCTAATAAATAATTTATTCACGGGCTATTGCAGTTGATAACAACAGGCTTATTACAGCCAGCCATGCAACTGATTCGTCTCGATGTCCCGTCCGGAATACTAACCAGTATTCGATTCTCAATTTGGTGCAAGGTTGATCTAGTTTTTCTTAAAAGGTGGATGTCATCTGGGCGTGCTGATGCCATCAGCTTCATCCCAATTATTTATTCATCGAATCAATTTTTTATCCAGGTGATCTTTTGATAACATTTTATTCCTAGATGTGTTATAAATCTTGTTAACCCCTTCATAATTTAAAATGTAGCCTATACTTGCGAATGTGCAAACTTCTAATCCTTATACATGATTCAATCAGTTTTTAAATTATAAATGAACTTTTGATAGTGTCCTTGTAATATTATATCTTTAGTATCTTTAGTGTCTAGAATCTCATCATAAACATCTTACTGATTACTTCAACTTTTCCTGGTATTAATTTATGATTCTTCCAGACTCTTAACTGTAGCGAGAATAGCATAGGTGACATAGTATTCCTTTTCATGTAACTCCCAATCAACTCCATGATATTAGATAACCTCATCAGCTTATTTTACTCAAAAATCTAAGATAGCTGGCAACTTTTGAAAGACATGTGATAATCGAAAATATCTAGAAACATTTCCTCATCTGATAATTCCACTCCATTGAACTTAATTAAATGAAACCATGATCCAAGTTTTGAGGATTAAAAATATAGACTAGCATGGAAATTCCACAATTGAATAGAAAGAATCTATAAAAATTATTTGCTAAAACAATAAAACAGTAAGTATCCCTCTATTCCCCATATAAAATGATCGGCTGATGTTTGATCAATTTTTATCCCCTCGTATATCACTTGAGAAGAAACATGTTAGTTCAAACAACAAGTACCTTAATCTAAACCACTCAGGTCACTCGAGTACTCAGTCTCTTGCGTCATTCAGTCTGTTCTTGTTACATCAATATATTGTCAAATCAATAAATATTCACAAACATGAAAACAAAATTCAGTTTAATACATTGAATAATCACAAACAAAATCATAAAAGCTTTCACTAAATTCAAATTCAAATGTCCATAATTTCCAAATTCAAAATTCATAGATGAGATTGAAATTCAAACAAGATAATAATAATGATAATTAATATTGGCGTTACCAGGTGCCAGCAGAACAACTATGTTTGTGCGCTTACATCAAGCATTCAGTAAATATTCTAGAGCAATTGGTAATTTATTTTTAAAGATGAATCAGGTATTCTTCACGTTTACATCATTTAGGTGATTCACTTTGGTATGACTAAGAGTAGGAATTCAGAGTTGATGACTGGATAATCCTGATTATCCAACTAAATATTTAAAAGATCTGTTGATTACTCATTATTTGATTCATAATCGTGTTAAGCTAAGGTTTTGAAAGTGAAATGGTGCCAAAATCTACAAAATTATTGAAATCATTTTGATGAAATTTTAATGATTTATTTGCAGATCGCTCTCGTATCGTGCCTTTTGGCTGTCGCCTCAGCGGGAGTCATCCCAGCTGCCCCCGTAGCCTACGCTGCCCATGCCGCCCCCGTGGCCTACGCTGCACACGCCGCCCCCCTGGCCTACGCTGCCCATGCCGCCCCCGTCGCCACTTACGCCGCACACGCCGCCCCCGTCGTAGCCACCAAGGCAGCCGTCGTCGACGAGTACGACCCACACCCAGAGTACAGCTTCGCCTACGATGTCCAGGATGCTCTGACCGGAGACTCCAAGAGCCAGCACGAGAGCCGATCCGGAGATGTTGTCCAGGGCAGCTACTCCCTGGTTGAGCCCGATGGCACCAGGAGAACCGTCGACTACACCGCTGATCCCGTCAACGGATTCAACGCTGTTGTCCACAAGGAGCCCGCTGCTCACCCAGTTGTCGCCAAGGTTGCCGCCCCCGTCGCATACGCCGCCCCAGTCGCTAAGGTATTTTAAAAGATCACATCAGACATTATAAGGTTCACATCAATAATACTTCATTGAACAATCATGGAATCTAAAACCTCTAAATCAACCAATACTTCAATCCATGCAATCCATGACAACTTTCACTACAAAGACTAGAATCAGATCTTATAAATTAGATCTCGAACAAGGCCTATCTCCTGAGAACTTTAGAAAGGAGAAAATTTTTAAATTTTTGAAAGAGTTGATGAAGATTAGACTTGAAACTCAAGAGCTATAAATATGCTTGAAATAATAAGCCAAATTTTGAAATGTTTGTGCTAAATAGTATCAGTATTCAGTATTTTAGTATCTTGAAAAGCAGAATGGTTTTCAAGAATATCAAGAGATCAGCTAATACTATGACCATTGTGAAAATAATCTGATGAATGAATCAAGAAATTATTATCATCTAATGCAAAAGTCAATCTGATCATTTACATTGCTATCAATATTCATATCCAGTAGATATGCCTTGATTCAACTACTTTTATCTACTTCCTATTACCTACTACTACTACTACTACCTACTTTTTATAATATTATCAGTACCATGAATCTTCCTTGTGAATACCATTTTCTATTTGACATTCAAAACTTTGAATAATATTTTTCCAGTACTCATTGGCTGCATCAACCAGTCAGTTCCACTTTTTTATGCTTCAATTACAAAAGCTATTCAATTAGATTTCTCTAAATCTTCTTTTAAAAATATCTTATTAAAATATGTCTACATTATTTGTTATCAAGGTCGCCGCCCCTGTTGCATACGCCGCTCATGCCGCCCCCGTAGCATACGCTGCCCATGCCGCCCCCGTTGCATACGCCGCCCATGCTGCCCCAGTCGCATACGCTCATCATGCCGCCCCCGTTGCATACGCTCATCATGCTGCCCCCGTGGCATACGCCGCTCACGCCGCCCCCGTAGCTTATGCTGCCCATCACGCCACCCCCGTGGCCTACGCCGCTCACTACTAATCTCATCAACCATCGACTGTGGCGCATAGCAAAGACTGCAAGTGTGTTCTAACACTGGCTCATCTCTGTACCTGTACATAGTTTAAAAATAAAAATACTACACGAAAATTGAGTTCCGAATTTCTTCCTTTTCATCACAACATGAAAATAGGAAAATTTCATTCAAAAAAGGTTAATTCAAAGCTCAAACGTTGATGACGATTAACGTTGAAAAAGAAATAACTTTAAAAAAGTGGTTTGGATATAAAGGGAATAGAATCCTGGTATTCGAATGGACTAGCTCTCCTCTTGGAAAAAGCCAACATCAAATAGAACTTCATTTCTCTGTTAGATCTTTCACTATTCACAGATGAGTTACAGAATTAGCATAGACACAACATAATAAAACGGAATTCATCAACAAACCGTGTGAAGGGTTCAAAGGGTTCACAGGATAAGTTCACTTTACAATAATTCGAATCTCATCACAATGAATTTGGTTTGTTAGAAATAAACATATTCAATTGGAGAAACACAGTTTCAATTTTGTCACATACACATTTTTTATTAAATTTTTGTTGGAATTTTGTAAATTTTGGATGTAACAAAATTGAAACTATTTTTCAATTACGGAGGAGCTCCACAATATAATTTCATAATCAACAAATTTTATAAACATACTCGATTTCTAACTATCATATTCTATGATATTGCATAGATGCAGTTGGAATAAACTGAAATATAGTTTACTAGGCGAAGTTGGGACTTGAGTGTCCTCTCCACCTCTTAGCCATGGCATTGTAAGATTCAACAATATATTATGCATGCATCCATATCAAAAGCCAATTGAAGATAATAATTGGAACAAATTATAGACTTAAAAGATTTAGCCATCTCTATAGGACCATAAACACTACATAGGAAAGAACAATAAACCTTTTCCAAACTGGAACCTAATGCTTCAAATTTTCAAATTTAAACCCAATGCAAAAGTTATGAGTAGAACAAAACCATAGATTTAAAAGATTCAGCAATCTTTATATCAAGGATAATAAACCCATGCTTTGAACCATGCGAAAAATATTCGAAACGGATCATCTTAAAATCGAGAATGAATCTAATATTGCTTCTCGTGACACGTGCATTAAGCACATTAACTACAGTGTATAAACGATGCCTTATCTGAAGGATGTGCGTGATAGACATACATACGTATGGGGATGCATAGCAAGTCACTCAGCAGAGCAATGGGTGTTAAACTATAATTTTTACTTTCCTTGCCCTATTACCATAGGTAAGGAAAGTATTGCTTTCCAAAAAAATTTAAGGTACCCTAATTTCATGTTTTCTATACGTTTCAAGGTCCCCTGAGTCCAAAAACATGATTTTTGGGTGCTGGTCTGTTCGTGTGTGTGTGTGTGTGTGTGTGTGTGTGTGTGGTGTGTGTGTGTGTGTGTGTGTGTGTGTGTGTGTGTGTGTGTGTGTGTGTGTGTGTCTGTGAACACGATAGCTCCATTCCTAACTAACCGATTGACTTGGAATTTTAAACTTAAGGTCCTTATACCATGAGGATCCGACAGTAAGAAATCAATGAAATTCAATTCAAAATGGCGGATAATGGCTAAAAAACCATGTTTTTCACGGTTTTCTCGAAAACGGCTTTAACGATTTCCTTCAAATTTATACCCTAGATAGCTATTTATAAGCCCTATCAACTGACATGAGCCTCATTTCTGGGAAAATTGCAGGAGCTCCGTAATATTCCTGAGAAGAATGAATTTTGTAAAATTTCTATCACGATTTTCTCAAAAATGACTTGACCGATTTTTTTCAAATTCATACCCTGTATAGTTATATATCAGCTCTATTAACTGGCATGAGTCTCCTCCCTGAGAAATTAACAGGAGGTCCACCCCATTGTTGAGAAATTTACTTTGTAACCTTTGCCACCATAAAACCCAAGACGACGGGAAATTCGGATCGCCATCATCATCTTGTGAATTTCGGCACGTGAGTGATAGTTAACAAGAAATATATAAATCTAGGGCGCCCTCAGTGCTTCGAGTGAAACAAGATTTAAAAAGCTAGCTCGTCGAGAGGTTATACAAATATTGAAATTAATATCAAACTTGCGCAAACTTGAGATGTACAAAAAACGATTTTACTAATTAAGAAATATATATCAGATTTACATGTCTAAGTATGCACAGATGAAATAAATATTTAATTTAAATGTTTATTAATTAATTATTCATATTAATTTGGAAAGAAGGTATACAAAATTTTATTCGACAAGCAACAGCAAGTCGATAACTGAGCTGCATACTCTAAATGCATATGATTGATGATTTAAGAAGCACATGGTAATTTTTCGTGCTAAAAGCAAAAACCTAATAAGTGAGCTAATCTGTGATATTTTTGATATATATATATTTGTTCTTATTTTTACTCTTTTACTTGTTGCTCTATATATATTTATTTATTCGTTGATATTTTGTATAATATATTTGTATCAATTTTTATGGTGTATCCTTTATTTGTTTCCCTATCTCCATGCATGACCAATCTCGTTATAATCTATTTAGTTACCAATATTGAAATATTATTAAGATTACCATCCGACTATATTCTTCACCGAATAAGTTGGTTAAGACAGCGATATACAGCATTGATTATCAAATCTTTGGAAATAATACGTTCCAGAGATTTATATAAATTATCCAGTATCGATTTAAATCGATTAAATACGATTTGAAGAATCTCAAAATTATAGCATTAAGTGGTAGCAGCGCAAATTCTCGCATCTGTACTTGCGGAATTCGACAAACCAGTCACAGAAATTGTGAACTGTTGGAGCAGCCGACGTCAGTAACCGGCAAGAGCAGAGAACTGCGGGAGCTCCTGGGCGAGCCAGTAAGAAATTGGTATTATTATTATCCTGAGAACCACAATAAGGGTTATATATTTTGTTATTCATGCTCTACTGACTGCAGCCAAGCAGGGCAACTCGTTGTTGACAGAAATAACGTTACAATATTTGTTATAAAAATTACCTTTAAGAAGTAGGAAATGTAGAATGTGATTCAAAACGTTTTACAGGTAATGATTTCAGTGCTTGGAGTGACTCTATAGAAATAATGCGTTCAAATTTAAGTAGGGAATTCAACAGATGCATAGATTGAATTCCCATTGAAAGTGGAATCAAGAGATACAGAAACTCACACACACAGACCAATACCAAAAAACACTTTTTTTGGACTCAGGGGACCTTGAAACATATAGAAATTAAAAAAATTGAGGTACCTTCATTTTTTTCGAAAGGCAATACTTTCCTTACCTATGGTAATAGGGCAAGAAAAGTAAAAATAAGTTTGGATTCATATAAGGGGCAAAAATGTTGAAGCGACTGAGTAATTTTTCATTTCAAATAGGATCCCCAATAAAACCTCCTGTCAAAATATATACTTGTGAAAAAATATTCATTAACTTTTTTTGTAAAACAACAGCTTTCCAACCCTCAAACTGTCCGGGAAGTGGACGTTCCCTGTGCAGTGTAGCGGAAAGTATGGTTCTATGTATGTTAGTTCCTAATTCACTGCGAATCGAGGCAATATAATTATTTTTATGAATTTGACAGAAATGATTTTTCTTGATTTGCACGTGGATGTATATACTATTAGTATGTCCTATTCCACCCTCTAGGTTTTCTAATAATTGCGAAGTATTGCTACGACGCGGACTAGCTACAGCCGGGTATGGGTCGGGGTCGGTGACCGTATTGACTGGTGGAGACACTGGACCTACACTTCTCCCCCTGTCCTGATTCTTTACCCTCTGTCTTTGGCGGGAGGTATTTAATTTGAAGGGAAGAGTGTGAGCCCGTGCCGTTGTTGGCCGATTCGGCCCTCGGCTCTTGGAATTCAGGTTGGGTGTTAGGGAGAATTGAGGTAACCTTAACCAAGGATACGGATCCGGATATCAGATCCCCACAAATAATTATATTTGTAAAGGTACGCAATCTGAAACTGCGGGCTGTCGGTGTGCAGACTGAACCTGCGCACCCGGTGTTAGATCAATATGATTGGAGAGGCGTAAGTGGTATAAGGTACAGGATATGGTATACCGAGTTTGAGGTATAGGGAATATTTTATCAGGCCTGGGGAATGGAGATTCGTTAATAGGATTGTTCCTTCCTGTAACTAATGGGGTTTGGTTCAATAACTCGCGATCTGTGAATCGCGATATAGTTCTCAGCAAGCTGAACCTGCTAGCTAAATACAGTATATCAATTACAATTTTATGATAACTAAAGCTCAAAGGATGAGGTTTCGGGTGTCGGATTTCTGAATCGCGAGCCTGCAGCTGCGTAAGGATTTTCAGCAATTCTGAAACTGCTAAACAGGATTTCCGCGCTAATCTGATGACAGCGCGCCGGTTATTAAGGGGCAATCTGTAACTGCCCTTAAGGGTATGGAAATCACTCTCAATCGTCCGAAACGCTTTTAAATTAATAGTCAGTATGTCGACTATTATGAGAGGATGGGGAAAGGTTTACAAGGATTCTCCTAAGCTTCTCGCTGGTCTGAGGGCCGCGACTGGGTCGATCTCCAATCTGTGACTGAGATCCCGCTCTACACAAGGTTTCCTACACCTCTCGTTGGTCTGAGAAGCGCGACGGGAACGATCTCTAGTCTGGAACTGAGATCTCACGCTATACAGGGTAGGAAAAATTAAGAGGAAGGAAGAGAGAGGATGCCGCAGTCTAGGGACTTCGGCGAGGACGTTCTCAAGCTGTACCTGAGAGCAGGAAGCGTTGCAGTCTGTGACTTCAACAAGGACGTTCTCAAGCTGTACCTGAGAGCAGGAAGCGTTGCAGTCTTTGACTTCACCAAGGACGTTCTCAAGCTGCACCTGAGAGTGGGAAGCGTCGCAGTCTGTGACTTCGACAAAGACGTTCTCAAGCTGTACCTGAGAGCAGGAAGCGTCACAGTCTGTGACTTCGACAAGGACGTTCTCAAGCTGCACCAGAGAGTGGGAAGCGTCGCAGTCTGTGACTTCGACAAGGACGTTCTCAAGTTGTACCTGAGAGCAGGAAGCGTTGCAGTCTGTGACTTCAACAAGGACGTTCTCAAGCTGTACCTGAGAGCTAGAAGGATTATAGAATAGGGAAGGTGAAGAGAAAGTAAGAGGAAGGATGCCGCAGTCTGGGGACTTCGGCGAGGACGTTCTCAAGCTGTACCTGAGAGCGGGAAGTGTCGCAGTCTGTGACTTCGACAAGGACGTTCTCAAGCTGCACCTGAGAGTGGGAAGCGTCGCAGTCTGTGACTTCGACAAGGACGTTCTCAAGCTGTACCTGAGAGCAGGAAGCGTTGCAGTCTGTGACTTCAACAAGGACGTTCTCAAGCTGTACCTGAGAGCTAGAAGGATTATAGAATAGGGAAGGTGAAGAGAAAGTAAGAGGAAGGATGCCGCAGTCTGGGGACTTCGGCGAGGACGTTCTCAAGATGAACCTGTGAGTGGGAAGCATCGCAGTCTGTGACTTCGACAAGGACGTTCTCAAGCTGCACCTGAGAGTGGGAAGCGTCGCAGTCTGTGACTTCGACAAGGACGTTCTCAAGTTGTACCTGAGAGCAGGAAGGATTATAGAATTGAGAAAGTTAAGAGAGAGAAAGAGAAAGGATGCCACAGTCTAGAAACTTCGGCGAGGAAGTCCTCAAGCTGTACCTGAGTTCTCTAGGAAAAGGATTGGGCTTTTCCTACTTGGAATTACAGCAAGTCGGAAACTGCTAAGCGAATTTAAAATACAGGGCCACTCTATAGTATGAAAATTAATAAGGAAAATACACCCCTAAAAACTGAGATTACCTTATTACAGAAGATGAAATGCACACAAGCGACCAGTCCTGACATACAGTTACCTGAATCACTGCAGGACTAAATACAGAGAATAGCGAACAAATTCCCGCACTAAATTTAAACGTCGTGAAGCGACAGAGTTGAGACTTAAGAATTAAGCCCTCAAAATTATCTGCTTAAGAGCCTAGCTAAATTTCCCCACTCAACTGTTTGTAGCACAAACTTGAGATCCCTTACAGGTTTCAAAACCAAGAATAACTCGTTCACCCCCAGTGATACGAATTCGGGAAAAATAGCTGACAAGAAAGAAAAACCCACAAGGGAATTCTAACTCCAAGTTGTTCGGAACTCGACCTACAATATTCTATGTTAACACAAGATAGAATAATAATTAGTATCGGTAACGTCGTAAGGAGAGGAGATTCGCGACCCGATCTCACACTCAACCACCGAACAACTGCTTCTCTCCCAGGTCTTCTTGAAGCAACACCGGGTCGCTGAAAGTTAGGAGGCCGGGGGAAAAAGGGCTTGCTGACCAATGGGAGTCTGAAAAGACGATCACGCCACTAGTCATGTGACAGGGTTTGAATCCACTAGTGCTGATGATAAGGGTGCAGCTAATGATGACACTGATACTAATTACTACACTAATTCAGGCCGGTAAACAATATTTCTATTCCAGAAATTTCATGAAGAGCGATACTGACCCGACTCGGTAGCCGCTTATCGTTTAGATGATACGAATGCTGCTAATTTAAAGGGGTTGACGGCGATTGTGATAATGTATATACACAACTACAAATCTAACAAAATATATCAGGCAGACGATCATATTCCTATTCTAAAATAGAATAATTTCGCTAATTTTTCGCTGGATGACGGCTCTCCATCCGTCACAAAAATTCACTTTGTGACACCCCACTCCTACTAAGGAGGGGGGGGGATTGGCATTGAACGTACAAGGCGACGTCGGGAATCCGGCTACAACCACACCACATCCGAATCGACCCATGAAGTTCAACCAACAAAGAAAGGAAAGTCAAGTCCAGGGGAATAATACGTCTTATCCGGGAGAAAAATAAATTGGGAAATAGAGGGTCGACATCAACGGTATCTTACTCTCATGAAATGGACATGAGTTTTGAGATTATGGTGAGGACGGTATAGAGCTATAAATCTGAAATTCCTATGTATCTGGGAGCAGCAGCTGTAATAAAGAAAATTATTTAAAAGGAAATTTCGACGACTGTACTGAATATAAAAGAACGGAGCAAAGAAAGGAAAACAACAACAATAATCCTCTTCAAAAAAAAAAACTAACCTCCTAATTAATACCTCATTGAAAATAATATGAGATCAATGTCGCACTCTCATCCACTTCCACTTGCCGTCGGGACCAAGCACTTTAAACCTAGGACGGCCAGCCCGTCGCTTACGGGCACCTGGCTTATTGTAAGGTTTGTACAAAATGCGGGATCTGTCGAAAATCGGGGGATTCAGGTTCCTGGAAGTAGACGGTGTAGCTGCTGAAATAGCCGACGCAGGGGCAGATGACTCTATATCCATCGTGGTGACCTCCGCGGCTGCTCCAGTGATCGATGATACTGATTCCATGTCCTCCGCCGGAATCATTCTATGGTTAGTCAAGACTTAGTGTATCAGTTGAAACGGTACAGGGGGAATAGCCTCGGGAACACGGGCTACGGGTAGAGGGGAAGAAGAGAAGGGATGTGATGCGGGCGGGGAAGAAGTGGTCGAAGATGAAGAGGATGACGATGTGGAGGAGGTACACTGCCGGTGACTATCCACCTGAACAAACTCATTGACTTCTACTGTTGTTGCGTCGTCTCCCGGATCAGCTAGTAGCTCGTCCTTGTTCTCGGTTGGGACAGGGGATACTATTTCAGGATACGGAAATGTCAGGGAAGAGTCTGACGAACCAACAGGTGGGAATACATTGACCGCAGAACAAAAGGAGGAAAATTCTGAAATATCTAGTTCTGGAATACTCTGACCGATCTCCGACACTACTTCAAACAACGGTGTTGACAGTGCATATGGCAAGTCGTACAAATGTCTATTCAAATGGAAAATAATGTATAACACAGCATCGGAATAAGAGAGTGAATCACGATAAAACGGATGGAATCGGAAGTGAAATGCTGGAGCTGAAACCAAATTTTTCAACATGGAATGATCATGAATAAGCCACAATATACGAGCCCTAAGCGTCGTATCAGCTATCCGACAAGGGTCGAAGAGCAACACGGATGAGTCGGACCGGTTCACAAGAGCGACCACCACCCCACCCATGATTTCAATAGGAATCGCCCACTGCGCTTCAGTAGATATACGGCACAAAGCGCCGCGGCGCTCCCTCACTGACATGTTCCAATGTCGCACCTTCAAACTACGGAACAACACACCATCCTCCCTACTTTTCACATTACGTGAACGCATTTCAGCGATGGATAAAAAGCGATCAAGTAGACCAAGACGAGGCGCCATACTGCTAAGAGAGTCGAAGCACTACTGAAGCAATAGAAAGACGACTAGATGGGCTTATACAAAAATATTCAGGTAACGACAGTGTAGAAAGACAAGATTATCATTATCGGGAACGCGATAAAAGCAACCCTACAATAAACAGATAACAAAAATATCCTGAAAGAAAAGGTTTGAACGTCTTATGCGATGCGACAACGAGAGAAGGAGCAAGAAACCAGTGAATCAACCCTGTCACGGCATCTAATGGGAAACGTAATAACTAGTTGAATAAAGTGCTTCCCCCGCACCTTGCGCCGTCTAAGACTAGTATAGGCAACCCGCACTTCACTCCACCAATGCAATTTGCGTTCGCCTGTTCTTCTGAGCTAGATTCCTCCTCCTCCTCCTCTACACATGGGGGTAACAACTTAATGTCTTTCACATGAACAGTCACAGATTTATTCTCTGCTACTTTAACCTTCACTACTGTAGGACTCAATATCTCAACCACCTCCCAGGGGCCTGAGAACTTTGGAGCGAGTTTCGCGGCAAACTGGTCAACTCCCGAAGATAAATAATGTTCTCTCTTATATATCAACTGACCTGGGGATAACTTAACATCTCGCCTCCGAAGATTATAATAACGGCTAGCATCCCTATATGCTTTATCCAAATTATCCACTACAATTTTCCTGGTTTGAATTAATACCTTAATATTTTTCTGTAGCGTGGCCTGACTACTTTCAAAACCCTGCGTACGTGGATCGTCTTGAGACTCGAATGCGGACTCACCTGGAGCCCTCAATTCCCTACCGAAGTTGAGATAAGCTGGAGTATATTGGGTGCCTTGATGAATAGTTGTATTCATCGCAAAACAAAATTCTCTTAAATATCGGTCCCAATCCGAGTGGTTCTCTCCTACAAAGATTTGTATCATAGTTTTGAGTACACGGTTTACTCTTTCAGTAGGATTACAACTAGGAGAATATGGGGGGGTGAAAAACACATTCACGCCATTATCCTCACAATACGAGCGAAAATACTTGCTAGTGTATTGGGTTCCATTGTCACAAATGAGCATCCTAGGTGCTCCATACCGTGTGACAATCAATTCACGGAAAGCTTTCGTGACTCCTGCGCTATCTGCCTTAGATAGGGCGGCCACTTCCGTCCACTTAGTGAACTGATCTTGAAACACGACTATGTAACGGTGTCCTAACTTGGAACGGGGTAACGGGCCGACTAAGTCAGTACTGACAGTCTCCCAAGGGTGAAACAATTTACGGGGATTTTTCATGCGACCATATGGGGTCCTCTGTTCTACCTTAATCTTAATGCAGTCATCACACCTCCGAACATAGTTGGCAACATCATTAAACAATCCAGGCCAATAATATAGGCGCGCTATCTTGTCATATGTACGATATATGCCAAAGTGACCCGCGGTTGGAGCATTATGATTTTGTTGTAAAACTTCAGAGCGACAGCTCACTGGGACACAAAGCTTCCACCCCTCAGCACTCTGCTCTTCCTGGAGCCGCCTCCTAGGCCAAATGTGTCTATACAACAACCCATCTCTAACTGTATAGTCGGGGAATTTCTCGGGGTCTGCAATCAGTAATGATTTAATTTTCTTTACCCAGCTATCGTCGTTCTCTCGACCAATAGCGATAGGGGCCACCCCGCCCTCGGAGTTCGTTTCTCCCGAAGTGAGCTCCTCCTTACAGGGGGTGCGTGAGAGTACATCTGGAACTATGTTGAACTTCCCTTTCCTATATTTTATTTTCAAATTATATTGTTGCATTTCCATTACCCATCGTGCTAAACGACCAGTGGGATGGGGAATGGCATGCAACCACTTCAAGGACTGATGGTCGGTAATCACAGTAATTTCGTAACCTTCCACATATGACTTAAATTTTCTCAGGGCATATATCACAGCTAGACACTCTTTCTCGGTTGTGGTATATCGGACTTCGGGACCTCTTAAACCCCTACTCGCATAAGCAATAACTTTCTCCTCACCATTAATCTCCTGAGTCAAGACAGCTCCCAACCCTTCGTCGGAGGCATCGGTCTGAATCACAAAGGGCAACTCAAAATGAGGGTAGGTTAATACTGGGGCACAGGTTAAAGCATCTTTGATTTTCTGAAATGCCGTTTCCTCCTCTTCTCCCCACTGCCAATTCACCTTCAACTTTAACAAACGATGTAACGGATTTGCTAGCTCTGAAAAATTAGGGACGAACCTACGGTACCAGGAGGCTAACCCTAGGAAGCTCCTGAGAGATTTAACACGCTGCGGGGTAGGGAAATCTCTAACAGCCCTAATCGTTTCCGGGTCGGTACGGAGGCCTTGCTCTGTCACAATATGACCTAAGTATTTCAGCTCAGATTTCAGAAAATTGCACTTATCTTTATTTATAATTAGACCTGCGTCTCTCAACCTCTGGAAAACCTCTGCGAGATGTTCTCTATGGGATTCAAGAGTCTCCCCTAATACTACCACATCGTCTAAGTACGCGAACGCATATGGTTCGAGTTTAGGCCCTATCACCTGATCTAGCAAACGTTGAAAGGTAGCTCCAGCTGAGTGTAAGCCGAAAGGCATCACTTTAAATTGAAATAGACCTCTGCCCGGCACTATGAAAGCAGTCAATTCTTTACTCTCCTCATCTAACGGAACTTGCCAATAACCACTCTTCAGATCAATAGTAGATATATACTTAGCATCGCGAAGCCTGTCTAAAATACCAGTCATATTTGGGAGGGGGTAAGCATCTCTATGAGTCACAGAATTAAGTTTACGAAAATCAATACAGAACCTTATTTTCCCATTCGATTTTTTTACTAATACGATAGGAGAACTCCACGAGCTACAGCTGGGTTCTATGACTCCCTGTTCAAGCATTGTATCGACTTCCTCATCGATCACTTTTTGCATGATAGGGTTCCTGGGATAGGGACGAAGTCTGAAGGGTTCAACTCCTTCCTGGAGTTTTATTTTGTGTTTCAAGATATGGGTCCGTCCTGGGAGTGAAGAGAATTTCCGGATTTCTTCTTCCAGAAAATTATCGAATTTCTCCTGCTCAGAGACAACTGATAACCTACCTTCCCCTTCCCTACTCCGTAATCGGACTCCCTGGGGTTGCATTTCTAATACAGCTCCCATCTTACGCAGATTTTCCACTCCTAAAATCATACGAGGTTCAATATCTGGGACAACTGACACTTGCCACTTATACTCCTTGCCACATACAGTGACCGGTAAAGTGGTCTCCCCTTCTATTTTAAGACGTTTCGCGATCTCACTAGAAACGTATGACTTTTGAGATGAGGTATCTATAGCGGCATTCAGGTCCACCCCCTCTACTCCTACGTACATGTACACCCCGTTATCTCCGACCTCCCTACTTGGTCTAACGGCAGCTACAGTCGACACCTTAGAAGTATTCGCTGAACTCTTACTACCACGTATAGCTCCCACTATCTCTGGTTCCCATTCTACTCTATTATGCCTCATATTGATAGTTAAATTATGCTGAATCATAAATGACACTCCTAGCAACACGTCAGGCTTAAGGCCTTCCATCACTACAGCCTGGAAAGAAACAGAAATATTTTCTATTTTCAATTGGGTAAAAACTTTTATCGAGAGGAGAGCAGACTTCCCATCAGCGAGTATCGCTTTATGTGTGCAGTTTTCTTTCTTTACTGACCCCTCACGTTCTAATGCTCTCAGAACTTGTGTACTGATGTAGGATTTTTCCGATCCTGTATCAATCAAAGCGACAAATTTCTGGTTCGCCAAACTCACATCAATGAAAGTCCGTGTATCTCCTGACACGGTTCTGGGGCTTAAAATCTTTGTTGAATGAATTACTGAATTTCCCGACGATCTTTTACTCTGGGACTTACAGTTACACTGATCATGATTTTTCCCACATTCCTTACACTTAGAAAGCTCGGGGCAAGTTGACCTCCAATGTCCTGTCTTTTTACAATTCCAGCACACAGGACCCTGACTAGTACTACTCTCTTCTATCACTTTAGTCTCCCGTGGTTTAGTAGTTGCCTTAGCTGAATTTTCTCCCCGTTTATTGTCCTCGATTTTAGTATTCCGTGAGGACAACCTAGAGTGTTTTTCCTCAGCACGGATTGCCTCATATTCCCTAGTTATATCTAACAGCTGGTCTATGTTTTGGGCTCCTACACTTCGGACATGTAACTTATATCTGGGTAATAAATTCTGATACACCCTCTGATATATCCTATCCCCGTCGTAACTTCCTAATCTCCTCATTAAAGTGAGTAGGGCTTCGGCATACTCATCAGCCGGTTCGCCCTCCCTCTGCTTCCTTGCAATGATTTGACTTTCAAGATCGTCACTATAAGTATGGGGATAGTATCGGAGTTTAAACGCCTCTACAAAGTCAGCCCACGTCCTCCACTGGGAGCGACGATTCCGCATCCAGAGTAGGGCCCCTCTCTCCATCAGCTCTGGTAGGGCTATAAGAGATTGTTCCCCAGATATCCCATATGCGCTCTGAAGTTCAGTGAGCCTCTCGATAAAACTGGGAGCATCTGATACACCATCAAAACGTAAATTCCAACTTCTTACCTTATCACATACAGCGCCCTGACTATACGTGCCTGAAGAGCGGTGTGGTGCCGGCTCTATACCTGTTGGTCGATTTACTCTGTTGTGGAGGGACGGCTCGGAGTAGACGCGGCTTGTGCCTGGGATAGCATCGTCCCGGCGAGTCTGAGAGGTCGCAGCGGTCCGGGACCGATGGTGTTCAACCATCCTCCTCCTCAGCTCCGTCAGAGTCCCCACTGCCGACAGACCAAGACTCTCCAGGTAGCTGACCGCTTCCTCCTTACTCAGCCGGTACACCCACGACACTCGAGGGTCGGTTTCTCGCTCCGTGGTGTCTGTCTCGTGATCTCCCTGGTCCTCCTCGTACTCTTGGAGTGTAGACTCCTCTCCCCGTTCCGACATCGTGCACTGGGGTTTACTTAACCTTTGCTCACGATCTACTTGGGCGCCAGACGTCTTAGCCCCACGTTCGGAGACGTCAGTTTTATTAGTATGTCCTATTCCACCCTCTAGGTTTTCTAATAATTGCGAAGTATTGCTACGACGCGGACTAGCTACAGCCGGGTATGGGTCGGGGTCGGTGACCGTATTGACTGGTGGAGACACTGGACCTACACTTCTCCCCCTGTCCTGATTCTTTACCCTCTGTCTTTGGCGGGAGGTATTTAATTTGAAGGGAAGAGTGTGAGCCCGTGCCGTTGTTGGCCGATTCGGCCCTCGGCTCTTGGAATTCAGGTTGGGTGTTAGGGAGAATTGAGGTAACCTTAACCAAGGATACGGATCCGGATATCAGATCCCCACAAATAATTATATTTGTAAAGGTAGTACGCAATCTGAAACTGCGGGCTGTTGGTGTGCAGACTGAACCTGCGCACCCGGTATTAGGTCAATATGATTGGAGAGGCGTAAGGGGCATAAGGTACAGGATATGGTATATCGAGTTTGAGGTATAGGGAATATTTTATCGGGCCTGGAGAATGGGGATTCGTTAATAGGATTGTTCCTTCCTGTAACTAATGGGGTTTGGTTCAATAACTCGCGATCTGTGAATCGCAATATAGTTCTCAGCAAGCTGAACCTGCTAGCTAAATACAGTATATCAATTACAATTTTATGATAACTGAAGCTCAAAGGATGAGGTTTCGGGTGTCGGATTTCTGAATCGCGAGCCTGCAGCTGCGAAAGGATTTTCAGCAATTCTGAAACTGCTAAACAGGATTTCCGCGCTAATCTGATGACAGCGCGCCGGTTATTAAGGGCCAATCTGTAACTGCCCTTAAGGGTATGGGAATCACTCTCAATCGTCCGAAACGCTTTTAAATTAATAGTCCGTATGTCGACTATTATGAGAGGATGGGGAAAGGTTTACAAGGATTCTCCTAAGCTTCTCGCTGGTCTGAGGACTGTGACTGGGTCGATCTCCAATCTGTGACTGAGATCCCTCTCTACACAAGGTTTCATACACCTCTCGCTGGTCTGAGGACCGCGACGGGAACGATCTCTAGTCTGGAACTGAGATCTCACGCTATACAGAGTAGGAAAAATTAAGAGGAAGGATGAGAGAGGATGCCGCAGTCTGGGGACTTCGGCGAGGACGTTCTCAAGCTGTACCTGAGAGCAGGAAGTGTTGCAGTCTGTGACTTCAACAAGGACGTTCTCAAGCTGTACCTGAGAGCAGGAAGCGTTGCAGTCTGTGACTTCAACAAGGACGTTCTCAAGCTGCACCTGAGAGTGGGAAGCGTCGCAGTCTGTGACTTCGACAAGGACGTTCTCAAGCTGTACCTGAGAGCAGGAAGCGTCGCAGTCTGTGACTTCGACAAGGACGTTCTCAAGCTGTACCTGAGAGCAGGAAACGTTGCAGTCTGTGACTTCAACAAGGACGTTCTCAAGCTGTACCTGAGAACAGGAAACGTTGCAGTCTGTGACTTCAACAAGGACGTTCTCAAGCTGTACCTGAGAACAGGAAGCGTCGCAGTCTGTGACTTCGACAAGGACGTTCTCAAGCTGCACCTCAGAGCAGGAAGCGTTGCAGTCTGTGACTTCAACAAGGACGTTCTCAAGCTGTACCTGAGAGCTAGAAGGATTATAGAATAGGGAAGGTGAAGAGAAAGTAAGAGGAAGGATGCCGCAGTCTGGGGACTTCGGCGAGGACGTTCTCAAGCTGTACCTGAGAGCAGGAAGCGTTATAGAATAGAGAAAGTTAAGAGAGAGAAAGAGAAAGGATGCCGCAGTCTAGAAACTTCGGCGAGGAAGTCCTCAAGCTGTACCTGAGAGCTGGAAGGATTATAGAATAGGGAAGGTGAAGAGAAAGTAAGAGGAAGGATGCCGCAGTCTAGAAACTTCGACGAGGACGAGCTCAAGCTGCACCTGAGTTCTCTAGGAAAAGGATTGGGCTTTTCCTACTTGGAATTACAGCAAGTCAGAAACTGCTAAGCGAATTTAAAATACAGGGCCACTCTATAGTATGAAAATTAATAAGGAAAATACACCCCTAAAAACTGAGATTACCTTATTACAGAAGAGGAAATGCACACAAGTGACCAGTCCTGACATACAGTTACCTGAATCACTGCAGGACTAAATACGGAGAATAGCGAACAAATTCCCGCACTAAATTTAAACGTCGTGAAGCAACAGAGTTGAGACTTAAGAATTAAGCCCTCAAAATTAATTTGCTCAAGAGCCTAGCTAAATTTCCCCACTCAACTGTTTGTAACACAAACTTGAGATCCCTTACAGGTTTCAAAACCAAGAATAACTCGTTCACCCCCAGTGATACGAATTCGGGAAAAATAGCTGACAAGAAAGAAAAACCCACAAGGGAATTCTAACTCCGAGTTGTTCGGAACTCGACCTACAATATTCTATGCTAACACAAGATAGAATAATAATTAGTGTCGGTAACGTCGTAAGGAGAGGAGATTCGCGACCCGATCTCACGCTCAACCACCGAACAACTGCCTCTCTCCCAGGTCTTCTTGAAGCAACACCGGGTCGCTGAAAGTTAGGAGGCCGGGGGAAAAGGGGCTTGCTGACCAATGGGAGTCTGAAAAGACGATCACTAGTCATGTGACAGGGTTTGAATCCACTAGTGCTGATGATAAGGGTGCAGCTAATGATGACACTGATACTAATTACTACACTAATTCAGGCCGGTAAACAATATTTCTATTCCAGAAATTTCATGAAGAGCGATACTGACCCGACTCGGTAGCCGCTTATCGTTTAGATGATACGAATGCTGCTAATTTAAAGGGGTTGACGGCGATGGTGATAATGTATATACACAACTACAAATCTAACAAAATATATCCGGCAGACGATCCTATTCCTATTCTAAAAAAGAATAATTTCGCTAATGTTATGCTGGACGACGGCTCTCTATCCGTCACAAAAATTCGCTTTGTGACAAAACATTATTCATTTACCATGATGACGATGAAGAAGTTCAACTCTTCAGTCAACATTGAAAAGAACATTGAGCATTAAACATTCAAAAAGATAATAATGGTCAAATTTGAACAAGAATGTAGTTTGAAAAGTGTTATGGAACCACTAGAGACCTGGTTCTTTAGATTGACAATACGTTATAAATTATTGTTGAACTCTCAAAGATCATAGATATCCACAAACAAATTTGTGCATAGCGACGATGAACGGAAAACTTACACAGAATACGTAAACAGTATTGAATATTATGCTATAAGAGTGTTTTATTATGCTTCCAAACTATCTAAACACGAAGTTTTTTAGACAGTATGAACACAACAAACTAATGTTGCGTGGATCCAGAACCTAGAGTTAATTGAAGGTACACAAACCAAAACACCTCACTCTCTCTCTCACACACTCTCTCTGCATCACATCACGACTCCACCAACAACCATTGCAGTTCTGGAATAGACTTCCGTTCCAATCACGCCAAGCTGTCCGAAAAACCGAAAAACGAAACAAACGCTGAAACGAGAGCTTAGCAACAACCTTACGAGACTTGAAACTGGAGTTTCATTAGTTTTGCCTCTGTACTAAGATATGAGAGATATAACTATACAAATTATAGGAGTGCTATAGTAGGTATACATTGTCTAGGAATTTGGATATTTTTGTGAATTGGGGTCCAAATTATTCGGTTTCCGTTCAATTTGCTGTGACCTGTAAACCGTGGTGGCATAAGAGTACTCCACCACCTGGCAAGAAGTACGAAACTCAAAGCGTCCAAAAGACGACGTATCACCCATCATTGGTTACTTCACAGCCACACATGCCAGCCATATACAGTCAGCTACCTTCAACACCTAACACACGTGCTACACTCACATGACTCACACTCACACTCACACACATGTAGCAATCAGAACACCGTACAATACTGACATCACCAAAACCGTCAATCTAATCAAGCGGTCTATTTGATTAGCGAAGCAGCGCTGAGTCATGCCACACTCAACAGTCATCTATGATGCATTATTCGATCCGAATAACGTCATTTTCCATTAATAACGGCGCATTGAGAAGGTTGAAATTGAGATCTGGGGTGAAATCGATCAGGCAAGAAGATGTTGAGTGGTTGAGATTGAATTATTGCTGTAATGAATTATTATAATTATGGAACTTTCGATTTTAAATCGCACAATTAGATACTTTGAATACTGCCCTTGTTCGTAGTACAACTCGAATAATACAGTTTCAACTTTTAAAAGAAGATAACTAAATACAGAGTCTCTTGATAAAAATCTTATTATAAATTGCAGATATTTTCAATCCATGGCCGCTCACAACATTATACAGAATTGGTGAAATCATGGAAACAACTTAATATTTCTTCTACAAGGATAATTCGACAAGAGGTTTCTTTGAGGATCCTATTCTATTGAGAAAAAACTACTTTTCAATCGCTTCAAAATTTCAAACCGCCATTTTTTTATACACATTTTTTATACAATTTTTTAAGAGGAAATGTGGTCAAATGATACATGATTTCATTACAGAGTTTCAAGAGAAAATGTATGGCGAAATTCCACATCGATGTCTCAAATCGTTTCGAAGTTATTCACATTTAAAGAGATACTAATAAATCATACAAGAATGAAATGAATGAATACATAGATAATTTTTTTAAAATATAAACGATCAAATTTTACTATTTCAAGTGTTAGTAAACATTTATAGTAAATTCTACTCACATATTCAACACTTTGAACAGAAAAGTTTGATCTGTCAGATTTTCAATGTAGGTACTCATCTATTTTATTTCTGTATGATTTATCAATGGATGTGAATAACTTTGAAACGGTTTAAGAAATCGATGAGCGGTTTTTGTCAATCATTTCCACTTCAAATTTAGTATCGAAATCATGTATCATACAATCAACGCCCAATTCAAAAAATGAAGTTGAATTGGAAATGATGGCGGATCCAAGATAGAGGAAAAATTTTTAAAGCGACAGAAAAGGAGTTCATTTATTTGAATAGAATTTCCAAAAAAAACCTAGTCTCAAATTATCCTTGTAAAATAAATATGAAGCTGTTTCCATGATTTCAACCATCTTTGTATAGTTTACTGTTCTCCAGGGTAGACCAGATGACATACAGCATTGGTACAAACACACTGAAGGCGGAGCGGAGCGGAGCGTGGCGTGGTCAGAGCGTTCATGATACACACGAAGCGTTCGAGCGTCAAGCGTCTAGGGCCTAGAAGAGTAGAGTACACAGAGAAGATAGAGAATCCTTCTACTTTGTGTAGAGTAGAAGAGTACAAGAGTAGACCAGACTGGCACTTGCACTGTGACGCTCCGCTTGTAGACGCTCCAAAAAACAAACCAGCATGTTCCAAAGTTTGACTCCACACCTCCGTTCTGCATGTAGACGCTTCCAGTGTGTTGCAGCTCATTACTTAACATGATATTTTTCACGACGCTCCACAACGCCACGCTGCCTTACGCTTTCAGTGTGTCTGTATCCCCTATAAGAAAGCATTGCACCCTTCAGTCTGCTATCGCTAACTGGTTGTGGGTTAGTATCCCGCTGGTTGACATGGACGTTTTATCACCTCATCAAAAATCACCCTATAACTTTCCATTAACCACACACAAGAAAAAACTCATTTAGGCAATATTTCAACACTAGTGAGACCCTGGCTGGAGAGCTTGCTCAAAATGCCTCTGATATTCTGTCAGCTGTTCTAATGTCTATTGAAAGCAGTGGGAAGTAGAGGTTATATTGAGTTAGATCCATTAATTGCATGCAATTGATAATCCAGCTGACAGTTCATTTGCGATTTGTAATGATACTCTTCTCATGCTCTACTAATGTTATCCTTTCATTTCTTAAAAAAAGACGAAGGAGTCGGCCAATTTTGTTGGCCAACGAACTCAATTTGTATGATGGTTCAAATAATATGTGTAGGAAGTAGATGAGAGCAATCAAAAGTTATCGTCGGAATACATCAAATAAATAAATTATTTACAATCATCAAATAAGAACATATTTCTCAAACATTCAACATCAAAGCTTGAAGAAATCGGCTGATCAAAATTGATTTGCATTGTTATTGGTCTAGTGATGTACACGTTATATTGGCAATTCAGAAAGATATGAGAACAGCGTTGCCGATTCTCGGCCTTGACATTGCCGCCTTCCATAGAGGATAGCTAATACCGGTTGGCAATTCAGAAAGATATGAGAACAGCGTTGCCGATTCTCGGCCTTGACATTGCCGCCTTCTATAGAGGATAGCTAATACCGGTATATCTGATAAAATAATAAGTGTTAATTTTTGTTTATAATAGTGAATTACATCAGTATGTTGAATACATATACACTCACACACACCAACAGACGGACAACAATTTTGACATTGAGACAAAAGTAATAACTCGCTAACGCTCGTTCAATTATAGTAATTGTATATTGTACCATGTTTTGATGGAATTATGGAACTATTAAATTTAATAGAGTAGATGGCAGCTTACTAAAATATTATTGTTCAGTGAAATAGATTGCTTCTAAAATAAGACATAAATGCAAGATAAAAAAAGACTGTCATTACAGACCAAAGCATTGTTACTACCTCAGTTCACACATTACACTCCACAATGAATCTTACAAAAAAATTAAAAAGGCTATATTTTATATTATTTGAAGAAGAAGGCTGGTAACTATTTGAAGAAGAACTGGTAACTCTTCAGTCGCGAACATCTATAAACACCTGCAGTCCTTGGGTCCTTGGAACTAATATTAATTATTGGTTTATACAATAATGTTTTTGGATATTCTTATTGAATGATAGTATTATGTACAGAACTATTTCAATTATTACGAAAATAAAAATTATAACATCCAAAAATATTCATTAAGATTCATAATATTGATTATTAGCCTACTTCATGTCTCAACTAACTCCGAGAATTATCTCTACCACATATTTCAGACCATGGGAGCATGAAATAATGGTTACAGTACCAAATTATTAATTTGAATCAGGAAAGCTTCTGAAAACCATCAGTCCACATTCTGGTTATGTCTTGTTATCGATTGTGCTGATGTGATACTGACAATCGAATTCAAATTCATTCACCACAAGCATCAATTTTTCAAGAGGGAATAGGTCAGAAATCATGAAAGAATACTGTCATGACTAGTCAATGATGAATAGTGTCGAATAAATAGTGACCACTTGCAACTAATTCCAGCACACATAACCTGTAAACGAGACCAAACTACGTTATAAATCTGGTTACAAGTTAGCACACTAACCTACAATGGATAGAGTCTTCAGCGACCTTCAAGTGGCCACGCACCAGGACAACTGATTGGAAAATCCTGCGCAATGCAACTCACCAGCTTGCACGCACTATTTTAGGCTGTATCACTTGTGGACATGAGGCGGCAGGCATAAGGCTGCAGGAGCCCCCCTGGCAATGCTCCGCCAGTTGTAGGCCTACGTGTCTTGTCCGTCAAACTATTTTTGAATCACATCCTTGAGACAACAAAGAAGTTGCATGAACCAATAACAATGCTTGCAATGCCCATTCCAAAGATGATTCGAAATGAAAAATTCGTTCTCCATTTTAAAACTGGATATACTAATTCTATCCATTATTTCATAGAATTATAAACAAGTAGAGATTTCATATTAGAAATCGCTTTAATTTGAGTTATGATGAAGACTTTTATAGGTGAGACATAGACTAAGAGACCCTTTAAGAGACTCTAAAACTTTATAGGAGTAAATGCTAGTAGAACATGGCCTTATGTCTCTAATTCATGGAAGCTGTGGAAAAAGGAATCTCAATCTCTTGCCATTTTCCTATATGTGTTATTACTAGAGACAAATTTTGGACACAGATCAAGACTCATTGCTTGAGTCTAACAAGAGTGATTGAGTCTACTAGCAAGAATCCATATTACTGGTCAGTATTAATACAAGTCTGGAGATGGGAATAATCATATACTATTAATCGAGCAATTTCTGTTTATATGTTTGTATTTCACCGGATCTCGAAAACGGCTCTAACGATTTTCACGAAATTTGGAACATAGTAGATTTATTGAAGTTTGGGGAGGTGCATATGATACACATTTAAACAAATTGTTCATTATCCAAAAACACATGATAAGAGCGGCGCTTGGTAAACCTAGATTATATCCAAGTAGAGAAATCTTCCTTGAGTTTAAAGTTCCAACGCTAAGACAAAATTATGTGAAAAAGGTCATTCTCCATATAAATAAAAATAAGTCTCAATATGTTTTGCGCGAAACGCCTTATAACACTCGTCCAAACAATATATACAATATCAATCTCATAAAACTTACAACATGCAGGCATCAATTAACATACTTTAGCAATTACATGGTAAACAAAATTCCCAATGATTTTATAACCAAAAAAATCACTCTTGCTCTACACATCAGTATGGATAATTGGATATACCAAAATATTTTCTTTAAGCTAACTGTATAGATCTGTGAATTGGATTAATATTATATTTTTTAGATATTTAACATTTGGTATATAAATAATAAACAATCCGGATCAATCCCACCCAACAATTTTATAAATTTAAAAAAAAAATCATGGTGGCCTCCCTACATCGACTTTCAGCTAACTTTTCCTCTTTTCTTTTTATTTTTACATCTCCTTTTATGTACTTTCGTATTTCGAAATCATTGTCACTGCATAGCAAATAGTGTGAATGAACTACAACTCACTGCCAAAAACAAGGTACTGTAACCCCGACGATAAAGCAACGTACAAACCAACGAAAGTGCAGTGTAGTGAAACAAAGGTTCATTCGAGAATGTCAATAAAAAGTGGGGATTCAAAATTATTATGAAATGGGTTATATGGGTTACTATCGACGAAATTTGGGTTCAACGGGTTTTTTTCTTTCTTGAGTAATTTCATGTTGAAATTAATTGGTTATTTTATGACTGGTCTTGTTTGGTTTTGTGACGTATTGCTATCTAAACGGGGATAGTAATGCGCCCCCGAATCAGATGAAGAATGTCAACAAAGTAACATGATATTGTTGTTTCTGTTGTTCGATTTTAGCTGCCAATGTTTAATGAAGCTGTTTGTATTTTTCTATTATTTCAAATTGTAGTGTTATTCTATAGTATAAACCTATTAAATCAGGCATGGCAAGATTAATTGAAGTTTTCTTGACTCTAGCCCGTTCACCTGCATGAATTAGGTATAGACTCAGGTATTTTCTAGATGTGTCGGCCTATTTCTAAATTCTAAATTTTATTCAAAATTATCTTCTTTGGCACAACATGATAAGAGCGGCGCTTGGTAAACCTAGATTATATCCAAGTAGAGAAATCTTCCTTGAGTTTAAAGTTCCAACGCTAAGACAAAATTATGTAAAAAAGGTCATTCTCCATATAAATAAAAATAAGTCTCAATATGTTTTGCGCGAAACGCCCTATAACACTCGTCCAAACAATAGATACAATATCAATCTCATAAAACTTACAACATGCAGGCATCAATTAACATACTTTAGCGATTACATGGTAAACAAAATTCCCAATGATTTTATAACCAAAAAAATCACTCTTGCTCTACACATCAGTATGGATAATTGGATATACCAAAATATTTTCTTTAAGCTAACTGTATAGATCTGTGAATTGGATTAATATTATATTTTTAGATATTTAACATTTGGTATATAAATAATAAACAAACCGGATCATCCCACCTAACAATTTTATAAATTTTTAAAAAAAATCATGGTGGCCTCCCTACATAGACTTTCAGCTAACTTTTCCTCTTTTCTTTTTATTTTTACATCTCCTTTTATGTACTTTCGTATTTCGAAATCATTGTCACTGCATAGCAAATAGTGTGAATGAACTACAACTCACTGCCAACACACAAGTGTTACTTATGTTGGCAGTGCCAAAAAGGAAAAATTGCTTTTACACTGAAGTTAACGGAACATTTCATTTTACTTCTACTACTGTACTATGTCAAGTTTATTTATCAAGTTATTTACTTAATCTATTGTACCTAAGTATTTAGTAAAATTTAAAATTTTGTTTCTGTTTTGGATAGTTAAATTTTCATTTTGTTTCATTTTATTTTAATGATGTAATGTGCTTTTTTGGCGAAATAAATTCAATTCAAAATCTCGGTTCCATGATATAAAAATCGATTGCACTAGGTCTAATCCCTGAGAAAACTCGCTGAACGACATTAAAAGGATAATCCATCCTTGGAAAAATAGCTGAGACTTCGTCGTCCGTGGATAGTAGAAAAGTAAGTAACCGAGTGCGTCTGAGGAAAATCAAAATATCTCATCCACCAAATTCATAAGCTGACGTATAGCAAACTATAAATATTTAAACGATCTGAACAAACCTTAATGGTTCGAAAGGTCAAATTATATTCATTACTGATGAAAAATAATAATAATAATCATTATTTAAAAAAATCTGGTGTGGTGCACTCACACAACTTTCCTTGACGTTATGAAAATTGATCAACTGATGCTAGTGTTCCCGCGCATCTCAAGTCTACTTTTCTAAGATCTGAGCCAGCTGATGACAGGGCAATAGCGCTGCAGACACACGAAGTCTGCTATCTCTTCATAGTGAATGATTTAATAGAATCAACCGTTGTCAACAGTTTGCAATTGAATAATCTTATTTTCTCTAATTTCGAGCTTATTTTCAATTTTAGGTGAAAATGCTACTGAACACTAATTGTAGAGATTTTTATGCTCAATCTTTTCCACTTGAATTTTTTTGTTTGAATTGTATCTAAAACCTGATGATTGGGAATCTAAAATCAAACTTTGAATAGATGGTGCAGTGCTCCTGAAATTTCTACAGATATGAGACTTGTGGCAGTTGATAGAGCTTATTAATGACGTTTCTAGGTATGAATTTGATCAAAATCGTTGGAGCCGTTTTCGATAAAATCGCGAAAAACCTTGTTTTTGACAAAATTTTCGCCATTTTAGCCGCCATCTTGAATTGCATTTGATCGAAATTGTTCGTGTCGGATCCTTATAGTGTAAGGACCTCAAGTTCCAAATTTCAAGTCATTCCGTTAATTGGGAGATGAGATATCGTGTATTAGCTGTTTTAGCTTTTGATGAATTGTAGGAAGAGTTAGAAATTAATGCTGTAATACATTTATTTACAGCGGTTCATGTGTGTCCCCAAACCAACTTCTTGTACTACCACCCCTTTGGTTCCGCAACTTTATGTAAAACCGCTTCAAGACACCCGTTCAGACGACAGGTCTAGGGACGTAAGAGGACGTCGCCGTCAAGCCAAATTCAACCGGTAAAAGCTCACCGCCAAAAACAAGGTACTGTAACCCCGACGATAAAGCAACGTACAAACCAACGAAAGTGCAGTGTAGTGAAACAAAGGTTCATTCGAGAATGTCAATAAAAAGTGGGGATTCAAAATTATTATGAAATGGGTTATATGGGTTACTATCGACGAAATTTGGGTTCAACGGTTTTTTTCTTTCTTGAGTAATTTCATGTTGAAATTAATTGGTTATTTTATGACTGGTCTTGTTTGGTTTTGTGACGTATTGCTATCTAAACGGGGATAGTAATGCGCCCCCGAATCAGATGAAGAATGTCAACAAAGTAACATGATATTGTTGTTTCTGTTGTTCGATTTTAGCTGCCAATGTTTAATGAAGCTGTTTGTATTTTTCTATTATTTCAAATTGTAGTGTTATTCTATAGTATAAACCTATTAAATCAGGCATGGCAAGATTAATTGAAGTTTTCTTGACTCTAGCCCGTTCACCTGCATGAATTAGGTATAGACTCAGGTATTTTCTAGATGTGTCGGCCTATTTCTAAATTCTAAATTTTATTCAAAATTATCTTCTTTGGCACAACATGATAAGAGCGGCGCTTGGTAAACCTAGATTATATCCAAGTAGAGAAATCTTCCTTGAGTTTAAAGTTCCAACGCTAAGACAAAATTATGTAAAAAAGGTCATTCTCCATATAAATAAAAATAAGTCTCAATATGTTTTGCGCGAAACGCCCTATAACACTCGTCCAAACAATAGATACAATATCAATCTCATAAAACTTACAACATGCAGGCATCAATTAACATACTTTAGCGATTACATGGTAAACAAAATTCCCAATGATTTTATAACCAAAAAAATCACTCTTGCTCTACACATCAGTATGGATAATTGGATATACCAAAATATTTTCTTTAAGCTAACTGTATAGATCTGTGAATTGGATTAATATTATATTTTTTAGATATTTAACATTTGGTATATAAATAATAAACAAACCGGATCAATCCCACCTAACAATTTTATAAATTTTAAAAAAAAATCATGGTGGCCTCCCTACATAGACTTTCAGCTAACTTTTCCTCTTTTCTTTTTATTTTTACATCTCCTTTTATGTACTTTCGTATTTCGAAATCATTGTCACTGCATAGCAAATAGTGTGAATGAACTACAACTCACTGCCAACACACAAGTGTTACTTATGTTGGCAGTGCCAAAAAGGAAAAATTGCTTTTACAATGAAGTTAACGGAACATTTCATTTTACTTCTACTACTGTACTATGTCAAGTTTATTTATCAAGTTATTTACTTAATCTATTGTACCTAAGTATTTAGTATAATTTAAAATTTTGTTTCTGTTTTGGATAGTTAAATTTTCATTTTGTTTCATTTTATTTTAATGATGTAATGTGCTTTTTTGGCGAAATAAATTCAATTCAAAATCTCGGTTCCATGATATAAAAATCGATTGCACTAGGTCTAATCCCTGAGAAAACTCGCTGAACGACATTAAAAGGATAATCCATCCTTGGAAAAATAGCTGAGACTTCGTCGTCCGTGGATAGTAGAAAAGTAAGTAACCGAGTGCGTCTGAGGAAAATCAAAATATCTCATCCACCAAATTCATAAGCTGACGTATAGCAAACTATAAATATTTAAACGATCTGAACAAACCTTAATGGTTCGAAAGGTCAAATTATATTCATTACTGATGAAAAATAATAATAATAATCATTATTTAAAAAAATCTGGTGTGGTGCACTCACACAACTTTCCTTGACGTTATGAAAATTGATCAACTGATGCTAGTGTTCCCGCGCATCTCAAGTCTACTTTTCTAAGATCTGAGCCAGCTGATGACAGGGCAATAGCGCTGCAGACACACGAAGTCTGCTATCTCTTCATAGTGAATGATTTAATAGAATCAACCGTTGTCAACAGTTTGCAATTGAATAATCTTATTTTCTCTAATTTCGAGCTTATTTTCAATTTTAGGTGAAAATGCTACTGAACACTAATTGTAGAGATTTTTATGCTCAATCTTTTCCACTTGAATTTTTTTGTTTGAATTGTATCTAAAACCTGATGATTGGGAATCTAAAATCAAACTTTGAATAGATGGTGCAGTGCTCCTGAAATTTCTACAGATATGAGACTTGTGGCAGTTGATAGAGCTTATTAATGACGTTTCTAGGTATGAATTTGATCAAAATCGTTGGAGCCGTTTTCGATAAAATCGCGAAAAACCTTGTTTTTGACAAAATTTTCGCCATTTTAGCCGCCATCTTGAATTGCATTTGATCGAAATTGTTCGTGTCGGATCCTTATAGTGTAAGGACCTCAAGTTCCAAATTTCAAGTCATTCCGTTAATTGGGAGATGAGATATCGTGTATTAGCTGTTTTAGCTTTTGATGAATTGTAGGAAGAGTTAGAAATTAATGCTGTAATACATTTATTTACAGCGGTTCATGTGTGTCCCCAAACCAACTTCTTGTACTACCACCCCTTTGGTTCCGCAACTTTATGTAAAACCGCTTCAAGACACCCGTTCAGACGACAGGTCTAGGGACGTAAGAGGACGTCGCCGTCAAGCCAAATTCACCGGTAAAAGCTCACCGCCAAAAACAAGGTACTGTAACCCCGACGATAAAGCAACGTACAAACCAACGAAAGTGCAGTGTAGTGAAACAAAGGTTCATTCGAGAATGTCAATAAAAAGTGGGGATTCAAAATTATATGAAATGGGTTATATGGGTTACTATCGACGAAATTTGGGTTCAACGGGTTTTTTTCTTTCTTGAGTAATTTCATGTTGAAATTAATTGGTTATTTTATGACTGGTCTTGTTTGGTTTTGTGACGTATTGCTATCTAAACGGGGATAGTAATGCGCCCCCGAATCAGATGAAGAATGTCAACAAAGTAACATGATATTGTTGTTTCTGTTGTTCGATTTTAGCTGCCAATGTTTAATGAAGCTGTTTGTATTTTTCTATTATTTCAAATTGTAGTGTTATTCTATAGTATAAACCTATTAAATCAGGCATGGCAAGATTAATTGAAGTTTTCTTGACTCTAGCCCGTTCACCTGCATGAATTAGGTATACACAGATGCACATACACTCATACACACACACACACACACACACACACACACCACACACACACCACACACACACACACACACACACACACACACACACACACACACACACACACACACCACACACACACACACACATACACACACACACACATACAGATCAATACCCAAAAACCACTTTTTTGAACTCAGGGGACCTTGAAACGTATAGAAATTTAGAAATTGGGGTACCTTAATTTTTTTCGGAAAGCAATACTTTCCTTACCAATGGTAATAGGGCAAGGAAAGTAAAACATATTTTCGCGATGTTTTCAAACTCATCATAATTTTCAAAGTTAATAATTATTTTACAGTTTTAAGTGATTAGTGAGTGTTATTTTGTAATTTAATTTGGTCTGCAAATAATCTAAATTAGAAATTTCCTGTTTTCAAATGTTTGGACTGAAAATTGGAACTGAATTCAAGTCTATGGAACATAACCTACTTTTTGGACTATTTATAGTGTATAAATCAAAATTCGGGGAAGAAACAGTTATGTGCTGTGCCTGTTAGTCCTTCCCAATCATTTTAAAGAATTGAATTCTTTTTATCAATAAATAAATAACGAGCGAAGCTCGGTGCCATGATATTGTTTTATAATAGTTGATCAATACACTGATTAAGTAATTCGGATTGAATATTTATCTATTATTGATAATGTGATAACGTTGAATTCAGAAGTAGAGGTCAGGAGTGAGAAAAGAATAAAGACATTGAAGACAAATTTTTGAATTTGAAGTACTATTTACATGTTTAATGGTAATTCGCAATAAATAATACAAAAATGAGGAATGGGTGACAATTTGTTATTGAGCTAGGGTTGGATTTTGCTTAACCGATGATAGCCTTGGCGGCGTATGGGTAGGGGGCGGCGACCTTGTAGGCGGGGGCGGCGTAAGCGAGAGGAGCGGCTACCTTGTAGGCGGGGGCGGCGTATGCGACGGGGGCGGCAACCTTGGCGACAACTGGGTGAGCAGCGGGCTCCTTGTGGACAACAGCGTTGAATCCGTTGACGGGGTCAGCGGTGTAGTCGACGATTCTCCTGGTGCCATCGGGTTCAACAAGGGAGTAGCTGCCCTGGACAACATCTCCGGATCGGCTCTCGTGCTGGCTCTTGGAGTCTCCGGTCAGAGCATCCTGGATGTCGTAGGCGTAGCTGTACTGTGGGTTGGGGTCGTACTCGTCAGCGACGACGGCCTTGGCTGCGTAGGCGACGGGGGCGGCAACCTTGGCGTAGGCGGGGGCGGCGTAGGCCAGGGGGGCTGGGGCCACGACGGCGGGGGCGCCCAGGTAACCAGCCTGCACGGCCACCAGGAGGGCGGAGAAAGCGATCAGCTACCAATAAAAAATATTTATCAGTCCAAATGTTCAATCACCAACTTCAATGAACAAAACATTAAACAAAATGAACATAAGTTTAAGTTATGTTTTCACAATAAAAATTTCGTCTCAGATATTCACACTTGTCAAATGGAATGTTTCACAACACTGTAATAGACGCACCTGCACTGCACAAGACTCACCTAACCTACAATACTCATTTGCTAAGATCCAATTGATTCAAGTGAAATATTTGAAAAATCCAATTGAAGTAAATACATGCAAAGATGAGAGCAGCAGGAATGAGCCACTTTCAAGTTTCAAAATTAAGTCGATGAGCGATAAAACTATGTGAAAAACCTTATGATTCCAATTTGTATTGAAAATGGGAATCGAAATAAAATCAAACACAATCATTTGCTAAATAACTGAAGATTGAAAATTGTTTAAAATTAATAAGTAAGCTTGAAAAGGAACAAAAAGTGCTTTGAAGTTATTGAGAGATTTCGAATTGATTTTTTTTTTATTCACAATGTACAACTACAGCTATGAAGAAGCATTATTGACACAAGAGGATGAAAAACCTGAGCGTGACTCTGAATTCTAAAAAAATAAAAACAATATGGAAATGTTAGCTTGAAACACTAGAAAGTATGGAGGATTCGAATTTCTATTAACGTTGAAATAATAAGGAATCAGAAAAAATGCATAGAATTCAATCTCAAGTTATTGTTTTATTATTCTCTACAAACGTTGAGAAAATGGAATTATATTGGAGAGCGAATAAATACTGATTAGATTCTCATATAACTTGAAAGTTCTCATCGGTAATCAATATGGGTTAGAATTTACAGAGCTTTAATATCAAACAGAAAACTAGCATTTTTCACTGGAATTGGAGGTGGTTAACGCAGCTCATTTCTATTAGAAGTGAAATTGTTAGAAAATCTAGTATCTTACCTTGTTGTACACCATGTTGACTGATTGTTCAGATGAATAATCCAACTGTACTTAGCTGTCCAAAACTTTGTGCTTTTATAGTTGATGAGTGGCCACTGGAAGGGCTGACCACCACACACCAGGGAAGCAGCCACCCCACACGGCACTCAATCTCCCCACCCCCTATCACAATGAGACAATTTCAAACTTATTTCGTGGTGCACTTGCTGAGAGGGACCAAATACACTACCACACTTACACACACCCAAACGACCTTAGTCTTATTTTCGCAATAACGGACGACAACCACTGCACTTTGTCAGTGTGTGTGTGAGAGCTGGAATCGCGATTATGTGGTGTTACATACAATTGATAAGAAGGAACACACGCACGCGTGGAGACGCCAATGATGCGAGGGCGTCACCTGATGTCCGCGCTCAAGCCATAGTCATGTATATTTATTTATAATGTTCATATAGATGTATGGCTGAAGCCAACCAGCTGGTAAAGCGGCCAGTGGTCACACACACACGCAAGCGCGCACAGGACCCGCCCAAACACCCTCTCTGGTACTCCTCCAAATCAAGGATTTAGTACTCGATTCAGACTAGCTTCAAGTTGGCTACGAGCACTGAAACTCTGCTGAGTGGTGAGTACACAATACATTCATTTAAGGGCAAATTTTGGGGTTTTATTCAAACAATTTCCGTCAATTCTTTGGTGAAAATTATTGTTAAAAATGTCAATTCAGGACGAAATTTAATACACGTTGACGTGTACAAAGCTTATCTGCTACTTCAAGTTCTACCTTACAAATACAATTCTCAGACAATACAATATGAATCACACATAATTCATAAGAACAGTGGACAATACTGAGATAAATACTTGCCTTATGCAAGACATATTATGTAAATGCTCATTGATTGAAGAGGCAGAGGCTTAATAGGAGTTTGATAGAAAGCTTGAGTTAATCAAATAATCATTATCTAAAATCAGTGAAAATCTTGACATAAAGTATAATTTTTATTTTTGCAAATATACTATACAATATGATTAAATGATTTATAATTTGTAGGTCTAGATCATGATGATGGAGATCATTTTTAATGAACGATATCAGTATTGTGTTATTTTTATGAAAGTAGCAAATCAAAATGATTTAACAAAAGAAAATGAATACGAACATGGAACGAACGTCATATTGGAGCATCATGAAATAGTTAAACCGTCAAATCATGAGGGAGGAGAATTGGCTCAAGTTGGTTTGGGAACCTCTTATTATGCAAGAAATAACTTAGGCCTACTACTAAGCTATATCCCATGAACGATAATGACATTAAACTTAGAAGGAAGATAAATATCAAATTCCTTTTTCAATTATTATCAACAATTTTTACTTGAGAGGTATGAAAAGATATGATGAACGTAAAGCACAATAATCATTTAATTATTGAATAATAGATCGATGTACTGCATTGTAAACATGGAGAATGAAGCTTTGAACCTGGAGAATAAAGCAATATATTATACAGGAATCATCTTTAAAAATCAATTTAAACTGTTAAATTGCTGGATCCCCAATTTTATAACACAATACTAACAGTAAAACTTGAAATTAGAAAACATGCAATGGAGAAGCAGGCTAGAATATTCTCTTTTCAAGTTTCTCATACAGTAAAAGGAAAAGTTATCAAAGATAAATATTTTATATTGCAATTTTTAAAATGTTGATAGATTTATTTTCATTTTAATCCATTATTAAACAAGGATCAGAATTAATATGCTATTAGCAGACCATCCAGCAGACTTCTACAGCTGCGAATATTGACAACAAAAGCGTTCTTTGAATTTTCTTCAAGCTTTTCTCCCTGTTGTCAATATTTGCAGTTGCAGAAGTCTTCAGGATGTTTGATAGCATATATTTATTTGGATCTTCGTTCAACAATCAATTATGGTTTCTCTTCATCTCCTCTCTCTAATACTATATGAACAGTACAGTGTTATATTGGATGAATAATCTGATATTCTGAAAACAACCCTCCAAGACCAAACACAAACATGCTTACTCCAGATTTTTAAAATTTGATTTGAAACACATCGATAAATAATTCCCGGCCTCACACATTTATTCATTGACTACTGAAAATCCTACCCACAAAAATGATTTTTCTCTTATATTTTTATATGTGATTATAGCACATGAATTAATCGAATGGATGTCAACATGAATATTATACGTTTGTAATCGTGTACTTTGTACAATGTTTGGTAAAACAGATCCTATAATGAGGTAAATTATACAAAACATTACATATATGCAATACAACTTGACAATTTTGTACTTTCTATCACTGGATCACTACACTTTGTAAGTATTAAAAATGGTGATTGTCAAATGCGATAATGAAACCGCAAACATCTGTTGTGAATGCGATATAACCGATTGCATCTAGATAGAGTAATCATGAACAGCTACTGTATGAACATTCTAAATTGAACATTCAGATGAGGGCAGCTCGACGCTCCAACCTTTCCACATCCACACCTTTTCCTATAACACCATTCCACCTTAATTACAAGAAACAACTCTTATCAAACAGAAAATGCATTCAGACCATGAGAAAAGGTGATGATAACGAGTTAATGGTTGACTGGCTTTGCAATTAATCGATTACATGGAATCGAAGTCTTGGAAATGGCAGAAGGTGAACTGAATATTTCAATACAATACACGGACATAATTATGTCCCGATATGAATGAGAAATTCCTTTTTGAGAAATAGAAAGTTACATGAGATAGTGGCTGATATTTTTTTAATCTTATGTTCTAGGCTCGAGAACAAATAAATTCATAATTACGATGATCATTGATTAGTGGAGCTGGAACCTATGAGTAGAAACTGATCCTTAGTGGTATTAGGCCTGAATCAATTGAATGGAAATGCGTTGGACAGAACTTGATTACTACAGTAATGTGGAAAATTGAGAGAATTCAATGGTTTATTCGAGTATTTCCTTTGAAAAATTAATTCCCAAGAAGAGATATGTTGAACATTAGTCCAGTCAATATAGACATAAAAAATGGGGTGTGCTTGCAATTTATATTGTGGTTCTGATTTCTTAATATATTATTTGTGTACATAAGAGAAGTCCAGAACCAATTTCTTCATGCAAAATTTCCTTGTGCTAGATACAGGATGGCCCAAAAACCTTGTATTTTTGGCTCATTTTCCAGTTTTCAGCTATTTCTGCCAAATCTCAAAATCGGACAGAAAAATTTTCTCTCGCCTTTTTTTTAGATCATAAAATTCCGAATAAAATGAGATCATTCGGAACTCTTTATCTCCAATGAGTACTGAGTTATGATTCTTCAAAAATTAGTGAAATTTGCAGGAAAAATCAAGTTTGATGAGTTTTAGTTTTTAATCAACAATATTTTTTGATTGTTAACATTTAGATTTATAATTCAAAATCCCTCTAGGCGTATTTTTGTGCTCTACAATCTGAGATCAGGGAGAGCGCTCTATCTCAAATAGATTTCCAGTTACACCTGACAACAATGCTCCTTGTATTGTGAAAAACACCTAATTTTCAGCTTCAACCATCATCACCAACTACATTGTCTTAACATTGATATTTCGCACAATGACAAGAGTTCATGAGATCATTTTCTATGAGAATCACCCGCTAAATGCACTTCATTTCAGTATTTCCTAGTGGAGAGGCGCGCTTAAGGACACCTCAAGGATCGATATTTCAAACACCTATAACTTTTGACACAATGCTCAGATTTCATCGTACTACACTTCATTCTTCTCGGCTCGTCTAGGCTGTCCAGAATCATGCAACATAAGTCAAATTCGGTCGAAATATGAAAAATTTATTGTTGTGTGTACTTAAGCCCATATTCCAATATACAAAAAAATTCTGATCTCCTTATTCAAAGCTATGTATCTCTGTATCCCCTCATTTTAAAAATCAATACTTGATCTTGGAATGTGCAATAGCATTTTCCTTTCATCACCTGTTAACGATTCATGAAAAAATATGTTTGTAAAGTGAGATTTTATAGTTGAAAAAAAGCCGGGAATTGTAGATATTTTTCTCATATCAACAGTTTTCGCAGTTCTATGATATGCCAGAGTATTCCAAGATGGATTTTAGGCAGCTGAGCTCGTAGAGGATGAATTTATCTACAATTTGGGATCAATCGTGAGTTTCTATGATGTATCAGACTCGTTTTAGAAACTCTTGATCAACAGTAGAATCACGAATAAAATGTGAAAACTGAAATAGCCATTTTTAAAATCTTCTGTAACTTTCGAATTATATTGGAATCGAAAGTATTATTTATTGTAGTGGGTAAAGGGGGACAATTTTCAAATCCTCACTTGATTTGGAAATTTTAATAGAAGTATTTCAAAAGACATGCAGCTTTGAATATAGAAATTGGTTATTTTTTGTGTATTGGGATATGGGCTTGAGTACACACAACAATAAATTTTTCATTTTTCGACCGAATTTGACTTATGATGCATGATTTTGGACCGCCTTGACGAGCCGAGAAGAATGAAGTGCAGAACGATGGAATCTGAGCATTGTGTCAAAAGTTATGTGTTTGAAATGTTGATCCTTAAGGTGTCCTTAAGCGTGCCTCTCCACTAGGAAATACTGAAATGAAGTGCATCTTGCGGGTGATTATCATAGAACATGATCTCATGAACTCATGTCATTGTGCGAAATATCAATGTGAAGACAATGTAGTTGGTGATGATGGTTGAAGCTGAAAATTAGGTGTTTTTCACAATACAAGGAGCATTGTTGTCAGGTGTAACTGGAAATCTATTTGAGATAGAGCGCTCTCCCTGATCTCAGATTGTAGAGCACAAAAATACGCCTAGAGGGATTTTGAATTATAAATCTAAATGTTAACAATCGAAAAATATTGTTGATTAAAAACTAAATCTCATCAAAATTGATTTTTCCTTCAAATTTCACTAATTTTTGAAGAATCATAACTAAGTACTCATTGGAGATAAAGAGTTCCGAATGATCTCATTTTATTCGGAATTTTATTATCTAAAAAAAAGGCGTGAGCAAATTTTTCTGTCCGATCACGAGATTTGGCAGAAATAGCTGAAAACTGGTACATTAGCCAAAAATACGAGGTTTTTTGGCCTCCCTGTATCTAGCACAAGGAAATTTTGCATGAAGAAATTGGTTCTGGACTTCTCTTATGTACCCAAATAATATATTAAGAAATCAGAACTACAATATAAATTGCATGCACCAATGTATATAGTGACTGGACTAAATCAGTTTTTATAAGAAATTGCTTTGATTCTTCTCACTATCAATGTTGTAAGATAAATTATTTTCTAGGTCAAGTCATCTGCAAAACGGTAGTCTTATTGACAATAATTGTTATCGATATAATTTATTGGCAAATCATTCATACTTCATACTGTATGAATTAATATTCAGATGAATAACCTAAAATAGAGACTAAAAATTGTTAGACATACAGTTTTTTTTTAGATTTGTCTATTAATTTAATTATCACTCTTTCACAATCATGCCTAGGTCTAAACTCTAACCGTTTATAACAATCGCTAATGCGCGTATGCACCATATCAGCAGAGATAAATCAGCTGTTGGTTGGAGTCCCGAATGAAGCACACAATAATTATTAATGTGACCATACATACCTCCATTTAATGTAGGTAATGTACGAATGTTGCATATGGTCCTATGTCTGCTGACTTGCATACTCAATTACATGGAAATTGAGCTTGAAAATTGGGATTGCCATGTATGATTATGTTTCAGCTCTGATCCATCAGATCTTGAAAATACAAGTAGAGTACAAGTAGATTAAATTATAGCTTCATAAATAACAAAAAACAAAAGCTTGCTCTTCCTTTGCTCGCGTTCTGCAAAAAAACTAAATCAGTTATATTGTCATAACAGTTGAATCCAAAGTATTTGAGGGAAATGTAGATTCAAAAGATATGCCTTTCAATACAGCATCATTACACATCTATAAATTAACAACTAATATTCAATTATGCTAATTACACGTTGTAAAGCAAATTATAAAAATCTCAGTACATTGAAAGGTGGACATATTATCAAGAACAAGGCGGTTGATAACATTGCTCTAATAATTGATGAAGTTTGCCGACTGCAGTGATAAACAATGCAACCGGTTAGAGAGATGCGGAGCGTAACTGATGTGCGGCTGTGCGGTGCAGAGTAAACCAGTAGTGTAGATACATTGGGCCTGCAGCATTCAGCATTCAGCATTCTATACCACGGTATGTTAATAAGGTGTCCCAGTTCACTGTTCACTCCCGCACTGCGCTGCGGCTGATAACGTTCATGACCTTGCAAGGATCAAGTGAACATGTTTATTCCATCTCACTCCAATCCACATCTCTCTCACCTCATCTCACACAATCCTTTCTCCAGCAGTAGACTATACTCTTCCTATATCTTCAGACGCTTGTTATTATTCATTTCATGTTCTCTCGTTCTCAATCTAATCTCTAACTTATTTCTCATACACCCTCTCACTGTCTGTATCTCTTATCAATTCCTGCACAATACTTGACTAGGAGCTATGAAAATCATCAAAGAAAGAAACACTTTTGTACCTGCCAGCTTTAAGTTTAGTAAAGCTTCTTGAATGAAGTCCTTATAGACCTGAACAAGGTTTGCTCAATTATTAAGCAATGCCTCCCAATATTTTTTTAAGGAGTTGGACTTTATTCAATTTGAAATTCTGTCTCAAGAAAATTGATAAAATTTACCATGTTAATCGGAAATCAATCTCTGAAAAGAAGTTTTTCATGGGACTTTTAATTGATGGAGACTTTGTAAATAAAGGATCGATATCCTGTGCATGATATTTTAGTATGAAGATTTTGATTTTACAATATTATTTCATTTTTTCAAGCATTAAAAATAGTTTCTAAATTACTGTAGTATAATTACAGAATTTTTAAACACGGACTATGGTCCAATAAAACGGATTAAGAGCTTGAAGTATTTGGGAGTTTCCGACAATTTTTCTGAGAAAGATTCGCTAAACCAGCGAGTGAACAAAATGGGACCATAGCTTACAGATTAACAAAGAATATTTACAAGAGGTCAATCTCAAAAAATGCTTTAAAAAGAGGCATTACCTCTCTGTTATAAGACCGGAAGCTTTGTATGCTTCTGAGTGCTTAATTCTCAACAGGAAGGGCGACCGTGAAAAGTTGGAAGCAGGAGAAAGAACGATTTTTAGTAAACACAACGGGAATAATATTTCCACTTGCAGCAACGAGGAAATCTATAGACATGTTGAGAAGATTTCGGAAGTGATCCGAAAGAGGATTGGCGTTCTCATTTTTGTTTAGAATGGATCCCGGCAGACAAACAAATAAAATATTCAAGAAAATAAGTGGGATATCCAAATTGAACTAGTTTATAGAGTCTAAGAAGGATATGCAAAAATTTAAATATAACAGAGGCACTAATCAGAGCAGGGCTACAGAATCAGCTCAAAGTTTTCCCAGAAGAACGCAGAATTGAAACTTGGTCGTTAGAAAGACGAATCGCTCAGAGTGCGAGGATGAAAGAGTACTTGAGGCGAAAGCGGGAAGCCAACGTTAATAATAATAATGATAGCGATTATGATAATGGTAAGGTGATAATGATGGTATGATAGTATTATGATAATGGTTAATGGTGAATTACTGTGGTCCTTAGTTGGCCTATACAAAATGAAGAAAAAGTTGAAGTATTTAAACTTGCAGTTCTAATGGTTCCAACTATTTGGAACTGCTCTTTCTTAAACGAGATCCGAACTTTTATTCCGAAAATACATCTCTCTCGCAGACCTGGTCTCGTTCCCTTCAACTTTCTCACTCATTTAAAAGACAGATAACATCTTGTTATCCAGTGACATACAGCCAATGCTCAATCCAACAGTGACATTAATAGCAGTGAATGTCTCACTTCTGTCACTGTGATTTCGAACTTGCTCCCACATCTGAAATGGCTGCATGAATTACTATCATTGTCCTTGCAGCAAGATTTGCATGAATATTCGCCAACAGAACGGTGCTTGACATTTCGGTTTGTCGCTATTCCAGTTTGATGACAGTTTAGTGCCAAATATGTGCCATTTATGCCAGTTTAGTGTCACCAAAACGGCACCAGACACTTGAGTAGAGCGTGCACTAGATCGGTGGAGCGGCGCGACGCGGCGCGGAGAATTTCCGACCTGGAATTAAATACATGTGATCAAGTATACCTCCGTGCACTAGGAGCGCGGCGCGCAGCTCGAAAAGTGTCTGGACTTTTCGGGTTCGGAACGGGTCGCGCCGCGTCTCGCCGCGCTCCTAGTGCACGGAGGTCAGGTCCGAAAAATTCTGCGCCCGGGTAACTTCGTGAGGGCTCGGCTGTTTCCGAGCTCTGCTTCTTTCGAACATGGCCAGACTATATAACCATAGTTATTGTAATTGTTTTGTTGTATATTTCTTTTTCTCATTGTATTTTTGTGTGTTTTGAAAAAATTGAATAAATAAATAAAAAAGTTACTGGTTATTGAACGAGCGTTATCGAATTCTCTCTTTCAACTTACTGAAGGCGAAATTCGTCCGTCTGTTTGAATGTTCTACAATAAATCCTCCAGAAAGGATTGATCAATCAGCTTCAAAGTTTGAACACGTATTCTTCGAATAGGAAAAGTTCGTTGGACAACAAAATTGACACACTCGTTCGTCCTTTTTCAGGAAAAATAACATTTAAAGTGCATAAGAAAGAATTGTTATGATTTTATCATTCAGTCATCTGAATAATTTATTGCATGCAATAAATTATACTAAAGTTTTTCCATTCATTCATTCATACCATCAGCTGAGGCAATTTGAGAGCTATCACACGCTCTGACACATGATTTCAGCTGGATAATAATACAACATACATTCACAACTTTTACATCTACAAGATGATTATGACTTCTTGATATATCAATGTGCGATTTCTGTCATTTATTTTCTTTTGAAACACTTTATCGAAATAATTTATCATGAATTTGGATTCATATGAGCATATTTAAGATGTTGAAGCGATAGAGTAAGTTAATATTTGAAGAGTAATTTTTCATTTCAAATAGGATCCCCTATAACACCTATAGTCCAGTCAATATAGAAATAGGATTATACATAAGTATTCTGACGTTATTTTTGTAAATAACGGTTTGCCTGGCTTGGCTGCAGTTGGTATAGCATGAGTAAAAAATCTGGTGTGGCGCACTCAAACAACTTTCCTTGCCGTTATGAAAATTGATCACCTGACGCTAGTGTACTCGCGCATCTCAAGTCTACTATTCAAAGTTATGAGACAGCTGGTGATAGGTCAATAACGCTAGAAACACACGAAGTCTGCTATCTCTTCATAGTGAATGATTTAATAGAACCAACAGTTGCCAACAGTTTGCAATTTAATAATCACATTTTCTCGGATTTCAAGCTTATTTCCAATTGTAGGTGGAAATGTTACAAGACATTATTGCAGAGATTTTCATGCTCAATCTTTTCCACTCTAAATGTTTTGTTTAAATTATATCTGAGACCTGATAATTGGAAATCTAAAATCAAACTTTGCATAGATGGGGCGAAGCTCCTGGAATTTTTACAGATATAGGACTTGTTGCAGTTGATAGAGCTTATCAATGACTATTCCAGGTATAAATTTGATCAAAATCGTTGGAGCCGTTTTCGAGAAAATCGCGAAAAACCCTGTCTTTGACAACATTTTCGCCATTTTAGCCGCCATCTTGGATTTCATTTGATCGAAATTGTTCGTGTCGGATCCTTATAGTGTAAGGACCTTACGTTCCAAATTTCAAGTCATTCCGTTAACTGGGAGATGAGATATCTTGTACACAGACGCGCGCACACACACACACACACACACACACACCCAACACACACACACACACCACACACACACCACACACACACACACACCACACACACACACACACACCACACACACACACACACACACACACCACACCACACACACACACACACACACCACCACACACACACACACCACCAACACACACACACACCACACACACACACAACAACACACACACACACACCACACACACACACACACCACCACACACACACCACACACACACAACACCACACACACACACACACACACACACCACACACACACACACACACACAACACAACACACACACACACACACCACACACACACACACACACACACACACACACACACACACCACACACACACCACACACACACACACACACACACACACACACACACACCACACAACACACACACACACACACACACAACACACACACACACCACACACAACACACACCACACACACACACACCACACACACACACACACCACACACACACACACACACACACACACACACACACACACACACACACACACACACACACACACACACACACACCACACACACACACACACACACACACACACACACCACACACACACCACAACACACACACCACACACACACACACACACAACACACACACACCACAACACACACACACACACACACACCACCACACACACACACACACACACCACACCACACACACACACACACACACACACAACACACACACACACCACACACACACAACACACAACACACACAACACACACACACACACCACACACACACACACACAACACACACACCACACACACACACACACACTGTCACGTTATTCTTTATATTTAAATAACGATTAGCCTCCTGCTTGGCATCAGTCGGTAAAGCATGAGATTTGATATAATTAGGTCGTGGTTTTCTAATAGTATTCAGTCTTAAAAAAAATCTTGATAGGCCTAGATATGGGCTTCTCCTATAACTCTTGTAATTCAATAAATAATAAATATATATGTAAATGATACTTATACTATAGAGTTGAGGAATAAAAAATAAATTGCACACCATGAAAGTTTCATACATATATTACATAAATAATGCAAAGATCAATCGAGGCAAAAAATATATATAGAGCGATAAAAAATATAATATAAAAATAGAACAATAATTGAAATCAATAAAAATATCACAGGCTAAACTTTATATTCTAGATTTATGGCACGAATCATTACCATGTGCCTTTATCTTAAAATCATATGCATTCTGTTGCATGTAGTTGCGATATGCGCTTGCTAATACTTGTCGACTTGGATAATTCAATCAAAAAATGTGTGCTCTAAGATCAGCTTGATAAATTAGCCACTAATAATCCAAATATATATATATATTAAAATCTCTAGTATTTAGTAGATTTATTTGTATCGAATATATATTTTTATCTCAGGGTGCAAGATTCGGCACCTGACGGAATAGGTAGAGCCATCATCTAGTGAATTAGAACTATAATAAATTATCGCAAATTGTATTGCAAAAAATTAAATATCATATGCATATGTTTTAATAGCCTAGATTTTGTACTTCTTTGATTTAATAGAAATTTCTGAAATATTGATCTATATTTTTCTTTCAATAAATACCTTTAATACTAATTTTACTTGCGCAAGTATTACTCTTATTAATTTCTCAATTTATAATAAAACCCTTTCGGCGAGCTAGCTTTGATCATTAGATTAATTCGAAGCACTAGGGCGCCATCACTAATTCAAATTTAATCACTCACGTGTCGAAAATCTTCTTGTAAGCCGCCGATGTCGATCCAACTCCATGTGGTCCGGGAATATGGTAGCCGGAATCGTCTCCTCCAAGGGGTTATAAGTTTAATTCAAAAATGAAAATGACTTCTGCTTCACAATAGCATCACGAAGTCTTTTAAGAAATTTAATAATTTACTTTAACTTTAACTTTTACAAAATCATTAGTAAGGTACTACGCTCTAAAATATTTGGGGTCCTCTTATGGTGGCATTGGCTGGCGAGTGCTGGTTCTTCTTTTTCAAGTTTTACAGATCCTCTTTCCGACTTTCAAATTAGCATAAAATTTAAATATCTTAGTCCTCCGCCATTAGGTTCAAATAGATCTTACAAAAAATACCAAAATATTGCTTAGATTATATGATTAATAATTTCTTTGCATTCGAGCCATATCGATAACATAGATTACACAAATTTTAACACAAAATCTAGTACATTTATATAAATATATAGAAATATTTTTGAACTGGCCTACAGTTGCCGCCTATTAACTGCCGTTTTACTATTGGTGCATGCAAATTTTATTCGGTATTCATGCGCCTGGTAACTCTTATTTCCTGAATACATTAAATTATTTTTATTTGGTTTTTTATTTATGCTCTTTGCATGCTAGTTAATATTCTATACATTAATATTAATTCCATGCTACCTAATAATTAGCCACGTGGACGGGTGTTTTTCATATTGCACACCATCTGATTGCAATAAAGCTCTGCCAAGGGGTTTTGGTCAGATTCTACGTTCCTCGGTTTGATCGATCTCTAGGTCACCGATCCGTGAATACATGTACATAACCTCAATCTTCAAATATTTTATATAATAATTATTTATGAGCAATAAACTTCCTTCAAATCCTTTTTAGGTTCTTGTACCATTTAGCCAGAATAAGCTGATGCTATCTAATCTTAGTTATTATCTATTTGGCGATATTAGCCAGTTACTTTATTTCAGACCTATTACTGTTTCTGTTAGGGCTTTTTGTCTACCCAGATTTAATATGTTACACGCGCCCCTGGGTTTGAATTCAAAATATTTGAGAATCACAATGTTTTTAATGAAAACCCACCCTTCAATACATCGATATACACTATACTTTATTTATAAATTATACTCTCATACTTCTATCACAGTTCGCAGACATATTTGCTGCATCTCCTTTATACCTTTATCAAATACAATAACAAATTCTCCTCCTCAACACACATAAAATATCATAAATATAAACTTCTAAACGTACTCCTCCTGACAACACTTAACATATAGTAATTTTAAATTCGCCGCTTGCAGGGCCGCCAACCTAACTACACACATTTCATAATTCTCACAAATGATTCCTTTTAGACAATAATTTCGATTCACAAAACTTCTGGGCTTATATCTTATAGTATTTCTTAGGTCTTAATATAAATAATTTTCTATACATCAGGTACAATACTTTTCTTTTGTTAATGGCTCTTTGGTTTTTGGTAGCTTGTATTCACTTTAACTCTTTTCCGGTAACAAACGTGGCGTAATTAAAAGTAATAAATATAAAACATATAAATAAATATACCGACATTAATAAATATAATAAATAACAATAATAAATAACTTTTTGGGTACAGTACTTCTTTTTATAAACATATGTTCAACAGACGTCACATATTTGATTTAGGTGGCTTTGCTCAGCTGGTCGCTGTTCTACATTTCATAGTGCTACATGTTACATCAGAATTTGCTGTCGACTTTCATAACTAACCTAACTGCTCAATTTTTTCTCTTAAAAAGGTAATTAACAAATTTTAATTTTACTATCCCCGCTTGTGTCCTTTTTTATCTGATGTATATAATTTAATTACATATTTAAAATTTATTCTTTTTCTTATTGCAGGCTTCTAACGGCTGGAAGGAATTAAAACATTGGATTGTTGCCACGCGGTCCTATACCAAGATTAAATTTATTAAGGAAGGTTAGTAATCGGTTTGATAATAATGTTTTCCTTGATTTCTTATCATATTTATTTCAAATTCTGTGATATGGTATGTAGAAATTTCGTGGCTTACTTGCATCTTCTTGCATTCTATTTGTAGATGTTGTAGGCTGGTGAGGTTATCTGCTGTTGATTTGTGAGGCTGTCCTATTGATAATTTTTTCATCATGAATTTAAAGCCCTGGTATCTTGTGTATTCCTTTAAATAATTCCAAGCTTCATTTATGATAATTCCTTTTAATCCATTCTTTTTCCAATCAATCTGTACTCTTAACTCATCCTTCCTTTCATTATTTTCATCTAATATTCTTGATTTCGGCTCATTATAACTCATTAGGCTTGCAACAATAAACATTTTTATAATATTAAATTTCCAATCATCAATAATAGATCCATTTAACAACAACAATACAATATTTTCCATCCTATCTACAACACAGTCTTTTATTAATATCATAGCCATTATAACAAATAGTATACAATATATAAGAACATTTATTATCTCCTTAATAGTATAACCTCTCAACATATAGCCAGGTACTTCCATTTTCTTAATATTATTTTTTAATTCTTCCAATCTTATTAGCCACCGTTTATCCTTTATTAGTTCCCACAAGTAATCCATTTCCTTGTTGCCCATGCACGAATCCATATTAGTCCTATCAGTTCCATTTTTAATCCATTCATTCGATCCATCTTGCCGGTCACATAGCTGGTTATCTGCCTTAAAGCGTATGTGCCGCGGATGCATGACGTTGGCAATCTCTTCCTGTCCTCCTTGGTGCCGGTCCGGAATCCTCCTTGGCCTCTTGAAGCGTGCATGCGGCCTCCATCGGCGCGCGCGGTTCCTCCGTTTCTTCCGCCTCCGGGCCTTGCGGTGCATGCTCCTACGGTCCTGTATGCTGTCCTCCTCGTCCTGATGTCGGCCGTCCGGTGTCCTCGGGCGCTTCCGTCTCCGGGCCTTGCGGTGGTCGCTCCTTTTGTCCGGTAGTCCGTCTTCTCGTTCTTCCATGGGGTCCTTGGTTTGCCGTGTGGTGGAATGATGCGCGGGTGTAGGCTCTGTGTGCGGATGCATGGTGGTGGTCAAAACCGGTAGTATGGTGACGGTCTCTTGATGCGCGGGTATGACGTGCAGGTACATGGTGGCGGTCTCCTCCTGGTAACTTTTTATATTATTTATTAGTGACTCTTCGGCGGCGGGTTGCTCTTCGGTGGGGAACAGGATACTTAAAATTGGTTGTTGCTTGCGGCTGGTTTTAATTGCATTGTTGGCGGCGGTTTTTGATGGTAGGCTGTCTTGTATTGACTTCTGTTTTTCTAATATTTTCGGTAAACCGTTCACAAAGGTGGTATATGAGGCTGTAGTATCTTTATTTTCTCTATCTATTTTTTCTGAGCTTGCGTGGGTTGTATCGGGGTTCCGGGTTTTTTGTTGATTCAATCCTATTGCATGTGCTATGGTGTAGTTTGTATTTATTTGATGAGGTGGCGGTTTGTAATTTCTGTTGTAATTGTTTTGTGTGTGATTATTATGTGAGTTTAATCGATCACGGCCATCATAGTGATTCTTACGATTGCTCTGCTGGGCATAGTGGTTGGTTGTGCGATTTTGAAATTTTTCATTATTCCAGTTACCGTTTTGCCTGTGCTCATAGCGGCGTTCAAATTGAGGAGCAGATCGGTAGCGATCATATGATACCGGTTCATAATTTTGGCTGTTATGCGGATTAAATTTTGAATTATGTTGATTTGGTGCGTATCTCTGGTCTGAGCGGTGGTTTGATATTGCCATTGCAGACTGTATGCCATATAAATGATTTATCAGCTGCTTACAATCAGTAATGGGTTGTGTGGCGAGTGCCATTCTAACTTGATACGGTAGCTTCTTTAAAATAATACTTGCTAATGCCGATTCATTAATGGGCTCGCTCAATTGAGAATTTTTAACTGTAGGGCAGTGACGAAAGTGGTACATGCACCGTCTAAGTTAGGGTTGAAATCGCATGATATAATGTCCGCTAGCACGTCCAACTGTTTACTTCTGCTCCAATACTGTTCCAGGAAGACAGCTACAAACTCATCCAATGACGTAAATTCATGGGCTCTACTCCGAAAGAACATCAGGGGTTCGCCAATCAATAAATTAGTCAAACGGAGACGCCAAAAATTCCAAGAGGTAGGTGCAAGAGTTTGTACTAATTTTATCTGATCAATGAATGGTTGAGGTTGCAAATGGCGATCAGTATTATCAAATTTTCCTAGTCCTTGTAATATACTATGTACGTTGAGGTTGTCTGTTTGAATCCCTTGAGGTCGTTGTTGAATATGATTTTCTAATGCTGTTATTTTTCCTGTGTTATCTGCCATTGACTATTATGTGTAATTTTATTTGCGTTTACTTCTTGATTTAATTGAGTCAGAGTGGATTTTTGAATTAGTAGAGTTCCGTTTAAAGCTTTACAGGTTTCAGTATTTTGATTGATGCTACCTTGCAGTTGGTTCATTTTTGTGGACATATTAATCTGTTTATTTTGTATTTCTTTAATACTGTTAATATTTTTGTCAACTGTAGTTGTTAATGTTTGATTGGCAACGGTAATTTGTTTGTGGATTTCTTGGTGGCAATCGGCCTTAATGTTATTGGTTATATCCTGAATGGGCGTAGTGATTTGTATGGTTAGGTTATCTATCCTTTCGTTGAGCTCACATGTAACCGTATCCAACCTTTCCGATAATCCTGCCGTAACTTTATCCTGACTTTCTTTCTGTAGATTTATCATTGCTTTTAATTCTTCCCTATGATTCTCTACTTTAGCCTCAATAGTATCCAACCGTCGTTCTACTGATTTTATAGCGCCCGCTGTCTCTTTCATGCCCTGTTCCATTGTTTGCTTATTTGCCTCTTTCATTTCCACATTCTCTTTTTTAATCTCCTGCATCATTCTGTCCATTGTGTTTTGTAGCATAATATTGAACATACTGCTAGTTTGTTCCATCATTACCTTTTGAAAAGGATCTAGCTCTGTGACTGAAAATAGACTTTGTTTGCTCAGATGTGACTCGGCCTCTGGAGATGCGGGTTCGGCAGGCTGCTCCTCGCCCCCTTCAAAGTTGATCTCTACTATCCGTTGATTCAATGGTGTGTCAGCGGCGTCGATTCGAGTGGATGATAGAGGTTGCAGACCTGGTGGATCGAAGACTATCGACCCGACGCTTCCTGGTTCCCTTTCTCGTGGCGTATTGGCATCTACCGTGGTGGGGTTTGATGTGCTTGGAGTCGACAAAGTGGGATCTGTGCAACCGCCGTACATATATGAAACTTCAGAGTTTGCGGGAGTGTGATTCATTATGTCAAATATGATAATGCTAATTAAACAGTGACAAAAATGATAAGCGAAGATGCTTAAAAAAGAGACACAAACCGGGACTTACAGTGAACAGTGATGTGTAAAGTGTTTGGATACTCTTACAACAAGGTATTTATACTTAAGTTTTTTATAATGCTCTAGCGCCCCCAATGTTTTGTTGATTTATTCTTGGCTAGTTTACAGGCTGCGACTTATTTTCCAACCGGCTTAAACACCTAATATATTTTTGACTAGAAAGTAATAGCAGTTTAGGCTTATAAAATATAATCTCTCTTATAAACATGTAATTTTTCACAGTACTAATAATATAAAATTTTCTTTAAAACATATAATTTCTCTCTATTTAAAGCTATTGTTTCCCCAAAAAGTAATACAAATTTTCCTTCGCCAGTTTTCCTCACAACTCGTATAAGTTATCTATAATTTTCAATATGGTTATTGACTTAATTTCAAATAATTATTCAATGAGCTTGGCTCTCATCATCAGTCCCACGTTGGTACGACATGTCTTTGTGTCACGTTATTCTTTATATTTAAATAACGATTAGCCTCCTGCTTGGCATCAGTCGGTAAAGCATGAGATTTGATATAATTAGGTCGTGGTTTTCTAATAGTATTCAGTCTTAAAAAATCTTGATAGGCCTAGATATGGGCTTCTCCTATAACTCTTGTAATTCAATAAATAATAAATATATATATAAATGATACTTATACTATAGAGTTGAGGAATAAAAAATAAATTGCACACCATGAAAGTTTCATACATATATTACATAAATAATGCAAAGATCAATCGAGGGAAAAATATGTATAGAGCGATAAAAAATATAATATAAAAATAGAACAATAATTGAAATCAATAAAAATATCACAGGCTAAACTTTATATTCTAGATTTATGGCACGAATCATTACCATGTGCCTTTATCTTAAAATCATATGCATTCTGTTGCATGTAGTTGCGATATGCGCTTGCTAATACTTGTCGACTTGGATAATTCAATCAAAAAATGTGTGCTCTAAGATCAGCTTGATAAATTAGCCACTAATAATCCACATATATATATATATTAAAATCTCTAGTATTTAGTAGATTTATTTGTATCGCATATATATTTTTATCTCAGGGTGCAAGATTCGGCACCTGACGGAATAGGTAGAGCCATTCATCTAGTGAATTAGAACTATAATAAATTATCGCAAATTGTATTGCAAAAAATTAAATATCATATGCATATGTTTTAATAGCCTAGATTTTGTACTTCTTTGATTTAATAGAAATTTCTGAAATATTGATCTATATTTTTCTTTCAATGAAATACCTTTAATACTAATTTTACTTGCGCAAGTATTACTCTTATTAATTTCTCAATTTATAATAAAACCCTTTCGGCGAGCTAGCTTTGATCATCAGATTAATTCGAAGCACTAGGGCGCCCATCACTAATTCAAATTTAATCACTCACGTGTCGAAAATCTTCTTGTAAGCCGCCGATGTCGATCCAACTCCATGTGGTCCGGGAATATGGTAGCCGGAATCGTCTCCTCCAAGGGGTTATAAGTTTAATTCAAAAATGAAAATGACTTCTGCTTCACAATAGCATCACGAAGTCTTTTAAGAAATTTAATAATTTACTTTAACTTTAACTTTTACAAAATCATTAGTAAGGTACTACGCTCTAAAATATTTGGGGTCCTCTTATGGTGGCATTTGGCTGGCGAGTGCTGGTTCTTCTTTTTCAAGTTTTACAGATCCTCTTTCCGACTTTCAAATTAGCATAAAATTTAAATATCTTAGTCCTCCGCCATTTAGGTTCAAATAGATCTTACAAAAAATACCAAAATATTGCTTAGATTATATGATTAATAATTTCTTTGCATTCGAGCCATATCAATAACATAGATTACACAAATTTTAACACAAAATCTAGTACATTTATATAAATATATAGAAATATTTTTGAACTGGCCTACAGTTGCCGCCTATTAACTGCCGTTTTACTATTGGTGCATGCAAATTTTATTCGGTATTCATGCGCCTGGTAACTCTTATTCCTGAATACATTAAATTATTTTTATTTGGTTTTTTATTTATGCTCTTTGCATGCTAGTTAATATTCTATACATTAATATTATTCCATGCTACCTAATAATTAGCCACGTGGACGGGTGTTTTTTCATATTGCACACCATCTGATTGCAATAAAGCTCTGCCAAGGGGTTTTGGTCAGATTCTACGTTCCTCGGTTTGATCGATCTCTAGGTCACCGATCCGTGAATACATGTACATAACCTCAATCTTCAAATATTTTATATAATAATTTATTTATGAGCAATAAACTTCCTTCAAATCCTTTTTAGGTTCTTGTACCATTTAGCCAGAATAAGCTGATGCTATCTAATCTTAGTTATTATCTATTTGGCGATATTAGCCAGTTACTTTATTTCAGACCTATTACTGTTTCTGTTAGGGCTTTTTGTCTACCCAGATTTAATATGTTACAACACACACACACACACACACACACACACACACACACACACACACACACACACACACACACACACACACACACACACACACACACACACTGTCTTCGATTTCAAATTAACAAAGATGGTAGAATTTCTGTAAATCTTAAAATTTCAGGTTAATGGGGAATTTTAAACGAGACAGATGAGTGGTCTGAAACCAAAAATCTAACCAATTACAAGCTAACCTATGAGAGAGAAATCAGCTTTTCATTAGCTTGAAAGTCTGGAAGCCTGAAACAAAAAATCAACCAATCACGAACAAGATAGTCAAAAAAAGAGAAGAATTCTCGTGTTGAAAATCAGCCAATGGGTATCCAGAAACAGAAATTTATCCATTCACAATTGAAAAGAGAAGCCGATAAGAGATCAGAGATTTGTTTTTGATGACAGTTCAAACAATCATGAATTCAATAGTTGAAACCAATTAGAGAGCAGAGTTTTTTCTTTTCTGAAAGCCAATGAGAGACGAGAACAGAAATTCAATCAAGCTCTAAATTCATTCAGATATGAGGTAAATTGGTGTTCCGAAGACAGCAATTGGAACCTGGAGGTATATATACTCCATACAACATTACTTTTAACTTGGAGGAATATGCGGCGCAGAGAAATGGAGGGAGATCAGCCAATAGCTGTGATGGATACATTCATAGGTTGAAGCGCAGTTGCCAATTTGTCAATGAGAGTCAGTCGACGGAAGGCTTTCAGAGAGGAAACTCCATAAGTTTGAGGGCTTGAATACTCACTGGAAATTAGAGACTGCTGGCCGGTCCAGAACGGTAACATCTCCGCCGTTGTATCCCCACCTCTGTATGTCTTCTCTGCTGCACATGTCCCTTCCAAGTCAGAAGTAATTTTGTACGGAGTATAGTGACATCAGGGTTCTGGACTCCCATCTGGTGACTTTTGAACTACAAGATCTCTCATTAGATTTCTCATGAGATCGTGATTGAATGAAGATCCGGATTATTAATTCCCATTTGGTTACTCTTGACAAATAAAATCTATCCTCTATGTTTGTTATAAGATCAAATCATGTAGATTTCCAAGGTCCATAAAACAAGTCATGATATCATGTTAATTTGGCAATATTAAGTCTTCAATCGGTACCTTTTTAAACAATATAGTTCATTACATTAAATAGTCAACACTATAGTATTAACTGTTCACTTTCTTGTTTAGGACCACTTGTATTTACGCGAAAAAGTGAATGTAAAAAGGGTACTTTGAGTTTTGATTTTCACGTATCTAGTATTATACTAACACTGTATTACTCTTACTAGTAGCACGTTATGTGGTCATCAGTTCAAAAAAAAAAATGTTCTCAACTTTTAGAAATTAATTTATGTCACAATTACATCGCCTATCACTTTTAGGCTCAACTCACACTTGAGCCCCACACAAACACATCGATTTTTGTTCGTACGATATTTTGCCGTCCTTATGAATTCTATTAGATCAAACACATGATATTTGTCAAGTACTGTTTAATCTGATGGAATTCATAAGGACGGCAAAATATCGTACGAACAAAAATCGATGTGTTTGTGCGGGGCTTTACGCGACTCAAGTTGAAAAGAGACTGCGACTCTAGTCTCTTCTCGACGCAGCATTTATTTCCAAATGGTGACACTCAGACCAATCGATTCTAGTATCCGCGACGTCACCATTTGAAAACATGCTGCGTCAAGAAGAGACAAGAGTCGCAGTCTCTTCTCGACTTGAGTCGCGTAAGTGTGAGTTGAGCCTTAATGCCACTCTACGTCTCTCCGCAAAGAGCTTCTATCTACTGGCAAACATTCCAACTAACATAGTTCCAAGACTGTTATCAACTAAAACCAGTAATATTGGCAAGATAGGAATTGCCTGCCCTCACAGAGGATTTTTCTAGTACAATAATTTGTCGTACGTGAATTTGCTAGTCAAATTAGCAACACATTAAAATCACAGATCGTGTCGTACTTACTTATTTAATATTTCAATAGTAAGCCCCCCGGGCTGATGAACTCGCTAATTTCAGGATATTGACGAGTTTGGTTTAGCCTTCAATGATATTGGAAATTATCGTCGTCCCTACTATTAGAATACAATTTGTTTTCGTGTCATCACAGCCATCTCTGATGGCGTATTATTTAGAGGTAGCTGTTATATCATCCAAAATTGCAAAGAATAGAATCAAAATACCAAATATTTGATTTTTTGAAAATCGAAATATGCTGTTCACATGCATAATGAAAACCTTATGCAACCTTATGCAACCTTGTCCAACAGAAAGAAACTTGATCTGTAGAATTGTTCCCAGAGTAAGTTTTCAAAGTTTAAGATTCAACATTTTATTTCTCATAAATGATACATTTATATCCCAAATGTTCATTGGAAAATGCGATAAGGGGAAGAAGATTTACTGCATGATGTTACCTACTGTGATTCTGCATAATATGCAGGTCAACTATGCTATTACAGTGAATAAGTTACATTTATGATGAATAATTGTTCCCATCCTATTCTTCCTGTAAAGAATTGCTATTGTAGACTTCTCTTGGGAGGAAAAGTGATTTCATGAGTTATTCCATTATTTATAGAATGTTTAGTTTCTACCTCTCATAAGAGAACAGAGAATTAAAAGCGGGCACGTGTGACGTCACGCAATAAAAAATCCATAAATAGCTCTGATCAGATGAGGAGCGTTCAAAGCTGATATTGCCCCTCTAAAATAAAACTTTTTTTAATTGATATTTTCCTTCAAATTGCATATTTATGGTACATTGACCCCCTACTATTCTGGGTGGGAAAAATTACCTCCCACTTCCTCGATTCACTTCCAATTCATAACATTCTTTATTCATATCATACTCTGCTTTCAAATAGAATTCATACATTCATTTATTCAAATCTCCAAATTACATTGAATCTCACTTCTCATTTCATTTCTTTCGAAGCTCTAAGAATCTAATTGAAATTAAGCTACATTATTTTATACATGTTATAGGACTAAACTGAATTGAAAGCAGAACTTTTTCATAGTACTTCTTCTAGACAGTGAGTTTTGGAGAACTGGCAGGTGAAAGTAGTTCTAGACTGAAAAGGTAGATGGCGATTCAATGCAGTGACTTTAATAGTATATTTCGCGCCTGGGGCCGAAAATGAGACTTTTCCGGCTCGAAATCGGTTTTCAAGTCCGAGGCCGTTTCAATTTAATATGTGCCTTTTCTTTATTTGTTACTGATTTAACAAATCTCTACAAAGCTATCTTGTTTTAACAAGTAGTAATAATTTTGTATGTAGAATTATCAGATTGTTATTTGTCCATAGGCTACAGGTTTTTTGATTTATGTTAAAAATGATTAAATTGAAGATATCTTAAAACACAAACTGCTCGTACAACGAATCTAACTACTGGACCATGGAATTTAAGTAAACTGGACTAAACATCATGAAGACACAACACAGTAGAGTAGGCCTACATACGATATATATTTCTTCTAAATTCCGGTAAGCTGTATCATCAAATTTCTACATTTTCTTCAAATACATATTCTCTTCGCAAATTGATAACTTGTAAATCTTTCTAAACATCGAGTGAAATATTAATGGGGTAGCGCTACTTCCTAAGTTCATGAACTCTAAAATCTCTGAATTTAATTCTATACCAATCTTTTGTAATCCTGTACTTTGTGACAATAATGGTTTCTTCTCGATTTTCATATTTGTTTTGAGGAATATATTATTATTTTCTTGACTCTCTCAAATTTCGAATTTTCTTAACCTGATTTCTGTCATGATATTGAGCTGCTGACATGATCGGCCGACTCTGGGGTTCATTGCATTCTTTCTGTTGTTTACAAGTAGCTTATTATTAAACTGGTTGTAACAGGACTCTGTTGACTAGTGACACAGAAAGTCATTAGGATCACAATTTGTTATTTATTCACTGGTGCAATGTAAGCTTATCATATTGTAAATTATACCAGTTAAGTAAAGGGCAGCATATCAGTGATTGTATGTCAATAAATGTAGCCAATCATTAAAAAATTAATTAAATATTGATATCAATGCTCTTCGTGGAACTTGATCATAATAATTATGGAGAAATACGGTTTGTGTTTTGAATCTTATGCAGTTATGATTAATTGTGACCTGGTGCTGGTGAACTGAACAACTGAAATAGTATAAACTTGCACTCGTAAAGGTTGATCCAGCATATAATATAAGCTTGACTCACTAATATTTTCTATATCGAAGGACTGCCAAAGGTGGACCAGTGAGCATACAGTGAGTATTAGACCGGCATATTAATCTGACGATTCTGAATCAGTGTCATTGAATAGGCGGGAATGTTGTACATCGACAGGTCTATTCTTGCCATTTCAGTAGCCAGTATGTCGTGGTCAAGTGAACATCAAGCGATTGTGATTGGAGCTTATTTTTAAACTAATCACTCAGTTATTTTAACACAGCGTTTATGTCGCAGACATTTCAATAATTTAAATCGGCACGCGCCTGTTCCCAGTAGGAATACGATCTTGTTGTGGGTAAAGAATTCCAGGAACACGTTGTCCGCTTGAAAAACGAAACCAACAGGACGAAAACGAACCGTGAGAACGCCTCAAAAACGCCTGAGTAGCTGTTACACGGTCTCCACGACGTTCAGCAGCGAAACATGCTGTTGCGTCTGATGGAAGTGTACGACAAATTCTTCATTCCGACCTAAAATTCCATCTGTATAAGATAATGTTAGTGTAACAACTTAATGCAAATTATTGGGCACATTGCAAAGCCGCTTGCGAGATCATTCTCAAAAATTTCCACCAGGATGCCGTTATTCTTTCAAGTGATGAGGAACATTTTCATTTTTCGGGATTTGTGAATAAACAAAATTACCGTTATTGAGCAGCCAATAATCCACATAACTAGAGGAAGTCATTCGACGAGAAATTGAAGCAATTCCACAAGTGATGTTGAGCGAGCATTGACAAATGTTAGAATTAGGGAAGTGAGTAGGTGAAAAGTAACGGAAATAATTTGGATGACATAATCTACAAATAAGAAACTTTGTGAGTAATCTATGTAATTCACTGAAAATTGCAAAACTTGATCTTTAAATTGATATATTATATGATTGAATTGTACGAAAGACACTTTAGTTATCATCCCTAAAAAATCGTCAGGTTTTCATGTGGGGTCCTGTTTAATGAATATTCTATATATTACATTCTATACTCACTGGGGTGGACTGCAGCAACAATCAAACACATGTGCTATCTAACGGTTCTAACCATTTTTGTTAAAATAATGTAGTCTTTACTGTATTCGGTTAACATTGTTTATAGTCAGCCATACTATTGAATTGATTTTGTATAAACTATATTTATTTGATTTTGTATACAACAGAGTTGGAATAAAATTACAATATGTAGTCCAGGCAATGAAAGAATGATTTCTTTGCAGGCAATGTAGACCAGGCGAAATAGGGTATAGAGGGAAAAATTTGAAAACAATTTTCGACCCTGCAGTCCTATTAAGAGTAGTGAGGAGATATCAAGCGTTCCCATACCTACCCCCCTGTACTAGGTTGGTGGGACGAGGGGTTCAAATGTACCATTTTTTGATTTATCCATTTTTCTAACATAATTGCTCTTATAACTTTTAAAAATGGTGGAAAAGATCCAAGATGATTATGAGATGTATTTTTCCACCACTTCATGTTTTCCTCTCATTGCTTCAATGTTGGGGGGGGTTGTGAAATTTTCAATTTCGCAGCAAGTGTCAACTTAGCGTTTACACACCTTAAGCAGAGGGGTTGTAAGTGCGCACTTTTGCTATGTTTACCATCTAGTCTCAATTGTTTCAAACATTCTCTTCAAATTTTCTTGTCGAATGATCTATTGTTTGAGAATGGAAAATTGTACCCCCCCCCCATTAAAGATAATATAACAATGAAATGAGAACATACTGAAACAAATAATGCACTGAATTGATGAGAATAAAAGCTCTACAAACTTAAGATGAGCATTCATTTCTATGATTATATTGTTGGAGAGTTATAATCCCTGAAAGAGCAAAAAATGGACGAAAAACTGTTATTTGGAATATTTTATACTGGAAATTCAAGAGCGAATATCTCGAAAGCTGTTAGAGATATCACAAACCTTTCCTGAACAAAACTTGTAGGAAATTTATCAAGCTCATTTTTGTATACTTAGTTTTGTCGGTTCCCAAGAAGCGTGTAAATTGTCTTCCAAAATTTTACCTGTATAAGCCTTCCTTGACTGGGCTATTGGTAAAGATTTCAATTGACGAATTACTTTTTTAACTTATCTGTATCATAATTGATTTTGATGTAATTAAGGAATTCTAGTCAACCTATAAAACAATGTGTGCTGTACGGAATGTAGGACGGATATGTGCTGTATTTCAATGAAATTTACAAGCATCCTTCATACCTTTAGAAACACATTCCAAGCATAGAGCCTCATACCTTTCCAAAATTGCAAAATGAAACAAGGCTACATTTATGGATTATGAAATGTGGCTATTCAAATTCAAGTTGACAGGCCCTAATCTGCACTGGTTGACAAAAAATACAAAATGATATAATGTTCTAGCCGTTGGCATTGTAATTTGAAACAAGTTTGCCGAATAAATAATGCGCTTATGCCAAGGTTACAGGAGCATGTTTCTAAAAATACTAATACATTCCAATTTCGAATGCTGGCGAAAAATATCTAGGTCACTCTCCAACGCCTACAGAAGTAGGTGACAATAGTCATCAAGATAAATTATTGAAATACATAATAACTATAAGCACTCTTTCAATGAGTAACATGAAATTCCATTTGCATACCGTTTATCACATTTTTGTTATTCTTATTTTTATAATTTCTATTTATTAATTGTTCTTTGCTTTTTTTCATATGTTTTATAAGAGTGAAAAAATATTTTTCAATTACAGCTTCTCCCTTTGTTTCTCTTTTCTTGAGAAACAGTGAATCAAATGTTGCTTTTAGACATTTATACTGACATCAATGTTGAATTTTGGTCATTGATACTAGATGATGTATCAGCCACTAACCATAGCAATCATTGTGAATATTTCAGAGTTGTCTTCAAGTCTTTATTCTCAAAAACAATTTTTAATTGAATGAATGTAACAACTAATAGTGGTGGAGTATTATGAAATAATGAATTATAATAACATCAAAAATAGTTTATTGAATACATAGATTCACAGCATATATATCTTCAAAAAAAAACTTTAAAATGTATGTTCTCTACTCTTATCTACTCTTGATATGTTTTTTTATCTAAATAAAAGTTTAATTTTCAGGTGGAGAATGATGGAGAGACTTCAACGAGATACAGTATAAAATTTTCAAGGCTGCAACTTCTCCAGTGGAGTCCATTGTGAGAGGGGTCGAAGATGCGGACTGCGTCATTGAAATCCTTGGGGAAGGGATAAAAAACAATCCTTGGGGGAGGGGGGTCTCAAAGAAGGGTCAGTCGTGTTTGAAATTTGAAAATAGCAACTGACGACCTTTTGATGCAAGGGTACCTTATTTGTGGGGAGGCCGATGTAGAATTTGTGATTTTATTAAGAAGGCCTGGCTACTACTGACACAATAATATTGAGACGTTCAAGATATTTCAGTATCGAGGTCACTAATTTCAGATTGATGATGTGACTTTTCAACACCAATTTTAGTGATACATACATTTAGTGTGAAGCTGGTTTTCCGTTTGTTCGTATGCTTCCGCATTATTGTCTAAAGTCATTCAAATTGTCCAAATTTCAAGTGGCTAATATGAAATCTACCCAATCCAATATCCTCACCCTGTCGTGGTTGACGACGGCATTTACTCATACTGGAATTTCTATAAGGAAATTGGTCCTCAATTTAATTCACTATAAAGTGCTGTTTGCACAGATGATTGTTGTTTTCAAGATATCTTAATATTCTCCGTCATCAAAACCATTATTGGTGATACATTACATGAGAATTTATGAAATTCATCGAAAATTCTTTATTAAATACAAAGCCTTCACACAGTAGGCATTTTCCAGCAGAGTAACTTTACATCCAGTCACTTGAAGCACAACTATTTGACAATGTAAGTGAATGTGTGTGTGAGTGAGGGGTGAGGAGGTAGAGCTCAACCTACCGGTTATTGGGTTGCATCATTGCAGCAGCAGCAGCAGCAGCAGCAGCGATGTAATTAAGCAAAGTAGATCAGAAAATAGTGACACACATAAAACACTTTCGTTTTGGCTTGAGTCGAACTGGAATCTGAAGTAAGGCGCAGTCAGCCACTTTCGCTGTTTTCCGCTGCTGCTGCTGCTGCTGCTGCTGCTGCTATTTGTGCAGAAGGTGACCGGCTTTCGTAATAATCTGTATCACAACAAGTCAGCCTCCCAATTTGACCTCCACGGGCTTTAGGCACTCCTGCAATACGTCCAGCCACAGCGTTGACCTCACCCTACAATATTCATCACAAAATTCAATGTTGTGTATTTTTCGATCAATGTTAATGTATTTTTCCTCCCACTGAGGTTGCCTCTTCCTTGAAGCTACCATACAACACCTTTTCCGGAGATAAATAACTCGAAATTGATTGAATTGGAGCTCGACGAAAAATTCAATTATATATATTTCTGTATTTCTATTCCTTTATTGAAAGTTTCCTTCATAGAATGGGTTATTTATAACTATGGTAATAACTATATTTTTGACTACTTAAAGAAACAATTATTGGCCTAAGACAGTAACATAGCCAGGATTTTGAAATACGGGAGGGTTGACCAAAAATGTTGGGCCACTCAAATTCTGATCGAATTTGATGATGGAAGGGGTTATTTTCTTGGACTTTTTCAAGCTTCTTTTTCGGGCTCATGAGGCAACTTTAGCTTGAGCTTTTTACAGAGTGCCCTATAAGCCCCAAATTTTCGGTTATTTTTTTCAGTTTTCTGCGATTTTCGCAAGATCGAGAAGAAAAATCACTCTTTCCTTTTCGTGAGATAATGAAATTTATAATAAAATGAAATTATTCAGATCTGTTTATCTTAGTTGTTACAATTAGTTGTGACTCTCCTGAGTTCCTACAATTTTTCAATAACGAGTCAAATTCTAGGATAAAACAAAATTAAGAGGAAATTCCGTTTTTATGGACTATATATTCCGATTTCCGCTATTAAAATTTATGATTAATAAATAATAAATTTAGATAAAGAAAATCAGAAAATCAGTCGATTGGAAGTGAATTCCTCTAAATTTCGTTTTATCCGAAAATTTAACTCTATTTGAAAAATTGTAGCTTGAGCCTCAATGAAGACAGACAGCTCCGAATAATTTCATTTCATTCACAATCATTTCATTATCTAAAAGAATGGTGGGAGTGATTTTTTCTGTCTAACGGCACAATTAGACGAAAATATCAGAAAACTGGAAATCCAACCGAAAATCCGTTGTTTTTGGGGCATTCTGTGAAATTCTCCAGGGCTAGAAGGTCAACTTTTCCTATTTTTTGTCCAATACTCCAGGATTATTGCAAGAAAAAATCAGCGTGTTCGGAGTTTTTTTCAGCAATAAGTACCTGATTACTGGACTGTACCGTTACGGTATTGGCAATGAATCTCCTGAAATAATTCGATTGGAAATTAGATAGAGATAAAGTGGAGTCTCAGATATGATACTGAGATTCCCTCTATTAGACATTAACATGCAGCGAATCAGTCACAAATGAGTGACAAGAGTTATATTATAAATTCAAAATTTTTTGTTATTATTCTGGGACCAAAACAAGCCGGTGGGTACTGAAGCTACTATCACACACCTAATGTAATAAGTAACACTTACAAGTCAATTTATCATAAACATGAAAAACCCTACGTCAGCTATCGAGTTCAAAAAATATTTTCATATTTTGAAATAAATTTGAAAACAAATTTATTGTCTATATCACTTCAACATGCTGAAGTTCGATTTTTTTTTCTCTCATCAGTTATATCTATAAATAAAAATGTTATGTTGGTTTGTGTACGCTTCAAAAACTCCAAAAGTACTGCACCGATTGAGTTGAAATTTTAACATGATATAAAATCCGCATCAAGGATTGTTTTTGGTCTATCAAACTTATAATCCGACTTCAGGACTCTTTCCTACGGTCCTTCAAAGTTCACATGTAATTCTTATTGATTGATTGATTGATTGAGTACTTATGGGAGAAGATTTGTGAGCTGGCCTCACACAGAAATAAAAACCAGCTGTTATAATCATCGCGTCATCCAACAGCCGTCGGTAGATCTGTTTTTCCATTTTCTTTCTTTCTACTGATTCACAAAATTTCAATTCTAATAATAATTTTAACATGAGTATAATTTGTGGATTCAAGTGAAATTTTTAATATTTTTTGTGATTGTGAAGGAAGATTTTAGTTTCTATTTATATTTTGAAATTAATTAATCTGATGAATCCAAAAATATTGTAGTACATACATGTTTTGGACTCAAAAAAGTGTGTGAATTAAGTTATTATTTACATAACCTCTAGACCGTGTATTCCAAATTAAGGTTAAAAGCAGTTTTGGGCGAATGCCTGTTGTTTTTACCTGCATTGAATCTATTGTCTATGAATAAATGAAATGAAATAATGCCGCGGTGTCCAAACTTGGGTCGTAGAACTCGGAATGCTGTAAATTTAGAATATGCACGGGAAAATCAGCAGCAAGGAGATATACCATTCAATTCCCCAGTAAGGTGCATTCAACTATATCTGAAAATGCAAACTGCTGTACAAATAGCACATAGGAAGTCCATATTGAGATATAAAATACTGATTGATGGATAAATTTCATAAAAATATAGTGCATCAGATTAAGCAAAGACTAAGCACACCTGAGGAGGCGCGGCTTGGTGATACAAAGTGTTCATCTTATGGAGATTGCCTTATCACACTGTTACATGCAATGTCCGAATCAGTGAGTGTGAGTTCTTCCATTCAAACAAATTAGCAAGAAGCACCTGGATGCAAAATGCCGCATCGCGGCTCCTCAGGTGTGCATCCAGCTAAAGTTTGTCATGAGATGAATTAACTGTTTGGCGGTACGAAGTTCGCCGGGCCAGCTAGTAATATATAATGCTTAAAGCTATTATCATGCTCTTCATAGCATGATTGCTTGATCTTTTACTTTGTATCATTTTCAGTGAATAACATCATTTATTTTACTGATTTTTGTAGTATGTAATTATGTTCTATATTATTTGCATATTGTATATCTGATATAAGTGTACCATATTATCTCATATGATCTTTTAGTATAAATGTATCTGATCGACTACTGATTTTTCGACCCAAATACAGGCTCTTGAGGTCCATATGGGCGATCAACAATGTTTGTATACTATATGCGTGTTTTGTTGAATAAAGAATTTGAAAATTTGAACTATAAAGATATAATTATAAATGAGAGAAAATTAAACAATTTATCCCTAGGCCTTCCATTGAATTAAAGCATTTTCTCCATGATTACGCATAAATTTTGAAGCTTCATTAAGCACATCAAACAATTCAGAAGAGTATTATTGTAGAATAATTAGAAAATTAATATAGAGTAAACTTCAATTTAGATAGTAGTACTAAAATATAGCACTTGTTATAATATCAAGAATATAAAATAGTGCTAGAATATCTAGAGCAATATATGTGAAGAATGTCGCAACTTTGATCAGCCTCGGCAACCTCGCACACGCACATTGGCGCGTGATCATTTGCATCCAATGGCATGCCAGTATAAGTGGACCAGTAAAGGGATTGGGAAGGCAAACAGCACTATAAATGCGACTACAGCCAACAGGCTGCGGGCCCTTGCCTTATAGGGCTCCATCAAGCAACTCAACTCTGATATCGATAGAATGTGCGGGTTCTCAGTCGGTTCCAATCGATTGATGAGTTTCGATTCCACAGTTGTTTTTGCAGATTGTACAAACTAAAAATTGTTTGGGAAATATTTTTGAAATTCTGTATATCAAGATAAGAATGGTCAGTTAACTGACTAGTTCAATCATGTGAGAAGGAATAATATTATTGTTTTAGCGTGGTGAGTTTAGGGAAGGTGAGTATGGTAGAGTACCTTGAAATAGGATTAACGAGCTTTATAAATTCACTGGGCTACATTTATTATCATAGTTAATTGATGAGGATAAGTGGTTATGAGAAAAGAAACATAAGGAACTATTTTGGGTTTGAATATAGAAAGGGAGGGATGGGCTACATTTCAAAGATTATAATTATAGTGGAAATCATACAACCATTGATAGGGAACCAGGAAATCGAGTAATAAATTCCAGTAGAGGGCAGACGGTGGTTTAGAGATTGTACAAATTATACACATGTATATTCCGATAATCTCAAAAATATAAGAGTGATAATTCATAAAGATCGAAGCTCGCTAATCTGAGAGATCATACCCAGCATCCAGAAATATTCAAGAAATATTTATTATAATTCCGATCACTACCAAAATCTTTTCATAAACATCGACTAAAAATCTTTCTCTACAACACAAAAGGTGGTTTATAAATTTCCAATTTTGATCTTCTATTTCCTTATATTTCAAACAACGGGGGAGCAAAACATCTCACAAACTTTTGATAAAATCTCTGCTTATTATCATACTCCCTACAAATCACTATCAGGGTATAAAGATACTACTGATCTGATCAAATGAATATAGAAGAAACGCCTCTTTTACATACATAGTACCAGAGAATTGATGTTTTCAATGTTGGAACATAGGTGAGATATTATTGTAATTCAATTCAAAAGATTCTATCAGCCCATTGACAGGCCTAAATAAATTATGGAAGCTAAGCCTCATGTTGTTATTTTTGATTTCTCAATCATAACAATACTCTCGAATCGTTCAAAAAATCTTGAAAATTGGGATTTGTAATTGAGAAAAAATAACTTTTGAAAAAAAAAACATCCACCTCCTAATGATACTTTACTACACTATTTTCAAATTGAAAATAAAACGATATTTACAAAGCCACCTATGTAGTCGACAGTATTGTAAGTGTATCTATAACGCAACTCATCCGTACATAATGAATGTTGGCCATTGAGTCAGAAACAAGGAGTTTCAATATCAACGACACCAACACTGAGCCAATCAAGCCAAGAGAAAGTAAACTACACCGAGTCACCGAGCATGGCATAGCCGGCATAGCCGCGCTGTGCTGCGCTTTATAGTATGTAGATCAAGGATAGGCCTACTACCTTCATGCCAACACCGGCCATTGTTCAAATACAGCTCTAGGTGAAGTGATCCTGCACAATTCCTATTCAACACTTCCGTCAAATTACAAATTATTTCAATTAAATCCGTCTTGCATAGACATGTAGAGTTGATAGTTTATTCGTCCTCGATAATATTACTTCCAGCTCCGCTTTAATAACTTGTAAATCATAGAGTATAATCATAATTTTCCAAATTTCTGCACCTATATAGTTGAGATGAATAATATGAAAATAATATAATAATTTTATCTCCAGTATAATAACTTGTAAAACATAGTATAATCATAATTTTCCAAATTTCTGCTCCTATAGTTGTGATATGAATATTAATATAATAATATCATCGAAAGTCGAACAGATATTCTATATATATATATTTTACTAATTAATTTGAATGTTACGATCGACGTTTGTGAAAAAAACAGTGGTATCTGAATTAATTGATGAACTCACTGACTGAAATTTATTTAGATCAGGATTGTATGATAAGATTGATGATAATCATAGGTGACAAATTAATCAATCGTATTTCCAACTCACCATTTTCTTGGGCAGAATTCATTCTTCAGTATAAAATTTATTGAGACTAACCTGCAAAAAAATAAACCGTACGTTAATTTTTCAAACAGATTTCAGATTAGGTTGGTGATAATATGGATAATAATATTTGACAATATTCTGGAAAATACAACAAAAATCAGTATTTGATATTCGATAATATGATATATATTCAAATTAGCATAATAGGGTATAAAAGTTTATTGAATGATGTTAGCCGATATATTCATCAAGCTTATACTTGATACGGTGAAAATACTGCGAGGTGAATGAATAAATGTATTGAGGTGGACTAACCTTCATGAGTCTCTTATAAGGAGCCAGGCGATAAATAAATAATAATAAATAAACACTCTACCAAACAATAAAAGCCATATATTGGAAAAGCAATATGTTTGCAAGGTTTAAAAAGTGTAATATAACTTCTGTTGATAAGTTCGTGTCCTACCATGGAATTGATAGTCCAGTCAATATAGACATAAAAAATGGGATGTGCTACAATTTATATTGTAGTTCTGATATTTCAATATATTATTTGGGTACATAAGAGAAGTCCAGAACCAATTATTTCTTCATGCAAAATTTCCTCGTGCTATATACAGAGTGGCCCAAAAACATCGTATTTTCGGCTCATTTTCCAGTTTTCAGCTATTTCTGCCAAATCTCGTAATCGGACAGAAAAATTTGCTCTTGCCTTTTTTTAGATTATACAATTCTGAATAAAATGGGATCACTCGGAACTCTCTATCTCCAATGAGTACTGAGTTATGATTCTTCAAAAATTAGTGAAATTTGAAGGAAAATCAATTTTGATGAATTTCAGTTTTTGATCAACAATATTTTTCGATTGTTAACATTTAGATGTATAATTCAAAATACCTCTGGGCGTATTTTTGTGCTATACAATCTGAGATCAGGGAGAGCGCTCTATATCAAATATATTTCCAGGTACCCTGACAACAATGCTCCTTGTATTGTGAAAAACACCTAATTTTCAGCTTCAACCATCATCACCAACTACATTGTCTTCACATTGATATTTCGCACAATGACATGAGTTCATGAGATCATTTTCTATGAGAATCACCCGCTAAATGCACTTCACTCGTAATCGGACAGAAAAATTTGCTCTTGCCTTTTTTTAGATTATACAATTCTGAATAAAATGGGATCACTCGGAACTCTCTATCTCCAATGAGTACTGAGTTACGATTTTTCAAAAATGAGGGAAATTTGAAGAAAAAAATCAATTTTGATGAATTTTAGTTTTGATCAACAATATCTATCGATTGTTACCATTTAGATGTATATTTCAAATTCCCTCTGGGCGTATTTTTGTGCTCTACAATCTGAGATCAGGTAAAGCGTTCTATCTCATATAGATTTCCAGGTACACCTGACAACAATGCTCCTTGTATTGTAAAAAACACCTAATTTTCAGCTTCAACCATCATCACCAACTACATTGGTGAGGACAATTGATATTTCGCACAATGACATAAGTTCATCAGATCATGTTCTATGAGAATCACCCGTTAGATGCACTTCATTTCAGTATTTCCTAGTGGAGAGGCGCGCTTAAGGACACCTCAAGGATCAAAATGTCAAACACTTATAACAATTCCTATATTCAAATTGGCTATATTTGTATATTGGAATAGGGGCTTAAGTACACTCAACAATAAATTTTCCACTTTTCGACCGAATTTGACTTATGATACATGATTTTGGATTGCCTTGACGAGCCGAGAAGAATGAAGTGTAGCACGATGAAATCTGAGCATTGTGTAAGAAGTTATAAGTGTTTGAAATTTTGATCCTTGAGGTGTTCTTAAGCGCGCCTCTTCACTAGGAATTACTGAAATGAAGTGCATCTAACGGGTGATTCTCATAGAACATGATCTGATGAACTTATGTCATTGTGCGAAATATCAATTGTCCTCATCAATGTAGTTGGTGATGATGGTTGAAGCTGAAAATTAGGTGTTTTTTACAATACAAGGAGCATTGTTGTCAGGTGTACCTGGAAATCTAGTGCATCTAACGGGTGATTCTCATGGAACATAATCTCATGAACTTATGTCATTGTGCGAAATATCAATGTGAGGACAATGTAGTTCGTGATGATGGTTGAAGCTGAGAATCAGGGGTTTTTTACAATACAAGGAGCATTGTTGTCAGGTGTGTCTGGAAATCTATATGATATAGAACGCTTTACCTGATCTCAGATTGTAGAGCACAAAAATACGCCCAGAGGGATTTTGAAATATACATCTAAATTGTAACAATCGGAAGATATTGTTGATGAAAAACTAAAATTCATCAAAATTGATTTTTTTCTTCAAATTTCCCTCATTTTTGAAAAATCATAACTTAGTACTCATTGGAGATAGAGAGCTCCGAATGATCTCATTTTATTCAGAATTGTATAATCTAAAAAAAGGCAAGAGCAAATTTTTCTGTTTGATTACGAGATTTGGCAGAAATAGCTGAAAACTGGAAAATGAGCCGAAAGTACGATGTTTTTGGGCCATCCTGTATATAGCACAAGGAAATTTTGCATGAAGAAATTGGTTCTGGACTTCTCTTATGTACCCAAATAATATATTAAAAAATCAGAACTACAATATGAATTGCATGCACCAATGTATATAGTGACTGCACTATGATATAACCCTTATTGCGCTACCTGAAATGGAATATGAACAATCTTTCGAAAGTACAATCTGAGAGATTTTTCAGTGTTAAAAGTAACATAGATCCGATATCATCTTTAACACATCATGTTAATTTATCGAGCTTTATCATGCTTCTTTCAATTATTGCCGTAGTTGAGATATATAGTTCATCCAGTCACTAAAAAGAAAATAAAAAAAACCAAGGAGTGAAACAAGTAGCAAGTACTTTGATGAAAATAACAGCATCAAGTACTAAATGGAATTAGAGAGTGAATCATTTTATCTATTTTTCTTATTTCGTTTTTATTTCTTGTGTGACATTAGTTTGGTAGGTATTATAGTTGTTCATGCTTTATTCACGAATAAATAAAAAAAAATTATTCCGCAAATGTACCAAAAAAATTGTCAACTTTGGAAGTATTTAAATGGAGCATTATTTTTAAAGGTTAAATATAGCTGAGGTCAAGGGTAAGTCTATATATTATGTCCTGAACGTTAACGGTAATGTGGAGTTGAAGATGCGATACTGGTTTCTGATGCAACAGAACGGATTCTTCTTCAGAACTGGTTCTTCTTTATAAGTCTTCCTCATGACTGATCTTCACCTTAATGTACATCTGTTATCGAAGAAGATCCGATTCATCCCTGCCTTTTTTATCTATAGTTTAATGTTGGATCTGGTTAAGGAACAGTGCATGAGAAGCACTTCACATTGTTTTCAATGCAAATTACACTATGATTAATGATGTGACGAAGTTTGGATTTAACATATTGCAAAGAATGGCAGTTCAATAGATGAGCAGATTGGATTAAGCAAAGAAGCAGTTAAAAAACAGAGAGAAAGTAGAATGTGAAATGGAGAATAAAAGTATAGAGAATATATAGTAGAAAATAGTGCTTTAGAATAGATTAGAATTATTCTTTATCTGTTCACGTGGCGAAGTTTGGACAGTAATGTCCACTCTACCACTTAACCACGTCGTTAGCAGAAAATACAAATACAATTCAGAATATACAGAGATAATAGGGAAATTGAAACAAAAAATGTCAATAAAATGTAATAAATATGGAATTCAATATCGGAAAATAAATGTCTTATCAGGTAAGACTGTTTGTCGATAAACTTCACTTGCTGAAAGAGAAGGCGAAAAAATATTTAAATAAATGAAAAGACATAATACAGAAGAAACTTAATGATTCAGATTAAATAGTAAGAATTGGAATCAAAAATGAATTTTCTGATCTCATATGGAATAAAATACAGCATACAAAACAGTATGTTTTATGTAAGCCAGTGTAGATTGTATTCCGAACCTATGTTTGATACATTTGTATGCCGACAAGCCTGTATCATTTTTGACTTCAGCTCCAAAGTGCCAGGTAAAATAAAGTATAAGAGAGGTGTTTTTCATGGATAACAATATTTAGAAAACATTGGTCCCAGAAGAGAGAGTGAGCTCAAATTTAGTAATTCATAATATGAAGATATTTATATATTTTATTTGAGTAATATAATAAGAATTATGAATTTGTCCAATTCCACATCAATCAATATTACCTTGAATAACAATAAAAATTCATCTTGAATTTATTATACAGTTTTGAAAAACAAAAATCGAAATAATGTAGATGAAACATCTGACCTTGCAACTACAGTAACTATATAACCATGGTTTGTTTAGTTACTGTACTTGAAAATACCTTTCAAATACCAGTATCTTAGTTGATCCTATACATAGCACTATGAATACCACAGTAATTCTTAATTTCACTCTCCAAAAGATTAAACAATAAACTATCTCTGTGTGATTTCAGAATTATCACTTTTGGTACAGTTATCAATGTCTACAAGTTTCCAAGTGGCAATAGGAGGAAAGTGTAACAGTCTATTTCATTCATTTTTTTAAATTTTAAATATACTTTTAGTCTTCAATTTATTAAACATTTAGAGTGAAGTTACTGTTTCTAATTTCATTTAACTATTCAAATCCAGAATCAATCAACCAATTTAGAATTCAAAATGGAAATAAATATATATTGCAAATACTAGAAGAAACAAAATGCTGTATTGGATACTAGAGAATTTTCGAAAAAAACCGTAGAAAAAATCTGGTGTGGTACACTCACACAACTTTCCTTGCTCTATGATCTATAAGCCTCATTAACGAGGTTAATTTAGGGGAATAACATTATGCCGATTGGCGGCTAAATAATTCAAACTACGATTATACTATTGTTATTGTGTTCAGAGTACATTTTCCTTTGTTTGAATTATGAATTTTGAGGATATTTAAAAAGTTGTCAAAACAGCTGTTCTACAAATAAAATATCGACATGTGTTCTTTTGAATAAACTGCTCTACCTCACGCACGAGAAGGAGGTTACAAATTAAATTTCTCAAGGATGGGGTGGACCCCCGGTTGATTTATCAGGGAGGAGACTCATGCCAGTTAATAGAGCTGATACAGGGTATGAATTTGAAAAAACTTTTGAAAAAAGTCATTTTTGAGAAAATCGTGATAGAAATTCAACAAAATTCATTCTTTTCAGGAATATTACGGAGCTCCTGTAATTTTCCCAGAAATGAGACTCATGTCAGTTGATAGGGCTTATAAATTAGCTATCTAGGGTATGAATTTGAAAAAAATAGAGCCGTTTTCGAGAAAACCGTGTAAAACATGTTTTTTAGCCATTATCCGCCATTTTGATTTGAATTTCTTATTGTCGGATCCTCATGGTATAAGGACCTTAAGTTTAAAATTTCAAGTCAATCGGTTAATTAGGAATGGAGTTATCGTGTACACACACACACACACACACACACACACACACACACACACACACACACACACACAGACCAACAGCCAAAAATCATGTTTTTGGACTCAGGGGACCTTCAAACGTATAGGAAACATGAAATTAGGATACCTTAAATTTTTTTGGAAAGCAATAGGGCAAGGAAAGAAAAAATGTTTGTTGAATGCTTTCATAATGTGCCGTTTATACAGTGACAGTTCAAACTAAATTCAAGTGAAGGCTTGAATGCTTAGTAAAATTTGATCAATAGCAAGAGCTATTGAGGAATAGAGGATCATCCAAATCATTGAAAATTTTCAAATAATTCGAAGAAATACTTCGAGTAGCAATTTACTAGTGAGATACCAATTAACTAGTGAGATACTCTTACTAAAAAATAGTCATTTCTAATAATTTAAATGATTCAAACAGTAACCCTGCACACACAATTCTATCAGATTGAACGGAACTTGACATACATCATCTGTTTGAAATCAACTATTCAATTTTATAGAACTTATAAGTACGCCAAAATATCGTACAAACAAAAATCAAAGTATTTTCCCTTACAGGCTACTTTTAATATAAATAAAAATATTAATCTCAGTACCCTTATAAATTATTTTGTCACTACATGTTTTGGCTAATATTGCCATTTTCAAGTGAAATTGCACTTATTAAAAATCAACGAATATGAATAACTATAAATAAATGTGATATTATTTATCATAAAATCATTATTTTTATTCTCTAATTGTCTAATTAATCTTGCAAGGAGAAGAATAGAAAAAAGGAGTACTATTTTGCTCTATTTAAAGAAGATACCACATTGAACTGCACTAAACTTAGGATTGCCGCCAATGTGCAACAAGTATTTATTTTATAGAATGAGTCGTGAGAATAATTATGAAATTCTATTTCAAAGGAAATATCATAGTAAAACGCGAGAAAATCGCATTTTTTTGACTTTAGAAAACTATTTTATATAAAGACCAGAAATAGAGGTGTTGTATATTAAGATTTCATGTCAAAGAACGTCCAAATCAATTGAGAAATTCAAGCGTGGAAGATTTGAAGGTATGAATTTTTAGTGTAACCTTTAAGGTGCGTACAGATATACGCGCCGCGAATATGAGCAATTCACTTTTAATCAGCTGATGCCAAGCTTTTTATATCTGTATCTTACCTTTTCTGTAAAAATACAGATATAGTCAGCTGATTAAAAGTGTATTGCTCATGTTCGCGGCGCGTATATCTGTACGCACCTTAACAGTGAACTTCTCATGAAAAACATCAAGGTATTATGAAATCACTAAGTCCCAAATTCGAGTTTACCTGACGACGTGTCAGACAATATTCAGATAAAATAATAATATTCAGACAAAATAATATTCAGACAAAATTCCATGAGATTCCAAGTGGGGCTCTTTCCAAGGGATTCAACAGATTCCCTCACTATTCAGAACTTGGAAATGAGCCAAATGATAGACTATTATCAATGAAAAATTCCCAGCAGATTAAATTGGAACATTTTGGTCGAACGATTAGATTGAACCATTCTCGCCTATCGTGACCAAAAAAGCTAGCAGCCGCACTTGACAGAATTAAAAATGACAGCTACACCATTATTTTGTGCAGCATTGTATCTAGTGCAGCATAGCACACAAGCCGACAATTCGATGTGAAATAATGGCAGCAACAGCAACAACAGCAACAGTACGGTGACCGAATACAGACCAAAGTCGTGACTTCTATATCTCACATTCCTTAACGCCAGACACAAACACACACTCAACTTAACTCAATGAATATAATAGCATCATATGCATGTGCTTATCTACGGCTCAGTGTCCTAGCCTATCATGTTCTGGTCCTAAGCCTTTCTATTACCTTCACGATTTTCGCCGAGATAATTTTGGTTTATTGATTGGGGAAGTAATGTGAGCGCACCAGTGAACTATCAGGTTGATAATTTTTTAGAGTTGGGGATACAAATGGAGACTGCCATTAGCAGTATAGCAAGATGGACAATAATCATCCATTGAATAGAATGGTTCGAAATTGACATTCATTCATAGTGATAGTGTACAGGGAAGGATGTAAGCACTTTATAATGTGAGAATCTGTACTTGTTCAGAGTTTAAGTTAGTAACTGTCTGTAACTGAGATGGAATACTATATTATGACAATAATCTCTCGAATACCTCAATTGTAAATTTTATTAAAATAAGACTTCATATTCAAAAAAAAAATTAATGCAAATAATAAAAAGATTTAATAACAGTGAAGAATGGTGAAGTGAGTTTTCTTTTGGAATAAACAATACGTATTAGGTAGTTTATCATGTACGTATTATTGATATGATAGGTCATATTTCTATGCAACAAAGATTATAGTATCCTATGATGTTGAATTTCAATGTAGTATGACTGTCAGTTTGAATGGAGCTAACCGGTTTCGTCGTATCGTACTGTATAAATCCTTCAAGTTACTGCTGCAACCCGCATTGCACTGCTGCTTTAAAATAGCATAGCCAATAGCATTGAAGGCGATTCATACAGGAGAATTTGCCAATAATAATCCATATGAAATGATCATCAGTGTAACAGATGGAATGGAATAATTTCACACTTACATTGTTCTATATTTAATAAGAAATACCAGAATCGATGGTAGTTATTTAAGTTTGATACTACATTTCTAATATTGTTATCTTGTTTTTACATTCCTTGCCCAACCTACTACCATGGTTAAGACACGTATTGCTTTCCGAAAAATCTAGATATCCAAATTTCAAGTTTTCAGTACTTTTCATGAGCTCCTGTAATTTCAAAATAGTGGTTGATCTGTGAGTGTGTGTTTGTATGTCTGTATACACGTTAGCTACATTGGGTTCTTATACCTAAAGTTCAGATCCTCTTTAGAATCTGATCCGGAGAAATTGGATAAAATTCAATAGAAAATGACTGAAAAAATGGCGGATCAAATGAGTAAAGTACTGTTTTTCACGGTACACTCCAAAACGGCTACAAATATATTTTCAAGATAACCTGGATAGCTATTTATAAGCCCTATCAACTAACATGAGTCTCATTTCCAAAAAAATTGCCGACACTTGAATATAGAAATTGGCAATTTTTTTTATTGGAATATGGGCTTAAGTACACTCAACAATAAATTTTCCATTTTTCGATAGAATGTGACTTATGATGCATGATTTTGGACCGCCTTGACGAGCCGAGAAGAATGAAGTGTAGTTCGATGAAATCTGAGCATTGTGGCAAAAGTTATAAGTGTTTGAAATTTTGATCCTTGAGGTGTCCTTAAGCGCGCCCCTCCACTGGGAAATATTGAAATGAAGTGCATCTAACGGATGATTCTATTGGAACATGATCTCATGAACTTATATCATTGTGCGAAATATCAATGTGAGAGCAATGAAGTTGGTGATGATGGTTGAAGCTGGAAATTGGGTTTTTTCACAATACAAGGAGCATTGTTGTCAGGTATACCTGGAAATCTATATGAGATAGAGCGCCCTACTTGATTTCAGATTGTAGAGCACAAAAATATGGGGATTTTGAATTGAAATCTTATTGTAACAATCGGAAGATATTGTTGATAAAAAACTAAAATTTATTCATCATTTTACTTATTTTTGAAATAACATAACTCAGTACTCATTGGAAATGGAGAGTTCCGGATGATCTCATTTTATTCAGAATTTTATAATCTAAAAGAAGCCAAAAGCAATTTTTTCTCTCCAATAACTGGATTTGGCAGAAATTGCTGAAAACTAGAAAATAAACACACCTCAAATCTGAAAAAATCTGCACCTCATAATCCAAGGTAAAGACCTCATAGTTGGTAAGCGCTCGGTGGGACGTAGAAGAATATATTGGTTGAGAAACCTGAGGGAACCGTTTAATTACACAACCAATGACCTATTTAGAGCGGCTGTGAACAAGGTAAAAATTGCCATGATGATTGTCAACCTCCGAAATGGAAACGGTATTAAGAGAAGAAGAAAATGAACCAAAAATACGAGGCTTCTGGGTCACTCTGTATCTAGCACAAGGAAATTTTGCATGAAGAAATTGGTTCTGGACTTCTCTCATGTATCTAAATAAGATATTAAAAAATCTGGTGTGGCGCACTCACACAACTTTCCTTGCCATTATGAAAATTTATCACCTGACGCTAGTGTTCAAGCGCATCTCAAGTCTACTAATCTAAGATCTGAGCCAGCTGGTGTCAGGACAATAACACTGGAGACACACGAGGTCTGCTATCTCTAATAGAATCAACAGTTGCCAACAGTTTGCAATTGAATAGTCAAATTTTCTCGAATTTCGAGCTTATTTCCATTTTTAGGTGAAAATGTTACTAAACATTAATTGTAGAGATTTCCATGCTCAAACCTTTCCACTTTGAATTTTTTTGTTTAAGTTGTATCTGAAGACTGATAATTGGGAATCTAAAATCAAACTTTGCATAGATGGGGCGAAGCTCCTGAAATTTTTACAGATATGGGACTTTTTACAGTTGATAGAGCTTATCAATGACTATTTTTGGTATAAATTTGATCAATATCGTTGGAGCCGTTTTCGAGAAAATCGCGAAACCCCTGTTTTTGACAAAATTTTCGCCATTTTAGCCGCCATCTTGAATTGCATTTGATTGAAATAGTTCGTGTCGGATACTTATAGTGTAAGGACCTTGTGTTCCAAATTTCAAGTCATTCCGTTGATTGGGAGACGAGATATAGTGTACACAGACGCACATACACTCATACACTCATACACACACATACATACAGACCAATACCAAAAAAACACTTTTTTGGACTCAGGGGACCTTGAAACCTATAGAAATGGAGAAATTGGGGTACCTTTATTTTTTCGTAAAGCAATATTTCCTTACCTATGGTAATAGGGCAAAGTGAAAATCAGAACTACAATATAAATTGCAAGCACCAATGTATATAGTGACTGGACTATCCAAATAAATTCAAAATTCAAAAGATATAGGTTATATCAAATTTCAATTTCTAGTTTGTTCTTTTTAATAATGAGAAATACCAAAACATTATTGGAACAAATCTGAGTTCTCATTCCGGCCATTGCACGGTGCACAGTCCTAAATAAAAAAATCCGTGAAATTAAAATAAAAGTTCCAAAGGAAATACGCTAGAAAAGCTGTATAGAAGAACGAAGGTGAATAATCTTATAAAGACAATCATAATAAGGTTGCAAGTGTCAATAAATAGGTACTAGCAATTTTCAAGAACAAAGCGTAAATCAGAATGAGATGAGAATGGACCAATGGACCAATGGACCAATGGACCAATGGACCAATGGACAATAGTGGATGCCTATCAAAATTGGAGCTCATTTTGTTATGCCGGGTGGAAAGGTCATAGAAGGTCTTCAATGTCAATTTCGCGCACACCATCATCAACATTGTCCTTGTGAAAAAAATTGAATTCGACCAACTGAAGTATGGTGAACAGAGCAGAGCACAGAACGTGCCACCACAGTCACATTCACTTTCAACTGCCAGCATAGGTAGAATGGGAAGCATTGATGTTATTTATAAGGAATGCTGCCAGATCATAGTGAATCTAACTATAGCTGTAACTGATAGCATGACCAGCTGTAGTCAACGTGAGTGATGGTTTCTAGTTACTGCAAGTCAAAGAATTGATTAGAGGAAACTATAAATTTGGCTGCCTATACTCAATCAGCATTCCAAAGATTTAGTTGCGCAATTTCAACTGCTTAATCCGTTTTAAATAATTTACGATGCTGGCTGGTAACCTAGGAAATAGATCCAATTATTCATGTACAGTATTTCTATTTCCAATAGGAGAGCGGAATCACTCATGAACATATTATGTTTCATGGTGAATATTGTATTCCTGGATCATCTTATATCAGTCTACATCTTCAGAGCATATTACAAACATCAGTCTTTCACTTTGATTGACAGATACAATACGACCACATAGCTTCTGCTTTCTATCATTCTAGTATTGCTCCGTCTGGATTTGGGAGCAAGGGAGGGATAATACAGGCTAAAAGTTTCAATTGTCTTATCTTTATTTTACAAAAGTGAAAATCATAATACATATTATCATTTATCATGACATACTAGTAGGTTTACGAACATTGTAATAATAGTACATTACGTCACAAGTCCGGTAACGATAATTTACCGCATAAGTATAATTGTTTCTGCCCAAAACGTGGTTGAGGGCAGAATTATCATATGGATGCGGTAAATACGCTACCGTACAAATTATGTACAATATTTTTTTTGTCCTAGGCATTCAATTTCAGCAGTTTTACATCCATGAAATCAAGCTAGTAAACAGCTGATTGTAGAACAAATTAACATATGATTCTTATTACAGCATACTATACTGTAATAAAATCATATGTTTTCTTTACAGTCGAGTATGTTTCCTACTTCCAAATTTGGAATAGCAAAACTGCTGCCTTTTAGCGCTCTAGGTGGATGTTTTGTCAACTACAATCAAGAAATTCCTGATTCAAAACTTGTAAACTAGGTTATGTTTATAGAATGCATGTAGTAATGTCAGCACAAGCAGGTAATGTTTTCTGATTCTCAATTATTCTTTTCTAGATTATTATGACAAAAAATAGTGTAAGTTACTTGGACGTGAATGTCTTTTGCAGTGCTCGAATGAAATTCTAGTCTCGGCTAACGCCTCGACTAGAAACATCATTCTCGCCTGCAAAACGACCCTTCCCGTCCTTGTGACTTAAGATACTATTGTCATCTGAGAAAAAATGATATTGCTGTGAAACAGAAACCATTATCTGCTGCTGCAGCTGCTGCTCGAGTTACTCAGATGTTATTAGAACTTAGTGGACAGTGCCTCCGAGAGCTTTTTTCAGAAATCAGAATGAGGCAGACACCGTAAGGCCAGTTTCACACGGCAGAGTCCTCGCTCCTGGATGATCATATTACTGAAGATCATATTTCATATTTTGCAGCTCTCCTGTACTTTCACATGGGGATCTTACAAATAAGCCGACAGATCTAACAACTACGCCGACGTTTGTTCAAAGTAAGACTCATCACTTTTTCTCAAAGTCTAACTTCCTTAAAAATATAGATAGAAGATTTCTGATTTCGGATTTGGATTCAGCGACCCCAAATTCTTTAAAGCGTAAGTCCCATTTTCAAAAATACCCGAAAACAAGGGTGTTATAGCTGTTTTTAATATAGCTTTCCATTATCATATGATTATATAGTAAACGTACTAAGATAATAATACTCCTGCCTCACAAAGGGACAGGCAAAGGTTTCAAGAGGTTTTTGAACACCTGAGAAGTTTAAACATAAACATTTTCAATTTTTAAAAGTTCTAGTTTCCCAAAAAAATATTGATCTATGAAAAGATGAATCCAAATATGAAATCATAAATCATCTCGACTCATCACCCAATAAAATAGGAGGAAAAGGAATGTTGTACAGTAAAATTCACTAAATTTCAGTTGTCATTCAACAATCCAATTAATCAGGTTCAAATCGTTGAATATCACTTTAAATTCCCAGCAATTATTGACTATTTCTTTTTAACTTCCATCCAACTTTTGGCAACTTCATTCCGGTCCTTGTAGATGTCAAGACTTTTATCCCAAAGAGCAGGTCGGTTGCAAACTGCAGTAATCAACAGCTCCACATCAAACTCAGACATCGCGTAATGACAGGTGTCAAAGTCAAGTGAAGTAAACAACTGACGAGTCAACAAGTAGTGTCAACTGGAGAAGTGAGTGAGCAAGCACAGTGCTGCCATAATGCGAGAAGCATAACCATTGTACCAACTATTCTAAATTATCGTACTGTATTTCGTGAAGCCATGCTTTGTTAAAGCCAGTTACTCAGAAAGCGTTTTTTTGTTGTTTGATGTTTTGTCGTCCTTATGAATTCTGTTGAAGCAAACATAATATTATTTAAGAAGTTGTGCTGAACCTGTATAAAGAATTCATAGAGTTCTTAGAATTCATAGAGTTCTTAGAATTCATAGGAACGGTAAAAAATCAATTTTACGAAAATCGATGTACATGTAACTGGATTTAGAAGATCAATACGATAATGTGCTCTATCACAATTTAATCACAGAAATGTTTATGTGAAAACGTTGGGCGCAAACCTTCTGCCATGAGGAGACAAATAAATTTATGAAAAGCTTGATAGCTTGAATAGTGATCTGATATTTGTTACACGTTTTTAGTCTAAGACATAATAAGACATTATGTCTTAGACTAATTTTTAATGTTTCTTCATCGGCAGGAAAACTTTGGTGTTTCAAGTTATCTTACTCCCTTATTTTGGGGTATTTTCAGAAATCAAGATAAATATCCTACTAAATTTCCTACACGAATACAGTGTAAGTTGTATTATAATAGCTACAGTACTTACGTACTGTATAGTACAGTACCTGTTCGTTTTTACCGTATAATTATATGATAATAGAAAGCTTTATTAAAAACAGCCATAACTTCCTTGTTTTCGGATATTTTCGAAAACGGGACTTACGCTTTAAAGAATTTGGGGTCGCTGAATCCAAATCCGAAATCAGAAATCTTCCATCTATATTTTTAAGGAAGTTAAACTTTGAGAAAAAGTGATGAGTCATACTTTTGAGCAAACGTCGGCGTTGTTGTTAGATCTTGCCTCTGCTTGCCTCGAGGGGAAAAGACGTGACAAAACGAGGTTCCTGGATAGGAGTCACCATGTGAAAGACACGATTTGACTCAATGTACTTCGACAAAAAAACGTGAACACTGTTCAGTGTTCAAGTTGCACATCTCCTATCGTGTGAAAGTAGCCTAAGGCTAGTTTCACACGGCAGAGACCTCGCTCCTGGAATATCATATTACGGAAGATCATATTTCATATTTTGCAGCTCTCCTGTACTTTCACATGGGGATCTTACGAATAAGCCGACAGATCCAACAACTATGCCGACGTTTGCTCAAACCTATGACTCATCACTTTTTCTCAAAGTCTAACTTCCTTAAAAATATAGATAGAAGATTTCTGATTTCGGATTTGGATTCAGCGACCTCAAATTCTTTAAAGCGTAAGTCCCATTTTCAAAAATACCCGAAAACAAGGGAGATATAGCTGTTTTTAATATAGCTTTCCATTATCATATGATTATATAGTACATACAAAGATAATAATACTCCTGCCTCACAAAGGGACAGGCAAAGGTTTTAAGAAGTTTTTGAACACCTGAGAAGTTTATACATAAACATTTTTAATTTTTAAAAATTCTAGTTTTCCAAAAAAATATTGAACTATGAAAAGATGAATCCAAATATGAAATCATAAATCATCTCCACTCATCACCCAATGAAATAGGAGGAAAAGGAATGTTGTACAGTAAAATTCACTGAATTTCAATTGTCATTCAACAATCCAATTTATCAGGTTCAAATCGTTGAATATCACTTTAAATTCCCAGCAATTATTGACTATTTCTTTTTACAATCAGAAAAATCTATTATGAACATACAGTATAAACATTGTGCTGATCTGAATCGATCTATGGTAATAATAGGAATTGAGAGAAAAGAAAATGTCATGGCATTCCAAGTAGTGATGTCTGTGTATTAGAACTGCTGAGTTGATAATGCATACTGAAAACAAGTCATGGATAGCTCAGACCAGCCTGGCGACTTTGATGCTTTTGAAACCAGAATCTTGTTTTATTTTTATTAAAGAATGATACGGAATGAAAACCATGTATCATAGTACAAAGCTTTGTATCATGAGTAAGATTGACAATCATGGCTTGTCGATTTTAGTTGCTGACCTAAATCCTCATTCCTCAGTTGTAGAACTATGGACCAAGCGCGAGCATTTGCCTTTTATGTCATATACCGTCGACACAAACTTATGAAATTTATGAAAAGCTTGATAGCTTGAATAGTGATCTGATATTTGTTACACGTTTTTATTCTAAGACATAATATGTCTTAGACTAATTTTTAATGTTTCTTCAATCGGCAGGAAAACTTTCGTTTTTCAAAGTTATCTTACTCCCTTATTTTGGGGTATTTTCAGAAATCAAGATAAATAACCTACCAAATTTCCTACACGAATACAGTGTAAGTTGTATTATAATAGCTAGAGTACTTACGTACTGTATAGTACAGTACCTGTTCGTTTTTACCGTATAATTATATGATAATAGAAAGCTTTATTAAAAACAGCCATAACTTCCTTGTTTTCGGATATTTTCGAAAACGGGACTTACGCTTTAAAGAATTTGGGGTCGCTGAATCCAAATCCGAAATCAGAAATCTTCTATCTATATTTTTAAGGAAGTTAGACTTTGAGAAAAAGTGATGAGTGATACTTTGTGGAAACGTCGGCACAGTTGTTAGATCTTGCCTCTGCTTGCCTCGAGGGGAAAAGACGTGACAAAACGAGGTTCCTGGATAGGAGTCACCATGTGAAAGACACGATTTGACTCAATGTACTTCGACAAAAAAACGAGAACACTGTTCAGTGTTCAAGTTGCACGTCTCCTATCGTGTGAAAGAGGCCTAAGGCCAGTTTCACACGGCAGAGACCTCGCTCCTGGAATATCATATTACGGAAGATCATATTTCATATTTTGCAGCTCTCCTGTACTTTCACATGGGGATCTTACGAATAAGCCGACAGATCCAACAACTATGCCGACGTTTGCTCAAACCTATGACTCATCACTTTTTCTCAAAGTCTAACTTCCTTAAAAATATAGATAGAAGATTTCTGATTTCGGATTTGGATTCAGCGACCTCAAATTCTTTAAAGCGTAAGTCCCATTTTCAAAAATACCCGAAAACAAGGGAGTTATGGCTGTTTTTAATATAGCTTTCCATTATCATATGATTATATAGTACATACTAAGATAATAATACTCCTGCCTCACAAAGGGACAGACAAAGGTTTTAAGAAGTTTTTGAACACCTGAGAAGTTTATACATAAACATTTTTAATTTTTAAAAGTTCTAGTTTTCCAAAAAAATATTGAACTATGAAAAGATGAATCCAAATATGAAATCATAAATCATCTCCACTCATCACCCAATAAAATAGGAGGAAAAGGAATGTTGTACAGTAAAATTCACTGAATTTCAATTGTCATTCAACAATCCAATTTATCAGGTTCAAATCGTTGAATATCACTTTAAATTCCCAGCAATTATTGACTATTTCTTTTTACAATCAGAAAAATCTATTATGAACATACAGTATAAACATTGTGCTGATCTGAATCGATCTATGGTAATAATAGGAATTGAGAGAATAGAAAATGTCATGGCATTCCAAGTAGTGATGTCTGTGTATTAGAACTGCTGAGTTGATAATGCATACTGAAAAAAAGTCATGGATAGCTCAGACCAGCCTGGCGACTTTGATGCTTTTGAAACCAGAATCTTGTTTTATTTTTATTAAAGAATGATACAGAATGAAAACCATGTATCATAGTACAAAGCTTTGTATCATGAGTAAGATTGACAATCATGGCTTGTCGATTTTAGTTGCTGACCTAAATCCTCATTCCTCAGTTGTAGAACTATGGACCAACCGCGAGCATTTGCCTTTTATGTCATATACCGTCGACACAAACTTATGAAATTTATGAAAAGCTTGATAGCTTGAATAGTGATCTGATATTTGTTACACGTTTTTATTCTAAGACATAATATGTCTTAGACTAATTTTTAATGTTTTAATTTTTGTTGTTTTCGGGTATTTTTGAAAATGGGACTTACGCTTTAGTGAATTTGGGGTCGCTGAATCCAAATCCGAAATCAGAAATCTTCTATCTATATTTTTAAGGAAGTTAGACTTTGAGAAAAAGTGATGAGTCATATACTTTGAGCAAACGTCAGCGGAGTTGTTTGATCTGTCGGCTTATTCGTAAGATCCCCATGTGAAAGTACAGGAGAGCTGCAAAATATGAGATATGATCTTCCGTAATATATATTCCAGGAGCGAGGTCTCTGCCGTGTGAAACTGGCCTAAGGCCTCTTTCACACGATAGGAGACGTGCAACTTGAACACTGAACAGTGTTCACGTTTTTTTGTCGAAGTACATTGAGTCAAATCGTGTCTTTCACATGTTGACTCCTATCCAGGAACCTCGTTTTGTCACGCCTTTCCCCCTCGAGGCAAGCAGAGGCAAGATCTAACAACTATGCCGACGTTTGCTCAAAGTATATGACTCATCACTTTCTCTCAAAGTCTAACTTCCTTAAAAATATAGATAGAAGATTCATGATTTCGGATTTGGATTCAGCGACCCCAAATTCTTTAAAGCGTAAGTCCCGTTTTCGAAAATATCCGAAAACAAGGAAGTTATGGCTGTTTTTAATAAAGCTTTCTATTATCATATAATTATATGGTAAAAACGAACAGGTACTGTACTATACAGTACGTAAGTACTGTAGCTATTATAATACAACTTACACTGTATTCGTGTAGGAAATTTGGTAGGTTATTTATCTTGATTTCTGAAAATACTCCAAAATAAGGGAGTAAGATAACTTTGAAAAACCAAAGTTTTCCTGCCGATTGAAGAAACATTAAAAATTAGTCTAAGACATATTATGTCTTAGAATAAAAACGTGTAACAAATATCAGATCACTATTCAAGCTATCAAGCTTTTCATAAATTTATTTGTCTCCTCATGGCAGAAGGTTTGCGCCCAACGTTTTCACTTAAACATTTCTATGATTAAATTGTGATAGAGAACATTATCGTATTGATCTTCTAAATCCAGTTACATGTACATCGATTTTCGTAAAATTGATTTTTTTACCGTTCCTATGAATTCTAAGAATTCTATGAATTGTTTATACAGGTTCATCACAGGCCAGGTTGGTCTGAGCTATTCATGACTTTTTTTCAGTATGCATTATCAACTCAGCAGTTCTAATACACAGACATCACTACTTGGAATGCCATGACATTTTCTATTCTTTCAATTCCTATTATTACCATAGATTGATTTAGATCAGCACAATTTTTATACTGTATGTTCATGATAGATTTTTCTGATTGTAAAAAGAAATAGTCAATAATTGCTGGGAATTTAAAGTGATATTCAACGATTTGAACCTGATAAATTGGATTGTTGAATGACAATTGAAATTCAGTGAATTTTACTGTACAACATTCCTTTTCCTCCTATTTTATTGGGTGATGAGTGGAGATGATTTATGATTTCATATTTGGATTCATCTTTTCATAGTTCAATATTTTTTTGGAAAACTAGAACTTTTAAAAATTAAAAATGTTTATGTATAAACTTCTCAGGTGTTCAAAAACTTCTGAAAACCTTCGCCTGCCCCTTTGTGAGGCAGGAGTATTATTATCTTAGTACGTACTATATAATCATATGATAATGGAAAGCTATATTAAAAACAGCTATAACTCCCTTGTTTTCGGGTATTTTTGAAAATGGGACTTACGCTTTAGAGAATTTGGGGTCGCTGAATCCAAATCCGAAATCAGAAATCTTCTATCTATATTTTTAAGGAAGTTAGACTTTGAGAAAAAGTGATGAGTCATATACTTTGAGCAAACGTCGGCGGAGTTGTTAGATCTGTCGGCTTATTCGTAAGATCCCCATGTGAAAGTACAGGAGAGCTGCAAAATATGAAATTAATATGATCTTCCGTAATATGATATTCCAGGAGCAAGGTCTCTTCCGTGTGAAACTTGCCTAAGGAGTTTGAATCTGAAACAATTTGATTGGAATAAGAAACGTATTTAGATGTTTTCTGATCATAAGGTCATGAAGGTAATCTTCTCACTAAAGTTATCAACAATAAGAAGTTTAAATTGTTGTTACCAATATTGCAAGTGAAGACTATACCGCTACCTGTAAGTCATTTTGCGAACTATTTTGGAATAAGGAATTTCGTTGTTTTATTTCGGAACTAAGAAACATACTCGACTGTAAAGAATATGATCTCTTTATAGTACAGTATGCTGTGAAGAAATCACATGTGCTCTTGTTCTGCAAACAGCTGTTGACCGGCTTGATTTCATGCATGGAAAACAGCTGAAATTTAGTAAGTATGACAAGAGGTAAATTTAATCATGGTGATTCATGGTTTGATAATCAATTTGAAGGAAACTTTCAACAATTTTGATTTCCGCAGAGAAGTAGTTTTCAATCTACAGTTGTACAGGACATTTGAAAAGGATTGAAAAAGGAATGAAAAATAGTTCACATTGAGTGGAATCCAATCAGGATTAAGGGAATGCTATATGATATTTGTGTTCTCTATTCAATTCCATAGCATACAGCTTTCTATGCTTGAAAAAGAAACAGTAAAAAAATAATAAATCGTGGAATAAATAACAGCCGTCCCGAAACGTACTTTAAAAAAGATTATTTCCTCAGATAAAACGTACTACTAGTCTAAAAATAATAATATAGCCCTAAGGTGTTTCTAAACGGTAGTGTTATTGTCTTCTCGAATTGAACTTTCTGTCTGTTATGTAATTGAGTACCGTGCTTGATCCATACCATAGCACCATAGCACCGAGCATGGCTACTAAAATGATATGAAAATTAATATGTGTGACAAGTACGGGGAAAATGAACATAGGCTACCCTGCCGAGTGAGGTTGATGATAATCACATAACAGAGCACTCATTCTCTTACAGTTCACTGCTTCCTATCGCTTTTCGTTTTATTATCATTCGCAACCAATAAAATAATACATTTCTTCCCGAATAGCAACTTGGAAAAGTTGTTTACTAGAATGTTGAGTTGTTGATATGTTTTTTCACAAATTATAGGCTATTATCATCTAGTGCTCTCATGCATATATCACAAAAATTGGGTGAACACCCATGCATGAATAAATTTCAACAGTGGAATATTTATCTTATGTATCCATTCGGTTATTATCTGTCAAGTTTCAAAATTTCGCTGAATAAGGAAATCATACCTATGAATTTCATTACATCATGAGTTCCAATTTTAAGTATTTGTGAATCAAGTACAGAAAATGTCTTCTATTCTTTGATTATAATGGTTCGTATTTCTTTGAATCAACAAGAACTTTTTCAGTTTTCTCTAGTGAGAAAAAGGGGTACGCGACTAGGTGCCACCCCGACTACTTGTCCCCTTTTAAAACTGGTTTTTGGGGGACAAGTAGACGTGAGCCATACCCGTCTACTTGTCTCCTTTCTAAGGTGGTGACAACTAGTCGGGGGGACACCCTGTCGCGAGGGTGCGAGGTGTCAAGTTGTCGTTTACGGTCATGACTAGTTGGCACCTTTGGTCCAGTAGGTGTCAGGTAGTCGTGGGGACAACTTGACGGCCATGGTATATTTTTACGAGGGTACAAGTAGTTGCCTATGGCCAAAATGACCAGGTGTCAAGTAGTCGGGGTGACAACTAGACGGCTACCCAGAAAAAGGAGTGACGAACGAATGAATGCTGTTTTCTTTTTCTGTGGTAAGGGTGAGAAATCTGAATGTAGGAAGGGAAGGAACAACTGAGTGGAAGTAAAATCCTCTTTTTCCTTTCAAATGGAGAGATGATATGATAATTATAACAATGCTACATCCCATAAAATTACATACATTTTTTTATTGATTTACACTGTCACCTGGCGGAGAAACACATAAATATTTTCAAATATTGTAACTTATATTTACAACAACACATCATCAGAACACGAACAAACATGAATAAAGCTAGATACTATCTCAAACATTCTAGTATCTTCTACATTGCTAGAAAAAGTGGTACCAACAATTTTGCAATAGACACATTTATATTTTGATGGATGGTTGAGAAGACTCCAAGCCACATTTCCCAATTTGCTACACACAGGTAGGAATTGTAACCTGCAAAGCACCATAAATCTACAGCCGAGTTATTACTAGTGGCCAAATACGTACAGAGCTGTCATTATCGGCTCATTTACGACTGAAAGTCCACGTTTTGTTTACGTATGGAGTCGTTCAATTTGTTCTCCTCTACTCTTGGCTTCCATCTTGTGCCATACTAGTGATTATCTCAACAAAAATAGGGTAGGTTAGCTGCCTTTCACAATTTATGTTCTATTCATACAATTTGAAGATCATCTCAGCTATTTGGCAATACAGACAGCAACCCTTCCAATCAAATCATCCAATCAAGTAAAGGTTATCGGTCAATCAAGGAAATCCCTTTTCATTATAGTATGATACTGAATCTGGTTAGGGAACAGACATTCAGTTATCACATGCCTCAAGCCAATTGATTCTCATGTTTACCAATCTCAACAGTTTTGAAGGGAATTCAATAAATAGAAGGCAAAAATATCTACTATGATGCAGTGATAATCGTAAATAACTCTTCTAAGTGATCATAAGTAACTGCTCCAACCTATGATTAGTAAATTAGTAAACTGATATAAATTAGTGATTAAATTTATCAGTATTTGAAAAATCGTATTTATTCTATTATTCAGGTGTTCAATTCTTATTATTTCCCTAATTCAATTTTCTTTACTAATCTAATGATTAGTTGAAATAAAATTTGCATATATTGCATGCAATGAAATATATTTAATAATTGATTGCTGTTACATTATGCCAAAGATTAAACCGATCCTTTATAACGATTTAAATTATTCCTTTGATGTAGACCATCCAAAAAATGTTGCTCAATAATATTATTACTTCCATTAATCTAATTAAAAAATGGAAAATCATGTATTAGTTTTTTCAATGAAGTACCTACATTAATCAATACCAATTCCTATCGACGACTAGAAAATAATGGAAATTGGAAAAGTGGAGAAACCCAGATGAGCCAAAAAAATTTGTTTCCGCCCAGGATCGAACTGGGGACCTTCTGCGTGTTAGGCAGACGTGATAACCGCTACACCACGGAAACGATACAATTGAATACAGTAGACTTGTTTTATCACTTCGTACTGGACCAGTCAGAGCACTGAATCGATATCAGTAGGTCAGAGCACAGACAAGAAGTTTGTATCTTTGTTCAGATGTGAAGTAATTTGAAAATGATTGAGACTGGATTGCACAAGAGCCTGTCAAATTTATCATGATTGGTACCACAAGTACCAATCGGGGGAGCCTTCTTGTGCAATCGGGCCCAAGTTTTCAAGTCTTTTTGGCAAGCAATTCTCATTCATCTGTATTGAAATTCATACTGAATAAATATTTTAAATTTATATTGAAAATTCAATTGGTTGATTAAATATAAAACTTTGATCTTTTATTGAGAGAATTAAATGAAGGCTACTATTGAACTATTAGTTTTTTTATTGTTATAGGTAGTGATTTGAGTTATTTTAGAATATTGATAGAAACCTTTTTATGAGCGTAATAATTTTTAGAGATATGTTTTGTAAGATAGTATTTAATTTAATTTTGTTTTATTTTTTAAGGCTGGAAGGTAATGTACTAATATAAAATGCTTTTGATTTACATTTTTTTTTTAGTTTCCCCATTCAGGTATTGTATGGAGTATCGATCGAGCAGTCGTAGCGAGCAGACGTAGTTTTTTTTAGTGAGAGTAGTTGAAATAGTGTATGCAATAGTTAAAGTGCTGAGTTCAGTGTTTTAATTGTTGTGCGCGAGTTCAGTGCCCTGCGCCGAAAAATCAGTTCAGTGCTGAATTACCATCTAGTCCGGCTAAGGAATGTAAAAGAATGTGAGGAATGTCGACTCCCAAAAGATTGCCAACCTTCCTACTGCCAGAGTTCGAAGAGGAGGAGGAAACAGAGGACGACGCAACTATGAGTCAACTAACACCGGCTAGGAGCGTTGAACCAGCGTCAATGACTGGAAACGTCAACACTTCCCCAGAATCGTTTCTAAAAACGAATCAACTGAAAACTGCAACGGAGCAGTTTTTGTACAATGCATGGAAAGAAGTCACTTTCCAACAGAGTGAAGAGAGAGAAAGAATGCATAAACTGGAAAAGGAGTTGGAGAGAGCACGGTTGGAGATTAATCAGCTGAAAGAGATATTTTCATCAGCATCTACAACCACACAGAATCTTCAATCTTCAGCTTCACATACAATGCAACCAGCATCTTCTAGAAGTAGCAATAAAAGTTATTCACCACCGAATTGGGAGGAAGAAGAGAAAATGGTAGCATCAGAGACTGCATGGATTCTCCCTAAACAAAAGAAGAGAAAAATCCGTGACTCACCAGAAAAAATAAGGCCTGCAACTGATTCTACAAGTATGAAACCGACAGAAAAGAGAAACAAGCCACCACCAGTCATATTAAGCAATATACAAGAGTATTCGAAAATTAAAGAGGCATTGAAATCGAAAAATCTCAATTTCAGTGCCAACATGATGAACAACAACCAGCTAAAATTGAATGTTGAAACTGAACAAGAATACAGAGATTTAACTAAGATGTTGAATGAAGCTAAATATGAATGGCACACGTACGAAAATAAACAAACTCGTCCAATTCGTGTCATGGCTAAAGAGCTTCATCCATCATGCGATCCAGAGGATATAAAGAACGATCTTCTAAGCAGAGGCTTTCAAATAATCAGTGCTGTCAACAAAATGAAAAAAGTGAAGGAAGATGGAAAAGAACACATCATCAGACTTCCAATGTTCATGCTAACATTCAAGAATACAGAAGATACAAAAAGAATATTTGAAATTAAACATATTTGCTACATGAAAGTGAAAATTGAATCAATTAGAAGTAATAAAATGATTCCACAGTGTAAACGTTGTCAGCGGTTTGGTCATACACAGACATACTGTCAACATGAACCTGTGTGTGTGAAGTGTGCTGGAAAACACTGGACTATTTCGTGTACTAAGGCTAAAGAAACCCCAGCCAAATGTTTCAATTGTGCTGAGGCTCACCCAGCTAACTACAGAGGCTGTCTCATCGCAAAAGAACTTCAGAGAAGAAGAACTGAAAAAGAAAACCTAGTTAAAAGAAGTAGCGAAGTACCACATACAACTAAACAAAGAAACTTCACTTCAAAAAAGTACACTGGAGAAATATCCTATTCCCAAGTAACGAAACCCACTCCAAGCCTACAACAGGAGAGCCAACCAAAGCAACAACAACAACAACAACAACAACCAGTTGAAGTCAATAAGGTTTTGCAGGAATTTTGAACAGTTTAAATATTCTTTCTGGACGACTTGACAGCTTGGAAGGGAAGAGTAAGAGTATTGAGAAGAAAACTAGAAAATGAATATTGCGAGCCAACAAGATATAAGGATTGCTACCTGGAATGCCAATGGAATAATAATATCAATAATAATAGAAAACAAGAAATAGAAATATTTCTAAAGACACGAAATATAGATGTTTGCCTCATCTCTGAAACCCATTCAACTGAGCAGACTCACTTCAAAATCAATGGATATAATGTTTACGAAACTATTCATCCTCAAAATCAAGCAAGAGGTGGAAGTGCTGTAATAGTGAAGGAGAGTATTAAACACTATGAAGACTTCAGTATTCAAAGTAATGAAATACAGCTAACTGTAGTTGGAATAGAGTCCATCAACCAGAAAATACTTGTTGGAGCTGCATATTTTCCACCACGTTACAATTTAAAGAAAAATGATTATACAAATATTCTTCATCAGCTTGGAGATAGATTCATAGTGGGTGGAGATTTTAATGCCAAGCATAAGGATTGGGGTTCAAGACTCACGACTACCAAAGGAAAAGAACTCAGAGAGGCTATCCAGGAGCTGGGCTGCGAATTCCATTCATCAGGGACACCTACCTATTGGCCAACAGATTTGAATAAAACTCCAGATCTTCTAGATTTCTTCATAACAAAGAGAATATCCAGTAATTTCATCGACATTGAAGAGAGCTTTGACCTGGATTCTGATCATTCAGCTGTAATTCTCACACTTAGTGAACGAATAATAAAGAAAGAAGACAGACCAATGTTAGTCAACAGAACAACAGACTGGGAAGCTTTTAAAGTGGATTTGGAGAATGAAATCAACTTGAATATTCCACTTAGAACAACTGAGCAGCTAGATGAAGCCGCAGAAAATTTCATGTGGCAAATCCAGAAATCAGCCTGGAAAAACACCAGACAATATACCAGGAAAACAAAAGGATGCAATTACCCTCTGGAGATTCGACAACTTGTTTTAGAAAAACGAAGGGCAAGAAGAAGATGGCAACAAACTCGTGATCCTGCTGACAAAAATATCTTGAATAACAGAACACAACAATTGAGAAGAGAGATAAGGAAACTAACTGAGGAATCCATTAATAACTACCTTCAAAATTTGACAGCTGATGCCAGTACAGATTATTCATTATGGAAAGCAACAAAAAGGATTAAGCGGCCAATATTACAATCCCCTCCAATTAGAAAACCAGATGGTACTTGGGCAAGAAATAACAGAGAAAAGGCAGATTTATTTGCTAATCATCTAGAAGAAATCTTCCAACCAAACAACATTCAATCTGAAATTGATCCTGAAGAAGATATAATGGATGATTTAGATACAGAGATTGATCCAGTTTCTATAAATGAGGTTCAAGAAGAAATAAAATATAATATGAATACCAAAAAAGCACCTGGGTTTGATCTGATTACAGGTGAAATCTTGAAGAAACTTCCAAGGAAAGGTATTGTCATGCTAACATACTTATTCAATGCATCACTCATCACTCTGATTACAGCATTTTCCTACAATTTGGAAGGTGGCAGAAGTCATTATGTTGCAAAAGCCTGGGAAATGTCCTCAAGAAGCAAAATCATACCGCCCAATATCTCTTCTACCTGTAATTTCAAAGCTTTTTGAGAAATTGCTAATGAAGAGATTGACTCCCATCATAAGTAGCAGGAATCTGATACCAACCTATCAATTTGGTTTCAGGCAGAAGCACTCAACCCTGGACCAAGTACATAGAATCACCAATGTAATAGAAAAGTCATTAGAGAAAAAATCGATATGTTCAGCAATCTTCCTTGATGTGGCACAGGCATTTGACAAAGTGTGGCATGAAGGACTGATCATTAAACTTCATAAAATTCTCCCCACTCAACTTGTAAAACTTTTAAAATCATACATCAACAACAGATTATTCAGAGTAAAACAAGGTGACGACGTCTCCGAATTGAAGGAAATAAGGGCTGGAGTTCCACAGGGTAGTGTTCTTGGACCAGTTCTTTATGTGCTGTACACAAGCGATCTTCCTGAATTGGATGCAGTGACAATAGCTACTTTTGCTGATGATACTGCAATACTGGCAGAAGGGGAAACAGTACAAGAAGCAGCCACAAAACTACAGAATGCTAGCAACAGATTCAGTGACTGGACCAAAAAATGGAGAATTCGATTAAATGAGATGAAGTCTATTCATATAAACTTCACAAACAAAATTATCAATGACCCGATTCGAATAAATCTGAATGGGAATGTAGTACCACACAGCAACACAGCAAAATACCTTGGAATGACTCTTGATGCCAAGTTGAAATGGAAAGAGCATATCAAGATAAAAAGGAGCGAGCTAGGACTCAAATACAGTAAAATCTATTGGCTGTTGGGCCGTCAATCACAACTCTCATTGGACAACAAGTTATTGATTTACAAACAAATTCTAAAACCTGTCTGGACGTATGGAATTCAGCTTCGGGGCTGCTCTAGAACATCTAACATCAGTCAGATTCAAACATTCCAAAACAAAGTACTGCGGAACATGGTGAATGCGCCCTGGTACATAAGGAACAGCGATTTGCACCGAGATCTGCAAATCCCCTATGTGACCTGTGAGATAAGACGATTGGCAGCCCATCATGAGTCACGTCTTCATCAACACGACAACACCGAAGTCATCCAACTACTAGACAACACTGAACTCACTAGGAGGTTGAAGAGGTTGGTGTAGTGCTAGTGGAGTGATTAAAGTATATTGAATAAAAGTGTAGTGAAATAATTTAAAGTAGTGAAATTATAGATTGGAACTGTAGGCTTCACTGGAAGACTTTAGCAATAAAAAATTAATTTAGGATAAGAAATAACAGAACAAAATTAATGGTTAGTCCTAGTGACTAGTTTTAATAGAAATAAAAAAAAAAATAAATAAAAAAAAAAAAAAAAAAAAGGTATTGTATGTCTGGCGCTCTGGGCTTTGTTGTTCTGGATTATAATAATTAAGTTATAATCATGTTCTTTTCATGTAAACTTGTAAAGAAGTTTCAAAATCAATCAATCAATTTTCAGAGTTAAAACCCATCTAATCCATTACTGCAAATAATATTGTTCTCTACTGGCCTACCTGGCTTCATTGAACATAAGCTACATGTAAACTGATACCTACTTTATAGCCGAAGCAAAGACACAAGATTAACAATAATGGTATTATTTAATGTGCTTGAATGTTATCAAATACCCACATAATTATCCTCTACATAGTGTACTACAAACATATACAGTTCTCCCAATAATTCAATGAACTATTCTGATGTAACCTCACAATGGAGAAAATACGCAGACATGATAAAAGATGAAAATACACGTATCATAACGTCGTAAATTATCTTGTCTATGAATCACCTGGAGTTAAGCTGCAATCTTTATGCTCTTTTCCGAGACTCATTAGATTTATTGGGCCAAGGCCTCTCAATGCTAATGCTAATGCTTCTAATCAAAGGAGCATTTTCCCAGCAAGTAATAATTGTGCTCAGTACACTGCCTACAACGCCCAGCTCCGCCTATAACAAGAATACCTTGAAAACTTCCAACGGATTCTTTCTCCTTCATCACCTCATCGTTATAATAACCATTGTCCGACGCGACGCCACTGAGCTGCCGCCAATCTCAGCTGCCGCCAATCTCTCACTCAATTCTCTCTCTTCTCTGCTTGTTTCTCACTGATATTGCACAGGCACATCAACATCCTGCATTGACGCAAGCAGCTCGCTTCATTGTTCCTGTTTCCCATTCATCAGATCCGACGGCCATGACATCAGGTGCATTATAAACGATACGGAATCTCCAGTTTATAATACAGTGTGGACACCTGAATTACTCGATATGTCTTAAACCAAAGAATTTCTTGTATATTCATTTCCAGAGACCACTTTAGGAGCCATCTCCGCTAAATATCTGATGATACTGAACCTCATACTCTTATTAATGTATTACACTCCAAAAAAAAGAGAAATATGGATGTTAAGTGTAGCATGGGATTTATAATTGGTTGAATAAAATTCTATTCAAAGAATATGCAAGGGATCCACTTTTCTATTTACTAATGAAGAAGAATTTTGAAAATATTATATTTGATGATACTTAATTAATGTCACTTATTTTATCGTAAATTGAGTGTTACGTGGGTCCCTATTGGAAAAAAGGGATCAGATCGTACCCTTGTAAACTAAATAGGTCTTTGATTCATGTTATTGGTATCATAGAAAATACAATACATTTTAAAATGTATGATTCCTCTATAATTTAATTACAGTGGGCCTACAATATCATTGTCTCTAATTGGACTTATGAACTTGAGAAAATATTATACATCTTTTTTGGAGAGTAGTGTAGATGAATAACATGAAAGGTAAAAAGCAAGATGACACTGAAATTGATAATTTCTTCTTATGATAGGCGAATATAAATATAAAATGAGTTTCTGAGAGAGAAAAAAGTATGGAACCTGCCAAAATTTTTTGAATGAAAAAATACAATTGAGATGGCTAGAAAAACACAGACAACTAACTATTGAATGGTATTGTGCGAGATAGGACATGATGTTGAGAGGATATTATTGGAAAATATAAACTACTAGCAGGTAACCCGTGCTTCGCAAGGGTCTATTTTGAAACTTAACAAACTGAAAACTTGACGTAATGAAATCTAGAAGAATTGAAAATAGACCTATAAGAATCCTCAGTTAATTGAGAATTTATATGCAACATTTCAAGTGAATCAGTCCAGTAGTTCAGACGTGATGATGCGGCAAACATAATTTTCCTATCCTTTACACGTGTATACGTGTATAAGCCAGTTCTTCCCTTCCTTATAGTATAGAAGATAAGAGATAGATGGATTATATATCACTATCTTTGAATTAGGATAATTTTTGAAAGGTTTGAGATATCGATGTGCGGTTTTCACCATACTTTCACGATATTTTCTCTTGAAATCCTGTATCGAAATCATGTATCATATGACACCCTTCCAAGTTAAAAAAATGAAGTTGGATTCAAAATGGCGTTTTAAAAATGGTGAACGAAATTTGGGTGCGACGGAAAACCTGTTTTTATTATTCGAATAGGATTCCCAATCATGCCTATCTTCTAATTTACCTTTTAAAAGAAATGTTCTGCTGCTTCCATACAACAACTGGAAGCATGCCAAATTGAAAACTTGACTAACTGAAAACTTGATGTAATCAAATCTTGAAGAATCGAAAATAGGCCTATAACCATCCTCGGTTAATTAAGAATCTATATGCAAGATTTCAAGTTAATCAGTCCAGTAGTTAAGACATGATTATGTGTAACATAATTTTCCTATTCCGTATGTTCATAAGCCAGTTCTTTCCTTTATTATAGTATTGATTATTATGTTGCTTTGGCCTGTGAACTGTATATTGTCTTTGTCCTGTAACATCTAAAGGTGCGACCACACATGCTGTGAACCGAACCTCGAACCGTGCATTTCGCCGAACATCGCGCCTTTTAGTGAACATGAGCATAATTATGTTTCATAAAGTTTCAAAAAGAGCTGTTAAACATTAACGTACTCCGAACCGTTCGCCGTGCCGCTCGCCTCTGTTTTAACTGTTCTCCATAAGACCATACCGCACTCCGAACGCTGAACTTTTCAGCCAATCAGAGTCCTCCATTACAATTCGCCGTTTGCTCTACAATTTTGGCTATCCATCACAAGTGTAAACATGCGAACACGTTCGCGTACATGAATAAAGGAGTATATGGACCTTTTTTATTTGATTAAATTCATGTTTTGTACAATTCATTGTTACAAATGATAAATTGATAGGACCTGATAAGTATTTCCTGATTCAAATAAAATAACTTCTGGGAAATAATGAATGGATGAATAGTAATATGAAAATATATGTATTTCAATTCAATAAATAGAATTATATAAATCTACAGTGTAGGTTTAATATAAAATTAGGCGTATTTTATAAAATAGGCGTAATATAAATTTACAAAGAGTTCGATGGTTGTTGGCAAGAAACATGTTATTCAACGCAGAAATCATTGTTATTTTACCAAAAGATAGGCTAAGTTGAATAGTTTCCCTTCATGGGGGAGTTTTAACAGCCCACAAAACTCATTTTTCATTTGAAGAAGTATCAAAAAGGTGCATAGAACCTCATTGGTTTGTTCAGCTTGCCAAAATACTACTCATTTCAATATTAAATATTTCGACTGACTGTACAGTGAGTCAATCATTCTATCAGGACTCTAATAATTTTGGAATTGTCATTAAATAAGAATGGGAGAGAATAACTTATTTATGTAAAAATATCAACACCTTTATTCAAAGACATATTAACTGCATGTATGTTCGTTCATATTGCTGATACAGCGATGATAAAACTGTAGATGTTTATTTACCACTTTGGGCCAGTTGCACATATGTCTGTTAAATATGGACATTAACGTCGATTAACAAATCAGCGTTAGTTTTACGGATTCATTTCTGTTCTACAAAGATCGGTTAGTTTTTAATCCCGATTAAGTTTTCTGAATTATTCTGAGCCTTCGACGAGTTATAGAATTATTATTCTATATTTTATAGTATTATTATCCTATAACTGGTCTAAGTTTTGAACAAATGGCACAAAAGTGAGGATTATGTTATTGAAGCAGTTACTATTCATTACGCATGCGCCATAAAAATGTTCTGTCTGTTGCCATGTCATGCTATCTGCAGACGAACCAGATCAAAAATCTAACCTCAAAAATCAGAATCTAATTTTGAATGCTAATATCAGCTAAATACACTTCTTCATTTCATTAATGGATGAAATTCATTCATATATTCAGCTCATACTTTGAATTCTGTAGTTTTTTTTACCAAAAACTAATTGGAAGACAGCTATCAGTAGGTACCTAATCAGCGTTAGTTAGATTTAATTCCCTGTGAATGGCCTGTTTAACTGGCGTTATTTTTCGATAATTACCTTTGTGCAACCAAATTTCCTTCATTTCAGCTAATCGCCGTTTAAAATGGTGCCAACTAATCAGAATTAAATTTTTTTATGCTGGTTAGTGTAATCGACATTATCGCTTGAAATTTCTGTTTTGTGCAACCAAAATGCATCGGTAAGCGCTAATATCGATTAAAGTATTTTATCGTGATTAAACGTTAATCGACGTACGTGCAACTGGGGGTAAGGCTCTACTCTAACATCTTATTAGTATCATTGTTGCATAGGCTGCCAGCATTTGTATCACAAACTCCCGTATCGAAACATGAGCTTCCTGTATGGAAGCACATATTGCTACCAGCGTATCAATTTCTCTATGAGCTTCCTTTATACAAGCACACTATAACAATGCCGTAACTATGAAACTTCATTTCCATGAAATTTGAACATTAATTCTGAAAAATCTAGAAGGAAAATTGAAATTTGGGCTTCGAGGTGCATGAGATTGATATTTTTAGAATCTATGTGTAAAATTTGGATATCTAAATCATACCCGTTTTTGCGGTATGCAATCCACAAGTTGACATGTTTTGATGCGAACAAACGAACACACTAACAAACGAACAAACACAACCCTACTCTCTCTTATTATACAGGGTGTTTCAGAAGTAGTGTCGAGAATTTTAGGGTATTGTACCTGGATGCTAGGAGACTACAAATGTCATATTTGAAGTGTCCAAAACTCAGCGGTTATCCTTATAGCTGCCATTTTGTTTTTTTCACTTAAAAATTTTTATCTCAAGAACGAAATGTTGTATTGATCTGAAATTTGACATGAATATTCATGGTATAAAGACTCAACTATAAAAAATGCAAAAAAAATTTTTCGTTGAAATTTTTCAAAATGGCGGCCATTTTAAATTTTTGATGGCTAATATCTCGAAAACCGTCCATTTTACAGAAAATTTACAAGAGACAAAAAAGTTAGCAAATTTTTTCACAGTTCCAATGATACCTAATTTATTAAGATTGGTCGAAGAATAACAGAGAAATTAATTTTTTTCGTACTGCATGCATGACCACTTTTCACCATTTAAAGATCAATATTAATTTTTTAATTCCAGATGTATTTAAGATGAAGCTTTGAAACTCGGTATGGCTCCATATGGGCAAACAGATGATTTTACAATGGTTTTCAGATGATAATGTTTGTCTTGTAAAAGTATTGTTGTTTCATTAAAAGTAAAGAACCAGATGTAGTGCTTCCTATTTCTTAGTCTCACGTTTCCTAGGTCTTATTTCTATCTTAAATTTCCAGTTTCAATATTTTCTTACGTTGCTTCTACACAAATATTTAATTATTGTAATGGAATTTAGTTCGCTGGAGTACACCGATATTCACTTCATGTATGGAGCAGCTCTTGGCAATGCGACCGAAGCAAGAAGAATATATGCAGCTGCATTTCCAAACCGCCGTCTCCCTTCCGACAAGGTGTTCACAAGAACTCACAATCGGCTGAGAGAAGTTGGTTCATTTGAACGGAACAGGGTAATTGCTGGTAGGCCTCGAGCAGTTCGAAATGTTGCTTTTGAAGAGGAAGTATTGCAGAAATTCGATTTCAATCCTAGAACGAGTACGAGAGCAGTTGCAAAGCAAATCAATTCAAGTGCTTCTTCTGTGTGGCGTGTACTAAACAAGGAAAGACTTCACCCCTTCCGCTTTCAAAAAGTTCACTCATTGGTTGAACGCGACTATGAGCCAAGAGTAAACTGTGCCCGTTGGTTTCTTCAGCAAGACATTATCCAACCAAATTTTCTAGAAAATGTGTTATTTACCGATGAGTCCAGCTTTACAAGAGAAGGAATCTTCAACTCTCGCAACAGTCACGTCTGGGCCTTAGACAATCCTCATGAGGTCAAAGTGCGTGGTTATCAGCATAGATTTTCGCTGAATGTTTGGACGGGTATCTTAGGTAATCGCGTGATTGGACCATACATTCTTCCTAATCGTCTGAATTCTCCCATGTACATTACTTTTTTAAGAGACATACTACCAGAACTTTTGGAAGATGTGCCTCTTGCAAACAGATATAATATTTGGTTTCAACATGATGGTGCCCCTGCTCATTTCGGAAATGTTGTTACAGACTTCTGAACATGACCTATCGTCAGCGGTGGATTGGGCGGGGTGGACCAGTACCGTGGCCCGCACGTTCACCTGACCTCAACCCTTTAGATTTTTTTTCTGGGGCCATATGAAAGACCTTGTTTACAGCACGCCAGTAGAAAACGAAGAAGACCTTGTGGCAAGAGTGGTTGCTGCAGCAGGTGCCATTCAAGATGATGAAAATGCTTTTATAGCAGTTCGACGGTCCATGATTGAAAGGTGCAGACTGTGTAATCAAGTTGAAGGACGGCATTTTGAGCAATTGCTGCATTAGTATCAGTGAACCGATTTGAGTGAAATTAATATTTTTCAATGTAAAATAAAATTTGGAGGAAAGTTATTCTTGTATATTTCTGTAATAAGAACGGTTTTCATGAAATTATAAAAAAAATTAATATTGATCTTTAAATGGTGAAAAGTGGTCATGCATGCAGTACGAAAAAATTAATTTCTCTGTTATTCTTCGACCAATCTTAATAAATTAGGTATCATTGGAATCGTGAAAAAATTTGCTAACTTTTTTGTCTCCTGTAAATTTTCTGTTACGTGAATGTTATTTCCACCTGGAATACAACCTTCAGATTCTAATCGATTGAGAAACATCTCAAGTCATAAGAGAACAAGATTATACTCAGCTACGAAAGAATCATCTTAAAAAAGAGAACACAATAATCGAGCAAACGCAAGGAACTCTAACAACTTGAATACAATTTGAATACCTTCAAAGCTATTTCAAAGCTATGCCATAGTTTCTCGAACAAATAAACCAGTGACTATTTTAAACATCAATTACTCATTACATATCACAGACAATAGAAGCTTCGACCCAAGAATTTTTCAATCGTAACTATATCAGCTATAAACATTCTGGATATTTCTGGCCTATCCAACGACGATTGATCTTCTTGAATCGTCAAGAAACACATCGGAATGTGAAAGAACCGATTACATTATCAATGAAACAATCCTATAGGTAACGATATTCTATTTTGAGTGTTGGAGTCATTCAAAATCACATTCACCGTCCCATAGCATGGATCAGTTTATTCTTGAACTAGAGCAAGCAAATTATAACTATAGGAAAATATAACGCATATAGGAGTAGAGGTAAGGCCGTATAACGGATGGAACGATTACGAAACGTCAGTAATTCAGTCATAGAATTCACTGTTGCACTTTAGCCCAACGCTTGACAGTCTACAGACAGTCCTTAGACTTATGACACAATTTAAATTATGGGAGGTATACATTACAAAACGGAGGTGACTCATCATCACCATCAGTGATTCATCATCACCATCACAGATCACTGCCTGGCCATTCCCATAAGCTGAACAGATTCGTAATCTAGAATGTTGGGACGCGTTTGCAATAGCGAATTTAATGGAGAAAAGGATAATAGTGATGAAATTGTACACGGTAATTAAGTAATAAAATTCCTGATAATCAGCAAAACGTCGAATCTCAACTGATCATTGTGACGAAAATTCATTCAATACGCTGAATATGAAACTTATCTTCGTCAGGAGATTGTCAAATTGGACGTTATTTCGATAGTAGAATTCCTTTCAAAACAGAAACCTGTGTCAAACTGCCAATTTTTATGGTTATGAGACACCAAGGATCTATAAATAAGAATGAAACAGAAGATTTTGATATTTTAAATTCACACATATTTAAAGTTTTCACTCAAATCACGCATTGAATTAATTAAAAATGTATGATCATTCAGCAGCAGCACTGTTTATGTGAGAATTTATAAGGGAAATGATTCATGCAGAGGTCAGTTTGATATCTGGTGTTTATTCCCTTGAAGCTCACATCTCATCAAGCAGATTTTAGATAAGTTGAATAGTCACCGTATTCTTGTCTGGAGTATACAGGATCCTAGAGACAGATTCGTCAACCTGATAGTTAAAAATCATTATATTCCCGATGATTTGGAAATCATCAGTATCCTTTCAATCAACCACGCCCAAGCCTGAGGTTGTTTATGTTCAAAAAAAATTAATTCATCAATAATCATATTAATTACAGAAGTTATATATGTCTTACAATATCTATATTACAGCCTTCGAAATCTGACTTTTAGAGATTGGATCTAAAAATTTGTCTATAAGTTTATTGGTGACTGGATGTTGTGACATTAAGGTGAAGGACTGATGGCAGGTGTGATTAGCTCAATTAGGGTGTTGTCAAATTGTTTAATTAAGGCCCAGCGTAAGGTGCGTGCGACTCGCACCTTACGCAATTTACAACACTTTTGCAATAATTAACAGCAGACTGTGAAAATGCACTGGCTACTACAACAGAGGCCACAGTTCTCAGCTACCACATCTTGTTAGCCAAACACGAGTTGACCGCTCAAAGTCTAGTCTAAATTCTTAGAGTTCAGTTGGGAATTAACAAATTTCCTGTTCATTTCCCCGTCATGAATGATTAAAATGAGATACGTATTACAGAAATTGATCTTGTTAGTAACGTGAAGAGGTCAAATTAATACCATTTTGCTGAGACTATCAGACATCATTCCAATTTTTGCAATTTTCAATTAATTTCAGATGAATAGTTGAATTCAATCTATTTTGTTTTATAGACGTGGATCAGAAATATACTTTTAATCATAGGAGAAAATGTAATTGTTGATCGGAAATGAACCTGTTATGAGTTGATAGTATAGGCATAGACGAATAATGTATAGTGAGGTCCACGTTATAATGGCAGTGAAGAAAGATAGATCAACGTTGCCGAACCTCTGTCTTGTCAATCCCTTCTATACACAAGCTGATACAGGTTTATTGATGTAATATTAACTGTTCATTCTTGTTTAAAATAATCAATTATATTTTATTAAGCAAGAAATTATACTTTTCAATCATTTCATGATGAATTTCCATGATTTAGTTGGAATATCTTGTTAATTATCAATTCTACATTGTTAAAAGACGATCTGGCAACAGAGCTTTCTTCACAAAGCGAGAAAGAGATAGCGCTATCCGCTTTGTTGAATGATAGACAAGGATAGCAATACCATTGCTAAACAAAAACTGCCATTATAACGTGGACCTCAGTATAGGTTTTAGATAATAAATGTTGGTTCAGAGGAAAAGGAAAAAATGTTATTCTATCTCCATGCTGAAACTGAATTTTAGCAACACAAATGTTTTGAAATATTAGGCTAAACATCTTCAAAAGTATAGTTGAATCAATAAGTAAAATCAATAACTCAATGTTTGGCGATTGGCTCTGTGGTAGCACTTGATGAGCTATCGATAAATTGAGATCCATGCGCTTGCTACTCGTCTTGTAAGGGTGGCCACTTGAAGAGCCAGCCAAAACCTCTGAATATCATTCATGGATTTGAAAATATTGCTCACCAGTGGTTCAGAAACCACCTCTATTTTTGTGTAAGAAAGTACACAATATTATTTTGTCTTTTCATCTTTACCCTCAAGTAAACATTTCACTGATTTATAAGAATATTTACTATATTCTCTGTTGAAAACTGAATCCTGAGGAATAACATTCAATTATCAAAATTGAATTATTATTTTCAAAAAGTTATAACACTATTCCGAAAAGTGTACTACATTCAAGAAAATAAACCTGTCAAAGCAAAATATTTTCGAATTAAATTTATCTAAAATAACATTCTAATGATTTTTTCTGTATGTGGGACAGTATCTTGGAAAATTGGATAAGTGGACAATTTGGTAGAATGTCAATGACTCTATTGAAATGACGATAGTCAAATGTATTCATGCTTTACAAATTCACTCCAAGATACTGTTATTATCAAACATTATTATCATTTCCACCATAATCGCAGTACAATCATTGATATTTTACTTCAAGGATTTTAGTCCATAAGATTGATACAGAAGAATCTGCAAGTACAGCATTTATCTATTAGGTTCAAGGTGACTTCAAAGCGTGTTTAACACATCAACCACTCGTTAGTTATCATGAAGAGAAGCATCAACTCTGGATGGTACAAGAGAGGAAGCCTGACTACACCATTAAACATGAGTGGTTTAACTCATTGAAATTATTACAGTCAGTGCATCAACCTAAGTGGACGCAATTCTTGAGCTCTACGAATAGAAACCCTCATGCGGCATTGATGTCTAATCTATCAATGTAGTCTGAGGACTTTCCAAATAATCGATCTTCCAACCCGACTTCAATTAAAAAGTCGTTTGACCTCAAAGTTGACAAATGTGCATTTAACCTATTGAGAAATTTTAACAGAGTTGAGAAACACATGCAGAAAACTGAAGGACAGCAAGAAAATAAGTTACATGAGCTATTCTAGGATCACATGCATGATTGCATAGACTTTATGTATTCATTAAAAAATTTTGAAGTTTGAAATTAGTTTCATCAGAGAAAGGTTACTCATTACAGTTAAGAAAAAACATCATTTTAGGAAATTATCCTATTTAGTAATCAGTTGATATGATATTATTTATATCATTAATATATGTTATATCATTTAATATAATATGATATTATTGTTCAAATGAGTTGTAGTTTCAAAGTTATCATTATAATATTTCAAGATAATTACAGTCAAATAGGACACGATGATATCGCAGAAATACGGTCATCAATAGCAAGCATTCTATTCAGTGTAAATAGTTCCTCTATACTCTATTCAATAAAAAAATGCATCGTATTCTATCTCTGATATTATTCAATACAACATGGATGGAGACGTTTGTCTCAATTAACCAAACATTTTAGTATTTTGATAACACCTTAACACGCATATTCATTACTGAGACCCTTGAGTTGACCTAATTCTTGAACTTGCTCTGATGACTAATGATTATACTCATTGTACTCATGAAATAATGAGAAGTTTTCATATCAGTGGAAAACCAAAAATTGTAGGTCAAAAGGAAAAAATGTCTAGTATAGTCGAATTCATTATCTATCAATTCGATAGCCTATAGTTTATAGGCTATATATATTTCCTATTTCAATTATTAAGCTAATTTAATAACAGAGCTCACAGGAATGAGAAAAAAATTATTATCATTAGGATTAGATAGAGAGCGATGGAAGGAGTGAAGACAGAAAAGTAAACAAGAAGAGTGGACAGACGATGATGACACGGCCAAGTGGCAACGAAAGTGAAAGTGAAAGTGAGTGCCCGACCCGAAAGGAAAGCGAAAGTGGAGAAAGGAGACGCGGAAGAAAGTGAATTGGGGAAGTAAAGCAGGACAGCAAGAGGAAGATGCGGTTGCTGACCTAGTGCACTTGCCCCGTGCAACGACCTTGACATACAGCCGGCTGAACACTGAACAGTGAAGATGCCACCACCACTATTCAACAACAACCGTTCGCTCTTCATACACTTCTCTTCTTATTTCTCTAAAGCTCTCTCAATCTCCTCATTCTTACTACATCGTTCTTCATTTTTTTTGTATTCTTTTCTCTTATCTCTATTTTATTATTGCTTATCTCTTTTATTTTATTATCCTATCTCCCATAGCATTTACTACATTTACTACATCACTCTTTTATTTTATTTCATATTCCTTCCATCATCAATTTCTAGATTAGTTGTCTTTGTATGTGAAGCATTCTAGCTGCCTACCGTCACGTGTACTATTCCCATGTAGCCAAATAGCACGACACTCTGTATATACTGGGCAGCTTTTCATCTCAATGTCTTACATCACTCCTATAAAACAATTTCTAATGTCTGTCTATTTGATGATGTGTTCATTCATTACATTAAAATTCCATACTTGAAAGTAATGGAGTAGTCTATCTCCTCCACTACTAAGGAATTACATAGTGTTAACACATAGTAAGTAGGTGAGACGCAAGAGATCACAAACTGATGTATCGATTTATAGTACTTCATTTCTCAAGAATGTTTTCCGTAATTAACCTGAGGGAGATACAATCAAATTTTAATTTTTAGTTGTTCTTTCTACAAATTCATACAATCACATAATACTAACAAAAATGAAATTATGAATAGTACGAAAGAACTTGAAGCTCACAAGACTAATAACTGATCGTAAGCCTGTATTGAGCTCAAATACAATTATATAAAATATATATTATTATATTTCAGCTCAATACAAGCTCACGATCAGACTAGTCTTGTGTAATAGAATATTTAATTATCATAGAAATCACTAAAGTACTCTTTATATGATATTTTAATTGGTAACTAGTTGGCTGCCCGTGCTCCGCCACAGGAATAATTTCAGTAATAAAATAATACGTAATACTAAAATAATCAGTAATACTCAATATTCTCTCTTGCTCTCTTCCTTGACATTGGAAAAAAAATCTTTTGAGAAAATGACTGAGTCTATCCAACCCTATGACAAATTTAACCATTCATCCACTTCATACGTAATTAATACATCATTCAAATCATTTATTAATATTTCAGGTTATACGTCTTCTTCTTTTTCTTCTTCCACTTTTTCTCCGACTTCTCCTCCTTCCCCTCCTTCTTCATCACCTCTTTCTCATTCTCCTTCGTCTTCTTCTCCTCTTCCTTCTTTTTCTTCTTCCACGTCTTCTTCTTTTCTCTCTCTCTTCCTGTCTATTCTATCCTCCCATATCTCTCTCTCTCTCTCTCTCTCTCTCCTCTCTCTCTCTCTCTCTCTCTCTCTCTCTGAATATAAAATGAAAAATATTATTTTTGTTTCAAAACAGCTGATCATCAAATCATAAGTTGAACACTGTGAACATTTTTAGCTCACCGATCCCTATGTTAAAGCAATGGCAAAAATTGAAACTTTGATTGTTCATTCTTTATGTCCAGGATGACTTTTTTGAAACTGTAAGGAGGAGCCTTTTTCTTCTTCTTTTTTGCCTCCTTTTTCTTCTGTTTTCTCCTTTCTTCTTCTTCTTCTTTTGTTTTTCCTACTTCTTTTCTCTCTCTTTCCTCTCTCTCTTTTTCTTTTCTCTCTCTATCTTTTTCTTTTCCTTTTTTTCTTCTTCTTTCTCACCCTTTCCTTTTTCTCTCTCTCTTTTCTGCCTTTCTCTTTGTGAAATTCTTTCATTCTTTTCCTATCTCTATTTCTCTATCTCCTTCTTTTTCTCTATTTCTCTCTCATCCTCGATTTATTTTTCTTTCTCTTTATCTATCTCTCTCTCTCTTTCACTAGTAGGTGAAAGTAGGGCAGAGTAGGAGAGAACGAACGCAGAGTAGACGTGATTTTCAAACGCCTGTTCTCATAGCTTTTTGACTGGGTTTTCGTAAAGTAATTCTGTTAAAACTTGGTGGAAGTGTGCAAGTAGTGCTGCTTATTGTATAGATAACTTCAAATTTTTAATAGTGAGTGTGTGAGTGCCAATAATTGAGAAAACAACATGTCTCATAGGTCGCCAGCGAATACAAGGCCTAATGCCGGCCGGTGGAGGTAAGGCTAGCGATAAGCGGTTGGACTCTGTTACTGCTGTAGGAGCGCCTAGTACAATCAAACGTTCCTTATCGGCCGATAACGAATCTAACTTTTCACCTTCTCTCCTAGAGGCAATGAAATGAACCGTTACAGCAGCTCTCATTGATGATTCTGTGATGCAAAAATTAGCCGACAAACTAGCTCCCCTTATTGACAATAAACTTCTAGCAATGCAGTCTGAAATTGCAGTCTAAAGACTGAAATCAGTGAACTCAAAACAGAACTCAATGTCTTAAAAAGTCGACCTGTAAAGTGTGATGCGTCTAATGATAAAGCTCTAGACAATCTTGAGCAGTATCATTGACGGAATAATTTGCGAATATTTGGCGTGAATGAAGTAGCTATCGAGGACACCGATAGTTTGGTTGTGGATATGTTTCGAAATGAAATGGGACTACAGTTCGATCCACAGCTAATCGATAGATCGCATCGGATAGGCCGAAAAAATCCCCAAGAAAATCGTCCTAGACCAATAATTGTCAAGTTAATAAGTTATAGAGCTCGTCGCCTCATCTATGATAACAAAAGCAAACTGAAGGGCTCTGGTGTCCTCGTGCGAGAAGACCTTACGAGGCGTCGCGTCGCTCTCTACAGGCAGATGGTGGCCAAGCATGGCGTCAAAAACGTGTGGACCAGTGACAGCCGAGTCATGTACACTGGCGAGGGTGGTCGGCGGTATGTCGCCAAGTTGAGCCAACTGCAATCAGACTCCGTGTGATATTGTTCAATCAGAACGTTTAAAGTGTTACTTTTATTATTTTTAAAAAGACTAATTTCATTCTGATAATTATATTCCAAAATGGACTGACTTTTATTTTCCAGGAAGGACTGATTCTCATTTTCTTATTATTTCCTTTGTTTTTGTTTATGCTTCTATTCAATGCTTGTCAATCATCTAGTTCTGTTTGCAATTTCCTCACTAGTAGAGTATTTCATTAAATTCTCACCCACAGTTATTTTTCTATAAACACAGGAGTTTGTTTAGATTGTCAGCCATAATTTTATCTACTAGCGTTCTATTCATTATAGTATATTTATTCCTCATTACGATATTTTTCTTCTTCTACATTTTTCTTTCTCAACCTTCTTTTCTCGTTTCTAACTATTTCACCTATTTCATTTAAAGCTCCGCTATTAATTAACAACGTATTATAGGTTATGTTCATTTCCCATTTTTTCATCTTTTCCACCTAAGCTTCCCTTCTTTATCTTCTTTCGTCACTTGATAAACTGTATTTTAAATTGTTTACCTGCACCTAACTCTTGATTCATTATAACTTAGTTTAATAAGTGATTCTTATTGTACAGTATTTAAATCCATCTTAGCATTGTTATGTTGGTATTTTCTTGCTCATCATGTTTTAGTGTTTGTCATAGGTCTTATCAGACCTGGCAACGTAAGATGTTCTCTATCAAATATCAAATATCACTTTCTCTATTTCTTTCTCTTCAGCTATTTCTTTCTCTTTCTCTATTTCTTTCTCTCTCTCGATCTATTTCATTCTCTTCCTATTTTTTTTGTTTCTCATTTTAGTTTTCTTGTTTTTATTCTCTCTCTCTCTCGTTTTCTCTCTTTCTCCCCTTTCTCTCTCTCTTCCTTTTTCATTTTTTCTCACTTTTCCTCACTATATCTTTGTCTTTTATCTTCTGTTTGGAATGCGCGCGTTACCTAGTTTTAAAGCCCTGATGCTCCAATGCTCCTATCGTTTTGCCTTGCTCCATATAATAAGCCGAGCGAATTTTCAAATTGTGCACATGATCAGCCGTTTGAAATAGATACGCATGATCAGCGTTTGAAATTGATGGAATTCGACAATGACGTTACAGCCAAGTTTAGGTTGGGTGTGTGGAATGGCAAATAATTATAAAATAATAAATAGATCTTGGAAAAAAAATGAATTTTAATGCATTTCTGCAAACTTACTCATCATCCCCTTTAATTTGACGTATTAAACTTGAAGATTGGTTCTGTGGTTACTGATATCTCAGGGTTGAATGGTGCATTAACTATATAGATTTCTAAAATAATAAAACATTCAAATAGTCCTATTCGAATACTCTATTATAAAAGATCTTCTTTTTCTTCTTCTTACAAACAAGGATTAGGCTAAAGCCTGTTCCGATCCCCATTTTAATATTATAAAAGATATAATATTAAATATAATCAAATACAATGGAATAAATATTCATAACGTGGTGGATGATTGGATTCGAACAACCATTGAGTTTCAAAGCTCTTGACACACTTAGTTTTTTTCAGATGAATTTCCTTCCTTTTATTCTATTAGGCTGTGATAGTAAATTCACTACATCTTTCACGGTTTGTCTTCAAGATACTAACGCTTGTCTACAATCGGCAAGATAGCATCTAGTATTGTCCTAGTATCTAGTAACATCTTGTATCGTCCTAGTATCTAGTAACATCTTGTATCGTCCTAGTATCTAGTAACATCTAGTATCGTTTACTAGTTGTTTGAGGCCACATTTCAATACCGGCCAGTACGTATGTAAAATGTAACAGTCGCACGCGACTACATGCTTTTACAATCGCTTCGAAGGATGCAAGCTGCAATGACACACGGCTTCGTGTGGGGGTTTGAGATGTTGGGTAATAACAGCCCCTGGTCATATGGGCCAACCTAGTGGGAGGAGTTGGAATGGACATTGGACAGTCCATTTATAATGATGTGGGTCGTGGGTGGACCATGCTGTCATGCCAAATTAAACCTTAACGGACAGGTTACACACTAATTGTTGCTCCAAACCTTTTTTCATGCTACCACTGATCTATGACTGTAATCAATTATGTAAGAAGGAATCAGACGCCGCCACCTACTAAAACTGTGAAATGAGTTTTTAAATGTCTTGAGGTTCATGAACATTATTATAATTCATCAACCACAAAATATTCTTAAATATTTTGAAAAGAACTATCTCATATAGAGGATTATCAGGGTATTCATAGACATACGAGTATTCAAATTCATTTATTGCATGAAATAAATACAAAATTAGTACAATTATTTCGAATGAACAACATTTACACTAATATGTCCCACTTTTTGTGTAGTTGAGAGTTGATATTGTGGTAATTATTCATATTGAATGAAAAAAGACTAAGAAATTGTCAAAAAACCACTGATTTATTGATAATTAGAAAGACCGGTTTCGGTTATTACACCATTGTCAATCTCTGATAAACAAGTTTAAGAGATTAAAAAAGTTTATCAGAGATTGACAATGGTGTAATAACCGAAACCGGTATTTCTAATTATCAATAAATCAGTGGTTTTTTGACAATTTCTTAGTCTTTTTTCATTCAACACTAATATGTTTTAGTCAATCAAACTTGATAAAAATGTTTTTTGTACAATGTGAACATAATAATCCTTATAATACTAAACTGTGGAAAGAGAAAAATTGTAGGCATATTTAGTAGAAATAACTTGAAGTTATTCAAGGTGTATAAATAAACCATACTCGAAAAAACTTTCAATAATCATACACCACGTTGGAGCAAGTTAGAGCAGAGAAATGGCTACTGTTCGCATGCATGTACAGTATAGACATTATAAATAATGAACGGGCTTGATCATCGCAGATTAAAATTTACGATCCAAGTTTACTTTCATAATAATGACTTGAAAGCTCACGCCATCCTTGTAAGGAATGCGGGGCGGGATACAATTCAGGAGGATAGCCCATAATTCAGGTGGAAACTATGTAATACAGGTTGAATAATACATTATTTATGATTGTACTCCATCCTGTTTCATGGACAGAGGAGCATGATTCAGTGTAAAGTGTGTCCGATTATCGATTCAGTTCTATAATCAGTAAAATTGAATCTTGATGCCACTTCCATCTACAAAGAACGTGAAACAAGTTCATTCCAATGTCATTCTCAATAAATTATGCTGCTTATAATGATACCATTATATGAATATACTAGTGACCCCCTGGTTGGAGAACTCGCTCATGAACTGTTGTGTTGTAATCTTTATACCCCACAACTTTTGATTATACAGAATTGGTGAAAAATAATAAAAATAGCAAAATATTCCATTTACAAGAATAATTTGACAGTAGGTTTCATTGGGAATCCTATTTGAAATGGAAAATCACTCTTCAAAAATTACTCTGTCGCTTCAACATCTTTGACCCTCATATAAAATTCAAATAGTTCCTCCAAATAGTTCATTTTTCTAAATGATATAGGTCTAGTGGTAATGTGATACATGATTTCGATACAGAGTTCCAAGAGAAAAAGAATGGTAAAAACCGCACATTGATATCTCAACCCTTTTGATGTGAAAGATTTGTAAATTATGTTGTATATATTAACCAGCTTAAATAATGTGTCAGCACTTGAAGGAATGTCTTTGTCCCCAAATAGCCCCTCATCTGATGTGATGAATGAATGGAAAAACTGTAGTAATTGCATGCAATGCATGAAAAGTGAGCTGACTAGATGATAAATCACAACAATTTTCATTCTTTCTTATGCACTTTCAATGTTATTTTATATCCTGAGAAAGGACGAAGGAGTGAGTCAATTTTGTTGTTCAACGAACTTGACCTGTAGAAAGGTTCGAAGAATACGTGTTCGAGATTTGAAGCTGATCGATCAATTCTTTCTAAAGTTATTGTAGAACATACAAACAGACGGACAACGACTTCGGCCTTCAGTAAGTCAAAAGTGAGAGCTCGCTAACGCTCGTTCAATAATATGAATTTGAGTCTTGTGGTGCGTGTGAGTAAGAGTAATTTATAATGGAATAAGACGAATGAATCAGAATTTTCTAGGGGATCTCTGTATCATATTTGTTTTAAAAACATATAATTGAGACAAATACCATTTTTCATGTAACTCCACGAATTTCTTCCCGATAGAAAATGTCTAATGTTACTAGTTAAAAAAAAGCTATTTCAAAATTATCGAGAGGTTCCTGAGTGCTCATACTAAGTTAGTATCTGTGATTTAATTGTGAATTGATTGGAATATGTTCAATAATATTATAGTTACTTTGTGAATCATCTTCACTAGAACGATATAGTTTTGCTTGTACGATACACACTTCCTGATGGAGCTCATCACCAAGGGACATGATCAGTTCACCAGCATTTATTTAATCACCCTGCTATTGAATGCAATGAATGAAATGTGGCGATCGAATATGGCTGGATATCGGAAGAAGCTAGCTAGCTATCTCATGGCTAGATTTTTCCCAATATCGGAAGAAGTTCAATAATTTTTATATCTCAATGCCAAAATCATTAATTTTAATTATCCAATGGAGAATCATTGTTCATGTTTAATTCATCATTTATTAAGATTAAATAATAATTAGTGTTAAAACGCAAATATAAAATATGAAGAGACTAAACGTGGTTAAAAATATGACGGGGAATATTTACACAAAAAGGGAAAATCATTAAATCACAAGTTCAAGGCAGTGATATCAGTGATAATGACTGATACAGCCTGGAAATATCCAAACCTGAAAATGTAAATTTATTTATCTCTCACTATTATCCTTTTTATTGTCCTAGTACAATATTCGTGAATCACTCTCGAAAAAAGTGTCATTGAAAGAAAAAGAGCTTCTCTGAATCTAAATTCATCAAACAATAGTTAATACACCCTGCAATCACATTTTTAGTGATTCGGGGAAGTCGAAAACTTGAACGAATTATTTTTTTAACAAAAATCATGTTCCCCGTTTCATAGAGTTGATGAAGCAGAAAACATGCATTTAAAAAGGGGATATCCTGCTATCACTGGATCCTTTTCAGATGTAGTTTGCATCGCATTACAACAGTTGCACGTTGCAGAGACGCAGTCTGCCCAGTTTAATTTTGATTGACGGCGTCGGAAACCCGTCTACAATTGGTTGAAGGTGGCAGAGGAGAGGTTTCATTGCTAATGGCCCACGTCATTATGTCAGCGCGTCTACTCTCAGACTCCTATGCTATGCTATACTATGCATGTGGAAACTGGCTGGTTTCGTTTTGTTTCGAAATCAAACGTCTGCCATTACGTTATTAGTGGTTGGTTAGTGGTGAGAGTTCCCACCTCCGTCACTTCACTCAAAAGTGCCTCCTCAAACGTATACTGCCATCACATTATCGATATAATTGTAATAATGACGAAGCACCAGCTTCCATAAAGGTTGTGAACTAGATAAATGTTCCCAGTCAATTGTCAAGTTGATTAGCCACTCAATTGGCGGATCCAGAAGACTGTTCTCCCTCCATACATCCATACTAATTTTGGTAATAAATACTATTTCCATACCATCCATATTAATTCATGATATTAAAGTTCTTTTAGAATAGTATCTTTTCAATTGTATGTATGATATTTGTTGAATATTGTGACGAAGTTAATACTTATGAAGAACTCACAGGCGGTTACAATAAAACATATTCTATTATGTTCTATTCTACTTCCATTTGATTATTTAGAACCGTATTTTATAATCTGATTCACAATTATTAGAATCTAACAACTTTTCTCCCGTGAATAATGTTGAATGAGAGCTGGTCTGTGGGTGATGACTATTAAATGTATAATAATAATAATAAAGCCTTTGTTGATGTTCAATACATTACAAACAACTGCACTACTAAATCGTAAATAATGAGTGATAAATGTATCTACTGTTTGAAATGAGCTCTGAGCCACCAAGATGTTTTTTTCTAGCTCATAGTAATTGTCAGATAATGGACCTTGCCTCAAACAGTAACACTTCCAAAACTATTTCGACGTTCAAGCAATCAATATTCATGATGATTCACGTGACTTGACACTTGATTCAAGACTAGTCACGAAAGTCATGATACATGACATGAAAAAGTAACAAAGAAAGCAGTTGGGACTCGGCCGCGATTACAGCCAGGTACTTATAGAGTTTAGTCTGAGATCAACGACATGCATTACATCTGGTAATAGGATTAGCCACTATCAACGACCAGCAACATCTACTTCGAAGACAAGTGACAGTGAATGATAAAAGTACAGCGTTGTTTTTGGTATCAGAACAGACAATCCAACGTTGTTACAAGCCTAATCATGTCAGATTAAAGTAGCCGAACGATGTTTTCAAATGAATGCAGGCAATCAGCGTCCGTCAGCATTCAGCTGAGTTCAAGGACGTTCCCTTCTCCCCCCTCTCCCACTACACCATCACAACAGTGCACCACATTTTTCCAGCAGCAGCTACTAAAATTACACAACGGAAAATCTTTAGCCGCCCTTCAAAATTGTTCCGTTCTACTTTCGAAAATTGTTGTAGCACGTTGTTCACATAGGCATACACACATCAATCACGATCGAGTGGTCTGTCCTATCTTAACCAGCAGACACGCCCATCCCACAGATTATTATTCTAAAATTATCTGCACCAATAAATTCGATATGTAAATACATGTATACAGTCAAACAAAAACACTATACCTGTATTGTAGTGCGTGATCTTTCATTCAAAATTCAATCGATTCCAACAGCGTAGAGAGAAAGATAGCTGTGTTGTACTGTGACCAAATAAGGACAGAAATAACAATTTTTCACGAAGTTGATTCGAACGTGACTCAATCATGACTCGCCATTTGTGTGTGATGACGATGATGATGACGGTTATGATGTGCATTTGATTTGTTTCCATAAATAAAAAATGGCCGAGAGGCATCAATGATTTGAAGTTTACTATCACAATATGCTTCATACAAAAAGCATATTGTATCAAGGATACAATAATATCAATAAGGATTCAATGAAGATTGTATATTGAAGAATACAAAAAATGATGATAATAATAATAATAATAATAATAGTAATATTATGTTCTATGTTTTTGAACGGGTAGTATTATAGTCCACTAGACAGCTGATTTATGATGAATAATTCTATAGTCTGATTTTTATTCTAATATTGGCGTATGGAGAAGGCTCCTTTTTCCTTTTATATTATCCTTGAAATGCAAAATTTCCAAAAACCTTGTACATAGACTATGTCGACGCGCAATTAAAAAAGGAACATATCTGTCAAATTTCATGAAAATCTATTACTGCGTTTCGCCGTAAATGCGCATATAAACATTTAACCATTTGAACATTCAAACATTTAAACATTAAGAGAAATGACAAACCGTCGACTTTAATCTTAGACCCCACTTCGCTCGGTCAATAATAATAATAATAAGATATGTTCCTTTTTTAATTGCGCGTCGACGTATATACAAGGTTTTTGGAAATTTTGCATTTCAAGGATAATATAAAAGGGAAAAGGAGCCTCCTTCATTCGCCAATATTAGAGTAAAAATCAGACTATAGAATTATTCATCATAAATCAGCTGTCTAGTGTACTATAATACTACCCATTCGAAAACATTGAACATCTTGAAAATGTATCTTTCCATCAACGTTAGTAGACAGTTGACTATAATACTACCTATTCAAAAACATCGAACATCTTGAGAATGTATCTTTCCATCAACGTTGCAGACGTGACAACAGCGCTCACACTCACATTCCGGGACGACACGTCACGGTACGAAAGGACAGAAAGCTCTATGTTTATTTAGGATTTTTTCTAGATATTTTAAATTGATGAATAATTATTTATTTTTGAGAAAACATAACAACAGGTCAAATGTTTAAATGTTTAAATGTTTAAATGTTTAAATGTTTAAATGTTTAAATGTTTAAATGTTTAAATGTTTAAATGTTTAAATGTTAAATGTTTAAATGTTAAATGTTTAAATGTTTAAATGTTTAAATGTTTAAATGTTTAAATGTTTAAATGTTTAAATGTTTAAATGTTTAAATGTTTTAAATGTTTAAATGTTAAATGTTTAAATGTTTAAATGTTTAAATGTTTAAAATGTTTAAATGTTTAAAATGTTTAAATGTTAAATGTTTAAATGTTTAAATGTTTAAATGTTTAAATGTTTAAATGTTTAAATGTTTAAATGTTTAAATGTTTAAATGTTTAAATGTTTTAAATGTTTAAATGTTTAAATGTTTAAATGTTTAAAATGTTTAAATGTTTGAATGTTTAAATGTTTAATGTTAAATGTTTAATGTTTAAATGTTTAAATGTTTAAATGTTTATATGTTTATATGTTTATATGTTTAATATGTTTATATGTTATATGTTTATATGTTTATATGTTTATATGTTTATATGTTTATATGTTTAATATGTTTATATGTTTATATGTTTATGTTTATATGTTTATATGTTTATATGTTTATATGTTTATATTTTATATGTTTATATGTTTATATGTTTATGTTTATATGTTTTTATGTTGCGCATTTTTTATGTTGCGGCGAAACGAGGTAATAGATTTTCATGAAATTTGACAGATATGTTCCTTTTCAAATTGCGCGTCGACGTATATACATGGTTTTTGGAAATTTCGCATTTCAAGGATAATATAAAAGGTAAAAGGAGCCTCCTTCATACGCCAATATTACCGTAAAAATCATACTATAGAGTTATTGATCATAAATCAGCTGTCTAGAGGAGTATAATACTACTCGTTCAAAAACATCGAACATCTTGAAAATTTATCTTTCTATCAACGTTAGTAGACAGTTGACTACTATAATACTACCCGTTCAAGAACATCGAACATCTTGAAAATTGTTTCTTTCCATCAACGTTGTAGACAATATGTCGCAGCCAGACCTGATTACAGCGCTCACACTCACATTCCGGGACGACACGTCACGGTACGATAGGACAGAAAGCTCTATGTTTATTTAGAATTTTTTCTAGACATTTCAAATTGATAAATTATTATTCATTTTTGAGAATACATAACAACAGGTCAATGTAACTTACTTAGCGAGAGGTCTACTGTTCAGAGAACTACCAGTATAATTATTATATTAAATAAGGACAGAAATATCAATTTTCACGAAATTGATTCGAACGTGACTCAATCATGACTCGCCAATAATTTGTTTTTATATAAAAACAAATAAATAATTTGTTTTTGAATTTAGATGGATGAATCAATTATTAAAAACTGATGTTACTGAACAGAATTATTAAATTACTACGATAAATTATTGTCATTTACGATGAAATCAAAATATTCAACAGGAATAAAGTACAGATAATCGGCAATAAGAAATTGTCATTTGAAATTTCACTGAGATAGAGGTTCTATCAAGTTCTGAAAATTTTCTCAGGGTACCGTATCAAAATGTCATGAATATGTTCAAGAGTAGGCCTACATAATATCCTTGAACAGAACAGAGCAAATCCCGATGCTCTCACTTGTAACCGGTCACACTATCTACAAATCGCATTTTTCTCCAACAAACTGAGGTGTGACCAACCTGGTTCACTGTTCGGTCACGACTCAACTCCTGTACTAAACTTGAAGATTACACTATTCGCTGGCACAGGATCGTGCATATACTTTCAAGAGAAGCTGGGAAGGATTTCGTCTATCCTGCCTGACTCCAGAACAAGTATGGGACAGTGATGCTCCACATACAATTTGCATGCTAATTCCTACGAATTCCAGCTGCAACCGACACTGCACTGTGACGACAATATGTACAAGTTTCAAACTTTGTAGCATAGTGCTAATGGAGAAGGCATTGGAAGCTGAGAATGTATCCACTATCCATAATAGACTCGAGGATTTGATAAAATTCGATAATTTATCTATGAGAGTATTGATGATTTCTCAACCGATTATTATCCTCTGTTCTCCAAAATAATTGTATTAGCAATTCATTTGTAATTGTAATAAGTGCATTATTTCTAAAGTTTTTAATTTATTGTGATACATTCTGTGATTCATTTAGAGTATAAAATCAACCTTCAAAATTCAAAATGTTAAATCATCATTCCTGGACCAAAAATCAAGTAACGAAGCAGTGTGTGATTACATAACCTAATCTTTTGGACAACATTAACATTTTATCAAAAATTTTGGAGAGAAATAGTACAGGCTCAGCCTAGTTTTTCCTCCAATGTCATAATAATTATTGTATTATGATTATAGTATTTTATACAATAAATGAATAAATGAATAAAATGAATGTAATAATATTCTGTAATAGCTAGTAGCTTCTTCGAGTGTTACTACTTTACAGTATGCACTAAGCAGTATAGTGAGCATGAATATGATTTCAATTTTTCAAAATATATTATATGAGAAGCTTAAACCTGCTCTTCAAAGAGTTCAGGAGAAGTAGTTTTGGGAACATCCCATCTCTTATACTTCATCTACCTAAGGCTTTAAGGCTATCCTTTGCATAACAACTATTCACTACTCTACTTTATTCAAGAAGGACTATTCATTCTATGCTTCCTAGCTTCCTCTATTCCAAAACAATACCTACATAACAAGATATGAAATACAAATTATACTTATTTACATACCAAATTCCATGATTCGATTCCATTCAGTTTGAGAAGTGAGAAAGTGAAAGATAATTTAATTTATCTAAATTCAAAATGTTTAGCTTATATGTATAGGGTATATATATTTTTGGACGAAAATTGAACTCGAACGTTTTACAGTAGAAACATATCCTATTTTTTGGACATTTTATTAATTAATCAAAATTTGGGAATGGAATAGATTTGGGCCAAGCCTGTTGTTCCTTCCTAATCATATTTATATGATTTGTGATTCTGTCCACGAATAAATAATAGTTCTAATGAAAAGTTAAGAGGTTACAAAAACGAATGGAAGCGGAGGAATACTAGAGAAACCAAGACCTCGAGGGGCAAACGACCAGACAGACCCGAATGGAATAAACGTTTGAATAGGCCTGATAACATATCAAGGTAACAGATGAAAAACGAATTTCAAGCCTCAGCACCAAAAGTGAATTCATGCTAGGAGATAGTTACACAAAGTAGCGAAACAATTATTCATTAGACTATTAAATTGAACCTCCTATTAGTCCATACAACAAAACTATTTCCTAACTAAAGAAAGGAAATCTTAAATGGACCGTTTGTTAAACCATACACCACTCATATTTATAATATATCATTTATACAACCGCCTGCTAATATTTATCTAACCGATCTCCAAACTAGAGCATTTTGAAAGATAACGTTTCTGAAACACTATATCAGCACACATTTATTTTTGACAAGACACAATTATTTTCCAAAACACAGCGAGCCGTGAGGTCTGGCATCATATTGGGTAGCGATCGAACCGATAACCACGGCAATCAAATCATATATGTTTGTGTTTGTGACTGCAACACTGCAACACATAGTTGGCGGCTGAAGTGGCCTATCAATGTGCGGCAGTGATATACGGCGATCCAGCATAGATAACAGCTATGCAATCACATGGGGGAATGGTACGGTACTATGTGCTAGCTGAAAGGTGAAAGGCAACAACTATACTTTACTGTAGTTCACATAATAACAAAGGACACAGCGACCCCTCTGTTATCATCTTCCTTCTCACTTCCTTTGTTCGTCTCATTTTTGTCTTTGCAACTCTTTCGTTGTCTCTCTTCAAGTTCGTTTCTTTGTCGAGATACAGTGTATCCTATCGCGTCCTGCTATATTTCACCATGCGCCTGTGTGGGAAAAACAAAACAAGCTAGCAAATAGTGGGAGATGGAGCAGAAAAACTGAGAGGAGGATAAAGAGGAGTAGAAGGAGGAGGAGAAGGACGAAGCAAAGAAGAACAAGAGTAGGAGGTGTTCTATGCCAAGAAGTAGTAGGAGGAGGCATCCTTAATGCTTTGAATGCCCATCCGGCAGGGGGGAGAGCAGGGCGAGTCTTTATTCATACATATAAATACATCATCACAGGTGGTAGTCGGACATCAGTTGGCAGATTTTCATTACAGCTCACCACATCGCGGGGTTAATCGTCTCTCAAGTTAGTCAGCCCGACACAATGTCTGCTAAGGTGAGTCACTTGGTGCTTATTTATCCAATTTACAAAGTGCATTATTTTATTTATTTTTGAAAGTGAATTTACAACGGATTGATTCCCCCATCGTGACACGTGACACAACTGGATTACAAAGGATTCTGAATTTTCATGGGAAAATCAAAGGGTCTTGAATTTGGCCAGTTTTAAAAATATTTTCATTTTATAGAAACTTGTGGTGTTCTGTGTCTCCTATAGTGAATAGTGAATTTCCTTGCATTTGATATGTGATACTGAATTTCACATCCCATGCATGATTAGCACATCTTCAAAATCTTCTCAAGTAATCTATCTCCCGGTTTATTCAAATCCATATCACTCTTTCTTCGTAGTTCTCCTGCTTTTTGGTGCGAATTGCAATATTCTATCTCTATCTTTCAGAATCTTGGAATAATTCAATGTTAATTGATCTATATGTTGAGATTAAACAATTTAAGAATTTTGTAATGCTAACCATCAATGTCTGAATAAATTTAGTAATAATGATTCATGAGAGTTTATCATGATTTTCTGAAATAAAAAAGTGGCAGCAGAATCTTAATTATGCATGTTCAAGTGAAATAAGAGTAATTACATTGGATCACTATTATCATTTTTCAAAAGTAGTATTCAGAAAATATAATTTAGGATGATGATAGATATTTTCAATATTTTGGGGAATAGTGGTCGAATAATGGAAAATTGATATTTTGGTTTAGGGAGTGTTCGAAATAGGTCGGTATTCATTTAGACTACAATTTGACCCTGCTACATAAGAGCTCATAATTGGATAAATAATAATGTTTCTAGTATATTGAAAAAAAGAAATTACAAATAATATCTTATCATTCTATGGTGTTACTATCTACTACCAACTATGAACTTCAATTTTGCCAATTCACAAGTGAAAATTTTCAATAATGATAATTCTTGTAAGACATACAGCAGACAAAATACTAAAAATCAAACCTCGAATTGCAAGTCATCAGCACACGGAACAAAATTATCACAAGGAAGATTAAAATCATTGCAATCTCAATATTTGTGATATAAAGTACAAAAGCAATCTCAATGAATTTTATCTAGAGCTCTTCTAGTCCTCCACTCAAAGTAGATTTCACGATATTTAGAAAGAAACAATCTTTGATAATTATTATTAAACAAAAATCCAAATTGATTAACCTCAAATGAATTATAAATTCACTTGAACATGATAATACTGTTGTTAATATTAAGATGATGACAAAGAGGTGCATAATTTCCGAAAATCAATCTGAGAAGTTCACGTTTGGCTAAAGTAAACGATTCAATGTAGGAAATGTTTCAAGATGTTACCATTTTAACAATGTTGATGTTGTCTGTTGGTCAGCATTGATAGTTTGAAACAGTTACTGGATAGTTGATACTATCACTTTGCATCATAGGCCTAAACATCATACAACAATAATAACGCTTCATGCCTGTCCAATAAAAAACAACCGGTTTCAACATACATGAAATAGTGGTCTATTCACAACCAATTCCCACATATATTTATATTGGGAATTTCAGGTGATTGTATTAAACATGATTTCTCACTGAACTTCAATATAATGATCGGGTAGACGCGCCTTTGACAGTTGATTTATAGTATGAGGAAATCAGGCATGTAAAATATCAAAATAAATTACGGTATGATTGTTACGACGGAATTTATTTGATATATTAAAACTAAGTTTTCCCAATGATTGATAAAAAATCATCGCTGTTTTTTGTATGAATGATGCAAATATAAGTTTCAGACTTGTGCATGAGTGATGGAAGGGATGATTATGATGATGGAAGGTGAATGGATTTTAGTTATATATGGTTTCCGCAAACAGAGTGTTGGATAAATAGTGAAACTATGCAGGGAACACAATACCCACCCACCCATAGGTAATAAGATATCCACTCGAAGGCCTACCCGTACCTATTATTGTACATGATCTCCTATTATGGCTGTCTCCTATCTTATGACACAATTCAGTGCGAGACCATTTGAATTGGTCAAATGAGAAGTGAAAATATCAGTTTATAGGACCCGGTTAAAGATCTAGAACAATTCTGAACAGTAGTGTGACAAACGTGCTTGATTTTATTGAGTCTTTCATGTGAAGGATAGCTTCAAACCTCAGTTGATCGCATTGAATTCAATTTTTTGAATCAAATGAATTGAGAGATTATTTTTTCGTTTTTTATGAATTCGGCTCTATTTGTTCTTTTTAATATTTTCCATCCCGTTCTTCATATTGAATTCAACCTTATTATTCAATTTTATTGATCAAATTCAATTGAATATAAAATCAAATATGAGTTGTAATCAATTCGGAATTCCATATAACATAAGATGAATCTTACCGCACTGCAAAATAGGGTAGTTGAAACTTTTCTTATCGATTTCAAACATCAATATTGAAAATTGTAATTTATAAGGATTAATATAAATAACTCATACTCGTGGGATTGATCATGATGATACTCCACTAACCTCTCTCTCACACATCAACTGTATGTTCAACTACTATTTCCGGCACTTTCAACATTACAGTACTGAACTATAAACGTTACTTTCCGATTAAATAACTTGAGCTAGATCAAATTCCTCGTGATCACTTGATGGTACCAGCAGATATATTTTTTCTTTTCGAACAGATATCCATATCATTACAAACAGATTTCACAATACAGTACCAGAGTATGCACTGAATAATGAGAACTTTCATTAGGATGAAAGAATTTACATTTGTAAACAGAATATCTCCCGTTATCTGCACTAACCCAATACTCAATTACCCTACTTTAATGCACAAGGCGCATAGGCCTATTCTGCCCAGTATAACAAGGTCCAGCCATAAACAAGCACACAACTGTCTTAAAAGCAACCAACTTCCACCAATTAATTCACGGTAGAGCGATTCTCAGGCGGTTGCTCAATTTCGCACATTCGCTGGTTACATCTCTAGGTATTTCGCATCTCTAGGTTACCTCCGCTCAAAAAAAAAAAAGAGTCAAGAGTAACTCCAGGCCACGGATTATTACCTAATCTTGCACCGGACTCGTTGCATGCGCACTACTAGAATCGACACAAATCTACGAGATTCAAGCTTGCCGCTTATGCGATCCAATGTCGCTTCTTGTCGATTCCCATCGTCCGTAAATTACGAGACGATACTGCGAATAGGCCTACTGTGTCACCTGTTGCTCCAAGCAGCAAATCGTCGACCTGAAACTGTCTCTTGAACTAGAAGCTCACATCGTGTGACACAACGAAAAGCTCTAGGTCAACAACAAACATGCCACCAGCAAAATGACTTCAACAAACAACAAACATGCCACGAGCAGATTGCTTTCAACATCCCGCGATAAACATGCTTTGCCTACCCCTTCACCCTTCTACCCTTGCTTTTCTATTGCACACTTCCAATTCGTTTCACCTAGATTTTCCCACGTGTTATTTGTGCACTATACAGGATGGTACCTATTATTTTATAACACACAAGGATGTTAGAAGAGAATGAGTAGTCTGCTACACATAAATTCCCTTCATATTGTCAGAATTCCTCATGTATAGCACCAATGCTTCCCATTCAATAGGAGACAACAATGCTTAAAAACAATAGACACAGTTTAAAAAATGAATCTATAATAACTAAGATTCATGTGAAACCTTAATGAGTTTATATTTCAAATGAATAAATGAAAATCCCGTTTAGTGCTTCGTTTAACAATTACAAAAATTTCCAAAACAAAAACCCAGCAGATGCTGGGGTATAATTATCCTTTTTCCATAGAAGGATAAAGTTTACGAATGCGTTTTGTATAGTTTTCTCTCATCTACTTCATGTCAATTCTTGTGAACCCGAACTTGTTTGAATACGTTTTTCCTTCTCTCCCATTCCTTCCTTTCTCTTACTACTCTCTGCTACGTCGCTCCGCCGCATACTCTCCTGAATTCTCCGTCCCATCTGTACGGGGGCCTTCCTCTGCTTCTCCTCAGCGTGCGTGGGTGCCAGTCGAGTATTGTTTTGGTCCATCTTCCATTCGTTGTCCTTGCGATATGGCCTGCCCAATTCCATTTTCTTACGATAATCTTTCTACCTACATCTTCAATTCTTGTTTCATTTCTGATTCATACTTCGGTTTTCCTATCTATTCTTTTCACTCCTATCATTATCCTTCTCATCGATCTCACACTTGATCTGAGTTTCTTGATTATTTTTTCATTGAGAGTCCACGTTTCGTAGCCGTATAGAATTGCTGGTAAGATACATGTTTGAAGTAAGCGTCTCTTGCTTTCCATGGTAATATTAGATCTTAAGCGATAGCTGTATTTCTTGAACAATGACCAACCTATTGCCACTCTACTAGTAATCTCTCCCCATTGTCCATCTCTCCCTATTTTCTGTCCTAAGTAGATCAACTGCCAAGTCCAAGTGTTCAACTGCTTCTATCCTTCCGTCTTGGGTCTCTAATACTCTCTCGTTACCTTCACTATAATGAATAATTACTTTTGATTTATCAAAATTTACTTTCAATCCAACCTTTTTTGTTGCTTCAATCATTTCCTTCATCATTCCATATACTTCTTCGGTGCTATTTCCTATAATAACAAAATCATCGAATGCAATGCGAATTTCAATGTATTTGATTTCACCCCATCGATGTTGATTCCTTTTTCCTGCCATTGAAATTCATCTAAGGATGGATATCTATATTTCAAATATGTATATATTAGCATCTGTATTTCCTTTTGAAAAGACGATATGTTTCACCATTTATGCCATTTGCAAGTGTCAATATGAAAATAAAGTGAACTTGATGATTCATTTGGAAAACTATTGATAATAAGCATTGGAAAATGCATCAAATACGTTATTCAAAGGTAAATCATATTGTATTACCTCATTCAATTCATTTGAATTGATAACATTGATTGCCGATTTCACGAAAAATTGTAGTTGATAAGTTTGAGAAGTAAGAGTAACTCTCTACACAATACTAACTCAAGTCAAGATTCCTCATTATTTTTGACCTATCAATTATTGGATGGATGAAAAGCAGCCAAATTGAGTCACGAAATTGGAAAAACGTTTACGAGTTTGTCTTTTTTCTTTTTTTCTTCCTTGTCTCTGTATTAGTTCAGGTAGACTGAAAACATAATTTTTTATATTTTAAAGGATAGCTTCTTCTTGACGATCATATAAATCGTCAAATCATCGAAAATTATCACAGTATTCATATTCTTCCTCACTTGTCCAATACTTACTGTTCTTCTACTTCCCATCCTCATTTTTCATCCAGTATCTTCAGTTCCTCATAATCTTCGATCAACACAAAAATAATTTCTGTCTCATTTCCTACACAACTTCTTGAACATAATGGCAACGTGACACGCAGCTGTATAAAACGAGAATTCGTGATCATCTACTTTCTATCCACTACTCAATACTCACTGAATATGCATAATTGAATGGAGCAGCTTGGCAAACGTCACGACTCACCTGAAAATCACAAAGACCTACAATTAATGCAATTCAACTGTTATACTTGCCAAAATCTTCGTTCTAGAATATTACAGACAAACGTAATATTTGACAGCACTACGTAATGATTTTCAAAAGAAACTACAAAAAGATAACAAATCTATTCACGAAGAAATATAAAACATTTGTAACAAGAATAATGCATAAAATGCAGAATTGAATAAGTGGGATGAGCGTTATGATCAGATTACAACACATTCCATATGTTCTTGAACACACAAATAAAGAGGTGATTAAATTAATTGGGAGTAACCGCAGAATCTGCCAATCAGTAACTCTTTGAGTTGAGTTGACTCTGAGTTGGATCGGAATGTGAAAAACCGGACTGCCGAAAGATTACAAATTTCAATAGACATTGGAAAAAATCAAATGAATTTGTTATTTAATGATATGTCAGCGAATAGCAACGATATGTGGAAGAATTGTTGCTAATACGGAAAACTGGAGCTTCAAAGAATATCTGAAAACAGTTAATCTAGCACGATTCAATAGTACTCTCTTCTCTGTAGTCTGTGCTGGATAAACATTTTCAATGTAATTTTGCGATTATATGTACGAAGTGGTGCACGGGTGGAGATCAATTGATTCCTTATTTTAAATTATTATTGCACTGTGGACCTTGATTCAAATCATATCATTCAATTAATTATTGTATCTACTTTTAATCCAACTTCATTCCTTAGAGACTAGAAAATAGCAAGAATAGTTCAACTTCTCAAAACTTCATTAGTGTAGTTTCATCCACACTACAGTAAATATTGGTTGTATGTTGGTTATATTGGTAACCAGCTTGGTTATATTCACACATCCCACACACACAGCCTTGGTATGTGTTTCAATCATTTATGTTCGAGAAGGAATCTTATTGGGGTGTATTGTAAAATTCTTTCCATTTGGATTATATTACTTGAAATGTAAAATTTTATTTAGGATGAATGAGTTTGATTTCATTTGAATCTATCATTTCAATACAAGAAATCAATTATTTGGAATGAAACAAATAATAATCGAGTAACTACTTCCTGTTTTCAGATAATTATGATGGCGGCCGTTATGGCAGTAGCGCAGTGCGGAGTTATCCCCTCGTACCCCGCCTACCACTCACCTCTGGCCTATGCCGCCCCCAAGTACGCCGCTTACGCCGCCCCCGTCGCCAAATACGCCTATGCCGCCCCCGTAGCCAAGTACGCTGCCGCCCCTCTCGCCTATGCACCCAAGGCGTACGCTCCACACGTAGAGGAGTATGATCCCCACCCACAGTACTCTTTCGAATACGACGTTCAGGACCACCACACCGGTGACTTCAAGAGCCAGCATGAGAGCCGCGATGGAGATGTCGTCAAGGTAATACAACAACGTTCATCAACAAGGGAACATCTAGGGAACTGTCTAGGGAACTGTCTACTAACACTTATCAAAATGATTGGAAAAAAAGAAAAGGCATTCCGACAACTTTTTACCAAATTCAGATGAAAGTTACATTCGAAAATCCCATAAACTAGCAAAAAAGATTACCAATTTGCAGTCACAGTATTATGACCACGTATTACTAATTGATTGCCACTGACCAATGTCTTGAGTTGATTTTTCTTCATTGAGTTCATTCCGGCTCATTTTAACTGGAATTATAATTTGGTTGAACTGTCTACTAACACTTATCAAAATGATTGAAAAAAATGAAAAGGCATTCCAACTTTCCACCAAATTCAGATGAAAGTTACATTCGAAAATCCCATAAACTAACATTTAGGATTGATGAAGGATAAGGAACATAGGAGAATACACATTCCAATTAGAAAAAAAGAACAGGCATTCCGAAAACAACTTTCTACCAAATTCAGATAAAAATTATTCGAGAACCCCACAAAATAGCATTTTAGTATTGATGGAGAATAAGATAAGACAAGACAATACAAAATAAGATGAGACAATACAAATTCAAATTCGGGGTTTTGATCTATTCACTATCACTATTCAATTCCTTAGAAGCTGACTACAAAAAGCATTTAAAGCATTATAGTGTCATCAATGATGACAAAAAAATCAGGAATATACAAAATAATAATGTATAAATGATAACAATATTCGTATAGCGTTTATTGGTGGGGAGTTCCTGACGGAAGTTCCACCTCGCCTGAATATATATTTTTGAGCCGTCAACGGGCCTTACGACTGTTATACTTCAGCCAGGACCGACTATTCAACATTTATACATTTATATTGAACGAGTTCAAGTGTGTGTATGCATTCTTTGGCATGGTAACTTGATAAATGAAGATTGAGTTTATTAACATTGCTTCGTGCTTCTTTATAAATGTTTAAATTAAAAAATTTATAAATGTATAATTTGTATAAATGTATTATGAGAAGAAGCTTTCACATAGGCGCAAAGTTTCACTTGGTATTGTTTTGTACCAAAATATTAAAACCTGATTATTATAATTTTATTTTTAATGGAATACTCAAATATATTTTTCATGCAATGCATGATGAACACTTTTTGTATTAATGTAAAAAACATACTAAAATCATCAACCCTCTTAGTCATAAACTCTTCCTATTATCAGATAATTCTATACATTATAGATTATAGATTCTATACATTCCGTAATCATCCATATTTCCGTCATTTTGTACTCCACAAATCTTGATCTGGAGAAACTGGATTTGCATGCCTCGGAGGTGGAATATCATTTCTTTTTGTTGTTCTTCATAGTGTCTACTGACTAGAAAACCAAGCAAACTGAAGCAAACTATCATCAGCTTGATGTTAATGTTGCAGGGTGTCTACTCTCTGACCGAGCCAGACGGCAGCAAGAGGACAGTCGAGTACACCGCCGATCCACACAACGGATTCAATGCCGTCGTCCACAAGGAGGCGGGACACCACCCCGTGGCCTATGCCGCCCCCAAGGCATACGCCGCCCCCGTAGCCGCTTACCATCATGCCGCGCCCGTCGCTGCCTACGCTAAATACGCCGCCCCCGCATACGCCTACCACCACTAGGAATACGCCGCCCCCCAAAAAACCTCATTTTATACCACCACCTCACCTACCATTCGACCTCATTCGTATACTTTTGTAATATAGTATTTCATTTTTCTACCGATAATGTAAGTGATTGTTTTATTAAACTTACTTTATAAAAAACCTCTTGAGTTCATTACATTCATAGAACCTGAAAAGATGTGCTGTATGAACGCTGGTGTAATAAAACTTACAAAATCCTTGAATGAATGGAACATAACAACTTCGATGAAGGCCTGATTATGATCCGCTGAAATATTAAACACTAAATAGATTGGGAGATATTCTATAATGTTATTTGTAAATTGTTAATTTGTTAATTGTTGACCGAACGAAGTGAGGTCTAAGATTCAAGCCGACGGTTTGGCATTTCTCTTAATGTTTAAATGTTTGAATGTTTATATGTTTATATGTTTATATGTTGCGCATTTACGGCGAAACGCGGTAATAGATTTTCATGAAATTTGACAGGTGTATTCCTTTTTTAATTGCGCGTCGACGTATATACAAGGTTTTTGGAAATTTTGCATTTCAGGGATAATATAAAAGGAAAAAGGAGCCTCCTTCATACGCCAATATTAGAGTAAAAATCAGACTATAGAATTATTCATCATAAATCAGCTGACAAGTGATTACACAGATGTGTGAAAGGAAAAAGGAGCCTCCTTCATACGCCAATATTAGAGTAAAAATCAGACTATAGAATTATTCATCATAAATCAGCTGACAAGTGATTACACAGATGTGTGGAGAAGCCAGTCTATTGCTGTATTTCCATAAAATCTATAGTTTCAATCAAGTACTTGTGGATGAGAATACTGCGTGAGGTCTACTGTTCGCAGAACTACTAGTTATCTGAAAAGTTTCCAATGTTGTACAATGGAAAACAAGACAATGTATAGTATTATTATTTCCCATTGATCTACAAAGGACAGTCTTCAAATTTTGTACATATTGGTTTAGATTCTCAAGTCTGATGTTAAGTTACTTCAAGTGCAGATTGAAATGACTTTTGAAAATGTTGCTGGATTGAATATTTTTGAAACAGGTAAAATGTTAGGAAAGGTTAGGTGACCTGGGTAATATATCATGAAAAAAGTTTATTCTACTTTTTATTCTATATTTAGTTTCGAAGATGTAAATTTACATACATGAAATATTTACTTCAATCTAGAATATACGCCTCTTCTATTTCTTTAGAGGAAAGGGTTATTAGTTAAGACGGAGGAATTTCACAGAATTATGCATCATAAGAGTAAGAAAATCTGAGTCACCTTTGAAATAATCAAAGTATACTGAGCGGTAGACAATTGAATTAGAAATACTCTTGGGAGAACTCTCAGAGAACAAAAAAAAAGCAGTTTGTACAATGAACTGCAGCTCCAACTGACAGTTCGAAGAATGCAGAAGGTTGAAGATCCATAAGAGTGGAAAGTCATTTTTAACAACTCTAAGTTGGGTGACTATGCTTATCTGCAACGGAATTGCTCACATAACATGATCTTCACTGAAAGTTGATCAATTGATGATTTGAACTACAGTTACATCTTCAGTCGAATTGATATTTCCTATAAGATTCGGTAATGTATTTCAAATTCGTATGAGTTGAGTCGAGCACTTACATAAGATGAGTAATGTGATCGGTAGCTGTCAACAAAATGGCAATCATATGATGGAGTCATTATGGTATTCGGTAATCACATTATGGTATCAAGTTATTGAACAACAGTACCGATATCTCTGTCAAATGATGTCTCTGTAGATTGAAGTGGTTAATAACAGTTCCTTAAACATACAAGTCATAGATAAAATTATTTATTGTCATCTGAATAGACAATACAATACCAATATATTCATTTCCAAAATTGGAAAACACAAAAACCAATTTCTCGAAAAATGTATTACTTAAAAGAAATAACATCATAGGGAAAGAATACATAACTATTTGAGCTCTCTCAATGATAAGATGGACTAGTTGGAAAGTAGGCAGAGATGAATAAACGCTAAAAGGGATTGAATCAAAGATCAAGTCTGAATATCTCAATCTAATGTGAAATTTGTTCTTAATATAAGGCAGCTCTACATGAAAAGTCTTGCAGTTTATGTATCAAAAAACAGGAATATTTTCACAAAATTGAACATAACTATCCGACTAGAAATAGGCTACATATAGGTATTCAGATTCCCAGACTTATCCATCCAACTCTTTTTACCTGGCTCATTGCTTATATCGTAACCTTCCCTGGGATATGTTGCACTCCGAGGGGGCCAGTATTGCTGTCTTTAAGCGCAGGATGGGGAGGTGGCTGCTCAGCATTGGACATGATGCCAGCGAACAATTAATTAGGTCACCATATATCTAGTGCCAATCATTGTCTCTCCTTTGAAGTTAATCTGAAATTTCCAAAATTCCCCTCTTCACTTTCTTCTCCTGTAGTGCTGGTTAACATAATATGATAGTTTCTAATGAAATATTATTTTTATCTGCACACGAAAACATGATCGACAACTTATTAATCCATAAGTTGTTACATAACATGATGCATTATACTCTACAGTATAGTGTGATTATAGCCGATTATTTTTTTAAGTAGTTATAATTTATATACAGACATTTTACTCGAGTGTTAGGTGCTACGCAATTATTGATTTATACTGTATTGTACACGACCCTCCTCACACACAGACTCGTTCTAGGTGAGGAGTACTATTCTTTCAAATTATTGTAAAGTTAACATTTCAAATGTATGTAACATGTTGCTTTTTGAGAATAAAAATGTTTTCATTCATTCAATGAATATTCTTATAGGATCAGGAACTATTGAAGTTCAAGTTCAATTTTGAAAAGGTATTTATGGAAATATGTGTGTTGATAAATTGGTATTATGCTCAGAAAAAGGTGAATGAAAGTCTCTGGTGCCTCTTCTACGAATGTAGCCCGAAATAATGAAACTTGAGTTTTCCAAGATTTTTGCGTATTTCTTCAACTTATGATATTGACGATATAAATTCAGTTTTCCCACACAGTACGGAATGCTATTAATCATATTCAAATAAAGCTGAAAAAGAAGAATAGTTATTTGTACTTCTAGGGAACAAAGTGAGGGGAAACCCGAGGCGATGACATAGGCGACAATTTCCAGGGGAGAAAAAACGCTTTTGTTCCTGAAATTTGAACAACATTTCCCCTTTATCTATATTCATAATAATATGTTTCTAAACACCTCGTCATAGTAAATCAAACTTTACTGAAAACTACATAATAGTATATTTTCGTTGAACAACAACTCTAGATAGTCTATTGTATGGAATACTTTTAGTTCCTAAGGGGTGACCACTCTACTCCATAGGGCAGAAAATAGTGATGGATATTCTGTTCCTGGGTGAAAAGTAAGATTTTTCAGAGTAAAAGTATAGGAAAATAGTTATTTGTGCAACTAGTGCGCAAAGTGACAGTTTGCTGCACCGAAAGAAACGTTTACGGAATGGTTTCTTGAGTGCAGCAGAGGAACTTTGCGCACGTATTTCAGATTAAATTTTTCCTACAGTTACCATTGAATATGAAAAGTGGGTAATTAAGGGTAAAATTCCCTGAAATCCATCAAATGTTTTTCTGTGTAATTTTATTATTGATAAAAACCTTAATTTATTGTCAAATTGAATAATGTAGTAGTAAATGAATGAAGGCGGCTGTGGCACTCATGTGGTGGCTGTCCTCGTTGTCCTTAATATTATTATAACGTGCACCACAACACTATTATACCACTATATATATTACACTATATACCACAGTCACTGTTACCAACTTCATTTTGATTTTGCTGCACTGGTGCTCCATATAACCTACTAACTATTTTGCGTTGCCATGTTGCAAATCTGGAGTGCAGAAATAGTATATTTCGCACCTAGGGTCGAAAATGTACGTTTTCCGGCTCGAGATCGTTTTCAAGTTCGAGACGAAGTCGAGAACTTGAAGCGTTTGAGAGCCGGAAAAACATTTTTGCCCGTGTTGCGAACGCTATTTTTCGCCACACCAAAAAAAAAACTTCCCAATATATAAGAAATTGAAAAATAAATAAAATTCAAACAGCCTATTTTGATAGTTTGAATCTTGGTTATGACAACTTTTACTGTCAATTAATTTCAATATTACTAATTAATAATTTACAATAGTGACCATATTTTTATACTATTAATATTTCAAATAATTGTTTGAATTCTTATAGCTCGCGCTTTGCGCCCGGTGCAATATCTCATGGATAGATGGATGAATAGAATTTTCATTACTATTTTGAAATAATGTGATGAAAAATTAATATAATTGCATATTTCACAGTTTTGTCCCAAAATTTATCTAAAAAATTGATTGAAATTTAAATTACGGTAACTATAATAAAAAAAATAGCTAATAAAAGTCAAAATTCATCGACAAAAAAAATGTCATTGACCAAGATTCGAACCTAGATCATGTTTGTTATTCACTGAGCTTTGAGTTCTGATGTATTACACCTATACGCTCTTGGCCATTGCGTATTGTTGAACGTAGGGGCCTGACTGATAACACTTAGCATACTCCTAAAAAGCATACAACAGACTTTGGCTCGTGACTTATATTATTAAAATTAATATTATTATCTGTCTCACAATAAAATTTTCACTCTGAATTAAGTCAGGTTACGTATGTAGGCTACTATAATATAGTGTATAGCAGCAAATTTGAAGCCGGTTTGCCGGCATTTTCACAACAAAATATTGCTCTGAAAATAGTTAAATCATAGAGAAAACATTCGAAGATTCAATCTTGAGTGGGCCTAATGTTTTCTCTATATTGTTTAATATTGAAGAAAAATTATCTAAAAGTTTTAATAATGAATTACAGAAAAATTACTAGGAATTTTTCAGTCAAGGCTGAGTTTCACCAGTAGGCTTACCTTAAACTTCAGATCTCTGCTGTATTTTTTTATTATTATTGTTGATTGTATAGCATTAAGAAGTGGAATTCGATAATAAAAAAGAAACAATTATTACTCTACCTCACTTTTAAATATTGATACAATTATTGTACTTTGATTTCAAATTCGATTCTTCACTTTTAAATACTTGCGATACGTACCTTTCTGACAATGGACAATGCAGCCAACATTATATTGTTGAGGCTATGGAGATATCATCGTATTCTATTGTTTGATATCAAAAACACAATAATAAATATTAAATTATGAAACAGTAATTTATAAAATATATTATAGACATAACACCGCGTTTCACGATACATAATTATATAGATTATTACAGTCGTTATGAGATTATCTGTCTATGATTTTTGTGAGATCAGACACGATCAGCTGTTATTCAAGGTCATTTTACAGCCCTAGGGCCGTAAAGTTTTACCGGCCTGGTCGGAAAACAATCACTTTCGGCCTCTATATGACTCACGTAAACCAGCTCATTACATTCAAGTGTGGCGAAAAATTTTTTTGTCCCACTTGGATGTAATGAGCTGGTTTACGTGCGTCATATGGAGGCCGAAAGTGATTGTTTTCTGACCAGGCCGGTAAAATTTTTACGGCCCAGGGCTGTAAAATAACCTTGAAGACAGCTGATTCTGATTTGATGTGAACGTGTTCACAAAATAGTTTATGAAACGGAATCAGTTTATGCTTCTAGAATTGAATAAAGTATTTTGCAATAAGATACTATCATTTTATTTGGATGAATGAAATACAAATGAGATAGTATAAACTATTCAAATTCAATTTTCAGAGTATAATAGAATCTTACCTCAAACCTCCTAGTACTGCGTTTATCACGGAACATGGTGGATAAACGGAATCATTTTATGCTTCTAGAATTCAATAAAGTATTCTGCAATGATATACTATCATTTTATTTCGATGAATAAAATACAGATAAGATATATATTATAAACTATTCAAATAATTCGATTTTCAGAGTAGGATAGAACTACTAACCTAAACTTCCGTTGACATTCAGATTAGCCAAATTTCAAGTGTGCTAAAACAGCTGATCAAAAACTTTTCATTATTTGTGTTTATCATTCAATAATTAAAACATTTATAATAATATCATCTTATTGTCATTTGGAAGAATAAAAAGTATAAACTCAACCTCTTACATAATTGAACATAATCTTTTAGGTTATTTAGACAAATCAGAATAAAAAATAAAAATACTAGGACAATTTCCTGATATTCAGATTACCTCAGATTTGCTAGAGCTATCACCTTCCACTTTTGCTTTCGGAAGTGCTTATAATAGACAACTATTCTTATATATATATATTGTTTATTTTTCTGTGTGGTGAAAAATAACGTTCTCACCATGGGCAAAAATGTTTTTCCGGCTCTCAATCTTTTCTAGTCCTCGGCCTACGGCCTCGGACTTGAAAACCGATTTCGAGCCAGAAAAGTCTCATTTTCGGCCCTAGGTGCGAAATATACTATTCCCGCACTAGAGCGGAAAAGTGATTCTTTGCGTTCTGTAATCAGTGCAGGAATGACCACTTTTCAAGGTAACTGTAGGGAAAGTATATTTGTTTACAGTAGTTTGCACCTGCCACAGATCATTTAGAGAAGTTGTATCTCTCTCGGAGGAAGGATTTGTCCTTTTATGAATGAGGTAATAAAATTTATTAGTAATATCTGCTTTAAATGAGTAATAGATGGAAAGTACAAAAGTACATCTATTCAGATAGTGCGTGAAATTTGTTTGACATTCAATGGAAATCTTCAAACTCATGAGTTGGTACTTTCCCCAAGAATAATCCGCTCAAAATAAGGATTGACCGAATCACAAATATGAGACCATTTTGGAATTGCCAGCGTGCAATAATTAAAATAATGTTGGCAGAGGAAATGATGAAAAAACACGAGCCATAGTTTTCAAACGCCGTACATTAAGAACAAATAATGTTTTCTAATAGATATTATCCAGAAGATATATTATATTAAATCTGAATGAATAAGCCTGAAATAAATACAGCATACTGTACTTATTTGAATACTGTACATGGATGTACATATACATGAGAAATATGTGTGGCGGGTTGTCTAATCATCATACTACCGGCGCAGTTGGGACTCTTATTAGCAAAGGACTGATGCCAGTGGTCAGCTGGGCTTATTTATTTACATCATCGGCCATCACGTGACCAGAGGAGTGGGCCGCCACAGACTCAAGGACGTTCGTTGACTGTGTAACACTGCCTCCGGCTAGGCTGCTCAATCCTTTCTCTTATTATCACGAGCTGGCTAATAATAATGGACCAGAGACTTCAGCTCTGATAGCCACTAGGAAGAAAAAATTATCAGGACGTAGACTTCTGAGATTAAACTTATGTAGATTGATTTTCGTACATTGTTCAAAAGACGAAGCACTTTAAATCGTCAAAGAGTAATTTTGTAAGCAACAACATACTGAGTTTTGTGGGAGTACAGCAAGGAAATTAGAAATGTACTATGATAATAAGATGTATTGAGATTAGAAAACTATTATTGAGAATCTCGTTTCCAAAATGAAGAAGTGCCAGCGGCACAAAAGCCGGTTCAATTTTAATTGTGATAAATTTTACGAGAACCAGAGATGCTTTCTTTTCGGAAAAGCCTTCTCTCATTGACCCGATTTAACAGGGCGTTTGTGCAGGCGGGTCTAAATCTCTGAAAGAAATGAAAATTCAAAATTTCAAATACTGAAATTGAATTCTTATAATAGTGTATTTAGAGCTATATTGTTATAATAGCTGATTTGCAATCTTCCAATCTTTGTTTCATGTGTAATCAGATGAAAAAACTCATAAATAAGAAACTAACACAGATATCATGTAGTCCGGGCGCAAATGTCATTTTTGGGTAACAGCCGTGGAAGATGTCTCAATTTCTTCGTTAGGCCTAGCATAATGAGGATCGTGATGATGATAAGTCGAAATCACAGGCAATCACCTCAGAAACAAGATGGTCGCTAAAATTTTTATTCCATCATAACTTTTTTCGTGCAAGAGATACAGAGGAATTTCAAATCTATGAAATCTAGAGGGTTTTTGAACTTTGGAACGATGTATGCTCATGAGCTGCAAATCAAAAAATTAGTTCTCCAGCGCCCTCCAAAGATAACCCAGCATGATTTCTGGTGCGTTTTCCACAAGCTGGAACTATAAAATCGATTTTTCATGACTACTCCAAAATAGACTTGCAAATGGTCTCTGTCTCTTCGTTACAACAAGCCGAATAAGAATATTGATGATGATGGAAACAACAGAAATATTCGACATCATTGAAAAATTCAAGATGGCAGTCTTTATTGACAGAAATTTTTATATATCTTGCTATTCAGTTATTGTGAGAGATATTGGATTGGTTCTATCACCAAGGTGTTTAGAATTAACCAAACTATGATGTTCGAGAGAATCGTCTCATTTCGACCTCTCTTTTCATGATTTATTCAACTTCAAAAACTTGAAATTGAAACATAGTATCACTTATAGACAGTACTTCAATTCCTGGAAAAGAATAAATTATTGTATAGAGGCAGGCAACCCGTGCTCCGCAACGGACTAATTAACAACTGAACACCTGACCTACTGAAATCTTGAAGAATTCAGAATAGGCCTATAACCATCCTCGATTGATTGAGAATCTAGAGGCTAAGTGTATTCCAAATTAAGGTTTAGAACAGTTTTGGGCGAATGCCTGTTGTTTTTACCTGGATTGTATTTGTATATGAATAAATAAATTAATAAATAAGCAAAATTTCAAGTTAATCAGTTCAGTAGCTCAGACGTGTTGATGCGTCATTCATGTATTTCCTGTCCCGTACATGTATAAGCCGATATTTTTCTTTATTTTAACCCTTCCACTACCAAGCGGGGTAATTGGTCTACCCCAAACCCACATTTTGTCTTTTTTTGTAGTTAATGTTCATGTATTTCATTGAAACGTTGAGTACTTGTTAAAAACATATCACTTTAGTTATTTTATCTCATACAATCATTTCATTCCCATTATTTTTGGAATTATCAGCAGATATATCCTGGGGGTAACTCTTTTACCCCACCTGGTATTCCATGTAATGCAATTTTTTGGTATATCTATCCATTACCAGAATATATAAGATATCAATTAAATGATCAATTTTTATTTTAATGCCAAACCTGTTTCACAATGATCACTCAGAATCTAAATTAGAAAAAATTGCTTCGCTATAACCATAATTTAATTATTTGACAACATTTCCCCTACAACAATTTAATGGAATGCTCAATTTTGTTTGCCGGTCAGTATTTAATCGAAACCCTATTTATAAACAAAAGAAAATTATTTTAATGGATTCTGTAATCCATTTGATTGATGAATTAATGGAAAAATATAAAATAATTATTTAAAACAGAAATCTTGATGGGGTAACCCAGTTATCCCACTTGGAATTTCGTGTATGAGAAAAACGTTGGTAGTAGAAGGGATATTACAGATGGATTACTTCTCAAATCAAATCGGTGGGCTTTAATGCGTCATACACATTCGAATAATTCGGATGATCTCTTATATAATAAGTTACTGAAACAATTGATATTATCGAATAGATGAGCAGCCAAACGAGGCGAGACGAGAAGCGATGAGCAAGTGAAGAATGTCATCCTGCAATAAATTGCGTCATGACCACTATGTGCATGCGCTGAGCCACCGGACGGACGTCGCCGCTGTTGGCCCAGCGCCAGGCACACCGGAAGTGCCAAAATGTGCCAAGCACACTAGCCAAACAGGAGCTGGTGTAAAAAGAAAGGCGAAGAAGGAGATGGAGAGAGAAAGGACGGAAGGGGATTGCTGGAGAGGAGGAAAAGATTCTTTTTTGATTCTTTATCACAAATGACAATGTATTGCCAGGTCTTGCAAGACCCGTTGCATACTAACACTACATAATAATGAAAACAAATGAAAATTAAATCAGAACAGATAATAGATATGTAGATAACATCTAGAAACAAAGAGTAGAACCTATTTGTTAAATAATACAGAATAGAAATAAGAATACTATATAAAAAAATGACTCAACTTCTCTAAACAGATACACATACACTCATAAGCTCAACGAAATCCCAACTCAAAAGAAAAAAATCAAGATTGAAGAAAAAAAATATTGTAGAGAAAGAGGCTAGTTGAGTTGAAAATTAGCAGTGGTCTAAGAATTGGTTACAGGGAAGATAATCTGCTTGTTGACTGTCTGGCCTTTGCAGATGACTTCGCCATTTTGACAGTCACCACAGATAGCTGAACAGCAAGGAAATGTTCTTGAAGAAAAAGCTGAGAAAATCGGGATGCAATTCTCTTTTGAAAAGACAGAATACATGTCGAATAGTAAAACTGCTCCAGAATTTTTAAACACGGACTTTGGTCAAATAAAACGGACTAAAAGCTTCAAGTATTTGGGAGAGATCGTTTTCGACAATTTATCTGAGAAAGATTATGTAAACCAGCAAGTGAACAAAATGAGACTAGCTTACAGATTGACAAAGAATATCTACAACAAGAGGTTAATCTCAAAAAATGCCAAGCTGAGGCATTACCTCTCTGTTATAAGACCGGAAGCTTTGTATGCTTCTGAGTGCTCAATTCTCAACAGAAAGGGTGACCATGAAAAGTTGGAAGTAGAAGAAAGGAAGATTTAGAGGAAGATTTTTGTAATCACAACGAGAATAATATTTTCACTTGCAGCAACGAGGAAATCTATAGACATGTTGAGAAGATTTCGGAAGTGATCAGAAAGAGGAGATTGGCGTCCTATGCTCATTTGTTTAGAATGGATCCCGGCAGACAAACAAATAAAATATTCAAGAAAATAAGTGGAAGATCCAAATTGAACTGGTTTATAGAGTCAAAGAAGGATATGAAAAAATAAAATATAACAGAGGCAGATTTACTAATCAGAGCAGGGCTACGGAATCAGCTTGAAGTTAATGTTTTCCCAGAATTTAAACTTGGTCGTAAGAAAGACGAATCGCTCAGAGTGTGAGAATAAAAGAGTATTGGAGGCGAAATCGGGAGACCAACGTAAATAATAATAATATTTTTTTTTATTCAAATTTTTCTCACATTACATGAATGATAGGTTATACAAATTGGATTAATCATTATACATATTATATCATCTTATATCTATCATACATGAAGGGAGAATCTATTAGGATTTTCTATTATAATTTTGTGGCTAATTTTAGCTTATATTGGGGCATTGTACATACTCAGAGATATTTTTGCAAGATTTGAATTTATAGATGGAAATGTTTTAGGAAATACAAATTTGTAGATGCGTTTATTTCGTGGTAATAATGTAAGAATGATATTTTTATCTATTGAATTGTGGAGTAGTAATTTTTCATTCCTATTTTTACTTGTCTGTAAGTGTCTAGATGTTGTAGATGATTCGGTAGACTATTGAGAATGCATGGTACAAAATATTCTAGTACAGCTTTTCCTATTTCAGTGAAGTATTCTGGTGTTCTATATTGTGTGTCTGGTGTTGTATCTGTTTTCATTGGTACGTCGATAAGCATTTTTAAAATAGTATTTCAGCAGTTTTATATAATTGTACAGGTTTCTGAATCAGAGCAATTTTAAAGTGTTTGTATCCACTCCTTGGAAAAATATTCTTTTGATTCTGTTGATTGGCTGACTTACTGGGTTCAATATATAATTGGGTGCATGTCCGTAGACAGTTATACCATATCGTATTTGAGATTCAACCAAGCTGAAGTAGACTGTTTGTTTTGCTTTCAGAGGCAGTAATTCTCTCATTTGGTAACACCTATGTGCTATGTACCTCAGTTTTTTTGCCAGCATCTAGGAATGGGTGTGCCACTTCATGTTTGAGTCAAAATTCAGTCCAAGATATTTTACTGTATCTGAGTGTTTAATTTTCTTACAGTTGCATTGATTGAAAGTGGTAAAGCATTTATAGTTATGACTTTTAACTCTATTGTTTGGGTCAAGGATGTTTATACTCATTTTTGGATTTTTAAATACTATTGTTTTTGTCTTTGTACTGTTGATATGTATGTATGATATGTAGTTGTTGTGGAAGTATTTTGTTATTGTGTTCAAGTCTTTTTGTAAATTTTCAGCTGCAGTTGTTAAACTTCTACTTGCAAATAGCATAATGGTATCATCCGCATAGTTGTATACTTCTTCCTTGAAGTTGCAGTTTTTAAGATCACTTATATATAAGTTGAAGAGTAGTGGGGATAGAGGGGAATAATAATAATAATAATAATAATAATGGATAATGGTGAATTACTGTGGTCCTTAGTTTGCCTATACAAAAAAAAAAATGAAGAGGTGAAGGTTAATGCACATAATTTCTGTTCATTAACGATCTCCCTGCTGTCTTTGATGGTTCATCCTGTCTGATGTATGCAGATGATGTGAAGCTGTACAAAGCGATTTTGAGCCCTGATGACTGCCTTAGCCTTCAAATGGATGTTGATAAACTAAGTGTATGGTGTATTGGTGTATGAATAATGGCCTTAGAATAAATATAGCTAAATGCAAAACTTTATCATTTTCCCGGCAGGTAGCTTCACACAGATGCATCTATAGTATTGATGGTATACCGTTGGAGGAGGTAGAGTCTTTTAAGGACCTGGGTATGATTTACAGCTCTGATTTTACATTCAATAAACATATAGACCTTTTGTGTAGTAGGGCCAATCAGCAGATGGGATTTATCCTGAGAACATGTTCACCTTTCAATGATGTCTCACCCATAATATTTCTGTATAAATCTCTTGTCCGAAGTATTCTTGAGTATGCGTCTGAAATTTGGAACCCTTATTGTAATGATCAAGTGCTACTTTTGGAGCGTTTACAGAATAAATTTTTAAGGTACATTTACTTCAGGAAATTCAATTTCAATTGTCCGTTTGACTTTCCCTCTGACACTCTGAGAAATATGTTTCAATTGAAATCATTAAAAACAAGACGAGATGTTAAGTCTTTTATTTTCCTTCATAGCTTATTAAATAATAAAATAGATTCCCCATATTTGCTTTCATATGTAAATATTTATATATCTACCATATCACGTCGCTCCACTTTGTCTTTTTTTGTGCCCCGGTCCAGAACTGTGAGTCACTATAATTCTCCGGTCAACAGAATTCAAATACTTTTCAACTGTTTCTCTGGGCAACTGGACATCTTCTGGTTCTCTCGTGAAAAATTTTATAGAATTTTGAACAGTCTATTGTGAGATATCCTTGCTCAGTCGTATTGTCGAATATTTGTTGCTGTATATAGGTGTGTATCTATTGAACTATGTACTCGTACTTCATACTCATTCTGTTGCTTCATTGGCAGGTACCAGTCCTCTGACATTCATTTGTTAGTTTTATCCATTCTTTGTAACATTTTTATTTTAATTTTAGAACCTTTTCATTTCTATATTCCGTTTTATAATTATTTTATTGTATACATCTGTTTTTTTTCTTTTAACAATATTGCAATTGTAAGTTACTTTGTTCATTGTTTTTTTTCATTGTATAAAAATCTTGTATTGCTGTATTTGTGAAGGAGACACATTAGGGGTAGCCTGTTGTCTCCATAAATAAATAAATAAATAAAAATAAATAATAATATATCATGTAGCACGTACTCTAGAACGTCTACTAGAAGATATGGTCGTATTTAATGTTATGTGTTACATTGCGGGTTTGAACGAAAAGCTGATCAATCTCCGCTTAAACATAATATATATGGTGAATATCGGCTTTGAAGATACGAGCAGCAATGAAAGAACACATAAAAATTACAGTAAGAGGATACTGTGAGTTGTAAGAAGTAATATGTAAAAGGATAAAAGAATGGAATAGGACGTTAGCTGGAAGAAGAGAATACGTTGATTAGAGAATGTCGTCAGATTGAAAAAGATGAGGAAAGAAGAGAAGAAGAAGTAGAGGGAATTGAAACGAAGAAAAAGGAGAGAAAGAAGTAATTGGAGGAGTAGGAGAAAAGACGAAGTACAGCGAAAAAAGAAGAGCGGATGAAGCAAGAATATGGAGCTAAGATGAAGGTGGAGGAGAAAAATAGGAAAAGAGAGCGAATTAAAGGGAGAGGAGAAAGCAGAATGGGAAACTAGATGTAAGAAATGGATAAAAGGGGGAAAAGTAGGCGAGGAGGGAGAAAGAGGATGTAGGACAGGGAGAAGAACAGAGATGGAGAGGAACAAGTGAAAATAAGAAGAGAACTACTAAAAAGGAGGGTGGAGGAGAAGAATGGTGACAGAGGAGGAAGAATATAAAAAAGATGAAATTAAAGGATGTTTGTAAAGAGGAGAAATGCAGAGAAAAGCGGGAAACCATGATTCATTGGTTTGAAAAAGTTGTTGGCTGGCAGATGCAGATGTATGTGAAAGCAACAGAGCGAGGTTACAAGGAAATCATCTTCATTTGCGGTGCACTAATAACCGTTCATAGCTCTTTATGGTTATACACATAATTTATTACAATTTATGAGTCTACTTCTTCTATGTAGATGGAATTTGTATGTGATTTTCAAACTGAGTATGCATTTCAATAAACATTCAATTGGAATGTTGATTGTTGAATGCTATTCTTCGTACATTCATATGCATGGTATCCCACGAAGAGGTTGACACGTTCAACTTTATATTACCTACCCATTGATGCACCAAAAGTTTTCAAATTTTACACAGTTCACAAAGTAGGCTCAAAAAATATTCTGGGAAGATTTCAGCTCTCTAATCTTCGTAGGAACAAAATGTCGGCATATTGAAAATGTTACCATTCTGTTTCTACGAAGATTAGGGAGCTGAAATTTTCCCAGAATATTTTTATATTTTTAGAACCTACTTAGAACCTACTTAGTGAGCTGTGGAAAATTTAAAAAGTTGTGTGCATGAATGGGCACGTAATATGGCCTAAACCTGTTTGTGGGACACGGTGTATTTATCAACGGAATCAATCTGTAGCCTCCCACTTATAACAAACCTGAAATCACATACAATATACATGATATTATAAAAGTAAGAAGTTTATGAAGCTGCAGTCGATAATAATCATTTATGAACAAGTCAATAACAATCACTCCAATGAGAAATTCTTTTTTAAATAATTTACAAAATTGCTTGTTCAAGAGATTGCATACAAAACTGAAACAAGACGTTATGAAGGATTTGTATATTTGGACGACATTCTATTATGCAGCTACTACTACTACATAGTAAAAAAAATTCTCAAGATATTACAATATGTTTTTAATGATTTACTGTTTTAAAAAAAGCTTTGGTGCCGGCATTTTCCCGTTTTTTCAATGTAAGAGAATCCTTCAATTCAGTATACGACTAAAGCAAAATAGGTAGGCTACCATTTAAACCAACTCTTTCCCCTGTTCAACTGGTCAGCAGAAACCCTATAAAACCTTTCCAAAGCGCGAAGAACCAATTCAATAAATAAGAGAAATAAAATTGGAGAAGGGCAAATTAAACGCTTACGGCTACTTCACTCCATTTACCGATATTTTTCAAATTTATAGATCACGTGACCTGTTTCACCGTAACGCCATTGCACAATGCCACCATAATTCATTACAATAAGAAAAAATACACAAACCCCACTTAACTATTATTACTAAGTCTATGAGAGTTTAGAAGGGTGTTGAAACATACAAAAGCGTCTAGTTGAGCAATTTTGAGGGAATGCTCACGTTTATGTTATAAAACTACTAAAAACAATGAATAGCTACACATTAAATGGATCGTGTGAAAGGTGGTAGAAACATGGAAACCGGAAACTCCATATAATTGCCAACAACTGTCAGTCTCTGAATTAAATCTTTTTTATTTTTTCTCCCCTTCCTCCTCACATTGCCTCTCTCTCTCAAACTGTCTATCTCATTCACTATTAATTTTGCTCACCTTTCTGAAACCATTTCTGTTATTACTTTATTTCTTTCTCTAGATTTGATACATTTTATATCGGAGTACTCCTCCCAATACCCCTCTCCTATTTCCGTTCTTTTTCTCCATTGCATAGGCCTACCCACATTCCAGCGTCCATTCTATCATTCCCACTATTTCAAAAGTGCAACTCTGCTCCATATCTCAACAATGTTAACTTAGTCGATTATCCAATTGGTGGATATCCTCCAGCGTCCCGCTCCCCTACTTTCAAATAATTCTGATGTAATTATAGGGTTCTATTATTTCAATGTTTATTCTTTTTCTAGCATCAACTGTTTCCCCTCTCCTTCTGGCACCTTCTTCAGCCTCGTTTTCAGTACGTAACTTCCTTTACCTAACGTCCGTTCGAATTGAAGAAAATGCTATGTATATAAACGCCGACGCAATGCATTGGCATCATCACATCTCAGCTTCTGATTCCCAGTGCAACATCTCCAACAATCAGCATGGGTCGTTATATTCAAGTAAGATTTTAAATTAATTCGCACGATTTTCTCAGTAGGATTCGTAGGACTTTGGAATGTATACTTGGATAAATCTACCAGTTATCTATATTTGCACCAATGTACCTCTATGTGTTATTTTGGTGTTTAAAGTTCAAAATTATGTTCTATCAGTTTTCATTCTTCTGAGTTATTCGTCTTGTCTCGTCCCATCCTAATCTAAGAGGGAATATAGAAAATCAACATATATTTTCCACGCATTGGATTTAATCCATTCAGCACTCTAGATTCAACGTTGGAAAGTTTGAGCATTTAGGAACTTTTTGAAATAATCACACTGACAATATTAATTCTTCTGTATCGTAAAATAAGGACTTGAGCAACAGATATGGTTGGTAAAACAAGCTATGAGATATTATCTACTCTTCCAGTTCACGGAAATTCAATTTTTCTATAACACAATCCATGGGCTATGACAAAGTGTCGAGTGAAAAATGATGCTTTCAGCATAACGTTTTTATTCGGTCACAGAAATCACTTGTTCCATACTGATTTAATCGTGTGTTCCACAAACTACCAAATCTCAAAACTCGGCAGGCTTTATCAAGGCTCAATAGTCTTTCTTGAACATGAGTGAGACACCTAGGAACCGTTAAGCCACTTACATCGACTTTTGGCCGTATGATTTTTTGCTGTCCTTATGAATTCTATCAAATTTAACGGAACTTGACAAACATTATCTGTTCGATCTAATAGAATTTAAGGACGGTAAAAAATCATACGTCCAAAAATCGATGTGTGTGTAGCTAGCCAAGCTAGTTACATACACATCGATTTTTAGACGTTCGATTTCTTTCCCTCCTTTGAATTATATCCGATTGAACAGATGATGTCAAGCAGATGATGTTTGTCAACTGTCAATTTCCATTTAATCTGATAGAATTCATAAGGACGTCAAAAAATTGAAAGTTCGGAAAAACAGTTTGATAGGAGATCATACCTATTCTAAGTTTTAGTCACGTACAAAAGTTGCCAGATTTGCAGTTACTCGGCAGTTAATCGAGCTTTTAAAGTTTGAGCTTAAGTTCCCAAGCCATTCTTTCATTATACATTATCATTTTCGAGCTCTTCATCCAATCGTTTGTATGCTTGAAAATGTAGAATACAAGAAAACCTGATATTAGAATCATTCAAGTATAGCGAACTTTCTATATGAAGAGAAATCAAGTTCCATGATCCTTCAATAGGTTGATTTCATTTTCTTCTTTGAAAAAGAGCTCTACACAATACTTGTTCAACTGATTAATTAGGATTTAGGATTCTACATGTCAATCTTGGGAAAGCTTTTTGACATTCAGAGATTTTTGACTGTAAGTTAGTTTATTCATTCTGTAATTCTATAACTTTTCTGCTTGAGGAAATTGATGTTTCCTTACTTATTCCCTCTTTTACTATTCTATTCGAATAATTCAAAATTTTACTATTAATAACAAGTAATAGAAGTGATAAGTATTATTAAACGAAAAATCAAAATGAATGCTGGAATTAAGTAATAGAAGTGGTTGAACCCACGTGGTTGAAGCATGAAAATTGGTATTTTTGAAAATTGATGAAATTTCATCAATTATAATTATTTCAAGATCTCTATAATACTTTAGTTTGTATTGAACGAATGTATCAAAATGCATAAGACAGGGATTGGTGCTGCCATCTACCTTCGTGTGAGGCAAAGAACTAGAGCACGACTTGAAACAAGTTTGGCTTGGACTAAAAGTAGAGCAGAACCGAACAGTATTGTTGTGGGCAGCCTTCTAACGTGAAGTCAGAGTACTGTTTTTAGTTCGTATGGTGTACTGCCACACAGGTATGTATACCTAGTCATTGAACATTTATTCTCAATTCTAGCTCATTTATAAATGATGAAGTTTTTAATTACAGTAGTTTTTGAAAGTTTGAAAACCACAAGAGAATTAAAAAATGCAGGAGCCCACACAATCAAAGACTTCAAGACAATCAAATTTTTCCCCCTAATCTATTACGATTTGGCTACAAAAGGTTGGCCAAATACTGTATATAGATAATGCAATATGATAGTTCTTATTGATATATATTTCAACTCAATTGCATAAGAACTAATTAAACATTATTATACAAAAGTTATGATACATTTAAAATTTGTTATTACTAGTAGTTATGTGAACAGTAGACCTCGCGCTCAGTAAGTTACATTGACCTGTTGTTGTTTTCTCAAAGATTGATAAATAATTTATCAATTTAAAATGTCTAGAAAAAATTCTAAATAAATATAGAGCATTCTGTCCTATCGTACCCTGACGTGTCGTCCCGGAATGTGAGTGTGAGCGCTGTTATCAGGTCTGGCGCAACTGTCTACAACGTTGATGGAAAAATACAATAATTTTCAAGATTCGATGTTCTTGAATGGGTAGTATTATAGTCAGTCACCTGTCTACTAATGTTGATGGAAAGATAAATATTTTCAAGATGTTCAATGTTTTTGAACGGGTAGTATTATAGTCCACTAGACAGCTGATTTATGAAGAATATTCTATAGTCTGATTTTTATGGTAATATTGGCGTATGAAGGAGGCTCCTTTTTCCTTTTATATTCTCCTTAAAATGCAAAATTTCCAAAAACCTTGTTTATACGTCGACGCGCTATTTAGAAAGGAACATACCTGTCAAATTTCATGAAAATCTCTTACCTCGTTTCGCCGTAAATGCCCAACATAAAAATATATGAACATATAAACATTCAAACGTTTTAACATTTAAACGTTTAAACATTCAAACATTTAAACATTTAAACATTTAAACATTTAAACATTTAAACATTTAAACATTTAAACATTTAACATTAAACATTTAACATTAAACATTTAAACATTTAAACATTTAAACATTTAAACATTTAACATTTAAACTTTAAACATTTAAACATTAAACATTTAAACATTTAAACATTAAACATTTAAACATTTAAACATTTAAACATTTAAAATTTAAACATTTAAAATTTAAACATTTAAACATAAACATTTAAACATTTACATTTAAACATTTACATTTAAACATTTTAAACAAACATTTAAACATTAAACATTTAACATTTAAACATTTAAACATTTAAACATTTAACATTTAAAACATTTAAACATTTAAACATTTAAACATTTAAACATTTAAACATTTAACATTTAACATTTAAACATTTAAACATTTAAACATTTAAACATTTAAACATTTAAACATTTAACATTTAAACATTTAAACATTTAAACATTTAAACATTTAAACATTTAAACATTTAAACATTTAAACATTTAAACATTTAAACATTTAAACATTTAAACATTTAAACATTTAAACATTTAAACATTTAAACATTTAAACATTTAAACATTTAAACATTTAAACATTTAAACATTTAAACGTTTAAACATTAAGAGAAATGCCCAACCGTCGACTTGAGTCTTAGACCTCACTTCGCTCGGTCAATAATGTTCACAATCAATCACGTACGCTTCAATTCTCTCATGGTTTTATAGTTTGAAAATCAAGTATAACATCACATTAACATCAACCTAACTTTTTAAGTTATTTTCTCACTTTCAATTTGAACTATTCATTTTAGCAGAATATACAACTCGAAATAATTGGTGATGCAATCTTGCAGGAGCCTCCATTTTACTTGGTCGAATTCCAATAATTACATAAAGCATAATAATTCCCATAATAAAACTTGTAGCCCTACAGTCTATTCGACTGCCACACTACCAATTGCAGAAACTAAAATTCATTACTCAACACATTATTTGAACGATAAATTAAGCACCAAATCGAATCAATACTACAATTTTACCAATTCCTTTCACTTCGACAGCCTGACCTTTTCATAACTCTATATTATAACTGCCAAAAAAATAATACAAGATACATTAAACAATATCATATTTCACATTCTAATCGTCAACTTATCATTTTACTCTCGATGAGTTATAGATCTACTTTACTCAAGTAGAGCTATTTAAAAACTCCTTGATCTCTTGAAACCTGCGTCTTTGATATTTTCTATTGCACTGCTCAACCTTTGGACCTTCACCTTCTAAAAATCTGTAGAATTATAACTTCCACGAACAATGACAAATTTACCTATCATCTATTAACACAGGTAATAGATTTTTGATTTTCTATTAAAGAATAGAATATCTTCTAATAATACAGTATTACCAATGTCGTAGTGGATTAGGATACTTACCAATCAATCAAATTTATCACTGCAGTAAATCTCTCTTTTGTGCCTATACCATTTTTAAAATAATCATTTGAAATAGTCTTGTATTGAATATGGGCTTATTGAAATTCAATAATATTTTTAATTTTTTCTTGAAATCCGCACCATCTTTCTCTGCGATATTAAACGGTAACTGGTTGAAGAACTTGGCTCCCATGTAGGAGGGTCGTTTTTCAAAGAATTTCTTAAAACATGTCTCTTAACTGTGTATGACTTGATGTTGAGGACGGGTAGAATTGAAGGGATGATACTGATAGATACATCCATCTACACATTACATTTTTAAATTAGAACCACGAGAAGTGCTTTGGTAGAAGTAAATAAGAATTAGGCTACTTATTGAAAGAGTTGAACATTGCAATAAATTGCACTCATTGTGTTTTCAACACTTCGATACCAGTTTTTAAAAAGATATACGAGTACGTATATTAATTCTCATAAAATAACATGCAACATACATATGTGTGGTATGCTTTAGCATCTGTCCAACGTGAAATATCGTGACTTATGTATTTACCATTTATGTATGCTTGACAAATAGAACTAGTGTAACCAGATTTAAGCTGGTTCAAAATGCCCACGTTCACTAGGTCACATTATATAATAAATTCTTGTTTACTTATACTTGGCGTGATGGTGATCTGTTCGATACCATTCAAATACGGTTACTAACGCCCATTCTCAGATCTATTCCAAGATCCATATAGGATATATGTCGCTGCTTAGGCCTACTGTAAGCTTGCTGCAGATTGGAATGTGTTGGGAGCTGGTTGTAGAACCAACCGACAGCCATCTCGAGGAAGTTTGGATACAAGTGAGACAATTAAACAGATATGGAGCTACAGACGGTTCTTTACCCTGTCTGCCCACCATTGAATGTTACACATACTTGCACTTCATTCCCTTATCTCTGTTCATAATTGACAGCTTCCTTCCCCCTGTACAAAATAATTCAGGAATCATTTTTATTCATAAAATATTTCCTTCTGTTTGATTACCGTGTCTCTCATCTTTTTAGTATGGTTCTTTACCTCCCCAGGACCATCAACCATTTTCCATTACTAATTACAGTAGAGACTGATTTCTCCGACACTAATTCTTTAGTTTTTCTTGTTGATATTTCTTGCATTTTCCATCAGTTTTCCTAATCAGCATTCCTCAAAATAAGCTACTGGCTCTGATTGGTTGACTCTAGAGCTTTTCAATAATAGTTTACATTCTCATTAATCCCAAGAGGGATTGCTGATTAAGTGATTGATAAATTAGAAGATCAGTTATAAGCAATGTCAGCAATTTTTTCAATTTTTCAACATTATTTATAACTTTATTTGAAAACCTTAATCACGATAGGCATCAATAAGGGGAGTCCGATCTCACTAGGCGGCGTCAACTTTCGCAATGGTACAAATCAATCTGATGAATAAATGATCTTTTTTGCAACCAGGCAACCTGTTGCTCTATGTGTTTTAGGTGAACTCATGACAAGTCCCAAAGTTCAATTGGGTCGAAACGTTTATGATTTCAACCCACGTTCAAAATTTTGTTTTTATTTCTAACACAAAGAATTGAGCTTAGGTACTTCAAGTTGAACCCCCACGAAGTGAAACCAAGTAAAAACATAAAAAAGTTCCAGTAGCCCAGATAGGGAATCTGATGAATCATGGCAGTTTCTGCACACATAACGAACCTATAAACTTTTCTATTAAATTGCTGAAATTTGATGTGTCGACAAGCTATTGTTCTGGTCCGTAAAATTCAATCGCCACTCCCATGAGGAGAGTCTGCTTTATGTGCATCCCAGACACGAGTCTCCCAATTTACTCCCCGTACTGTATAATTTTCGGGAGACGCGTAACATTATTTTATGGTTAGCAGACGCAGACGTTCACTAAAAACGTTTCACAAAACCTGACAACTGTTACATAACAATGTTTCAACTTGAATTATAAGAACTTTTAGGTACTGCAATTGTTTGACAAAATCTGGAGTCTGTTTCACAACAAAGTTCCAACTCATAGTACTGGTTGGTACTGGATATTTAATAGAAGTTTATCTATTGTTTGATTGATAAACGTTATTTAGTTGCTCTGAAACATACTACTCTGAATTGACTTTGATGCTTGTAATTTACAATTATTATATTATTTATCTATTCACTAATACATTTCAAAATACAAATTCAATGTTCAGGATTGAAAACAATGAAGACAAGTACCCAAAAACATCTCCGTTACAAGATTTATCACTCGGTTTTGTCTAAAACTAACTACGGAAGTACACGGTAGTGGTCATAGAGTATATACTCACAATCATCATCAATTCACCTCCATCAACCCAACATGCAACCTCTTATTCACATTTTACTGATGAAAAGTGATAGTTGAAATCGAATAACGAGACCTCAAGAATTTTTTGTCGAAAATTGAAAGCCACCTCTATCACCTTCTTCATATAATGTAGGTGCAAAGATTTGATCTTTGTTCACACCAGATTTCCAAACCAAAAGAATTCATTGAAAAAAACACCTGTTGATGTGAATTACCAAATAAAATTGTAACAGTTTAGAAATAAATTTAGAAAACCAACTTAATAGAGAATGCAGTTATGACAAGTATTGATTTTTCATAAAATTGATCATCTTTATCAGCTACTAAAAAAGAATATAATATACATTATTGAAGTGTTTTGCGTCTTGGTGGATAGGAGATAACTGCATTGAGTCGGATAGGCCTATTGTGTGTGACTGTATTTTAAAACAACAAATATTTTAGAGGGTTTATGCGGGTTTTGAAAGAAGAACGTTTTACTAATTGAGTTTGTTGAGAGAAGTTCTGTGCTGCGCTGCTGGTTTTGTTTGACGAGCCGTCATTTCATGAAACATGGAGCAGAATTATGACGGCTAATAACTCAATTCCAAAAAGGGTTATATAATAATGAGAGCAGTTGTTGGAACGGGTTTTTAGTGCGATTGACAGACGGCCCCACTTATTTGCTCCCCCGGGGCACTGTCTCCCCGACACACTTTAAATGAACACCGGCTGAAAAAATGACCTCTCACTTTTTCACACATGACACCATACGGCGCAGTGTGACTATCACGTGATATTTCTACATCGACTCGACTACTTGGCCAGTAATTAACGTTGCACTATTGACTTACGCAGTGGACACAGCTTTGCGCACATGGAATCGCATAATACTAATCAGCTGAGCACTCAAGAACGCTCTTCATAAACTGAGATCAGGAGATGTACCTGCTTTTCATAGCTGCATTGGCAGATGCACTTGCACACCTTTTAGAAAATTATCCTTGAATGGGTATTCGTTACTTTATTAGACAAGGCTTGTAATTGACTCAAAATATGTTTATCAGTATCGAAGAAACTCTTCATCATTTATAGCAAGCAATAGAAATAATTAAGACAAGTACATAACAGATTCATGAATGGTTGATTTTTCTTAAATTTTTGGAAACATTTCTAGTGAAGGGTTCTGAGTCCGTCCACCTGCAAGAAATTACTTTCTGTGTGTGTAGTGGATACGAATACTTGAATTTCGAAAAACAACTAGTCTCGAGCAATAATTATTATCTTCACACCTTTTCTCAAATATTCTTATAACTCCAGTTATAACGTCCAAATTATTTCTATGTTAACTGCAAAAAACTGTGTAGAGTAAAAATCGATACAATAGGGATAAAGCGCGTATAAAATGGTTTGAAATTTATAGGAAACGATACCGAAAGATCAGTCTTGAGAAACTGGGAATACCGTTGTGTAATCCTCATCACAATGTACCCACAGCTATCCTTGTTGAATTGTTACAACTAATCAAATTGTTAACAACTAATCAAAAATATTAACTATAACATGAAACCAAGCTCTATTCCGGAAAAATTCCTTAATTCTATTGAATAATTTAATAAAAACGACAATGAACATGATTCGGGCTTCAATATTGAATGAAGAAAAGAGGGAAGAGGAGAGGTGGAAAACCTATATTTTGACAACACTGTGTGTTGTTTAAATTGAAATAGGAATAGTTTTGGCGTGAACCTGTCGATCCTTTCCGCAAGCGAATGCACTTATTGTAAATTATTTTTTTATTTATTTATTCATTTTCTTTACATACAAAGGCTCACAGAGATCCATAAAGAGCCTTATTTACACAATTAGATGAAACAACAATTTAACTTATATACATTTTGAAATATAGTAAATAAAAAAAAAAAGCAAAAAGCAATTTACACAGTTGAAATAATCAAATTAATTACATTCATATAAAGGAAAATGTGAAAAGAAAGCAAAAAGCATTTACTCAGAATAATCAAATTAATTTCATTATAAAGAAAAATGTGAAAAGAAAGAAGGTAAAACAATCCTTTCCAAAGATTCTAGAGGGAAATAAAATTAAAAAATATATATATATTTAAAGATTACAGGAAAGAAAATAATAACTAATAAAAAAATGCTAAGTAAACAGAAAAAGAAAAGTCTTGAACTAGGAGAGTTCCAGCCAGAGTTTACAAAACAATTCATCTCAAAAACGAGCGTCTTATGATAGATTCAGTTCACAATGTTTCTTATATTTATTGAATGAGTTCGAAAAAGGATCAATGTGTTCATTGAAGCTATTAAACAGTCGTAAGGTTTTATAAAGAAATGAGTTGTAATGATGGTTTGTTTTATAATAAATGGATATAAAAGACGATAAGATAAGAATAAATGGAATGAAAAAAATAGAGGAGTTATATATCTAAAATATAATAAAGGAAAGAATTGGCCTGTACACGTACGGGATAGGAAATTCATCACGTCTGAACTACTGCACTGACTAACTTGAAATTCTGCATATAGATTCTTAATCTACCTAGGATGGTTATTTGAAATTCTTCAAGATGTCAGTAGGTCGATTCCTACAATTCTCAAACTATTATTATAAGCGTTCAATCCTTATTTTATCGATTTTACTCTGAACAGTTTTAGTAGGTCAAGTTATTAATTAGACCCTTGCGGAGCACTAATTACCTGCTAGTATTGAATAACTGTCCGAAAAAAATTATTTCTCAAAAGATAATCAATTTTCTTGTTTCAGGTGACAGTGGCCGTGGCGTCACTATGCCTAGCATCAGCTGTGGCCGCAGTGTTGCCAGTGCCACATGGATTCGCATACGCGGTGGCCCCTCTCCCCCTCCACCACCCGCACCCGCACCCACACTACGTGCACCACAAGGCACCAGAGCCCTTAGACCACCATCCCAAGTACGCCTTCGAGTACGCAGTCGCCGACCACCACACCGGAGACACCAAGAGCCAGCACGAGACCCGCGACGGAGATGTTGTCAAGGTAACACCAACAGCAACAACAACAACAACAACAACAATATGTTCTAGTTATATTCTATTCTAGTTGAAGAATAGTGAGAAGAATATCAACTAGTGAAAAATGGATGAAGATGGTCGTGTCAACTAGTGGTAACTAGTTGTTTTTCAGTCAACTAGTGGAAAATGGATTCAAATGGATGGAAGATTGATTAGTTATCAACTGCTGTAATAGTATTAATGAAATAAATAAATAATCATTGTATTTGTTCACGGACTAGCCATACAAATACAGAAATACAGTTAAATAGAGATACTTACAAAATATAATTATTCTATAATTCCAACAATAACATCCAATAGAAATGAATTCTAAAGTAAAGTGTCAGTTCTGTTCATGAGAGAGCACGATTTCACTCTCTATGTCTCTTATCAATGTCTCCACTATATGTGGATTATCAAACAATAGAGAATAATTGAATACTACTGCATAAATGAAAATTTATAACATGAAACATTGGATCAAGAAATTGGATTTAAATAAAAACTTGAGTAGCACAGCAGTATAACAATTAAAGATCAAACAATACTTCAAAGCATATTACCAAAATTTACAGGTTCATTAACACATTATAATATACAGGCACATTATATTATACAGGCACATTATAATACTACTTTTGATTGGTACAGGTACTTTTGGACAGGTACAACTCTTTGAATTTGAACTACAAGATTTCAAGCTATTGAATGAACTTACTGGCATGGTAATGAGTATAATGATAAGTCAAAATGAATGGTAGTTGAGTCTTGATTTACAATAAGAATACACTAAACTTGGGTGAAAATTCAATTTTTCAAGCCAAACAGAATGTGATTAGTATTAATGTATAATTGGATAATTGAAATAATTACATGAATAGTATTTGAATGGAGTTCTAAAGAATATTTTACTAGAATCAACCAAAATTGTGTTCTGTAACAGCTAAAGATGTTGATTCTTAAGCTGTTTAAGACCGTTTATTAGATTCAACTTAGGGCCGTTTACACAGTGGAAGCTTGAACTGAATTGAATCAAACTGCTTGAATTTCGAAATGAATCACATTATAACAAACGAAACTTAAGACCATCTGAACAATCTACGGTAACCATGGGGAATAATAGCACAAACTGAAGGATAGCTTTCATAGGAGAAAGGAATAGGATATGCTATCTTATTAGGCGCGTGAGGGATAGCTTAATTATGCTCTATTCTCTATAACCACACTGGACCACGATTGTTGATGCGGTCGCATTCATTCTAATGTGTTACATTCCGGGTTTAATTGTTTTAATCCACTTTAAACTAAGATTCTGTTCAAACTGGCAATAGGCAACGACTCCGCAGATAGGAGACCGTACAATGAAAAGCAAGATGTGACAGGTACAGTATTATCAACGTTAATAGACAAAACTGTCTACTAACTTTGCAGTATATAGCCCTAAGTTAGTGACCTAATTGAGCCACCACTGTTACTGAAATATCCACTTCAACTCTTCCAAAATTTTTTAAATATAAATTCTAAAATCTATTATAACTACATGGAATACTTTCCATGGTTCAATCGATATATTTTGACTCTCAATTTTGTCAAGTTTGGGCTGAAGGGACGAAAAAGTGCAGCCTCAGTTTTAGAATAAAAACTCATTCCTCGATAATGCTTCCAATTCAAATTGAATCATTCTGATTTTGAAAAAATTAGTTGACGCTAATAGGAGAAATTTTTATCGCTTCATTTGGAGAGAAAACCGCTCGTTTAACCGACCCAGTTTTGAGATATTTTCTCTTCTTAAATTGCAATGCTTGATCCAAAAAAATATTCTGAACAATGAACTTCACATACAAACTAGTCAACTTCTTAGAATGACGATTCCTGAATTGAAATTGTGCTTACAGGGCAGCTACTCGTTGATCGAGCCTGACGGCAGCAAGAGGACGGTCGAGTACACCGCCGATGACCACAACGGATTCAACGCAGTCGTCCACAAGACCCCGAACCACCACCCCGCCCCTGCCCATGCCCTCATACCCATTATACCCCCCCATCATCACCTGCCCTACCACCACTAATCTAAACCTGCTTACCTGAAAGCCCGGTACCCTAAACCACCAACCTACAACCATGATCTTATTAAAAAGGAGGACTGTGCCTCCCTGCTGTAAAATGTGCTTTCTCTTAAACTAGATTCTTTTTTACGGGTAATTTATTAAACAAGCTTTTATAGAAACTTTTCACTAATTTATTTCCCTATTCACTTGTTCTATTTCCTTACAGACAGTTCTATGAATAACATATCATTTGATCGATCGAAGTTCATCATGGAATATCAATATTTCTCGAAAAACCTTACAAATTTCAAGTGACTTGTTTACTGACTTTTTTTATAAGAAAATCAAGTTAATCAAAATCATTTCTTGAACAACTTATAAATTTTACTTTTTTTAACATGAAAAATAAACTTCAATTAAAAAATAACTTCAAATGTAAAAATAAAACAAGTTGAATCTATTCTATCTACTAATAAATAGGTTGGTGCTATAAGGTCGAAAGAGTTAATAGAGCGCTGCATCAAAAACAAGAAACTAAACACAATAAGCAAGAAGAGAAAAAAAAGACAAAATAACGAAACACGGAAAAACTAATGGCTTATAAACAAAATGGAAACATGTAAACTTTGAAGGAGCGTAGGAAAAATTCCTGAAATCAGATCATAAATCTGATAGGCCATAAACCTACTCCTGAACATAACAAACACAACTAAAAAAATCATCAAATTCGGAGAACAAATAAAAATGTTATTGAATGTCAAAATTTGAGGCTCGATTTTTAAATATATAGATAACTAGCAGGTAACCCGTGCTTCGCAAGGGTTCTTTCTTAATGAAATCTAATGAAATAGGCCTATAAGAATCCTCGGTTGATTAAGAATTTATATGCTGCATTTCAAGTAAATCAGTATTACCACCTTTCAATTGAAAAAAGAAGTTGCATTCAAAATGGCGGAAAAAATTTGGGTGTGACGGAAAACCTGTTTTTATCATTCGAAAAGAATCCCCAATCATACCTATCTTCTAATTTCCCTTTTAAGAGAAATCTTCTGCAGCTTCCATACAAACTGGAAGCATGACACATAAATTGAAAACTTGATGTAATCAAATCTTGAAGAATTTGAAATTGGTCTATAACCACCCTCGGTTAAGCAAGAATCTATATGCAAAAGTTTCAAGTTAATCAGTCGAGTAGTTCTGACGTGATAATGCGTCAAACATAATTTCCCTATACTTTACACCTTGTCACGTGGTAATTTAATACCACCAAATATTTTAAAATGAACCAATGAATTTTAATAGAATTATAAAATTGGAAAGAAGGTTAGACCTAGTCAAAGGATAAATCAACTTAAATCAAGTATTATTAGCGATTAGGAGTAATAGCATTATCAAAAACGATAAGAAAACATGTATAATTGTGATTCAATAACTATGAGAACCCATTGGTAAGTTCAAAAAATTATAAAGCGGCTTACTTATTATTGGCGGATTATAAAAAAATAAAAGTGCATGAACATTGAGGTTAGAATTATTTGTTTACATTTTGAAAAGAATTAGTCGATCTTGAATAAATCGATAATTGGTAGAATCAATGCTGAACGAATCAGCTGATTATTCGATCAACCAGTATAACGGGTTGAATTATATAAAATTTACTCACAAAGGATATATTATGTATACTAAAGGAAGTCGATGTGTAGAAATACGAACACCCATTATTTCTGTATAAATATTTATTATAATCTAAAAAAGCATGATAAATCAAGAGTATACAAAACTCACATAAAAAACTAAATGTATTAAAATCGCATGTTATAATTTATTTATGAACTCAATTTAAGATAAACACTCCATATATTTGTATAAAAACTCTTTTTTATTTAATTTTTTCTATTATAAAGTCGAGGAAGCCCTGATTCCCAAGGCAACCAATTGTATTGAGTTTATTAAATTGAAGACCAATCAGAGAGTAGCTTACTGAATTATTCTTGGAAGAGACAAATTTTTCTGAAAACTTCCTTCTTCTGGCTTAAGATCCTGAGAGGATGCACATAGAGTCTAGGGTTCTTTCTTCCTCTTTTTAAAATTTTAAAACTATTAAGCCAAACCCTTTTTTTATGTGAAATATTTGTATTAAATGTTAAATTATCTGTGAACTCAGTGCTGTCAAAGGGTTCGTAATTTGTAACTATTCCCCATAAATATATCTTTAATTCGGAAAGAAACTTATAAGAATCTGGATCACGTGCTAGCCCAGCAGAGACGAAAGGAGCCTACCTAATTAATTATTGGAAATAATTAATTCAATCTACGAGACCGTCAAGAACTTCAGTTAAGTGAGTGATAAGTCAAACGAGCTCGTTTTAGATTTTCTGCGTAAAGTGGGGGAATTATTTAAAAAGCGCTATTCAAATTGACTTAAATTAAATAAAAGTCACCACGTGTTGAATAATATCAGATAGTTCATAAGAACATTTTATAAATTTATTTGATATATGTAGGAAGCTTACTTAAATCTTCCTCATCCTGCGCAATAACCACCTGATCGTCTGCGAAACAGAGGGTGAAAAGGTGTTCTCCCCTGATAGGTACACCCATACCTTGACACTTCCTTTTCCAAGTCCTTAAGGTATCTTCCAGGTATATTTTGAAGAGAGTTGGGGACGAGCTGCATCCCTGCAATAAGCCTTTTGATGTTCGGAAAGGAGCAGTTACAGTCTTACCTATCTTAATTCCGATTTGATTTTCATTGTAAAGTTCCATTGTGGCATTTATGAGGTTTCTTGGTATATGTAGGTTTTCCATAGCTTTCCATAGTCTATTTCTGGGTACTGTATCATATGCTTTTCTCAGGTCTACAAACGCTAGATGTACTGATCGGTTTTTGGCACTCTTTTTTTGTATTATTTGTTGGAGGGTATAAATGTGGTCTACGCATGATTTTCCTGCTGAAAACCCTGCCTGTTCATCTCCAATCTTCCCTTCTATCTCCCTTTCAAGCTTATTCTTCAAAACTTTTCCATATATTCCAGCTATTGTTGGCAAAACCGCTAAACCCCTGTAATTTTCACATAATCTTCTATTGCCCTTCTTAAATATTGAAAACATATGTGCAATTTTCCATTCATCTGGTGCCTTCTCTCCATTAATTACCCGTAACATAGAATATTCAATACAATCGTCAGAAGTATAATGACGTATGGGGCAGAGGTTTGGGTGACAAACAAGAGAGCAAGAGATAAGATGAGAGCTGTTGAGATGGATTACTGGAGGAGATGCTGCGGGCTTACCAGAATGGACAGAGTGAGAAACGAGGAGATAAGAAGGAGAATGAAAGTGGAATGGGATATTATAAAGTTGATTGAGGATAAAAGGTTGATGTGGTATGGCCATGCTAGAAGGGCGAGTGCTAGCAAATGGATAGGGATGGTGACTGATTGGAGTCCAATTGGGCGAAGGAAAAGAGGAAGACCTAAAAGATCATGGAGAAATGAGGTGGATGAGGCTATGGAGGCCCGGAATTTAAGGGATGGTGAATGGGAGGATAGGCAAAGATGGAGGTCTCGACTAAAAGAAGGAAGACGGTGAATCACTGTAAAATCATATTATATATATATATATATATATATATATATATATATATATATATAGACTAGCAGGTAACCCGTGCTTCGCAAGGGTCTTTCTTAATGAAATCTAATGAAATAGGCCTATAAGAATCCTCGGTTGATTAAGAATTTATATGCTGTATTTCAAGTAAATCAGTATTACCACCTTCCAATTGAAAAAAGAAGTTGCATTCAAAATGGCGGAAAAAATTTGGGTGTGACGGAAAACCTGTTTTTATCATTCGAAAAGAATCCCCAATCATACCTATCTTCTAATTTCCCTTTTAAGAGAAATCTTCTGCAGCTTCCATACAAACTGGAAGCATGACAAATAATTGAAAACTTGATGTAATCAAATCTTGAAGAATTTGAAATTGATCTATAACCACCCTCGGTTAAGCAAGAATCTATATGCAAAATTTCAAGTTAATCAGTCGAGTAGTTCTGACGTGATAATGCGTCAAACATAATTTCCCTATACTTTATACCTGTATAGGCTACGTTTCCTTTATTATAGTATAGAAGATGATACATGGATGGATGATCATTGTTATTTTACTAAAAGATAGAATAAGTTGAATAGTTTCCCTTTCAGAAGGAGTTTTGACAACCCACAAAACTCATTTTTCATTTGAAGATATAACGAAAAGGTGCATATGACCTTATTTTTTTGCTCAGCTTGCCAAAATACTCCTCATTCCAATATTAAAACTTTTGACTGACTGTACAGTGAGTCAGTCATTCTATCAGGGCTCGAATAATTTTGAAATTTTAATTAAATAAAAATTTAATGAAAGAATATAATATTTCTTTATGTAAATAACAACACCTTCATTCAAAGACATATTATTAAACTGCATGCGTTTTCATATTTCCGATACAGCATTGATGAAACTGTAGACGTTTATTTAGCACTTTGTCTCAAAACTTTTTTTGGCTGAAAAATTAGTAATCCATGCCACCTGTAGGCCTAAACATTGCATCAGGGAAAAGAAGTTTCAAAACTATGTTTTTCAGGTAGAAAGCAATATAGAAACAGATGTTCCTTTTTTAATTTCGACCATATGATTTGGTGATTTTTTAATGAAATCGAATGTACCATTAATGAAATTTAAACATTAATTCTGAAAAATCTAGAAGGAAAATTGAAATTTGGGCTTCTAGGTGCACGAGATTGATATTTTTAAAATCTATGTGCAAAATTTGGAGATCTAAATCATTCCCGTTTTTCCGGTATGCAATCCACAAGTTGACATGTTTTGATGCGAACAAACGAACACACGAACAAAAACAACCCTACTCTCTCTTATTATATAGGAGATTACCTATTATACTTTTTTAGTAACACAAATCGAAGAGACTGATGGTAGATGGAAAAAGCAAACGAAGTGAGCCTGTCGGCGATTTAATTCTACAAGGGAGCAATCTAATCAGACTTATCCAATCACAATCAAAATAACATTACATTGCCCATACATTATTATAAAAATATATTATAGGGCAATACAAATATAGGGCATACGCTGCCCTACAAATTATAAAATATTCCTATTATTAAGATGCACAGAATAAGTTTATTTGCAACTTACCTGCGCTCAGGCTTAGCAGGTTTTTCCCCGTATTGTATTAAGTGTATTATTTTGTATACAATATTGCATAATAGTATGTTATTATTCAATTGTATTTTTGTCTTTAAAATTGAAAATGAACTTGATTTGATTTTTTGAAAAAAAAAAACATTGCATAGGTCAATCCAATTCAAATATAAAAATCTGGTGTGGCTCACTCACACAACTTTCCTTGCCATTATAAAAGTTGCATTATAATCGTAGGTACACGAGTGATACCAATACCTACTATTACTAAGTAATAGTACTATTAGTAATAGTACTAACAATAATACTATTACTAAGTAATAGTAGGTATTGGTGATACACGTTATAATCTATAACATGATGTACCGAATTATTTGAAAATTGATCACCTGACGCTAGTGTTCACGCGCATCTCAAGTCTACTATTCAAAAATCTGAGCCGTGGAGACACACGAGGCGGTTAGAATCAACAGTTGCCTCTCTCATTAAGTTTGCATTTGAATAATCACATTTTCTCAAATTTCGAGTTTATTTTGGATTTTAGGTGAACATTTTACTGGAAATTAATTATTGTAGAAATTTTCATGCTCAATCTTTTCCGCTTGAAATTTTTCGTTTCATTTGTATCTGAAGCCTGATAATTGGAAATCTAAAATCAAACTTTGCATAGATGGGGCGGAGCTCCTGAAATTTTAAAAGATATAGGACTTGTGGCAGTTGATAGAGTGGCAGTGGTATAAATTTGAGCAAAATCGTTGGAGCCGTTTATGATGAAATCGCGGAAAACGCTGTTTTGACATCATTTTCGCCATTTTAGCCGCCATATTTAATTGCATTTGATCGAAATTGTTCTTGTCGGATCCTTAAAGTTTAAGGACCTCAAGTTCCAAATTTCAAGTCATTCAATTAATTGGGAGATGAGATATCGTGTACATAGACAAAACACCCGAAAAACACTTCTTTGGACTCAGGGGACCTTGAAACGTTTAGAAATTGGGGTACCATAGTTTTTTTCGGAAAGCAATACTTTCCTTACCTATGGTAATAGGGCAAGGAAAGTAAAAAGGCACAAGGTATTTGAAGTTCAGGTGTTGTACAATGGTATATAAGACAAACACCAAGAACAAAGAGTTGACAATTTATTTGAACGTCTTTGTTGACTAGCAATTGGGTAATACAGAGGAATTCATTTCTTTTCACGAAGAACAGTCAGAAAGTAGACAGCTGAAAAACATCAGCCTCCAGCAGTAGGTTATACCAGAGACAAGAAATATAGTATGCTCCTTTATCTATGGTTATACACTCTCACACTCAGACGCCTACAAGTAGTATTGACTACAACCAATTCAATGGGCGGTGTGAATAAAAACGAGTAGGACAAGTAAATTCTTGAATGACAAGTAAACGCCAAAATTGGAGTGAATAAAACAAGTATTTACTCTTACTCGCGAGTAAATACTTGAGAGGCTAGTAAACCCTCGTAAATGCCAATTTTGGTGTGAATAAACGCAAGTAAATACTTCTGTAGCAAGTAAATACTCGTCCATTCGAAGTCAACCCGACCCCAGACTTGCAGTCGTACTTGTACACGAGAGATGGCTGCATTATTTATGAACCTGCATGGTGTGAAACGTTATAGAGACCGGCGTGATGTAAGTCCCGATCTATCGAAGGGACTATTACGGTTTGAGAGCGAAAACGTAGATTTTCTTACTTCGCACTTTTTTGATGAAAACACTGATGCAAGGGGTGAAGGATTAACTGCAAGGTAAAAGATGGAAATTTTTCTGAGATACCTTAGTGATCCAGGATTCCAAAGTGGTGTTGCCAACGACATGGGGGTTGAAAGAAGTACCGTCAGCAGAACATTTTCAAGTGTATTGGATAAAATTGTGTCGAAGTCTGAAGATTGGAATAAATTTCCAAGCACTATTGAAGGAAGATATGGATCAAGCCAAGGCAGATTGGGCTTCAAAATTTTGCATTACGACTTTCATTGGTGCTATAGGCGTTTAACTCACGTGCAATCGGCGTTTAGCGAATGCGTAGTAGTCTGTGTGGCGCTACAAGTATTTACTTGCCTTTCTTGTAAATTCAGTTGTCTGGCAAGTAAATACTTCCTATTAAACCCTCGGGTTGGTCACAAGTACATGGCCACAAGTAAACTCGACGCTTCATTCACATCGGTTTACTTGGAGTTCAAATACTCGTTACACTTTACTTGTAAGTAAATACTCGACGTACTCGTTTTTATTCACACCGCCCAGTGAACTTATATAGTCTGCAAGTGAAGGTATTTCCAAGTCCCAACTCTGATCATTTGTAATCCTCCCCACTCCCCACTCTATGGTTGAATAGAAGACAGTGATATACAACTTAAATTATAATGAGAGATATAGTAATAGACAAGCCATGAATGCAGCCAAATGGTGCGAGGTAGCAAAGCTGTAGAGATAGATCATTATAACGGAAGCCGGTAAATGGTCGTGGTCGTTTTAATAAAATCAACGGAACTGGATAAGGGCTATCTGGTTGATAGACCAGTTGAAATTTCAACAAGTCCATAAAATCAACTAAACTGAGTAGTGGCTTACTGGTTGAAATAATTTTCTCGTATATTTCTCAAAGCTTGTAGAGTCCAATCTGATGTATAAAATACGGAGTTGCATTTATTCACCGGAGAGAATTGAAAAACATCCTTATTTTTCTCATCCATTATGTCAACTCGAGTTGACATCAAAAGCAAATAGATTTTGTGTGATAATCCAGGCGATATTTTTTAGATACGTGCCGGTCCTTGCCCATGTAATATAGTATATTTTTTTCAAAATCGGTCACAAATGTATGAGTTAAGCAGCGGAACAATGATTTGAACCTTTTTTAGTCGTTAATAACACCCAGAACGATTCTTACAAGAGGTATAACAAGAGTGCATGCAAAATTTTTCTATCAGTTATCTTTTCTAATCTATAAGTGAGTAAAACATTACAAAACCGTATAAAGTCGTATAAAGCCTAAAAAGTTGTTATATTGCGTTTGTTTCGAATTAAGTTGACTTGTAAATTGGTTAGGCCATAGAAAAAAAAACAGTTGAAACGACCAAAAACCGTTACGTTGAATGAATGGATCGCTCTGCATCGATGAGTCAGGAAGCGCATCTCTTGATCCTCAATCTACAACCGACATGATGATCTGCCAACAACTACATAACCACAATGCAACGCCAACAGGAAGGGAAAGTTCGCTAATCATGATGTATCGTCTATATTTCTTGTCAGAACCCATATTTCTCCAACAAATTAATCACTGGTCTATAAAAATTTATGGCTAAGTGCAGATCTACAAGACCCATTTATTTGATGGGAGAAAAATTGAGACATTTACAGTCAATTTTCTTCTTGTTGAATGTAAATGCCGGACAGAACAGTCGAGACAAGAAACGATACAGTTGGGTTATTAGGTGATCTGCGAAGTGGTTACCAGCAATTAAAACCATTCCATCACAAGTTATGAGTTGTAAATCTGATTATGCTGATTGGGTAGCTTTAAATTCGAATTTACACCAATGACCATTGAGTTGTTTGGACTTTATTAACAGTATAATCACCAAATGCAAGAGAAGGGCAATTTGCTGCATTGATTGCAGACTAACTGCATTTTTGTGCAATGATTCTGAAGTGTATTGCACAATGGACATATAAGATTGAAGAGTTTGAATCTAAGCTTATATTAGTGCTTTCTACAGAATGCTTCAAAAACCTCGAATTGTTATTGCGTTTTGGTCTTTTTCCAATCAGTCTTGCCTATTTTAGTAATAATGATAGCGAATTACGAAGGAGATTAATTTTGTTTAGCTCCCTATCTTTGATTAGTACCGATTATAAAATGATTTAAAACCAAGTAAAATTTCTAGAAAAACGTAATTTTTGGAATTTCAGTTTCTAATTAACTATATCCTTTGACGACTACTACTGGTCACATTTGAATAGTTCGAAATCCTCCAGGGGTAGTTTAGTGTTCTACAATTCGATACCAATAATTATTAAAGTCCTGAGGCATTAATCATCATCTTGATAGATTTGTTCCTGTTCCTGATCGAAATAATCCCTTTGCTGCCCAATATATTTTGGTATTTCTCAGTGGAGTAGGGCTTATAATGTCCCCTTCAATGGAAAAACCTGAAGGCCGCCTGTATTTTGAAATTTTCTCACCCAACAATTTCTTCAAGGCGGTTCAAAGTATTCACCGCGGCTCTTCAAGATGGTTCAAAGTCAATTCCGGTCAAAAATGGGAAGTTCTTTTAAATTAATTAATGAATGAAAAGTAGTCTATTTATATTTTGAAGACTATCTATTTCGGAAACTCTCCATGATGAATCTCCTAGACAAAAAAGTTAATTTGATAGTCTTAATGTTTACTCCACATTACAAGATCAACAGTATTCTCATGTTTTTCTATCTTGGGAAACGAAGTTGGCCAGTTAAAATTTGTAGGATACACCTGAACATGCATATTAATTCATTAGAAGCCAATACTCAGTGCTGAATAAAAAGAGCTACCAGAGATCAGAGTTGCCAGTTGAGTGATGAGATACAGGATTTTGGTGGGATAGAAATTACACGTACAATAAAAATTATTACATTTCCCTTGTAAATCCTAGAATCTTGTAATTTTTACCAACATTAGAAAAAACTTGACCTTGCAACGCACCTTGAAATCGGGACAATTGATTAAAGGAATGGAAGGGGTCATAGAAGACGGTCAGCATTGTCTTAATTCACTTCTTGCGTTCCATAAATTCAGGACATGAATTAAGGCAAGCCGAATTTGAAATGTCACGCCGATATTGGCAAAGATAATTATAACGGTCAAGTTTGTGCTGATTTCATCTTATTCTGTGACCTTACAGATCAAGATGTCTTGTCTAATCACACCAATGCAATGATGACTCAGACCTTTGAAAATTATTACAGTAATATTTATTATTTCAGCATGACTAGGAAGTTCTTGAAATATATTCGACATGGAATTCTGTGATTTGTGAGGTTTGGTATTCATGAAATACAGGAGTTTCATTATGAGCGGCAAATCGATGATAGAAACATTTGATATCGAGCGTCAATTATTCATGTTCAAATACAAGGTACCGCTCTAGTGAAATGAACAATAAATAAACCTGTTTAGAGGTAGCCTTCACTTTGAAGTACAGTAATAATAATATGATGAAAACAAGAAAGATAATATTCAATCCATACATCGGAAAAATGAACGAATACTACTCACATATCAATAACAGAATCCACACTTTCCCAAAGCTCACCTAAAAAAAAAGAAAAAATAACGATTAGTCAAAACTTTTACAAAGAACGAACTAAATTAATTTTTTTCATGGATGATGAAGAATAATTAATGAGTAAAATACATATCTGCGATACCGTATCTCAAATGTGCGAGTATTCCAACTTTTCGTTATTTGTGATTATTATCTAAAAATTACAAATAATATCAACATATTGCCATTTAAAATCCAAAAGCTAACCTCCCTAACTTTTCCTTTTATCTTTGAACAGAGCCTTTTTGGTAAGATCAAATACTAGACAATTCTAGAAGAACTGAAGCACTCCCGTATTACTTCAAGCAATTTTTATTTCCAACATCATATTATTCTCATTTCATCAGGAAACAGTATTGTTCTTTATCATGATTCATGTTTATTCACTTCAGTAGGCCTACATCAATCTATTCTGTTATTTTATGAATATTGATCAGACAAATTTTCATTGAATTCTAGTTATGGAAAACATCATTCTCCATCGATTGCATTCTGTTATGCTCTGAAATTCTGAATCTGATTGTTTCTTGATATCTTTAATGATCAATTCAATGATCATTTGTTATTATACTTCATATTTCAAAATATACATTATGATTCTAATAATATGATAAAATGAGAATTTGACAATTCCAAGAACAAATTCCTTTCACAGAATAATTATTAACCCTTCTCTAAAATTGGAGATTTTATCCAGTTGAGTCTCAGAATATTTATATATCTTTCTCTTACATTTTATCTTCTATCAATTATATTTTCACGTCAATCTTATTACATGAATTATTTATATCACAACCTAAAAGTCTACATATTACCTCACATAATTTTCATACTGGAGAATCTCTACAACACTTCTAAAACAGTAGTAAATCGCCATTTTTCGTGTTTCAACTTATGTTTCACTGAGACAAAAATGCAAGTCGCGATTGTCGTGCTGTGAACATTGTTAGCCAAGGTGACCAATCAATCAGCAATCAGTCGCCGGTCGCCGGCATGCCCTATCTCAATCTAATAAATGTAATGAGATTGCAGCTGCAGTGGTAGGCCCCTGGAAACAGCTGTTATTTGTTCGTTTTCAGGTTTGCACAGACATGTCTACGAGCCTCGACCCCAGCTCCCCCGACCACCGACCACCGACCCCCAGCACCGCCACGCTTAGCGCTGCACATAACCGTTCATCATCCACATACAAATAATAAAAGCAATAACCACTGCACTTGATGCTATTAGCACTGCGAAATATTTAGGCAAAAATATCGGAGGCGTGGCCTACTATTGTACAGTGAAAGGTGTCACTAGTTTCTGCAACTTAGGCCTGAAATTAACGGCTTAGGGGCTGCTAACAACGGACTTAGGGTGGAATAAGTTCCCCAGTATAAATACTGGAACCCGATCAGGTTCTAAGCACAATCAAATCTACTTCGGTTGCAGAAGTACTACAGTGAGTGTGATCTCGTGTGTTCGGATACTTAGTTACATTTTCATAATGGCCGTCAAGGTAAGAGTTTTCCGAATAGTTTTTCTTCTAGTGATAGGCAGTGTGAAGCTCGCAAAAAAAGTTCAACAGTGAAAATATTCGATTCTCGAAAGAATAGAATAATCATTTCGAACAGGATTACAGTGATTTTCAATATGTTTTCTCAATGAAGTAAAAGAATAAAGTTTTCTGGAGAAAATTAATTAGCCAAGCTTTATAATACAGTAGTGATCCTCATTGAAATAGAAAACTCGTTTTTAGGTAGATGAAAATAGGGACAACAGAGAAGCATGACAAAAATATTTGAAGGTGGAAAAACTTGATTTTCTTGACGGCTCTCATGCTGTTCAATATTGTGAAAGGAGAAGAGGCGAGGGGAGATTCAAGATTCAAATAATTTTGATTGTGATAGCATAGGATCGTTTTTGAACAGCATATAAATATAATTAATCAACAAAATAATCAATCTCAATTATGAAAACTTATTTTTAAATCAATAAAAAATATAATTTTTTTGGAGGATAAAATATAATAATAGATAAGATCCCCAGAAACAGTACATTTTTTCCATTTTCAAGTGTGGATGACAATAATTTTAACATGCAACTATTCAAACTTATTCTTTACCAGAATAGATTGTACAGGACAAGAAAAACACTAGAGCCATCAGGGTAGGACTTGCCTCTCTTCAAATTTGGAGAGAATACATAATGAAACATCACATGTTTGTGTGTTTAGAGATAATTTGTGAGTGAACTTTGCTATAGCAGAAGTAACTATGACTTTAGAGTATATAATGATTATTATTGAGCCCATTGAAATTGATATGCAATCCAACCTAAATGTCTATGAAGGCTGAATGCATACAAAAAACTAGATGATAGCGACGCAAAAGCAACATTAGTTTCTCTCAAATCATGAAACTTTGAGAAGTCATACTCAGGTGACAGCATTAGAGCAATACGACTGACGTAACATATGTAACTTTTATGAGTTGCTTCAGTTTCCGTCACATTGCAATCCCGGTTGATTTCTGTTAAGAGTCGATAGTGGAGCGGCAAAGGTAGGGGTGTAGCAGAGAATGAAGCTGAGAGTGTTTAGAAAATGCATGTATCTAAATGATGTCTCCGCTTCATTCTACCTTCTATCCTACCTTCGTCGCTCCACTATGTTCTGACACATTTGAATACATGTATTTTTTCTACTTTCTTAGTTACCTTCTCTGAACCCTCTTCTTTTGCCGCTCCACAATGTTTTCATTCTGACTAAATCTAAATTACTTATCTCACTTCAAAACGTGTTGAACGATGTAGAACACGATGTCTGAAGATATAATTGTGACCCAGACGATACAGACAACCATTTGAATAATCCATTTTACACATTACATCAATGTTTTTTTTTGTTAAATTTTCAGATGATCGTCTGCGCGCTCCTAGCCGCTCTAGCCGTCAGCTGTTCAGCTGGGCCCGTTGTGCCCGTCCTCCCCGCCTACCCCGCACCCGTCGTGCCAGTCTACAAGCCAGCACCCCACCCCGAGCCGGCCTACCCCCCACCACACTACACCTTCGCCTACGACATCAAGGACGAGCACACCGGAGACATTCACGCCCAGGAGGAAGCCAGAGACGCCGACGTCGTCAAGGGCAGCTACACCCTCGTCCAGCCCGACGGCCAGAGGAGAATCGTCGAGTACACCGCTGATGACCACACCGGATTTCTAGCCGTCGTCAAGTACGAGCCCTACGGACCACCCCTCCCCCCACCACCACCACCACCAAAGCCAGTCGTCCCTGTGGTGCCCGTTGTGAAGTATGCGGCTCCTGTTGTTCCTGTGGTCAAGGCTTACCCATACCACAAGTAAATCAACCCCTCACACCATTCATCAAGGCCAGGAGCCTCTGCTCTGATATCCACATGGATGCACAACATTTGAGAGACACCTCCAACTTTCCAAAAATAGGTATACTTGTTCCTTGATTTGGAGATTTCTGAGATATCAACGCTGTACTTAATGTGTATGGTCAACGTGTATGGTCTTCCATGTCTTACATGCGTTCATCTTGAATGTGCCTCTGTTTTTCGAATCACTTTCTTGATTTCCATATCTATGAGTCTCTTTTTACTTGCTACACAACAGGATTTGGTCTACTTTCGAGGGATCTACATCTATGAATCTTTAGATATTCTTCATGTATGAGTTTTATATCTAGTTTAGATTATCCAAATTCCGTTATACATCTGAGATTTCGGATAGTGTTCCATTTCTCGAGTGTTTGAAATGTATAGGGATCATGCTCTACATTTCTCAAGTTCCTACCATCTCTTTGATTGACAGAATGTAGGTACAATTCCGATTTTTAGTGATACCCAAGTCACTGTATTAATCTCACAAGTGTCTGGAGATATTTCTTCCTTGCAGCACTCCTCAAGTTTCCTGTTACTTCTCCAGTTCCTGAAGAGATGCTTTTTCTAAGAGATCTATCTATCTACGCCCGAGCTCTTTAATGTTCGAAACACCTCTATATCTTCCTATTTCATGAGATCTCATACATTTCTGGTACAATTATTCCGTTTTTCGAAACATCTGGGATGTTCTCAAATCTCAAGCTGCGTACAGATATACGCGCCTCCAACCCGCTCCGCGCACGCTCCGCCCTCGTTCCGCCATCGCTCCGCAATCGCTCCGCCCCCGCTCTGCATTCGCACCGATCATGAACGTTACGGGAGATGTTAGCTATTCTCGCGTTCCACTCTTGCTCCCCGGTCGATCATCAATCGATCTGCTCGAGTGACGTTCGGTTGCGGAGCAGAGCGAAAGTCTGTACGCACCTTTAGGAAGGAGTGTTCTCTCAAGGATCAGGGACTGCACCCATGTTGGCATATCAGGACACCTCCTCCTGCATCACCACCTATCATTACGAAGAAGCTCGACCACCTCAACCACCATCTAGGACTGATTATTTATTTAATTTATTACTCAAACGCATTATTTTGTAGAAAATTAAAGAAAAAAATAAAAATCTGATATACCTCTTAACATGCTGTTGTTGATTCAATTAATTCATTGTTGATCCCCTTTTATGATTAGGTGTTGATTCATTGTAGCATCAAGCACTGGGTGCAACAGAAATTACCATGCTTCTTATGTCTATAAGCGTCCTGATTTGCATTAGATACATTTTGATACATCATGAGAGCAATAGTATCCGTTGCATTAGATTAGCGGTAACACTGGTAATTATAACAATCTGGATCGGATCAGGAATAGCCTGCATAAAGCCTCTGCTGAGAAATAGTAATAATTTGTTCTCGAAAACTAATTCCATCACAAACCAGAATATGCTTCGATACAATTCAATAGTTTTAGGCACCAACAAACGGATCAAAATATTACATGGTTCATGGGAACTTTATATAATGGAAAAACATTATTTTTCTTGATTCATTTTATTTCCAATTACTGAAAAGAAATCTGATTACTTGATTGATACTTCAATTAGAATAATTTTTTTATAGCCCAGAAAACGTACCTGAAACAAATAAGGAATAATCTTATCAGCGATCTTATTCCTCTACTTCCAATCACTGATGGTAAAACGCACGACAAGCACTATTTTATAATGTACTTCAGAGAATCTAGAATACTTACTCTAGATTCACGTACCTAGATACCTATCTAGATAGAGTGATCACTTACTCTAGATTCTAGATTCACTTATTCTATATTCCTTAATTCATATAAGGCTGTCCTATGAGTATACACCACTACTACAGACAACCGATTGTGTTTTACAAAACTACTGAATTTTCATCAAACAGGTCTCTGATCTAAATTAAAATTTATAATTCTTAAAACACGTCAAAAACAAATGGGAGAGAATTAGAATTCGTCTAATGATGAAATGCAGATTCGACTTGTGCAGATTCGACTTGTGCAATTCGAAGTGATATGCATAATATCGACACATGTTACATTCCAGCTCAATCAATGCTAGTTTTGTCCACGACATAGCCCACTAATTTATTCATAGGCATTTCACAATAGTTGATGAATATAGAGAATAATCAATGTTACAACATCGTTTGAAAAGGAAAGTAGTTTTCAGTAACAGTAGACAAGTTATAGTTTGGTTATATAATTTGGAGATTTTCATACTTATTAAAAGTGGTTCGGAAACACGAAAGATCCAAGGTTAGCTTTAGGTTAGTAGAATGGAAATTAAAAAGAAAAACGCGAACTTGTAGATTGAGAGGCAACCATCAATATTATAACATTTTCAATCCATTATAAACTACAATATACTACACTATCATTGATAACAGAAGAGTTTGACAAGAATAATATTTTTTTTAATATGATCCAGTATCATTCCTAAACAACAATAATTTTTTTTAAAAGATTTTCATTTATATTTTTATGAAAAATTCTCAGATTGGAGCATGAATGTTGTTCTATCTACCAACCAATAGTTGCAACCGAACAGTAAGATTACAGAACTTGGCTATAATAACGAAGTCTGGTTCAGCTAACTGACAATCGAAATATAATATCCTCATCAATAAGGCCCTAAAAGTTTTTGTTCCCTAGTTTTCAACGCATAAAAATGCAATTCGTGCTTTCCGTCTTACAATGAAGGAATGGTTGATTATTACAGCTAATCTAATACCAGATATTTCTGCACATAGCCGAAATACTGAAAATTCATTTTATGATTTTTGATGAGGTCATTGGAATTCTGACAAACGTTCGGAAATAGAATGTAGATCAGTACACCTGCCTTGACTTGACAGATCATTCCAGCCAGTAGGCCGAGTGAAAGGTGCACACATTCTACATTTTACCAACTTGAATCAGCTAAGGTTAAGGTAAAGCTAGAATAATTAACCCGTATACAATAACTATTATTATTAAATACTTACCGGTTTTATAATATCTGGAACCAAATGTTCACTCCATAATTTTTTTTAAGGTAATGATCTGATGTGATTTCTTGACAGAGACTACTGACATTAGATAACTACTGCAAGGTCTAGAACAATTGATAATGAAGGATGAAAATGAAAGTAAATCACAATTAGGTCAGGTGCTTTTTGGTGGAACGGAACACTTGTTCATGAAAATAGGTCTACAGCAATAGTTTTCATTATTACTGTAGAATGATAAAAACTTTTTTCCAAAATGTCTTCAATTTCAGTAGAATCAGGTCATAATGAAGAATGGGAAAACAGAACATAATACCATAGAGTATATTATGCTATCTTTCTTTATGATAATACACTGAGACGGATACAATATAATAGGCCAATTAAACATCAATACAAAAGTGCAACAAAACTATAACAATCATCCAAAAACAAACATCGATTTGAGGGAGAAACCAAATTGGCTAACTATTGGCTAAAAACAGTTCTTTTTCTATGAATTTCATCCTGATACGTTCATTACTTTTCAATTTATCATTAATCCACAACATAGTTAGCTAATTCCAGGTTCAATTAAGAAAATGAGCATTTTTAGGAAAGGGGGTATTGATTGAGAATTTTCGGGATAGGCATGATAATATCTGAGAATATTCTATATTGACTCCATAACGAGATCAAACAATACATTACGGGGAGGATAAAACATGAAATCCAAATACCAATAGCTTGTAAAATCACAAGTTTTTTTCTGCATTAGAGCTTCAAATAGTTTTGAGGTAGACCTCATTCCCGTAAAGGTGCGTTTATCTTACTGTTTCTGCACGAATACAAATATAATAAGCATAGCATCAGCTGATGAAAAGTGAAATGCGCGTGTTCGTTGCGCATAAGTCTGTAGGTACCTTAACATTTTAAAACGATAGAATTTTGATTCTCTAAAAACCGCTTTTCGAGCTTGGAGCAGGAGAAAGCCTATAAACTTATGATTAGTTGATATTGAGTATTTGGCTAGAGCATATTGAAATCACTGAAATGTATCCTATGTAGTGCTCGCCTGAGACTTGAGATACACCAGTAAGGAATGTTTCATGGTGGCGATCAATATAAACCAAATGCTTATGAGTGGTAACCAGCAGATGTAGGCCTTATACCATGAAATATACAAACCAAGCATTCCCTAATAGGGTTAATCATCATTGAATGTAATTTTTCACTGGAAATTACTATCATTAGGACACATAAGGATCCCAAAACAAACAAAATTGATGAATATTCAGCATTTATGATCTATTGTTAACCAGAGTACGTATTACAGTAAACTACCCGTAGTTTGATGTCCATGTAAGTAGAAGTTGATACAATTCACTTTCATAGGCTGAGGTTTCCACAATGAGCAATATACAGTAAGTATACCCAAGACTAGGCAATATCATACATTGAAATCTTTCGTCAATAGTGGGAGAGCCCTAATCATCAACTCTATTGACAGCTAATAAAATTGAGATCTAAATGATACTAATAAAGATAATGTACTTCACCTGCATCAGGCCAGTCAACACGCTCCATTTACGGTTCTCCACAAAGTGCATATTCATTACAGCTGCTAGCAGAACAGAAGCCCAGCATTTTTCAAATTTTATTGATCAAACAAAGCGTTCAAACTTCAAATTATGATATAATAATGGACGCTAATGATCCAAGTCACTAGTAATAGTTGGGTACTATTCAGTGAACCGCGTAACAGTAAACATTGTGGCAATTATGGTTGGTAAACCACGATTTGAAAAAAAAACAACGACAGGATATCCTTATCATTGTTGTTGAAAGCCGCCTAGGAAAGTAATGATGTTTAAAAGTCAAGGCCACTTGGGATCAATGAATTTTATTGTGTACCAACAATTACAGAAATATTTGAACATTAGAACGGTGAATTGACAATGTACAGGGCCCAGATTACAACTCAAAATTTGGTCAAACAACTTGTCCATGTCCAATTTATATAGTGCTACAACTGTTGCTACTACTAGTTCTACTACACAGAACAGTATCTATTGAAAACAACCCTTACTCATTTGCCAATATTTTCGGGAAATTTATTGAATCATCATACTTGTGGAATGGAGGAGAATAGACTGCTGCCTGCTATGGAGGAGATTGTCATATTCCTTGCTATATGAATAAGTATGCAGAATTCACCGTGTTTGTAAAATTTCACTTATTTTTTTATGAAATACATATTTCATGAATTTATATCATTCAAAATTACAAAGAAATATTCTTAGTGATTCAGAGCCGTAGAACATGAAAAAATATGCTTTTATTGTACACCGCACATAGCCTACAACACTACCGTATCAAGAGGGGGTGTGAATTACAGCCCCCTCCCCCCAGGATCATTAACGCACCCCACGCCTATATGAATTGGAAATTGGAAAAGTGAAATATGGGAGGGAATTGCGAGCTTACTTCTCAGTAAGTGAAAAAATTGTTTGGTTTTTACATAGCAATCGATTTCCTCTGGAATTTTATTTGATAAATAAATTATTAGATAGACGTTGATTATTCATCTATTTTATATAGCCTGCATAATTTTATTGATTGACTTAGAGTTGTGTAGGTTCACCTCTGTTTCTATTCCAGGAAAAAAGCATTATTTCGAATGGGGGGGGGGACGGTCTGTACACGTGGACCACCCCCCCCCCCCGTTAGATACGCCTATGTCCTACAAATGGCGATAATAATGTGATCTTCAATACATATATTTACATCCAAATTCGGATATATACTTTAATTATTTAAATATGATTAATAATTTTACGATTAAGAAAAATCAACCTCCAGATGGTTTCACGAATACCTAATTACTTTATTCTGGTTGCATTAAGGACAAACTCTATTTGCAGTTTGTAAGATTCAGGCCAAGGACGAATGTCTCACAATCAGCTAGGGTACAAAAAGTAATCCCAATCAAATCAATAGTACACTGGAGAGGAAAGACAGGAAATTACAAAAGGAATAGTTTTTTTCTCTTCCCTATTGTAGATGAAATTAAATCAAATGGATTTAGTGGTGTGAATAGTTAATTTTTCATGAGAATAATAATTTTTTGTATAATTTGACATATATATCAAAACCAAGCTGATTGATATTATCACTATGATTTGAATGAGCAGAAACCGACAGACAGAATTGATTGCTTCTTCTTGTCTATTAGTCCAGTCACTATATACATTGGTGCATGCAATTTATATTGTAGTTCTGATTATTTTATATATTATTTGGGTACATAAGAGAAGTCCAGAACAAATTTCTTCATGCAAAATTTCCTTGTGCTGGATACAGAGTGGCCCAAGAACCTCGTATTTTCGGCTCATTTTCCAGCTTTCAGCTATTTCTGCCAAATATCGTAATCGGACAGAAAAATTTGCTCCTGCCTTTTTTTTAGTTTATAAAATTCTGAATAAAATGAGATCATTCGGAACTCTCTATCTCCAATGAGTACTGAGTTATGATTTTTCAAAAATGAGTGAAATTTGAAGGAAAAATAAATTTTAATGAATTTTAGTTTTTGATCAACCATATATTCCGATTGTTATCATCTAGATGTATAGGTACTCCAAAATCCTCTGGGCGTATTTTTGTGCTCTACAATCTGAGATCAGGTAGAGCGCTCTATCTCATATAGATTTCCAGGTACACCTGACAACAATGCTCCTTTTATTGTGAAAAACACCTAATTTTCAGCTTCAACCATCATCACAAACTACATTGTCCTCACCTAGCACAAGGGAATTTTGCATGAAGAAATTGGTTCTGGACTTCTCTTATATACCTAAATAATTTATTAAAAAATCAGAACTACAATATAAATTGCAAGCACACCCCCTTTTTATGTCTATATTGATTGGACTATATAAGCAAATTCGAAATTAATCTCAAATCAATGCCATACATAATTATAAATATAGTGTATATTGTGCATGTCACAGTATTCGTATAGTACAGCATTATGTGTAATACCTATAAAATTGTATAGCCTGCAGATAACTAAACTAAACGCCGTTGAACGAGTTTAATGAATAAAATATCACAGTTGGGTGATTTGTCCAATATTTGTCAAGTGTACTAACTAGATTCCTAACCATCAATTTATTGTACAAACGCAATGACACACATAGTCATTAACAATTAGGCTGATGAATGATGATATTACTCAGCCAGTAATGGTATGATATCAATGGACCAGTTACAGTAGTTGGACTCTCAATGCAATGAGCCAGATCACAAGCACTAACTGGTTCACTACAAATGATCAAACTCATTCAAAAATGCAGTTAGATTATTGCAGATCATGATGATATATATTTACCATTCGGTTTAATTCGATTGGAATATTATTATTCTGCGCAGATGAAATGAGGGGACGTGATTTTGCAGTCTGACTCATGATTTCTTCCCCAGCAGGAAAGGAGGAATCTTCAATAGAAAAACCAGACAGGATCGTTGCACGAGATCAAGTTGTTGCATGTGTGCTCCCAATATTGAGAAATCTGTTCTAAATTTATGTAATATTGTATCATACATTAGGTCATCACATTTAATATTTTCCTGACAATTATGAGTTTCTTAATGAGCGACAATCCTCCTAATTAAATTAACCATATGATGTAATGCATATGAAATTTATGATATATAATTATGCATATGAAATTTATGATATATAATTCAATTATACAATATAAGCATAGATGAAAGATAGCACAAATAATGCATTGTTCTATGCCAGCTTATGCTAACTTATGCTATGATATAAGCTAGTAGAATATTCTAAAAAAAGTACACACTTTTAGAGCAACACAATGGACCAACCGTTTACTGTATGGCTAAACCGTATATGTGTTTCAAAACGATGAAACAGATTCAGCGACTGAATAAAAAGTGATAGCGAACATAGAAGACGGAGGAAATGCAGAGGGACGGACGGGCGTGTTATCATCAACAGAAGGTCAGCGATGTTTGTCGACCTTGGTGTGCGGTGCAGTGCGGGAGTCAGACAGACCTGCTTAGTGCTGGTGCTATCAACTGCTGCACTCCTGCACTGCAAGTCAAGTTCATGGTTCGGAAGACGAGTCTGCATTCTGCAAAACGGCTACGCTTAGAGCAGTTATACTACTAACCTGGCAAGGTCGGCCAACGCCCTATTCAAAGTCGCTTATCATGTGTGAACACTCGTTCAAGTTTATGTCCTCAAAATTTTACACCTATTGCCGCTTAACAAGTTCGGTTCCTATGCTGCATTTTTCTATGCATATTTTCCAGTAACAGCTTCAAATAGTCAAAACGTTATAATTGGATTAGATGGATCAATCACTTTCAATAAAGATCATCAACTTACGAGTATTTGTTCCAATGGAGTTCAGAATATAGTTGAAATGAATTGAATAAGTCGATTAAATCAATCATCTTCAATAAACGAGATCTATCCTAATCGTCCAATAAAGTAGCCTACGAGTAGTATCAGTTATTATTCCTTGTTTCATGTACGCTAAAATTCACAACATTGCAAACAAAGTTTGAATTGAAACCTATCGGACAGTTGATTGATTATCTTACCTCACATTCTCATTTGTGTAATGCATGCATTGTATTAGATGATTAAATGATCCGTCCTGGAAACAAAGCATTGCGTAATTTTCTTCCGTTATTTTGGAAAACGTCAACTGGAGAGACAATTAGAGGATGATTGGAAAATCGAGTAAGATCAACAAGCTCTGAAGACATATACTTCGAATTTCAGGTTGATCATTGAAATTCAAATGAAGAAAAAGGCGATAACTAGTCTATTGATTGATTGCGTTATAAGGTTGTAAGTTATAAGGAAAGAAATAAAATGCACAGAGAGATGAATAGGAAGTAATTTGGTATATAATGGAACGATATTTCTAGAAACAGATGACAAAACTTGAAAATTAAAAATGAATGTAAAAGTTTACAACAACATTCATCATTTACTTGAAATGGATTATTATTCTTACAAGTAACAATCAAAAGAGAATTCAGAATCCTCAGTTTTTCAAATTGAATACTGCTAATCAATTCATCCAATCATTCCTCACAGCCATTTATTGCTTCAATTACACTTTCAATTTCCTCTAATATCATGTCAAATTCAAATTATATTACATTGGTCTCGATTTGATCCCCACATTATTCTTATTGATTCCTTCTGTAATAAACCTATCAAATGGCCTGCATTGAATTGGCTTTAAAAGTAGAGCACTCACAGACCATACAACATAATAATCCCTAACCACTATTATCAAACGTATTAATTTCGGTTGGCGAGTAACACTGACCAAAATTTCGGCACTTCAGTTGCGAATTTTTCGGCGAATTTTAATAGAAATAAACAAGTCAATTGGACAAAATAACAGTTGCCAAGTGTATAATCAGAAAAGTTATATAATAATTTGTGTGTGCCTAATGCCTTGTTAATAGGCATTGGGAATTCAGATTATGCATAAGTTTGTCTAGTCAGACATCAGAGTTAGTGCCGCCGGCAAGTTTTATCAAGTTTGGCATCTTGATCCAATTGATAGGGGACTGAGAAGTAGAGGTAGATAGGCTGCAGGGGATTTTCAACAATCCATTCAAAAAACGTAGGCATTTTACCGGTAAAACATGTTCCGTTGTGATTGGCTAAAACAAGTATCGTCATTGGAATGATGACTTTTCGATGACTGGGGGACTTGTACATCTGTGCATTTTCCCCCAAAGGGGGAAGGAACGTCTCCCACTGGCCTTCCCCCCCGGGTGAAAGGCCCCCCTCACCTGTCACTCACTCAATCCTCTCAGCAACTTCTCTTTTCTCCCCGGAACAACTTCTTCTTTTTCTTGTCGATTCCTTTTTATTGCTAGATCAATTATTTAACGGCAAAATCCAACCTGTATAAATAAGCAGCCGGCCGGTGGGCTTGTCATCAGTCAGTTGTTGGGCTTTCCTCCGATCACATAGCCTACTCTCCAGTGCTCACATTTTCACGGATTACACTTTTCCTCCAACATTTTCATCATGACGTCACTCAAGGTAAGCGAATATAGTATACAATAATAATAATGATAATAATGTATATAACTCCACATTATCAATTCAATAAGTGATTTCAGATTTCCTGTTTCACTAATTTAATCAAAAGTTGATAATCGATTCAAATGAAATCAAGACTTGATCCCTTGAATTATTTTCACAAAAATTGCTCACTCTATAATATGCAATGAATATTGATAATATTGATAAATAAATAGCATCTAGTTCAACCTGAATTTTTTCAATGGTTACTTTTACATGATTGTGAAATACCACAAACTCCTTCTCAACTAAAGATCAAAAGTTGATCTTAAATTTTATATTATGCAATTGACAGTAAAATATTGTAAATAATATTTACTGTGATCTGTAAGAGACTAATAACATCCCTTGGTAGAGCAAGTGAGCTTTTGATCCGGCTCCGCTACATATCGTTCATGAGCTTCAAAAAGCGCTTTCCGGAGGTTTCAAACCTCCTATTCATGTTCTCCATCCTTCGTCGTCATTGGTTGAAACTACCCTGACCTAAGCTTGGCGTAGCCTCCACACTAAGGCTAACACCAACTCCAAACTAAATCACACGAGTACCCCCAGTAACAACATTCAGGTGAAATTGATTAAACTAATATCGACGTTGTATGTACCACGTACCGTATTATTTGAACAAGATTAAAAATGGATAAAAGATACCAAATTGTAATCACATTTGATAATGAGCAGGATTTGTTAATGATCTGATACTGATGTTAATGACTAAATTCTTGATACAATAATACTTATCTAATATTGGAAATTCCTTGTAGCATTTACAATAGAATTAGAAGATTGCATTTGAAAACCAAAACTCATAATTCATTGATTATGGTAGAATGGAACCAGGTAGATTTATTTTTATCGATAGTATAAATTGGCATGCAATGCTAAGCCAATACAATGCCATTGCTTGTTAACCTGGCTCTCTTGGGACGAAAATGATCAACTCTTCAATCAGAAGTCAGAAATCCTAGTCCTGCTAAATCGCTACAGTCTTCAACTGTTTCACGAACTAGTCATTTCACACGGAGTCATTTCGTTTCCTGTAGTCTATTGAATGGAAGAATTCACACTTTATCAGTACCAGTATCCACTTATCTCTCTTCCCTTCAAATTTTCCATCATCTCTCCAGTTTTAATCAATCTCATTGTGAAGAGAATTTTTAGAGCTCCAGTTCGAATTTGAAAGAGCTTCTCTAGCAGCCACACATCGAAAGTAAATTTCGAATATGCAGTCTCTGTGGTTGAAATACAGATACTTGACTCGTTTTAAATTATCTGAGCAAGATTATAGTACGATACCCCAAACATTGATTTGTACTTTGGGTCTCACTTTACAAGGTCTCGTTCCTGATTCATAAAAATAAATAGAAAATGGGTACAAGCTAATGAAATATTTTACACGAAAGGCAGGCAGATTAAGTAAGAAACGTATTGAGAAATTAATCTGGTGGCTTAGTTGGATATAACCAACCAATTAAAACAGTTTAGTCTACAGTTATACGTTGTCCATAAATTATAGACTATACGTTCATGAGTATTATTTTTAGTAGTCCTTGCTATGAATGGTTACTAAATGAGTAGCCTAGCATTTCCATATTTTACAGTACTTCTGGAAGCTCTCCAATAACCCTAGTAAGGTGTCTTCTTGCACAATCTACATCTGGTAGATATTCAGAAGTAACTTTTTTATAAACATTCTTGAAGAGATTCACTAATAATTCCAATTCTGATATTCATTTTCAACTGTATTTTCCACTATTTTATTCAACTAATCAAAATCTTCTAGTAGCAATGACTTACAACAAGTTTGTTGGAGCAAATTAAAAGACAAATTGGTTCACCCTTAAACCTTACTCTGAAATTAACATAAGTGAGCAGTTCTTCACACCTTTTTGAAATTCTACTAACAATTAACTCAATTCCATTTCTATAAGGTCATTGCCGATTAATATAACTGAGAAATAGATGGAATGAATGACGAGCTGTAATATATCTGATGACTTCCATCACATTGATGGACACAAACTCTAATACTTTGATAGCTACCTGATTAAAATTTGCCTTCTTGCATTTTCAACTGACGCAGAGTTGACAGAGCTTTATGCAGAGCCCCAACTATTTCGCCCACATAAGATTAATGCGCCTCCGATGGCAGGGCATGTGCAAAGAATACCTGAAGTGTGAATGCCAAGGAAGGTGTTTGTCGGTCAGCCTCAGGGAAGACGACCTGTTGGGAGACCAAGGGAGCGATTGGGAGGATAGGGTGAGAAAGGATGTTGATGAAATTTTGCGATTGAGGGGATGGAAGAGGGCGGCGATGGATAGAGATGGATGGAGGCTTAGTTTGATTGAGGCAAGAGCCCGATTCGGGCTGTAGCGCCATTCGAGAGAGAAAGATAATTTCAACTGATGAAAATACCAATCAATACGTAAAACAGTACAACTTATAAATTGATAGAATTATAGAAGGTTATCAAAGTTAAGCTGACAAATTTGCAATACATTCCAAAAATTCCTATCAAATTAAGCTGACAAATTTGCAATACATTCCAAAAATTCCATCATATTAAAAATGGAACAAGGAAGAGTTTTTAGGCATTGCTAATTGAATCAAAAGAATTTATGGACAAGCCATTACTTTCATGTAAGACACGGTAGCCTAGAAATATGTATGAAGAAAGGAATTCAAAGCACAAAATTGAATATAAATTCTGATGTTTACAATGAGCTCTAAAAATGTTTACGATGGAGTGAAAGTGAATCAGTTATGTTACGGTGACGGTCCGATACCACAAGTAACAAAGCAAATACAGTAATAACTGGTGCAGCATAGAAATGTAAAGAGGATTGCCAGTTACACGGAAGGTTAATCAACCGTAATTAGACACTCTCTTAAATACTCGTTACATGGTAGGTAATTAAATCCGTATGAAATAAACTTGCTAATAAAACTGATTTGTATGGCGTTTTTTAATGTAAATCTCCATAACGGATTTTTAAAAGTTCTAAGATATGCTCTACATCTCAGACGCCTTTTAGTAGTTACCTAACTGAAGAATTTGGAGTAAAAGTTGTATTTTCAGAAGAGTATAAGAATTGAGTTTCGTTTCATAAGTGAGAAGTTGTTTAATGCAATTACATAATATCAATTCAAAGTTGATGAAATCCTTTGCCGTTCGACACATTAATAGATCAATCTTTGAAATGAAATAGAACAATATTAATTAACAATATATTCTTGGAAGATAGATAATAGTTCCTTACTTCTAGTTCTCATCATCATTGCATTTTTATGCCACAGAAGAAATATCATAGCTGATTTCAATACTAATATTCTCATAATGATTTGCTTGTATCTCTCTCTAAATCCTCAATGCGTGATTGCCTTGTTCCAATCTTCATATTCAAGTATATTCATGAAAAAGAATTTCAGAAGAAGTCCGGTCATGTTATGGGGAAAATCCACTTTTTGGCTAAATCATCACTTCATCCTAGTTTTGATGTTTCATGCCGGTTTGTTTACAATCTTCTCCAACCTTTGAAATAAATTCTGATATACAGAGTGGGTGAAAAGTCCAAGAACGGCTTAATATCTCATAAACAAAGGTAATTTCACGGTGAGTGTGATTGGGGATCCTACAAAAATTGAAAATCCTACTTTACTATTACTTCAAAAATCTGGACCACCATCTTGGATTCGCCATTTTGAATGCAACTTTGTTTTTTAAATTGGAAGGGTGTCATGCGATACATGAAAACATAAATGGCGAAAACCGCATATCAATATCTCGAACCGTTACGAAGATATTCACATTATCAATCAATACTATTCAAAGCAGGAAGGGAAGAAAAAGTATGAAAACGACTTAGTATCTCATAAAAAATGTGATTTCAAGGTGGGTGTCTTTGAGATCCTATTAAAATTGAAAATACTACTTCACTATGACTTCAAAAATCTGAATCCCCAACCACACCCACTTCGAAACCACATCTTTCCATGATATACTAAGCCGTTCTCATACTTTTTTCTTCCCTTTCTGCTTTGAATAGTATTGATTAATAATAAGAATATCTTCGAAACGGTTCGAGATATCGATATGCGGTTTTCGCCATTCATTTTTTCTTTAAATTGTGTATCGAAATCATGTATTGGATGACCACCTTACTATTTATTAAAAAAACAAAGTTGCATTCAATATGGCGGATCCAAGATGGCGGACTAGATTTTTAAAGTCATAGTAAAGTAGTATTTCCAAATTTAGTAGTATCCCCTATCACACCCACCCTGAAATTACCTTTGTATTAGCCCGTTCTCGGACTTTTCACCCACCCTATATATAAAATTTTTCATCATCACTTCAACAAAAAAATGATCTGTTACAAACTAGCAATTTTCAATAACTGAGAGCCAATTCTCTTTCTCAGTTTCCATTACATCCCATCTTATTCAAAATATTACTCTGATATTCATCTGACTCCAATCAAAGTAATACTCTAGAATTATTTTACAAAGAATTTGCAATCCTTTTAGTTATTGTTTGGTTCTACTAGTTTTTATTTTCATCAGTATTATTTGAGACGGCCTCAGTGGGCAACTGCTTATTGAAGGCAGTTTCACATTTTTTGTGGCACAGAATTAAGTCGAAGAAATGTATTCCCAGGCCATGTATTCTACACACAACTTTAAAATACAACAAAATATTGAAGTAAATACTATTTTGTGAATCTAAAACTATCCAATATAGTAAAACGGGCTCTATTATATTCCGAAAAAATTGAAATGAACGAGAACGGAGTCTGAATCAAGTAGAATCCTATAAAATAATAAGTCGAAGCATGTTGTAAATTATTAGGACATGAGAAACGGTATTTGGAGATTTTTATTACATTTCAAGTGGAATACCTTTTTTAAGTTACGATTTATCATGAATTTATCGAATTCTTTTACTCTCAGTTCAAATCCAATTCGATGAATTTCAATTTTTTCTTTCAAATTTATGATTTGGCAGATATGAATGTGGTTTTTTACACAAAAATAGAGTGGTACCTAGCCTACTAGTCTGGAGCGTTTCAACCTCGATCAGCTATTACTGAATCTGTCATGGGTTTCATACCCATTCCGTCCTCCCTTCACTCAATGCATTATCAATGCATAACTTTCATTTGAAACTATATTTTTCAATTTTTCTCCTCATCAACCTACAACCCACGCACAAGTCATTGACTCATGTGGGCATCATAACAAAGTAAAACCTGCTTGTTCTCAATTTTTTTTCACTCTTGAATATTTCTCAAAAGAAGCTGATTTCAATTGAACTGAGTCACTCCTATCGAACAATTATGAATTATATGTAAAAGTTGGCGGGCGAATTAATAGAGTCTACATTGTAGCACGTAGAATTGCATGTACACATATAAGGAGAATCGGACAACATAAAAGCACATTGAGTGCGCAATGACCACTTAAACATAACTCATTTACTGGTCACCTGCTAGAGAATGTGGTCAGAGAACGAGAAATGAAGGAGCCTGCTGCGATGATGGAATGAATGAGGAAGAAAGCAATAATAATTATGAGAGAATTACAGTGAGAAACGAAAGTGGTTGGAGAAACAAAAACATTGAAAATAAGGGTAAACATTATTAGTGGCGAAATTGTAACTCAAACATGCTTGGGTTGCTAATAGACGTGGACACTACTATTGCAACTATAACTTTATAAGGGTAGATCTAAAATGTAGTCGAACAAAAAATTTGCTCACCAGTGGCAACACAAAAAGAGCCGCACTTGAATATCCTAATAAGACTGGGACCTGCACTAGCCAGGGAGAGAGCATGTCTCAGTGTGAGACAGCGCATCTTATTTACATTTCTGGGTCATCGATAAAAACTTGATCTGCTCAGCAAGTTGGATAAACTAGTTACATGAACAGAAATTATTAATACACTGCGTAAACAAACTAGAGTATTATTTAACTTAGCATATGCGAAATACTTTGTGACTGAGCAAGTCTGTCAGATAATGAGAGACAAAAGTAAAAAATAATTTTATCCTTTGTGCTGTGCATGAACAATAAGGGTCAAGTCACATGAGGCGTTTTTCCGACGAATTGACAGGGCAGGAAGTTCTCCGATTGGCTGATTTGGTTAGCGTTCGGGAATCAGCTGTTAATCAGCTAATCGGAGAGTTTCTTGCTCTGCCGACTCATCTGCAAAATGCCTCATGTGGCCCTCAGAGTGGAAAAATCATTCAATCCATGAGAATCCTCATTCCACAAAATTAGGTTTTCTGATTTCAACAAAATTTCAGTTTACCAATATCAAAAAATTAGTTTTCGAACAAATTCATTTTATATTTCAATTCTAAATTCTACCATTTACATTCGATTCTAGCCAGAGATAGAATTGGTCTACTATGATTGGTTTGCCATCAGTGAGACTATTCAAGAATCACAGAAAAAAATGAAGTCATACGGAAAATAGAGAGCTCTCTCACACTACATTTTCTTAGCTCAATTCTATTCATCCTTTCAACATTATCAGTACATAGCTACAGTAATACAAACTGTTTGAAACGTATCAAGTTCATTGGGAGATACTCATGATTTCTACTAAATAGGACTTGAAATAAAACTTACGAGTAATTTGATAGTGAATATCTCACAAAAATTTCTTTAAAATAAAATTTCATTGGAATAATCATTCTTACTACAAGGTAAATTTTCTCAACAATTACCATATCCTTAGAATGAAGCCTACTGAATATCCACATAAGCTTATAATTATTATAGTCCTTACAATAGTGCTAATTTCAAATTTTTGTTCCCCTTCCCTGATCAAAAAAAGACAAAAAAATAATGGAGAGAACTGTTTACTTCAATTTCTCATTTTTTCATCACATTCGATTGTGTTCAAAAAATACTGTGACTGTTTCAATGGCATTCAAACACGAGAGAGCTCAGTCTTACAAATATAATATTGAAAAGTAAACAAGCAATTCTTGTGGGATTAATAATTGAAGTGATGCATGGATTCAGAACAGAATGATCACTTGATGGGGTTTCAATTAGGTTTCTCAGAAGAAAAGAGATCTGCAAAACTAATACGTAGCGCATAAGGAATGCACTTATGTATAATATGAAGTTTCCAGTATATTAGAAGTATTATATTTCAAGTATATGAGGAGTTTCAATACTATCTCATGAAGAGCATCTTAATACTACATGACTAATAAATTCACTGCACTACATAATCAAACTCCCCGTGAAGATAATCAAGTTATCTTGTATTGATAATCAGACTTACTATTATTCTGTTATGTTCCATAAATTGATTATTATTTATAGTAAAAAATTCTAATTGGAACTTATTATTTTGATTTCAGTCGATGATTGTGCTGATCGCCGTGATAAACAGCTGTTTAGCAGTGGAATACCAACACCAGGCACCTGCTGGCCACCACTACGAAGAAGAGAAATACGAGGACGCGCCAGCCAAGTACCACTTCAAGTACGCCGTCAAGGATGAGCACACCGGAGACATCAAGGAGCAGGAGGAGACCAGGGACGGCGACGTGGTCAAGGGATACTACAGCCTGCATGAGGCTGACGGAACCAAGCGATTGGTCGAGTACACCGCTGACCACAAGTCAGGATTCAACGCAATCGTCCACAGGGAGGGAGAGCCCAAATACCCCGAGCCCAAGAAGTACGAGGCACACAAGTACGAAGCACCTCAACACTACGAAGCCCCCAAGTTCGAATACAAATACGAGGCACCCAAATACGAAGCCCCCAAGTACGAAGCACCCAAGGTTGAATACAAATATGAGGCTCCCAAATACGAAGCCCCCAAGTACGAAGCACCCAAGGTTGAATACAAATATGAGGCTCCCAAATACGAAGCTCCCAAGTACGAAGCTCCCAAGGTAGAGTACAAATATGAAGCTCCCAAATACGAAGCCCCCAAGTTCGAGCCCAAGAAGTACGAGTACAAATACGAGGCCCCCAAGTACGAGACACCCAAGTTCGAATACAAATACGAAGCACCCAAATACGAAGCACCCAAGGTTCAGGAGTACAAATACGAAGCCCCCAAGTACGAGGCACCCAAATTCGAATACAAATACGAAGCTCCCAAGTACGAGGCCCCCAAGAAGTATGAGTACAAATATGAGGCACCAAAATACGAAGCACCCGTATACAAATACGAAGCTCCCAAATACGAAGCTCCCAAGTACGAAGCACCAAAGTACAAATACGAAGCCCCCAAATACGAGGCTCCCAAGTACGAACAGAAGCACTACTACTAGATAGAACAAACAAATTTAGGTAGAATATATAATTATTTGTAATTCATCTCATCGCCGCTCAGGCAAACTTAGTCATCCTTCATTGATCACTTCGTCCAAGTCACCATATTGTACAAAATTTGTAAATCATTTTTATACTTTTTATAATAAAACATTAGAAAAATAAATCGTGTGTCTTTCTGTCTCACAATTATTTAAACCAAGATTATCTATATTGATAAGTGAGTCAGTTTACTTTCAACGTTATTTGTTAACCCAATAACAGTAATTTTAATAAGGGATCTCTGATTTTATTTGATTAATCCAGGGAATCTTTATCTGGAATAGATATTTGGATGAACCGGCCTAGGGGGAATGGCAACGTCTCATACAAGTAGGTTCGGTTTATGGAACTCTACCTTTAGGTAGATAAAAAAAATCAGCTTAAATTGAAAGCATTAAAAAGTCGAGAGGAATCGTTCTTATAGGTGATTGATCTGATTAATCTATACTTATTGACATCCACTTCAAATTGTCGGCATTGTTTGAATGGAAAGCGTTGCATTTATTTATAAGGAATGATGATAGCGAATCTCACTAGCATTAATTTCCAGTGTTGTCGATTTTTTGGGCATAGAATTGATTAGGAAAGCTGTGATTGTATACATCATTGTATGCTGCAGCTGACTGCTGATTCTGTGTTGCAAACTCATGCACTGTTGTCAACTCGTTGGGCATGGCATTCAACTAGTGATAAGGGGTATGCCAAAATGCATGAAAATTATTGCAATTTTACAAATACCAACAACATAACTTTTCATTTTCTCTAAAGTAGATATAAAATTTTAAAACTAATTACATTGGAGGATACAGAGAATCCATTGGAGGGTTCAGTGAATAAAGATGCTTTGATTGAATAAATCATTTTGAAAAATCCATCAATTTTTAAATAGAAGTAGTAAGAGGATCGAGATATGAAAAATAAAAAATCATATGAATATCTATTCACTGCTTTGTTAACTGAAGACACGAGAAAAAATTATCAACAAACCTTTGAAAGGAAAGGAATGAAATAAGAGGAATATGTCCAAAATGTACACATAAAAATCAGATAGATGAATAATAGATACAGCAATAATTTGATTTAGTAAACCAGCAAGTAGCTACCTTTTTGATCTAGCTTCACAGAAAGATTATGCTATTGAGTAGGATATAATAAAAAAATATTGGAAACCTGATAAAACGTAAGTCCTACTCTTACAATGCATCACCTTATAATGGGCTTTAGGAATGTTTTGAATTCAGTACTTCAATGGAGAATATTCAGAGCATATTATCACATATTGCATCAAAGTTCTATGCCTTTTCTCTCTCTCAAGTCTGATTAGATTCATCATAATTTCAAATGGAATTGGTCTTTGATGATTGAAGATGAGCTGCGATCGCTATACTTCAGTCATTACAACTAAATTGTATATCATGCTCTTTTCATTTGTATATCATTTGATAATTATACTCTCAACTATACTGTATACTCTAAACAGTAGTCTATTTCACATGTTCCCTTCTGAATAGGACAGCATTTAGTAGAAAAGTAGTAGAAAAGTAAAAAAAAACTCTACAAAATTCTATAAAAGAAAACGAACCATACAGTCAGTATACACTACAGAACAAAATGCCAATCACTTCTACTTCCATTAGACTCAAAAATACGTTTATTACAATATTGTAGTCGCAGTCCTGAAAGACCTCACACATTCAGCAAGCACTGTCATTGAGTACTACGCCAAGAAATTCTACTTCAAATATATCATTAATAAAAATAAAAGTTGAAGTCAAGATATGCCGCATTTGAACCATAAGGTCAGCATCGATTAACCCAGTTACAATACACAAGTGAAAGACCAATAAGTCTGTTGATCACCTACACACTTTCAGCACTAACGAGCTGTTAACCTAGTAATGGCACATACAAAACTCACAACTGATATTAATTAACCATTCCAATGACTTCGATTAGGAAGGTGTTGAATAATGTTGAAAGAAATCTCATTTTCATAATTCCTTACTTAGAAAAGTATCCAATGAGGATTATAGACTGGATTACATTAGAATATCATTTCTGAGGCTTATCATTAGATTATCCAATGTTATTGAAATACAGGATTGAAATATCGAATGTTTTTGAAATGCTGGACTGGAAGATACAATGTTAATTTCTTACATATGGAACCTTGAAACTATAGGATACAGTGAAAGGAGACATGGAGAATTCGTGTAGGTGTGCTGGTGCTAATGGTCAGACATTGAATGTGAATGTGTAATGATAATGTGAATGTGTAATGATAATGTGAATGTGTAATGATGATGTGAATGTGTAATGATAAGGTGAATGTGTATGGATAATGTGAATGTGTAATGATAATGTGAATGTGTAATGATAATGTGAATGTGTAATGATAAGGTGAATGTGTAATGATAATGTGAATGTGTAATGATAATGTGAATGTGTAATGATAATGTGAATGTGTAATGATAATGTGAATGTTTGGATTCTAGCCCAGTCAATAAAGGTTTTTTTGGTGCGAAAATTAGATAAAAGCTGAATTTCTCACCATCGATAGAACCCTGCCAGAGGGTCATTTTTCAAAAGTCCCAAGAAATCGCCTGAAACCATATCCTTCCCCCCCCTTCACCTCTCAATCATGAAAAATGTAGGTGATCACGGGAAACCGATCATCTCTGTAACCATTCATCGTAATACGTTCATATTATGTCATTCGATTCATCACATTAGCCCATTGAAAATATTGGTCCCATTCATTTCCTCGATAGAGCTAACAGTTTTCTTGATAAAAAATATATATATGTGAAAATTAAGGGGTTTTTACATTTGATTTTTTTGTTTTCTCAAATCAACTTTTTAGCAAGTGATTTCATGACAAAATAAATCCAATAATAAATGGAGCTAATTTTATTCCGGATCCATTGATGCAGCTAGTTATGTATCCACGATTTGATTTCAGTCTGTGGAAGTAAAGAGTAAAGGGGAAACACGCCGACGCGGTACTACTGGTCCTATAACCTGTAAACTAAAATACTGCATTCAATAGTTCACCTTATTTATGCCATGAGATTCACTCTATGATGGAGATTCAATGTTGATGATTCTATCTTTATTGACATCGCTGAATCAAAATTTTCACCTCTCAACCTACTAAGAATATTTTTTTCTAGATTTAACCTGGCTGATGGTAAAAAGATTTAGTGGTTTTCCACTAAATGTCTATTTGGATTGATGTAAGACTATTTTTCACTCCAAATACGTAAGTGATACCACACAAAAAAACACACGCACACACACACACACACACACAACACACACACACACACACACACACAGATTAATCCAACTAACATTTCTATATTTTGGAATAAGCCGAAGCTTACTTGAACCTGATATATTGGAATCAGAGACTAATGAATATCCTCTTTATTCTTCTCTCTGTATTCTCCACTCACTGATGGAATAGAGGGTTATCATCAATATAATCAAAGACCATACTTTTTCTATCATCTTATCTTCAAAAAATCTGATGTGGCGCACTCACACAACTTTCCTTGCCATTATGAAAATTGATCACCTGACGCTAGTGTAAACGCGCATCTCAAGTCAAAGATCTGAGCCAGCTGGTGACAGGTCAATAACGCTGGATACACACGAGATCTGCTATCTCTTCATAGTGATTTAATAGAATCAACAGTTGCCAACAGCTTGCAATTGAATAATTACATTTTCTGAAATTTCAAGCTTATTTTCAATTTTAGGTGAAAATGTTACTGGACATTAATTGAAGAGATTTCCATGCTCAATCTTTTCCATTCGAAATTTTTCGTTTAAATTATATCTGAGACCTGATAATTGGAAATCTAAAATCTAACTTTGCATAGATGGGGCGGAGCTCCTGAAATTTTTACAGATATGGGACTTGTGGCAGTTCATATAGCTTATCAATGACTATTCTAGGTATGAATTTGATCAAAATCGTTGGAGCCATTTTCGAGAAAATCGCGAAAAACCCTGTTTTTGACAACATTTTCGCCATTTTAGCCGCCATCTTGAATCGCATTTGATCGAAATTGTTCGGGTCGGATCCTTATAGTGTAAGGACCTTAAGTTCCAAATTTCAAGTCATTCCGCTAAATGGGAGATGAGATATCGTGTACACAGACGCACATACACTCATACACACACACACACACACACACACACACACACACACACACACACACACACACACACACACACACACACACACACACACACACACACACACACACACACACACACACACACACACACCACACACACACACACACACACACACACACACACACACACACACACACACACACACACACACACACACGCGCGCGCGCGCGCGCGCGCGCACGCACGCACGCACACACACACACACACACACACACACACACACACACACACACACACACACACACAGACCAATACCCTAAAACCATTTTTTGGACTCAGGGGACCTTAAAACTTATAGAAATTCAGAAATTGGGGTACATTAATTTTTTTCGGAAAGCTATACTTTCCTTACGTATGGTAATAGGGCAAAGAAAGTAAATAGTATATTTCGCACCTAGGGTCGAAAATGTACGTTTTCCGGCTCGAGATCGCGGTTTTCAAGTTCGAGACGAAGTCGAGAACTTGAAGCGTTCGAGAGCCGGAAAAACATTTTTGCCCGTGTTGCGAATGCTATTTTTCGCCACACCAAAAAAAAACTTCCCAATATTTATAAGAAATTGAAAAATTAATAAAATTCAAACAGCCTATTTTGATAGTTTGAATCTTGGTTATGACAACTTTTACTGTCAATTAATTTCAATATTACTAATTAATAATTTACAATAGTGACCATATTTTTATACTATTAATATTTCGAATAATTGTTTGAATTTTTATAGCTTGCGCTTTGCGCCCGGTGCAATATCTCATGGATAGATGGATGAATAGAATTTTCATTACTATTTTGAAATAATGTGATGAAAAAATTAATAAAATTGCATATTTCACAGTTTTGTCTCAAAATATATCTAAAAAATTGATTGAAATTTAAATTATGGTAACTAATATAAAAAATAGCTAATAAAAGTCGAAATTCATCGACAAAAAAAAATGTCATTGACCGAGATTCGAACCTAGATCATGTTTGTTATCCACTGAGCTATCTGATGTATTACGCCTTTACGCTCTCGGCCATTGGGTAAAGTTGAATGTAGAGGCCTGACTGATAGCACTTAGCATACACGTAATACTGTAAACTAGACTTCTATAAAAGTTTACTTCACTCCTAAAAAGCGTACAACCTTTGACTATAGAAAGAAGGTTGTTCTTTCTATAGTCAAAGGTACAACAGACTTTGGCTCATGACTTATATTATTAAAATTAATATTATTATCTGTTTCACAATAAAATTTTCACTCTGAATTAAGTCAGGTAACGTATGTAGGCTACTATAATAGCGGCATATTTGAAGCCGGTTTGCCGGCATTTTCACAACAAAATATTGCTCTGAAATCATAGAGAAAACATTCGAAGATTCAATCTTGAGTGGACCTAATGTTTTCTCTATATGGTTCAATATTAAAGAAAAATTATCTAAAAGTTTTAATAATGAATTACGGAAAAATTACTAGGAATTTTTTAGTCAAGGCTGAGTTTCACCAGTAGGCTTACCTTAAACTTCAGATCTCTGCTGTATTTTCTTGTTATTATAGTTGATTGTATTGCATTAAGAAGTGGAATTCGATAATAAAAAAGAAACAATTATTACTCTACCTCACTTTTAAATATTGATACAATTATTGTACTTTGATTTCAAATTCGATTCTTCACTTTTAAATACTTGCAATACGTACCTTTCTGACAATGGACAATGCAGCCATTGTATTCATTGTTTGATATCAAAAAAACAATAATAAATATTGAATTATGAAACAGTAATTTATAAAATATATTATAGACATAATACCGCGATTCACGATACATAATTATATAGATTATTACAGTCTTTATGAGATTATCTCTCTATGATTTTTGTGAGATCGGACACGATCAGCTGTTATTCAAGGTCATTTTACAGCCCTAGGGCCGTAAAGTTTTACCGGCCAGGTCGGAAAACAATCACTTTCGGCCTCCATATGACGAACGTAAACCAGCTCATTACATCCAAGTGTGGCGAAAAAGTAATTACCAACACTGATGATCATTCTCTGATATCAATCATTCTTGATGAAATGTTTGATTGCAATGAATCAAACCAATAATCCTACAAACTGGAATGAGACGATAACGTTGTTTTCAATGTTAAGCAGAATGTACTCAATGGAATGACGCATTATTGCGAGTTGAACTTAGCAGCTACAACAACGTATCAAGTGATTGATTAATAATAATAATGGAAGGTTATCATCATATTAATCAAACATCATAAATGTCTAGTGATTGATTGATGAAGACTGCCAGACAGACAGTTGACTATGATTAGAAGATGTTAAGTAGTAGAAGTGATGAAGAACGTTCATTGTGAGATGATACTGCTTGAAATAGAAATAACATCGAATATCCTTTCTATACTCAATGTTTGTTCTTATTTTCATTTTAAGAAAAGTAAAAAATATATCATGAAGAAGATATTGCATGTTATAGTTGCTGAAATTATATCGTGCTTTAAATTATAGTTGTAAGGCAACCTTTGGTAATATCTTACTACCAAATCGTAATGTAATTTGATAAATCATTATTTTCCGATGAATTCAATCAAATAAACATAGAATTTATGAAAAAAATTCATCGATAAATTCGATGAAATCAATCATTATAAAATTTACAGCCGAGAGCTTGAAAGGTGAGAAGTTCAATGTGAGGAGAGATTTCAACTTATTTCAACGTAGAATTTAGCTCAGAGGGTGGTTTAGTTATTTCAGTTGATTCAATAGTTTGAGAACAAGCTAATAGTGATAATTAATTTTGTTATGTTCATTGAAGGGTTTTTGGAAAATTTGAACGAATCATCGAATATATAGAGTGGGGAATGGTAATTCTTGTTTACTCAAGTGATATGTGATTTTCTATTGAAGCTAGGTTGGTCAACCCCAGGTGCTAGACGCAGCTTGCTATTCAAATTTGTCGTCACCTCATCAAAAATTCTTATCAATCAAATCCAAGCAGTAAGTCTGAGTTTCATCGAAAAAACGTGTGATAGCTTTTCCGCTAATTTTCAGTTTTGATTACTGTAATTTATTATTACGATTGAACTTGGATTTCTTCAAATAATTATTTCATGTAGCATTTTGCAACCAGTACAAAATAATGAAATGGACATTGGTTTCATGCTGTATCATTGGAATCCATAAGAAAACATGAATAGATCACAATGAAATCAGTAATAATTTATATTCTTCAGTTGTAATGTATTATCAGATACAAATTCGGAGTGAAACGAATATTGTAGATATTTTGTTTGGAATTGGGGAAACAAAAGGCTGCCTGATTCAAATTGAGGATGATCCAATCGATACTGAATTTTATGTATTGAAAAAAATCAAAATCATAGGCTACTGTGAGAGGTTTGCAAGTATTATGTCTTCTTCAGTTATCTATTATATAATATTGAAAGGATTGGCTATCACATACGAGATAGGAAATACATGAATGATGCATCATCACGTTTGAACTACTGGACTGATTAACTTGAAAACTCGCATATAGCTCATTCTCAATTTACCGAGGATGGTTATAGGCCTATTTTGGATTCTCCAAGTTTTCAGTTTATCAAGTTTCTAATTAGACCCTTGCGGTGCACGGGTTATCTGCTAGTGAAAAATAAAATGGATCAGCAAATTGGTTGAGCTGTCACAATCAAAGGAAGACAACTTCTCCAAAATATTTGTGGCTCAGTAGTACAGTACAGTAGACCTACCTACTCGTAGAGTAGTTTGCCATGAACTTCAGCAAGTCGTCGGTCTGACTCTAACAATAAGAGGAAATAATTAAAAAAGAAGAGAAATAAATAAAGTAAAATAAGTGAAAAGAAACCAGATATTGAATTATTCAAACACAAAAATTTAGATGGAATATTTTATTAGAAATTGCAGTTCAACCAACTGCTGGAATATTATCACTGTTTAATAATTATTTCAAATATCCAATGAAATCTATATAAATAGAACTAAGGACTTCTGCTACTGTAAATATTGACCAAAGAGCTAAATAACAGAAGGTCAGTCAATATTCGCAGTAGCAGAAGTCCTTAGTTCTATTTATATAGCTTCAATTGGATTTTTTAAATAATTACTATACAGTAATAAAGATTTAAGTGCTTCTTATCAATACTAGAGAAAGTGGTTCTCACTGAGCAAAAATGAGAGAAAAATGTTTTATTATCAGTCATTTATAGTAACATGCAGTCATTTTATTTATGTGATGAATTTGTTCACTTACTCTTACACTGTCAGAGCGTTTTCGAGTTCCATGAACTATTGAAGAGTCACAGTTGAGAAAGAGTGAGAATGATTATAAGTGAAAGAATTGTTAATTAAATATATTTTAATATGATAATTCGGAATAAATCAAACAACCATCATCTTCATTATAAGATTTTAAGTAGTAGAAGTGATGAAGAACGTTCATTGTGAGATGATACTGCTTGAAATAGAACACATCGAATATCCTTTCTATACTCAATGTTTGTTCTTATTTTCATTTTAATAAAAGTAAAAAATATATCATGAAGAAGATATTGCATGTTATAGTTGCTGAAATTATATCGTGCTTTAAATTATAGTTGTAAGGCAACCTTTGGTAATATCTTACTACCAAATCGTAATGTAATTTGATAAATCATTATTTTCCGATGAATTCAATCAAATAAACATAGAATTTATGAAAAAAATTCATCGATAAATTCGATGAAATCAATCATTATAAAATTTACAGCCGAGAGCTTGAAAGGTGAGAAGTTCAATGTGAGGAGAGATTTCAACTTATTTCAACGTAGAATTTAGCTCAGAGGGTGGTTTAGTTATTTCAGTTGATTCAATAGTTTGAGAACAAGCTAATAGTGATAATTAATTTTGTTATGTTCATTGAAGGTTTTTGGAAAATTTGAACGAATCATCGAATATATAGAGTGGGGAATGGTAATTCTTGTTTACTCAGTGATATGTGATTTTCTATTGAAGCTAGGTTGGTCAACCCCAGGTGCTAGACGCAGCTTGCTATTCAAATTTGTCGTCACCTCATCAAAAATTCTTATCAATCAAATCCAAGCAGTAAGTCTGAGTTTCATCGAAAAAACGTGTGATAGCTTTTCCGCTAATTTTCAGTTTTGATTACTGTAATTTATTATTACGATTGAACTTGGATTTCTTCAAATAATTATTTCATGTAGCATTTTGCAACCAGTACAAAATAATGAAATGGACATTGGTTTCATGCTGTATCATTGGAATCCATAAGAAAACATGAATAGATCACAATGAAATCAGTAATAATTTATATTCTTCAGTTGTAATGTATTATCAGATACAAATTCGGAGTGAAACGAATATTGTAGATATTTTGTTTGGAATTGGGGAAACAAAAGGCTGCCTGATTCAAATTGAGGATGATCCAATCGATACTGAATTTTATGTATTGAAAAAAATCAAAATCATAGGCTACTGTGAGAGGTTTGCAAGTATTATGTCTTCTTCAGTTATCTATTATATAATATTGAAAGGATTGGCTATCACATACGAGATAGGAAATACATGAATGATGCATCATCACGTTTGAACTACTGGACTGATTAACTTGAAAACTCGCATATAGCTCATTCTCAATTTACCGAGGATGGTTATAGGCCTATTTTGGATTCTCCAAGTTTTCAGTTTATCAAGTTTCTAATTAGACCCTTGCGGTGCACGGGTTATCTGCTAGTGAAAAATAAAATGGATCAGCAAATTGGTTGAGCTGTCACAATCAAAGGAAGACAACTTCTCCAAAATATTTGTGACTCAGTAGTACAGTACAGTAGACCTACCTACTCGTAGAGTAGTTTGCCATGAACTTCAGCAAGTCGTCGGTCTGACTCCAACAATAAGAGGAAATAATTAAAAAAGAAGAGAAATAAATAAAGTAAATAAGTGAAAAGAAACCAGATATTGAATTATTCAAACACAAAAATTTAGATGGAATATTTTATTAGAAATTGCAGTCAACCAACTGCTGGAATATTATCACTGTATAATAATTATTTCAAATATCCAATGAAATCTATATAAATAGAACTAAGGACTTCTGCTACTGTAAATATTGACCAAAGAGCTAAATAACAGAAGGTCAGTCAATATTCGCAGTAGCAGAAGTCCTTAGTTCTATTTATATAGCTTCAATTGGATATTTAAATAATTACTATACAGTAATAAAGATTTAAGTGCTTCTTATCAATACTAGAGAAAGTGGTTCTCACTGAGCAAAAATGAGAGAAAAATGTTTTATTATCAGTCATTTATAGTAACATGCAGTCATTTTATTTATGTGATGAATTTGTTCACTTACTCTTACACTGTCAGAGCGTTTTCGAGTTCCATGAACTATTGAAGAGTCACAGTTGAGAAAGAGTGAGAATGATTATAAGTGAAAGAATTGTTAATCAAATATATTTTAATATGATAATTCGGAATAAATCAAACAACCATCATCTTCATTATAAGATTTTATCTTTAGTCTTCTTTTTCATTGTTTTTGATACCTTGACGAGTATATTTTTCTTCATTTCATTCCCTTTCTTTTTGACATCGTTCACATCCTATCTGCAAAGGTAACACAGATCATACATTCTTCATCATCTCTTGTTATTTTTATACATTTCATATCTTTCAAATTCATTCCTCAGTAATGTGTAACTTTTCAAACGAAATAATATTTCATTTCCAAGCTACCAACATTGCTATCATAAGCTTTTCCTTATGAGTATATTTCAAGTAAAATTCATGCCTTGGCACACTGTACGCTCTTCCCTCTTCAAGGAAAGGCCCTTGCAGCTTTTGAAGATCTTAAAAAAGGAGTAGCTGCAGCTGTAATACATGTTTTTGATGAAGGAGGCATTCTCACTGTAGAGACTGATGCCTCAGATTTCTGCATAGCAGCAACACTATCTTACAATGAACGTCCTGTTGCATACTTTTCACGAATGCTAAACGAAAGTGAAAAACGACACTCATCAGTTGAAAAAGAGGCATATGCCATTGTAGAATCTATTAGGAAGTGGCGTCATTACTTATCTGGTCGTTTCTTTCAACTTATTACTGATCAAAAATCTGTTTCATTCATGTTCAGTAGCGCGGCAAGAGGCAAGGTGAAGAACGAAAAAATCATGAGGTGGCGCCTTGAGCTATCTCAATACACCTATGAGATCATTTACCGACCTGGAAAAGAGAACATAACTGCTGACGCTCTTTCTCGAGCATGTGTGATAATGGGATGTATCACATCAAAACAAGACTTGATAAAATATCATCAAGACCTCTGCCACCCTGGCATCACAAGATTTTTTCACTGGACTAAAGCTCATAACCTTCCATACTCGGTAGATGACATCAGAGAAGTCTGCATGGAATGCAAGATCTGCTCAGAGCTGAAGCCAAGATTCAACTGTTTCAAAGGAAAATTGATAAAAACAACTCGGCCTTTTGAAAGGATCAACATTGACTTCAAAGGACCCCTGCCATCATCAACTAGAAACAAGTACATCCTCACTATTGTGGATGAATATTCGAGATTTCCCTTTGCCTATCCCTGTCGAGACATGTCATCAGAAATGTGTAACTTTTCAAACGAAATAATATTTCATTTCCAAGCTACCAACATTGCTATCATAAGCTTTCCTCATGAGTATATTAATAGACATTAATCTACACATTTGAAAATACAAGTAATAGACTATTTTTCAAAATCCTAGTTTTTATTGATTTTAGATGCATGGGAGGAGTACGAAGTAAGGATTATTGTAGCAGAACAAACGCCAATTTGATTATACAAATTGAATCAATCACAGAGAAATATTACAAACTCAACCAGCAAGAAACAAGAGTTTAAAAAAACCGAAAATAATCTAGTAAAATCATAATGATTACAATAATTCCCGTTTAATACACCTACACAAATCTCCATTTATTCACTGCTAACCAACTTAGCGTTAACGAGCACAATATTTCTCAAATATCAATGTCAAATGTCAAATTTGAAGCCAACAGCCACAGCTGTGCACCTTTCTCCTTTCCTCTTTCCTCCCGATAATCTCTGAATGCGAGAGAGGGTGAGGGGAAACCTCCAGCTAGAGGGTAGCAGCGAGAGACAGGTCCAATAACCGTAAGTCAAAACTGCAGCGTTTTGCAGGCTTTATTATTAGTAAATGTACGCGCAAACACAGGCACTGTTCCAATTCAAAGGCGTACTTCTACGTTTGACTTTATCGGTGAAAGGTGTCTCCAGCCAAATCAAATCAAACCCAACTATAAAATCCTATCACCGACCTAGGTCGCGGTCAGGTACATTAATTTTCAGCCCCACTTTGCACGCCCAACCCCAAAGCTCCGGCACTACCAACTACCAATGTTTCGAATCTAGTCAGATGTTTGTATAAAAGCTGGGGTGCTGCAAACCCTCAGCATCAAATCTCAACAGTCTCTCCTTCAGCCAACATCTGACTTTGGAATAAGTGTACCTGAAGAGCACAACACCATGGTTCAACAGGTAAGTCCAGTGCAAACATTTTTATCACTAATTAATTTCCAATAACTACAATAGATATCCAAATGGTCTTCAGCTCAAAACAGGAGTTCAAAAACCCATATTCAAAGGAGACTGATACACTCCCAAGTTTGTTTAATTATTGCTTTGAATATAATTTTTTTGAAAAAAAACAGTACTTTAAACTGTAACTGATTTTGTTGTAAGATGAAATTGAGGAGGTTCTTTAGGAGGAGACTCAGGACTTATTCGTGCGAATTTACATGGATAATTCTTCTTACTTCCTATGTGAGCCATCAATAATGGGCTCTGTTTCCCAATGATTCACATTATCATTAGCATTCACGTTATTCCAACCATCACATCCATCAAATTAATCATTTCTTCCTTTCCGAAATTATTTTAGTAAAATTCCATAAGCAATTGTCAATTCCATTATCTATATTAGGAATATGATAACTTTTGAGTACTCCTACCGGTGTTCCGAAATCGACCCATAGCTCATAAGCTCAGATTCAGTAGATGCACTCATCATCTTTACCATCACTCAAGCCGGGAGCTTATTTGGGTATATCAATCAGACTCAGGAAAAAATGTTATTTGAACATTCTAGATTCAAAATCTTCAATATACAGTTTATAGAAACGTAAACTTCGAACATTTTCAACATTTCAAATAGTTTTTTCTTTATTCGTTTTAGGACATAATTTCAAACCATGTGGTTCTAAAAGAGTTTTCCACAAAAAATTATGATATTAAATATTCTCTACTGTAAATTCCCGATAGCTCCTCCACAAACCAATTCACTTTATGCTGTTCATTCTTGGTCATCTTCCTCCCATTCTGATTGTCCAATACCAAGAACATCTAGATCACCTGATACTACTACTACACGTACATCATCAAAACACTTTTTCTATTTTCCTATCCAGATTTCTCAACCTACAATTATAATATGTACAAAAATTGAAAAAGCACTCATCCTTGAATATCAGGCAATTTCTATGAATTTAAAAAATTGACACCAATTTGAAAAGCAGAAATATTTTTGGAGGCGTTGCCATTGCAAACTAAATCTTATTCACATTGGGAAAAGTACATAACCTTGCAAATTAGGCTCAAAATTACTATGGATCTAAAAAATTGACATCAATTTAAAACGCATAAATTTTTTAGCAGGCGTTGCCACTGCAAACGCGCTTTTTCGGGTCAGAACTCAGCTGGAAGGTATACGAGTAAATAAATGGCCACTGCTGGTTTGGTTCGCGTGCAAATTGAATGTTATCTGTCTCGTTACTGCAGAAAATGTTTCATTAACGCTTGCACGGCTACAATTTAATAGGTCTTGTCGCTTTGCACAATACATTTAATGCCCGCTCCACATTCGGTAAACTTGAAAAGCCTCACTATAATTACACTTACCAGTTTGTTCCGAACGCGGTTGAAACAGTAGTGAAACAGTGGATTCACTTGAAAGACACGATTATTGAACAACTATTTTAAAAGAAAATGTCCAACGTTAATTGGTCGTTACTGATTGAGCCAATCAAATTACTTGGTTAGTGTCCTATTACAATCAAACTATTTCCATATCAGGATAAACCCCATCTTGTTATCTCAATTGTCTCATTCTAAAAGTCTACATGTTATGTTTGTTAGAACAATGTATGTTTAACTACCAGCAAACTCGGTGTTTTACAATAGATAATGGGTGGATAATTGGAAAATGAGGAGGAAATTTAGAGTTGGTTCTCATAGTGAACTATGAGGTGGAAGAACATTGCAGAGAGAGGAGGCAATGGCTACGGCGGGATAGTATACAATGCAAATATTATTTATGCAAATAGATGTGTCTCTCTGCGAGAAAATTATCATAATTTGAAAGCAAAATGAATAGATGAAATGGAAAATGAAAAAGGAAAGTAATCACTATTATACAAATCTATTACAAAATATTTGTTTCTATGATTTGAGTTTTTTTTCTCCATCAAATCAATATTTTTGTTCTTATCAAGAACGATTTTGCAATAAGTTTAGATCCTACTACCGAAATTCTTAGACACAAATACCCAGATGTTCTTACTGATCAGTATATTCCTTCTGCATTTAATTTTTTGTTATTAGATAACAAAATTATTCGTATAAATACTGTATAGCTAATCTAATCGTAGAAGTCACTCCAATCACAACTTTATAATCTAAACTGATTAAATCTAAATGATTCTTATCACAGAACGTATTTTTAGATGAAACATACAACATCAAAAGAAGTTAACTGAATTACCAATACAAAATGAATCTTGGAAGACTTGAGAGAGTATTTAAAAAAGGACCAATAGAATATTAGAAACCATAGAAATGCAATTCAGTTGAAATATAATAGAAGTATTGTTCCAATCCCGGTTTACAAGACGCCAGTTTAGATCCAGAGGTTCTAGCATCATGTTAAATAATCACTCAGATTAAATTAGTTGAGAGCCTCCTGTATTTCTGTTGGAAGTAGGCCAGCTCCACTCGCATTTGTGAGCTTGAAAATCACTTGTCTATGATTCGGAGCCAATCTGAATGTAGGCTCATACAAATCGCATAATCATCCCTCCCGTATCCCACGAATCGTTTTATATCTCAAAAAAACATAAAATATTATTTGAGATTAAAATACAGAGCTTCGATAATAATAATAATAATAATAATAATAATAATAACTAATAATACTTGTGCTACATACGTATTGGCAAATGTGAACTTTAATGTTGTGATCTACCACAAGCACGGACAAGCTTGGGGCCACTACACATCTATAGAAGGACACAAAACTTGGCTATGTAACATAATTCCTATCCTTCGCGGATCCGCTATCCTTGATTCAAAATCTCAAACTAATATATTTTTGGACGAAAAAATTGTACTTAAATCCAGTAAAAACATTTTTGAATTTAGGCTATCATATTTCAGCTTATGTAATTCTTTATTCAAATTTGGGAGAAGAATAGTTTTGGGCCAAGCATGTTGTTCTATCCCAATCATATCACATCTAATATCGGGGGACCGAGCTTCGTTCTGGAGTACAAAATCAATTACGAAAGAGGAGATTATAATTATATTATTTTATAATTTATACAGAAAGTTTATATCTATTCACAGTGAATTGAGATTGAGATTCCCAGTGGAATGCAAAAATATCTCTCACAAAGGTCCGGCTGCGCAAAAGCCGGTTGAATTTTAATCCTGATTAATTTGACGAGAACCAAATCAGAGAATACCAATTTAAAAAGACGGCTTTTCGATTGGTTCTCCTGGAATTAATCAGGATTAGAATTTAAAGGTCTTTTGTGCAACCGGCACTTAGTAACTGATAAACCTGATTGAATTATTGCAATAGTTCAACAGCTGAGTCATAATTTTGTCTCAGTCCCACATACATGACCTCGATCACTCACTTCCATTATCGACATTATCAGTTGTTTTTCAAAGAATGAATAATTATTATCTTTTTTTTTGTCCTTCAGCGAGTTTTCCCAGGGATGAGACTCAGTGCAATCGAATTTTTATATCATAAACCAACTATGTTCCAAATTTCGTGAAAATCGTTAGAGCCGTTTTCGAGATCCGTTGGACACACATAAATAAATAAATACAAACAGAAATTGCTCGCTTGATATGATAGGATATGTCCTGTATAACATATTATATGATCTTTATTCACAGAGTAGGCTGTGAATAATAAGTAGAATAAGGCTAGTTTCACACTCATTCGGTTCGTTTCGTTTTCGGTAAATTCCGATAAGTGTGAAACGGTAATTCGGTTTGAATTCGGTACCGAATAGAAACCGCATAGAAGCGAACGCTCACTTGACTCTAACAAATTCCATCAGGTTTCAATTCGTTGCTAGCGAGAGGCTACTTTCACACACTTTCGGTTCGGTTCGTTTCGTTTTCGGCAAATTCCGATAAGTGTGAAACGATGATTCGATATGCATTCGGTACCGAATAGCAACCGCATAGCACCGAACGCCCCCTCGACACGAATAGGTTTCATCATATTCGAATCAGGAAAAAACAAAGTCTTTATCATACGCTTGCTTTTTTTGTTTTTATTTTAACCTGATATCGTGATTATCTGTTTCAAAATTTTCCAAGTGGAAATCATATGGTCAATTCATTTCTATTAGTTCACAGGAACATTTTTTTCTCAATGAATAGTTTGCTAAAAAAATATGAAAGATATAAATTAAAACTCAGGGAGAATTCTGACATTTATGAAAGCCTCATTCGTTTTCGGTAACGAACCGAACCGAACCGAACCGAATGAAACCGAATGCGTGTGAAGCTAGCCTAAGTATCACTATACTACCTGACAGTAATACTAATTTGAATGGTTAATTTTCAGACACTAGTTTGCGCCGTTGTGGTGGTTCTAGCGGCAAGCTGCGCCGCCGGACCAGTGTTGCCCGTCTACCCCGCCTACCACGCTCCTGTGGTCGCCTACAAGCCAGCACCCCACCCCGAGCCAGCCTACCCACCACCCAAGTACACCTTCGCCTACGACGTCAAGGACGAGCACACTGGAGACATCCACGCACAGGAGGAATCCAGAGACGCCGACGTGGTCAAGGGCAGCTACACCCTCGTCCAGCCCGACGGCCTGAGGAGGATTGTCGAGTACACCGCCGATGACCACTCAGGATTCAACGCCGTCGTCAAGTACGAGCCCTTCGGCCCCCCTCTGCCACCACCACCCAAGCCAGTGCCCGTCGTCAAGTATGCCGCCCCCGTTGTGCCAGTCGTCAAGTACGCCGCCCCCGCACCCCACTACCCCTACCACCCTGCCCCACACTACCCATGAAAGCTTCACATTGACCTCTCACGCTCACCCACAATCATTACCACCTAGGCATTCATGTATATTTATTGCGTGTAATTTATTATAGTATAGTTGTTTTTATAATTAAAATGATTCAATTTTAAGTTGACGTATTTTTCTTTGTTAATATCTAGTATAGATCACTTGTAGATCTAGAACAAGATTCACCCAAAGTAATGCTTTCTGTTAGCAAGCTACACGATAACAGAACGGATAAAGCTGGATTCGCACAAATCAGTGTCAATAAACAGTCCAATTCTGTGTACATATCATTCATATCAGTTCTAATGGAACTATTCCTATTCAGCCCGGCCAAGTCAGTATGAATAGTATGCAAATATTCTTCTCCTCTACCTACTGTCTGAAGAGCCTACTTTACTCCCTCAAACATAATACTAAAGTGTTACTTTTTCGCTCTCGGGAGGAAAAAACAGAAAAACTCCCTAGAGCGTAAAAGTAACTCCATTTAAATAAAATGCGAAGCATCTCTATTTTAAAAACTTACATTTGAAATATGTTAGAAGGTCTAAGCTCAGATGAGGAAGCATATAAAGTAGTCATTAAACCAACTAAATTCAATACCTCAACCAGACATAAGATCAATATATGAAATATATGTTTCATGCTAAAACTATTACAAACTTCATATAAGTATACTATAAAAATGTTTAAATATTTTTTTATATTCAATGTTATTCAAAATACCAGCCAACGAATATTCCTCATTAACTAATCAAATTTGGAATTGGAACTTCATCATAGTTGTAGTAGAGTTGGCCATTGTTGTTACAACTTTTGCCGACAGATAGCGCATAGCGCTGTCGGCGGTGAACTGTGTGATTATGAGCCAGCTGTTTAATTTTTAGGTTATGTTGTAACACAGTCATTTTACTTGTCACGTAAGTTTTTAAAAATTATTTTATTTGCAGTTTTTATAAAAATGTAGGTGGAGGAAAAATGTTGTGTACATAACGAGTGAATTTTTTTTTCTCCCTCAGGAAAATTGTTGCCCTCGGCTTCACCTCGGGCTTCAAACTTTTTCCCTCACAGAGAAAAAAAGTACTTTTCACTCTAGATATACAAATAACTATTTCCATGACGAAACACTATATAATGACTGACACTGTGTATCTTTGTATAGCTGTAATATTAAACTGTATATCACAAAGAGAAAGTGTTTTATTTATATTAACAAAGACTAAACTACAGCAATGTCCATTTAATAATATTTTCATGGTGCCAAATCTTTCACTGATACTGATATGTGGGAATCCAACTTGAGGAAACTAGATGAATGAATAACAGTTTTACTGTGATGATTATATATACACGTTTTACAATAGAATTTTAGAGGCTCGGAGTCAGGCTGCATTCAGCAGTTATTATAAAGTAAGTAATAGATCCAAATACTGGAAGCATCAAAATTAGAATCCTAAAATTATACAACTTGATAGAACAATGAGCAAGCGAGCTCATCAGATATTTCAATCTCAAGAAAAACTGGAATGTCAGTACTGATTATTCAAGATAGCTCGATGACATTGATTTTGGTGGAGTCAATTCTTTAGTGTAATGAAGAAGTTATTACACTTATTCTATAATTATAGCAATGGAAATAGATGTTTACAATAATTGGTTAATCTCAGTTGGTAGTCATTCTGAAACTGCTTAATCTTAATGCATTCTTAACTTAATACAGATATTTGTTAATTCAGTACTAAGAGCTACTTTACTACCGTTGGACTAATAAAGGACTGTGGAATTTAGGAATGTTAATGTTGAGCAATAATATCAACAAGAAACTTCATAGCCATAAAATTTTATGATGAATAAATTACATTATTGCAATAAGATCATTCATAATCATATATATTAAGGTACACAGTGGAAGCTCAGTGGGTATATTGTAATACCTGAAAGAATCTAGCACATCCATGAATATTCAAGGACATGCATTCCGCTAACAATTCGAAATTTAATTTTGTTTATACTCTAGAAGCCCATTATTATTTTGAGGATGATAGATGGAGGAAGACAGAGGAAGTCTGTTTCAGATAAATAAATTTGTAAAATACCATTTTATTCACAAATATAAGAATAGAAAGACTTGAGAAACAATTTTGAAACTCTCACAATCTCGAAGCCGGTGCTTGCTCTCATTGATTCTATATCATTTTTCATTCTTTTCACATCGAGGTGCGTTTCAAACTTAAATGATTCTTTAGTAGAGTTTTGTGTCTACAACACTAGCAAGAATCTATTTGTTAATTATGATATACTTCTCTTGATGATACTATTTATTGGATTACAAAGAAAACAGAAATTACAAATGAGAGAACTTAGAGTGGTGAGCTACTTGGAATACAAGCTCCACAACATTCTCTAAAATTAATATTTTCAATGATGAATCAGCATATTCTTGAAGAATGTAATTGAAACTAGTTTCAAAAACTAACCATTGATTTCAAATTATTAATTGACTCAAAGTTCATTCATTAACTTTTGCAAATAATCAAAGTACATTCAATAGCTTTTGCAAATTTAATTTCAATCTATCACGAAAAGTGCTAACGTAGCAATACATTTTTGAATTGAACATCTAGGGATTGTTCAGCACCAGCAGGCTGAGTTCTTTTCTAAAAGATCTGGTGTGGCGCACTCACACAACTTTCCTTGCCGTTATGAAAATTTATCACCTGACGCTAGTGTTCACGCGCATCTCAAGTCTACTATTCAAAGATCTGAGCCAGCTGGTGACAGGACAATAACGCTGGAGACACACGAGGTCAGCTATCTCTTCGTAGTGAATGATTTAATAGAATCAACAGTTGCCAACAGTTTGCAATTGAATAATCACATTTTCTCGAATTTCGAGCTTATTTTCAATTTTAGATGAAAAATAATGTTACTGAACATTAATTGTAGAAATTTTCATGCTCAATCTTTCCCATTTAAAATTTTTCGTTTAAATTGTTTCTGAAGCCTGATAATTGTAAATCTAAAATCAAATTTTGCATACATGGGGCGGAGCTCCTGACATTTTTACAAATATGATATCGGACAGATATGGGACTTGTGGCAGTTGATAGAACTCATCAATGACTATTCTAGGTATCAATTTGATCAAAATCGTTGGAGCCGTTTTTGAGAAAATCGCGAAAACCCCTGTTTTTGACATCATTTCGCCATTTCAGCCGCCATATTAAATTACATTTGATCGAAATTGTTCGTATCGGATCCTTATCGTGTAAGGGACCTTAAGTTTCTAATTTCAAGTTATTCCGCCAATTGGGAGATGAGATATCATGTACTCAGACATACATACACTTATACACACACGCATGCACACAGACCAATACCCAAAAACCACTTTTTTGGACTCAGAGGACCTTGAAACGTATAGAAATTTGGGCATCTTAATTTTTTTTGGAAAGCAATACTTTTCTTACCTATGGTAATAGGGCGAGGAAAGTAAAAATAGCATCATTCATTTTTTGTTATCACTGCTGGGAGACTCCTGGAACTGAACCAATTTGGATGGTTTTTTAGTTCCAATTTTGAACGTTGAATGTCCAGAGTGTGGAACAATTTTGCGTTATGGTAATAGTGCAGTAGTGGTTTATAATTTGCAGCCTAGCTGTCATCTTGATTTGTTCTGTGTCGTATGCAAAAACCTTTGTTCTGAAACGTTTACTGCAATCCAAAAAACTTTATTCTGGAATTTCTGGAAGACAATTCTATGTTGCTCTTGCTGGTGCAACCTCGAAGTTTTATTCGAAACATACATACTAGTTTTAGATTTTATTGGTAGACTGTAGTGAATCATTCATGAATTGGATTGGAATCATTGATGAATTAGGTCTAGTATAGCGATTTGAGCTTTACATAGTTTGTATATGATGTGTACTGACAGGAATTGGTTTCTCGCAAATATTTTCCTAAAGCGATAAATTCAACAAGCTTGAGAAATCAAAAAATAAGTGACTTTTTCAACATCTCATAAGCAGAGAGTATAGAATGTACCTAATACTCTGATGTAATCTGTGATTGCAAAATAAAGTACAAATATAAAGTATTATTAGATGATTTTGAACCTATTCTATAAACAGTATAGTATATCTTAAGTGACTTGATGATCATATAAAAACATAAACAGCATTTCAAAATATAGAACACATTCACACAATTGTTCGTTTTGACGTCTTAAACACCCCAGAAACCTATAAAATGCCCAAGTAAACCAATAAAATAGCAATAATTCATAAATAAAAGATACAAAATGACAATATATTTAGCTATCGATATCATGAAAGCTATAAAAAACAGGAATTGGAGCGAATAATATTCACATAGAACAGATACATGATGACACCTAGAGAACCAACTACTAAATGGGACTCACAGTACATGGATGTAAGTAGAAGTACGGTACTTTCACTAGTACATAGCTTGTGATCAGACCATCTCTATTATTTATTATCTACCTGTGGCAAAGATAGTTACACAATAGCACTGATCTACTTTGAATGGAATTGCTCCACATTATCAATTGCTCAACAGGGAAACGGAATAATATGATTATATTAATGGTGAGAAAATTCAAATAACTTGGAAATCAGTGATATACTATACTATATTCTGCAATGGAAACTAGAAGCCTGATTCATGAAGAAATAAGGATCTAGCTTCCAGTATATTTAGATTTTTCTGTCATTACCTCTGAATTGTCATGGAACAGGTGCTAGTAGTCTTGAGTTAGTCCATTCCACGCTAATTCGCTGGATATTAATTTATGTAACACATCAGCAGGATATAGAAGCTCAATAAATAAACCAAAGACTACTTATAGCTACTTCGTTGAAATTGTTATGTTAAGCAATGGGAATCTAACACAAAGTAGGCATTTTTTCGCAAAAGCCTTTTAGTCTCTTGTAGAAAAGCAAGAAAAGACGGAACAATTCAAATTGGAGAGAGATAAAGTTATCAATTTGAATAGGTACTTCCTATGATCCCGTGACAATCACTGCCTTCAAGAGAGAATGGGTGAATTAAACGATTTGAAAAGAATCTAATCTCAAAGAACTAATTCCTTAGTTTAAATTGTATATTTCTTCACTTTTATCTTGTATTTCAAAATTGTATAATGTGTTGAAAATATTGTATTGTGTGAAGGAGGCAAAATCAGTCCATCCTGTTGTCTCCATTAATAAAATTATTATTATTATTATTGTTGTTATTATTATTATTATTAAATTGTTGTTGGCTCCAGAGAAGAAACTACAGTGTCTTTCTAGAGAACAGCAACCAGAGTATTTGATAATTTTTTATTATTTGATTGAAAATAAATTTTACCGGTACCATACTGAGTATTTTGGGAAGGAATATGAATAAATGATATGAATAAATCATCCACTTACTTTAAAATGGCATTAATATGTCGAATGGCATTAATGACATTAATATGAGTAATAGAATTGAGTTTCAAGAGAAGGGTAGTTTGATTTTTTTATTTTCACATTAATACTAGTGGTCCTTACCAAAATAGTTAGGCTACTATTTATATGAATAAAGTATGATAATGAACATTATCATTAGCTTTATTTGACACAAAAATCAAAGATCAAAGTATATTGAATAGTCTGAAATTTCATTTAAATCAACATTTTATTGAAATTTGAAGAGAGCCAGTTTCGGGGTGATCCTGTTGTTTCACTTATTTATATAATAATGTGATTTTTACAGAATATTATCATCATTATTATTTTTTGAAAGATGTAGAAAAATGTGCCTTGCTCTACATTCCAAAAGATAAAATCTAACAATAGGTTCAAAGAAATAAGCTGGAACTGGTTGACCGATAACCTTGGAAGGTTGAAAGCTTGTACATATTTCATTGGAAGTTATGTCATTGGAACGTAACTGTGAAAAGCACAGCAGACAGACTGCAGACTGCAGACACACAACAGGTTTATTACATTTACATTCCCAAACTTGAACAACTCGAATCTAGTGCAGTATAGCATTACCGTTTCAACAATTGCTTCATATAAGACTATTGTCTCTATATTCTATGTGTTGAATACAATATTGTTACAAACGTATATTGCAAGACGATACTCTGTATTACCAGTATGATTCTGTATTACAGTACAGTCAGAGAGTATAGATTGTACAAAGTAGAATGTATAAATATTATATTCTTTATACTATCTGATTATCGTCAGTATCCTTGCATGAATTATTCTATATTTCTATGCCTTCTAATTCTATTTATTTTCACAGAGATAATAGCATAAAATGCAAAAAGTCTATATATAGAAACTGTTATCGATACAATGAAATTACAATATATTCATAGAACATTTCTATGCTTCGCGAGAGGTGATTCTACAATAAAATTACGTCGACTTCATGGTCAACCGCACAAAAATAGTCCGATGGAAATTGGAAAGACTGAGTTCCTCCTCAGACCCCTCCCTCCCCCACAATTGAATATGGTTATTCATTTATTATAATCAGCTGTGGCAACATTGATCAATTCTTATTTGGCAACCGTTGCACTCATCTATACATATTTCCATCGGACTTTTTCCTTGCGTTTGGCTATAGTAATAATTTGGGTACTGTACAGGATTACAACAATACTACTATTTTCAATGCATTAGTTATTTAATAAATTAAATTTTTATCTTAAAAATCTAGACAGTATAGGAAGAACTATCATTTATATTATACTGTACTAGCTTACCCGGCGAACTTCGTACCGCCAAAAGTCAATGTATCTCATGTCACACTTGACTTTATTTGGTGAATTATGAAATTTACCTGACAATCAATATTTCCATTTACATCTCAATACGGACTTCCTATGTGCTTAGTCATGCAGCATTTATTATTCCGAAAACATATTTTTCTCAATCAATTGGTAATAATATCTATCAGTTTATTCATTCATTCATATGGCTTTATCGGCAAAGAGATCCTTATGGATGTTCTGCCTTGCCGTATTACCCAATGTCATTTCCTATTAACACTCAAGTTTATAGGTTATATTATATTGGGTTCTTCATGTTTTCTCAGTAAAAATTTGCACTTTCACTTCTAGAGTTTCTATTTTATAAATATTAAAATTAAGAAAACTTATTTCAAAACACAAATTCACTTTTCAAAAACAAACAAATATAATTTTTTGATGATCCTACATATTCAAGCTGAAAATTTCACATTACAAATTTTTCCATGGCAACCAAAAAATATCTATCAGTAAAGTGTTGAATTGAAACAAAAATATATACAGGTTAAATCAGTGTTTCAAATATGTATTAATGTTTTCATAGTTATTGATTGTCAATAGATGGTCCAGGAAATATGCGATGTACGATGAATCTGACTGTTCTGTCAAGTAGTTTTCAAATCTGTATGGAACAAACAAACACACAGACATTCATTTATATATATATATATACAAGATACACACGACACGGATAGATTAAAAACACTTATAAACTTACATTTAAACGAGAATTTTCGCGTTTATTGAGTTTTTTTAATCTATCCGTGTCGTGTGTATCCTGTCTATATTTATATTATAAAACTTTAAAGTGTTTTTTGTTAAGTGCTATATAGATATATATACATATACATATACATACATATATATATATAGAGAGAGAGAGAGAGAGATAGATAATATGAGCGAGTTTAGAAGTTTAGATTGGCCGTCTCTTGCATCCTGTTAATCCTGCCATATTTCCTATCTATCCAGTCTCCTTCATTCAGGTTCCTTTTTCTATCATATCATAATATACATGTTGTATCTCTTTTCTGTATAGGGCTACTTGTAATATGAATATAAAGACAAATAAAAATCTCAGTACCCTTTTTGAAATATTTTATCACAACATGTTTCGGATATCACTTGAAAATGGCATAAATGTCCGAAACATGTGATAAAATATTTCAAAAAGGGTGTTGAGATTTTTATTTTTCTTTATATTTATACATGTTTTGTCTATAATTCGAGTGGGCCACCTAATTTTCTACGACCTGCAAAAGTATCACAGGCTCATAAATTTTACAAAAATCTTTCTCAAATATTTAAACGAGACTGTTCATTTCAAAATTTCCATAAAACCCTCTAGCCAGGGTTCACTTTCAACCACTTTCTTGTTCACAACAATTCAAAAAACATTTTTGTTGATAATCAACTTGTTAAGTGAGCAATTACAGAGAAGTTCTATTTGGTAACGTGAGTTGTAACACGAAATCAGAAGCTCTTTCACAACTTTTCAAATCCTTGACGGAGAAAGAAACGCAAGGAGGGTCCTCAGCACCGGCCGGCAACGATAAGCACCGGCTAAACGATAGCAGCTCTACATTCACTTCCTGCATGTAAGAAATGCTTTCAATCCAAGGTGAACATACCTAGCCACGCTGACACACAAACGCAGTTTCGTAAACGCCTTTCTGTAACTGCACCTACTAATTAAGATATTTTCGGTACCAGACAAACTCAACAACCCAACGAGCACCGCCAGTTGCGTAAAATCACCAAAAACGAATCTGACAATAAGAAAGAAATTGATTTCAATCGATCACGATAAGTGTGGTTAACCGAATGACCGATGTAACCCGTTATCCAAGTACTAATAAGGTTTCGCCAGTATGTTGTCAGATTCGAGTTCAGTTTGAGAAAGATGCTGATGTTCCAAATACGGGTCAAATTTTGGAGTGATAAAAAACTAACATGAATATTGAGCTTTATTGAGAAAGCAAAGAAATTGATTTCTACATCGGCTGGAGTATAATCATACATCTACAATTTTGACTAAAATGACATTATGGTAGTGGTGTCAAACATCTCTTGGATCTTCGAAAACTGGAAGAGAATATTTTTTACGAACGTTATATATTCATAACAATTGTTTTTGTGAGTCAATTCTTCCTTATAACTTGATCATTGTATAATATATTTGTTTTAGCTCATTCGATTTCTACTCTCCCGCGAAATCATGTGAAATAGAGTTGGCTAGTCAACTTTATCAGACAATTCATCAGTAAGATCAAGAATATGATAGTTCAGTTTTTGAGGTGAAAAACACACAGTCTACCTGAATCGTTTACCAGGATATCTAAGGATGTATCTCTGTGGGATGAGTCTTTACCAGGGTGAATATTTCTATCTTCAGCCATCCATCAAACAGGAAAATTTCCAGTATTACCTGGAACGAAGAAAAGGTAGTGAAGATAAGTAATGATGACAATTTATTTTCAGTATATAGAAAATGAATGAAATATTCACTCCTCATTTAAAAATCATATAACCAATGATCGGTAAATCAAACCAAAATAGTTCCACCGTTGTTTCTATTGGTGTTTAAAATGAATTACATTCAACTAATATTATAAAATTTTCATTCTGAATGATAATAGTTGATTATTAACATAGCAAGTTCCAGAACTATTCTTTATGAGGGAAAATATTTTTCATAAGATTTTTGTGGCAACAGCGACTTTCCAAACTACAGAATGCTGTTTTTACTTTCCTTGCCCTATGTGTGTGTGTGTGGTGTGTGGTGTGTGTGGTGTGTGTGTGTGTGTGTGTGTGTGTGTGGTGTGTGTGTGTGTGTGTGTGGTGTGTGTGTGTGTGTGTGTGTTGTGTGTGTGTGTGTGTGTGTGGTGGTGTGTGTGTGTGTGTGGTGTGTGTGTGGTGTGTGTGTGTGTGGTGTGTGTGTGTGTGTTGTGTGTGTGTGTGTGGTGTGTGTGTGTGTGTGTGTGTGTGTGTGTGTGTGTTGTGTGTGTGTGTGTGTATGTATGAGTGTATGTGCGTCTGTGTACACGATATCTCATCTCCCAGTTAACGGAATGACTTGAAATTTGGAACATATGGTCCTAACACTATAAGGATCCGACACTAACAATTTCGATTAAATGCAATCCAAGATGGCGGCTAAAATGGCGAAAATGTTGTCAAAAACAGGGTTTTTCGCAATTTTCTCGAAAACGGCTCCAACGATTTTGATCAAATTCATACTTGGTATAGTCATTGATAAGATCTATCAACTGCAACAAGTCCTATATCTGTAAAAGTTTCAGGAGCTTCACCCTATCTATGCGAAGTTTGATTTTAGATTCCCAATTATTAGGCTTCAGATACAATTTAAACAAAAAACTCCAAGTGGAAAAGATTGAGCATGAAAATCTCTACAATAAATGTTTAATAACATTTTCCCCTGAAATTTAAAATAAGCTTGAAATTCGAGAAAATGTTATTATTTCAATATGCAAACTGTTGGCAACTGTTGATTCTATTAAATCATTCAGTATGAAGAGATAGCAGACTTCGTGTGTCTGTGCCCTGTCACCAGCTGGCTCAGATCTTTGTTTATAAGTAGACTTGAGATGCGCGTGTACACTAGCGGCAGGTGATACATTTTCATAACGGCAAGGAAAGTTGTGTGAGTGCGCCACACCAGATTTTTCATTTTTAAATATTCTCACAATCATAGTCTAGAAGTTCAGACGTTCTGTACTTAAATACTGAGCTAAATCCTATTCATCAAAGTATTCATCCTAATAACTTGACTTGGAAAGGAGTAAAAGTTTTTGTAAAGATTTTTGTATAAAGATTCATCTCGCCTGCATCTATCACTCAAGTTTATTCACATAACTCTTTTCTTTCCTATCTACTCCCTCCAATTCTTTCTTTCCTACTCACACTTGCTTCCTATCAATATCCTACTACTCAATACCTCATTTTGATTTCAATCGTCTATTGAAAATAGAATAAAGGTTGAAAACCTTTCTTACTTTCGATGCAGCAACTTCCTTTCTTCCTTCATTTCCAATCGTTTGCACTTTCTTGTCCGCCCTCTCAGTTCAAAATGAAGGCAGCGATTGTATTCTATTCCTTCACGCAATACTCCTCTCCATTACTGGAATCCCTTTTCTCTTTCTTCCTTTTTCACACATTCTCCCTGTATGTACTGTACTCTCCATTGTCTTCCATCACCAATCTCTCTCTCACAGTCATCTCTTAGCCAATTCTAAAGCCACTGCCTTCTTCCTCATCGAATCCCTTCGCTCTTTCTTTCTCTCTCAATTTCTTCTTTCTCTCTCACACTATCCTACTTGTTGCGTTGCTCACCTACTGCACTAGTTGCACTCGCAGTTCATGCAAATTGACCAGCAAGTGCATACATGTATCGATAATACAGTCATGTATAGGTGCATTCATGATACATGTATTATCGATACCAGATTACGAAATTGGGGTGATCCTGTTCGGCAATAGTCTTCTAATATTACCGTGGGAACCACAGGACAGGACAGGACAGTCCAACCACTCACTCCCCCAGCGCAGTGGAGGAGAAACTGGTATCCACTAAGCCCAGACCTTCGTACCGAGAATTACAACACTCCTCCCAACTTAATAGAATCTCATAATAGTAACGACTTTGTGGTCGTAACTCTACTTGTATGTGTGTGTGTGTGTGTGTGTGTATGTGTAAGTCCTTTCTGCTGTACATTTGTTTGTGTGAGTGTTGGTTGGTCAGAGGGACTTGATGAGGATCAGTGGTGGGGGAATAAGTCTTTCGATCCTAAGCCACGGGTGGTGAAAGGCCTAATTCCAGCGTCACTATAAAGCCCCATCATCCTACAGGATCACCATCAGTGCAAGTTGCGACCAAGTGCCAAGTCCATCTACCAGTCTACCTCAGCAATGGCATCCAAGGTAACTCTAATTACGTACTTCAGCTTTTCTCCTTTTCAACTGATTCATCTCAAGTGCGCTTTTCAACAGTCATTACTAAATTCACCTGTTTTTATTCGATGAGAAATTTTTCAAGATTCAAAGATTTAAATAGTCATCGCTCGGTTTTTCTTTTTCATTCTTATAATATTTGAATAATACTGAAGTGATAAATAATTATACTTATTTTCTGAGAAAGTTCTTGGAACTGCAATATTCTATTATTCAATTGTTGTGAATCTTAGCTAAATTCATTTAGGTGATAAAGATAAGCTCAGAGAGAAACTAGTATTGATTTCACAATTTTGCATCTTATTGAATTGGACATTTAAAGCTCAGTAATTAAAATACTCAATTCAAAAGTAGATTTTGAATAATTTTGAAAGTATTGAAATGTTGATATTCGAATGATTTTTATAGGAGACATTTGTCAGGAGAAAATTTCAAATAATATATGTTAAAAGAGATATTTCATCACCGTTTGAAGGAATTCGTTTCATTTGATATACAGTTTAGTACAGAAAGTTTTTCACTAAGGTGCTACAAAAAACAAGGATCATCTCTGAAAAACGATTCTATAGACATGGATCGGTAGTGTTGAAAAATTGCAGTTTTAAACGGATCATGACATTCTCATTGAGAAATTACATTTTCTAAATCTATTCATGAGTACTCCAACTTCTCAGATTGTCTCTTCAAGTGTGACAGTAAAGTTTCTTGACTCTACCTCAACCTCTATACAAAATCTGAACTTTTCAAGATTTTATTAATAGGAACATTCTCCCCGTTATTTTGATATGAAATTCTTATTCATTACGACAACCTTTAATTCTGAGGCAAGTGATATTCAAGAGAAAAACATATTTTCGCAGTTTTATAGATTTCATAAAATAAAATAGATTTTCCTTTTAACCCTCAACCCTGAAATTTTTCCAGCACTACTGGGATATCGGGGATATTCTACAACAAATTCTGTAATAAAAAACAAAGATATTGTCAAATTTCACTAAAAATGTAATAAAAACTTTAAAACAGAAAGTAGTTAACCATCATCAGCGTTGATGCGTTGGTTAACTACGTGAAACCATGGTTCTGTTTTAAAGTTTTTAATAAATTTTTAGTGAAATTTGACAATATCTTTGTTTTCTTATTATGGAGAGATTTCACAACATCACCATGAATTCTACTAATTTTATTAACCAATTCTATGTTTAAATGAGAAATTTGAGAAGGTTACAATTTTAAACGATTTGGCAAGGCTGTAATTTCTTTGAATGGAAAGGTAAGTCTCAACTTAATTTATGGAGACTATAATACTTGACTTGGTATTTTTCAAAAATATGGGAAAACTTTAGTTCAAGCCCACTATGAAGAATACTTCCATCTGCATTAATTTGTGAATATTGTTCAAAATGAATTCTTCAATAATAAGGAAAAATATTTTCTAATAAGATTGATATAATATGGTTTCCTTTGCATTCATCCATCTTTGAAATAACATTGTTTTGGTGCTGGTAGGTTATGTTTGTGGTGGCTTCAGCCTCAGTGCTGGTAGCCCTAGTCAACGCAGTGTACGTGCCTGCCGCCCCCGTCTACCACGCCGCCCCTCACGCTGCCCCCGTTTACGCCAAGCACGTGGTGGCTGAGCCTGTCTACCCCGACGCACACCCCCAGTACACTTTCGAGTACGCCGTCAAGGACGACCACACCTATGACGTCAAGAGCCAGCACGAGACCCGTGACGGAGATGTCGTCAAGGGAGTCTACAGGTGAGCAACCTCCCAAAGATGCCTGCACACAGGGACAATAGTAGCGTCCACTAGCTGTCACGGCAACACGCAATTGCAAATGCCATGCATATTTGAGTTGCGGACATTTCTAAATACAGCTATTAGCCGCCACTGATGTCCTTGTCTGCATGCAGCACACTTTATACTTGTAGTTATACATATACTTATAAACTAGTTATAGCTACTTTACTGAAAACAGTGGAGCCTTGATGTAACGATCATCGGAAACACTAGGTCCCCGTTATAACGTGTCGAAAAAATAGTGGTAATTCCCACATTCAGTGTTACGGAACACTTACTTGATCAAGTGCAGTTTTTTGAAGATTCGGGGGGACTAGAACCAAGCACGTGGACTAGAACCTTCAAAAAACTGCATTTGATCAAGTAAGAGTTCCATAACACTGAATGTGGGAACCACCACTATTCCTTCGAAGACAACACATGAAATGAGCAAGAATGTGCGTTTTTTCAGTACAATATACTAGGTTCAGAATTCCTATATAGGAATATAAAATATGCATAATGAACAAAAAGAAATAGTTTGAATGGGAATTGAATCAGCAGCCTGTAGTGAGGCCTTGTCAATTTCAGCCAGCGTAGCTGTATAATTAGTATGTTACTATGAAATGAAAATCATTAATCTGAAATCCCTCAATACCGAACGTAATTTCTACATAGTGTACTTGACACGTACAAATCGTATATAACCCCTAGTGAAATGTAGTGATGTACTCTACTGGAAATGATTAGAAGAAAAAGTAGTTGGGGAAGGAAAAGTAACAAACTTTAAAAAAAAGTGCTCTACAAAGAGTGATTCTACTGTACTTGGGAGTCTGGCTTCTAGTAATATTGGTAAAATCTCACTCAAAAAAATCATGACTTATGAGACGCATCAGGCATAACCGTATCAATTCAATTAATGAATTCAGATAAATTAACTATCATGCAATTAAACTGAAGCGGAGAAGTATTGACATAAATTCGAGATGAAGAAAACTCAATACAATCCGAGGACAAAGGAGTCAAACCCAGCTATACTGTACAGATAAAGACATAAATATAGATAAAACGTGAATAAAGAGAGATAAAACATGCCTTCCACACGTGAATAACCAGTAGTAAATAAGGTTGTCTTTGTTGGTGACCTTGGCAGTGAAAGTGCTCTGGCGTCTGGCTGTGGGTCTGTAGTCTGTAGGTCGCTGACGTTGTCAGAGTGAGTGAGAGAGCAGTTGCATCAGTTGATCTAACGGAAACTCCTCTCGCCTATTAAATAACCGCTCCTAGCGGTTTCTTATCGTTCATCTTATTTTATATTCCAACTTCGAACCACAGGAGATCTGATAAGTTCAAGTTCCAAGTTATGTCACAGACAGCCAAGATTTCAAAATAATTTTGTACAATAGCTCTCCCTAACAATGAATTGCTAAATAAATTGATTTGAACTGATTGGTTGTCAGTGTCCATATTCAAATTAATCAAGCTATGTCAAATAACATGTAAATTATTCTTTCCAATGGTGCTGGAGCATCATGATTTTATGATGCAACTTCCCATGGCAGAATTGTACACCTTGATTCAAAAAGAATACGACAACTTTGAAAATCTGTATTTAATATCAAGGAAAAATAATAAAAACTTGGGTTGTAAATCAAAATGAAGAGTATTAAAATAAGTTTTTCCTCACTAGAAAACAAGTTCACAAATGTTCAATGTGACCCCCTCCAGACACTTGAGTAATATCAATACGATACTCGAACTCGTTGCACGGCTCAGTAGCATATCGGGTGTATGTATAACATGTAAATTATTCTTTCCAATGGTGCTGGAGCATCATGATTTCATGATGCAACTTCCCATGGCAGAATTGTACACCGTGATTCAAAAAGAATACCACAACTTTGAAAATCTGTATTTAATCAAGGAAAAATAATAGAAACTTGGGTTGTAAATCAAAATGAAGAGTATTAAAATAAGTTTTTCCCCACTAGAAAACAAGTTCACAAATGTTCAATATGACCCCCTCCAGACACTTGAGTAATATCAATACGATACTTGAACTCGTTGCACGGCTCAGTAGCATATCGGGCGTTACGGTTTGTATAGCTGCTGTTATTTCTTGTTTGAGCTCCTCAATGTTAGCTGGTAGAGGCGGTCGACACACCTTATCTTCAACGTACCCCTATAAAAAAAAAAAAATCGCAGGGGATGAGGTCAGTGCTTCTTGGAGGCCAGTGATGAAGTGCTCTATCTCGAGCTGCTTGGCGGCCGATCCATTGCCTCGGATAGTTTTCATTCAAATAGGCACGGACAGATGAGTGCCAATGGGGTGGTGCTCCATCCTGCTGAAATATGGAACTAAAAAAGATTTTAGAGCTTCCTCGAATCGATGACAGATAGTGCTCCACTCTCCGTTTATTCTTTGCAGAGTTATCAATTTTCAAAGTTTGGTATTCTTTTTGAATCACGGTGTATTTAGTTTATGTCAATTTCAACTTTTAATATTGCAATTCCGTCACACTTGGAGCTCATCTTCGATTTTCTCCATTTATTCCAGTCATGACAATCTCACCATTCCACTCTCACTGTTACACTCGCGTTAATATTACAAAGTTACAGTTGGGGCATAGTTTTTGCCCCATCAATGAGGCATAGACGATCAAATAATCATTTTATTCCACTTGATGAAGCATCGAAAACAATGAATTCTATCGTATATTCTCAGAGCCTGTTTGATGAGCATATTTTCAATGTTTCGATGATGTATTATTCGACGTGAAATACATTTCTACAAAATATGATGAGGTGGTAGCATAGGGAAAAGATAGCACAAGAATATATACCATGGTATAGAGCATTTTGTGTTCCAATTTTCAATGCTTACTGAGGCCTTTAGCCCTATAGTGAGGTCCACGTTATAATGATAGTATTTGATCAACTTTGGTTTTGCTATTCTTGTCTATCATTTGACAAAACCGGTGGTACTATCCTTTTCTAGGTCCACAACGATGACAATTATGTTTTTGACAGTGTAGAAATATAATTAATTAATGCAGAGAATCGGCATCGCTATTCTTCTATCTTCATCCACTGCCATTATAAGGTGGACCGCACTATAGTAGTATTTTTTGTGAAGCTATGTGACGCTGGTAGTCTCTCATACCGTGTCGTTCTTACACTCTCAACAAAACCCAGTAATACCCCAACAAAACAGTGATAATATACAGTATTCAACAGTATCTGGCTCCAGTTATCAAAAAATAGACTTGAAATTTGAAACATAGACGATCTATACCATGGGATATCTCCTTATGCTATATTATTTTCTCTACAGTTGTAGTGAATAAATTTGATATGAATTATTCTAATTTGGAAACTGTTTTGACAGCCTTGTCGAGCCTGACGGCAGCAAGAGAACAGTCGAATACACCGCCGATGACCACAACGGATTCAACGCAGTCGTCCACAAGGAGGCAGCTGCCCACCCAGTCGCCTACGCTCCCGCCCCCAAGGTCTACGCCGCCCCCGTCATCAAATACGCACCCGCCCCCCACTACTAGAACTCCACCCTCACCAGCTACGGCACTTGACAGCTATTATATAACCACTAAGGTGAAATGCAATACTGCATTTCACAGCTAAGCTACTACGTTACTCAAGATACTCACACTTCATTATTTTATATACTATAAACTAGTATTATATACAACATATTACATAGAGAAGTTACCATTATTCAATAACTTAATAATCATCCATAGCTATAAAAGTATCTATGAATGTTCCATGAAATTCAAGAAACCGACTGTGTGTAAATATATTTTGTAAATAAAGACTGTTTCTCTATATATTGTCTCTTATCTATTCAACTCATCTTCATAATAATGGTTGTTCACGACTCTGGATGTACAGATATAATATATTATACCCAGGAATCTCCCTGATATCTTCCTTTATATTCTATATCTCTTATTATACCTTCCTTGAAATTAGTATTAATGATTTCCATAGAAATAACTAGTACAATTCTCTTCAATATACGACCGATCTTAGCTAATTATGACATTCTCAAGTGGGATTCCTTTTATATGAATTACATCTGTAGTATAGTCGCAATTGCAATTAGCTGAGTGAATCTAAAGGTTAGTTTGATATCATTAAATATTGAATACTAATAGACCTGAAGACAATCGTTTGAATTGAAGTTACTAGATCAGACTCAGGAAAATATTGTGAATAGATTACCTTATCATTATTCAGTAATGAAGCCTACTGGTATTTTCCTCTGACAAGGTATTGACTGCATATAATTAAATATTGTTAACAGTTCAATGTTATATGCAAACGCATACACTATAGTTCTTCAGCCAACTTCTACTTTCTAGCAACAGTTATGGATTTACCCAATCAGAGTACAGTAAGAGCATTAAGTCAACATCAATGTGCAATGCAGCAATGCACGTGAATATTAACGCATCGCTATTCTTCCTCTCCCTATTCTTATTGAATTCTCAATCTTGGAAAAATTTCTGATTCTCATCGAATCTGAAATTCACTGAGATCATTGTATTCTCTTCAAACTCAAATCTTCTCAAGTTCATCTTCAACACAAGGTTACTCAACAGCTACAAATCGGAAGGGAGGCCCACTAACAAAGGACAAATCATTTTGAATGAAGATAAATATAATAAAAGTTTGATAAGAAAACTAATACTCAAGATCTAACATAGTCTCAAAACATAATACTGAACCCAAGATACATCCCAATACATATATGGGTACCCAAGAATATATCATAGCAATATTAGCCCAGTCAATTAAGACTCTTGATTAGGGGACAACGAAAATACGGGTAAGCAGAATTTTTGCAGGGTGTTTATATACATTACATAGTACATAGCCTGGAACCGAAGAATCTCGATCGTTACACTACGTGCTTCTTACTGAAGATCGTTACTTCAATGGTTTCGTAAAACAAGTATATCTCGGCTCCAAATCAAGATATCGATCTGACTTGTGAGGATAAATAGATCTACAATTTGTGTTTATGACATTTCATCGTATATCTAGTGTTCAGGAAGTTTCAAAGCTAGAAAATTGGACAATTTTCACCTCATAATTTTATATTTTATCTCAAGTTTACACTGGTTCGGTTACAAGTTTCGAGCTTCAAAATGATGTTGACTATCATTAGTCAAACTATTTTGATATAAGCTTGATTGTTCAGTCAATCTGCACAATGTACGTTTTTCGCCCTCGATGAACATCTGATTAATAAGATTCACTTCAAATTTTCCACTCAATTTTGAAAGGGATGAAGTGAATTTTGTAGGCTTATTTCAATATCAAATTCACAGTAAACCCTTATTTCAAATTTCACGATTACACAAATTGCTTAATATGGAATGATTCCTACTGCCTGCTAGGAAAATTAATGCACTTTCAACTACATTACCAGTAAGTACACTATCGGGCATCTTAATTATGTCATTAAGCTGTTGAGATACTTTACACTTGCAGAGCGTCACCTGTTTAATACCCATTAGACCAAATCCGATTTACGCTCGACCTTGCTTCGGCTAATAAACCGATTTCTTGTTCACCTCCTGGCTATATAGATCGCCGATCGCCGTTAGGTAAGCCTAATAAAATCACTATTTAATCGATCAAGAGCTGGGTCAAGTTCAGCAACCATTCATGTATGTTACAATTACATTGGAAAGAGTATTAACAGAACTGGTACAAATGAGACAACGATAATGCATTATTGCATTTGGATCTTGAGTAACAAGCAATTAAATGTCAATAAAGATATTGAAAAACAACAATGATATAACTATTTTGTTCGACATATCAATTATATATTTTCCTGAAATGGATTCAATAGATTGTTTGTATAACATTGTGTTTGAAATAATCAAACTAACTATAACAAGGCTGCATCAAAAAGGGAGCTCTATTTGGAATTTTTCAATTTTTTTTTATTTTTGGTATGATACTGTAGCTTCATATCCTGATTTGATGTTTATTGAATTCTAGCGATTATTGACTACTAATTAATATTTTCAATCAGTTCTCAGTTCGGAGCATTCTTTTCACACTTGAATTTAGCATACTCACAATTCACAGTTATTGGGCTGCGACATAATTCTAGGCCACATACTCACCACATACATGATAATCATGAATGCAGTTGGAAAGGGAGAGGTGATATGCTAATGATGGTCTACTTCGTCTTGAAACATTGAAAAGATCTAGGTGGAGAGCAGCATCCTAATAGAATAACTGCTAACTGATTAGCTATCTCCTATCTATCAATAATGAAAACACCTCTACTTCAATGCTCAACGGGCAATATTGATGGATGAAGGGAGTAGGATAAAGATGAGACAATTAGTCGAAAAGGTTACAAGGAGTAAGAGAACATATTGAATCAACTACAATTATTCAACTAATAATAATTAACAAAACACTATGTCAATAAACTATTGTATAATAAGAATAATAATATCGTGTGACCTGGCTGGCTCAGGTCTGGTGTCAGAGTTTTCAGGTCGCAACTGATCAATTTCAGGGCCTCTGACATGACCTAACGACTGCTTTTTAGGCAGCCGGGACCGACGTCTTAACGTGCCCATCTAAAACAATAAACAATTGTATCCAAACAGGGGTCTCTGGGATTATATCAGTATTATTTGAAGTTCTAGGTTCTATCTACAAATTGAATGAAAACGACTTTATATACTTTATAGACTACTATACTTCGACTTCTATCCTTCTAACGACTTTACATATTTATAGATAGATTGGCTATGTTCTTCTGGATTATTCATATTATTAATAGAAAAAGGGGTAGTAGTACCCCTTGAATGAATGGGTATAATACTGTAATAAATATATTAAATCTCGATTCAGCTATCGTATGATGATGATGTAATGTTGAAAAAAAATATCTTTACATATTCGTGATCTCCTAGAAGCTTCCAATTCAATCCAATATTTTAAAAAAAATGTGATAAATCATTGAAAAAATAGAAATATCAATCAATGCATAGTTTTATTCTGATACAATTTCTTATGTATTTATATTCAAAGCTATAAGTATTGCATGTAAATTTGTAATCTAATAAGAATCTGTGTTACCTATATAATAATATTGAGTAATGTTATCTAATCATTGTCAACATTTCTGCTTCGATACATCAATAATATCAATACAGTATAATATAAACAATAAATGAATAAACCAAAATTATAAAATGATAAAAACCGAACAGGTTATTTGAAAACCTAATCCTTGAAGTGAAGATGATAATGATGAAAATTAAACGTATTCCAACTCATAACAATATAACCCACATCATAAAATAGTGCCCTTAGTCACTGCAGTGGACTTTGCAGTTACACACAGGATACAAAAGCCAGCCGACCATCAAGCCTGAGGATTGTGGAAGCCCATAAATCACCGACTGCACCATAGCAGATAGCAGATAGTAGTAGCCTAGATCGAGAACGGCAAAATCCACAGATGCAAGTCAAGTTGTTGATATTGTTACGCAAAGTGGCCGAGTGTAGGCCTACGTGATCGGAATGGAGACCAAGTATAAATTAATTACAGGCCGACCAGCGGACGCTATGCTTTGCCCTATTCACAGCGGTTCTCTTCAATCGTTCTGTCCCCAGCTAACAAACAACGTTCATTACCATGCAAGTCCAATTAGCACCTGCATCTACTCCATTTGACAGAATATATCGTATATCACTTTAATAAGTTGGCCGCCTTCTCTGCAATAAATTATTTCCAAGCTTTGAAAAATGGATGTCAAAATGATCCATTTCATTTATGATTGGATGTTAGCAAACGCACTGACTTGTCTCATGTTGTTCATGTTTATCTCCATACTAACACATATTCCTTCTTGGAAGCAGCTACATTTTCCAGATTAATTTTGTAACCAATCAATTTTTTAATTTTGTGAATTCATAATTAGAGTGACAATGTGGGTTGCTTTGTTGAAATATACTATTCAAATGAAAAATTGAAGAACAATGGATGATGTCGAAATAAAATTGCATACATTGAGGAATGAGTTGAAGAAGTGATTTTAATGATTTATTGAAAGGTAAAACCTTTTTATTCAATTTCATTCAATCTAATTCATACCACTCAACAAGTTTTTCGAAGTTGGAACGATAATTCAATACAATTTGACTTCAAAATACTTTGATTTGTCACGTTTTTGGCAAAAGATTCACTATCTTCAGATATATGTCTACATTTTTGGGAACTGCAACCACATTACAGGGAGCTATTTCAGTAGTGGTAATCATTACCATAAAATTCAGTTAGAAAATATGAGCCTTTTGAAGGTTAGTAAAAATCAATGAATACTGTTGAAGGTTACCCTTATATAAACGCAATTTAGCCGGCTTTACTGAATCGGATTATCACAAACGAATGATGACATGATAGATGCTATAACGAATGATACAAAGATCAATTTTGGAGTTTGAACTCCTATTGCGTTTTTTTCTATTCAATTGCACTTGGGAGTAAAGTGGAATTGCACTTTGTTGGTGGGATTATCCGGCTGACAGTAGTTAAATAAGTTCCAAGTGATTTCTTTTCAACATGTAAACCAAGCCCAAAAGGGTTTAGTATTAGCTTATAATCTAACCATAATAACTCCACTCCATAGGATAGACGAGTCGAGTATAGTTTGATAGGAATTTTTAGTACTTAAGTCTACTGTTGTTGGAAATCCACCCATTTCAGAAACCATTCATAATATCAACTCTGTGGAATTGGAAGCAAACATTCCCAATTTCTTTCATATTGAGAAAATAATAAAAGGTGATTCGACAATTTCATTTGCGAAACATGAGACTAAAGAATAGGCAAAAGGCAACTACCTGTCACGTAAAACGCTCCCTAACCATTAAGAAATCGCTACATACCACACATTTTTCCTCCATTTCATATAAACGCCATTGGAACCAACCAACTATACAATCTTCATCAATTTCATATGAAACTTCTCGAATTGTCCAACAATCTGATTCGAAAAAAGTGGCTAATAACGACAGACAAATCATGTGACACAAAATGCTGTCCAAGTTCCAAATTGGCTTAAGATCAGAACTATCCAACTATCTCAAATTCAATGAAAACGTACCTAATCTAACCAATAGTTCTTCCCCAATAAGAGCCTCAAACCTATCCAACAATAATAGAAAACGAATTGGAAAAAACTACCCGAATCTGTAAGCGAATCGTACCTAGCCGGTAAACAACTGGCCACGAAGAGACGTGGTGGAACAATGAGAGAAACGCACATTGAGCGGTCAACGCAGGGGAGAGACAGGTGAGTGAATATTCGCCGACCTAGACAGTTGTCACACGGGTTGAGCGATGAGGGGGGGAGGGAAGTCCAACCCGGTGACACAGAACTGGGTCAGACTAGTGACAGTGGGGGTGCACCCACCCGTTCAAGACACGCCCTATCCCGGTCTGACCATAAGGGGAGTGCAACTAGTGTAGGAGACTATCAAAAAAGTGTCGCATGCACCGCTGCCGCTTGCATCGCGATTGCAACGCGATGCAACAAAGCATAGAGGACTTGGCACTTGCAAGGCGGGGCAACCGGTTCAACCCTATGCGCTACTAGTTCTCACCAATCATCATCGGCAACATCAACCAATCATTGAGAGAATAATATTTTTTGTAATTATCATCATAATCATTACAACCGAATCAGTTCCTACTTAACTTCAATGATCATCGGCATCATCAATACTATAATTGGAAAAATGCAATAATTACTGTCATCGACATCATCATCCGTATCAAAGCTCCTCTGAATTATTATTTTATTGTGTCTTTATTTCACTGTTTATCTTATCTCTAGATAGCGAGTATGTTAACCAAAGTAATTATCCGAGCTCCTGGAATGGTTAGTAATCATAAACAACATCTCTGGGATACTTTTTGTAATTGGGCATAAAATTACAATCGCCAGCATTATGATATTAATAATTATTACCATTATCAACAATAGAATAATCATTAACAACAAAATCATCTACTCCAGCATTTAAAATTTTTGGAACTACATTGAAAGCAATCATCTTCAGAATTGTTTAAGCACGCTATTATCACCATCATCGTCATTACGAGTATTGCAGCAATACACATGTAGGTTGGAAATAATCAGCAGCTTCACCATCATTATTGGAAACACCTGACATAGTTCACTATTATGTTCATAGATGATGTTAACGATAATGATATTGATGTTGATAATATGATGGTAATCATCATCATTGTCGTTATCTTCATCATCAGCAGCAGCACACCATACAGTTTCAAGTCAACATCATCATTATCATTACCTAGTTGACATAATCTAGATCAGCAGTAGTAGGGGTAGAGGAGTACAACAGTAGCAGCAATAGCACTATCACGGCCTTCAGCATTATCATCATCATCTCTCTCTTCGCAGCCTCGACGACATCCCAGCCTGTGTAGGCTACTGTATCACCAACACGGGACAAACTCCACCCAGTATTTGCTCTCGACAGTGAAAGGCCTATTCGCTAAGGGGTCACACCATCCATATGGATGTACACACATCCTTTTTCTATGGCTAGTCGACCTCCCCGCCCCATATGGTAGATCACCACCTCCTTCGCAAGCCCCTTTGTCGGCTACGAGAAGATGTTCGCAACTATTTAAACCGACCACGGATAAGCAGCGGACATCATTCGAGCTCAGCTCTTCCTACAGTTAGCAGCGTTTTATTAGTGCTAGTAATCACACACCTTGACAACATGATCGCGTTAAAGGTGAGTGTAATACATTCAATCCTAACCTAGAATTACCACAACAGTGCTACAACAATCGAAAAGTATATAGGGAAATTGCGTGTGAAAAGTGTTATTTTATCTTCGAGCAGTGGTTTTCATCTGAGGTCGAGTTTTCCTCCAAATTCTGAGTGTCATTTTATCTTCGAGAAGTGGTTTTCATTTGAGGTCGAGTTTTCCTTCGAATTCTGAGGCCTTATTCATCAATATATAGAAGCCAGAAAGAATACAGAGAAAAGGCTCCCCCTCATTCGACGTTGATAGTGGAACGTGCTAATGAATAGTTTCATGTCTAATGTGAGGAAGACCCTTCCTTTCCTGCACAACAGGACTTGTCATTTTATTCCTTTCCTGCACAACAGGACTTGTCATTTTATTCCTTTCCTGCACAACAGGACTTGTCATTTTATTCGTGGTGCTTCTTCTACGACTTTGGATATCAAGACCCCTATTAACATGCAACAGTTATACACTGTATAATGTTTTTTTTTTCAATTCTCATAGATGAAATTTCTCCGAGGACGTCGATTACTTTATTCGAAAGGGTGAAAAGTTTTTTAAATTCTGAGAAAATCGGGAAACGTGTTTTTAAAATTGTGAATGGGGTTTGCAGTGAATCCAGCCCCTGTGGTAGTTGACAGGGAAGTTTCAAGTAGTCATTTAATATAACAGACTGAATAACTAGGAGGATCAAATATTAATTGTCGTCATTAATCAAAGAAAGAACTTGACGAGTGGAAGAAACTTATTTCAATCATTCATATTAGGATGCATTTACCAAGCTCATTTGTGAGTTTTTACATAAATTAGCTATGGTGAAACCAAAAATATTGTTTAAAGACATTTCAGTTACTTTTCAAAATAAGTTATTTCAATTTTACACAATCTAATCCAATATAAAAATCCATAGGATTCTTTTCTTACAAACATAACAGAAATGCCTCTTTTTCAGTCACATTTTTTCAAATAACCACGTCCCATGTAATAAGTCCCCGCAAGATACATTTACAGTAGATCACTACAGAAATAACCAATCTACATAAAAGGAAATAATCAGAAAGAATAAAATAGTATCCATAAAGCCTATGAACTAGAATTATTATTAATGAAATTGAGTTGTAATTTATGATGTGATAACAGAAAAGAATTTGTGATAGTTATAGAATTTATGAGTTCTTCAAAAAACGCAATTCATGTAATCGGCAAACAGTTCGGAATAAATATAATAAGCAGTTGGAGGGTATTCAGTTTAATAATTGATAATACATGCCGGTATCCATGAGCACAATACATAAGTTATGTAGCCGCTGTTTAAACCAGTCGTGTAATTGCATGTTGCTACTGCAATTTTCAATTTGACTCAAATTTATTGCAGCCTAACTGCACCTTAGCATGAAGTATATGAGCTGCACTTAAAGCCTCTGCTCACATAATTACACTTTCATTTAATGCTCAATTTATAAATTTATAGCATCATACACCTCAGATGACCGTACGTACGAGATTGATATATACCAAACATGGATTAGTGCAGGTTTTTATTCAATCATTTCAATTTTCCATTGACGTTAGAGGATAAAATAATAGTTGTTTTCGTTATTTTCAAAATACGTAATATGATTGGTTGAAGAATTACAGTTTCTATTTAGAAAAATATTTTACCTGTAATTGATTTTCCATAGAATAATAACAATGAAGTATTACAGGCAAGCAGCACTTTACAGCATCCTTTACAGGACCTTACAGCATTCGAAACATTCATTTTAAAAAAATTCTAATTCAAAACTATTATTGAGAATTATAAATCAAACGAAATTTCAAATTAGTGCAATTATTGAACAGTTTTTTTGAACATAGACCTATTTTCTTATATATTTCAAGTTTTTGATTTATAAATCCATTGAGGTCTGAAAAGTACCAAACGCAGAAAAACAAAATCAAAATTACCAACATATTGTAATGGCTGTATAATTTCAATGACCAGAATCGAATGTCACGTTTGTTTAATTAGCATTGTCACTTGCCAAGTTCAATGTGAGTCAACAAGGCTGGAAAGAGCTCCCTATTTAAAAGATGCTCTTGTTGTTCTACTATTTGAAACACTTGTAAAGATGTTTTCAATGTTCGAACCAAATAGGGAGCATTATATAGCATTTGTTTTAATTAGAGAACCAATTAGAAGGTCAATTCAACACTTTAGCTCCACGTCCTTATAAGAATCACAGCCCGTTCGTGACAGCCCGTTTACATGGTGTTTGACAGTGAATAAATTCAATTGAACTGATTCAATTAAAGTTAGATCCTCTCATTCTGTTAGCAATGATATGATGTAATAGCTACAGTTTCTTCCATGATTCATAATATTTTTCCATTTCCTGTACATAAGTACAGAAAAAAAACTGGAAGGATTGCAATTTCTCCAAACATTTCCATTCATTTAAATACATTTTTCCTTATATCGACTTATTATAGAACTACTATCTATGTTAACCTATGTATAATACAATTATCATCTGACAAATCGCTCGACATCAAACCCAATATTATCGATTTTTATATTTCATCAAAATATAAACAGTAGAAAAGGAAATTAGATATCAAACCTTCATTTCAGTTCTAACCATTGGAAGAAAAAATTTTGCCAATTTAGGAACAATTTCGCCAATTCAGGAACAATTTAGGCCATTGGAAGTTCAATTTACTAAGCTCGGTTGCGCAAAAACCTGTTAAATTTCAACAGTGATTGAATGTCATGACAACCAATCAGACAACCCTTCTTTTCAAGAAAGCCTCCTCTGATTGACTTTCGTAATATTCAATCATTTTAGAAATTTAACAGGCTTTTGTGCAATAGGGCCCTATTGATTTTATTTGGAATCTTTGATCATCTTCTTCGTTTTTAAAGTGATCATGATAGAAATTGAGCAGACTCTTGTGCAACCGGTTCCAAAAACCATTTGATTCTTTTTAGATAATCTTCTTAATTTTTAAATTGATTTTATTTTTCTCATGGGAATAATAAAAATGATTTATTGTTTTCAGGCAGCAGTGCTCTGCTTAGCAGCCGCCACGGCTCAGGCTGTGTACAGTGCCGCCCCCGCCGCAGTCAGCTATGCATACACAGCACCCAAGGTGGCTTATGCCGCCCCCGTCCCAGTGGCCAAATACGCCTATGCCGCCCCCGTCCCAGTGGCCAAGTACGCCTACGCCGCCCCCGCCCCCGTTGTACACTACACCGCCCCCGTCGCCAAAGTAGCCTACGCACCAACATACCACTACGCCGCTGCACCAGTCAAGGTGCAATGACTCATTCATTTCGTTACTTCATTTATATTTTCATTAATTAATTAATCAAACTAATAATCAATCGCTTGATTTAGTCATTCATATATTGATCTATCAATTAATTAATCTACTTACTTTGTCAGAGTTGATTTTCTTGGTTTGTTGGCCAAACCATCAATTCTATTTCTTCAATGTGCCAGAATTACAAGAATTATAAAAAACGAAAAATGGACAAGGAAAAGCTTCTCTTCTCTTTTGTCATGCTAGACTCTATTTTGTTTTTCTTTATATGTATATTTTATGAGTGTGAAAATAAATTTGAATTTGAAATGAATTTGAGGAATCCACAGAAGGATTCCAAATGGAACCACTACAATTTTTCGAGCCATTGATTTGCTCGAGGATACGTAAATAAGAATAATTGCTGATTTCCATTCCACGTAAACTGATAATTCTTAGAAATAATTATTCCAATTTTTTTCTGTTTCCAACATATTTATAACAGCAACATCCAAGATGAACATTGAAAAATAAAATCAGCGAAAATATTGAAAAATGAGTGTGTGAAGAAGTCATCGATACATACCTGCCTATTCAAATTTCAAATCATCATAAATGACTAGAGAAACATAATTAGAATAACATTCTACGATTAGCTGTAGGACGCGTAACAAGAAAGCTACAAAGCTACTATCCAACAAGAGAAACCACGTCCAATACTAGTGTATTAGTTCATATTAATAATTCTCAATATGAAAATTCAATGACATTCTCTATTGTTGTGGAGTCAGATATTGAAACAGAATATAAAACAAATGGAAATTATTGTCAAAACCAGTAATATATTAGAAAACCCCAAATTGTTTTAAGAATGTAAGAAAACAGATCGAACAAAATAGTTATTTGTGCAACTAGTGCGCAAAGTGACAGTTTGCTGCACCGAAAGAAACGTTTACGCCCGAGCCGTAGGCGAGGGCGGAATGGCTTCTTGAGTGCAGCAGAGGAACTTTGCGCACGTATTTCACATTAAGTTTTTCCTACAGTTACCATTGAATATGAAAAGTGGGTAATTATGGGTAAAATTGCCTGAAATCCATCAAATAACTTAGTAGTGTTTGAATGGCGAGGCGGCTGTGTGTTGTGTGCTGTGGTGGCACTGTGCTGTTGCTGTCCTCGTTATAATATATAATAGTAATAATTAGCGCGTTGTGCTTCGTTGCACCTCTGCTCACTATAGCAGCCCAGTCACTGTTACCAACTTCATTTTGATTTTGCTGCACTGTTGCTCCATATAACCTACTAAGCATTTTGCGTTGCCATGTTGCAAATCTGGAGTGCAGAAAAATTTTTCCCGCACTAGAGCGGAAAAGTGATTCTTTGCGTTCTGTAATCAGTGCAGCAATGGCCACTTTTCAACGTAACTGTAGGAAAATATTATTACTATTGTTGATATTAAAGACAAATGTACAAATATATCATAAAAATATCCATCTATACCCTGTTCCTGGTCATTACTGGACATTTTAATATTAATTGATAACGAAGTGCTTTAGTTTCGATCTCTGCTATACAGTTTAGCATGCTATGCACAGTACAGTGTTGACTGTTGACGTTTGTCGCTTCAGGTTGCTGCACCGGTTGCCTACGCTGCCCCTGTCGCCGCCAAGGTGGAGGAGTTCGACCCGCACCCACAGTACGCGTTCGAGTACAAGATCGAAGACACCCACACCGGAGACATCAAAGAGCAGTCGGAGCACCGCGACGGCGACGTCGTCACAGGCAGCTACTCCCTCGTCGAGCCCGACGGCAGCAAGAGGACAGTCGAGTACACCGCCGACCCTCACAACGGATTCAACGCCGTCGTCCACAAGGAGCCCGGTGCACACCCCGTTCCCGCCCCCGTCGTCAAGTACGCTCCCGCCCCCGTGCTCAAGTACACCGCCCCCGTCGTCAAGTACGCAGCTGCCCCCGTCGTCAAGTACGCAGCTGCCCCCGTCGTCAAGTACGCCGCCGCCCCCGCCTACTCAGTATACCACTAATTGTAATTAAAACAGTGCCCACACTTTTTGCTCACCGTTCCAAATACATTGACTGTAAATATAAATTATTGTAATGTTTGATAAATAAATTTTGTAAGCTAAGATTTATTTGTTCTTGATTTGCATTGTCTACAACCAATTCAATAGTTATTGATGATGGGCTGTTGATTATAAGAATGTTATTGTTGTTGAGTTGTTGATTATAAGAGCTATTTGTAGTTGATTTCCATTACCAACCAACTCAATACATTTTAATATTTTTCACATGCTATACAACAGTAAGCATTGACGATAGTCATGTACATTAAAAACATAAACATTATAGCATTCATATAGAAATTTAGACTTCCAACAAAAATGCATATTTGGATGGATAGATTCATCTGGAACATTTTTATTTATTATTTATTCATTTGAAAATATACATATTTGAGGGCACCAGGAACTAAATCTCATTATTGCCCTAAAACGCACATTGAGCATTCCATTTGAAAAACAATACATGAAAATGAAAATAAAATAACTGATATACTATTGAGTTTTAGAGAAAAAACTAAAAACAAGATACAAAAAAAGAGTTGCAGAACTTGCAAATATGAAACTTTTAGTACCAGATAAAAGAAAATGAAAGAAGTATGTAACTAATACTGAAGAATTATTTTTTTCCTTAGTTTATTGTTAAAGTTAGCATATCATTCTATTTATGTATTTTATTATTTGTAGGCACCTGCTGTAAAATCTTTTAGGTTTAGCGGGACCAATTTTTGAAATGCATTTTACTGAATGAAATGATTGATTGATTGATAGTTTGAATTCAAGAAAAAAAAGAAAAGGGAATAATGGAAAACTTTGCATACATGAAACTTATAGTTAAAAACAGTAATATATTCTTGTAAAGATAATTATGTTAGTAGGACAACTGTTGGCATGAACATATTGTAGCAATAAGAGCGATTAAACTGGAAATACCAATAGTATAAGCTAAAATTCTTCTTATTATCTTCTCTTCTATATCTATAAAAGGCTCAGCCCCGACAGACTGAAATCACACCACAGCCCAAACTACTGAGCCCAAAAACTTGAAATTTTGCACAACTGCTTATGGTAGCCTCAAGACATCCACTAAGAAAGGATTTTCAGAAATTTGCCCCCCTGAGGGAGCTGGGGCCCCCCAAAAATTTTGTACTTTTTAACCGCTCATTGCACAGCCAAGTCATGAGGAACTTTTTTGTTCAGCTACAAGAAAAAATTTGATCTATGCAGAAAAATTCCTATCAGGAACACAGGGTTTTTTCGAAAATTTTGTTGTAAAATCACACTACAGCTCAAACTAAAAGGCCTACAGACTTGAAACTTTGCACAAATATTCTTCAAACATGCTAGACGCGCACTAAGAACGGATTTTGAGATATTTTGTCTCTAAGGGTTTCTAAGGATGAAAAAGGATCCTATTAAGTGAGGTTATGAACATGGTAAGGTAAACGCCATATGGAACTGAGATAATTGACACATGATATTCTAACATATGTTGTAATCATTGGAAAGCTTATGAACTCTTTCCCACTGTCGGTCTTTTGTTTAGAGTGGGTTTGGAACTCCCTCACTCTATACGGTATTTTGCCCGGCGCCAATCAATTACTATGAATTGATAAAATAATTACTTTACTATAATTTCACTTACTGTGTGGATACTTATATTTCACTCACTGAACTAATAATAGTATTGAAGAAAAAGATAAAGAAAGATAGATCAGGGTCGTGTGTAAGGGAATGTACGAAGTGAAAGGCAAAACAAGGGTTAATTATGAATTTTTTATTGAACTTTAAATTTATATGAATTTATAAAAAATTGATCATAAATATAGTAATGATTAGAAATAAATATAAGATGATTAAGTTTTCGAAAATATTACAGTTCAAGTTTAATTTCATACAGTAAAATTTAACAAACAGTTCCCATTTATTTAGTTATTAGAAGAGTAAAATAAAAAAACTAAATATTGAACAACTCTAGTTGAAAATATGATTATAGTCAAAAATAAGAGAATTGATAAATTTTAAAGAATGAATATGATTCGGGGAGCCTTGCTTTGAAAAACTATTATTTGTGCTTAGAAGAGAATTTCAACTGTGAGCTTCAAGAAATTAATTAAAATTGTGTCTTTAGATATGAATTTAAAAAGAAGTAATAATCAAGTTTGCTCTTTACTATAATCCTATAAAATTTGATATACTTATTTGGGCTTTTTAGGGTGGGGTGGTGTGGATTTGAAATGAGGAAAATTGAAAATTCTAAATACAATCTTTACCTGGCTCAGTCAATTCCCTATAGGATAATTGAAGTCTGAAACCAAAAACTCACTCCTACACTGTCCAAAATCCAAGAGACTAAGAGAGACTCACAGCAACTAACAGCAACTCACAGCAACCAACTCTGCAAGACATGGCTGCCTGCATATATACTAGCACCACGATTTTCCACCCCTCATCACCCTTCGCCCCCTAGCTCCGCCAACACTCAAACTCATCAGCCTAATATTCAGCTTACAAACTGGATTCATATATCAATTTAAATTTACTATAATGTTTATTATGTTATATCATTTTAAACTATGGCTCCCCTTCATTATTAAAACAAATGATATCATACATTTTACCAAGATTTAAACTCTGAAGTTTGGATACTGACAATTGAATGCATTGATTTGATTAATACAGTAATCAATCTTATAAATCTAATATGGCAAATACTTCAATAATAAATACATGAAATGAACAAAATATAATGTCATACAGTACATTATTACAATTGAGTTGAATAAATCAAATTAATAAGATACCAATTAATTACTACTTAATTAATTAAGCAGGTTTCTTATACTCATTGTCAACATGTTTTAATCAAATATACCTAATTTATTCTATTTACAAATTTGTCCTTAGCCAATGAATTCGGATTCAACTAATTTAATTACCTTATAATAATTATTGAATCATAATTCATTGTACAACATTATATTTGTTGAATACTTGATACATATAGCCTAATCTACTTCATGCCCTAGTTTTTATAAACATGTACTCGTTTCATATTTATGGTTTTATGTGATCACCATTCAAATAATTGATCATGAAATAATTGCTTCAATAATATTCATATGCTAACCACGTGGTAAAATGGTAGCATATGCTAACCACGTGGTAACGTTGTAAACTACATATCTATATTTACTTCTCTCCTAACTATATATCTATATTGCTATTCACAATCTACATTTACCTGCCATCAACTTATGCTATAGATATTTACAAGGGTTAACACAAAACACAGTGGGCCATGTGGTTTCTATTGTAAACGTGTCTGTGACTGACGTTAGGAATACTGTCTATGAAAGAATGATTTTGTTTCAAACTATTTTGAAAAGAATAATAACCCCTTTCATCTGGCTAGGTAGGCTATTCAAATGCATTCTCAATAGTTTCGAGAAACGGTTCTTTTTATTATTCTAGCTTTTCGAGCGTTCATATTCTTAAATACAATATGTTCAGAGCATGTGTTACAACAAATAACAGAAATATACAATTTTTAAATTTAAGGAGAGCACGTGGTCGCCATTTGTGGCTCACTTGAAATAATCTTATCAATCAGCTGATCGAATCAATTTTGCATTGATCAATAGCGCAAGCTTGGCACATATTTGTTCCATTGTTGTATGGTTGGACAGTTCGGTTTGCGCCTTCTATCAGCTGTATATGAAGTCTCATACACTCTGATTAGAACAGAGCACAGAGATTTTCTTTGGTTAGGAGTTTGTTGACCAAACGAAGTGAGGTCTAAAGGTGCGTACAGACTTTCGCTCTGCTCCGCAACCGAACGTCACTCCAGCAGAGCGATTGATGATCGACCGGCGAACAAGAGTGGTTCGACCGGGGAACATTTAAATGTTTAAATGTTTGAATGTTTAAATGTTTAAATGTTTAAATGTTTGAATGTTTAAATGTTTGAATGTTTAAATGTTTAAGTTTAAATGTTTAAATGTTTATATGTTTATATGTTTAAATGTTTAATGTTTAAATGTTTAAATGTTTAAATGTTTAAATGTTTAAATGTTTAAATGTTTAAATGTTAAATGTTTAAATGTTTAAATGTTTAAATGTTTAAATGTTTAAATGTTTAATGTTTAATGTTTAAATGTTTAAATGTTTAAATGTTTAAATGTTTAAATGTTTAAATGTTTAAATGTTTAAATGTTTAATGTTTAAATTTTAATGTTTAAATGTTTAAATGTTTAAATGTTTAAATGTTAAATGTTTAATGTTTAAATGTTTAAATGTTTAAATGTTTAAATGTTTAAATGTTTAAATGTTTAAATGTGTTATAAATGTATATATATATATTCATATGTTGCGCATTTATGGCGAAACGCGGTAATAGATTTTCATGAAATTTGACAGGTATGTTCCTTTTTGAATTGCGCGTCGAAGTATATACAAGGTTTTTGGAAATTTTACATTTCAAGGATAATATAAAAGGAAAAAGGAGCCTCCTTCATACGCCAATATTAGAGTAAAAATCAGACTATAGAGTTTTTCATCAAAAATCAGCTGATAAGTGATTACACAGATGTGTGGAGAAGCCAGTCTATTACTGTATTTGTATAAGGTCTATAGTTCCAATCAAAGACATTAAAGAGGTATGCATCTTCAAGCTGGGTTTACACCAAAGTTATTAACAAAACGGTTATAACTTAATCCTTATAGATTCTATTAGATTGAACGGAAGTTGTCAAACACATTTATGTTCATCATGTGTATGATAAGTTATGTTCAATCTAATATTTTTTCAATAAATTTGGTCCAATCGGAGCTTTAAGGTCTTTGGATTCAATATTTTGTTTTGCAGTCATGGTATTATTATGCGTGCCCATCAGTATCAATATTCTCACATTCGAAAAAAACTAATTTAATAGGTGAATAAAAATAAACAAATGAACTAAATAATGCTGGAGAAGTTACAATATTTTTGATTCTAAAAAATTAATTTTCATCAGATAGAAAGATCATCACGGAACTGGATGAATTATATCATATGGAATACAAATTTAAACATGAACTGAGTTTGTTAACATTTAAAACAGTTGACATCTGGTACTTGTGGATGAGAATACTGCGTGAGGTCTACTGTCACAGAACTAATAGTTGATAATTCTTTTTTCAAATTCGAATTTTATTGCCATCAAAAATCACATTGAAAGCTTTCTAAATAGACAACAAGATAACAAAAACAAAATGTTAAACATATATCCACATTTATTTGTAGCAAGGCCAGAAAAAGAAAAACTTGAGTACTAGCCGTGAGTTCAAACAATATAAATCCTTTTTTTTTTGTTAATATTTTGTGAAAAAAAGTACGAATGATGACAGATGTGAGTAATTCCTTATATTTGATCCAAATGGTTATTAATATTGTAGTAGTTGGGGTCACTGCAATAAAAAGATTTTTATTCTTTAGCTAAAAATTTTCATACGTATTGATTGTCCATAATGTATCCAGTGTCCATAATGGAAGTGATTGAACTACTCAAAATTAATGGCTTACTGATCCCTCATAGAATTTATAGTATTCATGGTGATTGAGCCTGTCTTTTTTCAGCGGTGACTATTAATAACAAAGCTTTATTTACAACTGGCTTACTTGGCGAACTTTAGTAAAGTGTTGAATTAAAAAAACAATAGATAGGTTAAATCAGTGCTTCAAAGATGAATTCAATGTTTTCATAGTTGTCAATTGTCAATAGATTGTCCAGGAAATATGTGATGTACAATGTACCACACAGAATTATTCCATATTCTTTCCGTCTTCCATTTTAGGATGAATAAGCTAAGATAAGATAAGATAAGCTAAGCTAAATTCAAAAAAATTGTAAATTATTCTGTCATTCTTCAGTAATTGATGAATGCAATATGAACAACTCTCTTTCATGATGTGAATAATTTTTTTTCAACATTTTTCAGTTTCTCAATGATAGGAACCATTTTCTGCAGCTGGTACCAATCAACTACACTTCAACTCCGAACTACCGTTTTAATACAAGTACACATTTTATCACAGGGTGGCGTGTTTATCACAGCTGGTAACTTTAGATGCTAAATCATATTATCACAATATGATCTTGAATTATGATCATCTTTTCGTTCTTCGGTAGCCGCTGGCTGACAATTTCGAAAACATAGGTCTGTAAAAATGAATAAATAATTATTAGCCCCCCAATTAAAATTTCTGTTCAGAAACCATTCCCAATATTCACACAACATATTCCCAAAGTTTCTTGCCGTTATATCAAGTAGTTTTCAAGTCTATTGGGAACAAACAAACATACAAACAGATATTAATATATATAGATTCACATTCGGCTCAAACAAAAGCCTCTCTAAATGGAGGTAGAATGATAAGGTTGACAACTTTCAGTTTTGTTGTTTCAACATTTTTTTTTAAATCACTTTCAAAAAGTTCATGTAGTACCTACTATTGTGTTTGAGACACTTCTGGCGCTATCATAGTTTCACCACTATTCTGTTACTCCGTCCTATCTCTTGCAGTCGTTAAAACTATATTCTATAATAAAGAAGAGAGCTGGCTTATACACGTACGGGATAGGAAAGTTATGTTTGACGCATCATCACGTCTGAACTACTGGACTAATTAACTTGAAATTTTGCATATAGATTCTTAATTAACCAAGGATGGTTATAGGCCTTTTTTCAATTCTTCAAAATTTCATTATGTCAAGTTTTCAGTTTGTCAAGTTTTAAAATAGATCCTGCGGAGCACGGGTTCCTGCTAGTAATATATGGACTATGAAGCAACAATATTAACAAAAGAGTTCCCAAAAATAATTGCACTGTGGCCATCCAGATCAAAGACACAGCAATCGCCTACCAATGACAGCAAAAAAATGAAAACAAAGAAAATGGTTCCTATCATTGAGAAACTGAAAAATGTTGAAAAAAAAATTTATCACATCATGAAAGAGAGTTCATATTGCATTCATCAATTACTGAAGAATGACAGCAGGCCATGAAACCAAGAAATCAAAAGACATAGGAAAAACAGAAACATACCAAATGCATAGAAAAGAAAGAAGAAGAAAAACATAAATCTTATTCAAGTCCCGCCTGAACGCACTGTCAGATTAAAAAAATCCAATACATTATTAATTCTATTGTATAATCGAAGAGACCTGAACAGGGGAGCATTGTAGCCACTGACCGTTCTACTTCTTATGATATCAAAGGTGGGATGATTTCTGGAATTGAACGCAGGAACATGGAACCTGATCAATGAGAGGAACGAAGGAGAAGAAAATCGACCCCACAGACCATGAACGAAGATCAATGAGTCTCTCTCCCCTCGTAAACTCAATGATACGAAGTGAAAGGTCCCTCTCAAAAGGTCTGTAGGGAAACCCAAAGGACTGGATTGGCCGAAGCGCTTGTAATAGAGAAACCTCAAAAACTTGTTCTGAGCTACCTCAAGACCATGAGTAGGCCTACACAAATCAGTATAAGGGTTCCAAATCGCAGAGCAATATTCCAACACACTCCGGACCAGTGACACATAAACAGCACATATTGCATCAAGGTGATTGAAGTTAGCTGTATTCCTCATATCATCAGCAAAAATAAAACATTTTGCTTTCTTCAACTAGAGAGGCAGTTCATTGATCAACAGAAGGAACAATAGAGGACCTAGTACACTACCCTGTGGAACTCCTGATGTACTGAAAAAGTACTGACAGTACTGAAAGATTTTCATGTTAGGTTCAAGTCATGTTTGATTAAAATCATTCTTTAGCTGAGTACTGTTTTCTCAATTACATTAAATACCATTTAAGCATAAACTTATAGACAAATTCACATTTTTGCAATGTGATATTTGAAAAGTATAATTATTTAACAACTTCTATGTATATTATTTAAACAATATTTTATCAATTCTCATAATGTGTGGCGCAATCACAATTTGAAAGAAATGTATGTGTGTTGAAAAAATTTAAAACAATATGATAAACATCTATAGAAGTCTTTAGTAGATGAGTTAACATGTATATCCCAAACTCTTGCTGAAATTCATACACACTATCTTTCAAGCTACTATAAAAACATGAAAAGTTACAAAAATATTCAGCACAGTAAAACATTCACATATGGAGCCTCCATATAGTATACCTATCCATAGATGATCTATAGCTGAATAGTTGATTTTTTAAATTCTACTTTAATGTGAAATAACAAATTATATGGGGATCTATTCATCCTTTTTCGAGGATTGAACGGCTAGAATAGCAGAAAACACCGCATTTGGAAAAGGCCTGAGCAGCAATGCCTACACATTGTGACAAGTATGTCTAGACATTGTGACATTCTGACAAGCATAGTTATACATCAGCTTACCAAATTAGGAACCAATATACAAATATATACGGAATAAATAAAAATATAAATCTCAGTACCCTTTTAAATTATTATTAAAAAGGGTTCTGAGGTTTATATTTTAATTTATATTAGAAGTAGCCCCATAGAGAAAAGAAAATATATACGGCTTAAGCCCCCCACACACACACACATCGATTTTTGTTCGTGCGGTATTTCGCCGTCTTAAAAAATTCTTTTAGATTATTTCAAACAGATGATTTCAAATAGATTTTTTGTCAAGTTCAAGTAAGGACGGCAAAATATCGTATGAACAAATTCGATGTGTGTGTGTGTGTGCAGGGCTCTACTACTTTGAAATACTAATTTTAATTTACTTTATTTCAATCTGAGAGTAGGCTATCGATGATATTGAATAATATATCAAAATTTCTACTGTATTTGATTTTTTATTTTATTTTTTCTACTTCTTTAGATTATGTGAAAATAAAGTGTATGATTTTCAAATCAATATCCTGAGACATGTAGATATTGATAATTGAACAATGTTCAGCGGCTAAAACACGTCTACGATTCAAGAAAACTTTCAGTGTGCTATTTGAGAAGTTTTCATTCACAAACTCTATACACAATATTATTTGGAGTACATGACCCATGGAAAAAATTGAGTAGAATACGAATATGTAAGGTAAAATGAATTAGTATGCTAGCAAAAAGTCTGGTAAATTTGTGTAGGTTCTTAAGTAAGTTACATGAATTTCCTAAGATCACAATATCGTGTAAAGTAATATTAACACAAGACAATAATACAGTTCACTGAAACAATATTATCAATAGAATATATTGTTCATGAAATACTGAAAGTTTTATCAAATAAATGGTAATTGCAATGAATACAAAGACGAGCCAGGCACTTGATTCAAACCAAACGAGTAAGATCACCTGAGCTCGTTTTGTCGTAAAATTGTTGCGAAATTTGATCTAGTTGAAATAATATATTTCTATAAGATTATAACATGTAACAAAACGTCTAAAGGTGCATACAGACTTACGCTCCGCAAACGAACGTTACACGAGCAGATCGCAAGATGATCGCAGGTCGAGCAAGAGCAGAACGCGAACAGAGCGTGTAACAGAGCGCGAGTTTTGCAAGTACCTAGGGCGAACTAACCAATAGTTGCACATGCGCGGTTAACGTTTTTTTTTTTTTTTTTTTTTTTTTTTTTTTGATCAGTTACGATCTATATGTTAAAATTAAATAATATAAAATTATAGAAACAATTTTAATAATGAGTACCAACATTTTATTAGAATTTAGAAGAAAGAAGCCGAACTCACTGCCAAACCTTTCACCTTTCAAAACATTAACAGACATAACCTTTTTTGTAATAAAACATCAACTTAAATGCAATGAACATGATCTTTATTATCGATCTATATATATAAATATATATTGTAACGTTATTTTTGTGAATAACGGTTTGCCTGGCTTGGCTGTAGTCGGTAAAGCATGAGTAAAAAATTATATGACTCTGGTTGTGGTTCTTAGAGTATAAACTAGACCAAATTCTTATAGGCTTGCTCAGGAGCTCCCGCAGTTCACTGCTCTTGGACAATTAATATAAATCTCTGGAACGTATTATTTCCAAAGATTTGATTATCAATGCTAAATCTCGCTGACTAAACCAACTTATTCGGTGAAGAATAAAGTCGGATGGTGATTTTCTTAATATTTCAATACTGGTAACTCGATAAATAAATATGAGATTGGTCATGCATGGAAGTGGATAAATAAATAAAGGATACACCATAAAAAATTTGAAACATATATTGTACAAGAAAATATCAACGACCAAATAAATGTAGAGATATTGAGAGCAACATGCAAAAATGATAGAAATAAGAACAAATATATCACAAATAAAATATCACAGATTAGCTCACTAGTTCTTTAGCACGAAACGTTAGCATGTGCTTTTAAATCAATAAACGTATGCATTTATTCCATGCAGGTCAGATATCGACTTGCTGGTGCTTGTCGATTTAAAAATCTCACTATACATCTCCTTTCCAAAAATCATAAAAATAATCAATTGATAAATCATAAATTTCCAATGTAATAATATGTATAGATCTCAGTATATTTCTCAATATACATCTCTCAGGGCTTAAGGTTCGGCCTCTGGTGGAATCAGATAAATTAATTTATCCAGTGAACAAGAGCTACATTTATATCTTATAATTTGCTAACAAAATTAATGGTTGAGTGAGCATTTATTCATTATAATATTAAATTTAAATATTTCTTTAATCTGTGTATCCTTAGATATATGCATTTGATATAATTCATTTGATTAGTAATATATGTTTCTTGTACCTTTTAAGACTTGCACAAGTTTTATAATAATTTCAATATTTATAACCTTTCGATTATCTAGCTTTTTATATTTTTGTTCCACTCGAAGCACTGAGGGCGCCCTAAATTTATATATTTCGGTAGTTTATCACTCACGTGCTGAATTTTCACAAGACGATGGTGGCGATCCGAATTTCCTGGTCGTCCTGGGTTTTTTGGTGGCTGAAGTCGTCTTCTCCAAGAGAATAAATTAATACTTAAATGACTTATGCTTTAATATAGCATCACTTCTAAGTCTTATACAAATAAATTAATGAATTTAAACTTTAAGTCTTTCAAATGTACAATTCAACAAAGGGACTTGTGCTCTATAAAATTTAGTGGCGTTCCATGGCAGTGTCTGGCAGGCAATTGGGCAAGTCCTACCCTTATTTTCTACAATCCTCTTTCCAACTTACAAATTTGCATACATCTAAATATTTCACTACTACGCCATTAAAAGGATCAAATAGTCCATGCCAATCTACTAAATTATTACCTATATCTTAGGTATTATATTTTATAATTACTCGGACCATATCCGATACAAAAACTGAGTAGTGATAATTTATAAATTCTTATCATTTATAAAAATATTTATAGATAAATTTGAATTGGCTCTCTATTGCCGCCCATCGATTACTGTAATTTGATTGGTTCATGCAAATTCACTAATGTATCCATGCGCCTATGACTATCCTACTTCCTTAATATTCTAATTTATTTTTTTTTTTGTATTTTTGTTCATGCTCATTACAGATAATAAATATTTTTGGAATTTATAAGTTGTTTTTCCCTCTACAACAATAAGCCATGTGCTTTCCAAATCCTCTAGTTGAATACTATTTGTTTACAACAAATTTTTGCCTAGATTTCACATTATACGGCTTGATCGATTATTAGGACGCCGATCAGTAGGTATTAAAGCCTAACCTCAAAATTTTCCAATACAATATGATATAATGAATAGCAAATCAAATTCTTTTCTATTCGGCTGTTCTAATTTTATCCAATGTACCCGTTATTATCTAATCTTTCACTTGTTGTTATCACATTTGGCGATAATAGAATAGCTGTTCTCCTCCAGACCTATAAAATTCTTTCAATTAGCGATTTTGCTTGCTTATCGAATTTTAATACGTTACAATATATATTATATATTATATAAATGAATGTCTGTGTGTTTGTATGTTTGTTTTTTCCCTATATACATAAAACTACTTGACAGAACGGCATGAAACTTTGGGAGTATGTTGTGTGAATATTGGGGATGGTTTCTGAACAGAAATTTTAATAGGGGTGCTAATAATAACTATTCATTGATAAAATTTTAAAGACCTATGTTTTCGAAATTGTCGGCCGAGCGGCTACCGAAGAACGGAAAGATGATCATGATTCAAGATCATATTGTGATAATATGATTTAGCATCTAAAGTTACCAGCTGTAATAAACACGTCACTCTGTGATAAATTGTGTACTGGTATTAAAACGGTAGTTTGGAGTTCAAATGTAGTTGATTGGTACCAGCTGTAGATAATGGTTCCTTAGAAGACTTATACAAATTATTATCACTCCCCTATCATTGAGAAACTGGAAAATGTTGGAAAATATAATTCACCTCTTGAAAGAGAGTTTTTCATATTGCATTCATTAAATTACTGAAGAATAACAGAATAATTTACATTTTTTTTTTTAATTTAGCTTAGCTGTGTGATTCATCGGACATCGCATATTTTCTGGACCATCTATTGACAATTAACAACTATGAAAACATTAAATTCATCTTTGAAACACTGATTTGAACTATCTATTTTTTTAATTCAACACTTTACTGATAGATATTACTACCAATTAATTGAGAAGAATATGTTTTCGGAATAATGAATGCTGCATGATTAAGCACATAGGAAGTCCGTTTGAGATGTAAATGAAAAAATATTGATTGTCAGATAAATTTCATGATTCAAAAGAAAGTCAAGTGTGACATTGACTTTTTGGCGATACGAAGTTCGCCGGGTAAGCTAGTTTATTATATAAACATAATTTTCAACAGGCTACCCAGCAATCCCGGCTAGAATCCACGTTCATGATCACAGCGTGTTCGAGGCACGTATATACGCACTTCAAGTGGAACAGGGGTTTGTGGCTGAACCTGTTGTTCATTTTGGGTATCATCGAATAAATAAGTATAAATAATGTAGCCAATGTACCTTCCGATGAGACATTATCAACTTTTCACAAAAATCATCCTCTCCTTCATGATGAAGAGTCAAGAAAGGAGGAGACAGAAAAACTCTACAAATGGATATCACCTGTAATTTATTAGCGACTATTAACAAACTGAACTCGCTTTATTTCTTCCGACATGACTTCACTTCCGTCCTGTTCACAACAACATTTCACAAGTAATTGAAGTCCGCAAGCAACCTAGATACCGTAATGCCATCACAAACAAAGAAATGCAGACTAGATTAGCACAGCTAGATTGCACGTGTGCAATGCAGAAAGCCAACACCAATCGATAAGCAAATTGTTTGATGTGAAAGCCAAGTGCTGGATAATAACACCTCATTGCAGCTGGCATTCCGGCATCAATTATGAAAATCAATAGCAGCAACTGACCACAGACGCTTTGTACAGACTTCTCAGTCTTGCTTCTGGAAATTAAAATCGGTCGACATCTTTTACGAGCTTCTATCATGGTAAGCGGACAATTTGCGTAGGGTACCAGCAGAAAAAGCGAAAGCCAACAAACAACAAGAACAGTCATAAACAATTATTTTTTCTCGATAGATTGAGTTCGGCCAGCGGCGCTGTTTAGGTATGATACAGACTACGGCAAGCCAATCTACAGCAACCAATCTACATCACACATGTCATCTCAATAATAATTCGAGTGAGACCCGAAATTGATGATTGATCATTTTCAATGAACAAGCTACTGCATTTATATTCAGCTGGTGTTGTATTACTTATTTTGATCCGCTCTACTCATGCTCAAGAAACTGGACCAATGAAGCTGCCTGCAGAGAGACGAGTAGGCCTATTTCTTTCTAACAGCCCGATTCAGCAATTCATTTGTCCATCTCATCCAAGTGCCTCTTGGATAACAAGTGAACAACTTCATGAAACTACAATTAAATCATCTGCTCGTTTACATTATTTTAACCCATGTTTTCAATAGTAAATGAGGTTATAATCTCTGTTTGGTTTCACTAGAGAGGAATGGACCCGTTGGCTTAGTCACACATCAGAATTTTCAGATTTATCAAGTTATCAAAAAAATTATGTAGTTGCCAAGGCGATGTAATATTGACTTTTATCTCTCCTTTTATTCAACAATAATTGATGCTCCCTGAAAATACTGACTTTTCAACCAGTTTGCTAATTTAAGCGGGGAAAGAAACTTCAGAAAGGTACTTTCTGAGCCCCATTACATTAATTAATTTTTTAATAGGAAGGATTCAATACTGGTTTCTCCTATTATTTTTAGAACAGCACTGAAGAAATCATTTGAGGAATTCAATAGAAGTCAATTGATAGTTCTAGAATGAATCAACAAGAGAAACACAACTCAATACTTTTAGAAAAAGATTGACTGCAGTGAATTTTTCTCCTTCAATAACCTTGGAAATACAGCAGGAATTTTGAACAGTGGAGAACTGTTACGATTCTGTGATGTTGCTTACCGAATAGTAGTTATCGATAAGTGGACAGTTATAATGAGTGGAAGATGTTGAGGATATAAGACCAAGAGAATATAGAAAGCTTCATTCATATTCATAGCTTGAACGGACAAGAAGTGAGTCTTTTTAATTCAGAAATGATGTCACTGACATTCGATTGCAGAGATTGACTTTCGGCAATCTATATTCATTTGTTGGTTGAAATAGTAAATGGAAATTACATTTTTTTGCAATTGCTAAGATTATTCAGACCCACAGTATATTTTTAAATTTTGGGAGTAGGAAATAAAAAGTTTCATCTATGAATGATTACACCTGCAGAAATTGCAGTGAGATTCATAGACTGGTTGTGTGGCTCAGCATCGATAATTCACATTTTAATGTTGAGTGTTGTGAGTTGTCACTTGTTAACAATTAGCAAACAAGTTGATTAATGTTTAGGTCTTTACAAATTAGAAATTGAATCCATGAGATTAGGCCTACAAGACTGACATTTCTAGTTCATTTTGATATATCTAATGTGAATATTAAGAAGGATAATCAACCAATACCTTGTGAAGCGAGAGAGAAGAATTTTATTCTGGAGGACGTGTGTCAGACGTTTCCATTAGTATTTATAAGTGTATTTCACTGAATATAATACGATAGAGCAATTTAAGAAATACAGAGATTAGATTGTTTCCTTTGAACCAAAATTCGAATAATGAAAAAAAATCAGGTACCGTCTATAAAAATTGAAAAGTAAAATCTAACTTGTAGAATCTTTATTGAATCAATGACTGCTAACAAAACTATCAATATTAATTGACATCATACTACCAATAAAGTTTTAAATAAAGTGTAAAAAAAATCAAACCCATAATTCCATATAAACTATAAACACAAAAGATATATCTTGAAAAGCTAGTTTTCGCTGTAAAAGTTGTAACGATTGTGGAGCAACTGAATTTTTTGTGATCTGTAGCCATTAAACTTTTTACTATCGTTCCAGTTGAAACAGAAAGGGGGCAAATTAGCCAAGGTTGTTCGCCAAGATGTGTTGGGGGAGGGGGGGGAATCAAGCAGCGGAATATTGAAGCACAACATTGTTCATTGGCAGGATGAGGAGGAGTAGGAGGAGGAGGAGGAAACGAGATCACAGCGTACATCGGTGAAAGGTGACATGATTTCTGTCTGTACACATCTGTGAAAAAAAACAAGTTGAGAAAGAGGAGATTGAGAAGAGAAGGATAAGAAGAAAGAGTAGGAGGAACAGAATAATAACGATGATGAAAGCCAGAAGAAGGAGGAAATGAAAAAAGGAGAAAGAACAGTATGAAGGAAGAGGAAAAGAGGTTGAGGAGGTGGAGAAGATGAACGAGGTAAAAGAAGAATAAGAGGAAAAAGGATTACATTGAGAAGGAGGAAGGTGACAAGGACGGGAGGAGAAGAGAAAGAAGAAACGGGAGTAGAAAGATAAGGAATATCGAAGAGAGAAAGAGGCGGTGGAAGGAGAAGAAAAACAGAAACAGGAGGTTGATGGAGGCGGAAACGAAGTAAAATAAGGAGGAGGAAAAACTGAAGAGGGTGGAAAAAGAAAAGAAAGTGAGGAAGAAGAGAAGATGAAGAAAATGGAGGACCGGAAAAAGAACGCAGAAGAAGACGGAGGCAGATAAAGAGAAAAAGAGAAGATAAGAAGAGAGAAGATGGAAGGATTGGATGAAGGGAAAGGACGATGAACAGGAGTAAAGGAAAAAGAAAAATAAGAATTAGCATGAGAAGGGAGAGAAAAAGATTGTCAGAATAGGAAGCAGAAATAAGGAGAGAGAAAAGAAGAAAATCAATTGAGAGGGATGAAAAAGGATGGAGAAGAAAGAGCAGAAGAAGCAGAAGTAAACGAGGACGATGATGAAGAAGTAAAAGTTGAAGTACCTAGCGGAAACATTTCAATACAGGATGGGAGTTGCCCTCCCCCTCCCTCAACAACAAATGAATGAAGCCCGCATACCTGTCTTCGGAGACCCCTTTTACACCCTCCTTACCCACCACGCCCACAAAAAACCATCAAAACGACGCATGTGGACCTTGCTATGAAAGGCATGAATAAAATCATTACCAATGAGAAAACAAGTAGAAGGAGCAGAAAGAGATAGTAGAGGGACACCGAGTGGAGGTGTGATAAGGACATAACAAGTAGCCTGTACCCACAACAGTACTTCCAATAGTTACTTTTCTAAGTATATATAAAGACGGAGGGTCGACATCAGTGCTATCAGTTACCTTCGTTCACTTCAACCAGTAACATCGTGTGACAACGATTTAAAGTGCATTCAGTGAAATCTGTCAGTGACACTACTCTAGATCGACATGCATTCCCTACAGGTAGGCCGCCTTCCCCTTCCACCATTATAATTCACACAATTTACACTTCATTTCACCACTAAGTTGATTTTTGCAAATTAAACAAACCTGATAGTTTTTTGTTCACAACTATTTTTGTTTACTGACTTTTTCTAATAATATGGACATACTATTAGTGTTTCGCCAACATACTGATTTTACTAACCTATTACCGTAAGAAATAAGTTGACAATCAATCTTCACTTCGTAAATTATCATTGTGGTGTAGTAAGTGACCTCCATGCATGCTAAATTGGAAACCTCAATAATAACTCTCTAACAATTTTCAGAAAAAATCAAATCAATGAATTTTTTAATGCTACCTTCGATAACTGATTTCATAATGAAAATATTTCTCCCCCTCTACCACCCACATTATCAAATATGTGACAATAAATATTAATTTCGGTATTATCAACCTCCAATAATTCCAGTTTCAATAATTTTAGATAGTAATTATTTTGATTTCAAGTTAAGCTTATTACCGAGTAATAAGAAGGACTGGTATTAAATAATAATCAGGTATTTAAAAACTGTTCAAGGGTTTTGCAAGCTACTCTACTACATTTCTATCATCAATTACCGATACTCTTATCAACTAATCAATACTACTATTTCTTATAATTGATCATACTATAACGACCCAATCAATCAAAAGCATATTCACAAATTTAAAATAGTTCTCCATGTATTCTCGATTTTTGTTTTTAGCAAATGAAATTTTTTCAAGATTATTCTGAGTAAGATTTTTACTGTAATACATTATTCATATTCCTATTACATTCATGTACGGTAAAAGATGTTCCCATAGATTCTGTGGGAATTCCTACTTTATATTCTCTATTGTAATCAATACATTCTTAAAGAAAGATTGAATTATTTTATTCTTATCCGTTTTTTCTGAACATTGCAAAACTGAACCTAAGCTGGGGAATTAAAGTTTATAAAAAATTTCTCTTGACAACGATTAAAACTTCATGAAAACTTGGACTATGATCTAAACGAGGCAAGGGAATCATGAAAAACAATGAGTGCTACAAAATTGACAGATGTGTATTTTACACTGGTCAATAATAGCGATATTTTATTATTTATTCACCCAATTAATTCTCCACGGTCAAAATTGAAGTTCAACCGGTTCCATTTTTTGAGATCACTACTGATTGGAACGCAGTTGTTTCACAAAAAGATTCATGATAGGTTATGCTTTTTTTCATAGGATATTATTATGATTGAGATGAGTGTTTGTGTCTCAGTGTGATGAGTGTTCAAAGTTCGATAAGCAAGAGCTAAATTCAACAAAACAAACATATGGTCAAGCACTGATAATTCGAAATCTCACTGAATAGAAAGAACAAAACCCGCCTCTTTTAATTGAACCTATAAGAAAAATTTTCCTGAGAAATGTTGTCTTATCCGGCAGTCACAAACCTTTCCAATTATATTTAATAAAGTATTTATGATTGTAATAGAGAATAGTAATTATTTGTATTTGGGAACATGTCAGTGGTAAATGAGACCAGCCAGTTTTATTCGAGAAGTTATCACTTCTAATTATTGGGAATGGTTAATTTGAATTGAATTTGAGAGAGTATTATTTCATATTGATAAAATTTGATTTGTAATTAAGAAAATGTTGTGATTCATACATCAAATTAATAGTTGTTGTTGTTCACAAATTGAAATACAGAATACAGGGCCACTTCTTGCTTTCCACTAAAATTTCTAGTGCTGCTAATAAGGTAGAACACATGACGCAAGTGGATAGTTTTCGCATTTTTAATTGACATCTCTAACATTTACTCAATAATAAATGGCTATTCCCAATTATTACATGTGATTACTTCTCAAATAAAATCAACTGTTCTTATTTACATCTGATATTTCCTCAATAACAATTGACTATTCTCAAATACAACTGATATCTTCTCTCAGACTAAATAAATTGATACTTTCTTAATACAATTGGAAAAGGTGTAGTAATATGCAATATGCAACAGATCAACATCAGCATGAGGTGTATCAAGTACCGCACCTTCTTGCATAATAAATCAGATTAATCAGAGAAGGAAAAGGAACAGCATCCATGATGTATGAGCAATTCCTTCAATGAAATCATAATTCCAATGAGGTACATGCAACTCGATATTCTTTAATCCTTTCATTCATCAATCAACCAGGATCAGATTTCTATTACTTCCGTACATCTTATTTCAAGTAATCCATAATCCTATGACCGATAACACTACTATTGGATTAGGAATCAATCAGAAACCGCGAAACCATGCATTAATACAATACAGGTGTATTGAAGTGATTCACCCATTCATGCAATCAATATGTAATAATGCGACTAACAACCATTAGCCTACTCCATTAGGACCTACAGTTTCCTTATTACAAGATCCAATGCATTTTGTGGTGAATAAGCATACACTTGATATCAATAACAAACATACGTTCTTATTTGATCAAGCATCTCTAAGAAAAATGTATTGTTTCTTAAATATAATATAGTGGATGAATTTTAAACTGATGACCAAGACACGTTTCCACTTATCTACAAATGAATTCAAGTATTAGCATACGCCATAAATTGGATTGGAATGTGAACAATAGGAGCAATCATCCACTCTATTATAATTTGGAAACAGAAGTTACATCTACTAAACCAACAATTTGGGTACGAACAGAACAGTCACATTGATTATTAGATTTCAGTAGATCATATTCGCAATCGAGTTCTCGATCTGTTCGCGTCTGTAGAAAGGCATACAGAGATGAAGACAACGGCCATAATCTAGTGGGAGTTGAAGACATGTATTTATAAAGGTTCAAGAAATTGAAATAATAAACTTGAAGATGATTTAATTGAAAGATAATGAACTTTTACATAAATTAAAATATAAACGAATAAGAAAAACTGCTACCTACTTAGTAAAGACGTAAAGAGTACTCATCGTTCATTTTTGCAAGAAAAAAGTTTCCTGACAACATTTGATACCTTGTTATGAAGATTTCACATATTTTGCAGCAGTTATAACAAATTTTGACTAAAAGTTATAGTAAGAAAAGCCTTGATAGGTTTCTGTCACTTTATAAGGTTTTCGAAAGTACAGTACAATTTGGAGCACAGTAACAAGATACCAAGAGATTCATCTGTATGGAGTGAATATTCTTCTTCTTTTTGGGCGACTACCTAAGTCCCCCTAAGACCCTAGGATCTAAGTTGCTGTTTACAACAAGCTAGCCAATCAGCTAAGATTGATAGTTTTCCTCAAACTGATAGTTTGATGTAATTGTGTTAGCTCATAGATCGTAGCCGATCTAATATCCTAATATAGCAATAATTGTGTAATATTTGTCTGATCAGTACCTGAGAGTGCATTATTTAATTGGGCGGCCAATTAAAACCCAACGACAAATACCGCAGCGTGTGCCACCTGTCAGTTGATCTAGTTACCCGGCATACTACAACTGTAAGCATAACCAGTCACTTGAATTACGGTCAGTAATGTACTCAAACATCTATAGGCCTAAGATACCGCATTTTTCGACCACTTGTGACAAAGTTGCTGGTAATCAGCAACACTCCAACACACATAGTTGCTTCCTCATTGTTTGCATTACAAAGGTTCGTAAGACTCTATTACTGCGTTAAATACGAATCAATGCCCCAAATACAAGTAAACCAACTTCTACAAAACCATATTTGCTTCTAAACAATGTTCTCTTCTCAATGATACTACATTGTTTCTCAATTAAAAAACTGTTGTCCCTATTCAATTACTGCGTTGGGACACCTTGTGGTCTCAAATACCAGTAATTCAATTTAATTTCTACATACCATCTTTGCTTTCAAACAACGATTAAAATCACTTAATTGTACGATATTATTTCCTCAAGATAAAAACACAGTATTGTGCCTACACGTGACAAGCATGGAGCAAAGTTGTGTATAACTGAGTCATACTCAAGTAGGAGAAGACAACATAGGGTGTTTTAATCTCGTCATGGAACAATTTTCCAGAACATATCTGAGAATAGTGTTAAGATAATTAACAATCTCTATCAGAACTTGCTCATTGAACAAGGTGAGGCTTGGAAGTACCAGTGTATGAACGTCCCAAATACAAGTGTAATCAACGAACCATCTTCGCGATTCAACAACAAATAAAGACTTCTGATATAGTACTGCAATACTATTTCTAGTAGTACGATTGTTTCTTGATACCAAATTTAGTTAATTAGCTGTTTGGAAGCTAATGTCAATTGGTAAGGACGCCTAACATGTTCTTCACTGCAACACTAAATTGATCAGACTACCAATTAAAATGTCTAGACTTGGTGACAGTTGAGAGGAAAAGATACTTGGTGACAAGCAAACAGGAAGAAGACCAGTGATCATCCATAAACCATAGAACCACTCCGAACATCTTTAAAGGATAATAGCTTATAAGCCAGTAACACGATACTTGGAACCAAATATGGTATTTTCAGGAATATCTTATACTCCCTTTACCGTTTAACTATATTTGAGCAAACAGCACCTTCATTTTTCATCAGATTTTAGGATTATAAGGAAGGTTCTAAATAACAATAATGGCTGTTTGATTTGAAGCAAAACAGAAAAATCACTCAAAAAAGTTATGATAAAAGATTCTATGTTGCCGTCTATGGGATCAATTCTTAGGTTCCACTCTTTTGATACCCTTTTAATAACTTACTAATAAGGCTTAAATCATAGGACACCTCTTCCCTTAGGAGTATTCAATTTTTTCTCATGGAAATTCCTGATACCTACTTATATTTTTCCAAGTGAAATATATGATCAAAAAAATTCTGTATTGATATATGAAAATTCTTGATAATTATCTTTACATGGATGATAATTGAAAATTCAACATGGATATCTCTTAGGAATCTCTGATACCTACTTATATTTTTCCAAGTAAAATATAATTATTAACAAAGGAAATCCTGTATATTCCTTGTTCATTATCAATAAGATGATAATTGAAATGTTAGTTTTTTTATTATCAAGCCGTCTCTTAAACAATGATCATCAACACAATGAATGAAATATTCATTCCTCATTGAACCAATCAATGAAGATGGATGTAACTTGTAGTGATATTTTTCTTTTTTTTGTAGATTGTGTTCGGCGTAGCCGTGATGGCCGTAGCCTGCGCCGCCGTTGAGTACCACGCACCGGTGATCGCCTACCACCACGCCGAGCCCGAGCACTACGCTCCCGCCAAGTACTCGTTCGAGTACGCCGTCAAGGACGAGCACACCGGAGACATCAAGAGCCAGCACGAGGTGAGGGAGGGCGACTCGGTCAAGGGATACTACACCCTCGTGCAGCCCGACGGCAAGAAGAGGATCGTCGAATACACCTCCGAGCACAAGGACGGATTCAACGCCATTGTCCACTACGAGGGAGAAGCCAAGGCTTATGCCCCAGCCCCCAAATACGCCCCCGCCCCTGTCTACAAATACGTTGCACCAGCCCCAGTCTACAAGTATGTAGCTCCCGCTCCAGTCTACAAGTACTCCGCACCTGCCCCCGTCTACAAATACTCTGCCCCCAGCTACTCCGCCCCCAAACACGCCGCTTACACCACCACCTCTTTCCACACACCCCATTTCTCCTACAAGTTCTAAGTCAACAGATCTCCCTAACCATGCACGGTATATAGCAGTAGGTACCAATGAATACTCGAGTTAATGACATTCATTGTATTCGAACAGCACAAGAAACCACGCCTTCTACAACTGATCCAATACAAAAGTGTCATCATCTTAGATACCTGTAAGTTCTTTCAAATATCAATCTTGATCTTCAGGGAAGATCTTCTATAAACCGTGCGTTCACCATCGCCATATATTTGTAAATACTCACAAACGGTTCGAGTCACCAAACGATGAATCATTACCAAATTATTGTCACTGCGTGTGTTCAAAGTTGATATGAATGTTGTGTATGATTGAATGATTTTGTATTTTTCTAATAAAATGAATTTTCTTATGTGGAAGAATATGTCTTTCATCAACCTTATTACGTGATTGTCTTTCAAGTTGAAGCTACTATCATTACAAATTACGAGTATTTTTTTTTGTGAAATTAGCAACACAGCTAGATTTTATAAGATTATATTATTGTAATTCTAATTAATAAATCACTCAAAATGATGTAGATATCAGCGACTTTAATCAGCCAAGTGATGAGTGACACCAGGTATCTTAGTTCAATCAACTATGCTTCAAGTATTCACTTGGAGAAATTCAATACTAAGAACAGTTCTCATAGAAAGATAGATGATGTTCAAGTTCCATCAAAATAAGTGAAAATTGAGAATATCGATCAAGAAAATGAAATATGAAGCTCAATTAAACTTTAGAAAGTTTTCTGGAAACAATACCAATTACACTCAAATTAGCCACGTGAACAAATATTTTTGGGAATTCCGATAATATAAATTATTATACTAATGATAATAATGATTATACTTACTCATCTAGTGATCTAACACACGTGAAAGATGATTGTAGTAATTACCTGCAAAGGAAACTCAGCATTAGTAACAGTATGTTATAAGTAGCAAAAAAACTTCACTCACATGGGCTACTTTTCATAACAAATTATTAAAAACAATATAGAAATCTTGTAGTAAACTTTATTTTTTAAAAAGAAAGAAAGAAAGTAGCATTCAGTATGTTTTGAAGCACTCATATTTAACGAAAACATCATATTTAATATTTGTGAACCGGTGAATGCAACTCATTCACATTCCCAACGTTCATACACAAGTTCAGCGGCATTCTGATGAATTTCAGTTTGTTGATCAACAATATCTTCTATTTGTTACCATTTAAACGTATGATTCGAAATCCCTCTAGGCGTAATTTTGTGCTCTACAATCCGACACCAGGTAGAACACTCTATCTCATATAGATTTCCAGGTACGCCTGATTACTCCATGTAATAAAGCTCTCATTTCAAACCTTCGCGAAATCGGACGGATCAAACATTTTACAAAGTTTTTACACTCATTTTCACCACATGTAACACGTTCAATTTGGACTTTTGAGGCCCAAGGCTACCTCTAGATTTAAATCTGTTTCGATTGGCGGTTGATTGAGACTGATCTTTTCCACGCAAGCTATGTTGTCCTTCCACAAACGAGACGACGGTCCACGTGAAGACAGGGCAGAAATCTTTGGGAAAGAAAAATGCATGTTTGAAATATTCCCAAATACCAGTGTATTTTCCATCGCTAACGGAAATACAGTTCCGTGAGAATAGCTCAACCCTGCATAAAATTGGAGTCTTCCCGGACGCAAGTTTGCAATATATTAAAGTGAGAAAATTATTTTTCAACAGAGAAATAGATTTCTCACAATAAAAATGTATACAAAAAATCATCTACAAGATCACTAAAGTCTCATTGACAGAGTTCTAATTCTACACTTTTCAAATAAACCCATAATAAATTTACCTCGATGGAAACACAAACTCATAATATTTATTTCTTATCAATATTACCACCATAACACACCTATTGTTTAGCTTCAACCATCATCACCAACTTCATTGTCCTCTCATTGAAATTTCACACTATGAACTTGTATAGTTCATAAGATCATGTTCTATGAGAATCAGCCGTTAGGTGCAGTTCATTTCATAGAGATTTCAGCATTTCCTAGTTGAGAGGCGCACATAATGACACCTCAAGGATCAAAATTTCAAATTTCAAAAACTTTTGACACTGTAATCGGATCTCTTTTACTACAGCTCATTGACTTTAATGTTCTAATTAGTACTTTGATGATTACAGTACTTGACTCGGCTCGTCAAGGCGGTTCAAAATCATGTCATGTCAAATCAAAATCATAAGTCAAATTCGGTCGAAAAATGGAAAAGTCATCCTTGAGAGAACTTAACCAGTATTTCAATACACGAAAAAATTAGTCTACCAATTTATGTGTTAAAAATTGATTTTTTCCTTCATTATTTACACATTTGAAAAAATTGTAACTCAGTACTCATTGAAGATAGAAATTTACGAATGTCATTCGATTTTAAATTTCAAAATCTAAAAAAAGGCGAGAGTGAATTTTTCTGTCCGATTTGGCGGAAATACCTGTAAACTGGAAAATGAACCGAAAATCACCATATATCCAGCACAAGGAAATTTTGCATGGAGAAATTGGTTCTGGACTTCTCTTATGTATCCAAGAAATATATTAAAAAATTAGAACTACAATATATATTGCAAGTACCAACGTATTTAGTGACTGGACTAATGATAACACAAGACTGTTCAGAAGTACTAACTATAACACTTCAAAAATAGAACAGGTAGAATTATTGAAAACAATTCCAATACATTAGTACTGACTTATCCAGAAGGAATCATAAATAGCATATTATGAGATGGATATGTCAATGATGGGATGGATTTGGAGAATAGTTCCAGTAGATCGGTTTGTACTTCAAAGACCTGTTTCTATTTTTGAATTTTGATTAAATAGCTTGCAACGCTGTACATCATTTCAATAATGTACATTAGGTGTAATCATGTCTTGTGAAAAATATTTTGAATTTTATTTCCTAGAGGATAGGAATATAAATTATATAGGTTGAGTAGTCTCAAATCTAGAATTCAACAATAATTTCTAATTAACACATTCACAAATCAATCAATGATCGGAAAAGTACATTTAGAAACTCTGAAAGCATTCCTCTCTCTCCTTTGTTTTGATGGAAAATATTCCTGAAAATATTTGGGTTTTGAAATCCAGCAATGTGAGTTCAATGTCTAGTTGAACAACATATCAGCTAGGAAGTAAATATTGTAACGCTCCTTGGGGGGTCCTGGTTTTTTACTTGAGCAATGCCCCAGATGGAGACGTCACACATGTATAAAATCTTACACTGAGTCCTCGGTGTTGTAACCTCAAACTTATAAGTGTGTGAATGAAAACTATAGAACACCAGGCTGAGAGATTCAGTATAAGATTCAATATAATAGTCCAAATCGCGGGAGGCATAAACTCTTGCACACCCTTGATTTGTTTAATGACTAACTGTGTGAGAATAATATTTTCTGCAAGTGTAAGTTGTAGTGTAGCAATTGCTAGACACTAGATTCAGAGGCCTTAAATTACTAGTAGTTCTGCGAACAGTAGACGTCGCTCATGAATACAACTTTCAATCTAATGAGAAGGGCCAGTACAGTATATTGTGAAGATTTAGCCATGATTGTCATCTATTATTTTCTCCATTGAAAGTGCCAGAGACACTGTTTCCAGGAACACCGGACTTATCAAGGACTACCTTCATATCAAATACATACCTTTTAAATGAAAAAGACTAAGTAATTGTCAAAAAAACACAGATTTATGGATACTCAGAAAGACCGGTTTCGGTCATTATCAGAGTTTATCAGAGATTGACAATGGTGTAATTACCGAAACCGGTATTTCTAAGTAACAATAAATCTGTAGTTTTTTTGACAATTTCTTTATACCTTTACATACAATTTTTTCTCTACAACTGCAGTAATTGGACTCTGATACAATAAAGATTTTTTTAAATAATTCATCCAATTAATTTGTTAAATCAATTTGATAATAATAATAAGATGCTTCAATTTAATTATTCTATCTAATCATAATAACAGGGACAGTTTATCTCTTAGTACTCTTCAACATATTTTTTTCTCTGTATTATAAACATTTATCAAGTTTTTATATAATTTTAGCTAGGCTCTAAGCTACTCTTTCTTTATTTTCAGTGTGATGGTGCCTCAACACGTTTTTTCAAATGAGGTTACCTAACCACTTTATATTATTGTTTTGTAATGTTTTGTGTATTATTTATTATTGTAAATTGTAAAGTGTGTCAATAAATGAAAATGAAATGAAATAATTTATTTTATAATGATATATTATTAGAATAAGATAAAACAATATTAGTATTATCTGCAAAAAAAATCTGGCAGGAACAAGTTTGAACCTGGGTCCCACAGTGTGACAGACCACAGTTTAACCAACTCGACCACCATGTGCTCCTAACAATAGATGCGAAAAAGTATGGGAATGAATTATTGCTGTATCTTCAAACACACATCCTTTCTGGATTGAGGTTAGTTCGCGGTTTTTTAAATATTACAGAATAACCAGAAGTCTTATCAAAAATCGTTGCATATACGTTTCTGCGCCTTGTTTCAAAAAAACTTGCATACCAAATTTCATCCAATTCGGACAATAACTGCGACTGTAACTGCGGTACAAACAAACAGACAAAAGCCGATCGAGTCAAAACTAAGACCTCAGCTTCGCTTCGGTCAATTACCTGTATTGAAGACAGTATACAAAATCAAACAGGTCGAGCAGGGAACTTGATGCATATAATTTGCGGGATTGCGCCACTAATAAATTCTGAAGGTCTACGATGAACCAAATGCCTTTGATAAATCAAAGTTTTTCTATTTGTATATTATCAAGCTATCAAAATGAAAAAGTTTTCTTAAGCTGCGTATACACCAAAGTTATTGACCGAGCAAAGTGAGGTCTAAGATTCAAGTCGACGGTTTGGCATTTCTCTTAATGTTTAAATGTTTTTATGTTGCGCATTCACGGCGAAACGCGGTAATAGATTTTCATGAAATTTGACAGGTATGTTCCTTTTTAAATTGTGCGTCGACGTATATACAAGGTTTTTGGAAATTTTGCATTTTGAGGATAATATAAAAGGAAAAAGGAGCCTCCTTCATACGCCAATATTGCCGTAAAAATCAGACTATAGAATTATTCATCATAAATCAGCTGTCTAGTGGACTATAATACTACCCGTTCAAAAACTTCGAACATCTTGAAAATGTATCTTTCCATTAACGTTAGTAGACAGTTGACAATAATACTACCCGTTCAAAAACATCGAACTTCTTGAAAATTGTATCTTTCCATCAACGTTGTAGACAGTTGCAGCCAGACCTGATAACAGCGCTCACACTCACATTCCGGGATGACACGTCACGGTACAATATAGGACAGAACGCTCTATGTTTATTTAGGATTTTTTCTAGACATTTTTAATTGATAAATTATTTATTAATTTTTGAGAAAACATAACAACAAGTCAATGCAACTCACTGAGCGCGAGGTCTACTGTTCACAGAACTACTAGTAACATTATTTATTACACCTTTTTGGTGTTATTTATCTGACTTATGATTGGCCTGAACGGGTCACAGAGATTTTTACATTAGTCCATGCGGTTGATTCTTATATATAATATCAACACTTCATACAAGAGATTCTTATTACAATCACAAATAACAAAAAAATGAATGTTACTATTCCTATCAGTGATAATGCTGATCATAATGTATCATGATCTTGCTCACTTTTATAATATTTAGCATGTTGTACATTTCCATTAATAAATTATTTTAACAATAATAAATATATATATTTTTTGAAACTCTTATCCTTTTTACAATAATTATTGGTTTTAGAAGTAATTATATCATTGTTTTGAAACATAAGGTCAGTAGTAAAGAGAATTCATTTTAACTAATTTCTTGACTGCATTCAAAACAGCTGTTCACTAACGTAAACAAAGTTGTCACCTCTAAATTTGATGGTTGACTATAAACAATTTATAAATTTTTTGTAATCTATATAATAAGAGAGAGAGTAGGGTTGTGTTTGTTCGTGTGTTCGTTTGTTCGCATCAAAACATGTCAACTTGTGGATTGCATACCAGAAAAACGGGAATGATTTAGATATCCAAATTTTGCACATAGATTCTGAAAATATCAATCTCGTGCACCTGGAAGCCCAAATTTTAATTTCCCTTCTAGATTTTTCAGTATTAATATTTAAATTTCATTAATGGTACATTAGATTTCATTAAAAAATCACCAAAACATATGGTCGAAATTAAAAAAGGAACATCTGTTTCTATATTGTTTTCTAACTGAAAAAACATAGTTTTGATGTAATGTTTAGGTCTACACGTGGCATGGATTATTAATTTTTCAGCTAGAACATTTTTTGAGACAAAATGCTAAATAAACGTCTACAGTTTCATCAATGCTGTATCGGCAATATGAAAACGCATGCAGTTAATATGTCTTTGTATGAAGGTGTTGTTATTTACATAAAGAAATGATATTCTTCCATTTTTATTTAATTGAAATTTCAAAATTATTCGAGTCCTGATAGAATGACTGACTTACTGTACAGTCAGTCAAGAATTTTAATATTTGAATGAGGGGTATTTTGGCAAGCTGAGCAAAAAAATAAGGTCATATGCACCTTTTCGTTATATCTTCAAGTGAAAAATGAGTTTTGTGGGTTGTCAAAACTCCCTCTGAAAGAGAAACTATTCAACCTAGTTCTATCTTTTAGTAAAATAACAATGATCATCCACCCATGTATCATCTTCTATACTATAATAAAGGAAAGAACTGGATTATAAATGTAGCCTATACAGGTGTAAAGTATAGGTAAATTATGTTTGACGCATTATCACGTCAGAACTACTGGACTGATTAATTTGAAATTTTGCATATAGATTCTTGCTTGCTTAACCGAGGGTGGTTATAGACCAATTTTAAATTCTTCAAGATTTGATTACATCAAATTTTCAGTTTGTCAAGTTTTCAATTATTTGTCATGCTTCCAGTTTGTATGGAAGGAGCAGAAGATTTCTCTTAAAAGGGAAATTAGAAGATTTCTTCTAGATTTCATTACGTCAAGTTTTAAGAAAGACCCTTCCGAAGCACGGGTTACCTGCTAGTAAATTATGATTTTCAATAAAGAATTCTTCCAAATATGCCGTATAGAAAGGTGCTCTTATCTCAGTCTCAGCTGATGATAAGTATAATCTTTATTGCTATCAGGTAACAGTACATTTGATACTCTTCCTAGCCTTTGACAATAATAATACCTTTTATTTATTCGATTTATTTTATTTTATGGTCTCAATAAATTTAAAATGTCACAATATATAGGGTGATTCATAATTATGGTATAATAATTTAATACGTGATAGTAGAGGTAAAAATAAGGAGAAAAGTTCTTATAAACAATCATATATTCCATAAACGCTTCATTGGCGAGCTATACAGAGTGAAAGATTTCGCCCGGAATTAAATTACTCTGGTGAAATACACCGATGCTGAATTGTTTGGGGATTAGTTTTTGAAAAAATTATGCTGGATTCATATAGAAAAATATCTGAAAAATTGAATAAAACTAGTCTGGAAGCTGTAGTATGAGTATTTTTTGAGAAAAATGTTGAAATATGCAAAAAATCCAAGTAGAAAAACACAGACTTCTACGTTTGATGCCCAATAACTTTCTTCAATGACCAGTAAACAAATAATTTTTCGCAATGAAAATTGTAGAGAATTTAATTCTGAAAAGAATTATGTAAGATGTGTAAACTAAATTTGAATAAAATGTATTCTTATGTAGTACATTACACCACAAAAATTTGCTGTTTTATGAGGAGAGGACTAATAACTCATAGGTTGTAACTGATTGCAAATAAAATATTCGGTTTTTTATGAAAAGTTTTATTTTTATATGAAAGTAACATATCTAAATGACATTGAACTTATACCAAAAGACTAAAGAATGATGTTCAATGTGACCTCCGTTGTTCTGAATGCATATGTTCAGCGTCTTCTCATCGATTGTCGGACACGTTCAAATATTCCAGGAGTCTGCTTTATCATTTCTATTCCGTTCAAAATCCTTGATCGGAATTCTTCAATGGTATCAATCGGAGTATTGTATACTGAGGTTTTCAAGTGTCCCCAAAGATAAAAATCCAAAGGATTTAAGTCTGGTGACCAAGCTGGCCATGGTACTGGCCCACCTCGGCCTATCCATTGATTTGGAAAGCTGTGATTCAGGTGCTCACGAACAGCAACACTGTAGTGTGCTGGAGCTCCATCATGCATAAACCAAATGTTTTGGCGCAACTGAACAGGTACATCTTCAAGTAAGATAAATAGCTCCTCTCTCAAAAAGTTCAAGTAGATTATGCCATTAAGCCTGGGAGGAAGCTCGAGCAGAAGTAGATGATCTACTATGATTCCTGCCCAAATGTTTACTGAAAACTGATGTTGTGGACGATTAGGATTGATGGCATGAGGATTCTCATCTGCCCAAATATGTTGGTTGTGGACGTTAATGATAGCTGTTCTTGTAAAGTGTGCCTCGTCGGTTAATAAAAAGGTTGTTAAAAAGTTTGGGTTAACAAGTTTTACTAAAAACCATCGGCAAATACCAGCACGGGGAATACAGTCTCGTGGCAATAGAGTATGAACTTTCTGGATGTGTTATGGATGTAATTGTTGCTCTTTCAGTATCCTTCAAATAATAGATTGATTGGCATTAAACTGCACTGACAATTCTCTTCTCTGGATGTTCATAAATTTCATTAAGAACTTGTTCTTCTAACTGAACAGTCATAGTGGATCGTGGTGTGCCTGCATAAATGTGCTCTTTGGATATCAAAGAGCCTGTTTCAGATAGACGTTCATGAATAGTGGCAAAAATCCTTGAGCTTGGACATACTCGGTTAGGAAAGTTCTCTTGATACAAACGTCTTGCTTCAGTACTATTACAATTACAGTGTCCCATCCCATACATTAAATGCATGTCAGCTAATTCGGAGTATGAATAATGTCTAAAATTTCCTGCCATTTTTTAAAAAGTTAACACTTAACACAAAAGCAAAGTGGAATGGTTACAAGTGACTGGTTAATAGATTAAACAAAAAACACAGAACGGTGACAGTAGGCCTAACTGAAAGTTTGTTGTTTTGTTCAACAGTGAGCTAAAATAATTCTAAAAATAATTTTCAGCTGATAATTTCTTTTATATATTTTCTTATTTGAAACAAAATAAATAAGCTGTAATTAAAATCCATGTTTCATTTGCAATCAGCTACAACCTATGAGTTATTAGTTCTCTCCTCATAAAACAGCAAATTTTTGTGGTGTAATGTACTACATAAGAATACATTTTATTCAAATTTAGTTCACACATCTTACATAATTCTTTTCAGAATTAAATTCTCTACAATTTTTATTGCGAAAAATTATTTGTTTACTGGTCATTAAAGAAAGTTATTGGGCATCAAACGTAGAAGTCTGTGTTTTTCTACTTAGATTTTTTGCATATTTCAACTTTTTTTCTCAAAAACTACTCACACTACAGCTTCTAGACTAGTTTTATTCAATTTTTCAGATATTTTTCAATATGAATCCAACATAATTTTTTCAAAAACTAGTCCCCCCCAAACAATTCAGCATCGATGTATTTCACCAGAGGAACTGAATTCCTCTGTTTATAAGTACTTTTCTTCTTGTTTTTACCTCTACTATCACGTATTAAATTATTTTACCATAATTATGAATCACCCTGTATATAGTGAGATTGGAAGGATAAAAGCTGGGAAAAGGAACGGTATAATATCATCAGATTTCCGAATATTATCAATAGAATAATGGAAAGATCACCATCAAACTTCATTTGCATTATTTTTTCATCTATTATAATAAATTAATTCATTATAAATCTGAAACCAAAGTAATAATCAATTTGAAAATATTGTTAACCGCGGTAGAGGTGGTAGATTACATGATTTTGATTCATTCCAGTTTTGTCAAGAAACTTATCAATATGCAAAAGGTGATGAGCTACATAACTTACCATAACACACACATTTCTTGAATCTCTACCCTATTTTACGGCAAAATTTGAATGCCTTGAGTAAATATGGAGAATATTATAATAATTGAAATTTTTGTTCGAAAAAAGATTAATCCCTTCACATTTCCTGAATATCCTAGATTCTTCGGAAAAAGTTCCCATAAATGATGGGGTTTTATTTGAGTTTTTTTATTGGTAGCAACTATATTCCACTGGCACTTGGATAATATGAATCTATGATTAATAATTGATTCACTTGGAATATCATATTATAATATTACTTGATTAAGAACATACTTGATGATTGGAAAAAAATATGGAAGATGCAAATTGAATATTCACAAACTCTTTTACAATAATAATTATCCTCCAATCCTGATTTATTACCAGTGAACTGGATGTTACTAGTGAATTGGAGTTACTTTGTTACTATTGAACTAAGATAATAATGTTTTATATATCAAGTTGAAAAAATTTAAATTGAAATAACAAATGTTTGGGAGAGCAACACGCTTAACCAAGAACTCTCAAATTATAGTATAAATCGCTAATGAATTGTCCTGAATTCAACTGATTGAAACTATTATAATGCACCTTGAGATTATAAAAAAATTATGTCTAGGTTGGATTTTGCACGTGACATTCAGCTACGGTATCAAGCATTCAAATTAGTATCAGAAGAAGGACTAATTCTTGGCAATGATTGATTCAAAGAGAAACATGAACTAATAATGCAAATTTGGGACAATAACATAGAATGCATTCAATAGGTTAAGCTGGAAATTACAAACATCTCACCTATTTTCTACCTTACGGAGCTAATATTTGTATTAATCTTCTTCCATTATAATAAGAGAGAGTAGGGTTGTGTTTTTTCGCATCAAAACATGTCGACTTGTGAATTGCATACTGGAAAAAGGGAATGATTTAGATCTCAAAATTCTGCACATAGATTCTAAAAATATCAATCTCCTGCAACTCGAAGCCAAAATTTGAATTTTCCTTCTAAATATTTCTTAATTAATGTTCAAATTCCATTCATGCGACATGAAGTTTCATATGGCGGTTGTTACAAGACATTCAATTTTGATCAGAACCGTGGCGTAGTGGAAAAGCACTCGGCTTCGGAGTGAATGTTTCTTGAATCGAATCCCGACTGTTCCAATTTTTATGTTCTTAATTTTTCCCTCGAAACGTATTACTGTAAATGATTTTTTGAAGGGAATTGTATTCATTACGTGAACTTGGATTTCATCTATTATTTAATGTGAAATTTTGCAACCAGTACAAATGAAATGAACATGGGTTTCATGCTGTATCATTGGAATTCATAAGAAAAACATGAATGGATCATGATAAAATTAGTAATAATTTATATTCAGTTACTTATAATGTATTATTTTATTAGACACAAATTCGGAGTGAAACGAATATTGTATCAAGTATTATGTATTCTTCAGTTATCTATACTATAATAAAGGAACTGGCTTATACGCGTACGGGATATGTTTGACGCATCATCACGTCTCAACTACTAGACTGATTAACTTGAAATTTTGCATACATATTCTTAATTAACCGATTTCAATTCTTCAATACTTCATCACGTCAAGTTTTCAGTTTGTCAAGTTTTAAAATGGACCCTTGCGGAGCACGGGTTACCTGCTAATATTCTAAAATTGTAATTGATATTACTATCTATATATATAAAAGCGAAATGGCACTCACTGACTGACTGACTGACTGACTGACTGACTGACTCACTCACTCGCATAACTAAAAATCTATCGGACCAAAAACGTTCCAATTTGGTAGGTATGTTCAGTTGGCCCTTTAGAGGCGCACTAAGAAATCTTTTGGCAATATTTTAACTCTAAGGGTTTTTTAAGGGTTTGAAGTTCGTCTTTTAGCATGTATATTCTTATTCTCCCAATCTCTTAATTATAATTGAAATTTCCATATCATATGTTACTATAGAACTATAATCTAGATAGAGTACCTCTTCGAAACAGTTGTTAACTGGCATGTTAACAGTTGATATGGCGAGCGAAGCGAGCCTGACGGCTAGTATGTTATAATTTAGGAGTGTTAAAGTATTGGCCAAGATTAAATATTAATTTCTTTACTCTATGGTATTGATCACAGTATGGTATTGAACATTCGTGAAGAAATGCACGGAATTATTCTGGAATAAGTGAATCTATAATATTCTACATTCCAAATTCCTCCGGCTTTCTGATGATTAGTTGTGTCCATGACAGTAAATGCACGGTAATCTATTCTATAACTTGAAGTTCAGCGCAGGCAGAGATAAGTATCATAACTGCGGTCGTTACATTGCTTCAGCATTTGTTAGTAATGAGAGGGAAATGTTACAAATTCCGAACCTTCTAGCGTACAGTTGGTCCAATTTGAAGAACTTTTTCTATAGCTCGTTTCTTGTGATAAGTAAATTGCTACCGCTATTACAGTGTATAATGTGATTGGAATTTCAGCTATCTGCCAGGGAATGCGCTACAAATTCAGTTATTCAACACACATTTCACAGTGATTTTGTTATTTCAAAGTTATTTTAGTTATTCTGATTCACACTGCATACGAACTTATTGTACAGCACGTAGCCATCGTTCGTGGTTAAGTGGTAGAGTGTATATTACTGTAACAACATCGCCATCTCCGAAAAACGTCATTCGATTCTATCCCACTGGATGCGTTAATGTAGCCTAAATGTAAAACATATTCCAGTAAGTAAATGGTTTCGAGTCCACAAATGCAAAATGCAACATTCGATCCAGCAAGAATACGGATTCAAGCATGAAAAAAAATCATATTAATCTAATTGATCAAGCGAAGTGAGGTCTAAGATTCAAGTCGACGGTTTGGCATTTCTCTTATTGTTTAAATGCGCACTTACGGGGAAACGCGGTAATAGATTTTCATGAAATTTGACAGGTATGTAACTTTTTAAATTGCACGTCGACGTATAAAAAAGGTTTTTGGAAATTATGCATTTCAAGGATAATATAAAAGGAAAAAGGAGCCTCCTTCATACGTCAAAATTAGAGTAAAAATCTGGTGTGGTGCACTCACACTACTTTCCTTGCCGTTATGAAAATTGATCACGTGACGCTAGTGTTAACGCGCATAAGAGTCTACTATTCAAAGATTTGAGCCAGCTGGTGACAGGATAATAACGCTGGAGACACACGATGTATGCTATCTCTCCGTAGTGAATGATTCAATAGAATCAACAGTTGCCAACAGTTTGCAATTGAATAATAACATTTTCTCGAATTTCGAGCTTATTTTCAATTTTAGGTGAAAATGTTACTGTACATTAATTGTAGAGATTCTCATGCTCAATCTTTTCCACTTGATTTTTTTTGTTTAAATTGTATCTGAAGCCTGATAATTGGGAATCTAAAATCAAATTTTGCATAGATGAGGCAGAGCTCCTGAAATTTTTACAGATATGGGACTCGTGGCAGTTGATAGAGCTTATCAATGACTAATTTGGGTATAAATTTAATCGAAATCGTTGGAGCCGTTTTCGAGAAAATCGCGGAAAACCCTGTTTTTGACAACATTTTCGTCATTTTAGCCGCCATCTTGAATTGCATTTGATCGAAATTGTTCGTGTCGGATCCTTATACTGTAAGGACCTTAAGTTCCAAATTTCAAGTCATTCCGCTAAATGGGAGATGAGATATCGTGTACACAGACGCAAATACACTCATTCACACACACACACTCACTCACTCACTCACACACACACACACTCACTCACTCACACACACACACACACACACACACACACACACACACACACACACACACACACACCACACACACACACACACACCACACACACACACACACACACACACACACACACCACACACACACACACACACCACACACACACACACACACACACAACACACACACACACACACACACACACACACACACACACACACACACACACACACACACACACACACACACACCACACACACACACACACACACACACACACCACACACACACACACACACACACACACACCACACACACACACACACACACACACACACACACACACACACACCAACACCCAAAAACCACTTTTTTGGACTCAGGGGACCTTGAAACGTATAGAAATTAAGAAATTGGGGTACCTTAATTTTTTTCGGAAAGCAATACTTTCCTTACCTATGGTAATAGGGCAAGGAAAGTAAAAATCAGACTAGAATCTATACTTATAAAATTCTTATCTCACTGACTCACTGACTCACTGATCACGATTTCTGGAAAACTACTGGATGGATTGCAACAAAACTTAGAATATAGCTTCCTTATACGAACTAGGTGCTCACTGAGAAATCTTTTGGCGATATTTCAACTCTAAGGCTGGTTTTTAAGGGTTTTAAGTTCGCCTTTTAGCATGTATATTCTTCTTCTCCCTATCTCTTAATTATAATTGAAATGTCCATATCATATGTTACTATAGAACTATAATCTAGAGAGAGTACCTATTCGAAACAGTTGATAACTGGCGACCAATAAATAATTTTGTCAGGTTGGCATTAAGTTGAGATTATTTCATTAGGTTGGCACCAAGTTGAAGAATTAATTAAAATGCATTTATCGAGAACAAATTGATTGGGCACTGCTGCTTCAATCAGAGCTATTCCTGAGAGTATAGATAATTTTTATTTTTCATAAAACAAACTTTCATGACGGGAGTTGCTTCTATCAATTGATCCTATTCTATTAAGACTAATTTTGTTTGTATATCCGACAGATCGCGAAAACTGCTTAAAGGGGTATTTTAAAAGCTTCAGAAGTGTCCGTTGTGGAATCTGTTTGTGAAGAATGAGGAAATTCGGCCAAATTTCAACTTGGGCGAAAGAAAGGGGTTATTTATTGAAACGGCCAAATAACTGTTTTTGCTTTTTCTAATGTGAAAATATCTTGCATAGAAGTAAGGCGCTTTTCCCATGAATCAATTATTCCGAAACATTGATTGTTTTACCAAAGAAAATATAAGGTAGCTTTTGATAAAAATATTGGAGAATATGTATAACAGTTCGTTGACTGTCAGTATTCCTCATTAATAGCATCAATGCAAACAATGCTGAAACAATCTTACCATAATCTGGTTACTTTAGATCAGATGAAGAAAATAATGTCGATGATCGCTACTGTTCAACTTTTCATTGCGGCAAATTCAAATTTTCCCACGATTTCAATTTGTCGAATTTCAGTTAGTCCAGTTTTCAGCTTGTCGAGTTCTCATTTCAACTCGGACTAAACTGTTTTGTCGGTTCTAGATCGCTTCGACTTTGTCTCGAACTTGAAAACTGCGATCTCGAGCCGGCAAACACACATTTTCCACCCTAGGTGCGAAACATATTATCACTATGGTCAAAATAAGAATTTTTGAAACCTCAAATCACATTGTACGCATTCAATTGTAAAGTATTTTACAATTTTATTTTGTAATACTGGATGCTTTGTATTTTGGTGCAGCTATTCTTGTTCCTAGTTTTGAGTGGATGCTATTTCGACTAGAGTTGCGTTCGCATCAGATCACGCCAAAATGCATGAGCACTCACGTCTATTGCCAAACATTTTTGAATACATATTATCGTGTTTATAGAATAAACGTAATAGAATTCTATATTATCGTGTGTTCCCTTCTCGTATATATAAATATTTATACAATTGATTTTTGCACGAAAACGCATGCATTGTGTGAGCGCAGCCTTTACAGTACAGCGGAAAACTAGTAGAGTTACTTTTCTTCAACCGAAATCAGTTATCTAACACATACTTGCGGTGATAAAAAAAGTAGACTGAAATTCAAGTTTGTAGTGAATTCTAAATACGAAGACGACATTCATTCATAATTCTGTTTCCTAGTCAGGATTGAAACCGGTTGCTTGAATATCTTCATTTCTTCTTCGGTTCATCGGCATTTGATATTTAAATTAATTAACCTCCTCTTCTCGCACAGCCTTGAAGTTTGAACAAAACAGCACTTCCCGTTTGACTTCACTGTGAACTTGACTCTTTAACAGATCCCCACTAAATTAACGTATTTCCCAATTCCCATATCTAATTTCATTATACTATAAACAGCTATGCAATATACCGGTTAATCATTCATGTATTCACTCATATAATGTTAACCATTTTTTAATGATATTCTTTCAGCATTAATAATGAATGAAGATATCCTTTCATTCATATTTATTTGAGATTCTTTCAGTCTGTAATGATTGTTTTCAACTCTGAACAAGAAAGCATAATGGGTTTAAAGATGTATATTTTGAAAAGAGACAATAGGCTCCTTATCTGGTGAGAATGTTTTGCAATTTTTTTTCACTTCCACTACAAAGTTCATCTTCAATCCTACGAATATTAGAATATGTTGAGCATACGTCGTCTATTAGTTATTTTTTCTATATATCATGCGATACTTTTTTAGTACTGTATTTGGTCTTTGGAACATTATTTAATTTGAAGAACTCTAAATGTATTAATTTTTCAACAGCCCTACAGTAACTTTACATTACTCAAAGTTTGTACAAAGGTTCATCGATGAAAATTAGTGAAACCTTCTTAATTCTCTCATCTTAGGCCTATCTAAGACAAATCTCCAAGACATCGGGAGATTTACCTAATTACCATCTTGTACCAGAATCGGCTATGCATAAGTAAGGAGCAAACAAGTGGATCGATCAGTGGATATGTGATTCATGAACTGTTTGAATAGTCTTCTATAGTCTACTACCAAGTTCATTATCTATTATGAACTACTAGATATTTCTATAATATTTGGTGTGTGATTTTCTGGCACTCATTACAATGCCAAAATGTATTATTGTTGAACAAGATTGATTGATTCCAGTTCCATACTTCTGCTTAATTCCTCCAGAAAGTCAAGTTTCCCAATTGAAAATGATGGAGTAATAAATTGAATGGTAATTTCAAGCTTCACTTACTGTAAAAAAACTACCCGCCCGCTCATTTCACTAATGCTACGAGTGCATAAGGCTTGAATGAATAGAAATCTCAAGATTACATTTACGTTTCAATCTCATTATCATTACCAAATTCTCGAGCGATTGACCTCAAAATACTCTTGTCTCCATCAGAAACCTACAAACCAATTTATGGATATAGTTCAAGATTTCTCATTAACACTTGAAGCTTGTTCAAATATCTCGGCAATAATTACAAACTAGAATATTAGGTGTCTTGCCAGTGTCTATAACAAATATTACTGAATAAATTTGCCTCAACTTCACGAATTTAATTCACGTATCCAAAGTAATTTACTGTAACAAATTCAGAGCAGTAGGTTGTTTGAATGCAACCTGTTTAGTCCACATTTGGAGCATTAGCCTCAGACTGAGCAATAACCAGTCAAAAGCCGGTAGGATTGGGAAAGCAGGCTGATAGAAGAACATGGTGTCTCTTATAAGTGAAATGACTAACTTCCCCCGCGAATTCAGCTGAATTTCCATGTGACCACTCACCACTCACCACTCACCACTGGTTGCTTACTCCAACTTACAAAATTTGTTCCACTTTGATGGAAATCCCAACCAAAACCATGGAATTATGCTAAATCAACATAATGTATTGAAATAATATTCCCCCAAAGGTGAGCTATTAAAGGCAGAACTACCTTCGAGTTGATTTAGTGACAAAACGACGTGTAAAATCACATGAACTGCATGTAATATTCAAATAAGATCCGATAATACGTATATGGTATATTTGTAAGAGTATTATTTTACAATATAATATAGGTATTGTGCTGTACTGAACTATCAACTGAGAAATATAGCTGTTCATGTTGAATTTGATCAATATAGTGTCACTGAATGTAAATTATTGACTGAAACAGGATTAAGAGAAGTAATATGAGGTGAAGTGGTGATTTATTATGACCTGGGCAATCATGATGAACTACGGTAATACAGTTTTTGTGTTAGTATTTTACACCGTATTTGGAATTGGAATGCATCGCTTCAAATACACTGGTATTTATTAAATCAGGCTTGAGGCATCAATACAGAACCCAGTAGCGGGCATGTGAATCCAATTACAAGTATGAGATTAGCGGCATTGAACATTCTCAGTTTATTTCAAGATTATAATAAAATAAAGCCAAATTCATGATCAAGAAATAATGTAGATTATTTGAAATTTCCTCAGATTCCTTACTTTGGGCTTGTAAGGATACGCATTTATGCAGAAATGTGTTCCATTTAAAAATTGCTATAACAATCGCATATAAAGAAATAGCAGCACAGTGATACGAGAGAAAAGGTTTCAAATATAATAGTGAGTTGCGAGGAAATTGAGTCCAACATGGAATTCAGAAACAAGGGAATCACATTATTCACAAAATTTGATAAAATCACTTCACTCATATGGGCTACTTTATTCAAGTAAGAACAATATAACAATTTAAAGTTTAAAGTTACTTTAAATAAAAAGGTAATACAAGTTTTATATTGTTTTTATTAATCTTGAAATTTGATACTCTTTGAAGAGAATTCAGTTCATTACTGATGAATTAGAAATAATTTACATGAATGAAATTCTATGAATTCTGAATAAGGGTAAATATTTTTATAAGGAAAATGTAATGAAAATTCTTCGACAATCACAACATAAACAGACATTAACTTAACTCTCTAAATAATGGATTGAAGAGAACCATATAATTATGATAATAATGAGTTGGTAAACTTTGATTCCTACCTGAAGGCCATCGAAATGCATATAATACATTTATTTGTTTATTTATTTATTCATTTACAATGCAAATAACACTAATGTAATAACATTGAAAGATAAAATAATAAGGTAGTCTTTGTGCTATTTTTCTTCCAAATTTATAGATGACAAAATCCAAGATAAGGTTAGAATTTCACGGGTAGAATTTTTATAAAATTTTGGTCCAAAATAAACATTAAAACTATAAATTTTGAATTTAGATGGCTTAAATTGATAAATTAATTAGAAATATTTCACGCAATTACCACTTTTAACGAATAATATTGAGTTATTTAAGAAATTTGGAACTATTCAAGAAACACAAACTCGTAAACACTGAAGTAGTTAAAACTCCATTCATCGCAGAGCATTAGCCAACGCTTGAATGATCGTCAGACAATCTCAAACTGCAGTCACCTTTCATCAATCAAGACCAAATGAAAACATTATACTTCTAACGACCTTCCAGCATAGTTTAGAAACTACAACAATAGTCAACTATACATCCATTAAACACTAAAAAAAATTCAGGCGCCACTCGTCAAGTCGCCTGCTCAATACGAATGCTGAAATTTTATAATGAGGTGTAATTCGTACAAGGACATGTATTACTAGAGTAACTCATTACAGTCTCTGTACAGTAGGTGATTCCATTCATCGATCACTTTCATCCAATATTGATCATCATTCAACTATATTGAAAGCTGGTGATCGTATATTTTTGAATTTTATTGAATAACAAATTTAATGTGGAATAATTCGTACAAGGACAATAATTACTGGAGAAAATTATTTTAGCCTCTGTACAGAAGGGAGGCCTACTTTCATTCATTGATCACTTTCATTGACTATCGATTAGAATTGAGCGTTATTGAATACCGATGATGCATGGCAACACATCAAGCACCTGATGATCTACACTTTTTGGAGCGATGTTGTAATAATGGTAATAATAATGTTTGGGCTATTAAGTGTGACCTCAGGCAAGCAGTGGAAAGTGAGGAGAGCAGAGGGGTAGCCAGTAGGTTGTTGAGCCTGTTTCGCCTACTGACTGAGTGACCCAGGACATCAGAGAGCGAAAGCCGATATGGACACAACACACGTGCGATAAAGAAAGACGAGATCTCAAGATAGGTTAGTATGTGTAACAAAAATAAACACAAGTTTGTTAAAAATTTGAACCAGTAGCCCTGAGGGTGTTGACAAGTGAAAGGCGCCGACTCCCCTCCCATCATTAGGCCCAGTTTGGTCATTGCCAGCACCACCAACCGACACTTTTCTTCATCCCCGGTTCCACCAAAGCCTCAGGGCCAATTACGTTCAAAACTCATCTAGAGCGTGTTCAAATTTCAATGTATAAATACTAGCGTCGACTAGTCAACAGCATCAGTTCAGCTCGATCCTCTCTTTTGGATAAGATCCGCAGCTACATCACAACTCACCACCAGAAATGGCTTCCTACCAGGTATATACTGTGGTTTACTCTTCGAAATTTGTGAAAAGTTCTCAAAGTGACATCAGCTTACCAAATCGCGAGTGTTATAGGAACCGGCGTTGGAAAGTTCAAGTGTTTCAAAAAATATAATCAATATAGGAAGTGATAAAGTGACTACTCTTAACTAATAGGTCAACTCTTCAACTTCAGTGTACGGTGAAACTTATCTCAACGATTGGATTCAGTTTCATTTCAATTTGACAAGACAGAGTCAAGTTCTTATTCCACCTGATCTTGGGATCTTATGATCCCATTGACATGGAGGCAGGATGAGGCCCATCTGATAGTAGTCTCGTCAGAGTAGCCTACGCCTGGATCGGTGGTACTTCTTGGTTTTGAGAAAAAGTCTGAGTTCAGGTTGTGACTCATTCATGTAATTTAATGAGTTCTGAATCCAATAGAAGATTTTGTAGCATTACACCGCAGTGAGGTTTGACCTATAAGTGTGAGAGGAGTTCTACTTATCGCTGAATCCTGAACTGAAAGATTTAGGGTGGGAATAAGTAGGAGAAACTGGGCTTCTGGAATAGGAAGATTGGTAAAAGTAGTGGGTGACGTTTCTCATTCCTGGAGAATTATTTCCCAAGAGTTTCATACTTGCTTCGTTGCGGGACAAACTGTACCTTTTCCGATTATTTTACAATTCGAGCTATTTCAATTTCATTGCACTATCATTAGAATTTGATCGTGGGATCTGAAGTAGGAGAGAACATTTCTTGTACATAAATAACGAATATACAATCTCAGACAAAAAAAGAATGCAATATCATTGAAACCTTCTTCAAATGCACCAACAAATAGAAATTAATCTGACTTTATCTGGGGACATACCTTTCAAATGACTTCTCAATTAGAACTACGGATTGGATAAATTGATAGACTCACTCAATACATTTTAAGTCACATAGATTCTCCATTCTCCTATCACTTTTTTAGATGTTTCCGGTGAACTTCAACTTGCACTCTTCAATAACAATTATTGTAAAAATCATTCCCCAACTCTTCTGCTGAAGCTCAATAATTTCGGGGAAATTCTACAAAGTTGGTATATGTGCAGAAGACTTCATCTACTTTAGCCTCTTGGTGATTTACTAATTCGAGCTACCTACGAAAAGGGAAAGGAATTTTCAATTGAGACTCGTGAGCTGAATCACTTTGAGAACATTTCATAATTCATCAACTTGATTTTGTATTCAATTCATATCTGATTAGGCACTAAGCACTTGTTATTCAAGTAGAATCTACTCTACTTCAGCTAGATAGAAATATTGAGTTATTTGCATGAATCTATTTGAATAATGTAATGCATTCTGATTAATTTTCTAAATGCAAATAATAGAGTATACTCGAGTCCCTACTATCCAACTATCTATTGAACCATAGTAGCATACCGTACAAACTTACCACATGTTGGTGCAATTTGTACTGGAGTAATAGACTGTACTGTATTTGAAAAATTGTGAGCCAAGAACAGAAGGTCAATAATAATAATAACATGTTCTACGAATGAAATTGTATGGTATAGCGAACGAAAAACTTAATTAACGTCATTCTCTCATTCCATATTCATCCAAAACTTTACATTTCAAGTTACATTGCAGACTTTTTAATTTTCAATTTATGAGCTTTACAAAGTGACTCACCATTTCCTCCACTAGAAAGTTGACTTAGAATGTGTGGAGAACGTCTTCGCCTCAACCCGTTGCAAACGACAAGGTCGGCCGCCTGATCAGATGCTTCCAATTGAAACTTGTTCTTGCCGACGGAAGTTCAAGGCTCTTCCAGTTGTAAATATTCATTTACAATTCAAACATTCGCGAAGAAAGTGTTATATAACTGGATTGGAACGATTCATTCACATTTGAATACCAGATACTCTCAATTCTATAGTAGAGTTCGTATTGAATTCCTTTCTCTCTGGTATAATCATCTCACTCAGATCTTCTTCAATTTGACCTCGATATGAGAGCTATTTTTCTTCTTGAATACTCCTCTTATTATTTTAATATTCATTCATGAAATTCATGGCTGTTTGACAAGGATAGGATGATAAGATAAGCTAGCCTCATCGCTACCTTCAAAACACATTTCTAAACTTCGCCTGAACTCCGATCATTGTCGACCAGAATGACTCCTTCAACACAAAATATGATGAAGAATAATATTCACCAGTGTATACTAGCACAAAGTCCTTGCTTGTGAGAATAAGAATTATTCTTAACTTGATTTAATTTGCTAATTTATTGATCAGTTCACTATGAATATGCAATCCAAAAGAACAAACCAGATGTTAATAATAATACTGAGGGTGATGCCCACATAAGCTCTTGGGCTTGTGCGTGGGTAATGAGTGAGAAGGATGATGGTGAGAGATGACGGCTACTTTTCAGGTAATCGGATCCGACGGGTTATCGTCTCCTCCGAAAGGGGGAGAAGTGTTTGTGATTGTGAATGTGCTACGGTCAAAAACTTTTGCCCCGGTCAGGACTCTAGCTCGGCTTTTCTTGATTATTAGCCAGGCGCGTTATCACTTACTCCAACGAGCCACCCGTTCTATGAATATCTAGAACAAATACAGAACAGTCACAATACTAATAATAATATTGAAAATGAAGATCGATTAAAAGAGCTCTTCCCAATTATTTTATTACTCATTTGAATTGGTTCCAAATTATTTCTCAATTTTTTCACATAGCCTAATTCTTGCCCTACTACAAAAGGTATATTCCAAATTGATTCCCTGATAAGTATTATATTATTCTATGTTCTTTGCTCAACTATCATGTATAATATTCCTGAATCTGAAAAATGTATCCTATTATTATTGCAGATCGCTTTCGTAGCCCTTATGATGGCAGTCCAGGCTCTGGCCCAATACCACCAGGCTCCAGCATACCACCAGGCACCAGCATACCACCACGAGGAGGAGTACTACGCTCCCCCCAAGTACGAGTTCGAGTACGCCGTGAAGGACGACCACACCTACGACATCAAGTCGCAGAAGGAGAGCCGCGAGGGTGACTACGTCAAGGGATACTACAGCCTTCTCCAGCCCGATGGCAAGACCAGGATTGTCGAGTACACCTCCGACAAGAAGACCGGATTCCTCGCCAACGTGAGATACGAGGGAGAAGGCAAGCCCTATGCTCCCGCCCCCAAGTACGCTGCCGCCCCCTCATATTCTGCCCCATCATACTCTGCGCCATCATACTCTGCCCCTAAGTACGCTGCTGCCCCCTCATATTCTGCACCCAAGTATGCCGCTGCCCCATCTTACTCTGCCCCCTCATACTCCGCCCCCAAGTACGCTTCATCCGGCTACTCATCAGCCTCCATCTCCACCCCCCACTTCACCTACAAGCACTAATCACTATCATACCAAAAATGATCTTACTCACTGTAAATATCATCTTCAACACAAAAGTACCTCTCCTTATCTTATTTATTAGATACATTTTGTATTTTTGTAATAAAAATTGTTAAAAAAATTTCTGTTTTGTTTTTCAACATCAAATCTGCCACTTGTACGAGTGTATTCCCTTCTCTACTAATCTCATAACATATAACGTGCAAAACAATAAGTACAATACTGTTTTCAGTGATATTGTAAAATTGTTCAATAATGGAATAGTGCCCTGTTCTATTCAAATAATTCTTTTTGCACACGATTTCAGATATTTAACATAAAAAATAATACCGAGGAACAAGAGAATACATACGTATTTTTACTTTCCTTGCCCTACTACCATAGGTAAGGAAAGTATTGCTTTCCAAAAAAATTAAGGTACCCCAATTTCAAGTTTTCTATACGTTTCAAGGTATGTTTGTGAACACCATAACTCCATTCCTAATATTAACCGATTGGCTTGAAATTGTAAACTCAAGGTCCTTGTAACATGAGGATCCGACAATAAGAAATTCAATAAAATTCGATTCAAGATATTAACCGATTGACTTGAAATTGTAAACTCAAGGTCCTTGTAACATGAGGATCAGACAATAAGAAATTCAATAAAATTCGATTCAAGATGGCGAAAAAAATGGCGGATAATTACTAAAAAACCATGTATTTCACGATTTTCTCGAAAATGGCTCTAACGATTTTCTTCAAATTTATACCATGGATAGCTATTTATAAGCCCTATCAACTGACATGAATCTCATTCCTGGGAAAATCGCAGGAGCTCCGTAATATTCTTGAGAAAAATGGCGGATACTCACTAAAAAACCACCGGCATGTTTTTCACGGTTTTCTCGAAAATGGCTTTAACGATTTTCTTCAAATTCATATCATGGATAGCTATTTATAAGCCCTATCAACTGACATGAGTCTCCTTTCTGGGAAGCCGATGGGGGGTCCACGCCATCCTTGAGAAATGGACTTAGTAACCTCCTCGTGCATGAGGTAGGTAGGTAGCGCAGTTCTTAAAAGAACACGTAGTCGAGATATTTCATGTGTAGAACAGCTATTTTACGACTTTAAAAAAATGGCGAATAAAAAAAATCATTGAATTTCACAATTCACACAAAGAAAAAGTTCTCTGAAAACAATTATATATATTATAGAAGTCTACAGAAGTCTGATCGTAGTTTCAAATATGAGCAAGGAAAGTTGTGTGAGTGTACCCCACCAGATTTTTTACTATTCAATCATGAAACGATAAATTAGGCCTTGCGCCTAACGGTGCGACTGTTTTACAACTACCGTTGCAAAACAACGTGCAACTGTTCTGCAACATTGACAAAGATATTATCGCATGTATTTAGCAAACGATGCAACTGTATTTGACGATCTGCAACCAGCTTACAACCAGTTTGCAACTAGTTTGCAACAGTCACACCGTGTGCGCTGGGCCGGCCATAGTCACATCTAGTGTATACTTCGTGCAAGTTATTTATTGTGCAAGTTATTTATTTCTTGTAAAGCTTTCTGTATTTTGTTTTTTTGCAAATAAATTATTCATTAATTCATTCTCACAGTGGAAGTTCGACTCTCGATGGAGAAATAACAATTTTTAATGATGTTTTATCAGTGGATTTGGAATGAGAAATACCTTGCCTTTTTCAAGAGAGCGCATTCTACAACCCACTCACTTCATTAAAGGCACTTTAATCCAGGAGTCATTTTGCATCTACATATAATTTGAGTTCATCATGAAACATTCGAGGGTCAAAATAATTATTGTTGTTCTTAGTAGGGGTGCTCTATAGTGAGTTTTCTCAAAAACGGCTTTAACGATTTTCTTCAAATTTATATCATGGATAGCTATTTATAAGCCCTATCAACTGACATGAGTCTCATTTCTGGGAAAATTGCAGGAGTTCCGTAATATTCTTGAGAAAAATGGCGGATAATTACTAAAAAACCATGTTTTTCACGATTTTCTCAAAAATAACTTGACCGATTTTTTTCAAATTCATACCCTGTATAGTTATTTATCAGCTCTATCAACTGGCATGAGTCTCCTTTCTGAGAAACCGATGGGGGGTCCACGCCATCCTTGAGAAATGGACTTAGTAACCTCCTCGTGCATGAGGTAGGTAGGTAGCGCAGTTCTTAAAAGAACACATAGTCGAGATATTTCATGTGTAGAACAGCTATTTTACGACTTTAAAAAAATGAAGAATAAAAAAAATCATTGAATTTCACAATTCACACAAAGAAAAAGTTCTCTGAAAACAATTATATATATTATAGAAGTCTACAGAAGTCTGATCGTAGTTTCAAATATGAGCAAGGAAAGTTGTGTGAGTGTACCCCACCAGATTTTTTACTATTCAATCATGAAACGATAAATTAGGCCTTGCGCCTAACGGTGCGACTGTTTTACAACTACCGTTGCAAAACAACGTGCAACTGTTCTGCAACATTGACAAAGATATTATTGCATGTATTTAGCAAACGGTGCAACTGTATTTGACGATCTCCAACCAGCTTACAACTAGTTTGCAACTAGTAAAACAGTCACACCGTGCGCTGGGCCATAGTCACATCTAGTGTATACTTCGTGCTAGTTCTTTATTGTGCAAGTTATTTATTTCTTGTAAAGCTTTCTGTATTTTGTTTTTTTGCAAATAAATTATTCATTAATTCATTCTTACAGTGGAAGTTCGACTCTCGATGGAGAAATAACAATTTTTAATGATGTTTTATCAGTGGATTCGGAATGAGAAATACCTTGCCTTTTTCAAGAGAGCGCATTCTACAACCCACTCACTTCATTAAAGGCACTTTAATCCAGGAGTCATTTTGCATCTAAATATAATTTGAGTTCATCATGAAACATTCGAGGGTCAAAATAATTATTGTTGTTCTTAGTAGGGGTGCTCTATAGTGAGTTTTCTCAAAAATCTACAGTTAGTTGGCTTCTATCTGGTTTGAAATGTTTATTTCGTTCCATATTTTCTTTTAAGATGATACAAATAAACATAATATTTATTCAAAAAAGGACATTTCAATCAATCGCAAACATTTGTAATTAATAATTGCACCTATGAAGAGAAGATCTCTTTTTGAATATATATAAATACATAAAAGGAAAGTGAACATTATTATAAAAGGTACGAACATATAGCATCATTGTTAGTAATACTTATTAATGGAATCACTCCATAGTATACGTTATTTTTACACACATTATAATGATTATTGTATTGTATTGTTTGAAATAATAACTCATATACTGTATTTCAAATTAATATAATTTTCAAATCGATCATCTCATAAGTATTTTCCCGTCTGAGAAAAATTTCATTTGAAAATTTAATCTTTTTATGCTTGGATTCCAATTACAGAATTTGGCCTACTAAATGTGTATGATCTCTGATATTGAGTCAAGTGATGAATGGTGAACATCATTGGAAAGACAGCTAGTGCTGTTGAATACAATGGAGTTCACCTGGTAAATCCAATAACTTTCCAAAAATGAGAGAGATTGCTTCGAAAATCTTTCTACTCAATTTAAATATAATTAGTGGGTAATAGAAAAAAAAGTATAAAATTTTCCTTCCTGTTACAGAGAATAAATACGAAAAAGAAAAAAGAAAATCTTTTTGTACGATTTTCAAACATTGATTCCTTATCACTAGCCATAGAATACGAAAGAGTTAAAAGTTGGAAACTAGCACATTTATCTATTCACCTTGAATCAGTTATTAGTTCAAACAGTGTTCTAGAGAACTTTCGAATAATTTCCAATAATCTTCATAAAATAACTGGCTGTTATGCTGTTGAATTGCTAATAGTTACCATTTACTGTACTGTAACGCCCTTCACATTAAGACAAATAATAGCTTGTGAGAGTACAACTCATCAAACAACAATTCCATCGAATTCAAATACTTCCAGCTCCAATTTGAAGTAGTTATTGAAGTTAGATTCAATTGTATGGCGCAATGTGGATGACATTAGTGATTCAATCAATAGGGACAGTTGCTCAGGCCTTAAAATATTGTAAAGTTATTTATGAATTCGAGAATCGAGACCCTATTCATGTTATGTATCCAACATAGAGGGATTGTTCAATTTATTTATTCATTTATCCCATTCCACAATCACAATATCAAATTAATGTTAAATATTAACAATATTCACTATTATTGTGAAGATATTTATATAAACATTGAGAAATCAATGTACCATTTGATGAAACAGGAATACTAAGCTGATAGAAATACAACAAAAGGGAGGAAAACTACATCTTTCAAAGTGGTTGAGCATTATCATTGAAATATCGATTTATATGAAGAGAATAGCAAAATAGAAAAGTTTAGTGGATTAAATTCTGGATACCTCATATGATAACCAAAGAATAACAGAAAGTAAAAACGAACTTTTTTACTGCAAATTTTTCGTTCAATTTCTTGCATAGAATTCATGAGTCATTCCATTTTCACGGTACATTACAAAGTTGTGATAACTACCAGCTATTTGTCCTTTTTTGTTTGGCTGGGAGTATTGAAAGTGGAGTAACAGTAATAGGTCATTTCGATGAGTTACGTAGAGGGAAAGATGACCAAGATAATAATTAATGGCTTTAATTGAGAGGCCCGGGCAAGATATTTTCCACCACTTCCACTTCCACAGGCCACTTCCGTGATTCGGATAGCCTCGTCCAGAAGTTGATTGAGCACTCTCACTCTACTTTCCTTCCTTTCATATTTTTCAATATCTTTGAACCACTTTTCGTACCACCATTGTCGTGGGTTCAGGGGGCCTCAAACCTCAATATGAATGATGAATTCAGGAACCTCAATTTCCAATAGAAAGCGATACTTTCCTTATCTGCGATAGTAGGACAAGGAAAGTGAAATTTATCAGCAAGTACCAATGTTCTATTAAATTAAATCATTTACTATTTATAAATGAATCACTGAGTGAATGATATAATTATGATCAACAATTATCATTTTCAGCAAGTGGAATATGATTTGTATTGTGCAAAGTAAAATAGAGAAGGACTACAGGCGTCTACATGTGCAAAAGCCAAAACCAATAAATGGGTTGATTAAGTAGTATAGCAGTGTCTGGAAATATTAAGTTGTATACGTAGAGCTGCCAAGTTGGGGGGGGGGAGTGGATTCTGCGATAAGCAGCATTGGGAGTGAGCAGACAACATTCACTTTGCGCCCGGTATTGCTCAAATAAATCGATAATTATCGCTTTTAATTCAACAGGTTTTTTTTCGAAAACTAGTCAAACTACGTGACTATTTTAAGAATTTTCGATTTGCGCCATATTAGCGTGTGTAAGGTGTCACAGTGACAGCTGCCTTTTAATTTTGAAACAATCGCCAGATCAGGTTTCTGAAAAAAGCATTATGATCGAGTGCATTCCGCCTTCAAAATTTCAACCCACCTGGCCGATCTACTTTCACATGTCATTAATTTAGGCGCTTGTCACACTGTGTAAGGTGATTAGGATATTTGTCGGCGTCGGCGCTTTAGTCTACAAAAAGCACCACTACCTTGAAAACTGAAGCGAGGGCTGCCTGTTGAAGCCGAATGGTCCAGCTCCAGCTTCGGTTATTGCGATATTCAGATAAGTATCCGGTGATTGGTATTAATGGTGCAGTTTTAGATGAATTAAAATACTTGGAGTATACCTATACTGTGTATATGGACAGATAGAGAGCAGTCATTTGGAGACATTCGAATGGGAACATTTAATTGTTGGTGGCGTATTAAAGAGTAAGAAATTCTTGACTATCCACACGAAATTAAGCTATATTTTATTGCGATATTGAAATATTTGAAATATTTATTTATTCATTCAATGGTACACAAAACACAAATCATTAAAATTATTGGGGAAGGACTAACAGGCACAGTCCAAAAATGTTCCAAAGGTATGTGGTGATTTGATAGGCAGCCTCTTAATGCAACAGTTGGAGATAAACATATATTTAGACTTAATAATCAAGAACCCATGTCCAATACTCCAAGAAAATATTTACTCGAAGAAATATTCTACATAATCATAAAGAAATGTCATACTATCCTGTCAATTCGTTTGAATAAGCTCTGAATTGACTGTATATCTTGTGATAATAATGCAATAATTCTTGATATTTTTTTTGTTGACTAACGGTTAGAAATTTGAAAGTAACTAATTATCATATTATTGAGAGAAGAATACAGATTTTGCGAACGCTTGTGATTGCAAAAAATTGACAAAAATATGCATAGTAAATACACTTCTATCACTGTATCGCAAGTCAGAAGAATACGCTATTGCAATTTAATTCTAAAATTCTCAACATACCATATTTGTATCAAAATGCAAAATTCATCCTCCATAAATTAATGATGGAAAGTTTAAAATACGTGATTATGATCATATTTAAAAATGATCTATTTCGAGCATTCGAATAAACTATAGTTTATTAAAATTGAATAAAATATTAGAGCCTCACTTGAAGGTCCGTACAGACTTATGTGCCACGAAAACTGAGAAAAAACAGCAAAATATTTCATCAAAAAATATAATATTCCTCTCAATACTCCCAAGTCTCATTCTCACCTCTCTATCAGTCACTCTAGTAGAGCATAATAACTGAAATGTTTTATATCAAACTCTAGAAGTGATGGAGGATGAATTGGAAAAGGCATATTTGTGTATAATAACGTTGAAAGATCTGCACTGCTTCATTGAACCTTCCATTTAATCTTCTTTCTAGTCAATAAAGACATTGATGCGCAACAAATTAGGGAGAAGCGGAGTTTTTGCAGGGTGTTAGTTTACATTGTACATACATAGCCTGGAACCGAACAGTCCCCATCGTTACACTGCTTGCTTCCCTCCAGGATCACCCGATGTTCGAAACTGCAATGTTTTCGTTGAGCAAGTGGACTCAGCTCCAAATCAAGACTATGATTTAATCCGTTCAAGGATGAATAGATATACAATATTAATATAAAATGACATTCTATCGAATATCTAATGTTCAGGAAGTTATTCCCATACAAAGCCAGAAAATTTAAAGATTTTCACCTCATAATTTTATATTATGTCTCATTAAAGTTTATGCTTCAGTTTTTCTGAAAAAATAATTCGTATAGAAGTTAGCTCGTTTCAAAGCCTTTAAAATAATTTATCATAAGTGAAACTTTGACGTCCTATAATCTTCAATTGTCCAGATTATCGGCAGAATGTATATTTTTTCGCGCAAGTAGTTTTTACTTTCCTTGCCCTATTACCATAGGTAAGTAAGGAAGGTATTGTTTTCCGAAAAAAATTAAGGTACCCCAATTTCCAAATTTCTATACGTTTTAAGGTCCCCTGAGTCCAAAAAACTGGTTTTTGGGTATTGGTCTGTATGTGTGTGCGTGTGCGTGTGTGTGTGTGTGTGTGTGTGTGTGTGTGTGTGTGTGTGTGTGTGTGTGTGTGTGTGTGTGTGTGTGTGTGTGTGTGTGGTGTGTGTGTGTGTGTGTGGTGTGTGTGTGTGTGTGTGTGTGTGGTGTTGTGTGTGTGTGTGTGTGTGTGTGTGTGTGTGTGTGTGTGTGTGTGTGTGTGTGTGTGTGTGTGTGTGTGTGTGTGTGTGTGTGTGTGTGTGTGTGTGTGGTGTGTGTGTGTGTGTGGTGTGTGTGGTGTGTGTGTGTGTGTGTGTGTGTGTGTGTGTGTGTGTGTGTGTGTGTGTGTGTGTGTGTGTGTGTGAGTGTATGTATGTGTACACGATATCTCATCTCCCAATTAACGGAATGACTTGAAATTTGGAACTTGAGGTCCTTACAATATAAGGATCCGACACGAACAATTTCGATCAAATGCAATTCAAGATTGCGGCTAAATTGGCGAAAATGTTGTCAAAAACAGGTTTTTTCGCGATTTTCTCGAAAACGGCTCCAACGATTTTGATCAAATTTATACCTAAAATAGTCATTGATAAGCTCTATCAACTGCCACAAGCCTCATATCTGTGAAAATTTCAGGAGCTCCTCCCCATCTATGCAAAGTTTGATTTTAGATTACCAATTATCAGAATTTAAACAAGAAATTCCACGTGGAAAAGATTGATCATGAAAATCTCTACAATTAATTTTTAGAAATTAGTTAGGTAAATCTAAAGAAGCCGAAGCTTTTTAAAAAAAATGTATAGTCTCTCCGGACTTCAAGCCATTTCCAAATTTTTCTTAATAATATAATTTCTATAGAATTGTAGGGAATTTTATCTTGTATAAGCCCTGCGGTCTCAAATTTGTCTTCATCCACTCGGTTTGATTAAAAATGGCTTGAACTCTTGGAGGTGGAGAGAGTATAGATTCTTCGAAAACTTCGGCTTTTTTGAACTTACTATTTCAGAACTATTGATTCTTGATTGAATTACTGCACATGAAAGGGAAAATCCTGGTTCACAATTTGAGACCAAAATTCTATTCTCTATCATAAAGGGTTTCCGAGATGCATAGCATTGAGTACAGGAAATGCAGTTTTAATCATAGTTTTCCTTGAACAGGTTAACAGGTTATCATAGTTTTCCATGAACATGTTAACACCTGTTGGTGGTGGTATTGCTTAAATCCAAAAGTCTTCTCCTTCTTCTACCTTTCAAGGTTGTGGCATATTTACCTGTACCTAACCCAATATTCATCAATTTTTCCCTTGGTCTCTTTTGCCATCTGGGTTGAAGTTGAGCACCTATTTTGGTAATCTATCTCTCACCATTCTATTCAATCTACTGTGAGATATCTTTTCGTTTATCAGAAAGACGTTAAGATGTTTTTTATCTGCGTATTTCTCGAATGATCTTCTCTACTGCGACCAAATATAGGTTATTCGGAGAAATCTCATTTCTGATGCCTCTCATCTCATCTGGCCCTGACAGAACCCAAATTTCACATTTCACAACCATATAATTGAAATATTATATTTTGATAATGATAAAATTTAGATTTATTATTCAATTGATAAATCTAATTAATTAATTATTTATATATTATTAATTTAATATAATATAAATATATGAGTCGGTGCAGCTATGGTCTTGTTAATTTTTAGCTTGATGCTCTGGCTAGCATTATTCTTTAGATTCCTATGTATGGTACCGAAAATGTTTTGGAAGCAATTTATTTTGTTGACAGTATGTCTTCCTTTCCTGTAAGGAAATCACAGACCAGGTAATTGAAGTTTGTTACCTGCTCTAGGATACTATCATATAATACTATTTTGCTCCTTACTGGCTCCTTTTCCTTGGAAGCCACAACCTTCGTCTTTTCCTGTGATAGGTGATATTCTTGACAGGGGCTGTATAGCTTGATATCCAAATGTATTATTATTATTATTGGAAGGTGGATACACTCAAGTCATTCTCGTAATGATAGCATACACAAATCTGCACTGCTCCATTACCGCTGTAATACTCGCCAATCAACCAAACCTCCTCCAAACACTTCAACAAGAGTAGCTATGTGAGCATGTAGCCATGTACAAGTAACTACAAATTCCAACCAAGGACACGAATTCCAACGGAATTGCTGGCATTGACATAAGACATTCAAGGTGCACCAATAAAGCTACACAGTAATAATTATTGGTTACTAAATTTCATAAGTCACATAAAAAATTCATTGAGGACTTTGGAGAAAGAGAAGTATTAGTGTACAATTAGACGAAGAGGGAGGGAGCACAAAATAAGACCCGCCAGGTCTGGGGAGAATGTGCCCCGGGCTTATCAGCGCCTGTGTCCTGTGCTAAGTTCATTCCAAGTTGAAGTGCGGACTGCTCCAGTATAAATAGTCGGTCGGCCGCTGACTACCGTATCAGTTCCTCACCCGCCTTCAAACTTGGATTAACCACCTGTTCAGTAGCCCACATCTACAATGGCAGCTTACCAGGTAACCACGTGTTCACTACTTACTAATAACGAAATTTTCACAAAGACTTTTCCAAGTTTTAAGTGTTCTAGCACTGAAACAACATTATTGAACAAACACATAATTATAGCTTTCTTCTTCAATTTTATTCAAATGAGAGTTTTAGTGATACTTCAATGGAAAATTTCCTGAATGATTTATTTTTACATAGACAAGACAAAGAAGTTGTAGCTTAGAGTTTTCAACAGTTTTCAATAATTGATTTCAATATCAAATGATGGAATTTTCCACTATTATCAAATCATGAATTCTGAATTTCAAAAAATGTTTTTATTTCCAATTGGACCAAGAAAATGAGAGCTCATCTGATATATTTGGAATTGTGAATTGATGTACATCTTGACAAACCAATTAACTATGATTCAACTGCTCAGCTGTTTTCACATTGATGAGCTCAGCGAACAGGTTTAATCTAGCAGAACATTCAATTAAGAAACCTACAGTTAGTTAAGATAAGAACAATTCACTCTAGCAGATAACAGTATAAAACAACTTATAATTTTAATGTGTTCGAACGTACAATTGAATCTGGACCAACCTATTCCTTCTTAACAAGTGACATAGTGTCACAGCTATTTTCCTCAAGATACTTTTTATGCACTTTTTTACCTAATAAATTGAACTCCTTAGATTGGATTGTCAAAGACTGAGGAAAGTATTCAAACAGGAGAAGTCAATATTACTATAATCGCCGATAAAAACTTACTAGTAGTTCTGTTAACAGTAGACCTCACGCAGTATTCTCATCCACAAGTACCTGATTGAAACTATAGACCTTATGGAAATACAGCAATAGACTGGCTTCTCCACACATCTGTGTAATCACTTGTCAGCTGATTTATGATGAATAATTCTACAGTCTGATTTTTACTCTAATATTGGTGTATGAAGGAGGCTCCTTTTTCCTTTTATATTATCCTTGAAATGCAAAATTTCCAAAAACCTTGTATATACGTCGACGCCCAATTAGAAAGGAACATACCTGTCAAATTTCATGAAAATCTATTACCGCGTTTCGCCGTAAATGCGCAACATATAAACATATAAACATTTAAACATTAAGAGAGATGCCAAACCGTCGACTTGAATCTTAGACCTCACAATTAAAAAATGCAATATAAAAAATGTCTTATATTATTATTTGCATTGATCAAGCTTTCAAATCAGCAATTAAATATTATTAGCTTTGTCATTACAGTATCAAGTTATTATTTTGTCTTCGTTCATTCTATTTTCAATCACAAAGTAATAGTTTGAGGAATGTAATTGACTTCCATCACAACAAGTTGCAAAATCTATATGAAATAAGAGAGAAATAGCACTGATTCATTCACTCACTCACTCAATCATTCATAATCAACAGAGCTAAAAATCAACTGGACCTTCAAATTTAGCATGTATGTTCGCTTGGCCATCTAGAGGCGCACTAAGAACGGATTTGATACGCCCATAATCTGCGTTTTTCCAGCGTTTTTATGCGTTCTCAGCTTTTTCAGGAGCTTATTATAAAAAAATGTTCTAACTTGGTAAACTGGCTCACCTGAGGTATAAAAATGTTATATTGGAAGTTGAGTTCCGCCTGAAGTTAAGACGCCTAAGTTCCGCCCAAGATCGGCGTTTTTCTTGCGTTTTTCAGCCCTTCTCAAGAACTAAGCGACAGATCATGTTCAGATTTCGTACAGAAATTCAACAAGGGTCTAGAAATTTTGTCTTTAGAGGACTTCAGAATTACGCCAAAGATACGTCCACGGTGGGCGGTTTTACTGCGTTTACCTTCAATTCACTAGCCTTTTTTCAAAAAGCAATTGAGAGAAAATGTTCACACTTGGTATAGAAGTTCAGGTAGGGTCCAGAAATGGTGTCTCAAGAAACTTCAAAATTCCGCGAAATAAAGGCGGTTTTACAGCGTTTTCCAGGAGGCCCCCAGAGTTTTTAAAGGGTTATTCAAATCACTTTTCTTGACTGAACATAACAATGGGTGTTACTATTTGAAAAGAACTTGTTCTGAGTTTCCTGATAGCTTTTTCAAATCTTATGCTACAATATTCTCTTGGAACGATTCAACGACTCAGATCAATTTTTGATCTAATATCATAATTCCTAACGAAAGTTGACGTGGCCTAGTGGTGTAGAGTATCACAACTTCAATCTCATAGCTGTGCTAAGGTTTCTTTCAGGTTGGAATTTATTTGTATTATCCCTCAACACATTATCAACGCACAAGACAAAAAAAAAACATATACTCCTAAGAATAGAGAATCGAATACTTGAAATGTATTATCATAGAAATTTTAGAAATGATAGAAAAATGATTTTCTATCATTTTAATAATAATTTCTTGTTTTTTACAGATCGCTTTCGTAGCCCTAATGATGGCCGTCCATGCACTGGCCCAATACCACCATGCCCCCGCCTACCACCACGAGGAAGAGCACTACGCTCCCCCCAAGTACGAGTTCGAGTACGCCGTGAAGGACGACCACACCTACGACATCAAGTCGCAGAAGGAGGCCCGCGACGGTGACCACGTGACCGGTGTCTACACTCTCCTGCAGCCCGACGGCAGGACCAGGATCGTCGAGTACTCCTCCGACAAGAAGACCGGATTCATCGCCAACGTTCACTACGAGGGAGAGGCCAAGCCATACGCCCCCGCACCCAAGTACGCTGCCGCTCCATCCTACGCTGCCCCCAAGTACGCACCCGCCCCCGCCTACGCCCCACACAAGTACTACTAGAGCAGCATTCCTCCTGAGCCTCTCTGGGTACAATACACCAAATCAGTCAACCCTCATTCAAACCGCTCTCCATTGTAAATATCATGTACATAGTTACCTCACCTATTATGATCTAGGTTTTCTACTTTTGTAATAAAATGAATCGGAAAAACACAGTCTTCTTATTCACCAATATCACACACATTATCAACAAGCAAGAGAAAAGTTTGTGATATGAAAACTAAGGACAGTAGGCTATCTATGGAACATTCTCATATTGGAACTTTGGTATGTGACCCATACTTAGAATAATCTTTTTCTAACAACCAATCTATTCAAATGGTTACAAATATATTGACAAAAAGTTCGAAAATACATCATGGTTGAACTTTTCTAGTTTAGACAATCTTGAAGAACCTGCAGTTTTGTATGGAAAAATGCAGTGATGAAAACCAAAAATTTTATAGTCTGCTTAGCATGACATTTCTAGACATGTGAGCAAATTGAAGAATCAACTGTCAATAACTTATAAGTTCTAGAGAGAATCTCATCAAACCTAGATTGTGCGTGTTTTTAATTTTTCCCAATCTCTCCTTACTGCACATCTATAGATCCAACTGGACAAACGTGCCAAATTTGTCTTCACAGTGCACATCTATAGATTCAACTGGACAAACCTGCCAAATTTGTAAGTTTATTTATTTATTTATTTGTAAATTATTGATTCAGTAGATTTCTGCGAGTAGTTCTACTGAAGACTTAGTCAATAGAAAAAATAAATGAGTGACATGATTCCCATCAATATAAAAGCGAAATGGCACTAGAAGTTCAAGCAGGCTTGTTCAGTTGACACGCACTAAGGATAGATAATAAAATCAAATATACGCCCAAAATCAGCATTTCTTCAAGATTTTCCTGTATTCTCGCTTCTCGATAACTAATTTTTCGAATATGCTCAATTTTTATAGACTAATTCAACTGAGATCTGGGAACGTGGATGATTCGCAGATGAGAAATTAAATGTAGAGTGATAAGATGCCTTCAATATGTGTTAATATCGTATTACCTCATTATTCGGTGAATTCACTGTTTTTCTTCACGTTTTTAAAAAGACTAGAAAAATTCGAACTTGATGAACAGAAAGTGCTGATTTATAGTTAGGGAGTATACACACAGAGAGCGGTCGGGCTTTCCGTGTTCTTTCCACCAACTTTATATGAAAGTGAGAAGAGTTTTACAGTATTCAAACTGAATGGTGGTTGTCTAATAAATACTATCATACAGAGTAGTCCAGTCAAGGAAAGGTTATAGAGGGAAAAGGTGGGAAAACAATTTGGGACTCCACATTTCTGTTGAGGGTAGTAAGGTGGTAAACATATCGAAAGTCCCCACCCCCACCACCTGTGCTAAGGGGGTGGGGATGGTTTGAAAGTACAATTTATACTTTCCTTGCCCTATTACCATAGGTAAGGAAAGTATTGCTTTCCGAAAAAAATTAAGGTACATCAATTTCTAAATTTCTATACGTTTCAAGGTCCCCTGAGTCCAAAAAACTGGTTTTTCGTGATTTTCTCGGAAACCGCTCAAACGATTTTGATCAAATTCATACCTAAAATAGTCATCGATAAGCTCTATCAACTGCCACAAGTCCCATATCTGTAAAAATTTCAGGAGCTCCGCCCCATCAATACAGATAGAATCCCAATTATCAGGCTTCAGATACAATTGAAACAAAAAAAAAGCATGAAAATCTCTACAATTAATGTTCAGTAACATTTTCACCTAAAATTGAAAATAAGCTTTAAATTCGAGAAAATGTGATTATTCAGCGTTATTACCCTGTCACCAGCTGGCTCAAATCACTGAATAGTAGACTTGAGATGCGCGGGAACACTAGCGTCAGGTGATCAATTTTCATAACGGCAAGGAAAGTTGTGTGAGTGCGCCACACCAGATTTTTTAGTTTTTCGCATAGAACTCAAAAACTATGTATCCTAAAGACTTGACTTCCACATAACAAATCAAAGCTTACATAACTTCCTACAATATTCATTTTACAACATTTCTTATATCTCCTCTAGTTTTCGAGATATCCGCTCTTGAAGGTGTGACATTTTTGAAAAAAATCGTTTTCCACCAATTTATTTTTATTTTTGCTCTTATAAGTTTTTAAAAATCGACGGGAAAAATCCATGTTGATTATGAGCTTATAGAGCATTAAATTCTCTTCAATTTGATGTATAATTTCACGCTTTTACGAATTTCCCTACACCTTTTGCAGCAGCTTTAGTGTTGAGTGTGGAATTTCAATTTTCGCAACAATAGACCAATTGACAAAGGAATTTGGAGGGAATGTTTTAAACAAAATTATTGACTTTGCAGCTTTGTTGAAACTAGTTAGGAGGAGACATATCAAAAGTCCCCATTTCTAACTCATTTGCTGAGGGGATGAGGGTGGTTTGAAGGTTGCATTTTTCAGCGTTTCACTTCCACGCTCATATCTTGGAATAAGTTAAACTGACTTGTTAAAATAACAGGTTTTATCCAATGTTTTGCTTTTTCAGGGCTGATAATTCTCCAACAATGCATCATGAAAACTGATGCTTATCGTAGGTTTGTATAGTATTGAATTCTCTTTGAAATGATGTATTATTTCATTATTCCAAGTTTTCCTTTCATTGTTATAGCAGCTTCAATATAGGGGGTGAAATTTTCATTGCTGCAACAAGTATCAACTCAGTGATTCCACACCTTCAACAAAGGGTACAGAGATGCGCACTTTTGCTATATTCACCTACTAACTAGTCCAAATCTAGCTGCAAAGTCAAAAATTGTGTCACAGACACCCCCTTCAAATGTCATTGTAAAACGATCAATTGTTGCAGCAATGAAAATTTCACCCCGTACATTGAAGCTGCTATAAGAATGAAAGGAAAACTTGGAATAGTGAAATAATACAACATTTCGAAGAGAATTCAATGCTCTAAAAACCTACGATAAGCATCAGTTTATATGATGCATTGTTGGAGAGTTATATAACAGTTGAGAATGCTCAACTGCCACAAGTCCCATATCTGTAAAAATTTCAGGAGCTCCGCCCCTTCTATGCAAAGTTAGATTTTAGATTCACAATTATCAGGCTTCAGATACAATTTAAACAAACAATTTCAAGTGGGAAAGATTAAGCATGAAAATCTCTACAATTAATGTCCAGTAACATTTTCACCTGAATGCACATTTTTCTTAATCAATTATTGACCTGACAAGCCACTGCCTGAAAAATACATATTTCACCCACAGTTACCAATACTACAGACAAATTCAAGGAGCACCCATGGGATCATCCCTCTCTCCAGCCATAGTCAATCTCTTCATGACTCATTTTGAAGAAAAAGCTCTCAGTAGAACAAAACTGAAACCAACCTTTTGGAAGAGATATGTCGATGATATCTTTATCATTTGGCCTCATGGTAAAGAAGAACTTATAAAATTCCTCAATCAGCTGAACCAGATACACCCCAAAATACAGTTTACTCTCGAAATAGAAGAAGAAGCTAAACTACCGTTCTTAGACATTCTAATCACCAGAAACGAAAATGGCAATCTAGAACACTCTGTATACAGAAAACCAACCCATACAGATAGATACCTCAATGCACTATCTCATCATCACCCCGCACATTCTTTCTCTGTAGTCAATAGTCTTATCTTTCGATCTCTCCATCTCACTGACGAAAAAAGCAAAGAAGAGGAGATAAAGACAATCAAATCCATACTGAAGTGTAATGGTTACAATGGTAGTATAATTGAAAAATCTTTGAACATTCAAGATTTTAGGGTTAGGATTGTACGAGAGGCTTTGGAAATAGAGGAACAAGGTAGCCTTAACAAAAGGGATGACAGTACAAATATCTTTTCTCTTTGGAAAATCATTCTGAGCACAACAAACACATCACAAAAGCCAGACACTTCTCCGGGAATTCCATTCACCCAACAGCGCCAGGCCGAGCACTTGGAAGAAGGAGAGGGGAGGAGGTACTCCCTTCGACTACGAGGAAGAATTTCGAAGCACAGGCAGGAGTCAATGTAGGATTACCTGCGCTCCGAAGATGTCATTTGAGATAATGATGAAACGTCAGCAAGTAAGTGAAATTGCTTATCGGATGTACCCGGTTGATAATTTACCATATTCATCCATCCGCGAATTTTTAAAAGTCAACATATATAATATAGGCAATGCTCGTTTAATTTTATATATATATATATATATATATATATATATATATATATATATATATATGTATGTGACCGGATCTCGAAAACGGCTCTAACGATTCTCACGAAATTTAGAACATAGTAGGTTTATGATATAAAAATTCGATTGAACTAGGTCTCATCCCTAGGAAAACTCGCTGAACGACATAAAAATAATTCATCCTTGGAAAAACAGTTGAGGTTTTTGTCGTTTTTGGATATGAAAAAATGAGTGAGCGAGTGGGTCTGTGGAAAATCAAAATATCTCATCCCCGAGATTCACAAGCTGACGTATGAACAAACTGTAAAATATAAAAACGACCTAAACGATGAAGAAACCTTGTGGGTTTGAAAGGTGAAATACATTATAATCAATCAAAAAAAATAATTATATTCAAAATGGAGAAATATTTTCATGATGTTTCCAAATTAATCAAATAGTTAAATTCCTTTTAATTCGTCAACACTAAAACAATTTTTAGCAGATGCACACAGCTGTTTGTTGGCCTTTGCATCTGTAGTATTCAGTTTATAAAGTGAAGAAACATAGTATAAACATAGCGGCGCTTACACCAAAGTTATTATCAAAATGTTGATAGCTTAATCCATATAGATTCTATTAGATTGAACGGAACTTGACAAACACATATGATCATCATGTGAATGATAAGTTATGTTCAATCTAATAGAATCTATAAGGATTAAGTTATTAACATTTTGTCAATAACTTTGGTGTAAACGCAGCTCTAGCAATGACCATTTTCAGTGTTAATAGTGTATGAATAACATTACTTTCTTAGATAGTAGAATTGGAAGTAATTCTCAAGTGAAAACTTCATCATATAGTTATGAATGTTGGGCTAAATTTTTACTCTAAAAAGTCCAAAATAGTAATTAGATGCTGTGAGTGTAGAATATTAAATAGTAAATTAACAAATATTGTAGCAAACATAGTATATTATTCTATAAACTATAAATATATCATAATTTCCTCTTTCGTTATAAAATTTGTATGCTTTAGTACTCCAGAGCCAAGCTCGCTACCACGATATTTCTATTAAATCATTCACTATGAAGAGGTAGCAGACCTCTCCAAGAGTCTCCAGCGTTATTGTCCTGTCACCAACTGGCTCAGATCTTTGAATAGTAGACTTGAGATGCGCGTGAACACTAGCGTCAGGTGATCAATTTTCATAATGGCAAGGGAAGATGTGAGGGTGCGCCATACGAGATTTTTGTTCATTATTTTATTTTATTTAGAATTTCGGAAGTGGAAGGTAGGATTCCCTCGAATCAGTAGAAGTGAATGTGTCCAGTACATCGAGTATAACATACAGAGTGAGTCATTATGTATGGGAGCCCTTCAATAAGTTGAAAACTGTTGTGGATAATACTGTAGCTTTCAAGATACGTTATTGGTCGAGTATACGTTTTGACTTACAACTGAGCTTCAACCCCTCAAAAGGGGGTGACTGAGGGGTTGTAACTCGTATATTTCAAAGGCCTTTTTAAAACAAGAATGATGACATCAATAAAAATGTTCTATGATATCTGTATCCAAAATGGAGGCTGATTGAATTTTTAGTTTTTAAAGAAATGAGGGGTTGTCACTCAAATATTTCGAATGTAAACATTATTGTGTGGTACATCATTTTTAAGGCATTTTCAAAACAAGAAAGATGACATCAATAAAAATTCTCTATTATGCTTGTATCCAGAAACTGAGGATGATCTGCAGAGAGCATTATACCATCTGAATCTCCTCAGTGCTGAGTATGGCATGAAGATCTCATTCAGCAAAACAAAGGTGATGGCTTTCCAGGGAAAATATCCATTGAGATCTAAAATAGTCCTCGATAATGAAGTCCTGGAACAAGTATCACACTTCAAGTATTTGGGTTGTGATATAACCTATGAAATGGACCAAGACTTGAGTGTAAAATTGAATAGATTCCAATCCATTTGTGGAACAATAAATAGGACTTTGAGAAACAGAGCCAGGAGAGAGACAAAATTTAAATTCTATAAGGTTATGGCTATTCCAACGCTCTTATATGGCTCTGAATCTTGGATACCTAGGAAGAAATAATGGAGTAGGTTACAGGCTGCCGAAATGAGGTTTTTAAGAGCAGTAAAAGGGTGCACAAGGGAAGATAGGCTTCATAATGTTGATATAAGAAGCGAGCTCAACATAATCTCCATATGGCAGAAGATTGAAGAAAATCGGCAAAACTGGAAAGAGCATGTTGAAAGGATGGACAGGATTCCCAGTGAAGTCATATTATATAACCCGGTTGGAAGGAGAAGTGTGGGCAGACCCCGTAAAAGATGGATGTGATGGTGAGTTTGAAGTCGGAACAGGCAAATTGCCTGATCCTTGTAGGAAGACGACGACGATGCTTGTATCCAAAATGGCGGTTAATTGAAGTTTCAAGTGAAAATTTCAATCAGCCGCCATTTTGGATACAAGTATCATAGAACATTTTTATTGATGTCATCTTTCTTGTTTTAAGAAGATGATCTTGTTTCGATATCCTATTATATTTAGCGAGCAATTTCTGTATATAGTCTAATAATAGTAACCAAATATACTATAATAATGATAAAAAGGTAGTACCTTCAATGTAAGACTGTTCTATCCTAAGAAAGGACGAGTGAGTGAGTCAATTTTGTTGACCAACAAACTAGATCTGTATAATGGTTCAGAGGATTTGTGTTAAAGATTTGCAGTTGATACTGATAAAAGCTATCCAAAGTTATCGACGAAAATACTAATAGACAAACCCACAAACAGGCAATCATTCAAGCCTCTAGTCAGAAGCAGAAACTAGCTATGATTATTCAAAAAGGATCAGTTAGATATGAGAAAATAAATATGATTTTCAGGACAGAACTTTCACATTCACATCCATTAAAGAACGGTAAATTGTTTTTTATTATTTCTTTAGAAGAAGGTAACAAAATAAGACTGAAAAAGTATGTAACAAATGAAGAAAAAATCAAAATACTAGATGATATTATTTTTGTTCAATAAAGTTATTTAAAAATCACTGCTATAGAATTTTAAGAAATTAATAAAAAATTTAGAATAACATAGAATTCTGTGATTCTGTTGCAACCTTTATTGCCACTCTTATTTCAGGAACTTACAAATGATAAGTCTCTCTAATGTTCCAGTAAACGAAATGTTTGGAAGACAATTTTTGACTTTGTAGCTTTGTTGGGACCATTCAGGGAGCAAATAATATATAAAAAGTCCCCACCCCGAACTCTTGGGCTGGAGAGATGACGGTGGTTAGAGGTTGCATTTTTTTTTAATTCTGCGCACACGCTCAAATTTGGAAAACAATTGTGAAATCGCTGTCATATGGGTTTTGAAAAGAAATTTTGAATTAAAAAAAATTTTGTTAAGATAACGATTTTCTAAAAATATTGAAATAATTTATAAATTATTGACAATCAGTATTAAGGAAACCCTATTACTAATTATTCGGTATTCTCATCTAATGGAATGAATTCAGGAAAAATTCAATCAAACACAATGAATGTTTATAAATTCATTATAAAAAAAGGATTACCACTTTACAAAACTCCATATACATGACAATATCCTTATTCTAAATTGATGATGAGCCCATTTATTTGTTTAACCTAGGGCTGCTTGCTGGCAACTGAATAAGGAGAAAATGATTTCTCCCCTCTACCAATGCCTCGCACTGGCTGGGTGCTCACCCACAGCTGGCTGAGTAAGCACAAATAAATAAATGCTCTCTTTGTTTTTATTCTTCTTCCTAAATGTTAATACTTATTTGCCATTATGAATGAAAGGGAAATGAAATTTGATTCATGATCAAAATTCGTTTCAATTGTTCCTCCACAGATTCATCAACAAAACATTATAAGAGATGGAAGAAATTCAAGGGAAAAATTAATAAATTGATAAAATTTTGAAAAAAAATTAACAACTATACTGAACTGATAATGATTATTGTATCAGTAACTGGAATATTGAAGTAAAAAAAATATTGTTTAGGCATTTTTCAAATTACAATATAACAATAGGAGACTTTATTGGATACTTTTAAGAAACTAGTGCAGAAAGTCTCAATTATTTTGAAAAATATAATTACTTAGGGAAAATTTCCTCCACTTTCAAGTTATGGCCTTCAAAATGAAGCAATGGAAAACAAAATTTTTAATTTATGAGAACCAATGGGAAGTACACTATTTTGAGTGAGAAAAGTGCTTTCCATGAGTTGGTAGTTGAGCGACTAATATTGGTGAGTTGACAGAGAAGTTTCTCCCGGGAACAATTCACATAAAGATGATGTCTTGACCACCCTGCTGCCGTGGCACGTAATTAGTAGCACGTGGCGTGACAGTGTTATCAAGGTTAATACTTCAGAGTTTTCAAAGTTTTAAAAGATCAAAATACTGGAATACGACATCAGGAAGAGAGGACAGTACATTTTTCATAACTTTTTGTTTTTCGACCTGATTGGAAATTTAGTAAGACCCAAATCAAATCAACAAACCTAGCGACAATAATAGAGTTTTGGTACATAGGTCTACCGCATGAATTTCACAAATACTTTATTTCTGCAAAACTCTTTAAAAATATGGATATAATATTATAATATAAATTATGTGAGTACCAATATGATAATGTAATAAGTTATTTAAATGAAGTATTTCATAATACTCATTATTTAAAGGATGAGTTATTTCAATGAGGAGCAAGATGAAATTTTATTATTGCTTAGAAGGTACTTTTCACCTTGGATTTCCAAGTCTCATCCTTGAAATTTTCATTCATTGTTCCTTCAAAGAGAAATTGCAAATTTAATTACATACTTTCCATACCGTACTTCATAATTACCTATTATCAGAATTCTGATGGAATTCATAGCTTTAGGATTAATTGGCTTGTACTTGTACATTGGATAATTTGAGGATTGCTGAAATGAGGAGGTAGGTAGCATAAAAGTGAAGCCTGCCAGGTCTGGGGAAAGAGTGCCTTGGGCTTATTGGCGTCTGGGCGAAATAAGTTGAAGTGCGGACTGCTCCAGTATAAATAGTCGGTCGGCCGCTGACTACCGTATCAGTTCCTCACCCGCATTCAAACTTGGATTAACCACCTGTTCAGTAGCCCACATTTACAATGGCAGCTTACCAGGTAACCACGTGTTCACTAATTACTAATAACGTAATTCTCACAAAGACTTTTCCAAATCCAGTAGTTTTGATTTTCAACCTTAACATATTCAATAATTGAGATTGGAGATGTTCCTATCATGAAATCACCCACATTGAAAAAAGTAGTACGTTACAGTGAAAAATTTGCGAGATAAATATTATAGTAAAATCATAACCATTCTAGATTCACATCAGCATTCTATGCACAGGCTCTCCCTAGTCGAGGTAAAGCTTTGAAACAGTATCAGCATACAAATAATTAAGTCTAAAGTTCTCATTAAAAATGTGAAATCATGAAAATGTTAATACAATAATTTAAAACTATTTCTATATTGACGATTTGATAAATCTAGTCAAAATCATTCCAATTCTAGACGCCAGGATTTCCAAATGATAAGAGAACTCACTAGCTCAGTGGTTTCCAGTTTTCTTTTACAAGACTTAGTTTTCATACATATTATTTTCCAAGAAGAGTGATACATATTTGCAACCTCTTGTAAAATATTATTTGTAGGCTATTGTTGTAGTAGAAATATATATTTGGAAAATTCAAGATTTACATCTCGCTTACATGCACAAGCTTTCCAAACTGATTGGAAATTAAGCTTTTTGAAACAGTATCCAACATCTAAATTGAGCCCAAATTATTTTTTGAAATGCCATATACTTATTGATATATTAATATCATAATTTAGAAGTATCTCAGTTTTACATCCGAAATCTAGATATCAGATTATCAACGTTGTTCAACTTTTATCAATTGAAGAAAACCCACTAATGCAATAGAGTCTACGAATTCCTTTTTCAAGACCTTTTATACATTAGAGCCGCAATTATCAATTCAATAATAACTAAGAAACATTTATAACATTCATAAATTTCAACCCCTAGATATCCCAAGGAGAAGGAGGATTGAGGCAGTGGGTATTCTTTCTCAACATCCAAACGGGATTAAAGGTCCCACCATTATTCTCAATCCTATATCAACTACGTGATCCTTGAATAGAAAAAAAAACGTTTGAGAATACATTATAAAATATAATCGTTTCTTAGTTTTCTAAATATGAAGCGTGTATGATTTATCTAAATGTTTTTTAAGAGGAAATGCATGATTATATATATTTTTTGATATTTCCAATGATAAATAATAATTTATTGAAGTGATCATGAGTGATTTGACAGGATTGACTAAAATTTTATTTCTTGATGGAAGATGCTCCATTCACTTTCGTATCAGTAAATTGAATGGATTATATGAATTACAACTTGCAATATTATTTATTATTGTGTTGATTCAAGCATGCCTACATTCATACATTCAATCAAGCATGGATTCATTACATTCAATGCCTACATTGAAATTAGGTACATTATTATCACTACGCCTATATTTCACAAGTAAGCAGATAGCAGTACTAACTTTCAACTTCCAATTCTTCAATTAAAATATCTTTATTCAACAAAAGTGCAGATACATTGAATAACGTCATATATAATGAAAGAAAATGAATGCCTCATTGATAGATACGCTCAAGTTGAGTCAATACCTAGCTCATAATAGCCTATTTTCCTCAAGGAAAATGAATTACTATTTCTGACAGGCTTGGGCGTAGTCTAGTATTCTAGACTCTAGAACTATGAAACATCTCAATCACAACTTATTGTAGCTTGCTATCGCTTCACCAGGTTCGGTTCCTATTCCTTTCACCATTTATTTGCAAAGTTATCTAGAAATAAGTTGAACTACAAAATTATGTAAGCATCACTTGCGAAAAAAATTATTTTTCCTGTCATTTTTTTCAAATATGTATCAAAATTTCATTTTTATTATTGCAGATCGCTTTCGTAGCCCTTATGATGGCAGTCCAGGCTCTGGCCCAATACCACCAGGCCCCAGCCTACCACCAGGCACCAGCCTACCACCACGAGGAGGAGTACTACGCTCCCCCCAAGTACGAGTTCCATTACGCCGTGAAGGACGACCACACCTACGACATCAAGAGCCAGCACGAGACCCGCGACGGAGATGTCGTCAAGGGAGTCTACACCCTCCTCCAGCCTGACGGCAAGACCAGGATCGTCGAATACTCCTCCGACAAGAAGACCGGATTCCTCGCCAACGTGAAATACGAAGGAGAAGGCAAGCCCTACGCACCCGCCCCCAAGTACGCTGCTGCCCCATCCTACGCTGCCCCCAAGTACGCACCCGCCCCCGCCTACGCCCCACACAAGTACTACTAGAGCAGCATTCCTACTGAGCCTCTCATAGTACAACACACCAAAACAGTCAACCCTCATTCAAACCGCTCCTCATTGTAAATATCATGTGCAAAGTTACCTCACCTATTGTGATCTAGGTTTTCTACTTTTGTAATAAAATCAATCGAATAATCATAATCTTCTTATTCACCTATATTACATACATAATAAACATGGAGGAGAAAAGTTTGTTATAGGAGTACTAAGGGATGTACGCTATATATAAAAGATTCTCAGATTGGTACTCATACTATACCTATACCAACCTATACTTAGAACAAACCTACACTAACAGTCAATCCATTCGAATGATTAAAATGTATCTTGACAAAGAAATCGAAAAGACGAAGTTGAACTTTTATAGTTCACGCATTCTTGAAAAACCTGCAGCTTTGCATGCGATAACACGGTTGAAAGTGAAACACTACGAAAAACAGGAACATTTAATATTATAGCCTGCTCAACATGTAATTTCTAGATATGTGTGAAAATTGGAAAGTTTTCTGGCAATGAGTTCTTGTGAGAATCTTATCGCACACGAATACTAGGCCTAGCTTGTTTTTTAATGTTTTCCATTCCCTTCTTAGTGCGCATCTAGAGATCCAACAGGACAAACCTGCCAAATTTGTAAACAATATTGATTCAGTAGATCTAGTGGTCATTCCACCACCCGTCCCCCACCTGATTATCTAACCAAATCAGAAAATTGAAAAGACCGACGCCACTATGTATTTATTCTGTAACCAACTTGCCATTGATTTTCGCATGCTGCCATCTCAATTTACACGGAAGGTACCGTAGTGAAAATTTTAAAATGTTGTACTGACATTATTTTTTGATATTTTAGAGCGCTTACATTTAAGACCAGAACGAAGTTTCTACGATATGAATTCGCGAAGATACCATATGCGAGTATTTTGTCATTTTACTAATTTTGGGACTTTTTTATTTCAAACGGGCTAATGGCAAAACTATCAAACAGATTTCGATGAAACTTGGTATATAGGTTCTTTTCATGGAGTAGATGCCCGCAATAATTGAATAACATTTTGAAAATGCCCTTTCACGCCCCCCCCACCAATTTTGGGAGCGAAAATTTTGAAATTTTATTCCAGAAATGAAATCGATGGATTTGATATTATAGGAATAAAAAATAAAGAAAATATCTAATAATTAGGAGGGACTGAGGAAATTTTCAAATTATCGTGAATTTTCAAAAGTTGATAAACTTTGAGCACTTAATGTGAGAAATCTGTAATGAGTTCTGATTTCGGACTACCAAAAGGGCTTGGAGACATGTTTGAACTATTCACATTTGAAATTTCAAATCATTCTAAGTCCGATTAATCTCTGTAGCTCTGTCTAAATAATAACAGAAAGATGAAAGTTGCCATTTTTGAATCTAACGTTTTATGTATGTGAATGTCGCGATCCTGGCTGTTAAAAATAGAAAGTGCTTCACATTTTGCTACTGCCAAATTCAACATTTTCAATCAGTTAGCTCAATGGAAGGACATTTTTGTTGTTCTTTGGTATGTATTTAAACTTGGCAATTTATTTCAATTTTTTAAACCTTGAAAAAATTCTCAAATTGAGTAACTTATCTATTCAATTTCTTTATTCTCTTCAGCCCCAAATTAATAATATGATTGATTTCACGTTTTCTCTTGTTTTATCCTGCCATACTGATTGATTAATCAAAGTCAATGATATTGGAATAAATTTCAATAATACAAATTAAAATCTAATTTAAAGTAACAGATTGGGTTATGTTTACATTTATCTGGGCCCAGGCCGAGGGTTCATCATACTGGACCCAATATTTATCACAATGTTAGTAAGATTCCAAATAATTCGTTGAAGTCTCATCGAAACTAAGATTAACATTAGATGTTAAACATTAATCAATAAGGAATTTGATGAAACATATTAAAATAAGTTAATAGTTTATTGATTTCTTGAAGAATGTCAGTCACTATAGTTTAGTCCACGATATAATGGCAGTGGAGAAATATAGGAGAACAACGTTGTCAAGTCTCATAAATTGACTTCATTGCACTGTGTAAAGATGCAGATTTTTTGCTCCACTTGTTGGGTGACATTGTGTAAAGACGTGCTTCCTGGGGGGTTACCTCTTATGATAGAGTCCCACGTTGTGAAGCCATTGTGTAAAGTGGTAAATTGCAAATCCTTTACAGATGATGCGGTATTTTTGATATTTATAAGAGCGGTTGCTCAAATCCCTATTTTGCAAATGAATTCGCAAAAAGTTAAGGCCGTCCGGCTCACAAGATTGCTGGGTTCAAACCGCAGCTCTAGCTCAGTGGTAGATGCATGAAATTTCCAAATATGATTAATCACCACTGGGTTCAATGACTGGTGATCATTAATTCTTACCGCTGCTTCCGTGAAGTTCTTGAAGAATACCAATAAGGAAGTCAAAAAGACAGTTGGTGACTGATTACCAGTAACCATGTATCCAATCGAGAATAATGAAGACCAACTATGGTTTTTTCTAGTTGATTTTTAAAACGCTCGTCATGAATACAGGTAATCACCAATTTATCCTTCTGAAATTCCTTAGAACTTACAACGCAAGTTCTTGAAGTTCTCTAGATATGATATAACTGGAACCTTATTAATATAGTGTTATCAATATGATTTTTCTGGCGGACCAGTATGACTATCATCAAAGGATGATAAGTAATGAATGCTCTTAATAAGATCAATATTAATTGATTCACTAATTTTATGTGCTGCTGATGAATATTTCTTGGTACCAAGACATCTCAAATTGTATATCACGAGATGAATTGGGATATAATAAAAAAAACTTCTATGATTTTGTATTCTGACATAAAACATGAAATATATTCCCATAAAATAATATATATAAAATATTCTTTATCTATGATTTTCTTTAAATAAGTTATTTTCTATAATTTGAATAATTATCACAAGGCTTAATAGCATTCACAGTTGTGAGCTTTAAAAATTATAAATTTGTATTTAATACTGATACATGGACTTCAAGTCAATTCAGAATTCTACAATTTAAAACCTGTTCGGTCTATAGATTTAACATGACATACTTTAATCAATGAGCAAATAAAAATTAACAATTCAATGATCTCAGGATTTTTATGAGTTCGTGCCGTGCATGGAAGTAAGCTTCCTACATAAATCAAATAAATTCATAAAACGTTCTTATAGACTATTATGATAGCACTCAACACATTGCGAATTTTTTAAACTTGAATTAATTTATATAGCGCTTTGATCAATTCCCCAATTCACTATTAAAAGGCCTTTAAAAATGAGCTCGTTTGAACTAACACTCACAGTAATGATGTTCTTGAAGGTCTTGTAGAGTAAATTAATTATTTCCAATAATTAATTATGCAGGTCCTTGTCATCTCTGCTGGGCTCGCGCGTGGTCCAGATTTCTTATAAATTTCTCTCAGTATTAAAAATATATTTATGGGAACAGATTACAATTAAGAACTCTTTAACAACACTGATTTCACAGATAAAGAAACATTGATTATGAATATTTTACATTTAAAAAAGGGATTGGCTTGATGATTTTAAAATTTAATAGGAAGAAAGAACCCTAATTTCCATGTACATCCTCACAGATCGGGATCACAAGCCAAAGAGAAATGATTTTCAGAAAAATTTCATCTCTTCCTTGAATGATTTGTAAGCTTCCTTCTGATTGGTTTTCTAATTTTAGTAAGACTCAATATAGTTGGTTACTTCAGATTCAGGGTTTCTCCAACTTTGTTATACAAAGATGAATAAAAAGTTTTTATATAAATAAATGGAGTGATTGTTTCAGATTATTCCAATAAATAAATCTCGATATAGGATACTATAAAGTAGTGTACATTTAATTTTTTATATGAGCTTTGTGTACTCTTGGTTTTCATACTTTTTTAGATTGCAATAAATACTCATGCAGCAATAATAGTTGTCCCTATTTATTTACATAAACCTTCCCTAGTGTATATAATACATATTTTGTGAGTAAACTTTATAATTCAATTTATACTGGTTGATCGAGCAATCAGCTAATTCGTTAGGTATCGATTAAAAGAACTGTCGATTTATCCTAGATCGATTGATTCATTTAAAACAGAAACAAAGAATTCTAACCTCAAAAGTACATGCAAACTTTTATTTTTTATGATCTGCCAATAATAAATAAGCCGCTTTATAATTTTTAATTCTGCCAATGAATCCTCATTATTGTTGAATTACAATTTTGCATGATTTACTTATCGCTTTAGATAATATGATTACTCTTTATCACCAATAACATTCGATTTTACTTGAGTGGTACTTTGACTAGGCTATCTTTCCTTTCTATTTTATAATATTAATTAAAGCTCAATAGTTCATTTCAAAAATATTTTGTGGTGCTAAAATACCACGTGACAACTGCTAATGTAATGAAACAAATTCACAAATTATAAAACGCTCAGCTACACTCATTATTGTTGAACACTTCTACCTCCACGCAACAATTATCATGAATACTCATCACCAGTATAAATAAAATAGGTAATAATAAATAATAAGCGAACTTCTCTTCTCAATCTCAATCTAATTCAGCAAACTTTGTTTTTAACTGCTTATACATAAATTAATGTTACTACAATGATATGACGTGAAAGTCTGGATAGTAAATGTTACGGTGTGGTGTAACAGACACAGTCACGTCGTGTTATCGTGAGGATAATTGACCGAACGTAGTGAGGTCTATGTTTCAACTCTTTTGATTTTGTCTGTATGTAACGCAATTACGGCCAAACGCTTTGATAGAATTCAATTGAATGAGATTTGGCAGGAATATTCCTTTTTCAACTGAGCGTTGATGTATGCACAAGGTTTTTTAAAATTTTGCATTTTAAGGATATGAAAGGAAAAGGAATTCCTCCATACTCCGATATCACTATATATTATAATCATCTACTCTCATAATTCTCAAATAGTTGTTGATCTATTATATGATTAATTTTTATGATGATAAATATTGTCCACAGAAATAATTAAAAATAAAAATTGAATAAATTAGTTAAAAATAATTGAATGCTGGAGAAATTATAATATTTTTGACTGAAAAAAATTATCAAATATTTGAGGAATATTTTCATCAGATGGAAAGATTATCATGGAAATGGATGAATACAAAATTCAAACGTGAACTGAGTTTGTTAAAATTTCAAACAGGTGAAACATTAGATACTTGTGGATTAGAAAACCGCGTGAGGTCTACTGTTCACAGAACTACTAGTAATATATTTTATCAAACAACATAACATTTTACTGTTTTAGAAAAAAATGACTCTCTCCCCATCCATTGTGTTTGCAGTGTTTTACCTCTATAAAAAGTAGGTGATTAAAAAAAAAGAACTGATATCCTCTCAAAAAAATTCTCCAGAAGAGAATTTGTCAACCGTCTCCTCATTCATTCCTCCACCCCGACCCTATTGAGAACTCTGGTGTGGAAACTAAAATTTGTGTACCAAAAAAATCCAAAAAAATGTTATAAGTTAAGCTTTCAGTAAGAAAATGTTCTGATATAAATAAGAAACCCGCCTCCCATTGCAATACATAATGAGAGTAAGTATTCAAACAGTTTGGTAAAAAAGCGATGATAAAAGAGCAAAAATATATAAAATTGGTGGCAAACGTGTTTTTTCAAAAATATCACACATTCAAGAGCGGATATCTCAAAAACTAGAGGAGATATAAAAAAAAGTTGTGGGATGAATATTGTAGGAAATTATGTGAGCTTTAATTTGTTATAGGTCAGTCAAGTCCAAAGTTTTTGAGTTTTATGCGAGAAACCAAAAAATTGCTACCTTTTTATATGTTTACCTCCTTACTACTTTAAACAGAACTGCGGGATCAAGAATTGTCTTCCCATCTTTTCCCTCTATGACCTCTCCTTGACTGGACTAATAGTGACTTATATTAACTAATATTGTAGCAAACATAATATATCATTCTAAATTTAAACTAGAAATATATTATATTCTCTTCTTTCGTTATGAATTTTCTATGCTTTTGTACTCCAGAGCGAAGCTAGGTCCCTACACATTTGTGGCTTAATTGACGAATTAGATAAGAAAAAATTGCGCCACGGCGCTTCCGACGTTTTTGAAATGCTCATTAGCTTTCCCCTAATTTGTAATGCAAAAGAATGTTTTTTTTTGTCTTTCTTGACTGGGCTACATAGCAAATTTGAAATATAATAGGAAATCATATTGAATTAAAATGAGTTTTTAAAATTATCCTATGAAACTGAATGATCCATCAATAGAATTTTGAAAAAATGGAAAAATAATTCCCGTGTTTAGCAGAATTGTCCGCATTGGTTTGATAAATTCCACAAATCAATAATTTTTTTATTATTATGTTCGTAGCCTATTACTCTGTGTCAACTCTTTTGCTATCTGTATATATTCTTGTAAGAGCATTTTTTGGCATGTAATTTTGTCTCAACAACCGAACTGTTAGTAGATTGTATTAAATGAGCCACACCTCTCTGGTTGAGAAGCACTGACTGGAGCCATTATTAAGTTGCTGATCCTGAAATTACTAGTTAGCCAACAACTTCTCCTAATTCAGATGCACATAGCTTAGCTTTTGATATCACTTTTGGAGGAATAAAAAGGTAAATCAACTTTTCAATAAGTTTTCAATATAGAACGAATCGTAACTTCTTATTGATCCATATAAGTTACTAGCTGGCAACTTTTTGCATTTGGAAGTAATATTAACCAATCATAGCAGTTTTTTCGTCAATATACTTGTTTGGCTACCCTTCTATTCAAGTACTGTACAAAACAGTAGGCGACTTATTCGAAAGCAGTAATGGCCTCGAATGGAAAATTGAACGCCTTGTGAAAGAGAATTCTTAATCCTTTTCTTCTCAATTATTAACCTTCAAATTTAAATCTACAAAAGATTGAGAGCTGAAAAGTGAAATACTTGTGAGTCCTCAGTGCTGGAGATCTTGCTCAAAATGCTGCAGATATTCTGTCAGCTGTTCCATTGAAAGCATCGAGTGGAGAGTCGAGAGAAATACTCGATATGGTATTAATTTAATTAAATGCACCATTGCACTCACAATCAGCTGACAGCTGATTTGTGATTTCTGATGGAAAATTAAAATTAACTTTAATTAATTATATAACCAAATATACTATCTCCTATACGTATAAAATTCTTATCTCACTGACTCACTGATCACGATTTATGGAAAACTACAGGATGGATTGCAACAAAACTTGGATTATACCTTCCTCATACGTCCTAGGTGCTCACTATGAAATCGTTTGGCGATATTTCAACTCTAAGGTCCATATCATATGTTACTATAGAACTATACTCTAGAGAGAGTACCTCTTCAAAACAGTTGTTGACTACTGGCAACTAAATTAATAATTTTGTCAGGTTGGCATTAAGTTAAGATGACTTCATTAGGTTGGCACCAAGTTGAAGAACTAATTAAAATGCATCTATCGAGAACAAATTGATTGGGCACTGCTGCTTCAATCGGAGCTATACCTAGGAATACAGATAATCTTTATTTTTCATAAAACAAACTTTTATGACTGGAGTTGATTCAATTCTATTCTATCAAGACTAATTTTGTTTGTATATCCTACATCGCAAAAACTGCTTAAAAAGTTTCGATAAAATTTTAATAATTCAGTATGTCATATGGACGGTATTTTTGAAACTTCAGAAGTGTACGTTGTGGAATCTATTTGCAAAGAATGAGGAAACTCGGCCGAAATATAACTTGGGCAAAAGAAAGAGGTTATTTATTGGAACGGCCAAATAGCTGTTGTTGCTTTTCCTAATGTAAAAATATTTTCTATAGTAGTAAGGCGCTTTTCTCATGAATCAATTATTCCTAAACATTGATTCTTTGTTCTAAAAATATTGGAGAATATGCATAATAGTTCGTTGACTGTCAGTGTTCCTCATTAAAAGCATCAATGCTCCCCATTCAAACAATGCTGACACATTGATGTGAATCTTACTATAATTTGGTCACTTTAGATCAGATGAATATAATAATGTTGATGATCGCTACTGTTTCAATTTCAATCATGTTTGACATTTTTGCTTTTGATGCCAGCTGTTATTATTATGTGAAATAAGCTCTCATTGAATGAAATCATAATCATTGAAGTCAATAAATTATACTAAGAAAGCAATTTCTGTTTGAATATGTGTGTTTGTGGATATGTATGTATGTCGGATGGATCCCGAAACAGCTCTAACGATTTTTATTAAATCAGGAATATAGTGGGTTTGCGGCAAAAACCATTATTTTGGAACAGGTCTCAACTCTGGGAAAATTTGCTGAAGTTCCTTGAGAAAGGATTATTGATTGGTCCCTCAAGTAGCAGCTGATCAGAAAAAAGTTTTCCATAGTCTGTTGAAAACGTAAGAGAGTGTGAGCAAATGAAAAAGATTATAATAGCTGTAGTTGAGTTACCAATTTTGGCGACCTTATTTTAAAACATTGCAGTATTCATGAACATCTGGAATAATAGATTCAGAAATTGACTGGATGATAACAGAAGAAATTTAAAATCGATCTCTCCATATGTTAGTTGAATGTAATGTTTAATGTGAGGTGATAGAAATGCGACTAATTTCTTCAGCTTCTGTTGTATTGGTTTCTCTGTTGTTCTATGTTTGTACGCAGCCATGGCCTTGAGAGAGCCAGTTGCATTGTCTGCTAATTCATTATCCATACTAAATACCACGAGAACCAATGAGAGAAGCCTTCTATTAAAAAAAAACCCTGCTCTGATTAATTTTCATGAAATTCAATCCTGATTGAAATTGAATAGGCTTTTGTGCTACTGGTCCTGATATTTTCATGTTTCAATATCAGCTAAAAAATAAATCGAAAAAAACATAGTATTCCATCAGCTGCTCCTCTTTCCTTCCATGATGTCATTACATGACACAAGACAAACCTATTGATATTGATAGATCACAATACTGAAGTCGTCAATCCTATTATATTAATTTCTGTACATGGTGATATGGTTATGTATGTCCATCGGATCTCGAAAACAGCTCTAACGATTTTCATGAAATTAGGAACATAGTAGGTTTATGATATAAAAATTCGATTACACTGGGTCTCATTCCAAGGGAAAACTCGCTGAAAAACATGAAAAGGATAATAATTATTCATTCTTGGAAAAACAGATGATAATTTCGTCGTCTGTCGATAACAGAAGATGCGAGTGCCTGTGTAGGAGAGAGATAGAATTATGTCCAGCTGTTGAATCTAGAAATTTTATTCGATTTGATCAAAATAATCTGATTTGTTGACATGACATGGTATATCATCCTAAATTAGAGTATATCATAATTTTCAAAGTCAATAATTATTTTACAGTTTTAGGTGATTAGTGAGTGTTTTTTGTTATTCAATTTGGTCTGTAAACAATCTAAATCAGAACTTTTTTGTTTTCAAATGTTTGGATTAAAATTGGATCTGAATTCAAGTGTATGGAGCATAACCTACTTTTTGGACTATTTATAGTGTATAAATAAAAATTCGGGGAAGAAACAGTTTTGGGCTGTGCCTTTTAGTCCTTCCCCAATCATTTTAAATAATTGTGTTCTGTTTATTAATAAATTAGCAACAAGCGAAGCTCGGTGCCCCGATATTTTATATAGGAATTAAATTGAGTCATATGATAGTTCACATCCAAATTTTCATCACTAAGCTTTTGGTTTCAAGCTAAGATCAAAGAAAGAAATCATATAATGGTAGTCGATAATCAAAGTGATTGAATAAACTCTATTCAGATTTATGCAAATTCATCCCACTTTAATATTCATGATAGTAAAGTTCAGGACATGAGGAATCAGCCACAATAAATTTTATACTAACTATTATGAATGGACTCTTTTGTATGAATGGACTTCCATGAAAGAAAGAATCAGTGGATTGGCTGCTTTCACACTTTTGAATAAGTGAAACGAAAATTAAGCGTCATGCTATGCCAAAAATTTCAGAATAAGCAAGAGATCCATGGATACCAGAGTCATAAAATTCCGAATCAACTTAATTTGGAATTTAATCTTCAATTGCATCAAGCAAAAGCAAAAATAACATGATCACTGCTAATTTGATAACTGTCAAAGGGAAATACTAATTGCCATTGAATAAAGTCGAGGTCGAATCAAGCCCCGCCCAATACTCTACAAAATTCTCTGCAATTGGACTACTATTCTACAGAGCAGTTGCAACACATCAATTAATTATTCAAATGATTTGACTCAATAATTTTCATGCCAATTTGTGGTCTAATCTCAAAAACGATTATAACAATTTTGGTAGAATTTAGATTATAAATGTTTCACAAAATAATCTTATCTTTTAATTCCCGTAGCGAAGCACTGGTGCCCTGCTAGTAATCTATATAAATTAATATCTGAATGAGTATGTGTGTTTGTTTGTTCCCTATAGAATTAAAAACTACTCGATAGAACGGCATGAAATTTTGGGATTATGTTGTGTGAATATTGGGGACGGTTTCTGACCAGGAATTTTTATAGAAGGGCTAATAATAATTATTTATAATTCCATTTTACAGACCTCTGTTTTCGTACTTGCCGGCCAAGCAGCTACCGAAGAACGGAAAGATGATCATGATTCAAGATCATGTTGTGATAATACGATTTAGCATCTAAAGTTACCAGCTGTAATCAATAACAGGTCACCCGTTCTTAATACGGTAGTTTGGAGTTGAAGTGTAGTTGAATGGTACTAGCTGTAGATAATGGTTCCTTACAAGACCTATACGAATAATTATTATCACTCCCCTATCATTGAGAAACTGGGAAATGTTGGAAAAAAATTATTCACCTCATCAAAGAGAGTTTTTTATATTGCATTCATGAATGACGGAATAATTTACAATTTTTTGAAATTAGCTTAGCTGATATTCATCCTAAAATGGGAGATGGAAAGAACATGGAATTCTGTGTGATTCATCGTATATTGCATTATTTCCTGGACCATCTAATGGACAATCAACAACTAAGAACACTTTAAATTCATCTTTGAAACACTGATTTAACCTATCTATTTTTTTTCAATTCAACAATTTACTGATAGTACTACCAATTGATTAAGAAGGATATATGTTTTCGGAATAATAAATGCAGCATGACTAAGCACATAGGAAGTCCGTATTGAGATGTAAATGGAAATATCGATTGTCAGATAAATTTCATGATTCACCAAATAAAGTCAAGTATAACATGAGATACATTCACTTTTTGGCGGTACGAAATTCGCCGTCCAGCTAGTATAATAAAAAAGATAGTACCTTCAAAGTAAACCTGTTCTATCCTGAGAAAGGACGAGTGAGTGAGTCAATTTTTATGACCAACAAACTCGAACTGTATAATGGTTCGAAGGATTTGTGTTGAAGATTTGAAGTTAATACTGAAGAAAGCTATTTAAAATAATTGGACTATCGACGAAAATACAGACAGACAAACCCACAAACGGGCAATGATTCAAGCCTCTAGTTAGAAGCAGGAACTAGCTAAGCTTGTTTAAAAAGGATCAGTCTTAAGATATGGGAAAATATATGTTTCAGGACAGCACTTTTACATCCACATCCATTAAAAAACGTTCAATTCTTGATTATAAGAGTTTATTATTTTGTCATAAGAAGAGGGTAAACAAAATATGACTAAAAGAATATGTTACAAATGGGAAAACATTTTTCAAACTACTAAACGATATTTTCTTCAGTAATTTTTTTTATATACCACTGATGTAAAATACAAACAACCAATAAGAAATTGAATTTTGTGATCCTGTTGCAACTCATATTACCACTTATATTACAGGAACTAACATATTCTGTCCTAATGGTCCAGACAATTTATAGAACGGAATGATAGGAAGACAATTTTTAACTTTGTGAAGAATCACAACCACTTCGTGTTGATAATTGACCGAGCGAAGTGAGGTCTAAGATTCAAGTCGACGGTTTGGCATTTCTCTTAATGTTTAAATGTTTAAATGTTTGAATGTTTAAATGTTTGAATGTTTGAATGTTTGAATGTTTGAATGTTTGAATGTTTGAATGTTTGAATGTTTGAATGTTTGAATGTTTGAATGTTTAAATGTTTATATGTTGCGCATTTAAGGCGAAACGCGATAATGGAATTTAAAGAAATTTGACAGGTATGTTCCTTTTTTAATTGCGCGTCGACGTATATACAAGGTTTTTGGAAATTTTGCATTTCAAGGATAATATAAAAGGAAAAAGGAGCCTCCTTCATACGCCAATATTAGAGTAAAAATCAGACTATAGAATATTTTTCATCATAAATCAGCTGACAAGTGATTACACAGATGTGTGGAGAAGCCAGTCTATTGCTGTATTTCCATAAGGTTATAGTTTCAATCAGGTACTTGTGGATGAGAATACTGCGTGAGGTCTATTGTTCACAGAACTACTAGTAGTTCACAAGTACTCGATTGAAACTATAGACCTTATGGAAATACAGCAATAGACTGGCTTCTCCACACATCTGTGTAATCACTTGTCAGCTGATTTATGATGAATAATTCTATAGTATAATTAGATTTAACTATAACAAAAACAACAACAACATATTATCTATTAATGATTAAAAAAATACCAATTGATAACATTTATATCACAGTCAGGTCAAATGGAGATTAAAAACGAATCAATTATTACAGTCAGGTCAAATAACAGAAACATTGTATAAAACATATATAATCTATATCAATCAACCCTACTCAGACTACATACACAAAATGCACATGAATGCTTCAATTATATAAACAAATCAGTCAGAACAAACAATATCTACAAATTTACACAACTCACAATAGTCATCATGGTTGGCCTTCAAAAAACTCATCCACCGAGTAATATGCTCCTTTAACCAACAACTTATTGTAAAGGTCAGCCCTGAATCCTCTCAGTTCACCGCTTGTGGCGACAGCTTCAAAAAGCGTGCAAGTCTATGATGGTCATTTATGGCGGTGTGGTCTACTGATCTTGTAGCCTGAGTAGAGAATCTCTTTAGAGGCTGTGCGAGTGGCTACTGGTGATATTTTCCATGGTTTCTCAATTTGGATACTAGGCTATTAAGTTATCGGAATAAAAAAATTATCAGGATTTTTTTACCATTATTACTTTTTGAGATATGAGCGCCTAGAGTTTATTTTTTAGTTTTTTTGGAACAGATCTTTTCAAATTCGGTGACAGATAACTTCATGGAATTTCGAGGATACATTATTCATGGTATTGTAATCCGAAACATGTTATAAAATGTACCTTTCCGATTCACTTTCGAATAAGAGCTACCTTGGAGAATCCTTTTTGGTATTAGTCATATATTTGTTATTCATCAAGATAAATTATAAGTGAGAGAAAGCGGGGAGTTGAAATTACAAAAGGTGGTCTGAGTGGATCAAGTTGGTGGAAGGAGAAAATTTAAAGATGTCCGTAACTGATGAAAAACGGTCTTGAGAATAAAGCATGGGGAAATGATTCTTTGAAAGGAGTGGCAATGCTGGCGCAGTTGTGGATACTATTCGGTCATCATCAAGATATAGTAATAACATTCAATTACCAAGACCAAGATCAACCATGTTTCAATAATCCTTCTTGTTCTTGGGACCCAAATTCTTCAATAATTTGCCTAACAATATTAGAGCTTGCCAATCGTATTTTTTGTACAGAAGATTAATGTAGGAGTGGCTTTTCGGTCTCCTTCTAGAGGCGGTTGAAGCTATGTTTTTGGTTGTTCAGTGAATTCTAAATTCTAAATCAACCTAGTTCAGTTCACATTTCTAAATTCTAAAAGTTATTTTATTTTAATTATTTCATTCGTTGAGAACTTTCAACTTATTCATTATTTATTGTATTGTTTTTTATGTCTCAAACTCTTATAATTTCTTTCTCAGTTGTGATTACTTGATAAATTATTAGTAGGCTATGTTAGGTATTCGAAGAATGATTTTTTCACTATAACAGAGTTTCTAGGTCTGCAGCAACTCCTCCATGCGTACAGGGAAGCTTCCCTTGCATGCGAGTATTTATTGTCATAAATATGTGTATATTATAATAAAATATATATAATAATCATAAGTTTTAATAATTATTATTATATTAGCTTGGATTCTAGATCATTAATTATTTCTCTTTTTTATACATTGTTTTTTGACAGTAAAAAGTTTTCATTATTATTATTAAAAACTTTAGGAATTCGGCATGAAAAAGGTTGTAGGAAAAAAAATTTGGTTCCAAATGATAAAAATACCATACTGGTACGAACATACACTGAGCAACTGGAGCAACTCCATAAAGCTAGTTTCATACAATGTGTATATGTCATAGATGAATATGTATAAGTGTATGTCATAATTTTGTACGTTTCCGTTCGACTCGGCTAGTTTTTGGACTCCTTAGAGACCAAAAACTAACATTCTTCCCAACAATATTGGCAACTGAAGATTTACATTAAGGTGATTCCTTGGCCACTTCACTATTACTCTCTCTGTACGTAATTACATAATCACGTAATTACTCAGCACAAGACACATGGTAGTATTTTAATAATGAAACTTCAGAGTTTTCTTAACTATTTGCTTTCTGATCTGATTGAAATATTGGTAGAACAGTAGAAACCAAATCAAATCAGCAAGTGAAACCTAGCGACAATAATCAAGTTTTCGTTCATACCGAATCAATTTCACAGAAACTTTATTTTAGCAAAGATCTTCCAATATATGGATATTATAATGGAAATTGTAAGTAAAGTACTTTTAAGACAATGTGATGAGTAATTTAAATAAGGTATTTTTATACTCATCATCTAAAAGATGATTTATTCCAATGAGGAGGAGCAAGATGAAATTTTATTATTAATAGAAAGGTACTTTTGAATACACTTGGATTTTCAATTCTCAACCTTGAAATTTGAATTTATTTTTTATTCAAAGTGAAATTGCGATTTTCATAACAAATTTCCCATACTTAATAATTACCTATTATCATAATTCAGATGAAATTCATGGCTTTAAGATTAATTGGTTTGTACATTGGATAATTTGAGGATTGCTGAAATGAGAAGGTAGGTGGCATAAAAGTGAAGCCTGCCAGGTCTGGGGAAAGAGTGCCTTGGGCTTATTGGCGTCTGGGCGAAATAAGTTGAAGTGCGGACTGCTCCAGTATAAATAGTCGGTCGGCCGCTGACTACCGTATCAGTTCCTCACCCGCATTCAAACTTGGATTAACCACCTGTTCAGTAGCACACATTTACAATGGCAGCTTACCAGGTAACCACGTGTTCAATACTTACTAATAACACAATTTCCACAAAGACTCTCCTAAGTACAGTAGTTTGATTTTCAACCTTCAACATCTTAAATTGACACTAGAGTTTCCTATTTTTGAATTATCCACATTTTGGAAAAATAATACGTTACAGTGAAAAATGTCTAATATATAGTAAAATTTGAACTCTTCAAGTGAATGCATCAGCATCAGCATTCAAAGCTCAAGATCTTCCTATTCGTAAGAGGTACAGCTTTGAATCTGTATCAGCATACAAATTAAGTCTGAAGTTGTCTCATTAAAAATGTCAAATATCCATGAAAATGTTGATGTGATAATTGAAAACAATTTTTATAATATTAAAGATTCAATAAATCTGGTCAAAATCATCCTAATTCTAGACGCCAGGATTTCTAAATAGTTAATCATTACCAATGTAAGAGAATTCACCATCATAATAGTCTCCAGTTATCATTTCCAAGAAGATTCGTGTTTGCAACCTACCTTCCAACCTTTTGTAGAATATTAGTTGCAGGCTATTGTTATAGTGGAAAGAATATATTTGGAAAATTCAAGATTTACATCACGCTTCTCTGCAGAGGCTTACCAAATGATTGGAGACAGCTTTAAAACACTATCCAACATTCAAACTGAGCTCAAAATTATTTTTTGAAATGACATGCTCATTGATATATGAATATCATAATTGAGAAGTATCTTAGAATTTTAGAAATCAGCTTCTCGAAGTTGTTTCACATATTATATAATTAAAAAAAAACACTAGTTCAATAGGGTCTACAGATTCCTTTTTCAAGGTATTTAAAAATTATCACCTCAAAAAGAATCAAGAAACATTTTAATCAATTTCATCTGCTAGTTATCTCAAGGTCCAAGGAGAAGGAGGATTAAGACAGTATTCTTTTTCAACAACTGAACGGGATTATATTAGGTCCCACCATTATTCTCGATCCTATCTCAACTACGTGATTCTTGAATAGAGAAGAAAGCTTCTTGAGAATACGTTTCAATTCAAGTAGTTTCACAGTTTTCCAAATATGAAGAGTAAATGATTCTCATTCAAATATTTTAATTAAAAAACATAATGATATTGTTTGATATTCCCAATAGAAGATAATAGTTAATGTGATGATGAGTGATTTGACTGGATTTATTGAAATTATAATTTTTAATGGACGATGATCCATTCCCTTTCGAATCAGTAAATTGCATGGCTGTTATGAATTTACAAATTTCAAAAGTTATCATTGTGTTCATTCTTGCATAGCACTCAATTCCATGCCTACATAAGATTGCAATGAGGTACATTATAACTACTATACCTATATTAATGCTCAAGTAAGCAGCAGTACTAACTTTCAACTTCCAATTTCAATGCCTCATTAATAAAAACGCTCAAGTTGAAACAATACCTACTTCATAATAGCCTATTAAATAGTATTTTCCTCAAGAAACGTTTTTATAAACTCTATTGGGAAGGATAGCTCAATCAAGTGATCTCGTTAAATTGGATTAATATGGTCAACGACTTGAGGAAAGAATTCAAACAGGAACAGCCAATATGGATCAATATAGATCGTGAATGGTATCAGCAAACACTCAACCTGCACATGCAATTTGAAAATGTCCTACATAGCTGTATTCTTGTCGATCCTGAAATCGGAATAAGTCGATAATGTCAAGAACAATTATTTGCATTGTTCCACAATTCTAGAATTATAATTTCGGCTTTTCATCCTCTCTATTGTTAATCAAAAAGTAATCAGCGACTTGACTTGGCCACTGTCACCCATTTCCCAAAATCATAAGCATTGCAGTTTATAATCTGCTGTAGCAGAAGCTTTTGGTTTTGAATTAGATGATTTACTTGTGATCCACACACAAAACTAAAATTAAAAAAATAAATTTTAAATTTAAAAATTAAATATTTGGAATAATCATCTCATCTTGTAAATTACACACTATCCAAAAGCATTACTAAATGGTGGATATTTGGAAGAATTACAAATATTTTGAAGAATTTCTGGCAGCTTTGGGCTCAGTCTAGTATTCTAGACTCTAGAACTATGAAGCATCTCAATCTCAACTCACTACAGCTTGCTATCGCTTCACCAGGTTCGGTTCCCATTCCGTTCACCATTCATTTGCAAAGTTATCTACAAAAAGGTTGAATCACAAAATTATGTAAGTTACCTGCGAAAAAAGTTATTTTTTCTGTCATTTTTTCAAATATATATTAGTGATTCATTTTTATTATTGCAGATCGCTTTCGTAGCCCTTATGATGGCCGTCCAGGCTCTGGCCCAATACCACCAGGCACCAGCATACCACCAGGCACCAGCCTACCACCAGGCACCAGCCTACCACCACGAGGAGGAGTACTACGCTCCCCCCAAGTACGAGTTCCATTACGCCGTGAAGGACGACCACACCTATGACGTCAAGAGTCAGCACGAGACCCGCGACGGAGATGTCGTCAAGGGAGTCTACACCCTCCTCCAGCCCGACGGCAAGACCAGGATCGTCGAATACTCCTCCGACAAGAAGACCGGATTCCTCGCCAACGTGAAATACGAAGGAGAAGGCAAGCCCTACGCACCCGCCCCCAAGTACGCTGCTGCCCCATCCTACGCTGCCCCCAAGTACGCACCCGCCCCCGCCTACGCCCCACACAAGTACTACTAGAGCCGCATTCCTACTGAGCTTCTCATAGTACAACACACCAAAACAGTCAACCCTCATTCAAACCGCTCCTCATTGTAAATATCATGTACAAAGTTACCTCACCTATTGTGATCTAAGTTTTCTACTTTTGTAATAAAATCAATCGAAAACAACATTTTCTTGTTATTCACCTACATTAAACATAATAAACCTGAGAGAGAAAATTTTGTGATACTAGAACTAAGGGCAGTAGGCTATCTATGAAAGATTCTGAGAATGGAACTTGAGCATGTAGCTTATACTTAGAACTCACCTAGAACACATATCTTAAATCCAAAATTGAAATTATCGATTGAGCTACCTGTGCTACTGACCAGAAGAGTGATAGGTAAACTATGAGCCGTATTCTTGAATTGGAATTTGATCAAGCATTTGACCAATGCCTACCATCCAATCACACAAAATTATTCCATTGCATTTTGCCAAAAGCATTGGTGGATTGAAATATCCATTACATACTATGTTAATAGTTGTGGAGATCTTCTGAAAAGACAAGTTTTTGATAGTAGTCAGAAGTTCAACAATACCATGGAAACTTGTATTGCTTATTCTTGAAGGCCGAACTTTCAGGTAGCACAAGAAGCCTGGCGTGTTGTTCGCTGGATTTGTAACTTCTGAGACAAAATACTATTTATTCTGCTCTAGCTACTCAACATAGTATACTGAGAATGTCACTTTTTGTTGAGAAAATTGAGGCGCCAACCAAATCGTATCAGCGACTTATTCCACTTGAAGTGATTAAACCATTCAACATCACATAGCCTTTTTGTTCATCAACATACGCTTTATTATATTACCATAGAACAAACTATGAAAAAGAGAAAATAAAAGCCGAGCTTAAGAGCTTGGTTCTTTCCTACTCACCCATTGAAGATACGATTTCAAAAGATTGAGTGACTAATAATTTACCTGGAAAAGAAAAATAGGTTAGTCTTTACAAATAAAAATTGATATTACACTGATACTTATTAGAGTTCATCTAAGAACATTCCATGCTGTTATAAAATAAGAATTTTGAACAAAATATTAATGTATTCAGCAGTATTCTACAGCTTATATTTTTTATTACTTGATGAGTAATAAAATATTTTTTAAAGCTTTACTTTACTTCACTTAACGGTTTACAATAATTGCTTTAATCCTACTGAATATCAGATTTAGAAGAAGAATATTGCATTCTGTAGAGGAATTTTTTGAAAGAAATTTCATTGTCGTTTTTATAACCAATTAAATCATCTGGCAACTCATTGAAAATAGTTGGTACAAGATAACTAAGTTCACATTTACCATGATAATTATTGTATTCGGGCACAATAAACCTCTTATATGCAGCACCTTGTCTTCGCTCATGCGAAATTCTACTTGACGTTTTATAGTTATTAGAAAAATAATTATTTAATAAGATATCATATCTGAAAAGATCGTTTACAGGAAGAATGCTATATTTTTTTAAACAAATTTGGCTTAGGGTAACTCTCTTGTTTTGGATGAACTATTTTCAGCAAGGAATCTTGTAATCTCTTAACTCTATCAATTCCATAGCCACTTGCATTACCCCAAACATTGACACCGTATCTAACTAATAATAATAATAGTAATAATAATAATAATAATAATAATAATAATAATAATAATAATAATAATAATAATAATAATAATAATAATAATAATAATAGTGTTGTCATCAATTTGAAAATAATCAATTTGTGGGTCGGTGGCAGGGATCATAACCAAAATGCTATATGGATTCAGAATGAAAAAGATTGAGTGGCTGGAGCTCAACAAATGCCGAGAATATTGATTGGAACAGCTGAAATTAAAAGTGCAATCTCAAAAACCAGCAACTGGTCTGCGCCTGGACCAGACAAGCTCCACAATTTTTGGTTGAAAAGGCTTCCAATCTTCCATCAATTCATAGCAAGTCACTTTTCCTCATTTCTTGAGAGTCCCAACAGAGTTCCACAATTTCTCACCAAAGGAGTGACATACTTGCTTCCTAAAAATTATAGAACTCATGACCCTTCCCAATATAGGCCAATCACTTGCCTATGTACACTATACAAGGTTCTCACTGCATGTATAACAGATCAAGTGCAGTCATACTTGAGTCGGGAGAGAGGAGGCTTTGACCATTGACTCAGTGGCAATGGGACAAGCTGTCAAAAAGAAAAGGCATATTCATATGGCTTATATTGACTACCGAAAAGCCTTTGACAGTGTCCCTCACTCCTGGTTGATTGAAGTCCTGTATATTTACAAAATTGACAACTCAGTCATAATGCTGCTGAAGCATCTCATGTCGATGTGGGGGACAGTGCTGAAAATGAGAAGTAGTGCTGGACAAATTCAGACCAATACTATACCAGTCTGTCAAGGCATTTTCCAAGGGGATAGTTTGAGCCCATTGTGGTTTTGTTTAGCTCTGAATCCATTATCTGCATTACTCAATTCCACAACACATGGATTCAAGCTGAAGGGAGAAGCAATTCTGGGAGATTCATCCACTGTCCCACATGATGTATATGGATGATATCAAGCTCTATGCAGGTACTGAAAATCAACTGAAGGAAATGCTGGGTCTGGTTAGAACCTTTTCTGCTGATATCTGCATGGCATTTGGTCTGGAGAAGTGTAGGACACTCAGTGTTGTGAGAGGTCAAGTCGTGGCACAAATGATTGATGAGGACCTGGAGAGTGCTTTTGCAGCGATGGGGCCAAGTGATGTCTACAAGTTCTTGGGCTTTTGCCAGGCTAGACAAATAGACCAGAAGAATGTCAAGCAGAAAATGAAAGATACATACCTGACTAGACTGAGGAAACTTTTGAAGACTCAGCTAAATGGCAATAATATGTTCAAGGCCATCAACACTTATGCAATAAGCCTGTACTGTACCTGTGCTGACTCACACATTCGGTGTTGTTTGTTGGACTGCAACTGATTTGGAAGATCTTATGAGATCAACAAGAGTGCTCCTCACTTAGTTCAGAGCTCATCACCCCAAGGCCTGTATAGGGAGGCTCATAGTGCAAATAAAGAAAGGCGGACGCGGGCTCATTGATATAAAATGGTCTTGTGAGAGACAAATCAGAAGCATAAAGACATACTTTATAAAGAAGGAAGGTGATTTATATGCAGCAGTGAGGAAAGCTGATAGAGGGTACACTCCCCTTAATCTTTCTGAGCTGCCTACTGCGGACTTCAAAACAAACAAGCAGCATGAGAGTGAGATTATGGAGCAGTGGAAGTCGAAGCAGCTTCATGGAAGGCATGCGTTTGCCTCATCTCAGACTGAAGTTGATGAGGAGGCTTCCAATGCATGGCTTTGGCACAGGGACCTGTTTATTGAAACGGAAGGATTTTTGATTGCCATACAGGATCAAGTAATTGCAACAAAAAATTATCAAAGGCATAATGAAGCTGCCTATAAATAATGATTCATGCAGACGTTGTGGCTTGGCACCTGAGACTATTCAGCACATCATGTCTGCATGTCAATCACTGGCAGCTACTGACTATTTAAAGCACCACAATGCAGTAGCTGGGATCTTGCATCAGGACCTTGCTCTGAAGTACCAAATCATCAATCAGAAGCTGCCCTACTACTCGAACAAGCCATCCCCAGTCTTGGAGAATGAGACACATAAGTTATATTGGGATCGGTCGGTGCTGACAGACAGAACAGTTGCTCATAATAGGCCAGATATCATCCTCATGGATAAGGTAGCCAAGGAAACAACACTAATAGATGTTGGCATACCATGCAGCCACAACTTGGACCAATATTATAATGAAAAGGTCTCCAAGTACCTTCCCTTGGTTGCTGATATCAAGGATGTCTGGATGCAAGAAAAGGTCACAATTTTTCCTGTCATTATCTCCATGGTTGGAGTTGTAACTAGAAAAGTGTCAGCAAATCTTTGTCAGATGGGAATATCGAAAAGTGCAAAATATGCCATGGAAAAAGCAGTTGTTCTCAGCACAGCATCCATTGTGAGATCCTTTTTGAACATTTCAGTTTAGTAATACACCAAAGTCTTGTCAAAGGCCGACTTTGACTGCAATAAACACTCACTTGTCATGTGATGAATGGAATGAATAATAATAATATTAATTTTTTTCAATTTATTTCATTTAAAGTTACATAGTATCATATTATACATACAGTGTTTTGTTGCTCCTCTAGCTTAGAGCTAATTGAGGAGTATTCAAATTTCATACTACATCATAATAGTTGTACATTCCATGATAACACTACAAATGAAAATTTTTGTAAAGTGTTCAATAAACTAAATTGAAAGTCTATTATAGTTTCTATCTGGGATTTGATATTAAAGTTCTAATTTCTACCACTTGAATCACAACATTAGTCACTCTATATTCTACTAAATCGGTGATCAACCTTGCAGACATTATTGTCTCTTGCATTTAGGTGGCTTTGAACAGCTGACTAGCTGAACCAACATGCACATCAACAATATTACAATACACACACAGTCATAGAATACAAAAACATAACCTATCCTCCAAAAAAACATTTATTATACTACAAACTGTAATATACACTCTCTTAATCATTTTCAACTGCTTCTAAAGCACTTTTTTGTTTACAATATTAAAATCATTCTCATTTATTTATTCATCCATAGTTTTTCTTTTCCATTTCCCATTGTACAGTGCAGTTTATTATTGTCTACTATGTGCAAACTAACCTATCTACTAACTAACCTATTAGAATATTATCAATAATCTTCAACATATATTTCTATTCAAACAATTCCTATAAAATAATTCTTAAGTTTAGTTTTTATTTCATTTCTTTGTAAATTTTTCAATTCTGGTGGCAAATCGTTCAACAGGTAAGGGATTCTGTATTTTAATAGGTTCTTACCATAATTATTATTATACCGCTGTGCTCTAAATAGCCTATTTCTCAAACCATAACTTATTTCGTTTATTTCCCTTAATCCATCTTCAAAATAATGTCTGGACAAATCAGTGTATTTTGCGAGAGATTCTGGTGTCATAATACCCAATATTCCAAGCTCGACTCCATTAAATAATGTATTTGCTACTCTTCTAACTACATCATACAATGGCTGTCTCAAATACACTGGTGCTAAACTATGAATTGTAATACCATAGAATATTATACTTTGAATCATAGAGAAATAGATAATTCTTTTAATATTTATTGGAAAACAGTGGCTAATTCTAGAGCATTTGTATAAAGCAGCTTTCATAATTCGCAGCATCCTATTATTGTGTGAATTGAATTTCATGTCTGCATCAAAAACAACTCCTAGATGCTTAATATTCTCACTGAATTCCAAATGCTGACACCCGCATGTGTTTCTCAAATTATTATATCTTAGACATTCTGCTTTATGGCAAATTAATTTATAATTGTACAAACCTACGTTAATTCTAGGATTTCTAAATATAATTACCTTTGTTTTCTGTGAATTTATCTTGATACCGTTGTTGAAAAAATATTTATTAGCCAAATTGAGATCCTCTTGCATGTATCTTATGCCCATTATTAGATCAGTGTGTGTCATATATAGCAGGTTGTCATCCGCATACTGCAGCACCTTACTTTTGAAACTGAGACTAGCTAGATCGTTTACATACAGATTAAATAGAACAGGAGACAAAATGCTGCCCTGAATAAGTCCACAGGATTGATTATAATCGGTACTAATATATTCACCTATACTAACATGTATTTTTCTATTTTCAAAATAGTTTTCAAACAAGTTGAATAGCTTTCCACGAATACCTATTCTATTGATTTTTTGTAACATAATTTCATAATTAACCAAATCATATGCTTTTGTCAAATCTGTTGCAACAGTTATGACAAATTTATTGTCATTTAAAGCTTCAAATATATTTTCTGTTAGTTTTTCTAATAAATCTATTGTTGATTTTTTTGGAATAAACCCATATTGAGCATTATTTATTATGTTCTGATTGATCAGGTATTGATTCAATTGCATATAGATGAAATGTTCTAGAATTTTCATAATTACTGAGATTGATCCTATTGGCCTATAAGAACCTACATTTTTCTTTGCTCCATTCTTGAAAATTGGTCTGAGATGTGTTATTTTTAGACGCTGAGGTATTTTTCCTGTTTCAATTATCCTATTAATCAAATGCATCAGGATCAGCTTTAGATAGAAAATGTTATTTATGATATCTTTTGGCCTAATTTTGTCAGGTCCTGCAGATGATCTATTGTTTAGTTTGTTAATGATACTATAAAGTTGATGTTCTTTCATTTTTTTAAAATTCATACTCATCCTATCCCCTATTGTATAGTTACCTTCTTTTAAATGTGGTATTATATCAAAGTGTTGCCCGTTCATTTCTGTTGTAATTTCTTCTATTTTTTCTTTAAAGCTGTTTTTAAATTTCTCTGTTAGGTTCATAATTTGATGATCTTCATTGATATTGAAATTTAACTTAATTGATTCCTTTAGAGACGGCCTATTCTTCTTATTTATAAAATGATTGATGATTTCCCAATTTTCTTAGTATTGTTGGAGTTATCATTGAAAGCCCTATAATAATATTTCCTTTTCTCATTACGAATCATGTCTGTTAACTTATTTCGTATGTTTCTAAACTGATTTCTCAAATCCACATTATGTTTATCTCTTTTAACCATTTGCCATAAATAGTTCTTTCTCTCTATCATCAGCTTAATTCTATCATTGAACCAGGAATTATGTAGTTGCTTAGTTTTTTGTTTAACCTTTATGACACTTTTAGCATATATATTTTCGAACCTCTGAACTATATCATTATAAATATCTGATGGTTCTCTCAAGTCTAGAATCGGCCACCAATTTTCAGTTTGAATCAATTCATTTACTCTCCCCGTTAAAATGACACTTTTATATTCATTTTCCATAGTCTGGTGTGTACCATCTGTACATGTTTCTAACAATTTAATCCCTGTCCAGTAATGGTCTGCAATTTTGCTTTCAATCAAAAATGAAATATAAGAGTTGTTAGGATCTAACTTCACATTAACATGATCTAGGCATGATGATACAACTGTGTTACCATATGTTTCCTCTCTAGTTGGCTTTTGTATAGTATTGTATAAACCATAAGAGTAGAGTACACTTATATAATTATTCGAACCATACATATCTGACAGGTAACATATATTTATATCTCCTACCATGATAATATTTTTTTCTTGACTCATTCTTTCTGATGTTAAAAGCCTCTCTAATTCTTCATTGAATAAATTCACATTTTGATTAGGTGGTCTATAAATAGCTATGATTATTATTGTCGTATTTCTATCACAAAACTTAAAAGATATTAATTCAGCAGAAACAAAATCTATTTCATTTTTCTCAACTTTAATACCTGCTTTGTAAAAAATTCCCAATCCACCTCCCCCTCTCCCATCGGACCTACATTCAAATAGACTTGTAAAACCCTGAATTCCATACAAATTTGTTTCTTCACTATTAATATTAATTTCGCTGAGCACAAGAATATCTATTTCATTGATTATACTGTTAGTTTCTGCTCTCAATGTATCCCAATTTTTTCTGAGTGATCTAATATTGGTGCATAAAATATTTAGTTCATTCACTGTCTTGTTCTTCTTCAAAAATTCTTTGGACTGATCCAAGTCTTGAAATACTCTGAAATCCCTGTCGTTATTTAAATCTTCTTCATTTAATTGAAAAATTTTGATTTCTAGAAAGTTTTATGGTTATATTTTTATTTATACCTATAATATTATTGTTTGGTAGATTTATTAGGGAGAAAAGATAGTAACTTAACCTTATTGAGCTACTAATTAAATTGTAAATGTAATATCCTGGCCTTGAGAACTTTTAATTACCGTATCTTTATATTATTTTTTCTAAATCTTCAAACCTTATTATTTTTATTGCTCTAGCTGTCTCATCTTTTTTAATCATTGCTTCTTCCATACTGTCGCTCACATTCCAAGTCCACTCTTGAGTCATCAATATCACTTTTTAAGATTTCTGTCTTCTTTTTAAGGTTTTTTATTTCTTCTAAAACCCCCCCAATTTTCTCTTCAATTCCGGTGAACAGCTTCTTCATTTCCTCCATTTTTTTCACCATCACTGCTTCATGGTCACTGAGTATCTTCTCCACTAGACGTTTCAGCATCAAATGTGTCCCATCGGTGAGTTCTTCTTCAGTACTGTTTTTCCTTGGTCTTGCTGCACCCCTACATTGAGGACACTCCCATTCTGCTTTTTTTGGGCACTTTTCGCCTTCCATGTTGACTTAGATACTCCCGAACAGTGAAAGTGATATTCCAATTGACACTTACCACAAGCCACACAATCGTTATCAATCGGCAAAGCCTTATCGCAGACTGAACAATCCATATTTAATCTATTGATAATATTTCACTGAATAGCAGTTAAATTCTAAGATTGTTGGTTAAAGATTTTGTTTTCCTAACCTCACTTTTTCGAAATCTAGGCTTACCGACTTCAAAGTTCCCGTGACTCGTAGCAAATATTATTTACACAATAATTATCAAGTTCTCTGCCAAAAAATAACTTAAAACATTATTTTTTTTCTTTCAACTTTCATACTGAAGCACTTATTTCTCACTTGCTTATTCTTACGTTATTATAATAGTCACTGCCTTCGTAATAATGTTATTATATTATTATATATAATTATATAATTATATTATTATATATAATTATATAATAATAATAATAATGATAATAATAATAATAATAATAATAATAATAGTGTCAACTAGAGTGGTAACTTATAGGAGAGGTGTATTCCAAGGAGATTCATTGAGCCCTCTCCTATTCTGCATTCCACTGCTGCCATTGTCTGCTGCCCTGAAGAGAACAAAGGGCTATTGCTGTGGCACACCAGGAAACAGGATCCATAGAGTGAGCCACCTTTCCTATAAGGATGACTTGAAGATTTATGCAGCTAGCAAATCTGACCTCAAGTTGGCTGTAGGTGTGGTGCAGCGATATTCAAATGATATTGGCATGTCTTTCGGGTTGGACAAGTGTGCAGTAACTCATCTCGTGAAAGGAAGGTTACAGGGCCTGGTGCAGGAAATGGAGCTTATTGATGGAAGCATAATAAGAGCCCTGAGAGCTGGAGAGTCATACCAGTATCTGGGATTTGATCAGAATCAAGCTCAGGATACTGTAAAAATAAAGATGGCTCTCTGCAGTGAGTATAAGAGGAGACTCAGGAGGCTCTGGTCATCTGAGTTATCTGGTAAGAATAAAGTTGAAGCCACCAACATGCTCGCTGTGCCAGTTCTCACCTACTCTTTTGGAGTGGTTGAGTGGAATCGGAATGAGCTCCAGGACCTGGACAGGGAAACCCGAAAAAGGATGCACATGGAGAGAAGTTTACATCCCCGCTCTTCTGTTGCCCGAATATACCTGCCAAGGCATGAAGGGGGCAGAGGTCTACTTGGTTTGGAGAATCTGCACAACAGGGTGGCCTTACAGTTTGCCTGCAGCATACAAAGATGCTCTGATCCCCTTATGCAGCTGGTTCATGACCATGAAGTTGCAGGGGTTGGGGCCTTCCTATATAAGGCAGCACAGCATGTGGCAGATACCCTTGGTCTCGATTTTCGTTCTGATCGGGAGGAGGAGCATAAGCCTAATCAGCTCAGGGCTAGAATAAAGACTGCTGAGTCCAGACACCTGTTGCAGCAACATAAGGACAATTCCTTGCATGGTGTTTTCTACAGGCATGTTGAGGAGCAAGGCTTGTCCAAGCCACTGACTTTTGCCTTTCTGGAGTCAGAAGCCCTGAAATCTGAGACTGAGGGTTACATACTGGCATGTGTAAAGACGTGCTTCCTGGGGGGTTATCTCTTATGATAGAGTCCCACGTTATGAAGCCATTGTGTAAAGTTGTGTTTTTGATATTTACGAGAGCAGTTGTTAAAGTCCCTAATTTGCGAATAAATTCACAAATAATTAAGGCCGTCCCCGGCTCGCAAAATTGCTGGGTTCAAACCTCAGCTCTAGCTCAGTGGTAGATACATGAATTTTCCAAACATAACCAATCACCATAAGGTTCAATGACCGGTGATTATTAATTCTTACCGCTGCTTCTATGAAGTTCTTGAAGAATACCAGTGAGAAAATCAAAAGAATAATTGATGACTGACTATCAGTAACCATGTACACAATAGAGAATAATATAGACCAACTATAGTTTTTTCTAGTTGATCCTTAAAACGCTTGTCATGAATACAGGTATTCACCAATTTATCCTTCTGAAATTCCTTAGAACTTACAACACCAGTTCTTGAAGCTCTCTGGATCCTTATATGATATAACTGGAACCTTATTAATATAATTATGAATATATTTTTTCTGGCAGACCAATGTGACTATCATCAAAGGATGATAAGTACTGAGTGCTATTAATAAGATCGATATCAATTGATTCAATAATTTTATATGCTTCTGAATATTTTTTGGTACCAAAACAGCTCAAACTGTATATCACAAGATGAATTAGGATAAAATAAATTACTATGATTTGTATGCTGACATAAAACACAAAATATATTCCCATAAAACAGTGTATATAAAATTTTCTATATCTATAATTTTTCTTAAATAAATTCTTTTCTAAAATCTGAATAATTATCACAAAGTTTGATAGCATTCACAATAGTGAGTTTTAAAATTTATAAATTGGTATTTAATACTGATATATGGACTTCAAGTCAATTCATAATTCTATCATTTAAAACTTGTTTGGTCTATAGATTTGATCTGACTTGCTTTGATCAATTAGCAAAAATAATAATTAACAAATTAATATTCAAACATGAGATCTCAGGGCTTTTAATGAGTTCGTGCCGTGCACGGAAGTAAGCTTCCTACATATATCAAATAAATTCATAAAATGTTCTTATAAACTATGTGATATCACTCAACATGTTGCGAATTTTTATTGGATTTAAGTTAATTTGAATAGCGCTTTGATTAATTCCCCCAACTATGCGTAGAAAGGCCTTAAACGAGTTCGTTTGATTTATCACTCACATTAATGACGTTCTTGACGGTCTCGTGGATTGAATTAATTATTTCCAATAATTAATTAGGCAGGTCCCTTTCGTCTCTGCTGGGCTAGCGCGTGGTCCAGATTTCTTATAGATTTCTCTCCGAATTAAAGATATATTCATGGGAATTGATTACAAATTACGAACTCTTCAACAACACTGAGTTCACAGATAATTTAACATTAATTACAAATATTTCACATTAAAAAAGAGTTTGGCTTGATACTTTTAAAATTTAAAGGAAGAAAGAACCCTAAACTCTATGTGCATCCTCTCAGGTCAAGATCACAAGTCAGAAAAAAGTGGTTTTCAGAAAAATTTTATCTCTTCCTTGAAAAATTTGTAAGCTACTCTCTAATTGGCTTTTAATTTAACAAACTCAATACAATTGGTTGCTTCAGAATCAGGGCTTCTTCAACTTTATAATAGAAAGAATAAATAAAAAGTTTTTTATATAAATATATGGAGTGATTATCTTAACTATATTCATAAATAAATCGCGATATACGATGTTACATGTTACAATATGTATTTAGTTTCTCATATGAGTTTTGTATACTCTTGATTTTCATGCTTTTTAGATTATAATAAATATTTATACAGAAATAATAGTTGTCCGTATTTCTATACATCAACCTTTCTTCATATATAATACATCTTTTGTGAGTAAATTTTTATAATTCAACCTATACTGGTAGATCGAACAATCAGCTGATTCGCTAGGTATTGATTCAAATAACTATCGATTTATTCTAGATCGATTGATTCATTTAAAAGTGTAAACAAATAATTCTAACCTCAATGTACATGCAAACTTTTATTTTTTATAATCTGCCAATAATAAATAAGCCGCTTTATAATTTTTAATTCTGCCAATGGATTCCCATTAGTTGTTGAATCACAGTTATGCATGTTCTTCCTTATAATTTTAGATAATACAATTATTCTTTACCGCTAACAATATTCAATTTTATTTGAGTGGTCATTTGACTAGGATATCTTTATTTTCCATTTTATAATTCTATTAAAATTCACTGGTTCACTTCAAATATTCTGTGGTGCTAAAATACCACATAATGACATAATGCGCCCTCTGATTTCTGATATAAAACAACAATTCGAGAATATAATATAATTTTATGATCCTGTTGGTTTTGGATCAGAAATCACACATGTTACAAAGCCTGTTAATAAATCCAATGAGAATCGTGTCTCCTAACAATTCAACAACACTTATAATAATAAATAAATTCTATGATGTTTTCAAACGATCATGCCTTTTGGTGCTTTTTCTATGACATATGATTGGCTTAGACTGGCCAAAGAGATTCATTCACCATGTGGCTCAGTTGAAACAATAATTTAATATTTCTGCACAAATCTTAATATGGTCGAAACTGTTTTAATTAATTTTTGCTGCTCTTATCAATAATACAATATTCATGCTATGACCTAGTTAGTTACAATAATACTTGACATTATAATATAATTTCGTGAATAATAAATAATTTCAACAATAATACATACATTTTATTTTTCTATTCGAAATTCTTGGTCCTTTATCAATAGTTCTTAATTTTAGAAATAATATTACAGCTTGCATGAAAACCTGGCATGACATTTTTATAGATATATTGAATCAGTCAGCTGTGTTTGAGCTGCTACAAAACATCTGTTCAATAGTAAACAAAAGTGTAACCTCCAAAATTCAATGAGCAATTCATAAATGGTTCGTACTCAATTTGCAAAATAATTATAATTTTATTTAATAATTCTCTGAGAAAATGTGTAGTACAGAACGGTACTCTTATCTGATACTCAGCTGTTGATAAGGAAGCCTTATCGCTCGGATGCTAACTATTCCTTTGGTAGATCTTTCATTCTATAAGGGTAATTACAATTTTTCTGGTTGATTCTCTCCTCTCATGAGATTTATTTAAAAGTTTCATCACAAAACATATATCCATAAACGCTTCATTAGCGAGCTATACAGAGTGAATGATTTCGCCCGGAATTCAGTTCATCTGGTGAAATACACCGATACTGAATTGTTTGGGGACTAGTTTTGGATAAACTTATGCTGGATTCATATGGAAAAATATGACGGCTGAGGCATCAAAAAATTATACATTGGGCTTGTTGAGTTGAATCTTTCTATGATTCTCTCGGTAAAGTAGCTCATCTTCCGTTCTTAGTAGCTGAATCTATCTAAACAGTCCAATATGATAATTCAATAGATTCTAAAGGTGAAAGCCATGCAATCATACAAATTAAGAAAGTAGAGTAAGCATGCATATAAAGTAGGAAAATCATGAAAGTGTTTTACATTCTACCCTTGTAATCACAAGTTGATCAAGTAGGATAGAAAATATTGAATATCCAATATTGAAAACCAGATGTACGGTCCATTGGAGATGGAAAATTCGTAAATAATCTTGAACCAAGTACAAAGTATTCTACCGTATAAGATTGATTGAAAGATGATTCATCATCATCTTCTATTATTTGTTAATACATCGATTCTTCAACTCCACTCGCATTAAGGGCCTTAATGAGAACTTTATAAATCGAAGTAAAGCATGAGCAGAATCATACTGGAGTTACAAGGTTGGCAGAAGCTTTTCTTGATGTCGATTAATGATGATTGACATTAATTTTTATTCGGGCACCAAAATAATAGATCAATTTCGTTTTATATGTTGAAGCATTAAAATTAAATCTATTGTATTGAACATCATTTCTTATGCCTTGCATTCACAGATTAAGTTGGGTGAAGTTATTTGAAAAATGTACCTGATTATCAATTTTATAGTTTTTATACCATTCTAATGCATTGTGATCGTTGAAGGGTTGAAGTGAGTTAGTTCAGGTAAATTCTAGTACAACTATTTTGTGGTTATAATGGGCTCTTCTTTATTTTGTATCGATGATTTTCCCCAGTAGCGAAAATTGAAAATGTTGGTTTTACATTTTATAAGCTTTAAAGGTACAGTAATATGAATTGGATAAGTCCAGTATTAAATTAATCGATGTTGTTTTTCATTGTATTGCTTTGTATCAATGTTACATGCACCACTGTTTGCAATTCATCACTATTCTCTCAAGAATTAGTTTGTTATAAATTTCATGATCTGACAATTCAAATTTAAATGCTCTGGATAACGTTCACTGTACATTGGTCTTTTACAATAATTGTTACATTGAAGAGTCAAGCAATTTAATCCATTTGGAAGCAAAAGGAAATCACAGTGCAATTTGAACAGTCGATAGTCACTTTGGAATTCAGTTACTCAATTCATTTCGGCTTCATACTATAATTTTTAATTTGAGTAGATCAAAAATATGCATTGTATATAATGTTTATATTTCAGTTTGACTAATCTCTTATCTCAGTCTCGCTTCCATTCATAAACATGATAATCCTAATAAATAAGTTGATTTCCTTAAGGATGTAGTCTATCTTAAGTCAAACAATGTACAATATAAACAATTTTCATTAAATTACTATTATGATAATCATTGGAATTTCTGCCTTTCATAGAGAAAAAGTCATTTTGAGTACCTAGAAAAAGTTGCTTTATTACTACAAATTTTGTTATTTGTAATATTTATTATAGGTACTGTACATTCATTTTTGTGATTGTAGACATCAACTACTTTATTCTAAATCACGATAAGGATAAATAGGGAAATTGTGAGATAGAGATAATCCCATAGTTAAATTTACATAGCATCAATTTTAATGCTCTGATAATAATGATTGTGAACGGAACTGCAATTCTGGCTTGGTATTGCCTCTTCATGTTCAGTGAGAATAGAAAGCTTCAGAATAATTTGTTCTCAATGTATGTGATAATATTGGTAATATTTGGTAACATTTGTTAATATTTAAACCGAATGAGCAAAAAATTAATCTACTTTCAGCTTGAAAATTTTCAACTTATCAGAAATACAGTGCTATCATATAGTATCACAGGAAGGCCTAATCCTTTTATTTTCTTTGTTCACATGATCTGATGATATTCATTCCATTATTAAGTGTTTAATTTTTTTTCCACAAAATAAGGTTAAGATGAAGACGTTGGACACATACGGTAATATATCATCAAACTTCATTGAAAAACATAAATATCTGAAACTAGAGTTATCAAATGATATTGTGATACCTTTAACTCGTATTGACAAGGCACACTTCAAATTAATATAATAAATTCTGTCAGCGGACAACAAAATCCTGATTTTTATCATCAGCATGGTTAAATCGAGAAAATTATGATAATTTTTTAGAGTATTGAATAGTTAAAATCTAGATTCAGCGCATGTCAAAACAATAGACAAAATTAATTGTTTCGAGCGCCATAGTATAAATAAATGAGATGCAATGTAGAAAGCATACTATTCTGTTTACTATGGTGAAGGGAGTCAGCCGCGTCGGCTGTTTCCCCTTTCACAGCGTCATATTGAATCGCAAATAAATAACAAATATACATAAATGGATTCGAATTGGAGGTGGCTACATTAATTATTTGAATAATTTTTCTTAAAAATTACTTTCTTCGAAGTTAATCGAAGAAAACAGAAAAATTAAATCGCAATATATATATATATAATATATATATATATATATATAATATATATATATATATATATTATATATATATTATATATATATATATATTATATATATATATATATATATTATATATATATATATATATATATATATATATATATATATATATATAATATATATATATATATTATTTTATCAAGGAAACTGTTTTGTAGTCCATAATGTAAGGAATCGAATGACGTATGATAGAATTCTTCCCGATCAATGGTTATTGAGATAATTGATTTCTCGTGATTACCTGCATTTTTCAACTTTGAGGGGGGCTAGGGGGGAGAGCTCCAAGGGGATTTCTTGGGACTTTTGGGAGAATGACCCTCTGAGAGCTTTCTATCGATGGTGAGAGATTCAGCTTTTATTTGATTTTCGGATTGAAAAAACCTTTATTGACTGGGCTATTGGGAGGATTATCATGTCATGTCAACAAATCAGATTATGTTGATCAAGTCGATTAAATTGTCCAGCTCGATAACATTTCTCGCTGATTGATTATGATTACACAGCTGGAAATAATTCTGTCTCTCTCCCACGCAGGCACACGCATCTTCTGTTATCGAGAGACGACGAAATTATCTGTTTTCCGAGGATGAATTATTATCCTTTTAATGTCCTACAGTGAGTTTTCCCAGGGATGAGACCTAGAGCAATCGAATTTCCATATCATAAACCTACTATATATTCCAAATTTCGTGAAAACCATATAACCAGATGACCAGATATGAAAAAATAAAATATAAACAGATATACAGAAATTGCTCGCTTAATATAATGGGATGAAAATAACGAGCGAAGCTCGGTGCCCTGATATTATAAAACTAATAGGAGAGCCAGGTTGACTAGAAATATTTTATCTGGATGATAGATCATTCCAAAGATTTTTTTTAAACTTTCTCAAAACCCTGATTGGAGTCGGCTAATCTTAACAAAGATTACCCAACTGTACAATTATTCAACTGTACATTGATCATTATGACATTATAGGAGTAATGATAATGAAAAAAAACTGGTGTAGCGCACTCACACAACTTTCCTTGCCGTTATGAAAATTGATCACCTGACGCTAGTGTGCACGCACATCTCAAGTCTACTATTCAGGGATCTGAGCCAGCTGGTTACAGGACAATAACGCTGGAGACACACGATATCTGCTATCTCTTCATAGTGAATTATTTAATAGGATTAACAGCTGCCAACAGTTTGCAATATTATTGAATAATCACATTTCCTCCAATTTCGAGCTTATTTTGAGCTTATTTATCGAGATTTTTTTGTTTTAATTGTATATGAAGCATGATAATTGGGAATCTAAAATCAAACTTTGCATAGGTGGGGCGGAGCTCCTGGTATTTTTACAGTTGTGGCAGTTGATAGAGTTTATCAGTGACTATTTTAGGTATAACTTTGATCAAATTCGTTGGAGCCGTTTTCGAGAAAATCGCAAAAAACCTCATTCCCTTACTTGGGAGATGAGATATCGTGTACACACACACACACACACACCACACACACACACACACACACACACACACACACACACACAAAGCAATACTTTCCTTATCTATGGTAATAGGGCAAGGAAAATAAAATGGCAATAAACCAGCCATTCAAAAACACGAGTTCGGATTCATATGAACTTGAATGAATAATCTTTAATCTTTAGTCGAAATTTTTGAGAATACTGTTAATATTCTTGTTATGTTTTGGAATATTTGAGTATTTACATAGAATAGAGCAGATTATGAAACAGTTTAGCTATAAAGCGTGCCTGCTAATAGCTTAATCAATAACATCCCATCGACTTGATAATAATAGCATCGATTTGATTGAACAAGAATTTATGAGCTCATCGAACCAACAAAATACAGTCTGATACTGAAATCATATCTTCAAGACCGTTATTTCAGAATAAAAACAAGATTATTCCTTTTCATCTCTCAGAGAAATCAGGGCTGGAGTTCCTCAAGGGAGTGTGCTAGGTCCCTTCTTGTACCTCCTCTATACATCTGATATACCTCAATCCGAAAACGTTACATTAGCAACATTTGCTGATGACACAGCAGTTTTATCAGTTGGTAAAACTGTTGACGTTTCTACAGAGAAATTGCAGATGGCAGTCAACATGATCAATGTTTGGACAAAGCACTGGCTTATAAAATTGAAAGAAGCAAAGTCAGTTCAAGTCAAATTTACAAACAAAAGAGTTCAATATATCTTCTTAACACTCAATGGGAATATTGTACCCTACTCCAACACTGCAAAGTATGTAGGCATGACGCTGGATGCCAAGCTTAGGTGGAAGAAGCATGTGAACAAGAAAAAAGAACAACTTGGCATAAAATTCAAGAAAATGAACTGGCTACTTGGGAGGACATCCAAGTTGTCAAATTATAACAAATTGCTTCTCTACAAGCAGATTCTCAAGCCGGTGTGGACCTATGGAATTCAACTGTGGGGCTGCACCCGACCATCCATTATCGACATCATCCATTGCTTCCAGAATAAAGTACTCAGAAGTTGTGTAGACGCTCCTTGGTACATCAGGAACTCAGATCTCCACCGCGACCTGGGAGTGGCGACAGTCATCAGTGAAATCCAAAGATTTGCAGAAAAACATGAGAAAAGACTCCATCAACATGTAAACGTGGAAGCAATCCAGCTGCTCAACATGCTTGGAATAAGAAGACTGCAACGCAGAAAGCCACACGAATTAGTTTAGTGCTAAAGTGTTCAATTGGAAGTGCAATGGAAGAATACTGTATCCTTTTATGCTAAAAATAATCTTCAATTTAATCCTTGAACAATATAGAAGGCTTAACTAATGAGTTTTACTTCCACAAACAATATTCTTATCAATTTAAGTCAACAGAATAGCTTATTAGTCTTTAAATAGGTGCTACAAAAATCAAGAAAAAGATTTTTCCTGCACTCTCAGCTTCCTCCTCTGCTACCTCCTCTGATACCTCCTCTGATACCCTAACTTCGCCGCACCACTATGTTTTGATCATTGTATTGACTAGACTATAGCATTCATTTGAATCTGATTATCAATTCATATCATTCAAGAATTTTATATATATGGATGAGCGTATTCTATGAACAATCCACAAGTCGCCTGATTTCATAACAGTACAGTATATAATCTCAACTAACTTAAAAATAAGCAGGCCACTGACACAAAATATACAATAAAAAATTTTTTAATCTTAAATCGTCTCACGGTTAAAGTTAAAACCCTATTATTCATGGATTTATATTTATATTATTATTTTTTCAAAACTCTATGGTATCCAACAAAAAAAAAACAACAAAAACAAACAATCATCACAAATTATTCCATTGCAACTTCAACTTTAAGTTAGTAGATCAATTAAATCAAAAACTTTGTTCTCTTCATAGTCCTATAAGCATTGAAAATGATTATTCATATCTCGTAAAAAAAACACTTCATTCACATAGGCTACTTTTTAAATTAATAAACAATATAAAAAATCTTAAAGCACCCTTTATTTCTAAAAAACTTTCAAATAGTTTAACTAAGTTAAGTTATAACTAAGTATAACTAAATTAAACTATTTTATTTTGTTAAAAATAAAGGGTTCTTTAAGATTTCTTATATTGTTTTATTCTTATCTCGTAGTTTGAATACTTGCGTACAATAACAACTACATTCAATGAGAACTACTGTCTATATTGATCATTGAACACTTGTCACAACTCATAACGACAACTTCAATCAATATCTACAGTCCATATCAATTAACATGATTGAAGTAGAGCAGGGCCCGGTGAAAATTTGCAATAAACAGGTAGGAGGGCGTACCAGATCAACCTGTAATAATTATCGGCAGCAAAATTTCATAAGTCACATAAAAAATTTCGTTACAATTTATAAGGACAGAGAGAAAGGTATCGAAACACGATACATTAACATATTGGTAGCAGGGGACAGACAGGCTGCATTGAGGAATTTAGCCTTTGGCTAATTACGGCTGATCGAGCCGCCTCAATCTATCTATACAAAGCTCATTTGGCCAATTCAACTGCTTCACTATAAATAGTCGACTTGGAGGTGACTACTATATCAGTTGTGCACCAGCCATCATACTTGGATTAACCACCTCACCTACAATGGCAGCTTACCAGGTAAGCACTAATGTCTTCCATCATCACCTTCTATTGTGAATTTCCAACAAATCCGCTGTTGTTTTTCCATTTTCATTTGAACATTTTCCACTGGATATTACAATGAAAGCTTTTTCAGTTGTGAACAATAGGCATTCTCCCAAAACTGCTTTCAATTTCGATTTTTACTTTGGAAAACTATTCTGAAATTCAAGCTTTTCTTTTCCATTTTCCGAAAGAATTGAAAAGGATACATCCGATTCAGTTTTCTATGTATACTTTGAGAAACTATAAAACATTCAAGTGGAGTTTGCTTTTGTTTGATTTCCATTGGGAATTCAGAATAGAATTGTCTCTTGTGTTTTCATTTTGTATCATCAATGAGCTTAATAATCTAATTATCATCAATGAAGATTTTATTCTTGATTGCACTTACACGTAGAATAGAAGTACATAATATACAATCCTGTTATCAATATTATTTCTCAGGAGGATGATATATTAAGATTTTGCTTTTCTTGTAAATTTCAACGATTCAAAAAAATATTATTTCTAATTTGGAATAGCATCATATCAAAGTAGTCGTTTATTATAAAAACTAGGAAAAAGTCCACTAGTTTTCTACTATGCAGAATTTATGAAATGCTCATTTTTCAATGTAGTTTGCGGAAGCACATTTTTAAAATAAGTACTATGAATTTGATACTAATAATTATTGGAAACTATTTTTCAATTCAATGTTATTGACCTAATAATTATTACAAAAATAATTCTTTTAAATTATGTTCTAAGTCTATGAGTATAAGCATAGAGAAGCAATAGCGTAAGTAGATATCCCATGGTATAGGGCGTTTTATGTCAAGCTGTGTCCTGTTATCTCAAGCCGATTACTGTTGATTATTGTCGATTTTTACTGTTTTGACCGGGTAAGAGTGTATGAACGGCACAATATGAGAGACTACCAGCGTCATAAAGCTTCACAGGAAAGAACTACGTGGACTATCAGCTTGAGATAACAGTAAAAGTTGCGACATAAACGCCCTATACCATGGGATATCTACTTTTGCTATTGTTTCTCTATGGTATAAGTGAACTAATTTCAACCAATCTAATTTCCTCTAATTCATCCAGCCATAATTATTCCAGTCTCGTTAGACTTGGAGCTAATACTTCCTGCTGAACATCAGATTTGAAATTTGCCCCTTCATTGTACAAGCATAATGTCATAACAAAATGAGGAATTCATGACGGTAAATTTCGTCTCCGTTATGTAATAGACGGTAATAATAAGCACCATCATCAATCAAAGACTGGGAGATCTTCCTAATAAAGAGCGTTTGCTTGTCATAATAAGTCTATTTATTTATAAATTATAACAGAAATTCTCTTTTCACTTAAATTATATCTATTTTCTCATTCCACTACTGTAACTAATTCACTTGGAGATCTTATTCATGGATTACATATTTCTTGATGAAAATTCCATTATGCTTGAAATTTTCTCTCTTCACTCATAATACAGTAGAGTACAAAGAGTCTCCCTACCAAATATAAATGTTTATAGAACCTCTGATATGGTTTATTATATGCTTCACCAAGATAACTGTAGAAAGTCTTTTCTCACAGTAAACAGTCAAATAATTTATGATTATTCTATGATTCATGTAATTCAATAAATTCATAGTCAATGATCTCGTACGTCTTAGTGTCGCTTCTACTTCCAAAACTCAAAAAGTTTACTTCTCCCATTTCTTTTTTGATACTTTAAAGTTTTTTGATATATGACAATAATTTCCTTCAAACACCACTGAAATTCCCTTCATTCTTAAGACAAATTTTCTGCTTACATAAAACATTAATTTCCGCTTTTTTCAATTTCAGATCGCTTTCGTAGCCCTCATCATGGCCGTCCAGGCTCTGGCCCAATACCACCAGGCTCCCGCCTACCACCAGGCACCAGCCTACCACCACGAGGAGGAGTACTACGCTCCCCCCAAGTACGAGTTCGAGTACGCCGTGAAGGACGACCACACCTACGACATCAAGTCGCAGAAGGAGGCCCGCGACGGTGACCACGTGACCGGTGTCTATACTCTCCTGCAGCCCGACGGCAGGACCAGGATCGTCGAGTACTCCTCCGACAAGAAGACCGGATTCATCGCCAACGTTCACTACGAGGGAGAGGCCAAACCATACGCCCCCGCCCCCAAGTACGCTGCCGCCCCATCCTACGCTGCTCCCAGCTACTACGCTCCCGCCCCCAAGCACTACTAAGCGTGACTAGTGCTCTTCCTCAACCTCTCTCTCTCACCTACACCTTTCATTGTAAATACTTCCATGTTCAAATTTTCCGTACCTATTGTGATTTTTTGATATTTTTTTATACTTTTGTAATAAAATCTGTCTAAAAAACGTATATCTTGTTACTCTCACATTACTCCGTCAACGTTAAAGTAGTATTACGAGGCTTCTCATTACAACATCAAGTATTAGAATTATACATGATATGAGTCAGAGTTCGTATTAAGGTTCGTATTAAATTAGCACCAAGGTTAGCATATCAGTACGACACCAAGTGTCCGGGTGAGTCGCGAGGAACTATTATTTGTTTCATTTGGAGAATGAAGAATTTAAATTTGTTCGCATGGCGCTCATTATACAAGATACACTAGACGTGAGGCACCGTTGATGTCCGGGCATCAGTCGAATGACTGCAGAACAGACACCTGCAGTGATTTGATGGTGCCTGGTTTGCTAGTGTAATACAGGCGGCATCCATGATCATCTAGATGTTCAAGGTTCCCATGTTGTAGCTTACAGCTTCCGTGACGATCGAAACAAACAGCAGTTTGCCTTTGCTCCTATTTGGGCTGAAATTTGAGCTCAAGTAATGCGTTTCATAAACCAAAGTAAATCATCAACATATAGAACATAGAGAACTCATCAATTTTTCTTGTGGATGCATCCAGCAATGAAGTATGAAGAGATCCAATAACATTGGATCATTCTTCAAGGTTGCAGTACTCACATCAACACTAAACAATTGCATTTTTGTGGATCTGTTTAAAAACAATTACTCGCATCAGGATCATGGAATTATCCTCTGAAACACGATTCTATGCGGAGTTAGGCTCAACTCACACTTACGCGACTCAGGTCGAGAAGAGACTCGACTCCAGTCGAGAGCATGTGTTTTCAAATGGTGACGTCGCGGAGTCTAGATTAGACTGGTTTGAGTGTCACCATTTGGGAACACATGCTCTGGACTAGAGTCTCTTCTCGACCTGAATCGCGTAAGTGTGAGTTGAGCCTAAAATTAATTTTCAAAGTATCCCATCATGAAGCAAGGGAAAGTGGTTGACCCAGCGATTACAGAGATATTGAATTGCTCAGATCAGATAAGTGACGTGGTATTAGGTGTATTAGTACTCTCGTTGGAGAAACAGTGGCTTCTATATGAGCCAACTTATAGAAACCAGCTTCTGTTATGAGTTTTAAAATCAATTATTCGTATAGTTCATTCAATGATAAAAATTCATTCGAGTCTCATCATTATTCTTTCATGGGGAACATCCTCTGCAAAAATTTACCCTATTTTAAAAAATCTTGAGGAGTTAATAATGGTTCTAGGATAAAAGTCACTAGAATACTTCATACAACGGTTTATGAAGCCATAATGAGAATCAAGTATGGCAAGAAGGTCGAGTGATGATTTCATGAGATGAGGATTGCATCGAATCTTCGACTAGAGAACTCAAACTAAGTGATTATATCGAACCTTTAACTAGAGGACTCAAACTTATTGATAATTTGAATACATTTTGTAATAATTTAGATTCAAAGTCAATTCAATCTCTTGTTGCAATCGATGGCTTTGCATACATAGCAAACCTCGAGAGAACTCACTATCAGCGAATTGGAAGAAACAGCACACTGAAGATTAAAATGCCTGAATCTGGATTTAATGGATACTTTTAAAGATCGTATTACTTCAATCTTCAATGTGCTAAATCTCTGATGGTTTTCGACGAAGTCAAAAGAAAACGCTGAAGTTGATATCCTTGTTCATTAGAAAGAGAGCAGAGTTTATTTTAAAAAAAGTTATACAGTTCCTGCAATCGATAGGAGTGATCTGTTATAATTGGAAACTATCCTAAACAATCAAGTGATATTTTTTATATGAAATTGGAACGGTGATAGATAATTTCATAATCCGTCAAGTGAAAATCCAATTCCATGCTGAACCTGAAAAAATAAATTAATCTCAATGAGAAGCAAATGAAAAATTTCCCATGGAGAAAATTGGATTAGATGAGAAGAAACAATGATGAACAATTCCCCAACAACAGCTGCAAATTGCACGGCATTTGATTTGAAGCATTTTAATTCAAATTTGAATAGCATTGGCAGTATTCAATGGGTATCATTAGGCAGGATGCACACCGGAGAAACGCATTTCGTGAAGCACTCTTTCATGAAACTTGTTTCTTGCAATCCGTTTCACTCGCGCATGCATACAAAAGTAACGTTCCCTGCTCAATCTTATCAGTCGATTGCGAGCAACTTTTGTTTCACGTTTCCTGAAACTTTTTTCACGAAACGCGTTTCTCCGGTGTTCATCCGGCCTTACTGTTAAACCAAGATTAGTATTCCACCGTGAAAACAGGTTCTGAGTACATTAACTCATATCATTTGATAATTTTGAGATTGATTGATGAGTGTGGACTTCATATTACTCTATACAAGTAAGTGTATTTCTCACAGTTTCAGTCAAATGACATCTCTATTTGGTCAAGATCTAGTTCTAATTTATCAAATAATTTGAGCAACAAAATGATTGCTTATCTGATAGTGAGTGGATAAATCAGCGGATGTAATGTTGAAAACGAATTATCATTTAACGCCCAAATGAAATACATTAATGTGCTCGACCAATGTGAAAAAGTAGTTCAACTGAAAATAGATGCAAGCTGCATCGCCTCAGCAGAGTAGGCTGAAGCAAAACTCAAGTTGGATGAATGACAACGCAATACATAAAAACGCCCCAGGTCTTTGACAAAAGTGGAGCACAATTTTTGCTGTGTTCTCTAGTGTCGAAATATACAGTAAGTTGATACTTGAAATGCTGGCTTAATGCAAATTGTTTTGGACAAACTATTTACTGGTCGTTGATTACATAACTCACTACAACTTTTACGGTATTCTAGAAACCTATTAAACTCTAACATTGTGCTGGTGACAATATAATATGTAAATTCAGATAAAATGGAACTTGGATGAATTCATATTCTAAAAAGAAATTGAAAGGTTGATAATACTAGAGAAACGACTATCAAAATTCTTAAAATCTGACTCAATTTATATCTGAGTATAATAAAGCTACTGTGAACAAGAATAAGGCAAACATTTATTGTACTATCAACAAGATTGAGTTTGTTTAGTATCTATATCGTGTTGCACATTGTAATATCCATAGATGTGTGTTTGCCCAGAATGTTGTGAAGTTTATCACAAATAGCTTCAAGAAAACTACAGGTTGCAATCTACTCGTATTTCAAAATACTTTAAACCGAAGTGCTTATTTGCAGGTTATGTAGATGAACATGAGTATATCCACTGCCACTGCTCAAAGCATCTGCTGAGTTTATCTCATCTAAAACCAAAAGCATCATTGGGAAATATAAAAAAAAAATTGAATATATTCAAAGTGAGAAATAAAAATAAAAAGACAGTGAATTGTGGCGATGAAAATTCATTAGGATCGAGACAATAATGGAAATTCACAGGAAAGTTGGTGATTTTTCAGTTTTATAATCATTTCTGTGTGAGAAATGTTTCACTTCTGATTAAACATTAGTATGAGAGAATGTCAGGTCAGGTTTTTGACTAAAATAAACTTGTTCCTGTATCGAAGGACTTTTCAAGTGTTATGAAATAGGACCCAGGGACGGGAAATAAACTTCAACATTACACTCTCAAGCTCATTATCATTGACTTACACTCTCTCATTGTCTCTACTATACGGTCTAGAAAAATATTCATTGCAGTCTGGACTTCATTGCATCTTCATCTGTCTGAATCTTACCTGAAACTCGTCTGAATTTCTACCTGAAACTCGACAGTATTGAAAACAATAAGAGTTGGAACACAACTGTTTTTTATTACACTTTAATTTGCGCATATTTCTGCAAAATAAAAAATGAGGAAGTTGCTGAAAACCGACTGAGTGTGGAAACAAGTGAAAGGAGTTGTGAGGGCCTGAGGCAGGCGAGGAGAATCGAACAGAGAAGAAGAACAAGGAAAAAGAAAGGTAGAGGAAGAAGAGGAATAAGGAAAGAGAAGACACGTTCTGACCAGAACAAGAATTCGATGTGTGTAGATGCACCAATTGGAGAGAAAATCCATCCGGTTAACATACGGGTATGCAGAAATTTAAAAAATGTATAAATAGCGGGCAACGTTTATGAGAGCACATCAGTCGTGTTGTAACTTCAGCTCTCGTCCACATCTCTTCAAGACAGGATGACGCATTTCAAGGTAAGATTCAGTTGAAGTAAATAATAATTGTGATATCATAATATGATTGAGTGCAGTGATTTTATGTTTGAATTTGTTAATTATTCTAAATATTAAGAATGCTTTAACGAGAGTAATTATGGGTCTAATCACATCTTTTAAGTTTTATAATTTTTATTTCCTAAGATAAAATTCAGTTTGATTCACCAAAGGTCTGAATAATGGAAATATTTGAAAAAAAACGTGCTAGAATATTATTTTTATAAAGGAAAGTCTTCCAATTTAGTCGAATTAATTGATAAAGAGGTTCAACATGGAGAGTTTAAAACTTTTGTTAATAGTCGATGAAAATTTCAGAATGAAAGCACCTAAAGCTAGCAGAATAGCAAGTGCAGTAACTGTCTATCTCTTTTTAGTTTACAATAGTTCATTCAGTATAAAAACACTAAACACTATAATCATAATACAATTATGACATTGGAGGAAAAACTAGGCTGAGCATGTGCTATTTCTTTCCAAAAATTTCGATAAAATGTTTATGTTGTCCAAAAGTTAAGGTTATATTATCACACACTGCTTCGTCACTTGATTTTCGGCCCAGGAATAATGATTTGAAAATTTTGAAGGTTGATTTTATACTTGAAATGAATCACAGAATGTATCAAAATAAATTAAAAACTTGAGAAATATGCACTTATTTGAAAATTTGCACTTATTTAAAAATTTGAATACAAAATTAAAAACCTACTCATTATTCATTAGTACTTTTAAGTAGTTTACATTCACCGTATTGCGTATTCAATTTTATTACGGTAAAATATACATTCAAAGATTATTAAATGAAATTATAGCGTGAAATATACATCGAAAGATTACTCCAATAGGGTCTATAAAATATTCATGAGTTATACAATGATTCACACATTGTACAGTTCCCATTTATTCCATTGATATCCGTATAAAAAGTGTTACAAACTTTAGACTGTATTGTGAAATAATGAATATTTCAAACTCTGAAAAACTGTACTGCAACCACTGAATGAAATTAAATGTCTCTGGTTGTCTTTGGAAGTAATTAAAATCGATCCCAACTATAAACGTGATATTTTAAATGATTATTCAACAATATAATAAACGCACATTGGCAAGTAATGAGTGCCAAATGCATGGTTCATTAGATGTAAGATGAAGTGGTTAGAGATATTGGTTGAAAACGTTTGAATTTAAAACTTCTGCTGATAAATAGTATACTTGTTTGTATTGACAGACCATTGAAAAAGTGACTTATGTTCATTCCAAGTCCAATTGGAAACTATCACATTGCATTGCATTGCAATCAATAGCAACATACAGAGAAGAGACGATTTAAAGACTTTGGACTAGATATTGAATGAAGGAGCATAAGAATCTGTTGCACCAAAAAGTTGTGAGTTTTCGTTGTACGGAAAGAATTTACTGTACTATACGATGAGCACTTTACTTTAGACAAGAATAGCTAATTAAATAAATAAGTACTGGAATGATGCACATCTAGTGTGTGGGGTTACGTCCGATGAGCGATCTCCGATGAGCGATTTTGGAGATTAGCAGTCCGCTGAGAGATCCATTGTTCAGAATAACAATGAGGATAGGCAGACGCTATGAATGGGAGGACTTGGGTGTCATTAATCATCAGGGACAGTGACAGAGGAAGGCCACAAGCGTATGTGTAGACTCGCAATAAGATATTATAATGATGATGATGATGATGATGATGATTGAATCAGTACCTACCACCTTCCATAAAAAGGAATCAGTTTAAGCTGTGAATAATAATTCTATGTAGCAGCAACCCCCCCCCCTCACCACAAAAAACAGGTTTCTATGAGAAAAAATGGATTTCTTAAAAAAATTGACAGCAGGTAAAGCGGGAAATTTCAACTTGCTGACAGAATAGATCTCGTGACAGAAAAGTTGTGGGTATTTTCATTGAAAAAAAATCCGGCAAAAATGGATACAGTATTGTAATTTCACACAAGTGCCATTGAAAAGATGATTAGTTCTTGGGTTATTGATCGTTGAGCCTATAATGAATGATTCAGTTCTACCCCAGCCCCCAGTCCTTGCCTTCCCTTACTCACCTCTCAAGGTTCAGAGCTTTACCATAGATACCATATCAGTTGTCTCTGATGCTACTGGCTGGGATCTTGTTGTGTGACTCTTGTTGGTGACATGAAACAGGCACCAAAAGGCAATCACGCGATTGAAAAAAATAAGAGAAATGAGACAGGTTGAGGAAAGTCATTATCACATTCAAGACTCCAAAGATACATATAGATTGTTAGGAGAGAGATACATATAGAGACATATAGAGAGATATACATATAGATGGAGACATATGGAGAGAGATACATATAGGTTGTATTGAAATTCAAGTGAAGTGTGCATTTGATGAAAATATCATAATTATCTTGACAAAAAAATGTTTGATTGAAAATCTTGAAAAATTAACAGATCTATCAGTCAATACTTTGATTGAGAGCAATGAAATATTATAAAATCGTTAAGCATTGCATAAATTAGAATTAGAACCGTATTGGGCTTTAGCATGTGGTACTTTTCTAGGAGTTGTGTGATTCTAAATGATTGAAAAAATAAATACATAGGTCTAAGTAAATGACATTGATGTTCAATACAAAGTTATTTTATGTGATGTATCTTAATATTACTTACATTACTAATTCAATTTTAAAATATGGTAATTAAGTAGTTTTAGAATAGATCAACTTGATAAAATGCACTCTTGCTGTGACAATGATACTAGTGCTCGTATGTATTTTTGAACTTATGCATAATTCAGATAAATTGATTTCATTTTGATCTACACGACTATGTTATTAAAATTGGATATTAGAATTAGATTCCATTTGAATTTAGTGTAGGCCTGACTAATAATGAAACTAATTTACCTCAAATAATCGTTAGTTTTACCATAGAGAAACAATAGCGTAAGTAGGTATCCCATGGTATAGGGCGTTTATGTCGCAACTTTTACTGTTATCTCAAGCCGATTACTGTTGATTATTGTCGAATCTTACTTTTCTGTTGGGGTGAGAGTGTATGAACGGCACAATATGAGAGACTAGCAGTGTCACACAGCTTCATGGGAGAATTACATGAACTATCGGCTTGAGATAACAGTAAAAGTTGCAACATAAACGCCCTATACCATGGGATATCTACTTATGCTATTGTTTCTCTATGGTTTTACTAACTTAAACTAAAATTGGATATTAACATTAAATTACACTAAACTGTGGAGGAATTGCCAATGAAATCAAACGATGTTGTTTATGGAGAAGTTCCAAAACATAAACATATTTTGCAGAAATCTAATAAGTCCTAAAAATATCCATATTGTGTTTTACATAAAATTTACAGTGAGTGGTAGTAGGGTAAAAAATACGTGATCAGGATCATGATTCAGACTAATTAATATTGATGAAATTTAACATTACAACCCGGATATAGAATTGCAAACTGATAAACGAGGAAGAGATAACAGCAATCCGAGAAGACCAGTTATTCCCTGGCAATTGGGCACTTTGAATTGGGCACTTTCGTTTATGCTAAACTCGAGCACTTTGTAACAATCTTGCCAGCTAATTAAGTTGCAACTTTCGCCGATCATTTATCAGCGAGCAAGGCCCGCATTTCAAGTTCGAGGTTGACCATTTCCGAAGAAAGTGATCATTTTCGCCACCAATTGAATAACATGTGGACGATGGCGAAAAATAAATATACAAATTATCGAAACTAGAATGCTGTTGACTGTTGACCATATTAATCAATCGATTACGTAATACTATTGCTTCTTCTGTCACTTTGAATAATTGATAATAGAATGTAGCAAAGGTGTTATTAAGGATTCAAAGCAGCTGGTCCATCCGCATCTGTTGATTGTCAGCAAAGGTTAACTAATGATAGTCGATCGACTAATAGCACATATTATGTAACGTGTGAGCCACACTTTCTTCAGATCTCTTAAAAATTACATGTTTTACAAGATTATACAAGGCATTCAAAATGAATCTTATAAGCGTCAGTTTGTTGAAATGAAGTATGATTGCTGAAAATTATTATTCAATTCATTTGTAGGTTTTTAGTGGTGTTAAACACTACAAAATGAAATTAATTAAGAATATTCTGTGTGTACCACTATACACATGTACACAGTCATGTCTGTTATTATCGATCGATCTTAGTCCAGTCAATATAGACATTAAATTGATGGGGGGTGTGCTTGCAATATTTATTGTAGTTCTGATTTTTTAATATATTATTTGGATACATGAGAGAGGTCCAGAAGCAATTTCTTTATCCAAAATTTCCTTGTGTTAGATACAGAGTGGCCCAAAAACCTAGTATTTTCGGTTCATTTTCCACTTTTCTGCTATTTTCGCCAAATCCAGTCATCGGACAGAAAAATTTGCTGTCGCTTTTTCTTAGATTAAAAGTCAGAATAAAATGAGATTGTTCGGAACTTTCTATCTTTGATGAGTACTGATTTATGATTTTTCAAAAATGAGTGACATTTGAAGAAAAAAACAATTTTGATGATTTTTAGTTTTGATCAACTATATCTTCCGATTGTTACCATTTAGATGTAGAATTCAAAATCCCTCTGGATGTATTCTTGTGCTCTACAATCTGAGATCAGGTAGAGCGCTCTATCTTATATAGATTTCCAGGTACACCTGACAACAATTCTCCTTGTATTGTGATAAAAATTCCAATCACTCATAACTTTTGACACAATGCTTCGATCTCATCGTACTACTCTTCATTCTTCTCAGCTCGTCTAGGCGGTTCAAAATCATGCATCATAAGTCAAATTCGGTCAAAAAATTCAAAATTAATTTCTGAGAGTACTTCAACCAGTATTTCAATATTCAGAAAAATGATCTATTTTTATATTCAAAGCTTTGTATCTCGGTAACCCGTTATTAAAAGAAAAAACATTCGCTGGTTTTGAAATCATTTAAAGGTGCGTACAAGACGCGCCTCGAACACGCTCCGCACTCGCTCCGATCATGAACATTACGCGAGATGTTACGCAGATGGTTCGATTGAGGTTCGAAGGATGATCGCGAGCTTGTCGTATTGTTAACTTCGCTACAACCCAACCTCACAAATGTCAAACGTTCAATCCAGATGATCGGGTGACAAAACTAAATAAATATTCTGACCAGGGGATTGCTGGGTAGCCTAATAATACATTATGTTTATATAATAAACTAACCGTAAGGCTCGCTTCGCTCGCCATATCCGTCTAGCCTGGACCCCCGACTGGATCGTCCAAAAATGAGATCAGCGGTCTCGCTTCGCTCGCCTGCATGTAGACCTCAGCGGAACCTCTGTACCGAATTCTGGACCCCCGACTGGATTGTCCTAAAATGAGATCAGCGGGCTCGCTTCGCTCGCCTGCATGTAGACCTCAGCGGAACCTCTGTACCGAATTTGAACGTATTAGACTATGTCAATTTGATCTCGAAAAACGCCTGTTACTATATCGGCGTATCTTTGGCGAACAAAGTGATCATTTTCGCCACCAATTGAATAACATGTGGACGATGGCGAAAAATAAATATACAAATTATCGAAACTAGAATGCTGTTGACTGTTGACCATATTAATCAATCGATTACGTAATACTATTGCTTCTTCTGTCACTTTGAATAATTGATAATAGAATGTAGCAAAGGTGTTATTAAGGATTCAAAGCAGCTGGTCCATCCGCATCTGTTGATTGTCAGCAAAGGTTAACTAATGATAGTCGATCGACTAATAGCACATATTATGTAACGTGTGAGCCACACTTTCTTCAGATCTCTTAAAAATTACATGTTTTACAAGATTATACAAGGCATTCAAAATGAATCTTATAAGCGTCAGTTTGTTGAAATGAAGTATGATTGCTGAAAATTTATTATTCAATTCATTTGTAGGTTTTTAGTGGTGTTAAACACTACAAAATGAAATTAATTAAGAATATTCTGTGTGTACCACTATACACATGTACACAGTCATGTCTGTTATTATCGATCGATCTTAGTCCAGTCAATATAGACATTAAATTGATGGGGGGTGTGCTTGCAATATTTATTGTAGTTCTGATTTTTTAATATATTATTTGGATACATGAGAGAGGTCCAGAAGCAATTTCTTTATCCAAAATTTCCTTGTGTTAGATACAGGGTGGCCCAAAAACCTAGTATTTTCGGTTCATTTTCCACTTTTCTGCTATTTCCGCCAAATCCAGTCATCGGACAGAAAAATTTGCTGTCGCTTTTTCTTAGATTAAAAGTCAGAATAAAATGAGATTGTTCGGAACTTTCTATCTTTGATGAGTACTGATTTATGATTTTTCAAAAATGAGTGACATTTGAAGAAAAAAACAATTTTGATGATTTTTAGTTTTGATCAACTATATCTTCCGATTGTTACCATTTAGATGTAGAATTCAAAATCCCTCTGGATGTATTCTTGTGCTCTACAATCTGAGATCAGGTAGAGCGCTCTATCTTATATAGATTTCCAGGTACACCTGACAACAATTCTCCTTGTATTGTGATAAAAATTCCAATCACTCATAACTTTTGACACAATGCTTCGATCTCATCGTACTACTCTTCATTCTTCTCAGCTCGTCTAGGCGGTTCAAAATCATGCATCATAAGTCAAATTCGGTCAAAAAATTCAAAATTAATTTCTGAGAGTACTTCAACCAGTATTTCAATATTCAGAAAAATGATCTATTTTTATATTCAAAGCTTTGTATCTCGGTAACCCGTTATTAAAAGAAAAAACATTCGCTGGTTTTGAAATCATTTAAAGGTGCGTACAAGACGCGCCTCGAACACGCTCCGCACTCGCTCCGATCATGAACATTACGCGAGATGTTACGCAGATGGTTCGATTGAGGTTCGAAGGATGATCGCGAGCTTGTCGTATTGTTAACTTCGCTACAACCCAACCTCACAAATGTCAAACGTTCAATCCAGATGATCGGGTGACAAAACTAAATAAAATATTCTGACCAGGGGATTGCTGGGTAGCCTAATAATACATTATGTTTATATAATAAACTAACCGTAAGGCTCGCTTCGCTCGCCATATCCGTCTAGCCTGGACCCCCGACTGGATCGTCCAAAAATGAGATCAGCGGTCTCGCTTCGCTCGCCTGCATGTAGACCTCAGCGGAACCTCTGTACCGAATTCTGGACCCCCGACTGGATTGTCCAAAAATGAGATCAGCGGGCTCGCTTCGCTCGCCTGCATGTAGACCTCAGCGGAACCTCTGTACCGAATTTGAACGTATTAGACTATGTCAATTTGATCTCGAAAAACGCCTGTTACTATATCGGCGTATCTTTGGCGAACAAAATTCTTCCACCTCAGCTCAACCTGTGTACTGAATTTTTTTAATATATTTCCATCAATTATTGAAGAAGGTGAGGAAACGCAGAAAAGCTGAAAACACTAATTTTGGGCGTATCTTTGGCGTTATTTCAAATTCCTCCTGAAACAACATTATTGCACCCCAGCTGAGCTTCTGTAGTAAATTTGAACATTTTCTGTTTATTTGTTCTCGATAAAGCTGAAAAAACGCAGATTTTGGGCGAATATTTGGAAATTTTTCCAAATCCGTTGTTATTGCGCCTCTAAAGGGCCAACTGAACTCACCTACCAAATTTGAAATGCTATGTCATATTTTTATCATATGTTTGGACGATCCAGTCGGGCGTGCAGACTAAACGTCTGGCTAAACGGATATGGCGAGCGAAGCGAGTAATATGATATTCCCAGTATAACCAGGAATAACTCTGATTGAAGTAGCAGTACCCAATCAATTCTTCCGCGATAAATCAGGATCTCCTAAATAGGTATTTAGGAGGGTGCTGGATAAATTGGTATTTAGGAGGTCCTGGATGAATGCATTTCAATCTTCAACTTGGTGCCAACCTAACACTTCAACTCAACTTAATGTCAACCTGACAAAATTTTCAATTTATTTACCAGAACAACTGTTTCGAAGAGGTAATCTCTCTAGATTATAGTTCTATATTAACATATGGTATGGGCATTTCAATTATAATTTTAAGATATTGGAATAAGAAGAATATACATGCTAAAAGACGAACTTTAAACCCTTAAAAACCACCCTTAGAGTTGAAATATCGCCAAAAGATTTCTTAATGCGCCTCTGATGGGCCAACTGAACATACCTACCAAATTTGAACGTTTTTTGGTCTCGTAGATTTTTAGTTCTGCGAGTGAGTGAGTGAGTGAGTCAGTCTCAGTCAGTCAGTGAGTGAGTGCCATTATCGCCTATATATATATATATATATATATATATAATATATATATATATATATATATATATATATATATATTGATAATAAATATTATGATTACTGCATTTATTTTAATCAAAATCAAATCAAATTTGCTTCCTTTCAAAATACATTTCACAAACATAAATATAAATTACAATATTATGGAAAAATTAGCATCCGCAAAGAAAGAATCTGAGCGCGGATGCGAGTTGTGCTATTTCATAAAACTAAAACACAATATTTACTAGAAATGTAATTAGAAATTTGAAAACTAAAACGAAAGTAGAAGAAGCAAAAAGAAACAGTACTTATTACATGGACAATCCTCTCAAAAAATTCAATCAGAAAATCAAAATTCTGGTGTGGTACACTCACACAACTTTCCTTGCTCATTGAAATGTAAGCCTCATTCTCAAACGAGAAGAATTTAGGGGAATAACATTATGACGATTGGCGGCAAAATATTTGCGACTACGATCAGACTACTTTATATGTTTATATATAATATTGTTTTCAGAGTACTTTTTCCTTTGTGAAAATTGTGAAACTCGATGAATTTTTTCAAGAGTCGTCAAAACAGCTGTTCTACAGATGAAATAATTATGTCGACTATGACTGTGTTCTTTTTATAAACTGCTCTACCTACCTACCTCATGCACGAGAAGGAGGTTACAAAGTCCATTTCTCAAGGATGGGGTGGACCCCCCATTGGTTTCCCAGAAAGGAGACTCATGCCAGTTGATAGAGCTGATAAATAACTATACAGGGTATGAATTTGAAAAAAATCGGTCAAGTAATTTTTGAGAAAATAGTGAAAAACATGGTTTTTTTAGTAATTATCTGCCATTTTTCTCAAGAATATTACGGAGCTCCTGCAATTTCCCCAAAAATGAGACTCATGTCAGTTGATAGGGCTCATAAATAGCTATCCGTGGTATAAATTTGAAGAAAATCTTCAGAGCCGTTTTCGAGAAAACCGTGAAAAACATGGGTTTTCAGTCATTATCCGCCATTTTTCTCAAGAATATTACGGAGCTCCTGGAATTTTCCCAGAAATGAGACTCATATCAGTAGATAGGGCTTATAAATAGCTATCCATGGTATAAATTTGAAGAAAATCGTTACTACCGTTTTCGAGAAAAACGTGAAAAACATAGTTTTTTAGTAATCATCCGCCATTTTTTCCGCCATCTTGAATTGAATTTCTTATTGTCGGATCCTTATGGTATAAGGACCTTAACTTTGAAATTTCAAGTCAATCGGTTAATTAGGAATGGAGTTATCGTGTTCACAGACACACACATACACACACACACACATACACAAACACAGACCAACACCCAAAAATCATGTTTTTGGACTCAGGGGACCTTGAAACGTATAGAAAACTTGAAATTAGGGTACCTTAATTTTTTTGGAAAGCAATACTTTCCTTACCTATGGTAATAGGGCAAGGAAAGTAAAAACTGATTACGAATGTATTCTAATGTATTGTAATACCAATGTTTTATTATAAAAGGTAATGTCTGTCAATCTTTCAAAAGGTGAAAGACTTGGTTGGGAGTTCGGCTTCTTTCTTCTAAATGCTAATATGCTGGTACCTATTATTATAAATGTTTTTGTAACTTTATATTATCTAATTTTGATAATTTTATTTGCTAACACAGAGATCGTAACTATTAACAAACATTACAAACACGTTGACCACGCATGCGCAACTATTGGTTAGTTCGACATAGGAGCTTGCCAAGCTCGACCTCTGTTACACGCTCTTCTCGCGTTCCACTCTTGCTCCCCGGCCGATCATCAATCGATCTGCTCGAGTGACGTTCGATTGCGGAGCGGAGCGAAAGTCTGTACGCACCTTTACGTGCTGTTTACACAGTGTAAACAGCTGACACAGTGTCAACTTCTGCTGAAAACACAGAGACAGTCACATACACAGGGTTTCCGCTTTCATAATTGCCTGCCACACGATATAAAAAATATAAAAGAGCCTAAACTATTTAAGCAAGCTCTAAAAAAATACCTTCTAGACAATCCACTCTATTCACTGAAGGAATTTCCAGTGAAGAGTGTGATTCACAAGTAGCGACTTTCATTCGCTTCCTTGACGTGCCCCTCATCCTTGTGATGTAGGTGGTGAAATAAAAATTAAATGAAATGAAATGTAATTTTGTAACTTAATTTCATTTTTAATCCATATCAAGCCTCGTTTGCTGGAATGTTGTTCATTTTGAGTTAATGCCACCAGCTGATTTAATTCAGTTCAAGCTTTGCCCTCTCAAACGGATTTAAGAGACTCAAACAATTTATTATAATATTTCAGACGATCCTCGCATCTCTGGCCACCCTATTGGTGATGGAGACGACAGCAGTGGAGTACTACTCCTACCACGCCGAATCCGAGCACTACGCTCCAGCCAGGTACTCGTTCCAATACGCCGTGCAGGACGACCACACGGGGGACGTCAAGAGTCAGAAGGAGAGCAGGGAGGGCGACTCGGTCAAGGGATACTACACCCTCGTGCAGCCCGACGGCAAGAAGAGGATCGTCGAGTACTCAGCCGACAAGAAAACAGGATTCGTTGCTAATGTGAGGTATGAGGGAGGATATGCGAAACAAGTCTACGCCCCCAACCACAAGACACCGGCCCCTGCTCCCGCCCCCAAACCCCAACCACTCGCCGTCAAATACTTGGGAAACAAGATCGAGGAAGAACAGCCCAAACAAGATGAATTCAACTTTGAACTCTCCAAATACGAATCGCCCAAGTTCGATGCCTTCAAGTACGGTTCAGCCAAACTGGAACTCCCCGAGTTCAAAGACCTCGCCACATATGATTTCTCCAACTTCGAGTCCCCCAAATACGAAGCTCCCAAGTTTGATTTCTCACAGTACATGAAGGAAGTCAAAGGTGAAGCCCCTAAAATCGACTTCTCAAAGTATATGAAAGCCATGAAAGTTGAAGCCCCTAAAATCGACTTCCCACAGTACATGAAAGCCATGAAAGTTGAAGCCCCTAAAATCGACTTCTCACAGTATGTGAAAACAGCCAAAGTTGAAGCACCGAAAGTCGAAGAGCCGAAAGCCAACACCGCATTCTCAGATGTTTTCTCGCAAGCATTATTGAACACTCCTTACTTCAACTACTAACTGTAAGTGGGGATGACAATGTTCTCGAATCAAACCAAAAATTAAAATCATAAGTGTGTAAATAGTTTTGTATTTTTATAATAAATTTCGTTTATTAACTAAGTCTGAGAGTATTTTTAAAAATAAAATAGCTTCCTATACCCTTTTTTAGTTCAAGGTTCAATTTATTTTGAACACGAAAATGCGTTTCCACTATCGTAAAATACATGTTTGACGCATCTTTCCTGAACTATGAAATTGAATACTTTAAATTTTACATAGATTATTGAAATTCTGTAGCTTAATAGCAGACTTCAGTCTCAGTAGAAACAATTCTGAAAGCTGGCTGTCATGTTCATATATTTTTTAGCCTTCATGTTCATAGGTAGGCTAAGTAATTTTGTTTATTTCAACATATTCTTCTACCTCCATTCAGAAAAAAACCAAGAATACAAGAATAATAATGAGTTTTGAATTTGAAAAATAATTGAGAAACATTATCTTTAAGTATATAGTATAGAATAAGCTCTAACAATATTGATTGATTATGGGCTTTCTCTGAAGCTATTCACCTACCTGGAAAACGAAATAAAATAATAATGTAACTTCATAACAGGCGGAAATTATGGAAAAAATTGAGTTCCAACATTTGGATAAATTGACTTTAATCTAGTCTAATAAGATGGAAAATGTTTTATAAAAGTTTTTTCAGTATCATTCCTATAAAAATTATCTGATCGAGCATCAGTATGATAATAAAATTCGAGTATCAGTCTGATAATGAAAATTTAAGTAACTATTTTTTGACTAGTGGATTGGATTAGGTTCAATCCAATATTCTTTTATACAAATTTTCTTTTTCCTAATATAGAAAGCAAATGATAAACACATAGGAGGTTCATTTTATATACTCATTAGGAGGTCTTGTATTTTTTCCCTTTACTAGAAGAATTTTCATGGAACAAGCTACTCATTATCATTTTCAGGCTACTCAAACGTAAATCAAACTTGGAAGTTAGGCAGATAAGACGTTTCCGATGGGACCGTCATGTAATAGTCACAAACATATGGGGAAGACATATCTAACCAGAGAATGTAGATTGCCAAATGTGTGGTGAACAAAAATACTCATTAAATCACCAATCTGTCACTAATAAGTGTGGAATCGGAATCAAGTTGAGCTTATGCAACTCACAAACCTCTACAGTGATATTCATATTGAGCTGTCAGCATTCCTTATGAATGACACTGACGTTTCCCATTCAAACAATGCTGACAGTTGAGTCAAACTCACTGTAGTCCGATTACAATTGCTACAAATTGGCCCGTTTTCAGTTTTAATTGTCAGAGGCATATCAATGAGGTGCGATGCGTATTGCAAAAGGAAATTGCATAAAGAAATGTAGCTTACCGGGCAGTGGCAATCAGTGATACGGAACCGACGACTCTACCTGAATTATCGTGCAACGGATGTGCCTTACACATTTCACTCCACAATGGAATTTGAGCCTAAATTATCATCAATCTACGATTGTTAATGGGAGGGGCCCAACTATAAAATGCATGTTCGATTATCATCCAGCATCAGTCTCGAATTATCAGGATTACAGTTCGATTGTTTTCAGTGAACGGATAATTCATATTTTTCATCATGTCACTCTGTGGAAAGGTAAGTCGAAAAATTGACTAATGATTTAAAATAGACTAATGATTTTTATACTCCAACTATTGAGGGTACTCACGCTTCGCGTTCGGAAGGGGGCTTCGCCCCCTGCTCCCCCAGTTGGGTGGGTTAGCAGTATACACGCTTCGCGCTCCGGCTGGGATACGGGCTTCACCCGCCCAATAGTCTTTTATGATTGAACAGAGGTGGGCAGCAGCCTACGCGCTTTGCGCTCCGGCTGGAAGGCGGGCTTCGCCAGCGGAGTGGTTTTTTATGACTGTACAAAGGTAGCAGCCTCCGAACTTCGCGCTCCGGCTGAATATTCAGTGATTGATTTCTACTGAATGTAGTAGAAGAGTACTAGAAGAGAACTATTAGAAGAGTTCTATAGTAATAATCAAGTTCGCATGGAAATGAGCCCGACAATGTAAAATAACAAGGCTTCATCAACTTTCAACAATACATTTTAGGTTACAAGGTATGAATATTCACATTTCCAAATCCACAACATTATCAACGGATATGTGTATCAATTCCATTTCATTCTCACAAATAAATCTTGAAAAGATAAGTAATTCCACTTCCAAGTTGTTGTGAGTTAGAAATTTAAACTATAAGAAAAAATTATCTTTGCCAGAAAAAAATCATTAAAAACTCAGAATGAGATTTTTTAGAGAATGTAATGAATTATTTTGAGAATGAGATTTAAAAAAAAATTAAGTTTACTTGTCAAAAATTCGACATTTTTAATTTGTTACACTTGCTTAGAAATAATGTAAAATGTTCAAAGCTTTCGAAATATTAATGAAAAAAAAACTTAAAGTTTCAAGTGGTAGCAGTACCTGCCAATGAGATTTGATTATTCACTCAAATCTTCATTCTTGTTCAGGATTGCAGATTGAGAGTAGTACAAACTAGCATACAATCAATATAAGTGAAGAATTCAATAATATTTTTCACAATAACTACAGTTCTACCAGATTGTTTATTGTATAACATTGGCCAATTATTGCAGAATGATTGTTATTTAATTCTGTTTACCAATTATTGTTGATAAAATTGTCCTAGCGCGGCCAGGATAGCCGAGACGACGAAGGCGTTGCACTCTTTAGTCTCCCTACTTCAATCCCTACTGCTATCAACAGTTACTATGTATCACATTAATTTACATTGTTGAGTGTAAGAGAGGGCCGACTGTGCCCTAAATTTGCTCTCTAGAAGAAATTGAGGCAGTCTTTCTACTCTATTCTGCTAGCGCTACCTGGTCGCGGGTTCGAATCCCGCCGGTAGACAGAAACGTTTGATCATCTCATCAAATCAGACTTTTAATCACACACACATCCAATCAAAAAGATCATATGAAAAAAAGATGAAAATTAAAACAATACATTTTTATCATGGTTGCTGAAAAAAAATGAAAGAAATATTGATTGATAAACTATAACATGATTTTTATTATCAACTACTAGTATGTATCCGTACTTCGCATCACAGATCCTCAGTTTTATTAATAATTTTACCTTATACAAATATTCACATGATACAATAATGTTTTTAACTACGTTGTTCTACTATTGTTCTTCAGTTTTATGTTAATTTCATTTATTATAACTTTCTCATCAGTGCTTCTATATACCGTACATTTATTGGGATTAATTCATTATAATGCATATCAAAATTTTTAGGAAGCTATATATTCAAATTTTGATGATACAAACAAATAAACACATGAACGGACATATAAACAGTCTATGTGAGGATGTCAGTGTTATAATAACACTATTAAAGTGTTATAAGTGAACACTATGCAGTTTTGTGGGTATGCATCGAGGGTTGATAGTGTGGCTATATTATGCTGAGGACGCACGTTAATGTTGAACGCCTCCTACATGGCTAGACTCGCAACTCACGAATAGAGAGAGTCCCACACAAGGTGAGTTTAGCTTGCTGGGCCCATATTGTGCATTTTGCCATCCTTTTTGAAAAAATATCATCATATCGTGTCTTATTATATAGATTATATATATCATACTATATGAAAAAATAGTCCTTTATAAAAAAAATATCATCATATCGTGTCTCATTATATAGATTATATATTATACTCCTATTATTTTATTAATTGTTGTATCAACTTTTCACAGACATTCACAACAACCCTGCTGCTAGCCATGGTCTGCGCAGTCTGTCTGGCCTACCACGAGCCGCAACAGCCCTACAAGTTCGAGTACGGTGTGAAGGACGCGCACACCGGCGACATCAAGAGCCAACACGAGACGAGCGACGGCCACTCGGTCAAAGGCCACTACACACTGGTCGAGTCCGACGGCAGGAAGAGAGTCGTCCACTACACGGCCGATCCACACCACGGCTTCAACGCAGTCGTCCACCATGAGGGAGGATATGGGGGCTACAGTCACCAGTCTGGTGGGTTCAATCAGCAATCAGCTGGCCAATTCAGTCACCAGTCTGGGGGGTTCTACGGAGGGTTCAATCAGCAATCAGATGCTGGTTTCGGCGGCGGACTGGCAGCTGGTCACTTCTACCCCACATCAAGAGTTGATGGCTTCAGCGGCCATAAATACTCCACCAACCATGCCTCCGGTTATTTCCACAACCCCTATGCTTTTTACAAGTTTTAATTTGTACAAGTTTGTAATTTACAAAATAGTATACAATTTTTAATTTGCATAAGGGGAATTTCAGAGTAGTTTTTTCCCATAAAGTGCGACAGAATGCATTTAAGCAGATGGTTATGGTATTACTATACAAAAACTAAAAAATGCATGAGTTTGCCCCCACCAACCCTACATTAGATAGAGAATTTGAACAAAACTGTGCTGGGACTGTCTTGAATAATTCGTGAGTTTATAGAAATAATAACATAGTACCCTTCTTTTAGAACTTTTTAATATAAACAAATAAGAGTGTTTATATAGGTTTTTAACACTCTTATATGTTTATTATGAAAACGAATTGAAAAGGGTTTTATGTTATTTCTATTTTAATTAACCATTCCATTAGCCCTATTGAAATATTTTATTAGAAAATTCGTGAGTTATTGCTTTCATCAAAAAATGATGCTCTCTACTGAATAGAGATGGTGATAGGGAGAAATTGTCTTGAGATTTGAAATGTACTGTACTTAAATGATTTGATAGATTCTTTTTATTAAAATAAGTGGTGCAATGAGTGGAATCATTGTGAACGGGCCTACGTTTGTGAAGAATAGGATTCGAATGTGTATGTGTGAAAATACCAAATTCAAATAAGATAAGCCTATACTTAGTGGAATAAGCAATCTGAAAAACAAAAAAATCAATCATCTACATACTGAAAACAAAACCAACATTCAAAAATGCTATTGGAATAGAGTGATTTTCTTCAACACTAGTGATTTCTTGATAAGAAAATGTATTATTCTATCAATAATGATCTGTTCTGTTTAACGAGTTATCATTCTCAATTTATTCTTTCAAATGATTGATTAATTTATTAGAAAGTATATTTATTCATGTGGGTTGAGAAGTTTTATTAATGTTTTTGTTATGTTTAGCCATATTACGGCATTTTTTATAGTTTTGATGTTTGTGGAGTGATTTTACAATAAAAATGTTTGAAAACTAATTGTTTTTCCAGACTCTTTATTGGCACTTTTCCACTACAAGAAATATTAGTATGATTGAATAATGTAGTGTTATGAACTTTATCACCAACAAAACCATTAATTCATCAACCATTCAACACTCACATCCTATGAATATCATAAACAGAATCAACTAATTGCTCTGAGTAGCAGGAAAATCAGAACAATATGAATATGATTGAAAATAATATGATTAATATCCTCTCTCAAGCATTTATTTATTACGTAAACTTACTTTATATTTTTGTGATTCGTATTATTCAGGATGATACCCCAAATCTAAATCATCAACCAATCATATTTGGAGAGAAATTAAAGTATTTGAAATAGAATGATCGAGTATTACCATAGAAGAAATAATACTTCAACAGTGTAGGTACACATTTTTAGGTGAAGAGAAGCAATAGACTAATTATCTATTTCTATTTGAAAAGTTTATAAATTCAGCTGGATTCCATTAACTATCAATGGAGTATGCTATGAAATAACCTGAATACTTCTGAAAACGAAAATATTGAAAAACAAAAAGTAACTAGGTTGCAATTCAATGCCAGCTATATTTAACTATAATAATTGTTTTTAGTTATCTCATTTTCAAATATCAATAATACAAATGATAAAGATTATAAATCATTATTATTCAAGGAATATCAATAAACGCTACTATTGTTCCCTCTATTTTCAATATTTGTAGATGCGGTTAGGCCGGTTAGGTTAGGTGTTGTAGTAAGGAGCGTTACTAACGTTATACAAAGTTCGGTCTGCTATAGTACCGCCTGCTCCGTGGATTCGAATCTCGCTCATTCGAATGGGCGTTTCATCATCTCATGCTCTCATCAATTCACCAATTTCACCATATTCCACTAGCCGACAGGCTCACTTCGCTTGCCTCATCCGTCTAGTCAGGGGGCTCTGACCCCTGAACCCCCACATGGTTCATCCAAAATAGGATCATGTATCCAAAAAAGGATCAGCTTTCCATGACCCGCGCACAAGCAAAAATCTCATGTAGGTATCATCCGCAATAAAAAAACTCATAACACATTTATTGGAATTTAGTTTCATTTATTTTCAAGTAGTATGGATAACATCATAAGATAGAAGAATGAATATCTATCTTCTAATTGTAACGCTCCTTGGGGGGGGGGGGGTTGTGATAATATTTGAGCAATGCCCCAGATGGAGACGTCACACATATAAAAATCCTATCCTATACTGAGTCCTCGGTGTTATAACCTCAAATTTGTAAGTGTGTGAATGAACACTATAAAACACCAGATTGAGTGAGTCAGTACAAGATGTAATACAATCGTCCAGATCGCAGGAGGCATAAACTCTTGCACACCCTTGATTCGTCCAATGACTGATTGTATGTGAATAATGTTCTTTTGCGAGTGTAGGTTGTAGTGTAGTGCAGTGTAGTGATTGCTAGACACTAGATTCGGTGACCTTAAACTATTACCTGTGTTGAAAACAGTATATAAAATCGAACAGGTCGAGCAATTATTTGCTCAATACATATAATTTGCGGGACTGTGCCTCTAATAAATTCTGAAAGTCTAGGATAGGTTCGATAAACCAAATGCCGTTCAGAAAATATTTAGAGAGCACAGAATCTTTTCAAAATTTATTCTCTACTGTGTGAAATTATTACCTGCTGCTTCTGCTTCTGCAGTAGCTGCTTCTGCTCTGTAGTAGGAAATTTATTCCCAAGTTGATGTTGGGTACAGATAAAAGCTGATATATTAGCAGGTAAGGACAGAGAATACATGATCTCGATCTGACCCCACTCAACATTTCCACTTAGATCTCTTCCTTTATCCAGATTTGGATCAATTATTTCAACGATCGTCTTTGATCAGCTCCTAACAAGTATGAACGTGCCAGGCACAAAAACTGAAGGGCTAAAGAAATAATCGAACTCAGGAAGCAGAATATTAAATTTGAAATATAATGAGCAATAATAATAATAATTAACAAACATTGCAGTTCCGTAATTTGATAGACAGGTTTTGAATAATTTAATGTTGACAGACTTAATTGAGTTTGTACTATGATGCTTTGCTATCATGCACGTTTTTTACAAAGTTTAAAAATTCTTATAGATAAATTAAAATTCTAAATGATTTAACCAAAATGTTACAATATTTGAGACTCAATCAAGGTCGTGGTTCAGGCAGATGAGGACAGTTAAACGACCACAAAATTTACAATTCTAATTCAGTATGATTCTTATACTAAGCGCTTTTTGAAGTGGCCAAATTATTTAACGAAGTAAAAAATTGAAATAATTTCTGCACTTTTCCGAAGCGAAGGGTGGGGCCCCATAAAATAGAAAGAGAACTCACGTGATCCTTCATGGTGTAGTGATTTGTTTAAATTAATTTATAATCGGTGGTTCGTCCTGTGCCTGACCTTTGAAAAGATGATAAAGAAGATAATTTTGAATAAAATTTAGAATTTAGAAATAGGCCGACACATCTAGAAAATACCTGAGTCTATACCTAATTCATGCAGGTGAACGGGCTAGAGTCAAGAAAACTTCAATTACTCTTGCCATGCCTGATTTAATAGGTTTATACTATAGAATAACACTACAATTTGAAATAATTGAAAAATACAAACAGCTTCAATAAACATTGGCAACTAAAAGCGAACAACAGAAACAACAATTTCATGTTACTTTGTTGACATTCTTCATCTGATTTGGGGGCGCATTACTATTCTTCGTTTAGATAGCAATACGTCACAAAACCAAACAATATCAGTCATAAAATAACAAATTAATTTCAACATGAAATTACTCAAGAAAGAAAAGCCCGTTGAACCCAAATTTCGTCGATAGTAACCCATATAACCCATTTCATAATAATTTTGAATCCCCACTTTTGATTGACATTCTCGAATGAACCTTTGTTTCACTACACTGCACTTTCGTTGGTCTGTACGTTGCTTTATCGTCGGAGTTACAGTACCTTGTTTTTGGCGGTGAACTTTTACCGGTTGAATTTGGCTTGACGGCGACGTCCTCTTACGTCCCTAGACCTCTCGTCTGAACGGGTGTCTTGAAGCGGTGTTACATAAAGTTGCGGAACCAAAGGGGTGGTACATGAAGTTGGTTTGGGGACACACATGAACCGCTGTAAATAAATGTATTACAGCATTAATTTCTAACTCTTCCTACAATTCATCAAAAGCTAAAACAGGAGTCTATTCTGTTATTTAATTTAGATTTTATCTTGACGTTCTGATTTCATTCTCAAAATTTAACAGATTGAATTAAAACAAATTTACTTGCCAGAGTGTCATTAATATACAATGCAACATTTATGAAAACACCCGTAATAAATTAATATAATGCTTTTAGAAAATGAATACTTCATTAATTATGATGTTAACTTTTATATGAATTGATATAATATTCTTAGAAAAAGAATAATTCAGATTGAAATGATGCTAACTTATATGATATTTTTGTTTAGTTTGCGAAATCAAATATAATTTTTCATACAGTAGCTCGACTAGTATTGTTGGAAACTTGTGCCCTAGCCAACATTTATTTTATTTATTATTTATGAACTATAGGACGCAATCCAAGTGTTAACCACGGGCATTCGCCCAAAACTGCTCAGAACCTTAATTTAAAATGAACAGTCCAGAGTTTATGATTTGATTTACCTACAAATACAAGTCCAAAAACGAGTATCAACTAGAATTATGAATTTATCACAAAACAAAACAAGACACTTTATAACACAATAAAAGAAACAAATATTGAAATTTTCACTTCAAGGTAAAAATAATGTTTGCCCTATAAGATTCATCTTGTAGATAGTTTTTACCTTTAATTAAATAAAATTAGTAGACACATAGAAAATAATTCAAATTGTATTAAAATTTGAACATTCATTAATATTAATTTCATGGAAAAGAAAAACTTTCTTCTTCGTCTATTAAGATTACTATCATAAAAATTTACTAAATCATTCGAAAGCCTTAATGACATAAGAAAACAGAGTCTGAAAAATATTAAATTATAAAATGTCATAAACTCAATATGAACATAATCTTAAAAATTTCATTCCAATTTAAAGGCTATCTTCCTGACTTTCAGCAATACTCTACGATAATATATCTCCAGAAACAATAACTCAAATGTAACGTAACTGAAAACTTTCTATACTTCTTTAGAAAAAAAATGTATAATTATCTTCCATCACTAATAAAATCAAAAGGATTATTCTCAATCAATATTATTAACTTGAAAAATAACAGGCTTTGTTAATACAATACTCTTATGGAAGTTTCAATCAATTAAATTCCCTAAATTATATTTTAACCTTATTTTACGTACCTTAGCGGTTATTTGAAGAAACAATTATTCGTACATGATGAAGAAACACAATTAAACTTTTCAGGACATGGCACTACTAGAAAATTTAAACTTTAATAAAAAATAAAACTAGCTCCTACATTAACTAATGATATAAACTTGTAAACCTGCCCAAAAAGGGCGAAACATAATGACTACATCTTTACTCTCGTAGTGCTCCTAGCAAAGTGTCCTCCGAAACGTAATCTGGTCTCTCGGCTGGGGAATAGCCCCACTACTGTATTTAGAAACAGGTCCCCTATTGGGCGAAGGGAATCAATTTGACCAATCGTCGCGTGGCTTCTAGAGCCTTTGGACCAAATAGTAACTGCAAAATCGGTAGTTTGTTATAATTTCAATGCTTGCTGTTTTCCAGCTTATCGCACTCCATGTCGCGACACGAAGGCTACATTTTAGAAATAATTCCATAATCTACATTCCTCGACGACTCGGAGCCACAATTTTTAAATATCTATCATGGGAAACTCGAAGTCATGGCCGTTCATAATAGAGAGAGAAAATAATTTATTTCGCCAACTCACAATAATGGCTCTAGTCTATTGCATATTAAATTTACTATTATAACTTGGAAAAAGGCCTGAATTAAAAATAGTGCTCGGCACAGTCCAAACTGCAGTCTTCAGCACGTGGGGGTTTTTGGAATTTATTATTTTCTTCACAAATTAAATAATGAACAATTAAAATTTAGATTCATAGAAGCAATCAATTGACATAATAATTTAAAATGTAACAAATAATATTTCCTGGAGTATAGGCTAACAATTAAAATACATAAATTGAACGAACAAGAATCTCACTAGAAAATGGTAACTTTTTAAAATAAAGATCTTTACGGTGAAGTCATCAAAAGGGAAGAAGTGTCTCGTTTCTCAAAACTTTTGGCTGAACAGTTCAGTCTTACTTAATTTGCATAGAAATTCTGCTATTGGAAGAGTTAGTATGAAGTATACATTACGTTAGAGATGAGTGAGAAAATAGTTCTTGTTTTACAATAAATAAACTTAAATTATCTGCCTTTATGAGTAAACACATTTTCTTCATATTTCCCCTTATACAACGTACAATGTGTTACCACATATGATAAGACCATTCTAGTCACTGATAACAAATTAGAATACCATGTTTGAATGTCATCCCTTTTTGGTGTTATTTTTCTGACCTATGATTGGCCTGAATGGATCACAGAGATTCTTACATCAGTCCATTCGGTAGATTTTGTAATTATTATATACGGTAATATTAACATTTCATACAAAAGATTCTTATAACAATCATAAATAACAAAAATGAACATCACTATTCTTATCAATGATAATGCTTGTATCATGATCTTGCTAGCTTTTATAATATTTAACATGTTGTACATTTCCATTAATAAATAATTTTAACAATAATAAATATTTTTATTTTGAAACTCTTATCCTTTTTACAATAATTATTAGTTTTTAGAAGTAATTAATTATTATCTTCGTTTTGTCTCAAACGTAAAGTCAGTAGTAAAGAGAGTCATTTTAACCAATTTCTTGACTGCATTCAAAACAGCTGTTCAATAATGTAAACAAAGTTGTAACCTCTAAATTTGATGGTTGACTACAAGCAATTTACAAATTATTTGCAATATATTATAATTTTCAATAAATAATTCTTCCAAAATATGCCGTATAGAACGGTGCTCTTATATCAGTCTCAGCTGTTGATAAGTAATCTTTATTGCTATCCGGTAACAGTACATTTGATATTCTTTCTAGCTTTTGACAATAATAATATCTTCTATTTTTCGATTTATTTCATTTCATGGTTTCAACAAATTTAGAATGTCACAGTATTTAAGCAGTATGCTTTGATACAACTTTTTGAAGAAATGTTTTAAATGATAAAAATCCGTCGATTATGTAAATTCAACGATGAATGCAGCAAACCTGTAATGATTCAAGTGCAACAATAATAAGAAAGTACGGTAGTCTAGTTGAAGCTTTCAATACTTGATTCATATCCAGCCTACCAGAACACTGAACACCCACTGCTCGACCACTTGAAAGCAAAAGTAGTATCAACAAATTTCAAACAACATCAAACATCCAATGCAACAATCTCCTTTATTTGTGTTCCACTGCAAACTGATAGCCGCAGGTGATGATAAACGACCGCCATAAATAACAATCAAATGAAATGAAACCGACAGTCAATAAAGGATCAACAAGGAAACCAGAAAAATTACGTCTTTATTTATGGCAGATTTCGTCCTAGATTTCATCGAGCTTGTTACAGATTCAAATGGATGAATGTTTAAAACTAAAGATAGACCTACCCACCCAATTACGGAGCACGTGAATGGAGTTAACCAAATAATTCTAATTCATGGCAATGATACGGCGACAGTCGCCGAGTTGCCTAGGTCGAGGTGCAGGGGCGACCATAAAAAACGGCCACAACTGGACCGAAAAGAAGGAGAAAAATGCTGGAAAGAAGAAGAAAACTAGTGAAAGGAGATAGCAGGCGATGACAGATCGCGAATCCGTCTCACAACAAAACGCATGCGTATTTTGCATATTCGGCGCGCGTATCTGGAGCCTAGAGCCTACTCGTCGCTAATTGGTAGCGCTTCCCTTTTCCCCCTAACCTAAATGAATAGGGTGCAAAAAATGCTGTTGCCAACATACAACATAGCAACATGGTGAGCACTTGGCGAGTCCAGTGGCGTTTTGTACTGTATAAATAGCCGAGTGTCGTTACCAGTTGTCATCAGTCACATCCAGTGCTCCATCAGCTCAACACACAGCTACAGCAGATTCCCAAATAGAAGCGAGAAAATGGCTGCTATGAAGGTGAGTCAATTGAAAATAATGTGATAGGCCTAAGTTTTTCTAAAAATTGGTTTTGAAGTTTTACCAATATTATACAATACTGTACATCGATGGAATCTCTCTGGCAATACTGAAAAACTATTCATTTTTACTGGGAAGCTTATTATTTGTTGACAATTCTGATAATAATAGTATTTTATTTATATTTATTCACAATATAACTCAACTGTTTTTGAATAGAGATTTTAAAATTAACATTTCAAATTATTGTAAATTTTATTAAGAGTTTATTTATTTGATTTTGAAGATGTAAGTTTTATAAATTACTTATTGCACTATCATGTAGGTCTGAGTATTATAATACGTTTTAACACTATTAATTGGATTGAACAATCAATTCGGATTGCCGATAAGTAAATAATTGCAAAAATTGTTTGTTGAATGAATAAGCTTGGGGTTCAAACCTCAGTAAAATTCCAAGAAATTTTTTTCTTGCATAGTCCCATTTTATCACTCGGTAATGCAGCTTCTAGTTACATTATAATTACATTTAAACAAATAACAATAATGATACTTTAACAACAACAACAATTCTATTGTTTTTCAAGCCGCCCGCTATTATTCAACAGTCAGGCACCTTTGATACTCTATCTTCTGACCTTTAAAAAAGAAAGGAGCAATTTTCTCCACCATTCTTATTAAACTATGCCAATAATGTCAGCTGTACGAATTTCTGTGATTCATAATTAATTATTCATTCTGCTACAAGCAAAATTCCGACCTTGGCCAAGCAATGTAGCCTACTGACCAATGACACAGATTGAAGGGTATACAAATCAACATGCAATGTAACTAATGACAACCGAAAGATCAGAGGTTTCAGTCTCAACACCAAATTTCGTGACATATTTCCTACAATATAAACTGTGCACTACAGTTACAAATGTAAATTATAGCAACTAGGAGATCAATTCAGAGAATGAGAATTAATTAGGCCTTTACCAATCAAATTGGATGCAAACCTGAGTTATTCATAAAACTACTACTTTCAATTTTTACGGACATTTCTAATTATGTCGTGAATATTGCAGTCAAATATATTCAGAAAATATTAATACAAAATTTACAATATCACAAAAATACGTACTTCAGAGTATGAAGTATCGAATGAATAAGAAAGCATTGCAACTTCCAAAAACCGATATTTTCAACAGATATTATCACCAAAACTCAACCTATTCATTCATTCATTTCTTGGAGATTCAAATTTTCAAATTTGAAAGAAATGTAAGATTAGGTTGTCTTCAAACAAACATTCAATCATGAAAAATGTTTTACATTGTTCTAATAGACCAACATTTCAAATTCTGAGATGAATTATTAAAATGATAAGAAATATAAAAATTTACATACAATAAAATCTTCACTCAGTCAAATTTCATTTTTAAAAAGCCCCAAAAATACATTTTCACATCCATCAGTAATTCCAGTACAGAGATTCAACAAATCTCTGTATTTCACATATCTGGGAACGAGGGCTAATGCAGGTTTTTGCATAGTCTATACAGTTCTTCATTCACTCTGTGAGTTTGATGAATAAATTAGTTCTAAGTAATGATCACCTCGCAAGCTATTCCCTTTGGAAGGGTGACCACTTATAGAAATAGAGCTCTCAATATTATTTATGAGTCTTAACTTCCCGGTGGTTAAGAACCCACTTAAAGTTGAAGTTTCACTCATATCTAATCATCATCACCCACATGCAAGTCTAGAGCTCATAATGGGAGTTATACTTGACAACCATAATAATTGACCGAATCGAAGCTCAGGTGTTTCGACTCAATAGACTTTTGTCTGTTTGTTTGTACCGCAGTTAATGTCCGATTTGAAATCGTCGGTTCAGATAGCTCACAAGAAGATGAAGTATTCTGAGTCGGGTACTTGTGCTGTGTGAATCATCATTCATACAGTTTGTATTTTATACATTACAGGATTTAACATATTTTTTTTTATTTATAGGTTAAGCTTGAATCAATATAAATTATTGACTGTTTTGTTTTTGCACTTGTATTACCTGTATAGATTGTGTACTCTTTCCCCGCGCACAGATCAACAGTCCATGCGGGGAAATAATTATTACATAATTATTATTCTGTTCTATATTGTACATTGTTTTTGTATTGGAATAAAGAAATTGAATAAAATTTGAAATACAAGTACTTTGAAACAAAGCGCGTCGACGTATATAAATGTATAAGGTATTTTATGAAATATTGTATTTTAAGGATAATACAAAAAAAACGAGTCTCCTTCGAACGCCAATATTACCGTGAAAATCAGACTATAGAAATTACTCATCATAAATCAGCTATCGAGTAGATTATTAATTGCATGCAATTAATAACTGAAAGTGAAATAGTATTTTGTCTCGACCTTACTCTGTTTTCAACTCGGGGCTGACCTGTTGTCAGTATGCAGTATGTCTTGAAGGAGATTAGCTTTTGATGTTAGCATTTTTGATACACCAACACCAACAGCCATTAGTAGTTTTCACACCGATATCTCGCCGAGACTCGACAGGACAGGACAGAATTAACTCTGATGGACAGTATGGACAGAGGAGGCTGTGTTTCATAACTGCGCGAGGATTTACTGTTCACAGAACTACAAGTAAATTTTTCTAATGAGCCTGAGTAATGAGTGACGATCAATCCAACTTATATCAGCTTACAATTATTATAATCAGCTGATGTTGTCTTTGTTTCAGATGACATTAGGATTGGCTGTGCTGATGATCGTCGAGTACGCCCTGGCCGTGGAATACAGCTATTACCAGGCCGAGCCCGAGCACTACGCTCCCGCCAAGTACTCGTTCGAGTACGCCGTGAAGGACGAGCACACCGGAGACATCAAGAGCCAGCACGAGGTGAGGGAGGGCGACTCGGTCAAGGGATACTACACCCTCGTGCAGCCCGACGGCAAGAAGAGGATCGTCGAGTACACCGCTGACAAGAAATCCGGGTTCAACGCCATCGTCCACTACGAGGGTGAAGGCAAATACCACTCCGCCACCAAGTACTCAGCTCCTGTTGCCACCTATGTAGTTCCTGAAGTCAAATACGAAGCCCCAGCTCCGGTTTACAAGTACGGAGCCCCAACTTACAAGTATGAAGCCCCCACTTACAAATACGAAGCACCCACTTACAAGTACGAAGCTCCCAGCTACAAGGCCTACTCATCGGCATCCGTACACACTCCTCACTACTCCTACAAGATCTCAACATAATTAAGTTCACTAAGTCAACAATATAAACTTCATATCGATGCATAGACATAGAGCGAACCTCTTTATTTATAATTTTTGTACCTTTGTAATAAAATATTCTTGACTTAAATCTGTTGTTATTTAAGTAGTTAATTAATGCAATAGAATTACTGATCTTGCACTGACTACAATAAGAGAAGTACTATCATACTGGAGAGATCATTTATTCTATCAGAAACGAACGAATATCCTTTTCTCTATAGTTGCACCCACCGAGTCAACTGTATTGAATTGGCCGATCATATCTACTTAGCGGATATAACACTGACCTGAATTAAAATTAAAATCATTGTAGATGCCAGCATAATTTTTATTTATTGATATATTTATTCATTCACACAAATATAATCATGTGTATTATGATAAGATTCACTACAAAGACTCAACTATTCGCAAGCAGGAATAGAGAAAATTGAAATGCAAATGGAAAACCATAGTCGAACACTGAAAACGTAGAGAAAACTTTTAAAAGACACATAGAAAATTGAAAAAGTACGGAATTCTTGAAAAAAATTTCAAGCCAGAACCGTACTCGCTATAAGCACTGTTTCGTTACCAATACACACGTTTATAAATGCTGAGTTGCACCAAGAAATTTTAATTTGGAAACTCCACTACCGAAATGTTTCATCCCGATTAATGAAAAAATTATAATATCCAAGTCACATTGATTTAAATAAGGTTGAAGGTTCATACAAACTGCTAAATTTGGAATCAGAACAGTGTAATCTCGTTTAGTTAGAACTACTTTTATTACTGTATAGACACAGTTTGGCAATTTGAACTATTTTTTCGCCATCAAGATTCCGTCTGTTTGTGGGATGAAGCTATGTTAATTTCTCCATAATTTATTGTATTATAGACAGGTTGAATGGTTTTGATCAATTCAAACAAGTTTCCTTCATCATAATTCTCAATTTATTGATGAGACTTCAGACAGGTCTGCATCATCGAGGGAGAGTGCAAGCAGAATATTACGAATTTCATCTTCTTCAAAAAAATTTTCACTTTCAGCCATTATAAAAAACAATGAAACGGCTACTGTCAACATTAAACGGCTTTTATATGCTACAAACTCCAACAATACAACAACCACTCATATATATTACTACTCCTGTTAGGATTGTAATTCTCAATCCTATTATATTAAGCGAGCAATTTCTGTATTTATATATCTGGTCATTTACGTTCAACGGATCTCGAAAACGGCTCTAACGATTTTCATGAAATTTGGAACATGGTAGGTTTATGATATGAAAATTCGAATGCACTAGGTCTCAACCTTGGGAAAACTCGCTGAACGACATTAAAAGGATAATTCATCCTTGGCTGAAACAGCTGAGACTTTTGTTGTCTGTGGATAGTAAAAAAGTGAGTGAGCGAGTGAGTATGTGAAAAATCAAAATATCGCATCCCCGAAATTCATATGATGATGTATATCCAGTTGTGAAATATAAACACGATCATTTCAGAGAAATGTGTTCTGTTTATCAATAAATAAAAATAACGAGCGAAGCTCGGTACCCCGATATTAATTGAATATATTGAATTGAATATAATTTATTATAAGTATTATAGTTTCTATAGGAACTATAATCGAATAAGTGCTTAGGTAACTAGTTTGGTGGGGTCATGGCTGACCCCAGAGTGCTCTGAGTGTAGAACTGAAACGACAGAGATATGACACCAATGCCCTCTGGCACTGTCTGGTAGACACTGGGAATACATAGAGTCACTCATTAATTGATTGTAACAATAATTTCCCTGGGGTTGAATATGACCCCACCAAGCCAGTTGAGGGTTAACAAACGTTAACCTTCATTTTGTTTAAATAAAGTGTACAATAGTAATGAATCGGTTCTGATGTAAACCGTCTGAACAAAGTTGCACTGATATGGAATTACAGAAACAAGTTGAAAAATTGTTATTTTTATTAGCGAGTTCCTCAATTAGGCCAATTTCCAATGTCTTGCCAGTGAAATTAGATAAACTTCTCCTAAAGGTTTTCTTCCGTTATGTTTTAAAGGTAGGAGGAAAGGCTTGGGAGGTTAGGTTTTCCGTAATGGCAATATGTTAATATTAGTCGATTTGATTATTTTAGATAATGAACACAAATAACGAAGGGTATTCTTGTTTAACGGAGGGTTGAAGTACTGGACAATTTAAAGTAGGCCTACACATCATTTGGGATGTTAAAGCAGTTGCAAAATTTGTTCAAATATGATGAACAGTGCATGATTTACGTCTATGTCAGCTTGCAACCTTCTAACTATTGCTATTGTAATCAGCTATTTTTTTTAGCTTGCTATCGGTATCATTGTTAATGATAAGTGAGCAGGGTGAATAATATCGCCAATATGGGCTACATGGGTTACATGTAATCTATCAAACTTGTTTATACAACGTATTTGCAGCAAAGCTCTACTTAAAACTAGAAACAGAACTTGAGCAAAACAAGTTGATTATGTGCTTGAATGTGACAACATACCTAAACGACACACAATTGATCGAATTCCTGCCTAGTTTTTTCTCTAATGGTGCAAAATAATCAAATTCATAAAGCAGTTACAGCTTGTTACAGGTATTTTCTACCTTTACATAATAAAAAGGAATTTACAGCCTCAACTAAGGTTATGTTCACCAATCTATGATATTCAATTATTGTAACCGACATTTCAAAGTCCGGAATTAAGTCTTCAATTCCTTATTTTCTTGAGCAAAATAATTGAGGAAAGAGTTTATTCATACTATTATGTTCAATCATTGTATTAAATTGTAGTTTGGTTGTTACACTGTCATAGAAATTTACTCTCAAACTGAACTATGGCTGCTGGAATGGAGCTTAAACTTAAATTTTATTATCATAAATATTGGAAATTGTAGCATTATAGCATGGACGCTTCAGTAACGGGCAATTGCAAGGTCTCAAGTTCGAATGTAAATAATGTTTAAATGTCATTTCAAAAGTCTTTCGAAAGCATAAATCTGAAAATCGTTTGTACAATAAAATAATATATTCCAAGTCTAATCATGGTAATACCTTTCTCATTAATAGCACGTGTTATCTCATATCTACTAGTAATTCATATCTATAGTTGAACGTTTACTTTTGAGAATATAGCCCAGTCGATGAAGACAAATGAACAATGAACAGGGTGAAATTGGAGGTATAGTTCGATTACATAGAACATAGCCTAGGGGTCCATATCGTTACATCGCTTGTTTTCCCCCTAGGACAACCTCCAACCCCCCTCGAAGATCAAAACGGCAGTAGATTCGTAAAAAGTTAAGTATATCGAGCTGACATTGATTTCATCCTTTTCAAAATGTATAGATTTGCTAATTATTATGGAATAGAACATTTTATCGGGTATCTATCGTTCACGAAGTTACTCAAAATGATCAAATTCGCTAAGCATAAATTACCAATTGCCATTGAAAAGTTCCAGTATTGGAAATTTAGGGTTATGTCCGATTATGCACAGTTTTACATAATGAATGAATGAGTTTTGCAAAATCTGTGGAAATAAATTGAATTGGATCCCATTTTTGAAATATTCAATATTTAATTCTGAATATAGACAGTCGGTGGAGAAATATTCCTCTTCAAGCTCCAATAAATTTCATCAAGAGCTTTCTTTTTTTAATTATCTATTACCTTTATTTTCTATAAGCTGTAAAGTCTCAAATGTGTCTTCATCCATCCGTTTGATTGGAGAATGCCTTGAACTCATGAGAGAGGATAAATTTTTTGAAATCTTCGGCTTCTCTAAACTTACCCAACTACAGTAATTCCAAAACTATTTATATTTGATTAAATTTAATTTTATACACGTGAAAAGGGAGAATGCTGGTCCACAATTTGAGTTCAAATTCAAGAGCTATCATCAAGTTCAGTTCTATCATCAAGAGCTTCGAGGTGGATGGTATTGTGAACAGAAAAAAGCACTTTCATAATAGTTATCCTAAAACCACCTGTTTTTGATAGAAATACTCAAATGGGCATTTCTCTAGCACGGGAGAAACGTGCATTGTGCAGATTACCTGGACAATTAAGATTATAAGACACCAAAAATGTATGACTTATGATACATCAGGCATTTGGGAATATTTTACTGGTAAATATTCCTGGAGTATTTCGATTTGGATGCATTTGATAACCTTCTCATTAATGAAGATGCAGATGACCATGAAAGAGTCCTGAAGAACGAAGGGAACTAAGCGGTTCCAGGCTAAGTATACTAACAATAATTCAGCTTCATCCTAATTTTTTGCTCATCAATGTATTTATTGACTGAGTTAATAGATGCCAGATTATTATATTCTCTATCACTTTGGCTTCATAGCCTTCAAAATTGAAAACTGACTATGTATTAATTGAGAATGTATACAGTTTATTTCAAGTTAGTGCTTCGCAACGGAACTCCATCGTGGAGTTTTGATAGTAATTTTACCCAACATGAAGTTTTCAAATGTTACTATTATAATGTTTGCACTCATATGTTTATTTCATTTGATATGTTCATTCTTATATGCAGTAGGTACACATTTGGAATTAATTTACTATTCTCCATTTCTGATTCCAACTCTGCATCTTTCGTTCATGCATGATTAATTTATTGTACATAGCTTTTCAATTTTCTCGATCACTATTTTTTCATAGAGATCTGCTCTGTGGTCATAAGCCTAGAGCTTGTGTGGGTATTACAATGGTTGGCTATTGTTAGTTGTAACACTATAGTAGTATCAACTCTCCAGTCGCAAAGGTATCAGATACCCTCAACACAAAAAAGTTTCACCCAACGAAATCTATTTCCATGTTATAATAGCCTACTATTAGTATCAACTTTACTGTTTTGATAGTGAATCTCTTTCTTCGAATTTGGTAGAGAGTTAGTGGGGAGGATATTTTTAATATTCTTTCCGAAGAATGGACATTGATATGTCCAAAGCTCCGCCAATTTATGTAGATGCATAACAATATGATTATTATCTATAGTTATTATATTACAAATTGCTTTTTCATATCATATACAGTTCAATAATTATTTTCTTAGTCTATATTATGTAAATTCATCTATAACTTTGCTGTATTGTAAGCTATTGTATATAAGTGTATAAGCCAGTATATATTGTAATCTACATAAATAAAGTACTCAATCAATCAATCAATCTTCGACTTTTCATCTTATTATTACCTTTTTGAATATCAGTTTTGTTCCTGATGCAATATATTTGGAGCCATGAAAGAGCTGAAAGTATTGAAATTCTTAACATTTAAATTGTGTTCAATCAAGAAGGACAATTGAAGGCGCATCGGTTCAACATAGGAGTTCAGTTCCAGAGTGGGAGTTTCAATTAATCATTACCGTTTTATTGGAATTCGACCCAACCTCACTCTCTCTTATTATAGAGAATGAAGAAAAACTACACAAAAACTGTGAAGACCTTTATTTGGATAACTAATATTGTTAGAGTTAGGAATAAGAGAACTTTTACTCACTTTGTTTCGTGCTTCCTGGTTAAATGCATGCAATTAACTCCTAACTTAGTTTGCCAGTGGATTAAATACTGTGAGAATTATAATATTTTTGGAATATAAATTATCCCTTTTTCATTTTTATAATGATTAGATATACATTTCAAAAGAAAATTTACGAATTCATTTTTCAATCTAGATAAATAAACGCCTGTATCAAAGAAACGCAACCAAAATACTCTACTGTATTGTGGGTACACTATTGAAAAATGAAGACATTTATTAAGCACTATCAAAAATCGGTAAAAACTGGTAATCCGTGATGACCCCTGACCCCTGTCCCATCAAAACTGTAGAAACGAGGATTCACTTGACATACAATATTGTAGACATCAGAACTATGGGAGCTGAGTTAAGTTTGTTAATCTGAGACAACAAAAATTTTAGCTATTGAAAATTCTTGGGTGCAGAGTTGATTCAGTTTATGTAGCGTTGTGATCCATACATGTTATTTCACTTACAAAAGGCATAGACATCATTCATCAGCATTCTGATACTTGAGTAATGCAAGTAGGAGAATTTTGAAACTACAAAGGATGTTTCACATGATAATTATAGTCCAGAAGATCTTCACATTTTATAAAATAAAATTGTGTTTTATAAAATTTTAAAAAATAAACTTGGGGTTATATTTTATAAAAGTTTCTACATAGAGTGAAGAATAAACTAAAAATTCAACAGAGTTGTAATTCTTCTATGCAATTTTCCATAATTTTTATTCTGAAACTTGTGTGGTTTGCTAATTCGATGGAATAGATAGAAAAACGCTCAAAATCTCTGTGTTCACTACTGGCTCACTTTCTAGGTACGTACAGATATTCGCGCCGCGAACACGAGCAATTCACTTTCAATCAGCTGATTATATCTGTATTTTTACATAAACGGTAAGATACAGATATAAAAAGCTTGGCATCAGCTGATTAAAAGTGAATTGCTCATGTTCGCGGCGCGTATATCTGTACGCACCTTAACACGTGGCATATTCTTACATGAAATTAATTACGATTCACCATGTCAACCGAGAAAAAAAATCTGGTGTGGTGCACTCATACAACTTTCCTGGACGTTATGAAAATTGATCACCTGACGCTAGTTTTCACGCGCATCTCAAGAGTCTACTATTCAAAGATCTGAGCCAGCTGGTGACAGGACAATAACGCTGGATACACACGAGATCTGCTATCTCTTCATAGTGAATGATTCAATAGAATCAACAGTTGCCAACATTTTGCAATTGAATAATCACATTTTCTCAAATTTCAAGCTTATTTTCAATTTTAGGTGAAAATGTTACTGGACATTAATAGGAGAGATTTTCATGCTCAATCTTTTCCACTCAAAATTTTTCGTTTAAATTATATCTGAGACATGATAATTGGAAATCTAAAATCAAACTTAGCATAGATGGGGCGGAGCTCCTGAAATTTTCACAGATATGGGACTTGTGGCAGTTGATAGAGCTTATTAATGACTATAATAGGTATAAATTTGATCGAAATCGTTGAGCCATTTTCGAGAAAATCGCGAAAAACCCTGTTTTTGCCATTTCGCCATTTTAGCCGCCATCTTCAATTGCATTTGATCGAAATTGTTCGTGTCTGATCCTTATAGTGTAAGGACCTAAAGTTCCAAATTTCAAGTCATTCCGTTAATTGGGAGATGAGATATCATGTACACAGACGCACATACACTCATACACACACATACACACACACACACACACACACACACACACACACACACACACACACACCACACACACACACACACACACACACACACACAAACACACACACACACACACACACACCCACACCAACACACCCACACAGTATGCAATTGAATTTTCAAGTAGCCCTATTGCAATAAATACGGAATATAACCCTTTTATACATTTCTGAATCTGAGTAAAAATAAACATTTTGTTAATAACTTTGATGTAAACGCAGCTTAATGCATATAAAATACTCATGTTGTAGTAATTTATATGCATTGATGAATAATCTTCTGAATAAATTTAAAAAAAAAGGTATTCGAAAAAATATCCTTTACCTCATTCCATTACCGGCCTATTCTATTTTCCTTGAGAACAAATTCCATTGGAACATCTTCTTAGCACATAAAATGATTTTGATCTCTTTTTGCTTGTCTTTTATACTGTTTCCTTCTAAAATGTTTGGTAGTTTATTCTCAAGTAATATTATCACATGGTTTTGTAGAAAGTTTTTTTTATGTTGATGAAGAAACCCTGAGTCAGTGCTGACAGAGACTATGAGTGACCTGGGCTCACAAACACAAGCACAAAATAAGGGAAGACTACGTGTGTTGTTTTTTACTTTCCTTGCCCTATTACCATAGGTAAGGAAAGTATTGCTTTCCAAAAAAATTAAGGTACCCTAATTTCAAGTTTTCTATACGTTTCAAGGTCCCCTGAGTCCAAAAACATGATTTTTGGGTGTTGGTCTGTGTGTGTGTGTGTGTGTGTATGTGTGTGTGTGTGTGTGTGTGTGTGTGTGTGTGTGTATGTGTGTGTGTGTGTGTGTGTGCGTGTGTGTATGTGTGTGTGTCTGTGAACACGATAACTCCATTCCTAATTAACCGATTGACTTGAAATTTTAAACTTAAGGTCCTTATACCATGAAGATCCGACAATAAGGAATTCAATAAAATTCAATCCAAGATGGCGGAAAAAATGGCGGATAATTACTAAAAAACCATGTTTTTCACGGTTTTCTCGAAAACGGCTCTAACGATTCTCTTCAAATTTATAACATGGATAAATTCATGAGCCCTATCGACTGACATGAGTCTCATTTCTGGGAAAATTGCTGGAGTTCCGTAATATTCTTAAGAAAAATGGCGGATAATTACTAAAAAACCATGTTTTTTACGATTTTCTTAAAAATGACTTGTCCGTTTTTTTCAAATTCATACCCTGTATTTATCAGCTCTATCAACAGGCATGAGTCTCCCTCCTGAGAAACTTATGGGGGGTCCACCCCATCCTAGAGAAATGAACTTTATAACCTGCTTCTCGTGCATGAGGTAGGTAGGTAGAGCAGTTTATAGAAAGAACACATAGTGGAGATATTTCATCTGTAGAACAGCTGTTTTGACGACTTCAGAAAAAATCATCGAATTTCACAATTTACACAAAGGAAAAAGAACTCTGAAAACAATTATATACACACATATAGAGTAGTCTGATCGTAGTTCCTAATATGTTACTGCCAATCGTCATAATGTTATTACCCTAAATTCTTCTCGTTTGAGAATGAGGCTTACATTTCAATGAGCAAGGAAAGTTGTGTGAGTGAACACACCAGATTTTTTTACTACGTGCTAGAAGTAAATTTCAGAAATAATAATGGTATAGTCCCTAATAACAATTGAATATAGTCTCTGTGTGTCAGTAAAGAGGATTTAGTACAGTGACTATAAAAAAAATAGTTGATTCCAATGATTGATTGATTCTATAGTCTCTGTATGAGTCAGTGCCAGTTCATGCCATCTAGCGACGAAAGCGGGAGACAGGTTTTCAGCCGTAACGCAAAGGCTAGAAGAAGGACTATTCTGCCATATAACAGAACGTTGTCAATGAATAGGTTCACAGAATAAGGGAAGACTTTCTGTGTTTCTTTACTTGGTAGAAGTAAAATGTTGGAATATTTCATACTCACTATTCATGAAACAAATTATGCTTCATCTCATCAGCAATGTATCTTATACTATAATTCTAAGACACAGCTACAGCAAGGAATTCCTTAATTAAGCGATATAACAATCCATTCTATTCACTGGAAAAGAAAATATTCACGGAGTTTCACGATTAATTTATAATTTTAATATTACACCATGTAATCGAACATGTAAAGATTATGAATATATTACCTCAACTCACAGTAACATTAGTTTGGCAGTAGAAAAGCATATTCTTCATCACCTCACCTGAAAAATAAAAATATCAGAATGTGAGTACAATGAGTCAATGATTACAGTATATTCATTGAAGACAATGTGATAGATCAAATTTACATAGTAAGTATCTTTAATTTTGCAGCTCTTAGTAATAATGAAGAAGTACCTAAGAAGCGTTTAGTTTTACTATTGCCCAGTCAATGAATACAAAAAACAAACAGGAGTTTGCACAACGAATTTGGGGATAGCCGAATTTTCGCAGGGTACTGTTTAGTATACTAGTACACAGCCTGGAACCGAAACGAGTACCCATCGTTACAGCACTTGCTTCCCCCCCCCCCTCTCCGTGGAACACCCGGAAGTTCAAAACTGTAATGGTTTCTTAAAACAAGATATCGATCTGACTTTGATTCAGTTCTTTTAAGAATGAAAAGGTCTACAATTTGATGTCACATGAAATTCCATCGCTTATCTAACTATCACCTGTAGAGAGTAAGTGTTCAAAATTTGAAGCTTTCTTTTCTGAAATTTGATCATTTCTTTCAAAAGTTCTTGTAGAACATAAAAGTCAATTAGCAATTGACTACTGGTATTCAACCAACTCATTATATGGCATAAAATATTATGATGAGAATTATACCATTGACGATTGGAGCAAATTTAGAGTGTGGAATCGAATATGATGGCTGCAGATGCAATCCACGACGACGGTGATTGCGAAATACTCGTAGGCCTGCACCACCTCTTCACTTTCTTTCAAAGGCTAATGCATGCAATGAATCTATTTCAAAGAGTGGGCTGCTGCATAAATGAAAAAGGCTATGCTATTTTACCAAAAGTAATAGCTTAGCTGTAATTGAATTGAGAAGAGCTTGAAATTCGAAAATATCAAATTGGAAGACTTACAATGCAATGGATTAAATACGCTTTGAAAACCCCCTTTTGCTATATTGAAGATAATTATTAAATATTGAGATACCTCTAAAGCTATATTCTCTAAAGAGATTTGCTATCTTTAGATATCTTGATGATATTATCTTGAAGATAATCTCATTAGTAGGCAGGATAGACGTACGATATTCTCTTAGACCTTGAAGCAATCACGGCTTCATATCATTTCGAATAAATTTTACGAGATGTGTACATATTTATAAACGGCATGCTACTAATAAAATTATATCACCGTTATACATAAATCCTATAAATGTGTAATATGTTAGACCGCTTCATAAGAAAGTGAATTATTTATTTATTTATTTACAACAATATGTCCGTCAATTACAATATTATCCGTCGTTATCCCTGGTGAACATTTAACAGACCCCAATGTTCTTTCAGAAACACTGAATTCCACCTAAGAGTGCACTCAAAATGTAGGTCCATTCATATATGTGACACGTAATTGTGTCTTGTGTGTGGAATGTAATTTATTCACGCACTTATCTAGGATTCATGTGAGCACATTTTTAGCCGTCCCACATTCTTTCCCACAGTGATTCTAATTCAGTAACAATTTTCAACATATTTTGTGATTATCAATCATAATACTATCATTTGATATAATAATGCTAGTGTTTTGTACGATGTGAGAGTGGAGACAGGATTCTCTGTAGATGGCCGGCCACTTATCCACTTACTAATGGCCAACTCGAATGAGTGTGATAAGGGTGTGTGCACACAGAGAGCGGGAAGGCGGTCCGAATTCCGCGTTGAGAGAGAGACGCTTTTTGAATTATTATATTAGTTTGGCAAATCCTCATACCCTCTCCTGCCACAGGAGGTCATGGGATGAAAATATAAATAAAAACATTTAATTGATCATGGAGTATAGATACTAGCTCTTTGTCTGGACAGTATCTTGCTCTTTGTCTGGACAGTATCTTGCTCTTTGTCTGGACAGTATCTTGCTCTTTGTCTGGACAGTATCTTGCTCTTCTTCAATTTATCTTCGATTGAGAAATCCACGTAGGACGCTTGAAGCCTATTTGACTGTCGCCATTTAGAAAGATCGCTGTACTCAGAACGCCTGCCCGCTCACAGTGTGAAAAAACTAGAAAAAACTAGACCACTTGGCCGGTATTGATACTAATCAATATCGGTTGAATTTTGTCAATAATGATGCCTTATCTGCTCAAACAAATAAGTCAGCGCCTCTGAAAATAAAATTTATACACCAGAACATTAGATCTTTAAATAACAAAATAGATAGACTAGAAATATTCCTTGACTTGGAACGACCGGATTTCCTAATTCTAACTGAACACGGTTTAAAAAACACGGAGCTAACTTGTTTGAATGTACAAAATATGCGTCTAATTGATTATTATTGTAGAGTTAATAAGAGTATGGGTGGCGTTGCTATATACCACAGTACGTGCGGTAATCAACAGCCCCGTAACATAGTTAAAATGAACATAAATGATTTTTGTATAGAGGGATGCATTGAATTAGCTTGTTCCAAGTTCAATATAAATAAGGATGTATACGTACTTCTAGGTATTTATCGGCCTCCAAATGGTGACATAAACTTATTTTTCAACAATCTGATTGATGTCCTTGAGAAATTGTCGGCGAATATGGGAATCAAATTAATCTGTGCAGGTGATTTCAATATTGACTTCTTGATGGATTCTTGCCAACGTAGAGCTTTTTTGAATGTACTGGATCAGTTTAGTTTAAGGTCCAATATTGAAGTTCCCACTAGAGTATCAGAGCTTAGTAAAACGACCATTGATAATATAATTACTAGTTCCTCATTGACTAATATTAATGTAGACGTAATACACTAATGGCTATCGGACCACACTGCTCAGTCTATTGTGTTGAATTTTACGAATTGTACTCCCATTGCAAAAAAATATTTCCTATGTTACATTCCGTAATTGCAGTGTCAATAATATGGTTGGCTTTGAGGCGGCTTTGTCAGTTGTAGATTGGAGTGCTGTTGCCTCCGAAAATGTAACAAACAACAAATATGAGTTGTTCCATCAAACCTTTCTTCACTATTACAACATTCATTGTCCTATTGTGACCAAGCCCTCACCTACGACGAAAAGGAAGAAACGTAGCGGTGGTAACTGGATGACTGAAGAAATTAAACAAATTAGAACTGTGCTTGGATTTGCAACATGGAAGGCAAACGCAATACCAAATTTAGATACATCTCTTATTAACAGTGTAAAAAATCATTATGACCAGCTAGTAACCAGAGCAAGAAAATAATTTTATGGTAATTTAATTAAAAATTCAACAAATAGATTTAAAACCAGTTGGAAGCTAATAAATCAATTTAGAGGTAAAGGGTTTGAACGAAAAATTGACCTACTAGGACTTGATATTGAGGATGAACATGTTACTGACAAAAGACGTATTGCAGACGAAATTAACAATTTTTTTGCTAGTGTTGCTCAAAGATTAAGTAAAGATTTAAATAAAACACAACTGACTTCTAATAATACTCCTATAAGCAACCAGAATGTTCCAGTTCCGCCATCTGAGCACTTCTACCTAATACCATCTAACGAAGATGAGATCTTACATACCATCGATAGATTTAAGCCAAAAAATAGCACTGGTCATGATGATGTCTCCTTAAGGGTGTTAAAGCAGTGTAAAAGAGCCATTGCCCAGCCAATAATAATCTGCATCGTCAACTCTATGCTCGGATCTGGTGAATTTCCGGCCATTTTAAAAATAGCTAAAGTTATTCCACTTTTCAAAGAAGGTAGCAAACATGACATAAATAATTTCAGACCCATTTCAATTTTAACAGCTTTTTCAAAGATTTTTGAAACCATCATTCTCACTAGATTGGTAGCCTACCTTGTTAAGCACAATCTGATTTCACCCAATCAACATGGTTTTGTAAAACAGGAATCAACTACTTCAGCCCTAATAGAGATTTTTGAAGGACTGATAACAAACATTGAAGATGGTAAATATACGGCTGGTGTAATGCTAGATCTATCTAAGGCTTTCGATTGCGTGGACCACAGCCTGTTGTTAGAATAATTAAATGGCCTTGGTATAAATGGTAGAGCAAATGATCTCATAAAGTCATATCTGTCTGATCGATATCAGTATGTTTCAATTCAAGGCGATCAGGAACAAACCGCTTCAAAACTTGTTAAAGTATCCTCAGGAGTACCGCAGGGTTCTATTTTGGGACCTCTTCTTTTTATACTATATATAAATGATATTTCTTCTCTTGTACCTCAAAATAAGTTGACGCTATACGCTGACGATACATCTTTGATATTTGCAGACAGAAACTTGGAAGACCTAGAAATTGATTGTAATCTGGTGTGTAATAGAGTTGTTCAGTATTTTAATTCGCTCTCCCTGACAGTAAATTCAAAAAAAAGTAGTCTAATAAATTTTAGTCTGAGACACAGTGCGATTGAGCCACATTTGTTTATAGGAAATGATTGTATACGAAATACAGATTCTGTGAAATTACTTGGCCTAGAGCTAGATTTCAAGTTTGTGTGGGATGAGCATGTAAATGTAATAGTTAATAGAGTGAGTAGAGATCTTTTTGTGATAAGAAATATGGTAAAATTTGTACCATTATCTGTTTCAAAGATGGTTTACTTTGCATTGTTTCACTCCCATGTTGCTTATGGGATAGAGTTATGGGGAAGCACTGCAGATTTGCACTTCCAAAAAATATTTAAATTGCAAAAAAGAGCTATTCGCTATTTGGCTGGACTCAAATTTAATGAGTCATGTAGAGAGGCTTTTGTCTATTTGAACATTCTAACTCTACCCTTAATTTATATTTTCAAATTATTAGTCTTCACTCACGACCATATCTCAGATCTGGCCACAAACGCTGACATCCACAATCATAATACTAGAGGCAGAAATAAATTAGCTTTAAGACAGCACAGGCTTCAACTGTATGAGAAAATGCCTTCTTACATTGGTTCAAAGCTTTACAATAATTTACCAATTGAGCTGCAGTCTCTAACAAACAAGAATATATCAAAAAGAAATTATACAGCTTTCTTGTTGCAAAAGCTTATTATAGTTTCAATGATTATTTCTGTAATACATGATTGAAGCATCTAGTAATAATAAATTTCTATGTCCTGCACCACTTTTAAAAACTACTTTATGTATCTGACGTCTTTGTACTGGTGCTTATTTTATGTCCATTGATGTGAGTATATTTTCAACAATTCCTCAAGGAATGACCTGTGACTAGACGATATTCAAATGTATATTGTATTATATGCTGTGTTGAATAAAGAGATTATCTTATCTTATCTTATCTGAACACACCCTGATAGACCAACACATATATTGGTCTTGCAATTTCCAAATCGATTGTATGTTGAAGAGAATACACTCCGACGTCTATTCCCTTACTACGTTGTTACTCGTTGACGTGAGAAGAGTACAGAGCTGTAGAGACTTGAGTGAGTGTAAGCATAGAGAAGAAATAGCATAAGCTTATGATATAGCTTATTAATGGCTGCTTTTCTCTATGGTATAAGTTAGTTTTCACTGAATATTCACTTGTCCTCCTCTCCCTCCATATGGGATATGCCGCCTCACGGTCGGGTGCCCAGGAAAGAGGCATGAGATATACAGATGTTATGATGTGTGCTCAATGCTGATTCATCGGAGAAATTACTGCAGTTAAGCAACACTGCGGACCATCAACTTCGCCAACCTACATTCACACCTCTTGGAATAGGAGCTGAAGCATCTGCACCTCCTCATCTATAACATCTTCTCATCAATAATAATCTCCTCATCATCTATAAAAATCTCCTTATCGATTCTCACCTCATCTATAAAAGAGCATCTCGAGGAAATAAAAAATTATTCATTAGAGAAAAAGGCAATAGGAATTATATTGAGAGTTCGGCGTCAGAGAGTCTGCTCTTCACAAATTCCTTGAGGACACTGTTTATGCGTTATAATGATAAATAAATAAACGTAACTTGATCGATAGAACATCTCTGGACTGTGGCCGTGAATTTCGGAGCTACAGCGAGACGGTCGGCGGTGCGGCATGCGCCATGCGCCATGCGTCAAGCGGCCGTGGTGGCGGCGACTCCGGTGTGGACAGAGTCCAGGTGGGAAAATCGCAGCTTTTCCATGAGAAATGGCAGCGACTTGCGCAAAAGGTGTGACCAAAGTGTCGCCAAACAAATCCATTGGTTCCATTGGCTTGCGACAGACGCCGCTCTATTATATACATTGTGTGCCCGCCGGCTCTGACCACTTGTTGGCACGCACCGCACCACACCATGTTCTGTCGCCGCACCAAGGTGAGTTCTCAAGCTGACAAATTGTGAACAAAATCAACGAAAACTGCGAATACAAGTGATTTCATTTATATGTGATTTCCTCCAAAGTGATAGTTCTATAATCCAGTTTAAGTTGCAAAGAACGGATTTTCATTTTTTTATGAAATGCGCGGTTTTAGAAATTTTGACGTGTATAGAGATAAATATCGGTTGAAGGCTCAACTCTTCTCCCAAGTGCGAAAAACCTCATTCGGCAGTACAAGTGTAACAGTTGGCATGTGTTTGCTTGCCTGTGTTTGTGTGTTATTTATATTGCATTCCTCCCTGTTTCTCAACATTGAATTTCGACGTTTATTTCAGTTTGTGTTACGTTACTTTTGAAGTTTCAAGGTTTTCTAAGGGTCGTTTACAGAATTTCAAAATGCTAGTGACTCGTAAAATTGTTTAGATTTGATTCAATCTTGAACTTCACGAAAGACTTCTGGAGCGATCAATTGGAAATGAAAATAATTTCCCTGTTGAATGAATGGTTTCCAATAATCATCAGAAAGATTCCAAACTGAAAGATCTTATTTTCACAATAAATACATCATATCTGTTCAATACATTTTCAGGCAAGCATCTTACGCATTTACCTAAAAGCAAAAATACATGCCAAAACACACTATGTAGCTGGTAAACTGAGATACAGAGAAAAACTATCAGGAGAATAACGTCAGCTCTGTAATAATTGATACTTTTCTCAAAAAAATCTGAGATGATAATGTGTAAAATAGCTAAATTCAAAGGTAAAATATCAAGCTCAACAGAATTTTTTAGTAATACATGTTGATATTATCAAAAGGAAATAAAGTCCTATTTATGTATTCTAGATACTAGATATTGTCCCTTTTTTATATTTCAATAAATTACCCGAGTTTTAAAATAACAAAAAAAATCCATAAGTGATGAAAATCCTACTGTCAGAGACTAAGTAGACAATAGTCCAGTGGTAAATAAATAGTAATACAATAGAATGGTATTATATTTTCACAAAACATTGTCAATATACAAATTGCTTCTATGATAAAAGACAGGCCAATGTTTGAAATCTATTATGTTTAACTAGTTGATTCCCCAATAATAATACCAACTATTTTTGATGCAGAGTTGATAATATTATAGAACCTATTAATATTATAGTATTTGTGTTATGCACCTTTTGCATGTTGAAGAGCAACAACACTTATACCATAAACCATAAATATATCCTAAAAAATAACATGTTAGAACAACATGTTAGAATAACCTGTTAGAACAACTTGTGGAATAACATGTTAGAATTAACGGAATAGTGTTTAATACATATATAATCTGACCTCTGGATCATTAAATTTGAACCTCATTTTATAATGATTGATCTACCCAGTATCATTTCCAACAGATACCAAGATGCGAGGCCAAAATTTCAGAATGGAACAAGTGAGAGCTTTTGAATAAAGATAATTGACGAACCTATTAGCCTTGTTCAACTCCTTTACAACTGGGAATAGAAAATTAGCCAAGGACTAGCTGAAGGAAACTATCAATATATATCATAAAATAGTTGGGCAATAGTTCGAACAAAAACTGTTTCAGTCAGGCGGCTCTTAGTTAGTTCCATTGCACTGAAATAAGGACATCGACGTTCTTAAATACAAACACCAGGTGGAGATAACAAATAAATCCTATGTTGAAAGAACTTGTATGCTACAAGTTTTTGTTCAATCATAACATTTGGACGCCTTGATTTTTCAAACTGATTTATCAGTGTGATTAAGTAGAGATCTTTATTCATACCTTTTACAGTATGATTCCATCTCAGACGAATATTATTAAGTTTCGATGCATTCATCCTGAACCAACAGATGTGTAGATCCTTATCATTCATATTAATAGTTGTAGAATTCCACATTTGGAATTCATTTTATTCCTCATACTATTTGGGGAAAGAACAGAGTTACCAGTAAAATATATATAATACTTGCCTCAAGGAGCTAAAGAACTAGTCAAATTTTTATTGAACGAATCTCTACTTTTCTCGAGTTCAATAAATATCTCCCAAGCTACAGATTTGTTTATTCATTTTGAAGATTCAAAATCTGGATAAGAGTACGGTATCTGCGATAAATGATAATAAATAGGTTTAAATTAATCAACATTCATCGAACTTCAAATTTGAAATATGGGTAAAATTGAGAAACAATGATAAGTTGTAACTAGGTTCTGTGACTGGAAAATATCTAACAATAAACTCCACTTTTCTCAGTAATCACTTTATTTATATTAAGACGTAGGCCAACATTAAACATGATTTAGTTTAGTTCTACATGATTTACATTCACATTAATCTTGAGGTTTGCGAAGAGAACCAATATTAGGCTCTCCTGGGCCAAAATGTAGGCACTCACTATTTTCACCCAGACTACTTGAAAAAATCCCATTTCGATGAAGCAGGGCTTTCTTTACCAGACGCAATAATAATCACCAACACAGATTACCGACATCGAGGAAACGCACTGAAATGCAGAGAAAACATGCACAGCTAAGAAAATAAGGAACAAAGAAGAGAAATGACCTAGAATTAGGCGGGCGCACCGGAAAAAGTGAAGTGAAGTGAAGAAGTGAGGAGTGAATGAAGTGCAAGGTTAAAGTCTCTCCAGACGACTGGCCACAAAATAATGGTCTCCTTTGAAGACCGCATGTCTGCCATCTGAGATGGTTTGTTACGTAAACTGGCACAATTATTATGTAAGGCGATGAATTGTTGGAAAAATGTTCCATGCTTCTTTGCTGTATTTTGGATAATAGTCGACGGCTACGCACGTTTACAACATTATTGGCGGTGGAGCATCACGCATCACGAATTACTTGCACAATTCTATGTTATTCGACTGCAGCATCACAACTTTCATAAAACGTATTCTATGAATTTATGGATGTGATTGTAACAGGTAGTGTTTTGACAGCAGTCATATCACAAAGTACTCACTCCTATTACTGATAAATAGATATGTAACTATCACATAATAGCTAACATTTATGAGTTGATTGAAATTGAAGTTGAAGTTGACACGTTCAATTGATTGACAGATTTCATTTGACACATTTTCTCTATTAATGGAAATGCTACATGTATCATGTTGACTGCATTATTTATGAATTGATACATAAAATAAGTATTCTGACAACACTTTGAATCAATTGATGATATTTATTCCTGACTAGTAGTAGCATAAAAAGATTGAATGGTAATGACCACATGTATTAACGTTGCTAGTAGCTTCACATTGAAAATGTGGAGCAGCTACATTCAAAGATGAGTGCATGACATAATAAATTATAATAATGATAGAATTTTGTTCTTACTTGAACCAACTCCCTGGCGCTGCAGCCCATGCTATCCAATATCCTATGGTAGAATATCAAGGAGTAGCTTACTAGGAATATGAAGTATAATACAATTTAGATCTACTATACTATATAATACTTGACTTCTCTGCGTTTTATATAGAAAACCACTTTTAATATGGGTATACGTTTATTGTTTTAATTTTCAAAAAGACACGATGCTACAAAACGTTTGATTTATATGTGACTAACAGCTAGATCGTGTGTTGAGAACATTAGAAACTTAAATACGACAGTACTGTTGGATGTACCTGATCCAACAAGCCCTAAAACGAATTTTGAGAAGAGATACTATGCAACAGTGGGATGAATACATAACAACAGTTCAGTATTACAGTACAGTATGTATTACACTGCACTAATACAGTATTAACATAATACTCAATAGTTGTATGGTGTGTTGCAAATAGAGAGACAATACTGTGAGAAGAAGATCAAAGTTGAGATCGAATTAAGAGATGATTTTAAGCAGAAAGGAGCCTACAGAGAAGTTGCTATTTGATTATTGGATGTTTAAAAACCATCTAGACCCCATGAGGTTGGTAATGATTCATTCAATGAAGGGTTTCATAATTTCATCTTTCAATTCTCAATTCAATGAACTATCACCTCCTTGTGTATTCTTTCCTTAACACTAGTAATCCATTCAAAACGTAATGTTGAAGCTAGTGGAACGATTTGATTTAAATACAGAACTAGTTTCATCAGTGGCACAGGAGCTGAGTGAGTTTCAATGCTGAAATCAATCGCTCCATCATCACCAGTCACCGCCGAAAAGCATTATTGCATTAGCCACCAATGCCGATGCCGAGTAACTAGTGTTGTGCCGAAATGCTACTTCCAAGTAATCCAATATCATTAACATTTGCCAACGATGACGTGTATTTTCTTTCAGTGATGTAAGAAGCAGTTAGTTCAGACCACTCAGCTAGGTCTTGAAAATTTGAAACTTCATACTAGAAAAACGAGGACGACCACATCGATTAAAAATTAATGTATTTGGCAACCGAAAAATAGTGAAGGCTACAATAAACAATCCAGAGAAAATCTTCAACAATTAATTACACACTCCAGTGAAGATGCTGTAAGTTCAAGTACATTGAACTCTTCGCGATGTTCATCTACTACTAGAAGACTAACTTGATCTTTTAATTAGCATCTTCTGATAAGAGCGACGACCTTCGTCAAATAGGACTTGTGAGAGAGATCATTGATAGATGACCATTACTAGGCTGAGTAATACCTTATCGTGACTAGTTTCTTCGGATGATAATCTTCTTCAACAACAAGACAGGATGAAAACATCGCGCAAATTCTCTAAACGAAAACACCATTAGAGAAGCTAGCTGGCATCTCTGCCATCATAAAGCACTCACTACCATCACATGCATCATCAACCTTGAAACTTGCTCAATGCACCAATCAACAGCTGTGGGTCGAAGGTTGGAAAAGTTACTAGTCAGAGAAGTTGTTTTGTTGGTGAAGTAGATTGTTGAGAAAAATGAGTTGAAATGTTTTAACTTGACTGTTACTTGTGTTAAACATTATAAGACTATCGATGAACTTGGAAATTTTGAATTTCAAAAAGATGAACGATTCAAAAACAGGCTGTCAATTTTCATTCATTTTTCCATAGAGAATATTTGAGTGGTATGAAGTTTTCATCAATATCTTCAACCACTGCATTAATCAAAAGTATAATAAGATATTTCATTTGAAATTGAATTTTATGGGGGATTATGAGAAAATCATGTTATTGCTCAAAATAGCTCAACAAACTGCAGAGTGCACCGTTGATCTAGTATTATTGAAGCTCTTCTCATTAATGGAGAAATGAATAAGGCTGGATTCGAACAGTGACAACACAACAGTGACAATGATTAGTAAATTATTATTTCCACGAGTTCTAATTGGACTATTCCCATTTGGCCCAGCCGAGTGGGTATCAATTAAATAATTGAACTTATAATGGGAAACTATGGGAATTATATTTTCATTGTTCACTGTGTGCTGTCAATACTGTAAGCGAATCCAGCTTAAAGTCTTTGGTCTGGTCTGGAAGTGTGTAGGACTGTCTTCAGGCCGATTAATGATTTTCAAACCGTCTGCCGGTCTGCTCACTTGAACCACAGACAACAGACTGTTTGTGCTTCCCGGAACACTATTTTGGTCTGGTCTAGCACTGTCTTCAGACGGCAGACGGTCTCCAGTGGCTCATCAGAAACTTAAATTGCCGAAAAATGAAGATAGAGAAATTGTGATTTCAGATTCGGATTCAGCGCCCTCGAATTAATAAAATGCTTCGCGAGTACTCAAAAATAATCAAATTTGAGGATTTTTTCGATTGCATATAACAATCATTAAATCACTATAAGGTTAGCATATTTCTTGTTTTACTACAAGTTATAGAAGTAAAAAATATTAGCCTATGCCTTTACAATTTATCAATTTTTTCATTAATTTTTTATCATTACCGGCAAGGCACCCATGCTTTGCTACGGGAATTGAAAGGTGGATTATTTTTGAGAGATATTCATAATCCAAATTCAATCAAATCATTTTAATTGTGTCTCAGACTCACCAGCCAATCAAAAGTTGCCTGCTGAATAGAACTGGATTGATAAATCAATTATACAGTTTCGTCACTGTTATAGAACTTTGTATCCGGAAAGGTGCTTTCCCTACATTAAAATTTTAACATATATACATGGGAGATGGAAAGAAGAATGTACATACTTTAGGAGCCGAACTACACCTAGCTATAGGCCTATTCCAAGTTACATTCAAATACATTTGTATAATACTAGTTACCCAGGAATTTTATTTTAGATGAAAGAAGGATTCTCTTATTGATTCTCGTGGTAATTAGTCTGGATTAGGTGTTAACAGACTCATGTGCAACTGGGTGTAAGTCTCTAAAGGCCATGGCTGTGTACAAACAAAGAGCAACAGGGGAACCAATTCAGCAGAAGCTGGAGAAATAGTCGCATTTCTATAATGAGAGTATTCACATAATATAACAGCCGGGATAAAAAGCAAAAATGCCATAAATAATATTGAAATTGAAACAGGTAATTTGGCCTCAAACTGAAATTTGTGAGGAAATTATTGAAGTAATTATTGTTCTTCATCTGATCCAGTGTGAATGAATTATAGTACATTTCACATCAGTGTTTCAGCATTGTTTGAATGTGGAACATTGATGCTATTAATAGGTGATCTTAGAGTTTGAAGTGAAAATCAACAAGTCATGCATATTCTCCATTATTTTTATCGAAAGCTACCTTCTATTTTCTTTGGTGAAACAATCAATTTTTGGGGATAATTGATTCATAGGAAAAGCGCCTTATTTCTATAAAAGATAGAATAAAAGATATAGATAGAAGATAGTGGGAAAAATATTTCTACATTTGGGAAAGCAACAAAAGCTATTTGGTCGTTTTAGTAAACAACCCTTTTGTTTTCCCAAGTGAATTTTGACATAATTTCCTCATTCTTTACACACAGATCCTGCTACGGACACTTCTGAAGTTTTGAAAAGATCCTACATATATCATACTGAATAATCAAAATTTCATCGAAATTCTTGAAGCATTTACCGAGATCTGTCGAATATACAAACACAAGTAATATTGATAGAATCGGATCACTTGATAAAAGCAACTCCCGTCATAAAATGTTGTTTCATGAAACATTGTGAATTGATAAAAATTATCTATGCCCTCAAGAATGGCTCCAATTGAAGCAGCAGTGGATAATCAATTTTTTGCTCAATAAATGTATTTTAAGTTCTTTAGCTTCTACCTAATGAAGTGACAGAACTCATATCTTGTTTAGAAACCATCCTCAACTTTTTTTCATTGAAAAGTAATGTCCAATTCCATAAGTGAATCTAGTTGCAGATACCAAACAGCATCTACTTGAAAGTGGCCGCTAATAAGGTTATAATATTTTCACTGTACAGTCCTAGTAATTGAACTACTGACCTTTTCACTGAATGAAGATATGATCTCCAAAAGAGGCCATGTGTAGCCTACTGCAACTAGAACTAGTTTTCAGCCGGTATGGCGGGCGGCTTAGTGCCCTTACTACAACATGGTATTTACTAATAAGTGAAAAATCATAAGTGTCTAATCAGAATACCATAATTTTCATTGAAAGGTGAAAATTTATATTAACTCTGATCAATATTGATTGCATTCGGTTTAATAATTAGCTCGTAAAGAAGTTTTATAAGCTATAATAGGAAGTTAGTTAAAATGGAAGTAGTCTCAAAGTTTCGGTGTTTAAATATCACTGATTCATCCAGTTATCAAAAATTTCAAAGATCTACATAGGCCTATCTGCCCATTCATTTACTAGAAATTTGGTGTTGATTTTACTACAGAAGAATACATTGATAATTTTTGGTATGTAAGAGCTGCAGTAGTTTATAATTGAGTTGATAAATATTATTTCAAAGATAAAATGAACAAGAAAGTACAGAAAATATTATATGGAAGCTCTTTAGTTAACCACAATCACACTATTGATGAGTGAACATGATCGTTAAACTGTTGAGAATTCTCAAAATCTTTGTCCACTCAAAAAACGGTATACCTACTTTGAAACCTTAATAGCTAGAAAATATATATACTATGTTAAAACCAGTTGTTTCTTCCAAGTGTAATCATCATACTCAATGAAAATTAATAAGAAATTAACTACTCAAAATTTTTGGCGTTAGCAGAATAAAGAGTGGAACTCGAACGATTGATGAGAGAAATTTAATGAAAAATCATCTTCGACTTTTAGTACTTGTTGAGGTTTCCTCCTCAATTGACCTCAAAAGAGCAATTTATTGAGTGGAAAAGCTTGTGTTGCTTCGTTTCTATTTTTATGTCTGCGTTTTGTGAGAATAAGTAATTTAGCACATTAGTAAATTGTTAAAGTGGAAGAGTAATTAGATCATTATTCATGATTACTATCTCATCATGATTTAAGTTGAAGAGAGATAACTGAGATAAATCTTTATTCTCTAATCTTATTCTCAAGAAGAGTGATAATAATAATAATAATTATAATAATAATAAATATGACTCTATTTCTGCGTTTCTGAAGGATTCTCAAGTGTTGCCAAAGTATTCTGAGCTTTATATATTTATTCATGACTTCTATCGGCAGAGAGATCCTTTTGGATGTTCTGGCTTGCCGTATTACCCAATGTCATTTCCTATTCACACTCAAGTTTATAGGTAATAATATTGGGTTCTTCAAGTTTTATTACTGAAATTTTACACTTTCACTATTTATTATTACATCTAATTTGATTGCAGATGATATTGGCGTGGTGCACACTTGCGGTGTGCGTAGCAGTAAGCGCCGAGTCGTTGGAGGAGGTCGACGGTGGTGGGGGGGAAACACAACAGCAAGCGTCCAGCTACGCCTATTCGAGCAGCTCCAACAACAACAACAGCGAAGGCGACATAGAACGATCGGACGACGACGGGGGAGCTGTGGAGGAGGAGGAAGAACCACCACAAGAAGACGAGGAAGAGGGTGACGCCGAGGGTGCGGGCACCCGCAGCAATGACATCCGACTGGAGTCGCTTGCGTTGGCGAGGGATGCTTTCACCAGTAGCACCGGAACCAGACCGTACTCAGGATTTGGACAGAGCAGTTCCGGTTCCGGATCCGGATACGGACAGAGCGGGTCGTCTCCGTTCGGACAGGGGTCGTCGTTCGGATCATCGTCAGGCAACTCCTATGGTGGCTCCGGACAACCTGACCCAAGCTTAGCGCTCCTGCCTCGCGGGGAGAGCAGTTCACCGTTCACTAAGGTCACAACTGTTTGCCATTTTTAATTATTCATGATGATCAAATTGAATACATAAGCATTAGTTTTGTTTCTGCTTCATTTGAATAAGAATAATAGTATCGAATGGCTCAGGTCTGCTGTCAGAGCTCTCAGGGCCTCTGTCATGACCTAACAACTATTTCAAGGCAGCCGGGACCGACGCTTAACGTGTCCATCAGAAACACTTGAATGAAGAGATAAACTTGAAACACGAGAGATTAATAGACTGCAGTTCTCTTACCATCATGCTACTGCGTTTTACACTATTCATCACATGCATAGTCATATATGATTTCAATTTTTCCTGAGGTTGATGTCAAACTTATACCTAGGCAATGTGATAAGAGATGAATGGACCACATTTCACTTGCTATTGATTTGAAAAATTTTGCACATTACACTATTCATAATAAATCAATTACAGCCATATATTTATTTTTTGGCTGATGATTATGCCTTTCCCCACAATAAAGTTATGTAGAGCAATGGAAGGTTGGATAATGAGAGATGGATATAATTTAAAGTGACTCCATGTCCTAGTTTGAAGTGGGTTCCAGAAGCACCAGATAATGGAACAGATAAAGGCAATTTCTTTGAATAATCTTTCAAGTACCGAATGCTGGCAACTGACCTCATGATAATTCAGCAAACTCTCTTACAATGGAAAGGACAAGCATGAGATAAATAAACTAATGTAATAATCAGCCTTCAGAATTGTAATATACACATTCCTAACAAAAGTAGTCAGATGTAGCTTTGCGGTAGACAATTTAAATATTATGTTAGTGGAAATTTATAATGATGTAAATTTTTGAAATATTCATTTATTCATGAGTAAAAATTAAAAATCATAACAATATTATCATTGGACGAAAGCAACAGGTGTAGCCCAAAACTGCTCTACTCCCAAATTTTATAACTATTACAACCAAACTAAATTATTTGTGGTTACTATTAATTTTCTACCTGTTCCTAATGAATTTGATGGAAAAATATTATTGGTGAATGGGTGAAATTCCCTCAATTTGTGATCAAATTGATGATAAGTGATTGTTGCCTTCAATAACGTTGGAATGGGAAAACTCCACTCGGCCATCTGGAATCTATTCTATGGCTCTACTTGCAGTGTATTGTTGGTTTGATAGAAAATATTGAAAACTTCATTCCGCATTCTGAATGTGACCAGTAAAGAGAATTGAATGCATGATGATATGAAACTGATATTGGAGATGAACAATTGTGTGTGAAAATTGTGATGCAACTATCGGTAGAGAAGCTCACATTCTCAACAGAACAACTTATCACATTCCAATAGCCAATCACGCAATCAAATCCCATTCATACAACATTCTTTCAGCACACATTTTTCACCGAAATTACACCAATTTCGATAATCGAAAATGACCTACAACCCAACATATCCCACAACACGATAAAAATGTTGCAAATCCGTTAACCAACCGATAGCACGCAAAACCGACAAGGAAAACACAACCGAATCTAGCAGCAAACAGCAGATAAATTCGCGAGAGACCGCATGGAGTCTGTATAGTAGGATTCACTAATCATACTGTCAGCTTTCTCTATGAATAGCATCAACGCTTCCCATACAACCAAAACTGGCAGTTTAAAGTGAATGTGACTATAGAGGAAAACAGTGACCTCTGCCACGTTTTCCAATAAATAATTGGCGGTCCAAACTTGCGTCATGCTCTTGATACATTATACATAATGTATTTTGATACATTATTTTATCGCCACGTCCATCTGTAGTGGCCTCACAGCCCGTGGCTTCTGTTGAGTTATGTTACTCAGTCACCCACAACTTATCAGCATTGAGACAGGCATGTCGCGTCGCAGGTTACAACCAACGTATCAGACCTAGGTTAATATATACATGGTATCCACATTGTATATGAATATCCATAGGTTAGTATATACTTGGTATGTTAGAGGTATATGTAGGTACATGAGACCACTTTGATCCTGGCTCACACGAACTCATTCAAGATGTTGAACTCCCAAACTGATAAAAACTCATGTTATCAAACTGCAGACCAGCCAATGTGTATCATTACTGCTACATATATACATTGTTGCAATAGCAACTTGAACACTATTCTGTACGGTGCCGTACAACTTACCCTTTGCATCAATTATGTCCAAGCTCTGCTGGGTCGTATGCATTTTATTATTTATTAGCTCAGCGACCTGCATCTAACCACAGTCCAGTTTGTGCATGGAATTACTACAGCACTTATGTAACATCTAGATGCAGGCGAGAATGGAGTGACTTATTCAACGAGCTTTCAATAAGTCAGTTGACTTGGATCTCTTCCTATTGTTAGGAGTTCAACACCGTATACCTCATTGGCAGAGTAAAGAAACTTCAATAAGGAAATGAGGTGTATTCATGGTAGAAGAGAATGGGATAAATGTAACATACTTCGAGTATTCAATTAGCATAATTAAATTGATTTTTACCTTACAATGATCTTATAAAATTATCAGATTGAACTCACATTAGCAATTTTTCGTTGCGATTTCATAGAGTGTGTTAACTCCTCCTTCAACTACAATGAACAATAGATTGAAGTTTGAAAGTTGAAATGGCTACAGATCTAATAAAAGCATAAGGAGCTCCCATCAAAGTTTCAAACTCTCAGAAAGAATATCCGCAAGCCAGGCACAGTAATAAACTTTGTCAAACAGATTTGGAAAGTTTTTTATAATTTTTAAAACTGTTAAAAACCATTCTTAGTGTTGAACCGTTCAATAAACAGTCAAATAGTCTCATTAACTATTGGAACATTCCATAAACTGTTAGAGAATTCAATAAAAGGTGTAGAAACCGTTTCAAAGGCATGGATTTTGACAGTAATGCTTTTGTATAGGAGCATGTAGCAGTCACGCCGATCAGTTGAGCATTGGTCACCGTTGGACGGCTGCTGCCTTGGATTTGTTCCCCCCTTTAATTGGCCGATGATTATCCGTGGCTGATTTTTGATAGGACTCCAACACAATAAATCTTTCAAATTACCTCACACGTTCAAAGCGTCACAGGATTTGGCAACTGGACTACTGCTCATTCATCAATATGTATTGTGGTATAGCAGCTTCATAATGAAGGGCCTATTCTTTCAAGGAAAATCAAAATTATTTTGACTTGAGAAGTTGGATAATTGATACTGCAATGAATTTTCCACTGTTTCATCATAATTAAAGTTATTTATGACGTATGGAAGGTGATATAGATCTAGCTTTGAATGATACTGTAAAATACTGGAATATCAAAAGTGAATTGGAATAATAAAAAAATAATAAATTTCACCTACTTTAATTCGCCAAGTTTTAAATCTGATAGGAAGGTATTGGAATTATTAAATAGTACAGTACCTAGAAATAATGGTATAATTCAAAATTTTTATCATTATTCACATATTTATTCTGAGTTCATCACCATAATAACCAAGATTATGATTTTTTTCAATTTATTGAATTTAGACCCAAAATATTGATCTAGAATTTTATATTGCCGTTTTATTAGTGAATAGTTCAATACTGAATTTTTTCAAACGTCTCTAGTTATCATTGATTCGTTTAGTTCAGGAGATTCTCCGACAGGATTCTTGAATCAAAATCAAATAACAAGTTCTCAACAGTACTTAAAATGAGTTGTAGCTGAGTATGAGTTGTTGATACATAGGCCTATGCTGTGCAAATCAAGTGGGTTGAAGTTCTGCAATGGCTTGTAGGACATACTATGGAAAGCTATAGTGGGAAAGTTCATCAAACTTCCCAAATGCGAATAATTGACTGAATAATTTTCATGCCAAGTTGTGGGCTAATCTCAAAAACGATTATAACAATTTTGGTAAGATTTAGATTATAGATGTTTCACAATAGTTATTTGTGCAACTAGTGCGCAAAGTGACACTGCTGCACCGAAAGAAACGTTTACGCACGAGCCGTAGGCGAGTGCGAAATGATGGTTTCTTGAGTGCAGCACACGTATTTCACATGAAATTTTCCCTACAGTTACCATTGAATGTAAGAAGTTGTAGGTGATTGAAGGTAAAAATGTCTCATAATTCATCAACTTTCTTTGAGTGTTAAATTTATTGTGGCTCTTGAATTGCTGATAATGAAGTATTGCAATCATTACACACAGAAATGTTCAGAAGTTAATGGAAATGACAATAGACGTGATATTTCAGAGTTATCCAGGAGTCAATTATTTTTATCTCATCTACAAAAAATCATAGAATAGTACTGTAATGAAGATTATAATAACAAAATAATATGATTGATGTTAGAAAATAATTCCTTTCTACATAGGTATGAAATAATATAGTTTTACTCATTTTGCTTTAGATCTAGTATTTACAGGGTTACCTTTACCTTTACCTTTTTTGGAGAGTAATAGTGGAATTCAAAAATTCTTCTTTCTTGTATGTTCATTGTTTTTCTTCAACTATTAGTCAATTTTATGAGCTAAAGCTGCTGCCTACTATGTCTCACTTCCACAATCACATTCAACACTATCCACATCCATTTTTTACACAAATTACCACGAAAATCAATCAAGAAACAACAAATTTGCATTCAAAATACACGCCAACGGCTGATTTGAATGATGGAAGTATGAAGAACTGACAGGCGCGTGACCTAGCGGAAAAAATCGTAACATCGTTCGTTCCATCTTTCCAACTATCTAAAAACAGTTTCCAGAAAAGTTCTGTAATCAGTGCAGGAATGGTCACTTTTCAAGGTAACTGTAGGAAAAAGGATTTATTGTATATTCTATCAAATCCTCAAGAAGATAATAATATATATCCCAAGTACTGAAGACAAAAAAAGCCCCTATCCCCAATAAAACACAACCAGCATAGAGGAAAACCAAATCATAAAATACAAACGAGCCACAATATCGAATCTAGTATCATCAAACTGTTTAATTCAACAATCAATTATTCAAAACTCCCATGAAAGAATCAATACATAACATAACCCATACACACACACACACACACACACACACACACCACACACACACACACAACACACACACACACACACACACACACACACACACACACACACACACACACACACACACACACACACACACACACACACACACACCACACACACACACACACACACACACACACACACCAGCACATTCAGTTATGATTCCGCAACACCTAACATCGGCAAAACCATTAACAGTGACAGTTATGGTATATTAAGTGTGAATAGTACCGTACTTTTTACTGTAGTAACTTACTATTAACCATAGAAACGTACTTATTCGAGATACTAAACACTTGATGCAATATACGCTACTAATACTTCAGCTATGAACATTGATTTCTAGGCCCACAACCTGTGTTTGTATTTATATCTTCAAAATCAACGACCAATGAGATCATGAGCAAAGATCTCAAGCCTATACTTGTGCTCTGCATGTTATTGCATAAAAATATATTCTTCGCAAAATATGTATATATATTTATAATGTAAAACTCCCACTCTGAGATGTATTCTCCCACATGAAGTGTGGCTCTATTCTTTGTTGCATTAACGCACAATGATCATAAGGTAATTATGGAGCAATCGCGACACGTCTGATAAACAATGAGAAGAGAAAGTTTATAATATAGCGAATAAACAAATGATTATTACAAAGGCACATAGTAATTTTCGGCTCGTTACCAGTTAGCCGATCTATTTTTCTTAGGTAACAAATTTCCTAATCAAAGAACAAAGCAGATGATTTATTCCAGTTGAATCAAGTTGCTAAATAGAATATGACTGAAGTAGTGCAATGATTCTTGAGCATTTGAGAGAACAATAGTTATGTTATTGATTTGGGTTTATCCAGAACATTATTGATCAATGAAATGAAACTACAACATAAACGGTAATGACATTCAACAATTTACAAAAATCGACATTACTGTGTTTCAATCAATCTCTTGAAATCCCAATCTTTTGTACACAAAAAGATATTTAGATGGAAAATCTGTTCTAGCACTGTACAATGGAATATCACATTGTGTTCAATCATAATTGGACACCTCGAAAATGTTTCAGGTAACTAACCATGAAGTTTTCTGAATCCTCTGGGAAGTAGATTGTTTGAATAATTACTATTGCTGGCTTACATAAGAGCAATATCACTCATAAAAATACAACTACTAAATGAATGTTGTTATTTTGCAGGGAGGCTCCTCTAAGGAAGGAGGCGGTGGAGGCGGCTACTTCGGAGCTGGAGGTGAGGGGAGCGGAGAGAGTGGATCGGGCAACACAGGAGGGGGGGGATTCCCCGGATTCGGCAGCGGACCGGACACCGGATCATCCTCATCGAAATTCGGACAAAGCGGACCATCCGGAAAATTCGGCCAAACCGGACAGTTTTCGGGCAACTTCCACCGACCGGCCTCACCTCAGCGAAAATTCCCTCAGGGCGACTCACAAGCCAGGTACCCTCAGGGCGGCTCCATCTACCACCAGGGACCTCTGGGCCACTTCTTCACCCAGGGCTTCCCCTCCTACCCTCAGGGCCAACCCCTCTACCCTCAGGGCCACGCCAATGTCAACTCGTTCCACCAACTGCCAGGATTCCCCCACAACTCCCCTGCCAGGGGCTCCCCCCAGCACAGGGATCACCAGCAACCGTTGCGAGCTGCTCCCCAGTACCCCTTTGCTGCACCCCTCACCTACACTCCCCTCTACAGATCCGTACCCCTGCACACCTATGCCGTCAGTCAACGATAGTCACCACCCGACACCAGTCTCACACACCGCTATTTCCATAGCCATAATACTAACCACCATAATCCAAACTAATAGCCATAAATAGGGTTTAATTTATTCATCTCATATTTTGTGAAAATCAGATAAAAATTATGGAAATATATTTAAAAACTGTACTAAAAGTATGATATTAAATTTATGTTTCTTGAGCTGCACAATTCTTAGTGAAGTAAATTTTGAAGCTGCAAATCATCATATTATTGTGCAATGCATTCGTTGCTAGATAGAGAATGAGTGAGTCCTAGAACTCGTTTGATGATTTTCAAGCATTCCAATTCAATACATATTTGAATATTTCAACTGTGCCTTTCAGTGACCAATTTTTAGTTTCATGGGGGTGATATTGATTGATTTGACTAGAGCTAGATCAAGAATTCACTAGACTAAGCTATTTGAAAAACTCTCCATTTAAATTTTATTTTTATTTGATAGATGATCATTGGAAGAGGTCCTCTATATAGAATGATTTTTTTAAACCATCGGTTCACTATATGTGTAGGAACTAAAAATATTGTTGAAATATTACAAGAATTATTCAAAACTCACAAAAAAAAATTCATCCAAAGAATGATGAATTAACTTTTTTTATCACGCCATTCTTGTTGTGTTTTATAATATTATTGTTGTTTTTTATATTATATAGAATTTATAGTTCTTGACTATACTCGAATAAAAACCGAATTATTTATATAAAATTGGTTGATTCAGTTATTTTGCAAACAATTCTAATTCCTGTAGTAGATCATTTTGGAATATTTCTGTCTGTTTCCGGTAGACATCACTGCCATGTGAGTCACAAATGTCACCGATGTTGTCGACATCCAATTCGATGCTACCGGCGACGTCGTTGTCACTTCTGCTGTTGCTGTCATTGACAACTGACAACCTTCGACAACAATTTCAGTAACAACACCACCACACGTCTAACTGGATAGATATTCTCAATTGCTAATCATTTATGTTAAATATTGAGGGGGAAAATTTTCTTATCCTTCGAAGTCTCCATAATTCTTTCCTCCAAGGCTCCAAGTCTCTCTATCTCTCCTCAAGTCTATCTAACGACAGCTCTCTATGACAAATATACATCATGAGTGTTATCCAGTCCAGAAATTGCTCCATTAAATTAATAAAAAAAATGATAAGGGTCGAAAATGTTTGTCAAATTAGAAAAGCGATACAACACTGTTCCATTCAACATTCCAATTAATTTTCAATAAATTTTATACCGATTCAATTACTTAATCATATAGATTTTCCGTGAAAGAAAATGATAAAAAGTGGTCATTTATTCCAATTCAGTGTCTTTATTGAGCATTTCATTAATTCACTTTTTTGAATTATATCAGCAGAGTATTCAAGTGATAAGAACTTCTGGCCATATTTGCAAATTATATAAAAAAAATCGCTAGATATATTATAATAGCCTCAAGGCGATGGATAACGATTAACGAATCACGTTTGAATCACATAAGACGCTCGAACTGCAACTAATCTCATTAATGAACTTGAGAAAATACATAACTGGATCCAAATAACCAAGATAGATTGATAAATTTCCACCAAGAAAAATTATTTTTAAAAGAATCACCCATAATTTTTTTATAAAGAAACATACTTCCAAAAATTTTACAGAATAATATGAACTGAATCAATTTCATACATATCAGACATCACATAATAATTATCTTACAATCAACTGTTTGCTATTCAAATTCCTAGGATTTTCTCCATGAAGAATCTAGATAAAATAAATGGAAAGTTGGTATTGAAAATAGCAATGAATAAAAATGGAAGAGTTAATTGAAGCAAATCAATTGAATAAATAGAAATTAAAATTAATATACGGAAAAGCGGCGTTTATTTCACATATTAAACAAAAAATGGAAGAGTTTGAAGCAAATCAATTGAATAAATAGAAATTAAAATTAATATACGGAAAAGCGGCGTTTATTTCACATATTAAACAAAAAATGGAAGAGTTTGAAGCAAATCAATTGAATAAATAGGAATTAAAATTGATTTACGGAAAAGCGGCATTTATTTCACATATTAAACAAATCACTAACTTCAAACAGCCACTAAATTTTAGTTTTGAAATTTATCTAATAAAAACCGAATATGCCCCATAATTATGCATTGCTGAAGAAATAATTTAAACATCCAGCGAACCACATTCAATCAAATAATTCAAATATGTCCAGAGTATAAACAAAACAGAAAGATGAATGTTCCATACATAAACTGTCAGAAAATTTAAAATCAATAATATTCATAATTGAGTGGTTTTTACAACAAATTGAAATTATTAAAGATCTACTTGTATTTCAAGAAAAATAATATCTAATATACTCTTCCCAACAAATCATCCATCTGATTGGCAAAAAAATTTGTTTCCGCCCAGGATCGAACTGGGGACCTTCTGCGTGTTAGGCAGACGTGATAACCGCTACACCACGGAAACTTGAAAGAAAGTTGGCTTCTAAGCCACATACTATTTATCGATTATTATTAGGAGATTATTGATAACCTTGCTATCAGAGTTGAGAGTTAAAACACCATGAACAGCAAGAAGCCATAAGTACTGAAGTTGCAAAACATCATTGCATCGTTTATGCTGATGAATGTTTAGTAAATTAAATTCTTATAATCTAATATTAATTATTTTATCTTAATCATCTTATAATCATGATATATGATCTATCGAAGTAGGGTTATAGCCTATTCAGTGAATACATTACTGACACTGCAAGAACGCACACTAAAAAGAATTATTGAGAAAATCCATTGAAAAATGAGAAGTAAACTATTTGCGATATTCATCATTCATGGTATGGTCTCCTCCTCTTCTAGATTTTCTTGAGCTTATTCAACTTGAAGATGGAAAAACATATATTAATAGGGAAAGAAAGAAAGAAGAAAGAAAGAAAGAAATATTTATTGCCAAAATCATTAAACAAACTTTACAAATGTGAAAAATATAAAAATTTTCATATACAATACATTACAAAAACTTAGAATTAAAATATTTTCCATTTAAAAATCGATTATAATATTATCATTGGCGTTACCAGCAAAACTAAGTAGTTTGAGCGATGGCAACGAGTAATCAGTCGGCTATAATTAGTGGCTTGAGATTCAGTCGAAAATAGAAAAAATATAATAAAGAAAAAGAAACATATGGAATGTATGAAAAACTAGAAAAAAAATAAATTTTCAATCCGAAAAGAAGAAGTACTAAGAGTGAAATACTAAGAGAGCAGAAAAACTAGAATGAATTCATAATAATTTAAAAACTCAAAAGAAAAAGAGATGATTCATGTAATTATTAATCTACAATTCACTGTACATATGTAATCCATTTAGTAACATAATGTAATTCATTTGTAGCATATATGCAATTCCTTTTGTAAGCAAAGAGAGAATTAGAAAAACAATACAATACAGTACACATGACACAAAAAATAAAACTTAAACTCAGAGAGAGAAAATTAATCTGGGAGTATAGCCCTACTAATAATAAATTCAGAGGAACTGAGGAAGACAGTATATGTACATCAAATTAAAATATTTTAGGTATGATATCTTCTGTCTTTATCCAGCTTTCAATTTTTAATTTAAGTGCTTTTGTAGGTTTTCCTGCAATGAAAAGTCCTTGCAATGCAAAGAAAGTCCTTTCTTCATTTATAAATATGAAATCAGGCCTAATTCAGATGGTCTACTGCTATTTTTCCGGTACCAGGAATAATAAATAGTAGTTATTTATTCATCTACTTTTCTATAGTATAATTATTTTTAAATAATAGCAAATAGAATAATATAATTATGAGACGATGTAATTCGTAATCTATGTAAGTGCGGTTTCTGTTCCTGGAGTATTTTTATAATTGTTGAAATTGATGTACCTAAATCATGTTCTAATTGGCCAAAAAATAACTAAGCACAGTATCAAGCTCCGTCAATCAAGGGCAATTGAAATAATTACAGTATTCTTCTGGACCGCCTATGATAGTACATTTCCTGAAAAAAAAATAGATTTCTTGCTTTTCTATTCAAAAATATGTGTGCATAAAATTATCATATGTTGATTTAACTAGTAGTTCTGTGAACAGTAGACCTCGCACAGTTATAAACCGCAGCCTCCTCTTACACTGTCCATCAGAGCAAATCCTGTCTGTATGTCGTGTCGGCGAGATATCGGTGAGAAAACGGCTAATGGCTGTCGGGGTTGGTGTATCAAAAATACTAACATCAAAAGCTAATCTCCTTCAAGACATACTGGTATCAGGACAGCCCAAGTTCAAAGCAGAGAAAGTTCTAGAGACAATACTATGTTATTTTAGTTATTAATTGCATGCGTTATTGCACGCAATCAATAGTTGATTTATCCATTTATTTATTCACAATGGAGACAACGGGTTTCCCCAAATATGTCTCCTAAACAATAAAAATTGTACATATAGAAATGAGAAAAGAAAAATAGAAAATAATACGAGCTTATGCAGTAATAAATAATACAAACAACAAAAATACCACCTAATTCAAAAATGGAAAAATACAAAGATTTCAAATACTTATGAAAAAAGTAAAATAAAAGAAATTTGGAATTCAAAATTTATAAAAATTAAAGAATATAATAGCAAATAATGAACAAAAATTTTATCAATATATTAAATAACATTTATATCTGAGCGACGTCCCAAACCATAAGCACATCCACACTGATACACCAACTATTCATTTGATCAGATCATGTTTACACAAGATTTAATTATCATATAACGCTTTCCGGAATTTAGCGCGAGAAAAACAGAAGACATCTAGGCGCCCAGACAAGCAGTTCTTTGCATCCTATTTAATAGTGCATAAAAATTGCATTCAATGAGGCATGCAATAAAGGTAGACGCACACAGATCGTCATCGGACGGACGGCACGCATCGGACTGATCGGATTATTAGATTTGGAGCATTGTTTTCATTTGGAGTGCGCATACCTATCCGCATCCGTAAGGTATGCGCACTCCAATTGAAAACAATGCATCAAATCTAATCATCCGATCCGTCCGATGCGTGCCGTCCGTCCGATGACGATCTGTGTGCGCCTACTTTAAGGCATGCAATTTGTAGTCTACACAGCTGTTGATTTTTTACCAAGTTACATTGAGATATTGCATTGCATGCGTCATGGCATGCAATTTATAATCAAATCGACAGCTGATTTATGATGAATAATTCTATAGTCTGATTTTTACTCTAATATTGACGTATGAAGGAGGCTCCTTTTTCCTTTTATATTATACTTGAAATGAAAAATTTCCAAAAACCTATATACGTCGACGCGCAATTTAAAAAGGAACATACCTGTCAAATTTCATGAAAATCTATTACCGCGTTTCGCCGTAAATGCGCAACATATAAACATTTAAACATTTAAACATTAAGAGAAATGCCAAACCGTCGACTTAAATCTTAAGGTGCGTACAGATATACGCGCCGCGAACATGAGCAATTCACTTTTAATCAGCTGATTATATGTGTATTTTTACAGAAACGGTAAGATACAGATATAAAAAGCTTGGCATCAGCTGATTAAAAGTGAATTGCTCATGTTCGCGGCGCGTATATATGTACGCACCTTTAGACCTCACTTCGCTCGGTCAATAAGTCGCCACCAGGTTAAAATTCTGAAATTCAGATGCAATTAGTTAATACAAGGTAGTTTGATGACGGTTGGTTCAAAGCTAAATACTACTGTATTTACTAGATTTATCTTTTTGGAATGGTGGTACCCAGCATAACAGCTAACAGCTCAATTTGTAATTTAAAAGAGTCTAGCAATTAGCAATTGATACGTTTTAAAAAACTCATGTTTAATGGAGAATATAATTGAAATTTCGTCTCGAAATTTTATTAGCAGCGTAATTGCTATAATTTCCAGTCTCGATGAATGAAAAGTGACGCTTTTAACGTTTAAGATTTGAATCTACATTATTTAGACAGTCCAATATGAAAATTCAGTAGATTCTAAAGATGAAAGCCATGCAAACATACAAATTAAGGAAGTAGATTAAGCATGCATGAAAGGTAGGGAAATCATGAAAGTGTTTCACATTCAACCACAAAGTACCCTACCGTATTTAAGATTAATTGAAAGATGATTCATCATCTTCTATTATTTTTGTTAACATCGATTTTTCACCTCCACTCGCATCTTGTCATTCATTACACAAGGTTGGCAGAAGCTTTTCTTTATGTCGATTAATATTGATTGAAATTGATTTGATTAGGGCACCAAAAGAATAGATAATTTTCTATTTGAAGCATTCAAATTAAATCTATTGAACATGATTTCTTATGACTTAGCATTCACAGATTTAGTTGGGTGAAGCTATTTGAAAAATGTACCTGATTATCAATTTCATGGTTTTTATACCATTCTAGCTCATTGTGATCATTAAAGGGTTGAAGTGATGAGTTAGTTCAAGTGAATTCTAGTACACAAGTATATTGTGCTTATAATGGGCTCTTCTTTATTTTCTATCGATGTTTTGCTACAGTAAAGAAAATTTAAAATGTTGGTTTTATATTTTATAAGCATTATAAATAATATAAATTAACGGTAATATAAATTTGATAAGTCCAGTATTAAATTCATCGATGTTGATTTTCATTGTATCGCTTTGTATCAATGTTACTTGCACTGTTTGCAATTCATCACTATTCTCTCAAGAATTAGTTTTTTATGAATTTCATGATCTGAAAATTGAAATTCAAATGCTATTTGGATGACGTTCACATTCCACTGGTTTTTTTACAATAATTGTTACATTGAAGAGTGAGTCAATCCATTTGGAAGTAAAAGGAAATCACAGTGCGATTTGAACAGTGGATAGTAACTTTGAAATTCAGTTGCTCAATTCATTACGGCTTGATGCTATCATTTGTAATTATAGTTGATCAGAAATATGCATTGTCTATAATGTTTATATTTCAGTTTGACCAATCTTCTATCACAGTCTCGTTTTCATTCATAAACATGATAATCCTAAATACGTTGATTACCTTAAAGATGTAGCTTATCTTACGTCTAACAATGTTCAATACAAACAATTTCTTTCAAACAATTTAAATTACTATTATGATGATCATTGGAATTTCTGCCTGTGATTGAGAAAAAGTCATTTTATGAGCCTTGAAATTCGTACCTAGAAAAAGTTGCATTATTACTAGAAATTTTTTTATTTTTACTATTTATTATAGGTACTGTACATTGATTTTTGTGATTATTGAGATCAACTACTTTATTCTGAATCAGGATAAGGATAAAATAGGGAAATTGTGAGATGGGGATAACATACATAGTTACATAGCATCAATTTGAAAGCTCTGATAATAATGATTTGAACGGAACTGCGATTCTGGCTTGGTATTGCCTCTTCATGTTCAGTGAGAATAGAAAGCTTCAGAGTAATTCGTTCTCACTATATGTGATAATATTGGTAATATTTGGTAACATTTGTTAATATTTGAACCGAATGTGCAACAAATTAATCTACTTTCAGCTTGAAAATTTTCAACTTATCAGGAGTACAGTGTTATCATATAGTATCTCAGGTAGGCCCACCCTTTTATTTTTTTTTGTTCACGTGATCTGATGATATTTATTCCATTATCAAGTGTTTAAATTATAAAGAGTGATGAAACGAGATAAAACACAAGAAAAGCTATGAAAAGAAATTCTGAATCTTCATTTTTCACAACATAAGGATAAGATGAAGGAGTCGGGGACACATAATATATCATGAAACTTCGTTGAAAAACATCAATATCTGAAACTAGAGTTATCAAATTGTGTTACCTCTGACTCGTATGGAGAAGGCACACTTCAAATTGATATAATAAATTCCGTGAGCAAACAACGAAATCCTGATTTTTATCATGAGCATGATTAAATCAAGAAAATTTTAATATTTTAGGTATGATATCTTCTGTCTTTATCCAGCTTTCAATTTTTAATTTAAGTGCTTTTGTAGGTTTTCCTGCAATGAAAAGTCCTTGCAATGCAAAGAAAGTCCTTTCTTCATTTATAAATATGAAATCAGGCCTAATTCAGATGGACTACTGCTATTTTTCCGGTACCAGGAATAATAAATAGTAGTTATTTATTCATCTACTTTTCTATAGTATAATTATTTTTAAATAATAGCAAATAGAATAATATAATTATGAGACGATGTAATTCGTAATCTATGTAAGTGCGGTTTCTGTTCCTGGAGTATTTTTATAATTGTTGAAATTGATGTACCTAAATCATATTCTAATCGGCCAAAAATAACTAAGCACAGTATCAAGCTCCGTCAATCAAGGGCAATTGAAATAATTACAGTATTCTTCTGGACCGCCTATGATAGTACATTTCCTGAAAAAAAATAGATTTCTTGCTTTTCTATTCAAAAATATGTGTGCATGAAATTATCATATGTTGATTTAACTAGTAGTTCTGTGAACAGTAGACCTCGCACAGTTATAAACCGCAGCCTCCTCTTACACTGTCCATCAGAGAAAATCCTGTCTGTATGTCGTGTCGGCGAGATATCGGTGTGAAAACGGCTAATGGCTGTCGGGGTTGGTGTATCAAAAATACTAACATCAAAAGCTAATCTCCTTCAAGACATACTGGTATCAGGACAGCCCAAGTTCAAAGCAGAGAAAGTTCTAGAGACAATACTATGTTATTTTAGTTATTTATTGCATGCGTTATTGCACGCAATCAATAGTTGATTTATCCATTTATTTATTCACAATGGAGACAACGGGTTTCCCCAAATATGTCTCCTAAACAATAAAAATTGTACATATAGAAATGAGAAAAGAAAAATAGAAAATAATACGAGCTTATGCAGTAATAAATAATACAAACAACAAAAATACCACCTAATTCAAAATGGAAAAATACAAAGATTTCAAATACTTATGAAAAAAGTAAAATAAAAGAAATTTGGAATTCAAAATTTATAAAAATTAAAGAATATAATAGCAAATAATGAACAAAAATTTTATCAATATATTAAATAACATTTATATCTGAGCGACGTCCCAAACCATAAGCACATCCACACTGATACACCAACTATTCATTTGATCAGATCATGTTTACACAAGATTTAATTATCATATAACGCTTTCCGGAATTTAGCGCGAGAAAAACAGAAGACATCTAGGCGCCCAGACAAGCAGTTCTTTGCATCCTAATTAATAGTGCATAAAAATTGCATTCAATGAGGCATGCAATAAAGGTAGACGCACACAGATCGTCATCGGACGGACGGCACGCATCGGACTGATCGGATTATTAGATTTGGAGCATTGTTTTCATTTGGAGTGCGCATACCTATCCGCATCCGTAAGGTATGCGCACTCCAATTGAAAACAATGCATCAAATCTAATCATCCGATCCGTCCGATGCGTGCCGTCCGTCCGATGACGATCTGTGTGCGCCTACTTTAAGGCATGCAATTTGTAGTCTACACAGCTGTTGATTTTTTACCAAGTTACATTGAGATATTGCATTGCATGCGTCATGGCATGCAATTTATAATCAAATCGACAGCTGATTTATGATGAATAATTCTATAGTCTGATTTTTACTCTAATATTGACGTATGAAGGAGGCTCCTTTTTCCTTTTATATTATCCTTGAAATGAAAAATTTCCAAAAACCTATATACGTCGACGCGCAATTTAAAAAGGAACATACCTGTCAAATTTCATGAAAATCTATTACCGCGTTTCGCCGTAAATGCGCAACATATAAACATTTAAACATTTAAACATTAAGAGAAATGCCAAACCGTCGACTTACAGATATACGCGCCGCGAACATGAGCAATTCACTTTTAATCAGCTGATTATATGTGTATTTTTACAGAAACGGTAAGATACAGATATAAAAAGCTTGGCATCAGCTGATTAAAAGTGAATTGCTCATGTTCGCGGCGCGTATATATGTACGCACCTTTAGACCTCACTTCGCTCGGTCAATAAGTCGCCACCAGGTTAAAATTCTGAAATTCAGATGCCATTAGTTAATACAAGGTAGTTTGATGACGGTTGGTTCAAAGCTAAATACTACTGTATTTACTAGATTTATCTTTTTGGAATGGTGGTACCCAGCATAACAGCTAACAGCTCAATTTGTAATTTAAAAGAGTCTAGCAATTAGCAATTGATACGTTTTAAAAAACTCATGTTTAATGGAGAATATAATTGAAATTTCGTCTCGAAATTTTATTAGCAGCGTAATTGCTATAATTTCCAGTCTCGATGAATGAAAAGTGACGCTTTTAACGTTTAAGATTTGACGTTTTTATTCACAACACAGCTTAAGTTAGAATGAACATGAACAATATTGAATGTGCATAACTTTCGATGTATTGGTTGGACGTAATCGAAACGTGAACTTTCCTGGGGCAGTGGTGTTCACCCTAACATGCACAGACATACCTATGTATACTACATACTTTAGTACAGTATTTTCTATACTTTTTGAGGTTAGTGACCATTCATTCAAAAAAAATTACTGCTGCATTTATCAATAGTGAAGATTTGAATGAGTGTTGAGCATCGAGTATTGCGGCGTGAAGCAAAGGTCATAAAGCGTTGTGTTGTGCCACTGGACAAGTCACGAACCATATTGCAGGTGTCTGAAGTGGGCGATTTCCATTGTGTTACATCTTTACACCCTTCAGCAGTTGCCAGTCCATAAGAAATTCAGAATTCATTATATATTTTTATAAGGAGAGGAGCGACTTAAAATTTGGCAAAAATAAACCAAGCTATTGGCCTCTTGTCAGAGCTTTGTGGAAGATTTCAAATCTAAAGAAGATGCGGAATAATAAATAGTGTAATGAATTGGAGCTACAGTAATTTTTAAGATACGTGACGAAATATGCGAAACTTGGTCCCGAAAAACAAGTTCCTTTAAGGTTTGAAGCAGATTTACAATGCTAAATTTACAATAAACACAGAATATTTCTTTACTGAACTTGTAGGAAATTTAATTTCAAAGAGAAAGATGTAAAATAAATATTTAACAGACGAACGCAGCCTTTAAAAAATAATATTCAATTACATACAAAATGCATGAAAAGAGAGCTTAACAGATTTTGTCTATTTGCGTATTTCGTCACATATCTTGAAAATTACTGTAGCTACAGGTCTGGAAACGGTTTTATTCAATTTTTCAGTTCATTTTAAATGAAGTACGCTGAACTTAATTAACAGCCAACAAATACCCGTAGGGCTTCGTTTCAGCAGGGGAACTGAATTTCAGACGAAATCTTTCACTCTGTATAACTTGTTAACTAAGCATTTTCGGACCTATGTTAATTAGAACTTCTAACAAAACACAACCTTTCAACAGAATCTTTTGAAGGAAGTCTGGTTCGTCTGCGAATTTGTGAAGATACCAACGAGAGCAAGCTACACGACGGGATAATACTGGGGTTCAAATGTGTGAACCCTTTGAAAATAAAATGGATACAGCTTCTCACCATTCAAAACTTTGCAAACAGTGACGTTGCACGTATTCATTTCATTAGCTTGTGGTTCATTTCATCACCGCCCGTGTACTGGTTCGTGGATTCTCTTCAAACTTTATAAGAACATCTTCTTCAAATTCCACAGATCTAATGGACTTAACCTGTGTATGATCTATTGATGTGGAAATGTATTCATTTCATCACCGCCCGTGTACTGGTTCGTGGATTCTCTTCAAACTTTATAAGAACATCTTCTTCAAATTCCACAGATCTAATGGACTTAACCTGTGTATGATCTATTGATGTGGAAAGTTCCATTTTACGATTGTGGACTGTAGAAAAAGTCAAACACATGGCAATTTTCCATGTGGAAATCGTTCAGCATACAATCTCCTTGCCTGAGATGAATTTCCAAATGCAGCTACATACTTAAAATTCATGTTGCAATACTCTTCATTAGTGTAGTCTGCCATTGGGTCTTCTTGAAGTTGTTTTTACAAATACAGTATAAAAAAATATCCACTTACCAAGCAGATAATAACAAAAACTTTTCTTGAATAATCAATTAATAACACGTTTTTTCTTAAAAAAAAAAACAGTAAATTTAAACAGCTAATAAAAGTGAGTGTGAAAGGTTAGAGGAACAGACTACAATGAATAAATAATAAGATTTTCAGGCAAGAATGAAATCATCCGATTAGTTTGTAGTACTTTGATTTTTACCACAGCTGATATAAAAGGTTTGGGTGTTTTGCCAGCAAACATTTTCCAGTCAATGGAAAACCGTTCAAGGGCATGTATCCGAGCAGGTAGACGGGTTTTAGAGCAAATTATTTGTAGTTTGGCTATGTTTTCCAACCTCTGTTGATTGTATTCATTTTCTTTTGTATTTTTCTTTCAGAATGTATTGAAGTTTCTGTAAAAAAGTTTAATGTAAATAAAAGGCATATTGTTAAAACTAATCTTTATCTAATTTTCTCTACTCAAGTGAAATTTATTTCGATTATTCTAGAATCATGCCAAGAACAAGAGGGTTATGTAACATTAATTATTGTTTGAAATAATGTAAAATAGCTTATTTAAATGAAATGCAAAGCATACGGAGACTGTAGCATTGTTGTGGCAGACTAGCCGTATGCACTGCAACTAAACCCCAGGCGTGTCCTATCACTAAAGCTGCCATAACTCATTTTTAATATTGTCCAATCTTAAAAAAATCAGCTACCAATCGATAGGTAATTAAATTTTCTAAAAGAAATTATTCCTGTAATTTTTTGTAAAACCAACGGATTCTGAGTTATTTAAGAAACAACATTTTATATGGCCGTCATTTTGTTTCATGAATATGAAAAATTATAATAATTTTTTGTAGCTTTGTCTAGTTGTTATAAATGATTCTGCAAAGTTTCAATTTCGTATGTTCAACCAATATTTAGAAAAAATAGTGAAAAAAGTAAAATGGCCGCTGTGTGAGTAACTCAAGACTTCCTGACAATTAAAATATGATATTTAGATATGTTTCTTACCCAGGAACAATGCTCTGGAGCCTAGAGTATTGGTAGGGATATCGTGAACACTGTGTATATGTATTTTGTATTGTATTGTATTTTGTATCCTAATTTCCTATTATAACTCAATTACTGCATCAACTAGGAGTGATCACTGATTAATTCATTAATAGAACTATAGTTTTTTTAAACTATAGTTGGTTATTTTAAACAAGAATGAACAGTTGTTAATAGCACATCAGATAAATAATATAGGCCTACCGGTATCAGCTGCTGCTGCTGCTTCTGCTGCTATGCTCGCTGCTCGCTGGTTTCAGCTAGTTTATTGACTTCTTGTTGTATTCCTATTGGATTGTATTTTTCTTTAACGAAATAAAAGTATTCTTATTCCTCTATAGAAGACAGTGGCAAGACAGAGAATCGGCAACGCTGTTCTCTTATCTTTCGCTACTGCCTCTATAACGTTGACCTCACTATAGTTTTCTTTGCTACTGTTCAGTAACCAACCAGTTGACCACACACGCTTGAGATCAGCGACAATTTTCGATCTCTCAAGTTTCCGTGGTGTAGCGGTTATCACGTCTGCCTAACACGCAGAAGGTCCCCAGTTCGATCCTGGGCGGAAACAAATTTTTTTGTATTGCTATTTCGTGGGAATTATTTTTTCTACAGTTCTAGGGTTTCAAATTTCTATTAAGCAGCAAAGAAACAATACTATTATTAAAGTGAAAGTGATAATAATATTCATGCATTATGTTTCATGAACCTTCTGATGCGAGAATATGAGACCAGTGTTAATATGATGCAGATATCAATAACATATTTAATTTGGAATAAAGTATGATGGCAATTTTAGATTGATTACCGTAATTAATTTATACAAAAATACACTATATTTACAAATTAATTATTGAACATTATCAACAAGAATAGACAATTAATGTATATTATCAGATATACTCGTGGATAACATTAATTAGAACCATCCACTTCAGAAAGCGTTGGAGAAACTAAACATGGTAACAATTCTGCTCACTTTCACAATTCTAATCTTTTCTACTCACTTAATAATTTCAAGGAAATTTATTATAAAGGAAATAACAACCTTTGACTACATCAGCGTAATTCACAATATTGGACTGAAACGTTGAATGAAATGTTGTAAATAAATTCTAATAATCAATAAAAATTGACATCTGGAATTCGGAATAATAAAACAGTATTCAGATGTGAATGCTGCCACCCATTTTCATTGTGACCCATATTCACCTACAACAAAATTGACTGTAAACGGCTTTGCAGAATTGGCCTTGAAACTGTGCGATAGCAATTAATTTCGATCGGAAACCATAGTTTATTATCTAAATCAGAAACAATGCAAATTACGAATACAATTTACAACTAGGCTGGGCTTATTAATACTGGTGAGAGTTACATCACGATCTGACAGTAGGCAGAGTAGGCCTAGTAGTGGACAATAAGCCAGATTCTAGTTAACAAGCCGAAATGGAGTTTATGACAACTGAAGAACTGGAGCAATGGTGTCCTGTAGGCATGCATCAAGGTTAGGTGAAGTGTGTTGTTTGTAAGGACGATAGAAGCCATTACTGTATTGATAGAGACTACCCCCAAAGCTTAGGCAATAGGCATATAATTTATTGCATTGCTCAAGCCAATGATTCATCAGTAATGATTCATCCCACAAATGAGTGGAAATTTACAAAATCTAAAAGCAAAATATCTAAATTTTTATCGTTCAGTTCAATAAATGATTAGTAGAATATTATTGATATATATAATTATTATCCCTCCATCCTCATCATAAATGGTTTATGGCACAAGTCTGGAACTCAATTGGGCGTCAACCTCAGCAAAACAAAAATGATAATAATGATGATAAATTAGTGCAATTCTGAGATCACAATTGAAGATTCCAAAGCTAGCTAAAGTTAGGATTCTTTTTTATTTTTTGGACAAGCGCCAGTTGTTTTGCTTTTTTCACCATACTATTAATAATTTATTTTGCTCGTACATAGTGTGACGATCCTTTATAGTGGCTACTCAAAAAAAACTAGTTTCTTCAAATTCTATTATGAAAAATCAAGGCAGAAGCAGCAAACTATCTCTTAATGAAATAATTATCAACATTACCGTTACTGATAACAATATTAGATTGAATCAGTCTCTTCCAGTCAATAAATTGAGAGTGCAATTATTTATTCTATTAATTATAAAATTATTATATTAAAATCGCATAGGTTAAAAGAAAAGTTGTGGTAAACCTAACCTAAAACGCTTGAAGGCTTAAAATACTAGTATATAGTTGAGATCAACCAGGCCTGTGTATTATATAATATACTAGCAGGGCACCCGTGGTTCGCTACGGGAATTAAAAGATAAAATTATTTTTTCCTACAGTTACCTTGAAAAGTGACCATTCCTGCACTGATTACATAACGCAAAGAATCACTTTTCCGCTCTAGTGCGCAAAGTATTACTTTGCGTACTCCACATTTGCAGCATGACAATGCAAAATAGTTAGTAGGTTATATGGAGCACCAGTGCAGGAAAATCAAAATAAAGTTGGTAACACTGACTGTGGTAGAGTGAGGTCCACGTTATAATATGGCAGTGGAGAACGGCGTTGCCTATTTATTATTATATGCCTTGATTAATTTGATTATTATTATTCAATTTTAAATAGAATAAGGTTTTTATTAATAATAAAACTACCCAGAAAAACATTTGATGGATTTCAGGGAATTTTACTTATAATTACCCACTTTTCATATTCAATGGTAACTGTAGGAGAAATTTAATGTGACATACGTGCACAAAGTTCGTTTGCTGCACTCAAGATACCATTATTCCTCACTCGCCTACGGCTCGTTCATGAACGTTTCTTTCTGTGCAGCAAACTGTCAATTTACGCACAAGTTGCACAAATAACTATTGTGAAACATCTATAATCTAAATCTTACCAAAATTGTTATAATCGTTTTTGAGATTAGCTCACAACTTGGCATGAAAATTATCAGTCAAATCATTTGAATATTTATTAATTATAGTCACGGAATAAGCATAAGTAGTGTTTCTTTCCTCTGTGTTATAGTGTTGGAAGTGCTCTGTAGAAGAGTAGTCCAATTGCAGCCAATTTTGTAGAATATTGGGCGGGGCTTAAGAGTCGACATCGACTTTATCCATTATGTCACCTGGTCATGTGGGACATATATATGAATCATATATTTATCTCATATTGATCAGGATTTTAGAGTTTTAAAATTAAAAAAGTTCAATGAACAGTGTTTTTGTCAGGTTCAGGGTGGGACGAAATCGGGGAATAGACAGGTTATTGCTTACGGGCTGCCTTCTCGTTGATTCTGTGTTCAACTTGCAGGTCGTACACTGTGTTTCGAACAAAGCTCAAACTGGATTCTTTATAAAATTCAAATCCGATTCAAATTAATTCAACTCAATACTATTTACGCTGTTATATTCTTAATTCACACACACTACACTCAAACAATTTACAAGAAATTTCCGATCGAAAATTACATGATAGACAAACACAAATTCGGTCTTGCAAAAGAACGGGCCGACGAGTCAAGACAGACACAACTTACAAAAATTCATCCACAATGCCACGCAGCAGGATGGTCTGTGCCGGCGCAAACACAAGCCATTGGCAGAACACAAGCGCTATTGGCAGAACCACAGTCTGGCATTCTGGCGCTACAATTCGAATTCTCTGGCCAGAACATACCCCCGCCCCTGAAAAACTATTTTTCAGCCAAGTTACAAAACTGAAAAAACCAAGGAAAGGAAAAAATCCAGATGCGCCAAAAAAATCAAAACACCAAAACCAAAAAACAACACAAAAGAAAAAATGCAACAATCACAACAACTATTGAGTTGGGAGTGGATATAACTTTGTTACTGGTCTTTTATAAATACCAGTTTTTAGGTGAACACTCGCCACTCGAACCTCGCCATCACTTCCCGGAAACACTTGTTCAATGACACCCAGTGGCCACTGCAATGGAGGTGAGTTTAGTTGGTCAACTACCACAACCGTTCCCACACCGATAGAAGTGGGTGATTTCAACCATTTTTTACGACTTTGAAGTTCGTGCAGGTACTCTCTTCTCCATCGGTTCCAGAACGATTGAATAAGTTGACTGATCAATTCATACCTGGTGAGACGATTCACAGGGACACTGTCCACGTCCCGCATGGGAAACGATTTCAACGGTGTTAGAGTTCACGCAGATCCTCACTCAGTACACACAGCGGGCGGGAATTCAGGACACCTTCAATCTGCACCAATACAGTGTTCAGTTCCTCATAGGTGAGAAGTTGATTGCCAATTACTCGGAACAGATGCAACTTTACAGATTTGACATTTGCCTCCCACAGACCTCCAAAATGCGGCGAACAAGGGGGAATGAATTTCCAATCAATTTTGTGTTCGGCGAGTTGACTAGTCAATGTGGTTTGAAACTCGGACGATTCAAAAGTTGAGATATTTTTCGCAACTGTTCCTTGGCACCTACAAAATTAGTACCACAATCAGAATACATCACACGACAGGGTCCACGTGACAAAAAATGACGAAACGCAGCTAAATACATGGGCGTTGATAGATCCAATACCAACTCAATATGTACCACCTTTGTTGCCATACACACAAACAAACAAATGTAGGCTTTCAAAACACAAGGATTACAATGTCTCGTCATAGTAATACGCAGAGGACCAGTGTAATCCACACCACAATTTTCAAATAGTTTCCATTTTGACACTCGACAAGCAGGCAGGTCACCCATTTTCGGAATAATTGCATTATTACTAGGTCGAACACAGAAACAACGATTGCACTTAAAGACACAAATACGAATAATAGAGCGAGCAGACAGTATCCAGAATTTCTGTCTGATCAAGGACAACAATAACGAAGGTCCAGCATGACAATTCTTCTTGTGATGATAATCAATTAACATCGATATGAAAGCGTCGGATTTTGGTAAGATCATCTGATGACAAGTCTCAAATTCAAGTCAAGCTTGAGACAAACGACCGCCGATGCAAATCACACCTCTATCAATGAATGGAGACAGGCCACATAGGCGCATAGAACAATCTTCTCCCTTCTCTAATTGCACAAATTCAGATGAAAAATGTATCTTCTGTACCACTTTACATAGATACCTCTCAGCGACATCGAAATCTGATTCTTCTGATTGGGGTAAGATTCGTAAGAATTTGAGAACAAGAATTACAATTCTCAAAAGACGACCATAATCTGAACAACGACCAATCAATGAATATATTGCATTGCTGTTACAATCAGGAGATTTTGTGACTGTCAACACTGACGGTTTTTTTGCCTCTGGTGGATCCACTATCTCTTCCATTTGAGTTCAAACGGGCCAATCGCATTCGTCCTCTGCTATCCATGATGGACCTGAGAGCCATAACGGAAAGTTCACAAGCTCAACTGGTGATAAACCTCTAGACAAACAGTCAGCGGGATTTTCAATTCCGGCAACATGCATCCACCCCTGTATACAAGAATCCTGTATTTTTGTGATGCGATTACCAACAAAAGTTTGCCATTTCGCGGATGGAGCATAATTCCATCACAAGGTGACTGTAGAATCAGAGAGTGCGACAATAAGAGACACATGACAACGTTTACTAATAATAGTGACTACTGAATTCATGGTTTCTGCCAACAAGAGTGCCGCACACAACTCCAAACGAGGTATTGAAATAACTTTAGATGGTGCTACCTTAGACTTTGAACACAATAATACAACTCTTGGCTCCTCGCTCTTCTTCTGCGACTTCACATAGATAACTGCACCATAACCAGACAATGATGCATCACAAAAACCAATCAAACTGATGTGAGAATCCTGAAACAAACCAACGTGACGTGGAACAGCAAATTTCAACAATAGAGGCAACTCTTTTTACAATACTCCCAAAGAGTGCATATAGACTCAGGTGGCTTCTCGTCCCAATCCACTCCTAATTTCCACAGTTTCTGGACAAGACACTTTAGAAATAATGTAAACGGTGACAAGAGACCAAGTGGATCATAGATACGAGCCATCACTGATAGAATAGAACGCTTAGTAGCGACGACCTCATCACTCTTGACTGAAAACTGAAACAGATCAGTACTAGGTTGCCAATTCAATCCAAAGATAGCCAAGGAGTTGTCTGCTTCGAAATCCTTGTACAAAAACGATTTCTCTTCCTCCAAGAATTTCTCCAACATTGATGGTGAATTTGAAGTCCACTTTGTGAGCGAGAAACCTCCTCCCTCAAACAGCTGCTTGGACTGACGATACAGCTCCGCGGCCTCTGACTCTGTGGCGACAAATGTGACTAAGTCATCCATGAACATGTCTCTTGGTATTCTCGCCTTGGCTGCTGGAAATCGATTTCCATCCTCCTCTACAAGCTGGTGGATGGTGCGAAGCGCCAAATATGGAGAGCTTGAAACACCAAAAACAACACAATTGAGCTGATAAATTTCGATTGGATCCTCCGGCGAAAATCTCCACAATACACACTGATAACGACGGCAGGAATCCTCCACTAATATCTGTCAATACATATGTTTAATGTCGGTATTAGGGCGATTGGGAACAAACAAAAATTAACTAACAAAACAAAAATGTCAGTCTGCAATTTGGGACCAGCATGAAGAACCTGGTTCAATGACAAACCAGATGATGTTCTGGAACCAGCATCAAATACAATTCGGATGGGCGTGGTAGTGCTGCTTGCTTTCACAATAGTGTGATGCAGTATGTAGTAACCACCTCAGTCTGTCTGATCTGCTACAAACGACATGAGACCCTGACGTAGGTAATCGATCAATATTTCATGATATGAAATACGAGTATTGCTGTCAAGCTCTAGTCGTCTCTCCAAAGTCAGCAGTCTGCGTTCGGCGACAGCATACGAATCTCCCAACCTGCTGGGCGGCTCCGCAAATGACAAGGCAACAACAAAACGACCAGAGTTCACACGATGTACAGACTTCCGAAAATTTACCTCACACTCCAACTCTTCCGGTTTCAGTTGACAGCTTGGTGCAGGGCACGATTCCAACTCCCAAAAACGTTCCACAAAACTATCCAACGATGGACTACTAACGAATGGACTACAGATGGCTGTAAAACAATTCGACACATTCGTTGTTGAAGTGAGAATCAGTGCTCTCCCCATCAGAATGTGACCAAAGACACTATTAACAGTCATCAATTCGTGCGATTCACCTGTACTAGGACTCCCACGAAGCAAGTGAGGAACTAACTCTGCACCAATGATGCCATCTATTCTACTAGGAAGGTAGAATTTGTCGTCAGCCAGTGTGAGATTTTCAAGATGATGAAGTTTGGATCTGTCGATTTCACAAGAAGGCAACTTGTTGATGATTTTATCTACCACTGTGGCATCCAATGAAAACTTGATGGTAGGATCCAACTTCGACTGAATCAACACTCAAGTACGACCTCGAACTTCACTAGTACCACCACCGAGTCCACGAACAACGGTTTTCATGGGCTGGAATGGTAGTCTCAAACGCCGACACAATTTGGCTGTAACAAAATGACACTGATTCCCGGTGTCAACCAAGAAATGAACATCACAAAGCTAATCATTACAATCTCGAACATGTGCAGTGACGGTCGAAAACACAACGGTCGAATTTTCTACATTGTTGGATGTAGAACAACAACTAATAGGTGATGTGCCACCTGCCTTGGAGTTCGACGAGGACGCAAAACCTTCATTGGAACTTGATCTGGAAAAGTGCAATAAAGAATGATGAGATTCTCGACATTGAGCACACTGAGTTTTACTACGACAATTTCTACTCAAATGATCCACATCAAGACAACAAAAACAACAAAACTTTCCTCTAATCAAACAATAACGATTCCAAGGAATCATTTTCAAGAAACTTGCACAATCTACTAACTGATGACCCGGTTTTGAGCACTTCAGACAATTGGGATTTTTACTAGATGCATCGTTAGATGAATCATTAGATTGAACCACAAACACCTTTGATTTATTATCCTTTTTGTGCTTCATATTAAACGATTCAGCCTGTTTCTCATCAGAAGGAAGAGTCTTAATTTGCTTTTCAATGAATTTGACATAATCGGTATAAGTTGGCATAGCCTTGTCACGGACGGCCGATTCAAAATTTCTATGAGAACTAGGATCCAGCAATCTCAAGCCATGATAGAGGAATATCGAGTCTGACAAATCAGTGAGTTGCAATCAATGCATTGATTGAGCTGCAAAACCCATCCAAAATCGCAATACAACCTGCCTTTGATTCTGATTTTATTGGACGAAATTCAAAAATTTGTTTGAAATAGGCATTGACTTGCGCCTGTGGATCGTTATAGCGGGTCAATAATGCCTGCCAAATTATTTGATAATTGTTAGCCAATGGTGGCAAATGACGACAAATATTTGCTGCTTGTCCAGTAAGTCTACTTACAAGATATTGGACCTTCTGCTGATCGTTCAAATTCTTGTTGTCATGTACCAATGCCTTAAATAGTTCATAAAACACCGACCATTGAGTCTGGTTCCCATCAAATTTCGGAAGGTCGATTTTAGGCAGTACCGACTAGGACACGATTGGCTGTGAACTAGCTGCTGTAGCTGCCAAAGATTGAGCAATAGCGACAGTCGCCTCTCTCTGTTTGAGAGTGTTAGCCGCTACTTCAATATACTGAAACAGATCAAGGTGTAAGTCGTTGAATGCTACAACATGATCTTTATTCAACTCAAGTTCCAACTCATTAACCACTAATTCTGTCTTTTCATAATCCGAAATGGTCTGAGACACCTGAGGATACAAGATTGAAAATTGCTCAGCAACTTTTGGATCAGAGACATTTTTAGACAGGTCATAAATTCTTTGCAATCTGGCATACAATTGTTCCAGTTTAGCGCGATGCACCCTGATTTGTTTCTGTAATTTTTCCTCCATCTTGAACTCATACACAAAACAATTCAGCCCCGTCAATACAAACAACAGACCATAAAACAAGAATGAGTTCAAAACTAGATGAGAGGAAGAATCACGAGTTAGTAAATTATCAAAGTTAAACTTTGATTATCAATTCACAAGATAAGTTATTGCTGAAGACAAAACTATATGGTTAGATAATGTTCTTCCAACAACTTACAAACAAACGATAACTTGTTGAATTGAACAAACAAAATCATGCTGGTGATTAACCTTCACTAACATGTATAAGAAATGGACAATACAAATTCCAACAAACAAAGAAATTCCTGAAAAAGAGCACAATGAGCCCAGTTTTAGGAAATTACAATTTTAACTGAAATAAATCTAATTTCAGACAAATACAAATTGTTGACAAGAAACCTTGCTCTTAGAACAAGGCTACAACAAACTTAAGTTGAGCATGGATCAGACCATTCTCAACATGCCAACATTGGACAAATACGAAACTGCCTAAATCCAATGTGTGTGAATTAATCAACAAATTACAAATTTAAATTCATCCCAGCTTGGCAGGAACATAAAATGTTCTGAACAAAGCTCAGGCTAGAGCTACCAGAGGACTGTAATTTACTATTTAAATAATCAAATACAAACAAGGGGCAAAATTTAATCTTCAATTTGAGCCAGGTTATTTGTACAGTTAAACTCTGCATTAATGAATAATAAAAAAGAGCAAAAACTCACCAAATTTATTCCAATCTTGACTACTTGCCCTTCGAAGCCTTTATTAGGTGTTTTGGTCAGGTTCAGGGTGGGATGAAATCAGGGAATAGACAGGTTATTGCTAACGGGCTGCTTTCTTGTTGATTCTGTGTTCAACTTGCAGGTCATACACTGTGTTTCGAACAAAGCTCAAACTGGATTCTTTATAAAATTCAAATCTGATTCAAATTAATTCAACTCAATACTATTTACGCTGTTATATTCTTAATTCACACACACTACACTCAAACAATTTACAAGAAATTTCCAATCGAAAATTACATGATAGACAAACACAAATTCGGTCTTGCAAAAGAACGGGCCGACGAGACAAGACAGACACGACTTACAAAAATTCATCCACAATGCCACGCAGCAGGACGGTCTGTGCCGGCGCAAACACAAGCCTGCTATTGGCAGAACCACAGTCTGGCATTCTGGCGCTACAATTCGGATTCTCTGGCCAGAACAAAATTATTATATCAAAATCGCATTTATAGGTTAAGGAAATGTTGTGGTAAACCTAACCTAAAACGCTTGAAGGCTTAAAATACTAGTATAGAGTTGAGATCAACCAGGCCTGTGTATTATATAATATACTAGCAGGGCACCCGTGGTTCGCTACGGGAATAAAAAGATAAAATTATTTTTTCCTACAGTTACCTTGAAAAATGACCATTCCTGCACTGATTACATAACGCAAAGAATCACTTTTCCGCTCTAGTGCGCAAAGTATTACTTTGCATACTCCAGATTTGCAGCATGACAATGCAAAATAGTTAGTAGGTTATATAGAGCACCAGTGCAGGAAAATCAAAATAAAGTTGGTAACACTGACTGTGGTAGAGTGAGGTCCACGTTATAATATGGCAGTGGAGAACGGCGTTGCCTATTTATTATTATATGCCTTGATCAATTTGATTATTATTATTCAATTTTGAATAAAATAAGGTTTTTATTAATAATAAAATTACACAGAAAAACATTTGATGGATTTCAGGGAATTTTACTTATAATTACCCACTTTTCATATTCAATGATAACTGTAGAAGAAATTTAATGTGAAATATGTGCACAAAGTTCATTTGCTGCACTCAAGGAACCATTATTCCCACTCGCCTACGGCTCGTGCATAAACGTTTATTTCGGTGCAGCAAACTGTCACTTTGCGCACTAGTTGCACAAATAACTATTGTGAAACATCTATAATCTAAATCTTACCAAAATTGTTATAATCGTTTTTGAGATTAGCCCACAACTTGGCATGGAAATTATTCAGTCAAATCATTTGAATATTTATTAATTAATGTGTTGGAAGTGCTCTGTAGAAGAGTAGTCTAATTGCAGCGAATTTTGTAGAATATTAGGCGGGGCTTAAGAGTCGACATCGACTTTATCCATTGTGCCACCTGGTCATGTGGGACATATATATTAATCATATATTTATCTCATATTGATCAGGATTTTAGAGTTTTAAAATTAAAAAAGTTCAATGAACAGTGTTTTTGTCTTTGAACAATCTTTGTCATCGACAGAAAGATTGTTTGTTTCATTTGTTGTCAAAATTAACGTAGCTTCTCTTTTGTTTTTAATAACAAACGTGCCACTTGTGCGACAGATAAAAATAAGTACTTGAAATGGCTTTCATGTTTGGCATTGACTGAGTTTATATTTAATACCCAAAATTAAACTTTTGGTGAGAGCTCGTTCGATAGGACTGTGAGTTAAGTCCGGCTGATCCAGTGAAAAGGGCTGGATTTCGGTTCGTTTAATAATACAGTTTTCTGTCACAGATCGGGCAGTACAAAAATAATTGTATGGTTAAGGGAGACGGTTTCTGAGCCTATTCATTGGTTCAGTTAATATTTGTTCTTTTAAAATACTAAGTCGCGATTAAACCAGTGGATGCCGAAGGGGGAAGCCATTTCAAAAAGGTAGGTGACTACTGAATCTTGTTCTTAAATTTTCATAGCCACAAAGATTGAATCATCATTAGCAGCAAGCGAGTGTTTTCCCCATAAATTCATATCAATCATGTTTTTATAATGAAATTAATCTTGTTTTGTTTAAATGTATATATTTATGTTGAAAACTCATTAAAGTTCTAGTTATTCTGTTCTCTTTTGTTATAATAGTTTTCCTCCTTACATAATTGGTGTAGGCGCATCGTCCTTACATATTTGGTGGAGGTTTCTCCCGCCGTTCCACATCGTGCTTACACCAAAATAATTGGTAATTGATATTTCCCGTTGACAGGTATCGAAAATTAGCAGTGATCATCTTATTTTTGTTTTTGCTTGATGCAATTGAGCATTAAATTCTAAATTAAGTTGATTCGGAATTTGATGACTCTGGTAGCCTGTCCATGGATCACTTTCTTATTCTGGAATTTTTGGCATAGCCTGTCGCTTACTTTTCGTTTCACTTATCCAAAAGTGTAAAAGCAGCCAATCCACTGATTCTTTCTTCCATGGAAGTCCATTTATACATAAGAGTTCATTCATAATAGTTTGTATAACATATTGTGGCTGATTTCTCATGTTCTAAACTTCACTATAATAAATATTGAAGAGGGATCATTTTAATGTAAATTTGCATAAATCTGAATAGAGTGTATTCAATCACTTTGATAATCGACTACAATTATATGATTTCTTTCTTTGATCTTAGCTTAGAATCAAAAGCTTAGGGATGGAAATTTGGATGTAAACTAACAAGTAACTCAATTTAATTTCTATATAAATTGACAACTTGAGTATTTACTTGTGATCTATCAATATCAATTGTGCCATGCAATGACAACATGAAAGGAAATAGGAGCAGCTGATGGAATATTATTATGTTTTTTCTCGATTTAGTTTTCAGCTGATTTTCAAACATGAAAACATCAGGCCCAGTAGCACAAAAGCCTGTTCAATCAGGATTAAATTGATTAAATTTCATGAGAATTAATCAGAGCGGGGTTTTTTTTAATAGAAGGCTTCTCTGATTGGTTCTCGTGGTATTTAGTCCAGACTATGAATTAACAGACAGTGCAACTGGCTCTCTCAAGGCCATGACTGCATACAAACATAGAGCAACAGAGGAACCAATACAACAGAAGCTGAAGAAATTAGTCGCATTTCTATCACTTCACAATGAACATTACGTTCAACTTGTAGGAAGACCTTGGATGAAAATGCTGCTGAAATTGCTAAACTAAGAGGAACTGTTAGGGAACTACAAAATGAAAATTCAGTTCTGAACGGAAAAATTAGGGAATTGGAGATGAAAGATGACAATCGGGAGCAATATGGTCGGAGAAATACCCTTGAAGTATACAGTGTTCCGGAGTTGCAGAACGAGGATGTGCAGAGTCGAATACTGGAGATCGGTAAAGCATTGGATGTGAAGCTGGACCGCAGATCGATCGATGCATGTCATCGCCTCCCCAGAAGAAGAGACAACACCGCGCCCGGCATCATTGTTCGTTTTGTCTGTCGAGGAGATAAGGATGCCTTGCTCAAAAAGAGGAAAGAATGTAGAGACTTTTCAACTCAACATATCAACATGCAGGGAAATAGTCCAATCTACATAAACCAATCTATAACGGCGGAGAGACGTAAGCTGTTCGGCAGAGCCAAGATGATACAACGGGAGAATGGGTTTCGAAATGTGTGGATCGACCGAGTGGGCCGAATCAAAGTCAGGTACGAGGACGGCGGTCCTGTTAATATTATCAGGTGTGAGGAGGACCTCAACAAGCTCACAAATAGAAATAAGGACAATGTCGGTGTAAGTAAAAAATAATATAGATCAATTTCTGTATGAAGAAAATACCAATTATGACACATAAATCCATGATTTGTTTGTCCAGATTAAGTTAACATTTTAACGTTCAATGAAATAGTTAATTAGAGAGAAGGAGGAATATCATAATTATAAATTATTTTATTTGAATTCAGTTGCAAAGTATGGCTCTTGGCTACGTTCTTATCACTTTGCTCAAGGTAAATTATTGTTATTTTGATGAGCTCAAATAGACTAATTATTATTGCATATGATTGTTGAAATAAATTTAGGAATAATTTCCATTCCGCTATCTTCCAATTATGATAATTATATTATATTCTATACGATAATTATTAATTATATTCTATCAATTGATAATAATGTATCAATTAAGTGGAAAAGGTTTCAATTGTTTTTTTTTGCCAATATGCTTGGCCTATTACTTGTAGTAACGTAATTACTATTCCTTGCTTTTCAATTTGCTGTAGCCTAGTTAAGAGAGAATAATAACTCCTAATAATAAATCATTATAATTTGAAAATATTTTATCATTATGAGAAGGATTATTGACACGATTACCTCTGTTGCTACTACTCTCTGAATCTCAAGAATTGAAGGCCTTTAATATTGATAAAATAATACTTGGATTGATAATAGATTTTTCTAACAATTGATTGAAAAATTGGAAATATTTTCTAACAATTGATTCAATTAAATTAATGCTGATTTCCACTTCTCTGTTTGTCCTTATCATCTCAGTAATATTTTTTTATTTTATTCAGATGGATTTGATCACAGGTATCTGTGCATGAACTAAATTGGTAGGTTTCAAGTCGATGTACATACATTCATTTTGTCTGGACCGGTGGGCTGGCCATGTCTTGATTCTCTCTGATTTTTATTTTTTTTTCTTTTCATCGGAAAAACGATACTTTTTTTTCTCTCTATTTTTTCATTTTACTTTAATTTCTTAACCACTTTGAAATTTTATTTTACAAAATATACGTTTATTCACTTTTCTTACGTTTATGTCTGATTGGGATATTGACGACCTTATAGGGTTTCACGATACAATCGAAGTAAATGATGTTTTCAGTTTTTTACCTCACCAGTCTGAGAGTGTTGCGTGGAATTAAATATTCTACACACCAACATCAAAGCATTAATAAAAATTTTGAGGAATTGGTGCACTACATAGGTAATATAAAGTTTCGCTTCAATGTGATTGCATTAACCGAGACGTGGATCACAGACGATGCTTGCTTCAATTAAAACTTAGATGGTTACAATGTTTTTCATGCTAATAGTAAACACTCGAAATGTGATGGATTATGCTTGTTCATTGAAAATAATATCAAAACTGAGTTATTAATAGATCAACTCAAGAATAAATTTACACCAGGTGTTGATAACTTTACAGGACCTTTCCTCAAAAAAATATCACCCTCTATAACCTCACCTTTAGTTCATATATTTAACAAATGTTTAAGTGAAGGATATTTCCCTAAAAAGTTCAAAGAAGCTAAAATTATACCATTACCAAAAACTGGAGACCTTGGAAACCCGGATAGTTACAGACCGATTAGTTTAATGAGTAATATTTCTAAAATACTAGAAAAAAATTTGAAAATCAGATTAATGAGTTTCCTTGATAAACATAAAATCATTGACAACAATCAATATGGTTTCCAAGCAAATAGTTCAACCAAAGATGCGGTAATCCATCTCAACAATATAATTTTTGATAACTTTAATAGAAACAAAAAAACACTGGCTATTTTTATGGACTTATCCAAGGCCTTTGATACAGTTCCTCACAACATACTCCTCTATAAACTGGACAGGGTGGTGTAAGAGGTTCTGTGAATAAGCTATTCTCAAGTTACTTGTCGAATAGGAAACAGTATCTCACTTTAAATGGACAGACAGACATCAGTTACACCTCTCAGTTCGGTACTCCTCAAGGGACAGTACTATCCCCGATTTTGTTTCTCATCTATGTAAACGACCTGTTAAAATTAAACCTTGAAAATTGTACTATTTTATCTTTCGCCGACGATACAACTTTGATTTTTAGCGGAGACACATGGGAAGAAACGTTCAAAGTTGCAAATAATGGTTTGAAAATAGTTCAACAATGGCTTGAAGATCATATACTAACCCTAAATGCAAAGAAAACTAAATATATAACTTCTCACCCACCGTAATTGGTCAACCATCAATAGATCTTGAACTTTCTATAAAAAAATCAAAGAAAAATAACAATGGCACCCAAATAATGAATGAGGTCGCCCACGAAAATATACCTTTAGAAAGAGTGCAATCTATAAAATATCTTGGTATTTTGTAGATCGCCATATCAAATGGAACATTCACCTAGAGTACCTCTGCTCAAAATTGAAATCCTCATCTATATTTTCTATAAAATAAATAAAATTAGAAACAGGGAGATAATAAGAAAAATTTATTTTGCATATGCACATTCCTTATTCCAATATATCATTGAGTGTGGGTGGGAGCTTTTGATACGCACTTGAGAAAACTGTTTGTCCTCTAAAAACATATTATAAGAGCAGCTCTAGGGAGGCCACGTTTGTACCCAAGCCGAGATATTTTTATTGAATTGGATGTACCAACATTGAGGCAAACGTTCATGAAAACCGTAATACTCTACATAAACAAGAATCACTCTCTATTTTCAGCTCGCACTACACCTTACAATATGCGAGTAAATCATGTTTTTATAATGAAATTAATCTTGTTTTGTTTAAATGTATATATTTATGTTGAAAACTCATTAAAGTTCTAGTTATTCTGTTCTCTTTTGTTATAATAGTTTTCCTCCTTACATAATTGGTGTAGGCGCATCGTCCTTACATATTTGGTGGAGGTTTCTCCCGCCGTTCCACATCGTTCTTACAATAATTGGTAATTGATATTTCCCGTTGACAGGTATCGAAAATTAGCAGTGATCATCTTATTTTTGTTTTTGCTTGATGCAATTGAGCATTAAATTCTAAATTAAGTTGATTCGGAATTTGATGACTCTGGTAGCCTGTCCATGGATCACTTTCTTATTCTGGAATTTTTGGCATAGCCTGTCGCTTACTTTTCGTTTCACTTATCCAAAAGTGTAAAGGCAGCCAATCCACTGATTCTTTCTTCCATGGAAGTCCATTTATACATAAGAGTTCATTCATAATAGTTTGTATAACATATTGAGGCTGATTTCTCATGTTCTAAACTTCACTATAATAAATATTGAAGAGGGATCATTTTAATGTAAATTTGCATAAATCTGAATAGAGTGTATTCAATCACTTTGATAATCGACTACAATTATATGATTTCTTTCTTTGATCTTAGCTTAGAATCAAAAGCTTAGGGATGGAAATTTGGATGTAAACTAACATGTAACTCAATTTAATTTCTATATAAATTGACAACTTTAGTATTTACTTGTGATCTATCAATATCAATTGTGCCATGCAATGACATCATGAAAGGAAATAGGAGCAGCTGATGGAATATTATTATGTTTTTTCTCGATTTAGTTTTTAGCTGATTTTCAAACATGAAAACATCAGGCCCAGTAGCACAAAAGCCTGTTCAATCAGGATTAAATTGATTAAATTTCATGAGAATTAATCAGAACGGGTTTTTTTTTAATAGAAGGCTTCTCTGATTGGTTCTCGTGGTATTTAGTCCAGACTATGAATTAACAGACAGTGCAACTGGCTCTCTCAAGGCCATGACTGCATACAAACATAGAGCAACAGAGGAACCAATACAACAGAAGCTGAAGAAATTAGTCGCATTTCTATCACCTCACAATGAACATTACGTTCAACTACCATATATGTTTGGAGAGATCGATTTTAAATTTCTTCTGTTATCATCCAGTCACTTTCTGAATCTATTATTCCAGATGTTCCATGAATACTGCAATGTTTTAAAATAAGGTCGCCAAAATTGGTAACTCAACTACAGCTATTATAATCTTTTTCATTTGCTCACACTCTCTTACGTTTTCAACAGACTATGGAAAACTTTCTATTTTCTTCTATTTACCTTCTATTTTCTTTGGTAAAAGAATCAATGTTTGAGAATTATTGATTATTCATGGGAAAAGACGAACTTTAAACCCTCAAAAGCCACCCTTAGAGTTGAAATATCCCAAAAAGATATCTTAGTGAGCACCTAGGACGTATAAGAAAGCTATATTCCAAGTTTTGTAGCAATCCATCAAGTAGTTTTCCAGAAATCGTGATCAGTGAGTCAGTGAGATAAGAATTTTATAAGTATAGATAATGTGATAGTATGCCATTATTTGTGAATTATTATTTTTCTTCATTGTATAAGAAAGGGAAAAGGAATCTATAATAATAAATTAATCGAAATTATTAGCACAATAAATGAATTTATTCTTGAAAAAAAATTATAAAAAGGATATATTATGTTGATGTACAGTAACAACAAAAAAGTTACAAATACTCTTTGTATGTAAGTCTACATTGACGAACGGTATTATTTAATTTGATTACATTTATTGTTTAGATTATCAACTAATAAATATTAAATAGAAGCGATCTCGCTAGATTTATTCCTCTTTGCATGAACAACCAATCAGAGGACAAAGAAAGGGATACCAAAATTTGAATTGTTGAGATACCACACAAAATGTCGAAATCTTTATTATTATAATTTATTTATTATTGTAATTCACCTACACTGTTGGAATTGAATTATATATTCATGTTTTAATGTATTTATTTGTCTTTTGAGTCAGGGAATTGAATGTAAACAAATGAACTATTTTTCATTAAAATATGACGTGTGCACTACGTCACTCAGCTACAACCAATAGCAATTGTCTTATGCAAATTAGAAACAGAGAGATTCAAAGAATTGTGAGCTCAATTCGTGGAAGGGGTTTTACTTCTCTAGCACTGACCTTGCCGTAGTTACACGTTCCTAGTAAACTTGCATTTTGTTGAAAAAATTTACAAGTAGAATGTTTTTTAATTATTTTTGTTTGATTCCTGAATGTTAATTGTAAAGTTCCTTTTGTCTGTTAAAATAATCATTAACATAAAATACCCGATTGAATCTACATGAATCGCCGAGTAATATACCAGCAACACGTTCTACTTGGAGGCCAGAAAATCCAGCACATGGCAGAAGAATTATTTGCGAACCAAGGAAAAAGGAAAACAGAGTCGCGTGAGTTATTCTTCTTGTAAATAAATTGGGGCCCCATCTGCGAATCATAAGCGGCATAAATTCTCGAGAAAATTAATGGTCATGACCAGATTGCAATCAGGGAAAATTCAACGTTAATCTACATTATAATAATCATTATGAAATTAAGTTAATTTATAATCTGTTTATCGATCAAGCTATTCCAAAGCAGAACTCACACCCTGTAATTATCATTTTATTATATTATTTCCTTTCAATTTATAAATAATTATTAAACTGTCAATTGCACATGTCTGGTATTGTTAAACCAGAACACATTATACTGATCACCCCTATTCACTTGACAATTATAAATTATTATCTGCTTATCTTGAAATGTCACAAATCTGGTGTTTATATAACATATTGAAATAACTGAGTATATCTTCCAGTTCGTTTCCTTTCTAAAAAACCTTAATATCGTCTTTGACACGTTACCATTGGTATTTTGGTAGACCTCATATGGTCAGTGAAACAAGTCAGGAAATTAATTGAGTGGAAGGTTGTAGATGGTTGCTAATGTATCAGTTGATCACTGCAGAATTAATCAATATAATTTTGCTTACATTTGCTCTTACATTGGTCGCTGTCAGTGGCCTAGCTCATAATTTCCAGGCTAAATTAAACAGTGTATGCGGCATTTTGCAGGATTTAGGTCAATGTAGCCCAGCACTGATAAGATTAGATTCTGTACTCGAACCTCTTTTCATAAATTATATTTATTTAATAAATTACTCGTTACTAATTCTGATAGCGGTGAGAGCTTTATTTAAGCTCATTACAATTGAAATATTCCAATCCCAAATCTGGGATAACCTACAAATTTTTCGGTCCATATAAGAGATCAAGGTGTGTCTATCAGTATACAGCCGTTGACTCTGACCAAATAAAAAATCTCTTTATTTGTCACCTTGTATGTGACTCTCACAAAATTTATCTTAGTAACCTCAGTAATTATTACAGCTTACACATTATTTTATCTGAATATTTTATATGGTTATCCTCTTCAGGGTTCCATAATAGATACCTATAAAGTTATAAATTATAATTATCACAATCAGAATCAGGTAATCTTGAGTCATACAGACATAATCTCAATCCCTTGGACAAAATTCGTCCGAATTCAGAAATAAATAAATTTTCAGTTCTAATATCACACGGAGGGGCATATATTTATGTACCCATAATAGTGAGAACCTTCACACATTTATCCATTTTTTGTGTTGTCCATGCCCTCCCTGGAACAGGACGTCACAATAGATAAATCTACTTTGTTCTTCCCTCATCTATGATCATATTTATTGTTTTTTGAGCTATTGGCACATTTAGAAATATTTTATGTTTTAGTATTATTCTAGTAAGCTAGCACACAATTGTATTCAGAATGTCAACTCTAGTATGCAGTCTGTGTTAATAAGCTGATTTAATTGAACTCGGTGAAATCCGTAGAAGATTGGCCTGGATATTCTTATATCATCTACCAAATTCACATTCTAGAGTTTCTCAATTGAAGCCCATCAAATTAGTGGAAAAGTAAATAATCTTAAATCTTACAAACCACCGAAAAAGTGACTTCATTTAACAAAGAGTTTATCCAGATATTAGTCACCAACTTATTCTACTTCTTTACTCTATCCTCAATATAATATTGCTTCAGTGGAGGTTACTACAGTATCCATTGAGTCCAATCACTACGGATTAAATTGTTAGTTGCGTCAATGTAAGGTCATACCGGCCAGCTCTGAGCCATGTACGTATACATATACATCAGTATATATAATAGAGGCTATTTTGATCACGACGATTTATTGTTTTGAACAGTGTTCGGCGGTTCTTTAGTAGGTTACAGACTTAGCTGCGGGGCTTAGGCTCAAGCTCAAACTTGCCATGCAACGCAACTGTGTTTTGGTCGAGCACCGAGCAGAACCGATATTCGCGTTATGACCAGTGCAAAGGATCACTATAGTACTGTATCATCAAGACCAGCTCAACTATTTCATTCCATGTTGAATTTGATCATATTTCACTAGAAAGACTCAATACAGTATTAATGCTTTGCTAATACTTGTGTGATAAACTCAAGAAGTCCGTACCCAGGGTCTCACAGATGCCAAGATAGTTTTAGGACTGGTTTCCGAGCTCGGGATTTGGCTAAGTTCTAGACTTTAAACAGCTGGATTCAGAAAATTGGTTTTCCGAAACGGGGCGTAGTCGCCGTTTTTATAATAATCTTCATTTTTTTATTTCTATAATTGGTAACATTTATCCTTGACGATATGAAACATTCCTAAATAATTCAAAATAGATGAAACTTTACACTATTTTCTCTTCATTTTATTTTGTGTGTTTCATCAGAGAGTAGCTTATAGAATTATTCTAGGAAGAAGCAAATTTTTCTGAAAACCTTTTTCTTCTGGCTTAAGATCCTGACCCGAGAGGATGCACATGGAGTTTAGGGTCTTTTCTTATTCCTTTTAAAAATTTTTTAATGAATTATTAAGCCAAACCCTTTTTTTTTAAATGTAATGTATGTTTGTTGAATGTAAATTGTTTGTGAACTCAGTGCTGTCAAAGAGTTCGTAATTGTAAAGATTCCCATAAAAATAGCTTTAATTCGAAAGAAACTTATAAAATCTGGATTACACGTTAGCCCAGCAGTGACGAAAAGGAGCCTACCTAATTAATTATTGGAAATAATTAATTCAATCCACGAGAACATCCAGAACTTCAGTCAGTGAGTGATAAGTCAAACCAAATGAGCTCATTTGTCTACGTTCAGTGGGGTAATAATTAATAAAAAAGCGCTATTCCAATTAATTAGAATAAAAATAGAAAGTCACCACGTGTTGAACAATATCCCATAGTTCACAGGAACATTTTATAAATTTATTTATTATATGTAGGAGGCTTACTTCCATGCACAGTCCGAACTCATATAAATCCCTGAGATCTCATGTTTGAATATTAATTTATTAATTATAAATTTGTTTGTTGACCAAGTATAGTATATCAACCTATAGACCGAACAGGTTTTTATTTGCAGAATTTCGTATTGATTGGAAGTCTAAATATCAGCATTAAATATAATATATTTATAAATTTGAAACATACTATTGTGAATATTAGCGAAACCTGTGATAATTTCTCAGATTCTAGAAAACATTTATTTAAGTAAATTATAGTTATATCGAATATTTTATGCACATCTTTTTTTTATGGGAATATATTTTGTGTTTTATGTCAGCATACAAACTTATAGAATTTTTTATTATATCCTAACTCATCTTGTGTTATATAGTTTGAGCTGTTTTGGTACCAACAAATATTTAGCAGCACTTAAAATCATAGAATTAAATAATATTAACCTTATTCAGAACACTCAATATTTATCATCCTTTGATGATATTCATTTCATCAGCCAGAACAATATATTAAGAAATTATATTAATAAGGTTCCAGTTATATCATATAAGGATCCAGAGAGCTTCAAGAACTGGCGTTGTAAGTTCTAAGGAATTTTGAAAGGGTATATGGTGAATACTTGTATTCACGACGAGCGTTTTAAGAATAATCTTCATTTTTTTATTTCTATAATTGGTAACATTTATCCTTGACGATATGAAACATTCCTAAATAATTCAAAATAGATGAAACTTTACACTATTTTCTCTTCATTTTATTTTGTGTGTTTCGAAATTCAATTTAAACGTGGACTACTACGCCCCGTTTCGGAAAGTCAATTTCTGACTCCAGCTGTTTAAAGTCTAGAACTTAGCAGCTACATCCCGAGCACGGAAACTGGCCCTTAAATGCTGCACGTATATTGATAGATACATAAGATCCCGGTTTTCGGTATCCTTGGTTTTTTTACTCTTCAACGAATTGTTATGATTTGCAGTTGTATGGATTAAAAATTTGGCCATTGAGAGCCGATTTCCGAGCTCGGGATTTAGCTGCTAAGTTCTAGACTTTAAACAGCTGGAGTCAGAAAATTGGCTTTGCGAATCGGGGCGTAGGCCTAGTCGCAGTCGCAGTCCAACGTTTAAATCAAATTTCGAAAAACTAGAGAATTGAACACAAAATAATATCTTTATTTTATATCTTATTATTAATCTCTGTTATAAGGAGAAAATAGTATAAAGCTTCAGCTATTTTGAATTCTTAAGGAATATTTCATCCCTTCAAGAAAAAACGTTGCTAATTATTATAGAGATGAGAAATATAAAGATTATCATAGAAACTACGACTACGCCGTAGTCGTTTCGTAGCCGTAGTTTCGGAAAGCCAATTTTCTGACTTCAGCAGTAGAACTTGGCTAAATCCCGAGCTCAGAAACCAGCCCTTAGGGATCAAACGCCTTTCCAACTTTTGGAAAGATTGCCAAAGATTTGTCAGATGGGGTAGTAAGATTTTAAGACTAGAGGTTATAAAAGAAGAAGCCTATAATCAATCATTGGATGCATGTCACTTCTTACAGCTTTTGCAATCAGTATAACACTATAATAAACAATCTATATTGTTTCTCTGGTACTCTGGTATAACTTTTTGATTGATAATGAATTAGAATAAAAAATAAACAAATATTCTTATGGCCATTTGTTGGTGGCCAGTCCATTATGGAAAGGACCCATTTATAATAATTATTTCTTCTTCTTCTTTCAAACAGGGATTAGGCTATTGCCTGTTCGGACTCACATTCAGCTTAAAATTAGAATTAAAAAAAAAATGTATAACATAATAAAATTAAAATGAATAATCTAATCTCATAGCATCACTATCATCATAAACAACACTATAATCTATGAACATCTGTTTTCATGTTTTCCTGTTTTTCTGTGTTATGAACATTAGTAATAATCATTGCCACCTTTTCCGTGGCCTGGCTATATACTTTTGCCTACCGGTTTATGCTTGACAATTTTCAGTGGAAGTCTATCAGCTGACATGCGTTCCACATGCTCTTTCCATTGTTGGTGACACGATGCTACTCTCTCACTCTCTCTCTCTCTCTCTCTCTCATTCAGGAAGACAATATTTAGCTCCTTCCTTATATCCTGATCCTGATGTGATCTCTTCTGACACAGCCCTTAGAATAATTATTTCTATCATAATACTATTAATATCTATCTATCTATTACTATCTATTATATTACTATAACTAGTGCTATTATAGTCTAAATGTATAATATTAAGCCGAAAATTAGCACAATTACTGTATAAATATGCATATTTGCATAAATACTCCAGCCGGGACCAACACTACAGTATTGGACTTGGTAGGAGATTATGACATATTGAAAACTGGAAATAGTTTTCTTACCGTCATTTTGTTGGTTGAATAATCATTGAAATTACCTGAAACAAAAGAGAAAAATATATGAGAATCTGAATTTAAAAAAAATATTAAATGGGTGGATGAGAGTACAAATGATGATTATGAGTCTTGTAAACGTATTAAGATGAAGAATAGCTTTGAAAATATTTTAATGAAAAATAAGAGCAGAAAATCAGTTTTGAAACATTCATCCAACTTAATCTTGAAGATACTAATAATTATTTCAAAATTTTATAGGCTATCTATATTGATAGAGTGAAGCAAATAGAATAATGTGTCTCAATATCGTAATCAATATGCTCAAGCTTCATCCTTTTCAATGCTCAAGATCATGAACTCAAAACAATTTTTCATCATTCACAAATTGTAATCGAAGAAGATTTGGCAGAAAATGTAGACATTATTTCTTTAGTGGGGATCTTTACTGAATTGTGGTTTTTAGTTTATTACTCACTTTTTCGTTCCGTACTAAACAATTCAACCTTCTTCTTCGATTTCAACCATCTTCTACCACTAGAGTAGCAATATTAGATATTTCATAAGAACGCAATCATTTATCATTAGATTTGATTCATTTGTTGGAAATAACCAATTAATTATTTTTTATGTAATGCCCAGTGTTACATAATACCTATTGTACATGTGAGCAATACATAAATTGAAAGTGGAATTCACTATTTTAAAACATGTGAACCAAATACAAGACAGTTGATTCCATTATTAGCTACATTCAGTAGCTTGATAATCAAACAAAGCCGGCGCTGGCGCTGATTTTACAGCTTCCCGCAGAGAACTTCCATGAAACTACAACTGACATTTGAACTACTGAAAGGTTGCCCGCCCGGCAACGTAAAGGCAAAGACGGCGATTCAGGTATTATTTTAGCATTATTATTATTTTCACTGGACCACCTCTCCCTCCACCCGTCCTCTCCAGCAACACTCGACCCCGTTCTCCCGCTGAATAAGACCGGGGCACACAGGTCACTCAGCACATCCAATCCATGCACAGTATTGCCCACACTTGCTCGCTGCTGTGCAAATAGGACTGTCTTTATCGTGAATCACCTACTTAATACTTCGAATTCCATGTACCATGGACAGAGAAAACTTACAGGAGAAAACTTGGACAGTGAAAACTTAGATTGTTCTATACTATAACATGGAGTACTTGATTTAGAACAGCTTACATACAAATTTATTTCTCTTCTGAATACAAATTTGTATAGACACATAAACTTCACGGATAGAAGAGATGTTATACACTTCCAAGAAAAATAAGCAAATCGGCCAATAATTAAGAGAATAGCAGGATTACAGAGTTTAAGGATGTGTCAGTCAATAATAGTGCTGAGTTCGTGAGCTAACACGTAATTCATGATATACCAAGATGAAAGCGCTATAACAAATTGAACTTAAATAAAAGCTCAAAAATAAGGCTGAAGTCTTATAGTCAATAATCGGAATGATACGTATGTTGTTTGGAATGACGTCAACAATCTGTATCTCATAGAACAATATCTACACTCTGCATTTCTATGATAAAATGAACACATTGAACTTTACACAGAAATATAGTCTATTATATAGACTATAATATAGTCTACATTATTATATCATATTTAAGTGGTATAAATAGTAAACAATATTTTTACAAATAGGGATTACTAATCAAGGTGAATTTAAAAACCCGATAAAACATAGAAGGATACATTTGCGATCATAATGTGGTTGGGGTTCTAAAGTCGATTTAATATCCTACACATTACAAACCAGTCAAGTACAGGTTGAATTTAACAATGGAGAATCAGTATAGTCATGATAGAGGGGTATATAATAGCATTAGTACTGAAATGAATCAGTGGTGTAACAATGAATACCCGATTGATTATAACAGTCGCAGACGGGTGGAGGAAAAAGCAATGATTAGCATTCAAAAACATAATAATAATTGTTCATAGGCATCATATTGATAATTAAATTAGTCGAAGTATAGTGAAATATCATTTTCATGTAACAGAAACTGTTATCAAATGATTCTTCAAGATTTATAGCTGCATGATGCAATGAGAGTGTATTGGGAATGAGCTTCAGGTTTGAACTGCTTGAAATTTTACTTCAAGAGAGTTATAAATTCTAAATAATATATTCTATTAATGAAAGATGATACTCATTTCCCATATTCAATCTTGACACCTTTCGTTGCATTTCAATTCAAGTACTAAGAGATCAAATGGTCTTCTTTTTTAAATATGATTTCTGTAATATATTGTTATTCCTTAGCTCCATCACATGCAACTAAAGCCTTTCGGAAAGGCGCAAAAGGCTTGATCGGGAAACTGTTTCTATTCCAATTTACACTACTGTCAAATGTATAGTTGATATTGAAATTTTCACATAGTGGTGATTCAATCATCAAATTAACTCTCTGTTGGCTTAGGAACGATTATTCAATAGCAGAAATTTACTGTTGCGAAACGATCACCTACGCCTTCAACTGAAGGCAAAGAACCGATATTCAGGTAATAGTTGGATGGAGCAGCCAGGCAGGAGGATAACATGGTTGCAGGCGGAATACTTGCTTGCTGCCTCTGGCTGTCCCGGGCCCAGGAACCGGCATTACATTACTACATGCCCTTGGCTGCACTTTTCAACTGCCAATGTCGCCGTCGCCACTTTCACTCTCTCACTCACTCACATCTCATTCAATTATGCGCTAATCGATGAATTAGTGGTTGAAAAAAGCGTTGTCGACTGGAAAAAACTGACGGCCGGTTTCGATATAATGCTGGAATATGGAAGGCGTAGACCGGTTTTTGACATTTATCGAAATGTAGAGGTGACCCAGAACTCAATAAACTCTTTTTAGACTTAAAATGAGGTTTCAGATCTGTTCTCCAGTTCATTGCCAATGTGGAATAGAATAAAATGTCACTGAGACGATATCCTATCGTTGACATTTGCATTTAGTGTAACAAGAGTAGATGAGTTGGATCCACTTCAAGTGGAGTAATCCAAGTGCATTTTTCATGGAGATCAAGTTGGATTGTAAAGAGCAAGTATGTATTTCACCAGACGTTAAGTTCTCCTCCACTTTTCAAAACGTATTCGTTTAGGCAGAAAAACGGATGGTTTAGTAAGATTTTAAACTAAAGATTTTTTATTCTATGGTTTAAGTAATTTCATGTGGACGCTGCTATCTAGAAACGAAAATTTTCAATTTATTGTTTGTACATGTTATCAATAATATATTTATCATATTACTTGATGTGACTCACTCCATGCAACTGAATTATCATGTTTCATTTTTTTCCTTGAAATCTAACAATTTCCTAAAACTTGAGAATGGAAGAGAAGACAAATAATATAATTCGGGACTTTACGGAGGATCTATGGCTTGATCCTTGATGGATCAAGGGATCATGAGATGAGTTCAGTTTTCTTCAAGCCATACGATTCAATGAATGAACTATTAGAAGATAGGATCATTCTTCTTCATAGAAGAAGGATCTAAGGCAACTTTTCCTATTTCATTAGTTGATCATGAATTAACTGTAATATGTTGATACATGATTGGAATAAAGATGAAGACATTAAAAAAACATTCATAAGATGGAAGAGATCAATTTGAGCAGCTTGAATGAATGATTGAGTGAATAGTGTTCAGTAGAAGGCATAAAGATGATTATTTTCACCTTCATAGACATTGAGAACATTGTAAAAGAGTGCCGTATACTGTTTTTATTAACATTGCAATGATCATCACTCTTGTATTTCAAAGTAACCTTGGTAATCTTCAAGTGTCATTGAAACTGAAATTACGAGATTCTCGCGAAACCTTATTTACGATGTTCTAGGTATTTAAAAATCATTGAGGTAATCTGAACCCTGGTATATTGTTCAAATACACATATGGTCCAATAATTTCAGTGTGTGCATCCCCATGATGAGCATCCTTATAATTGAACATTAATTTTCTTTGTGTTAATATAAATGAGTGGGATAAATAAATATTTGCACACCAATTCTTTGTTACGCGAATAGATTCAAGAGCTTGCTCACTGATCTGATCCCCCCACCTCTCCCAAAAAAATGGATCAATGATCAAAGATTAGGAGTTTTTTCTGTAAACCCTCCGATAGACATATCACGTTTCAAAGTACTTTCCGTAGCACTGAAGACATTTTCCTGTTCAAATATAGAAAACTCAAATTTTCCAATTATTCAAACCAGATACTGTAGTTGGAAAATTAATTTTAGAAAACCATTGAATTGGTTCAATTCAACAATCTCCACTAAGGAAGAGTCAGTTTTTATTGTCACCGAATGAAATCTGTAATATTAGGGATATTCCAATAGTATTTGAGACCAATAAATACAGTCTGGAACTAATCTCGAGTTGGACTGGCATGGCAACTAGAACCACGATCTCGGCTGCAAGTCACATCAGAAATCCTAAAATAATTAATCATTCAGGCACACACGAGGCACTTTGATACCATAGTGTACGTGATTTAGCGTGATCATAACTTACCACATTATTAATTCAATCATCAAGATCATTAAATTTTCCAGAAAATCCATTAATGAGTTTCCTCTTTACTTGGTCTTCTCAGTAGGTAATCTCAAATTCTATTACCATGATTAACACATTCAGTTGAAACATATACTCACTGGAAAAAAAACTGATTGACGAAAATTGTTAGGTGCATAATTTTTCTATAAGAATTCCCACACACAACCAAATATTCCAACCCAAATTTCCTGCCAATTACAAAGGACTTGCATTTTCATTGGACACAGAAGAGTAGTTTGAGACAGGGGGGAAGGGAGGAGCCCGGGGGCTGATGGCCAGCACTGAGAGGTGGGGAGGCCTACAACAGGGGGGGGGGAGTGAAAGGGTCGGCCAGGTTGCATCAGACGTCGCCCCATATAAATAGACGCCTCCCCAACCAACTTCACACACACCTTCATCACTTCCATTACAACACATCTACTGAGATGGCATACAAGGTGAGGCTTTCTTATCAATTACTTCTTATCAGCCATTTTTTTATTCTATATTATTTTGATGTGCTCCAGCCTCTGCTTTCTCAAACAAAAGTCATAACTTACTTCTAGATAGAATTTTCATTTCATATACCATTGTGTTCCAAACCAAGTTAAGTTCATCTCTTGAAATTTTCATCAGTTGTTGTTTCTTATCATTATTTTTGTTATTTCTTATTCTTTTTTCAAGATATTCAAGTTTTCTTTTAAATTTCTTATCGTATTTTTTTCATTCCTTATTCTGTTGTGTTCTAATAGAAGTCCTTTTATTATATCAAAACTAATTGTTTTCAGACTGTTTGATTTCATTTTTGCATTCCAATATCTGTTTTTTCAATTTTTAATTACTTTCCAATTAACATTGCGATTAACTCTCATTGCGATGTGTATTCTCATCGCATCTTTTGTTCCAACTCATTTATTACATACAGTATGTGTAATAGTGTAATTAATAGAATGAGCTGGTTCTGTATTTTGAAAATGAACATAATTACTTTGTATTTGTATTCTCTTCGCATCTTTAACAACTAATTTATTATATACTGCAATTTAAAATAATGAGTTGGTATTTTGCAAAAAAACATGATCAGAATTCAACACTTTTTCACATACTGCAATAGTGTACATGGAAAGAATGAGTTAATGAGTCAAAATAATGTTGATTTTCATTCTGAGGACATTTTTTATTAATGACTCTTGAGAACGAGCTTGGCTGAGAATGAATTTGTTGAATGTTATCAGAGTACAACACTCGTACTGATTGTTTGCTAGGAAACAAGCCGATTCTCAACGAATTTCGATATCAGGAATCATTCACAAATAGTATTACCATGTCTCATATTTTGATAATATTTGAAATATCAAGTAATGATAATTGATTGATTAAATATCAATAGTGGATGTAAAAAAACCAACATGTTTATTAGTTAATTTCAATGGCATTAATATCTATGTTATTGCAATCAAAAATTGTGTATAGAAATTATCCTATATCCAATACAGATGAATTTGGCAGCTAGGCTACATCCTATTCATTCATTCATTCATTCATTTATTGTATAAAACACTATAATCATAATACAATTATGACATTGGAGGAAAAACTAGGCTGAGCCTGTACTATTTCTCTCCAAAAATTTTGATAAAATGTTAATGTTGTTATTCATTATTAATTGTTTGTTACTTCTGTATTATTCTTATTAACTATATCCTATACTATTGAACGATCAGCTTCTGCTTATATGTTTAGATGTTTATATATGTTTGTATTTCACCGGATCTCGAAAACGGCTCTAACGATTCTCACGAAATTCAGAACATAGTAGGTTTATAATATGAAGATTCGATTGCACTAGGTCTCAGGTGGGAAAACTCGCTGAAGGACATTAAAAGGATAATTATTATTCATCCTTGAAAACACAGCTGATAATAATTATTTCGTCGTCTGTTGGTGATGGAAGTGAGTGAGCGAGTTCATGTGTGAAAGACTGTGTCAAAATTATGACTCAGCTGTTGAACTTTTGTAATCATTCAATCAGTTACTTAGTGCCGGTTGCAACAAAGCCGGGTTAATTTCAATCCTGATTAATATTCCAGTAGATCAATCGTTTTGAAATGGTCTTCTCTGATTTGTTTCACGTGAAGTTAATCAGGATTAAAATTTAACCGGCTTTTGTGCAACTGGGCCTTTGTGAGGGAAATTTTTGCATTCCTCTGGGAATTAATCTCAATTTAGATAGACCATTTCTGTATGAATGTTATTATAATTTATTCTTTCGTAATAATTTGTTTATGCTTTTGTACTCCAGAGCGAATTGTGATCTAATCAAGATTGGTCCAATTACTGATACTATAGTCATGCCATAATGTTGAAACTATTACAAATATTGGTTTATCACTATTTCCCTTATTATATTTTATTGTGATACATGATTCACATTTTTGGCAAGGAAATATTCTAAAATTAACTCTTTTCGAAACTGTACCTTACTCAAAACTAAAAACCTACTAATACTTGATCAATTCCATGAAACTCTAGAAAGCTCTATCTCAAAATCATGTAATATGATTAGAATATTATTTGTTGAAGAAACCAATAATTTTTGAGAACAGTATAATAACAATTAATAACCAACTGCTTTTTGAATCATATTGTATTAATAATAAAATAGTACATTTTCAAAATGTTCTATTGCAGTGCAATTACACAGATATTGAGATAACATAACATCAATAAATTAGTTTAAATTATGATTCATACTGTGCTCTTCAAAATTTTTACTAACTTGAATTTGATAAGACTTGCAATAATGGAGATTATAAAATACATTGCAAGAATACTGAATAAGAATAAAAAAATTACTAATTAGCAAACAAATCGTGGAACGGCTTTTCGAAACTGGCAGAAAACAAGTAGAATTTAACATTTTAAATGTGAGCTTCAGATAATCTATTATCAATCGAGAACAGTAGGCTATCCCTCTGAAAATTTTCAATCAATTGGCAAATGAGATTACTCAAGGTTATTTTATCATATCAAAAGTGCTGTACATGAAAATACAGAAAAAAACAAAATACTTCAATTTTGTATTTTTCAAATTGAGATTTTAGAATTTCATAATTTTATTGCATGATACAAATTTGTTCATTTGTTGGGAATAGTACTTCATTAAAAACATGTTAAAATATTCCATCTATGAGTTCTTATTTTGTGTACTGAGTACGTGGAGATTTGTGGAGAGGATTGTTTGATTAAAATGCTATATTTATTTGTACAATATTTTGTGAGAAGTGTTAAATTAAATTTTGTTGGAGTATTTTTAATATAAAAGTTGATTTTGTGCGTGATTAGGCAGAACACGGTGATGCAGTAGGTTGTTATAATAATCACATAATTTCAATTGGTTCAATATCCCGGAAGAAGTGTACAATAGAATTTCTTTGAAAATGTTGATGTGCAAAACAAAGTAGCCTACATGCTTTGTAATAGCTCAAGAAGCTGACTGACTCTGAAGAATGAAAGTAGACTAAAATAGAAATAATGTAAGTGTATTACAAGAAAATATTAGGACTTTTAATGCGCTCAATATTATGAGAAAAGCAATCTTCCACTGTAATTTTACGGCTTTCCAAACAACTGACCCTCCATTCGCAGTAGTTCAAGGATATGTTGCAGCACATATTACGGTTCAAAAAATAATTACAACTTCACAGTTGCCAAGGAGTTTGGGTCACAAAAGATCAAGGAGAGCACATCAAACTGTTAGGATGCACCTGACAAGACAATGAGAAAAAGCAAACAACCACATGCACAGCACAAACAGTCGTGACTTTCTAGCGAATAAATTTGCGAGAAGAAAGAAAAGACTAGTCACGACAAAGAGAAAGAGTTGAAGAAACGTGGTAGGAAAGCAGAACAGCGAAAGATGTGTGGAGAGACACAGCGAGAGATAGACAAGTAATTAACGCAAACCTTTATCAGGTGTATCAAATATTATTGTTCCTATCTATGGTTAACTAGTAACGAAACGTTACATAATGGAACGACCTTTTCACTGGTATTTTCTACCGTACAGTTACACTATTCAATAGTAGCGGTGACATCATGAAGATCAATGGAATAAATAAATGAGCTTCGTGTATTTTTTACATAAAACCATTGAATGCTGCTGCAACAAGTCACGAGCCACATCATCATCATCATCAACATTGTCGTGAATATCAAGTCCTACTTTTCCCAGAAGCAGTAGTGTCAATTTTCTTCAAGCTCATCCATGTAGGTAATTGATTCGAAAGCTGCATTATACAGATTTGGACATGACTTATTAGAGTTCATGGAATTGATTATGACTATTATATTAATTTTATCACAAAAGCGGGCATAGGATTTAAAAAAGCGAAGAATTGAAGCATTTTCTCAATTTATTGAAAAGTTCAATAAATTTACATCACTCATGATTTTTTGTAAATATTAGCATCAGAAATTATTTATTATAGTCACCCAAGAACTTCTCCAAGACACCCTTTCTAGAAAAGCTCATAGGCTACTATATTGCAAAAAAAGAGTAACTTATACACGGATTCATTCGATTTGAACCATTATTATGTATTTTACAATTATTTTATAAATTTAAAAAATCATCAACTTGATGGGAGAGTGCAAATATAAATAATTCTAATAAAGGTTGTTCACATGACTCGATAAGGCAGGAAGTTTGCCTCAGTGCCGCAGTAAGGAAGGAAGCAGCAATTCGATGAGTGAAAGGTGTTTTATTTCAAGTTGAAGGTCACTGTACTAACAGAGCAAACCTACTACTTATGCAAAATACATTGAATTGTAAATAGCATACAGTTTACCCACAGTACGGTGTACGGTAATCATTATCACAATGTGGCCACTGTTCATCAATGACATCGACAAGGATAATGAATTTGTTGTAGATGTTGTTGGTTTCATCCATTCATTCATTCCGGTTCATATCACAAGATAAATAACATATTAAGTTAACAAAGAACTAATTCATTTCCAAATTTCAATGAGTTGTGTAGAAATTAAATGTATGAATTATTGGTAACTTATTAATGGTGATATGTAATTGTTGCAGCTGATCCTTTTGGCTGCAGTCGTGGCTGTGGCCCGCGCTGGAGTTGTCCCAGTTGCCCCCGCCTATGCCGCCCCCGCATACGCACATGCCGCATATGCTGCCCCAGCATACGCCGCCCCCGCCTACAAGGTAGCCGCCCCCGCCTACGCTGCACCCGCATACGCCGCCCCCGCCTACGCCAAGGTTGCCGCCCCCGTCGCCTACGCACCCAAGGCCGTCGTCGCTGACGAGTACGACCCCAACCCACAGTACAGCTACGCCTACGACATCCAGGATGCTCTGACCGGAGACTCCAAGAGCCAGCACGAGAGCCGTCAAGGTGATGTTGTCCAGGGCAGCTACTCCCTTGTTGAGCCCGATGGCACCAAGAGGACCGTCGAGTACACCGCTGACCCACACAACGGATTCAACGCCGTCGTCCACAAGGAGCCCGCTGGTCACCCAGTCGTCGCCAAGGTTGCCGCCCCCGTCGCATACGCCGCCCCCGTCGCCAAGGTCGCCGCCCCCGTCGCATACGCTGCCCCCGCATACGCCGCTCCCGCATACAAGGTTGCCGCCCCTGCTTACGCTGCCCCAGCCTACGCTTACCACCACTAAGTCATCCTTCACTGTAAATAAACCTTTCATACTTCCAAAAACTCATTACGACTTGTACATGCCATATATTTCTACTATTAGAATGTAAGCGTGTTTGTGTTCGTTGTTTTGTACCAAAACAATAATACATATTTATGTAAAAAAATAATCATTTTCTGTATATTTATTTTACTAGAAACCCTCGTTTATCCAAGTTTATTTAGGGTAGCTGGTTTTTTCCAACCTCAAAACATTCAAACTGTCACTCAAAATGACTACCGCTATAAATGAAATATGGCTTAATTAATTAGTTTTCTAAAAAATATTATATATATATACAATTTGGTGTGTACATACAATAACGGGTGTGTATCTGCTTCTGATTAGATTATGAGTTGTATTTGACATTGAAAACGGTTTCATTTACTCTGAATGTTTATAAATTCTTTACTGAATAATTTCGGGGATGTGAGATGAATTGTTGTCACAATATTTTATGAGAACATTTGGAACTCACACAATTGATTTTACAAGATGAGAGGAACTAACAGGCCATTCACTGGGAATTAAATCCAACTACGCTGATTAGGTACCTACTGATAGCTGTCTTCCAAAATTGGTTTTTGGTAAAAAAACTACAGAATTCAAAGTATTAGCTGAATATATGAATGAATTTCATCCGTTAATAAAATAGAAAAGAGTATTTAACTGATATTAGCATTCAAAATTACATCCTCATTTTTGAGGTTAGTTTTCGATCAGGTTCGTTTGCAGATAGCACGACACTGGCCACAGACAGAAACAACATTTTTATGGCACATGCGTAATGAATATATTCACCGCTTTAATAACATAACCTCACTTCTTTGCCATTTGTTTAGAATAATACTAATTTTAATAACATCACTGTTGGATAAATTACAGTACAGTGTTAGCGGATTATGAAACCGTTAAAATCTTGGTTAGTTAACCGGAAAACTTAATCTGAGTTAAAAACTAACCGATCTTTGTGGAACAGAAATGAATCCGTAAAACTAATGCTGATTTGTTAATCAGCGTTTGAAACTTCGTTTTCCTGGTGCAAAGTTTGCCTACATTGCAATGCCTACATGTGGCATGGGCTATTAATTTTTCAGCTAGAACAGTTTTTTGAGAGAAAGTGCTAGATAAACGTCCACAGTTTCATCAATGCTGTATCGGCAATATGATAATGCATGCAGTTAATATGTCTTTGAATAAAGGTGTCGATATTTACAAAAATAAATTATTCTCTTCCATTTTTATTCAATTATAATTTCAAAATTATTCGAGCCTGATAGAATGACTGATTCACTGTACAGTCAGTCGAAAATTTAAATATTGGAATGAGGGGTATTTTGGCAAGCTGAGCAAGAAAAAGGTCATATGCAACTTTTCGTTAAGTTATATCTTCAAATGGCAAGCTGAGCAAAAAATAAGGTAAGGTCTTATGCACCTTTTTGTTATATCTTCAAATGAAAAATGAGTTTTGTGGGTTGTCAAAACTCCTTCTGAAAGGTAAACTATCCAACTTATTCTATCTTTTAGTAAAAAAAACAATGATCATCCATCCATCCATCTATCATCTTCTATACTATAATAAAGGAAAGAACTGGATTATGCACTTATACAGGAGTAAAGTATAGGGAAATTATGTTTGACCATCATCACGTGGGAACTACTGAACTGATTAACTTATAACTGAATATATATTCTTGCTTAACCGAGGATGGTTATAAACCTATTTTAAACTCTTCAATATTTGATTACATCAAGTTTTCAGTTTGTCAAGTTTTCAATTATTTGTAATGCTTGCAGTTGTTGTAAGGAAGCAGCAGAACATTTCTCTTGAAAGGGAAATTAGAAGATAGGTATGATTGGGGATCCTTTTCGAATGATAAAAACAGGTTTTCCGTCCCACCCAATTTTTTTCCGCCATTTTGAATCCACCTTCTTTTTCTAATTGAAAGGTGGTCATATGATACATGATTCCAATACAGGATTTCCAAAGAAAAGGTATGGTGAAAACCGCACATCGATATATCAAACCTTTCAAAATTTATTCTCATTCATTTCCTTTATTATAGTATAGAAGATGATATATCCATCTATCTATCATCTTCTATACTATAATAAAGAAAAGAACTGGCTTAAACACGTATACACGAGTAGAGGATTGGAAAATTATGTTTGACGCATCATCACTTCTGAACAACTGGACTGATTTACTTGGAATGCTGCTTATGAATTCTTAATCAACCGAGGATTCTTATAGGCCTATTTTCAATTCTTCTAGATTTCATTACGTCAAGTTTTAAAAAGACCCTTGCAAAGCACCGGTTACCTGCTAGTCAATAAATAAAAATAATGAGCGAAGCTCAGTGCCCCGATATTATCCTGTGAACGTTATATTTCGCCCTTTTGGATTAGAAAATGAATTATGGTATGAACTGTTAGATCACTCACTTAAAGATAATCTATAAAGACTATGGTTTATGCTAATAACAAAGTGTGTAGATTCAGACAAAAATATGTCTACAGGTCTTCATTTACGATTATGGATTACTTCCCCAACGTTCAGTGATTCAAATACTTGCCGCTGAGATACATCTTTGTTTTTAAAACCTGTAGGCGTAGGCTATCCTATTATATTAAGCAAGCAATTTCTGTGCTATATATATATATATAAATTAAAACAGGAGACACAAGATATAAATAGAACATCAACATCATAGAACATATATATATATATATATAAGATTCATCACAGTATATATATATATATATAAGATTCATCACAGTATATATATATATATATATTATATATATATATATATAGCACATAACAGAAGACACTTTGAAATTTGTAATATAAATTAAAACAGGAGACACAAGATATAAATAGAACATCAACATCATAGAACATATATATATATATACAGTGGCAGCTACAGTGACCACTCTCTGCGCGGTTGAGAAAAGGGACTCAGTTCCCGAAAATTTATGTTTATAATGTAAGTTTTTAAGTGTTTTCAATCTATTTATATCTTGTGTCTCCTGTTTTAATTTATATATATATATATAAATTAAAACAGGAGACACAAGATATAAATAGACTGAAAACACTTAAAAACTTTTCGGAGACTGAGTCTCCTTCCTCAACCAAGCAGACTCAATAGTCAGACTCAATAGTCTGCTCGGTTGAGGAAGGAGACTGTCTCCGAAAATTTCCCCCATTTCTAATGTAAGTTTTCAAGTGTTTTCAATCTATTTATATCTTGTGTCTCCTGTTTTAATTTATATATATATATATATAATATATATATATATAAGATTCATCACAGTATATATATATATATATATAAGATTCATCACAGTATATATATATATATAGCACATAACAGAAGACACTTTGAAATTTGTAATATAAATTAAAACAGGAGACACAAGATATAAATAGACTGAAAACACTTAAAAACTTTTCGGAGACTGAGTCTCCTTCCTCAACCAAGCAGACTCAATAGTCAGACTCAATAGTCTGCTCGGTTGAGGAAGGAGACTGTCTCCGAAAATTTCCCCCATTTCTAATGTAAGTTTTCAAGTGTTTTCAATCTATTTATGTCTCCGGTTTTAATTTATATTACAAACTTTAAAGTGTTTTCTGTTATATATATATATATATATATATATATATATAATATATATATATATATATATATATATATATATATATATATATATACAGTGGCAGCTACAGTGACCACTCTCTGCGCGGTTGAGAAAAGGGACTCAGTTCCCGAAAATTTATGTTTATAATGTAAGTTTTTAAGTGTTTTCAATCTATTTATGTCTCCGGTTTTAATTTATATTACAAACTTTAAAGTGTTTTCTGTTATATATATATATAGCACATAACAGAAGACACTTTGAAGTTTGTAATATAAATTAAAACAGGAGACACAAGATATAAATAGACTGAAAACACTTAAAAACTTTTCGGAGACTGAGTCTCCTTCCTCAACCAAGCAGACTCAATAGTCAGACTCAATAGTCTGCTCGGTTGAGGAAGGAGACTGTCTCCGAAAATTTCCCCCATTTCTAATGTAAGTTTTCAAGTGTTTTCAATCTATTTATATCTTGTGTCTCCTGTTTTAATTTATATATATATATATATATATATATATATATATATATATATATATATATATATATATATATATATAAGATTCATCACAGTATATATATATATATCCTCCATATATATATATATAAGATTCATCACAGTATATATATATATATATATATATATATATATATATATATATATATAAATTAAAACAGGAGACACAAGATATAAATAGAACATCAACATCATAGAACATATATATATAAGATTCATCACAGTATATATATATATATATATATATATATATACCGTGATGAATCTTTCGAGTAAATCTCATGAAAGGAGAGAGTTAACTAGAAAAATTGTAATTACCCTTATAGAATGAAAGGTTTGCCAAACGAACAGTTAGCACCCGAGCGATAAGGCTTCCTTATCAACAGCTGAGTCTAAGATAGGAGTACCGTTTTGTACTACGCATTTTTTCCAAAGAATTATTTAATAAAATTATAATTATTTTGCAAATTAAGTACAAATCATTTATGAATTGCTCATTGAACTTTTGGAGGTTACACTGTTGTTTACAATTGATCAGATGTTTTGTAGCAGCTCAGACACAGCTGACTGACTCAATATATTATAAATGTCATGCCAGGTTTTCATGCAAGCTATAATATTATTTCTAAAATTTAGAACTATCGGAAAAGGATAAAGAATTTCAAATGGAAAAATAAAATGTATGTATTATTGTTAAAATTATTTATTACTCACGAAATTACATTATAATGTCGAATGTTTATAATGAACTAGGTCATAGCATGAATATTGTATTACTGATAAGAGCAACAAAAATTAATTATAACAGTTTCGAATATAATAAGAATTGTATAGAGATATTAAATTATAAATTATTGATTCAACTGAGTCACATGGTGAATGAATCTCTTTGGCAAGTGTAAGCCAATCATATGTCATAGAAATGGCACTAAAAGGGATGATCGTTTGAAAGCATCATATATGTTAATCTGTTATCAGACAACAAACTTGCCTTATCATATACGCTAGTGCATGTACACTGTATAGAGGAACTGCATCTAAAGAATTAAGCAATTTAAAAAATTATACAAATTAAATTATTATTGTAATCAGAGGAATTATATTTTGCTGCTTGCCACTGACGTCATACCTACGTCATAATTATTCTACCAATGGCAAATTTTCATGCAAATTAATTACACAGAGATTCCCAGAAAAAGGTTCTAGCCAAAGGCTTAGAAGAAGACAAGTCACTTCCCTTTTAAAATCCTCACCGTTAAGACCTTGTTGAAAGTTACCAAAGACCCATTAGTGAAATTGAAATCGAATTTGTTCGATTTTTGTATATTTTATCTGTGAGCCAATATCTTAGGCTATTTTATTTGTCATTTTATAAATTTATTTCATCGATCAATAATTCTAGAAATTCAAATTTAATTATCCCCTAATTTATTTGGTGAAGGAGATATTTAATTAAAATTCCACACATGCTAAGACCGAAGCCTGGACCGGCCACCGATCATACCAAATTTGATCTAAAGGAACCACAACCGCCCAGAGGATTCACGTGAGTTTTATAGTTTTGGAGCCCCAATCTACGCTTCGAAAGAAAATACAGTGCAGAAAATATAAAATTTTTCTTCGTTAAAGTAATGGCCACGCCGACAAGTGCTTAAAATAATTATTAAGATCCTAGATTTTATCTGGTATAGAATTTATAAGAACTTGTAGTTGATTAACTATCCTCCACTGCCAGAACCACGACCAGAGTAATTGTTAAAATCTTTTATAATTTGTTTTCACTATTTTTTCAAAAAACATATTCATTAATTATCAGAACAATATTATTGAGTTTAAGTGGAATCATGTAGAAAGCAATAATAGAACAGATGTTATTTTTTGAAATTCTATCATATTATTTTGTTATTTCCAGTGATTACAACATATGTTAGAATATCACATGTCAATCAAAAAATTATCTCAGTTCCATATGGCGTTCACCGTACCATGTTCATAAGCTTACTTAGTTGGATCCTTTCTCATCCTTTGAAACCCTTAGAGGCAAAATATCTCAAAATCCGTTCTTAGTGCGCATCTAGCATGTTTGAAGAATAATTGTGCGAAATTTGAAGTTTGTAGGCCAAGTAGTTTGGGCTGTAGTGTGATTTTCCATGAAAAATTTTAGAAAATACCCTCTCCTGGACCCTCTGTGCTCCTGGTCAGAATTTTTCTGCATAGATCCAAGTTTTTTCGTAGCTGAACAAAAAAGTTCCTTATGACTTTGCTGTGCAATGAGCGGTTAAAAAGTACAACATTTTTGGGGGGCCTCAGCTCCCTCAGGGGGGCAAATTTTTGAAAATCCTTCCTTAGTGGATGTCTTGAGGCTACCATAAACAAGTGTGCGAAATTTCAAGTTTTTAGGCTCAGTAGTTTAGGCTATGGTGTGATTTCAGTCTGTCGAGGCTTAGCCTTTTATAGATATAGAGATTATCCAAAGTTTCAATCATTCATTGCCAACTTCTACCACAGTCTTCTCTTATTAGTAAGTTTACAAGAATAAAAGTAACAATTTTCTTCATTATATTTACTATTAAACTTACTTTAAAATTGAATAATAAATTTATTTTATTTTCGAGTAAAAATCTTAGTTTGTGAATGAACATAGAGAATTTTGAACTTTGAGAAAAAAGTTATCAGTGAGTTATAAAATAGATGGACCTTAGTCATTCCAGATATTTAAAAATTGGAAAATCATTCATTAGTATTGAATAATAGTCTTCTTCTTTTCTCTTTGGTGATAACAAAGACTATGAATAATGAAGGTAATCTTCTAGTGTTTGTCTTTGGTGAGGCCTTATATAGATGACGAGATCCACTAATAATGAACGAGTTAAACAGATAATGTGAATCCAGTACAAGTGAAATGATACAAAACAATCGATATTTAGGCACCGCACTGGATGAGAAGACGTCCATTTTAGGTACGGCTGCCAAAAACGAGAAGTCAGATCTTATCCATATCGGTGGTTGAAACCGTGCATTCATTAGTATCTGCAACTGATAAGTGTGTTTCAGTATTTAGATCGGACTATAGGTCAAGGCAGGAGGCAGCACCATGTCAACGAGTTGTTGTGTCTGATGGGATGGCTTCTTTATTATTGAGAGCATCATCAGCAAGAAATGTCAACTGGTTGTCTCAGAGCTTATCCTATCCTACCGATATCTATACATCATGTTTACTGCAATATCAGTGACATATCTTCCAAGATTAAATAAATTCTCAAGTTGATAAGAATCACCTGTGATATATGCGCAGTAAAGTCTACGATTTCACTTTCATAATCAATTATTAGAAAATTCGAAATCTTGATGCCAATTTAATAATTTGAACGAATGGGGAAAGATGCTGTGGTAATTGAAATAATCTATATATCTAATGCAAAGTTCAACCCTGAGATCTCAGTAACCACTGAACGAATCTTTAAGTTTAATACGTCGAATTAAAGGGGATGATAAGTAAGTTTGCAGAAATACATTAGAATTTATGTTTTTTCTAAGATCCAATATTACTATTTAATAATTTGTCCATTCCACACACCCAACCAAAACTTAGCTACGGTTAAACGGAAACACTAACAATGAACCGAGTTGAATGATAATGGTCAAGTATAAAGCCGTGTCCACACTGTACTAATGTTCGACAAACATGTTAGTTGAAACAGTATGGGCAAATTTCATTATGATTGACAAACAATGTTTGCCCGTGGCCAGTGTGGACGCGTCACCAAACAAAATATTTGTAAGTGGGGAGAACAGGTTTTATGTTTAACAGCTATCAACACTGAAAATGTTTGGAAAAATCAATTTTCTATTGACAAACAATGAATGTCCAAACTTTTTAAAATGTTTGTTCCTGAGCTCCTCAACAAACATGTTGGCCGAACATTTGTTCAGTGTGGACACGGCTTTAAATGTGACAATCAATCACGATGATCAGCGTTTGACCACTGCTATGAAAGGCAGCCACAGCCACAGCCACACATGATCTCATTTCAATGAGGAAAGACAAACAAGTCAATAATTGAATGAGAGAAGGTCGCCCCCCTCAAAGGACGTTGGCTCTGATTTCCAATCAATTAACGAATTGACGACAGCAAGTTAGAGGAGCAAGGTCGAGAAATCATACACTATCGAACCCGAACCTGACACCGACAGGTAAATAAATAATACCAGCAATATTAAAATATGGCTGAGATACGAATTGAGTAGCTGATAAAGTGCGAGTGAGAAACGATCGAGGATACGATTAATTACATGGGTGGGAGGTTAGGACCCGAATCAGGTCAATCAGTAGACAGAGAGCGCAAATATTACTTGAGATGATGTAAGAAAGGACTACCGGTCTACAAGTTGCACCTCAAGTGTAACAACGCGTTTTGGAACACGTCTTGTGCATGATTGAAGAATTCAGCTGTGAAAAGTATACTGAGATCAAATCAAAGGATGATGGTTGAACATTTTATTCAGCTTCAATTACTTCTGATTGATTTTGCATTCACAGAATACATGAAGACTACGGTTGTAGAATGTATTGAAAGATCTGAGGAATATTAATGATCTATAATCTTATCATAAGTAAAATTTCTCTAACCGATTGAATTTGCTTTTTTCAGAAAAAAATTTAGAAATAAAGTTTAACATGAGTTTGCTGAAAGTTTTGACATAAATGTTTCAATTGTAAATAATATACTTCTTTGATTGTTATCGAACTGCAAAAAGTTTCAGATCATTTATTTAATCATTCAGAATTACACAACTTACTTAAAAAGTATCATTGCTAATAAATACTCTTTTTAAATAACATAAATTAGGACAACTGAATTTACTATTCAGTACTACTTACTATTCAGTATATTGTATTCAGAACAATTTTGTATTCTATCAAAAAGACTCTAAATAAGATTCTGTCAACAGAGCTAAATACTAGTGACTCCCTGAGTTGCAGAACTCGCTCATGAACTGTTGTATTCTAATCTTTCAACTTTTACTTTATACAGAGCTGGTGAGAATCATGGAAACAGCGAAATATTTCTTTTACAAGAACAATTTGACAGTTGGTTCCATTAGGGATCCTATTTCAAATGAAAAATTGCTCTGTCATCGCTTCAACATCTTTGATCCTCACAAAAATCGGCGTTTGATGAACATTTAATTCAAACTAATCATATTCATATCGATATAAATTCTAATATGGAAATATTAAGCTTTGGTAATGAATGTAATAAATTCGATGAAAAAGAAGAATTTTATATGTAAAATCAAACAGCAATAATATAATAAATATAATTCAATTTGACTTAATCCTATTTTTGATAAAATTTAAAGTAAATATGATTAAAATAAAATTACTTCAAAAAAATAATGAATAAGAAATAAATTAATCATATGAAAATAAGCATATGTTCATAATTATCATCTATTATCAATTTGTTTATTTTTACATTTTAACTTGAAAATGACCAATTATGTCGTTAAAATATTCTAAAGTTTTTAATAAAAGGGTACTTCAAGTTTTTATATTTTTTATTAATTTGAATAAAGTAGCCCATATAAGTGAAGTGATTATATTGTAGAACATACAGACGGAAAACGACTTTGGCCTTCAGTAAGTGAAGAGTGAGAACTCGCTAACGCTCGTTCAATAAAATCCTGCTAACAGAACTAAAAATGTAATCTAGCCAAAAGTAAAAAGTGGTAGGTCGACAGAAATAATCATTATATTTCATCATTTCTAAAATGAAATATATGAAACAAGAAATCAGTTTAAATCAGTTACTATAAAAATAATTCAAATTTATATATGTGGTCATCACCACATAAATGTTATAGAGATAAGAATCTCCAACGCTTCATTGATCAACTCTACTACTGGAAACTGATGCCATAGCTCCACTTTGTTTGACCCTTGAAACCACTACTTCAACTTGCTGACATAAATAAAAGAGATGATACATTTATCCGAATGCTAATGACTATATTACAATTTATTTGTAGTTTCAGTTAATGTTTATTATAAACGCAATGGTACTTGAATACTCATAATCATAATCTCAGTACATATTCAATCATAAGACAACTTTTATTGTTGTTACTGATGAATGTTACTGTTAATACGAAAACTATAACGACTTTTGATGTTAAACTAGAGACCCCCTGGATTGAAGAACTCGCCCATGAACTGTTGTATTGATCTCTGAGATCCGCATTTTGCATTTATACAGAGTTGGTGAGAATTATTATGGGAACAGCTAAAGAATATTTAGGATATGTTATCCTTTACAAGTATGATATTACAGTGGTAGGTTCCATCGGGATCCTATTCTAATATATTGAAAAAATACTTTCTGTGGCTTCAAAACTTTTGCTCGCCATCTTGGATCCGTCATATGGATCCAACTTCATTTTGAATCCAGCTTCATTTTAAATCCAACTTCATTTTCTCGAACAGGAGAGTGGTCATGTAATACATGACTTCGATACAGAATTTCAAAGGAAAATTAATGGCGAAACACGCATATCGATATCTCAAACCGTTTCAATGATCTCAACATTTTTGAAGATACTAATGAATGATAGAAAAATGAAATGAATGATACATTGAATAATCAAGTGTTAATGAAAATCAATAGTAGCTTCTACTCACAAATTTCACTTGGAACAAAAAAAATTGTCATAGCAACTCCTATCACAAGTAGTATTATTAATTACGTGTATGTTAAAGACAGGCAGACACACATTAACGGAAGTGAGTTAATATGGAACTTAAAAATTAATGTTGTGTATTATTCAGCTGAAATCATGTGTCGGCGTATCAAGTATGTCACTCTGACAGTCTGTGTGATATTTCCCAAATAGCATCAGCTTTTTTAAATGAATGTAAAATTAAAGGAATAGCAGGCAATTAGTTCTAGCTGACTAAATGATAACACCAAAACAAATATTTTTCTTATGCACTTTCAATGTTATTTTCATATCCTGGAAAAGGACGAAGGAGTGAGTCAATTTTGTTGTTCAACGAGCTTGACCTGTAAAAAGGTTCGAAGAATTCGTGTTCTAAATTTGAAGCTGATTGAATTCTCTCTAAAGTTATTGTAGACGGAAAACAACTTTAGCCTTCAGTGAGTCAAAAGTGAGAACTCGCTAATGCTCGTTCAACTATGATATATATTTTATGATAATGATCAACTATGGAATTTGTTGATAATTCCAATGATTAAAAATATATGTTTTTTACAATTTTGATAGAAAAGTATCAAGCATTATAATCATGCATCATATTATATTCTACAGTACTAGTTAATTGTTCTCTAGTTGCTACTATCCAAGCATCTCAATCACGTGGTTGGCTGACGTAGTATTCCATGTGCAAAAGCTGTCCTTGGCCTCGCCGCTGCTTGCATCCGAACCGAAGCTAGGTCAAATTCTTGCCAATGCTCACCACCTCACTTAGGTGTGGTCTCTCTCACTATCATTCAGGGCGCCATCGTCCCCTCCTTGTCCGCAATTTACGCAAGTGTATCCCACCCTTGCAAATTACTATGTAGACTTGGACTCAGGGTTGTTGGATGGTGTTGGTATAAATATTCGACACCCCGTTCAATCGGTACACAGTCAGTTACCCGACTCAGTCACAGAAATGGCTTTCTCGGTGAGTAGTTTTTCTTACCAGTGCATATCTTTCAATATTTTCAACATTAGTTTTAACTTTGAGTGAAAAATATCCATCAGTGGATGAACCAGTTCGCTATTGAGGATTACAGTGTTACTCATTAATTTGCCAGTGAAATTCATTTGTGTGGTGATAAAAATGTGTAGATTAGCTATAGTAATGTTGGGTTACACTAAGTCTAGTTACACACACACTCTTAGATTCTTGGACATACGATTTTTTGTCGTCCTTAAAAATTCTATTATATTAAACATAACTTGACAAACAGATGATAATGTTTATGTGTTTGCCAAGTTCCGTTCAATCTGGTAGTTTTCAGAAGGACGTCGAAAAATCAACGAGTGTGTTGTAACTAGACTAAGTCAATAAGCTCTCATTTATTCAACATCAACTACCTCGAATCATATCTTACAAAAATTGGCATCACTCTGGTCCGGGTTTTAGATAGAAATCGCCTGGTGCAACCCAACATCAATTAGAAGGATTTTCTTTATTGTAGAGCATTGTTATCTAGTATTTTGTCTAGTAATTTGGTCTTACATTTCATGAAGTATCATGATTATCCGTAAACATAGGAAGTGAGACTAAGTGATTATTATTGATTCGAACATCAATAACTCACCTTCATAAAAGGACAACTTGTAGAATAATAGAATTGATAGAGAAAAGTCATTTTATTTTTTTAAATATAGAATGAATACTATGGTATGCAATATGCATTTGATTCAAATCAATCAAAACACATAAAACACTCCCAAGTCAAATGATAATATCTAGAATTACAGTTGTAACTGGTTCTAGTTCATTTTGAAGCATTTGAATGTATTTTTATCATTCTTATGACTAATTAAGAAAATATACGATTTAGATTTGTTTTAATAGAGATAACAATGAAATGAAATTAATTCGAAAAGGAAATTGATTGAATGACAAAGTCTTGAGAGATTAGGTATAAGTAGAAATGTGTTAATAGACCTAGTTATTGTCTCTAGTTGAGGATGATTTTAACTTGACTCTGATTTTGTTTAGTTCGTCATCCTCGCCGCCTTCGTGGCAGCCGCCAACGCTGGAGTGATCGGCGCACCCGCCGTAGTCGCCCCAGGCGCACCCCTCAGCTATGCCGCCCCCGCATACGCCGCCCCTGCCTACAAGGTAGCCGCCCCCGTCGCATACGCTGCCCCCGCATACGCTCCCCACGCATACGCCGCCCCCGTCGCTAAGGTCGCCGCTCCTCTCGCTTACGCCGCCCCCGCCTACGCCAAGGTTGCCGCCCCCGTCGCCTACGCACCCAAGGCCGTCGTCGCTGACGAGTACGACCCCAACCCACAGTACAGCTACGCCTACGACATCCAGGATGCTCTGACCGGAGACTCCAAGAGCCAGCACGAGAGCCGATCCGGAGATGTTGTCCAGGGTAGCTACTCCCTTGTTGAACCCGATGGCACCAGGAGGACCGTCGAGTACACCGCTGACCCACACAACGGATTCAACGCCGTCGTCCACAAGGAGCCCGCTGGTCACCCAGTTGTCGCCAAGGTTGCCGCCCCCGTCGCCAAGGTCGTCGCCGCCCCCGTCGCCTACGCCGCCCCCGTCGCCAAGGTCGCTGCCCCAGTTGCCTACGCCGCCGCCCCCGCCTACTACCACCATTAAGAACTTGCTACTCTTCTGAATAGCATCTTTCTCCTTGGTGGGTATCCTACCACTTCCTATTTCCACCTCCCCCTCTAAATTATTTCATGAATGAATGCCTGTGTTCCTGTTGTGAATAAAATCGTTTATTAAAATTCATGCATTATTATTATTATCATAGTACAACCCCTAAGTCATTATAAATACCTTGAAGAATACTGTTAATGTGAGTCATCACCGACTGTTCAATCTTTGCTTTCCATTCTAATTTGTTTGGGATAGAAATTGTATTGGAGGAAACACACTGTCTGAGAGGAAAATATTCATAAACTGTATATTTCAAGAAAAAGTTGTCCTTTATGAAGGAAGCATAAATCAAAACTACCTAGACCTAAATTTTACTCCTCATAAGATTGAATAAAATTTTCAGCTTTTCAAAGAAAATATTCTGTATCAATTCCACTATCTACATTCATATTCAGTTCTCTCAATTCTGTTACTTCATGAGCTTAATTTATATATAATAAATAATAAATGCTTTATTCAACCAATAAAAATAAATAAATTACATTACAATTACATTCAAAAATACAAACGCATTTCACAATCATTAAACATTCAATAATAAATAAACAGTACCCTATGTGTAGATAAAATAAATAAAATAATACAATATTTAAAAAATAAAATAAAAAAGGATATAATAATGAATGATAATAATAATGAAAGGTAAGTGCCCTTGAAGAAATATTGATGGTTCATTCCTCTTTAAGCATAATGCTTGTGCTGAGGGATGAGTCGCTTAACATAATAACTTTATCTTGGACTACAGTACAATAAACCAGAGCACATCCAAACAAACCGGAATATCATTCAACTAAACAAAAAACTAACTTCAACAAAATAAACTAAAAAATCCTTCAACAAAACTAAAATAAACTGAATCAATTGTGTTATACTTTTACACTATTTGTTATGAATATTGTAAACATTTGTACCAATATTTAACAAAACAAAACAATAAAAATATTTTTTTAATCAACAAAGAACTCTTTTAACAAAACTAAATTTACAATCTATTTTGGTATAAACAAAATCATACCTATTTAAATCTAATCTAATCTTATAGAAGAAAATAAATTAAATAATTTTCTTCAGTATTATATTAAAATTGTTCTTTCAGAGTCACTGAAAATTAAATGAAACTGGTATATAGATGAGCGAGTTTTGATTACAGCCTTAGCAGTCTCTCACATCCCATTGTTACCTATCTTTCCAATCTCCATCATACATTTCCAATAAAAATAATTTCCACTTGTGATTGTACATGGTACCCAATTGAGGTTGATGTAGATTAAGCATTCATTTGTGCGTCCTGTTACTTCAAAATCAATAGGAAGTATCTTTATTCTTAAATAATAACTATTTAAAATTTATCAAGCGGTTTGTTTGTCATAAGTATAAATCTACCAGGGATATCTACTAACATGAAGTGATTTGCAACTTACCCTAAGGGAAAATAGGTTACTCAAGTGAAAAAACATTTCAAACATAAACAACATTAAATCTACGGTAGAAGATACTATAATATGTGAGTGAACATAGAATAATAATATGGGACGAAGAAACAATACATAAGAATTAATCAAATGAAGGAGAAAATGAAATGAAACATGTTGCATTGCTTGTTGCACATTCTATGTTGCTTTGCATATTGCAACAGGTTTGTGAACCAGCATGTTTCAACATATCAACATCTATTCCTAATCACACCGAATTGAATAATGCGAATAGGAACACATTTTATTCCCTATCTTATATTTGTTACACCTATTCGGAAATCACATCGATAGGGTATAGGTATAGAATAGAGTATAGGTATAGGTTCAGCGAATCAGTTGGCTAGATGTATGCATCAAACAATGCATTATTTCAATTTGCCATGTATTAAGCCTATCCCATTCAACTCGCTTCTTACTGCTTTCAACTTGGGCTGCCCAGTAGACAGAACCCAATTTGCAGCTTTGCCATTTTTCAGAGGCCAATATACAACCTGAGATGTCTGTACCTCAGTTCAAATGTAGTTTCAGAAACATTTTGAAGAGAAACCACCTCCTCACTCCTCCACCATAAAAATGCTTTTTCCTAAAGTTACCTTGAAGAGGACCATTCCTGCACTGATTACAGAACGCAAAGAATCACTTTTCCGCACTAGTGCGCAAAGTATTACTATACGTACTCCAGATTTGCAACATGGCAGCACAAAATAGTTGGTGGGTTATATGGAGGATTAGTGCACGAAAACAAAAATTAAGTTGGTAACAATGACTGTGGTTAGATTTAGATAAGAATCATTTCAATGGCTACCCTACATTTATGATAAAATCCCAATCTAGGAATCCAGAACAAGAATAATGTTAATCTAAATCTAATTAAATAATCATCATTTACGAATTCTCATCATTTAATAATAGTCCAGTCACTATATACATTGGTGCATGCAATTTGTATTGTAGTTCTGATTTTTCAATATATTATTTGGGTGCATGAGACAAGTCCAGAACCAATTTCTTCATGCAAAATTTCCTTGTGCTAGATACAGAGTGGCCCAAAAACCTCGTATTTTCTGCTCATATTCCAGTTTAGAGTTATTTCTGTCAAATATCGTAATCGGACAGAAAAAATTGCTCTCAAATTGTTTCTAGATTATGAAATTCTGAATAAAATGAGATCATTCGGAACCATCTATCTCCAATGCGTACTGAGTTATGATTTTTCAAAAATGAGTGAAATTTGAAGAAAAAATCTATTTTGATGAATTTTAGTTTTTGATCAACAATATCTTCCGATTACTACCATTTAGATGTATAATTCAAAATCCCTCTGGGCGTATTTTTAGGCTCTGCAATCTGAGATCAAATAGTAGAGCGCTCTATCTCATATAGATTTCCAGGTACACCTGACAACAATGCTCCTTGTATTGTAAAACACCTAATTTTCAGCTTCAACCATCATCACCAACTTCATTGTCCTCACATTGATATTTCGCACAATGACATGAGTTCATAAGACTATGTTCTATGAGAATTACCCGTTAGATGCACTTCATTTCAGTATTTCCTAGTGGAGAGGCGCGCTTAAGGACACCTCAAGGATCAAAATTTCAAACACATAACTTTTGACACAATGCTCAGATTTCATCGTACTACACTTCATTCTTCTCGGTTCGTCAAGGCGGTCCAAAATCATGCAACATAAGTCAAATTCGGTCGAAGAGTGGAAAATTCATTGTTGAGTGTACTAAAGCACATATTCCAATACCCAAAAAATGACCAATTTCTATATTCAAAGCTATGTATCTCGGTAACCCCTCATTATAAAAATCATAACTTGATCTCGAAAAGTACAATAGACTTCATTCTTCCATCTGCAATGAATAATACTTTCCTTTCCAATACGATTCAAAAGTTACAGGAGATTTCAAAAATGGCGATTTCAGTTTTCACATTTTTTCCGTGATTTTACTCTTGAACAAGAGTTTCTAAAACGAGTCTGATACATCATAGAAACTCACGATTGATTCCAAATTGTAGATAAATTCATCCTCTACGAGCTCAGTTGCCTAAAATTCATCTTGAATCACTTTTCCCTATCATAGAACTGCCAAAATCGTTAATATGAGAAAAATATCTCCAATTTCCGGACTTTTTTCAACAATCAAATCTCACTTTAAGAACATATTTTTCCATAAATCATTCACATCAGATGAAAGAGAAAATTCTATTGTACATTTCAAGATCAAGTAATGGTATTTATAATAAGGGGTTACCGACAAAAATAGCTTTGAGTATAGAAATTGGCCATTTTTTGTGCGTATTTTTTGTACACTCAAAAATAAATTTTCCATTTTCGACCGAATTCGACTTATGATGCATGATTTTGAACCGCCTTAGTACGATGAAATCTGAGCATTGTGTCAAAAGTTATGTGTTTGAAATTTTGATCCTTGAGGTGACCTTAAGTGCGCCTCTCCACTAGGAAATACTGAAATTAAGTACATCTAACGGGTGTTTCTCATAGAACATAAACTCATGAACTTATGTCATTGTGCGAAATATCAATGTGAGGACAATGTAGTTGATGATGATTGTTCAAGCTGAAAATTAGGTTTTTTTCACAATATAAGGAGCAATGTCAGGTGTACCTGGAAATCTATATAAAATCGAGCGCTCTACCTGATCTCAGATTGTAGAGCACAAAAATACGCCCAGAGTGATTTTGAATTATACATCTAAATGGTAACAATCGAAAGATATTGTTGGTCAAAATCTAAAATTCATCAAAATAGATTTTTTCATCAAATTACACTCATTTTTTTAAAATCATAACTCAGTACTCATTAGAGATAAAGAGCTCCGAATGATCTCCTTCTATCCAAAATTTTATAATCTGAAAAAAGGCAGGAGCAAATTTTTCTGTCCGATCACGAGATTTAACAGAAATAGATGAAAACTGGAGAATGAGCCGAAAATACCAGGTTTTTGGGCCATTCTGTATCTAGCACAAGGGAATTTTGCATGAAGAAATTGGTTCTAGACTTCTCTTATGTACCCAAATAATATATTGGAAAATCAGAACTACAATATAAATTGCATCCCCTTTTTTATGTCTAAATTGACTGGACTATAACAAATAATAGTTTTTTTCCTATTGATATTTTTTATTTCAACTGCAAGCAATGAGAAAAGTAGCAAATATACATTATAAAATTCGAATTTTGAGGTTAAATGATTACCGTTCGATATCCATATAGATAAAAATAATAAAAAACATAAGAATACTACAAATAAATAGATTACTATAAATATTCTCTGTTGTCTATGTTATTTTTATGAATATTTTTCAGTTTACTTTGAGTATTTTTCTCGGTAGTTTGAGCAAAAGTCTAAATTTCTGAATCCTGTTTCAGTACTTTTTAGCTGGATGAAACAAACTTAGGTACGATTCTTCCCGCTACGTCGCGCTCTTGTCGGTTCAGCCATCTTGCAGCAATCCCAATCAGCTGTTGGCGTGTATTTTGAATGCGAATTTTTTGTTCTATGTGTATTTTTTCTGAATCTTGAATGAATAAAAATGAGAAATTTGGCTGAGAATTTTCAATTGGATTATTAATTTTCAGATGAATTAAGGTTGTTATTAATAACAGCATCACACACACAAACATTTGATGGATTTCAGCCATCATTTTACCCATAATCGACCACTTCTTATATTCAATAGTAACTGTAGGAAAAGTTTAATGTGAAATACGTGAGCAAAGTTCCTCTGCTGCAGTCAAGAAGCCATTCCACCCTCGCCTACGGCTCGGGCGTAAACGTTTCTTTCGGTGCAGCAAACTGTCACTTTGCGCACTAGTTGCACAAATAACTGCAATATTCCTGCCTCCAGATAATATTTCTCAGGCTTACAGTGCTATAAGTGTCTTGGGGAGAAACTTACATCAATCCTCCCAATATTTATACATTAATCTTTCATAATTCAGTCAATGCCAATTTCTTGAATTATTGTTAATCAATGAACACTCAGCCCCTGCGCACAGGTTTTTCGAACCTTGCAGGGACTTCCCGTTTAATATATTCATATGTTATCCTGTTTGATGGTATTTCATTTCTCATCTTATATTGTACTTTACTTTTTTCTTTCATAACCATTTCCATTTTAAATTATGTTTTTTGGGATGAATAATGATTTGATTTAAAAAAATGTAGAATGAAATGTCATGATTTGATAATGTAGTTGAGAATGTGATATGAAAGAATAGCAAAATGTATATATGAAGGGAGATGTGAATGGAAGAAGAAAAGGTAGAGCAATTTGTTGGTGGGCGGATGATGAGGAGCACGATTTGAAGCAAGAGATGTGGCATGGAGTCATGTAATGGCAGGCTGAGGATCGAGACGACTTGTACAGCTCACTTTAAGCAGTAACAAAACTAAGTAGCCTTATTATTTTGGTTACAGTCAATTAATTTATTCTTTTCTTCTGACACAACTCAATAGATGTAATCTATTCAACTGAATTACTTGTTTAATTACAAACTTCTGCTAATGTACTTGATGGATTGCAGAGTAGCAAACCTGATCAATATTCGTTGCCACCGTTATGAAATTGGAAAAGTGATTCAATATTTGTGGATTGTTGTGCAATGGCGGTGACATTGTGCCAGTGAGGGATGTGGGTCAGTGTGGCCCCCCAGGCGATTGCTCTTGCACTTTGAACAAGTTCATTCTTTACCATCGACACCCGCCGTAACCACACCCTAGAGTCCTATGGAGATCTCAATCGTTTCCTCACTATAAGTATTTGCATTCTATCATTATATCGCTATAATTTATTTTTCATCAACTGCACTTAATCTACTCGCCATGAGGCGTTGTAGGGAACCTTATTATCCAATGCTGCTCTATTGCAGTAATTAGGCTACAGATTACAGGTGGAGGTCGATGATGCGACACTCACAACTTCTTCTAATTTACTTGAATTCCATAAAAATAATTAACTTTTACTTTTGTCGACTTTACTCAAAACATTTGCTAATATCAATAATTTCTAACTGAAGAGCAGGATACTATTATTTGTATTCCACCACTATTCATCTTCAGGCTATCTTTTATTTCCCATCAACTGTATCATAATTAACATTGTGTTAGATTATTATTCAACGTAAATCCCAATTAAATGCTGTAAATCATCACGAAGACTTCTGCTACTCAAAAAATCGACAACAGGGTTATCAGCTAGATGTACATTCGATAAAATTTAATTGAGATTTTCGTTAAATAATAATTATTCATCAATTAGCATTTGGAGAAATGCAATTAATAATTTATTTCCATCTGTTAAGTGTATTTGTCATCAACAATTTCTTATTGATTTTTGAAAATGTTTGTTGGAGCTCTATCTTGTAAGAGTCGAACTCTGTCTTTTAAGAGGATTGAAGAGAAGAATATTATCCATTCAACAGTATCAAGAGGAGGATAAACAGGCAATCAGCTAAGAAAGATAATTTTACAAAATGCAACTCACATTCAAATAAATAAACAAATGAATAAATATAGTCCAGTCAACGAAAGATTATAGAGGGAAAAGTTTGGAACACAATTTTCAACTCCACAGCTCTCATGCAAAATTGAAGCTTACAAAATTACCAACAAGTTTTGTTCTCTACATTTTTTCCATATCTCTCATAGTTTCTGAGATATCCGCTCTTGAAGGTGAGAAATTTTTTGAAAAAACACTTTTGCCTCCAATTTTTTCATCTTTTCGGCCTTATAATTTTTGAACGATTGATGAACGACTGTTGCAGCAGTTTTAGATTTGAGTGTCTTTGTTTGGTAGGAAGTTTAGAAACACCCCCTGTGTTTAGTTCCGCTGACGTTCCAATAGATACTCAATATGAATGTTCATACTGAAGCACACTGCCAATTTATGATACAGAATAGTGTGACATTCCAAGAAAGTCACATGTTGCAAATCTTGCGATTTGACATTCAAAACTAAAACTGCTGTAACAGTCGTATGGGAATGCGTGAAATAGTCGAATTATACATGAAATGGAAGATAATTTAATGTTCTATATTCCCGTAATCAGCACATTCTTGACTCATCAATTGTTGAAATGTTATAAGACTTGAAAGAGCGAAAAAATATAAGAAAATCTGGTTTTTCGAAAATACATCACTTTAGAACATAAATATCTTGAAAAGTATCGGATTTATCATAAATCTTTACTGAACTAAAATTGTAGGGAATTTATAAGGCTTCATTTTTATGTAGTTTATTATGTCAATAGAATATATTGTTTCCAAGATATAAGCATGTAAGTAATAAGTGGAAAATGCAACTTTCAAACCACCCTCATCCCTTTAGCACATGATGTAGGGGTTGGGATTTTTGATATGCTCACCTCCAAACTAGTCTCAACAAAGCTGCAAAGTCGAAAATTGTGTTTCAAACATTCCCTACAAATTCCATTGTCAACTGATCTATTGTTGCTGAATAGAAAATGTCACACTCAACACTAAAACTGCTGTAACAGTCGTAGGTAAATGCGTAAAATATCAAATCAAATCTTTTATTTGTCCCAAAAACATAATTATAATGACAAAAATGGTTATAAATGAAAAAAGTAAAATACAATATGAAATGAAAAAGAAAAATACCATTAATAGGATTATACATAACTATATTAAAAACGGGAAGTCCCTGCAAGGTTCGAGGAACCTGAGCGCAGAGGCCGAGTGTTCAATGCTTAACAGTACATTAAAATAATAATGGGATATTATTAAGAAATAGGGAAAAGAAAAAGTGAGTGAGGAAGGGAAGAGAAAGAGCAGAGTGAAGGCATAGGGGAAAGTAAAGAATAGTTGAAGATTACATAAAAAACATGAGAAGTCTTTATACTAAGCTATGAGGAAATTACATTGCCAAAATTACATTGTTCGAGATTATCCATGTATGAATTTCAATTAGCAGTTTTCTATTCAATTTACTAGTGATAAAATGGTTAGGAATAACATTGATGAGCTTTGATACCTGATATAAAAATTGTTTTCTACAAATTGATAAAATAGTATCTGTAATTTGAAAGGTAATAGATGAGGGACGGAGGTTATATGGTGAAACACGCAGGTTGAAAAGATTTATATGTTTATTTATGTAGATGATTAAATTTTTATGTAAAGCTGCCTGACAGTTAAAACATCTAGCTCACTAAACAGGTACTCACTTGGATAGAGTCTGGGTTTTCCCAATATAGCTCTTATAATGTGTTTTTGAATTACAAAAAGTGGTTTGAGTATGTTCCACCCCAAATTTTTATTCCATATTGCAGAAATGATTGAATGTAGGCAAAATATATGAGTCTTGAGATTTTTTTATTACTAACTTGGCTGATATTACGGAATTTACTTATCCAATGTCTGAGTTTGTTACATGTACTATTGATGTGAACATCCCAACGCAAATGTTGATCAATCATTACACCCAAATATTTAACACGATGTTCTCTATAAGGCTTTGAGCAATTTGAGCTTTGTACAATTTATCCAATCAGATTCTTTGCAATTTACATAATGGATTTCAATGGAATCCAAATCTTGCGGCTGGCCTATAGAATTTGGAGAGAAAGACATGAAATTACTTTTTTTATGTTCAATGTTAATATATGCTCATCAAACCAGGATTTTACTATTTTAAGTCCGGATTCTGCTGCTTTTTTAGTATCCTCCCAATTCGTTTCACTGAATAACAATGAAGTGTCATCAGCAAAAGCGATTGAGATACCATTTTTTAATTCTAACTTGAGAAGATCATTAATGTAGATTAGGAAGAGAATCGGCGACAAGACTGTTCCTTGTGGAAGACCGTAATCAGTGAGTTGTTCAAGGCTGGTTTTATTATCAATTTTGAGCATTTGGAATCTATTTTTTAAATAGCTCTTAAATAATTCAAGGGCTATTCCTCGAATTCCCAACTTTTCCATTTTTATCAGAAGTTTTGAGTGAGGAATAGTGTCAAAAGCTTTAGCAAGGTCTAAAAATATGGCTATTGTTTTATTTTTGTTATTGAAATTTTCTGTAATTTTCTGTGTTAGAAGAGATATTGCATCTACTGTACTTTTTTTAGACTGAAACCCAAATTGATTTTTGTGAATTATATTATGCTTTAGGAGATAGCTAACTAAACGATATTTTATCAACTTTTCAATAATTTTGGAAAAAGTACTCAACAAGCTGATTGGACGATAATTTGATGGATTAGAAGCATCACCTGATTTATGTAGGGGTATGATATTGGCCAATTTTAAACAATCAGGGAAAAAACCCTCCACAAAACATTGATTCATTATCACCTTCAATGGTTTTATAATATGTGGTGAAATAGTTTTTAAAATCCTATTGCTAATATTGTCAATTCCTGGAGCTGAGTTATTGTTTAGAGAGTTTATTGTAGCAGTAATTTCATTTTCATTGGTAGGTGTCAAGAAGAAAGAGTTGTAATGCTCCACACATGAGTCCTTGAAATGATTACATGTTGTTGCAATGGGATTATTTGACTTCAATTTCTCAGCATAAAGTTTTCCTACGCGAGCAAAATGTTGATTTAGTGTATCAGCTTCTATTTTGGGAATTTTTTTAGTATGTCTTCTACCTAACAATTCTTTTAAAGTTTCCCAGATTTTCTTAGAGTTGTTTATATTCTGATTAATTTTATTCTTATAATACTTACATTTATTCTGTTTTATTAATTTATTAAGAAGATTTCTGTAATTTTTATACTTATTTCTTAAACGGTCATTGAAAGGCTGCTTTGAAAGTGTTTCAAACAATTTGTCCCGTATTTTAATGGAATGTACAAGTCCACGCGTAATCCAAGGTTCAAGGGGTTGTAATTTATGCGGAATCTTTACTGTAACTGTTGCAAGTTTAATGTGATTTGATATTTTGTCAGTTTAAATTTGCATTGCTTCATTCACATGTAAATTGTCATCTAATAAGTTATCCCAGTTTTCAGTTTCAATGGATAATATTAATTTATTGAAATCTATTTTATTGAAAGAATTATTTTTACTTACAATTTTGTCAGTTGAAATATCAATGTGGATGCTGACACAAAAGTGATCAGTGATGTTTGTTTTTATTACTGAACTTAATACATTGTCGGTATTGAAAGAGGAATTCTTTAAAAATATGTGATCGATAATCGATTCAGTGCCGTTTTGAACTCTAGTAGGCTTGTTTATGTATGATTTAAAATCATTCAAAGATAAAATTCCGAAATATTCATTAGTCGCAAGCGTAGACTTATTCAGATGTATATTCAAGTCACCGGCAAAAATTATATTGGGCTTATTTTTGATAGAATACAAACAATCATTCAAACAATTGAGAAAATTATCTACATTGATTGAAGGAGACCTATAAACAGGGATAAGTGTTATCTTATCCTTCGCACCTGGCATTTGTACATCCAAAAGAATTGAGTTAGATTCTTTTATTTCGTAATCCAACTCATCTACTATAAAATTACATTTGAAAAAGACACAAATTCCATCACATTTATTTGTTTTACATGGCTTGTTAACCACTGAATAACCATTCAAATTAAAATTAAAATCATCCTCTTCAACTATCCAAGTCTCACTGAGGATAATAATATGAAACTCTAATGAACAATTACTGATAATGTATGACAGCTCATCAAAATTCTTTAGCAAACTTCTTATGTTTACGTGGATAATGTTCAGGTAAAATAGTGAAAATATCTTCAAAATTGAAGATAATTTAATGCTCTATCAGCTCATAATCAGCTCATAATCATAATCATTTTTCATCAATCGTTCAAAAATTATAAGGCCGAAAAGATGAAAAAATTGGAGGCAAGAGTGTTTTTTCAAAAAAATTCTCACCTTCAAGAGCGGATAAGTTATCTCAGAAACTATGAGAGATATGGAAAAAATGTAGGAAACAAAACTTGTTGGTAATTTTGTAAGCTTCAATTTTGCATGGAATATAAATGTTCATAAGATGCATAGTTTCCGAGATATATGCGAAAAATGAAAAAATGGTACTTTCAAACCACCACCACCCTTTTAGCCCAGGGGGTAGGGGTGAGGACTTTTGATATGTAATTTGCAACGATTCCCAGTATTATTCACTAAGTTGTATTGAGTTATCCATGTGGTTCTGATAGAAAAATAATGCAAGAATTTCAATAAACGATTTTATTCACAACAGGAACACAGTCATTCATTCATGAAATAATTTAGAGGGGGAGGTGAACATAGGAAGTGGTGGGATACCCACCAAGGAGAGAGTTGCTATTCGGAAGAGTAGCAAGTTCTTAGTGGTGGTAGTAGGCGGGGGCGGCGGCGTAGGCAACTGGGGCAGCGACCTTGGCGACGGGGGCGGCGTATGCGACGGGGGCGGCGACGACCTTAGCGACGGGGGCGGCGTATGCGACAGGGGCGGCAACCTTGGCAACGACTGGGTGACCAGCGGGCTCCTTGTGGACGACGGCGTTGAATCCGTTGACGGGGTCAGCGGTGTAGTCGACGGTTCTCCTGGTGCCATCGGGCTCAACCAGGGAGTAGCTTCCAGAGACAACATCACCTTGACGGCTCTCGTGCTGGCTCTTGGAGTCTCCGGTCAGAGCATCCTGAATGTCGTAGGCGTAGCTGTACTGTGGGTTGGGATCGTATTCGTCAGCGACTACAGCCTTGGGTGCGTAAGCGACGGGGGCGGCAACCTTGGCGTAGGCGGGGGCGGCGTAAGCGAGAGGAGCGGCGACCTTAGCGACGGGGGCGGCGTATGCGTGGGGAGCGTATGCGGGAGCAGCGTATGCGACGGGGGCGGCTACCTTGTAGGCGGGGGCGGCATAGCTGAGGGGTGCGCCTGGGGCGACTACGGCGGGAGCGCCGATCACTCCAGCGTTGGCGGCAGCCACGAAGGCAGCGAGGATGACGAACTGAATAAACAAATTCAAGATCAGCATCGAAAATAATTTTAGATATTGATAATTTAAGCATTAATCATTTTGAAATGTAATACTCTCAGTAATGACACCAACAGAATGAAGAACGCTACAGGACAACATTTGAGCGGTCTAGTCTCATTCAATCTTCCCAAAGAGGATCTTTATTTAAAATTCTAAAACATGGAATATCATAGAAAAATATATAACTTAGATCGTCCAGAAAATTGATTGGATGTCAGTTTACTTGCAAGTAAATAATGTTAATGAAATGAATTGAATAAACACTTTCCTATTCCATGGAAAGTTGAAAGTAGGTTATTCTTTATTAATTGAAAATTAAAATGTGATCTTATCAAAAATTGAACATAATAAATGAAATATTTTTTTCGCCAAAATACAAAATACATAAGACTCGCATAAGATTTGCATAAATGCAAATTATAATAAATTTTAATGTTTTGGCACAGCCATCAAAGTCAGACTTGTGCGCTAGCTGTGAGTTCGCAAAGAGAACAGTAAATGAATGCACTTATTTGAATTTAGACTGTATCTATTTAGCAGAGGATACAATTTTCTGATAAGTGGATATTATTGGCATGGAATAATCTAATAAAGTTGGAGTTGCTAGGATTGGCAATAATATTGTAAATACTACAGATTTCAGCTGAAAAAATTGAGCTTAGATCAAGCCAGAATAGAACCAAATGTGCAACCTCAGCTTAGGTTGATATTATCCTTATTCTTATCATTCACATTAAAATAATATTTCTATCCTTATGATTGTGCAGTGTGGGTGGATAAATAAATTGAAATTGAATCTTTGAATTCACTACTAAATAGATTTATCAGTATCGTGAAGTAATACGATGATAATATCTTGATAGTTTGATAGTAGGAAGTGACAATAAATTATCATTATTACTCTATTTGGTTGTGGTAATCCATACTTTGTGCACTACAACGATTAACTATACAAACATTATAAAACTTCTTGATATATTATAGTATTAAATCTCGATTCGAGGATGATTTGCTCCGAAGCACATCCGTGGCCCAAGTGTAGGTGAAGTTTAATTATTGTATATTTAGTGGTACAAGATAACGAGTAGCAATAAGTAAAATACTTGTTGTGTAATTTATCACAGCACACAAAATTGTACGACTGAAAAACGTAAGTAGCACTTCTCTGCTGATAAACACTACTGATATCACAAAATCCACAGAATCGAACTGTTTTTTCACTGTAGAATGCTTTTCACTCAAATTTTCAACAAACTTAACAATATCATTAAAAAAAAAAACAGCACTGAAGAGAAAAATTACTCACCGAGAAAGCCATTTCTGTGACTGAGTCGGATAACTGACTGTGTACCGATTGAACGGGGTGTAGAATATTTATACCAACTTCATTCAACAACCCTGAGTCTAAGTCCGCACAGTAATTTGCAAGGGTGGGATACACTTGCGTAAATTGCATACAAGGAGGGGCCGAAGGGATACAGACGAGGGGGAGCGACCACACCTATAGTGGAGTAGTTAGCTGTAAGAAGCGACACAGATCCATGCTTTTCACCTTACTGATTAGACAAACACGTGTCGCTTCTTACGACGGTGAGGTGGTAATCTCATTGGCAAGAGTTCGACCTAGCTTTGATTTGGATGCATATAGCGCCTTGGCCAATAGGAGGGCAGTAGGTTGCATTGGCTGGAATGGCTACCTAGGCCAAGGACGTGCAACAGTGAAAGTGCTTGAGGCTCCTATCAGCTGATCATTCACTTCCGCTCTTATTTACATCATTCCTTGCATCTATAGGAGTGATACATTATTCGAGTGATTAGAAACCGGTGGTTCGGAACCCATCTAATATACCAATGTTATTTGGAACATCTTTGAATTCAAATTTTAATTCATTTGACTTTTTGGTTAGGGCTAACCTTATTATTCAATCACTTGAGAATGACATTAATGTTTAAACGTGTTTTGAGTAAACATTTTTAAAAAGGGTAGGTACTTGGATTTCTTATTTTTCTCTTTTTTTAATTTTGGGTGATGTCCACAAGCTTATTGCTTGTGCGTGGATAATGAGAAGTGCGAGGGTGAATTTCTGAGATGATCAAACGTCCATGCCTAATCGATGGGATTCGAACCTGCGACCAGGTAGTACTAGCAGACTAAAGGGTGCACGTCTTAGTCAATTCGGCTATCTGGCCGGCAAAAATCTTGAATTCATTTATTTGCCATAAAATAAATCTATTATGTATATCGCAGTTTCATTATCACTAAACCAGTGGTTCGGAACCCATCCAACATGCCAGTGTAATCTGGACTTTCGGGGGATCAAGGGATAAATCTGTTATGTACAAGGCTAATTTGTTAAACTTGAACTGTTGGTTTGGATCCCACCTAATACACCAATGTTATTTGGACCTTGTGGAGATAATTCTATCAATAATTATAAATCACTATACCGATGGTATTATTTAATTTGGCATAGTGTTCATTTTTATCTTTATATCCGACATTTTCTTATAGAAAAGTGAATTATTGATTCGATTTTAAAATAAAGGCATTGAGCCAGACGCGCTTAGCATCATAACTATTCCATCGACTTCCATGAGGCTGAAACTTGTAAAAAAGAAAGATTCCAGAATATAGATCAAATCGGGTTACAAAATTTGTTAAAATAATAAATAATCAGTTCAATATCAGACAGATATTGACATCAATAGAACTATTAACTTTTTTTTCATTAAACAAATGGTTGGATGGTATTCAATTGTAAGGAAAATTCCAATTCTAGAACACGTCCACTAATTCCAATTACTAGAATTTGTCTCAATTTTTATTTTCTCCTTAGTCTGGTATAGTTTGATGGTATGGGTGGATGTGGATCATTGGTAATTCTATGATGAGAACCATTACAAGCAAGAACTGGACTGTTGGTATTTTGAGTAATTTTATGTAATTTTAGTCTCAATATCATTCAAAAACCTGAGTGTCAATTTATCATTCAAAAAACTGAGTTTCAATTTATCATCCAAGAAAATCAATTATTATTTCAAGAAACGTACCATACCATGTCACTTCGATGACCTTCGACAAGTAGAAGATACAAATTATCGTTGATCTGAAAAACTTATGAATTCTAGCAGCATACGGTAATCACTGCAACTGAAAACAACACGTGTGATACAGTACGGTTAAAATATTGTATTGAGTAATGCACCGAATCCTGATCTGAATTATCAATTGAAGTTTTCCCAGAACTACGTTTCATCAATCAAAAGTATACCAACTATCTATTGAATGTTTCTCAATTAATAGGTTTGCCCTCCCTGTGAAACGCATAAACAAACTATCTACACTTCGTTTAAAATGAAATGAGAAGTCGTTACACTTTCAACTATCTATGGAGTTGAGGGCGTCATTCATGAAATATATTTATGATATAATTTTCTAGGGACTATAATAATACTGATTAAAAACACATGAGATTGATGTGTGGGTAATGGAGTGAGGGAGAGTAAAAATAAATTCTAGACGGAATATGAATCACACCTATGACAGTTTCAGCCATAGCAGACTCAAGTTGCTAAACTCCAGTCTATTATAGTGAGATTCAGCATCTAATTATCATAGGTTTGCTATCCTTGGCTATGATTAGACAAAGCATATAGCTTATTCATCCTTTTCTTTTTCGGTAGCGTTACAATAACTGTTTAAAGGCTATGTTGAAAATTAATTGGCTACCAAAATATTTCAACTCAATTATGATAATTTAGAGATATACTATTATTTTATGAATAGTGAATAGTATATATTTAACATATAATTTATCAGTGTTGATCAATAATCAATATTAATAAGATATTCCCGAATGGCTTGAATCACAACTACTCACTAGAAGGCGGTGGAAATGGAAACTTGACAACAATGCTCTCCTATGAAATCCACTGACTTGAAAATGTGTATCTCACAATAGATTCTGGTGAGCTACCATGACATATTATAACGCCTCACTGTGAAAAATTTATCAACTAATTTGAAAAATCAAGACTTTTTACACTTTGACCATTCTCTTCATGATTTATTCAACTTCAAAAACTTGACACATACTTTTTTCGGGGACAATATTTCACTTTCCACCCTGTAAATCTATTCGCAGTAGAGATACACTAGTGTTATTGGTACAGTGTTTTAGAATATTTCCAAAGCTTTAAGATGGCATCTGGTTGGAGGCTGTAAGTCCATATTCCACGGCTGGAGCGTCATCGGAAAAAGAGAGAAAAGTACTGTTTGCAGAGGAAAACACGCTTTTTCCAACAAATGCCAATCCCAACAATTAGAAAACCGTGTAACTCATGACTCCTTGAAGGTACAGATTTGGGAATAATATCATTCTCTTTGTAATGATGGGTAGAAAGAGATTATCCATGATGCAATCTCAAAAATGTTTGTCATTATAAAAAACAAGATGGTGGCAAAAATATGTCTATTTTCAAGAAATCGTCTGTAGTTGCAATAATGTCGAGGATATCGGATCAATTCAGCCATCTGGGAGCTCCAAAATAATCATACTACAATATCCGAAAGATTTATCTAAATCCAACAACTTTTACTATGGTGAATATAACTTCAAACTCTTGAAATCAGATGGTCGCCATCATGAATATTTTTCTATTGGAACTACAGACGATTTCTTGAAAATCGACATATTTTTGCCGCCATCTTGTTTTTTATAATGACAAACATTTTTGAGATTGCCATCATGAATAGTCTCTTTCTACACATCATTACAAAGAGAATGATACCATTCCCAAGTCTGTACCTTCAAGGAGTCATGAGTTACACGGTCTTCTAATTATTGGGATTTGGGTTTTGCCCCCGGACTTTCATCATTCTTTCGAAGATAAATTTCTCATGATAAATCATGTACCTTGACCAACTCTATGTCTAACTAATTACACATAATTCTATACATTGTATAGTTGGAAATTAATGAGAAATTCAATTTATTCAAATGTTAAATGATGAATAATTTTATTATTATTAAACGAAAATCCAAATTTTATCTATCTGTAGCAGAAGTCTTGGAGTGATTTAAAACATTTAATTTGGATTTTCGTTTAATAATAATAATTATTCTATGCATTCATGGTTCAACATTGCATTTTCAATGAATACCCATTATTGTATTTCTTTCGAATCACATTATTGAATCTTTGAAGCTTCAAAATCATAACCCAGAAAGTATCGTTATCCAAGGGAAAACAACAAAACATTCTACAAAATATCTCATCCACATAGCAATATATTGCTTTAAATGAAAAATATTGTTTTTATTTCTTACATGCGATTATCTAATAATAGAATATATTGAAAATGCTTTACATAAAAAATATGTTCCAGAGTTACAACTTGGCAACTGCCGACAACTGGAAAAATGGGAGGTAAGTAGGCACAGAATACAGACAACTGGCATTCAAGACACATTGAAATGGCAAAAAGGCGATTGCGCAACTGCGGTACAAACCAGTGTAGTTCCAATTTGGAATTTAGTGGCTTACCTGGAATGACCGTCAATACATAACATAGAAATTAATTAATATGAGTTCATGGTTTCAACACAATATAACACATGCTTTCAATTCGCCCACCTTATAACAGGATAGCAATCCACAACCACAACCAGTACAACCGCTCTATATTTGTAGAATGCGTGTCGCTGATTGATGATAGACTTTTGTATTGTTGATAAAATATTATTTATTGTACCGAACATAACTAACACAGGGATAAACTTATGTCAAACGGTCTGTTCGGGCAATCATTTTGGTTGAACCTTTCTACAGTGGAAGAAAGTAAAATTAGATAGAGCGAACAATATAATAGTCGGAAAAGAAAAAAACATGCTATTGCCCAAAACTTCAATTTCCTGATTTTGTCACAAATCGTCCAAATATTATATAGGTTATGTTCACTTCAATTTCAACACCAAATCTTCAATCTGAAACTATGAATCAGAATAAAACAAAGAATTTCAAATTAAGATAGATTGATAATGAAAATTCCGTTAAAACAAAAACCAAACTTCAAATATTCACAAAATATAGAATAAAATCACTTAAATTTTGAGTTCGAAAATATCACTTTCACCAAAATGTTAGAATAACTGACATAAAACATACGGAAATAACAGTTTCAAATCTATTTGCGTAGTTTGAGTATCTCCACAACATCATTCTCCAATATATACATAGTCCACCTTCTTAATCCACAATTCACCTGATCTAACTGACTTGTTTCACCTCATAATAGGAAGACTCAATTCATGCAAAAGCTTCCAGCAAAGCAGTTTTCAAGCAAGCCTCCAGTAACTAGCTTATTTCATTCATGCTTTCGAAAACATGAATTTAATTACAGTACAGCATAATACTGTTCATACATTATATTGATAATTCTTTCATCAACTTTGTAGCATGTTTTATTTATGTATTGCGTTTTCAATATTCTGTGAAAATTTAATATGTTAATGCATCTGTCGCTGGAACTTGGACAGGTGAAAATCCATTGACCTATTTCCATCTGATTTATCTCAATTGATAAATGGTTCATTTCATGAAATTCTGTTTTTCCTAATATTATATACTCGCTCTAAAACAGTGAGTCAGGTAATCATAAAATTCTCCTCTACATCGTTTAGAATCGTTGTTCTAAACGCATGAATCTTCTATTGGATTTAGTAGTAGGCCAACAGTATTTCTTGTTAGTTGTGTTACCTTATATCTCCTTATTTATTTTTTTTTTTAATCTGGGCAATTATATAATTTTTTGTGACTGTCTTAGTTTTAAATTTTTAGACCTACATCAGAATATAAATATGCATCAGTATATGAGGCATTTTTTGTTTACAATGTATTAATGAGTACACATTGTTAGTAATTACTATTGAGAAGTTATCATTCACTCCAAATTCCCCAGAGTCATCGATTGAAATTTGTTTTGTAATAATATTGAAAGAATAATCATCGTTAATGATATGTGATATTTGTTGAATAAAGAGCAATGACAGACAAAATGGGTGCAGCAACCGATAAGCAGAGTGCAGGTGTAGTATGCTCCGAATTCATTGAGGCGAAATGTCGGAAGGAAGGACACACGCAGATGATAAGAGCACAGCAGAGGAGAGCAAACAAGTAGACAACCTTTGGAGAAGGTCGCCTCGCTGGGAGCTGGGAGGAGTCAGCTAGGCTCTGCTCTGTCAAGGCAGCCAATCCCAATACCTCCTTTAGCCTCCGGCCACCGCCTCAGTCGGAAGTGTCAGGTTCCATAATAACGCACTCCAATGCGTAATCGTATCAAACGCCGATTAACAATAATTATTGCCCAATAATGAATAATTACTACTGCGGCTGGAATGTATGCGAGTCAGGCTGTTCACTTCCTCAATAGTGTAACATGGTTTTTTTTTATTTCCTAGATAATTCGTTATTTTATCTCCCCCTCACCTCCACTGGACAGGGGGAAGGGGAAATCTATTTTTAGAAAGAGAGAGAAAGATATATCTCCCTCTCACTCACTCCCCCTCACCTCCACTGGACAGGGGGAAGGGGAAATCTATTTTTAGAAAGAGAGAGAAAGATATATCTCCCTCTCACTCACTCCCCCTCACCTCCACTGGACAGGGGGAAGGGGAAATCTATTTTTAGAAAGAGAGAGAAAGATATATCTCCCTCTCACTCACTCCCCCTCACCTCCACTGGACAGGGGGAAGGGGAAATCTATTTTTAGAAAGAGAGAGAAAGATATATCTCCCTCTCACTCACTCCCCCTCACCTCCACTGGACAGGGGGAAGGGGAAATCTATTTTTAGAAAGAGAGAGAAAGATATATCTCCCTCTCACTCACTCCCCCTCACCTCCACTGGACAGGGGGAAGGGGAAATCTATTTTTAGAAAGAGAGAGAAAGATATATCTCCCTCTCACTCACTCCCCCTCACCTCCACTGGACAGGGGGAAGGGGAAATCTATTTTTAGAAAGAGAGAGAAAGATATATCTCCCTCTCACTCACTCCCCCTCACCTCCACTGGACAGGGGGAAGGGGAAATCTATTTTTAGAAAGAGAGAGAAAGATATATCTCCCTCTCACTCACTCCCCCTCACCTCCACTGGACAGGGGGAAGGGGAAATCTATTTTTAGAAAGAGAGAGAAAGATATATCTCCCTCTCACTCACTCCCCCTCACCTCCACTGGACAGGGGGAAGGGGAAATCTATTTTTAGAAAGAGAGAGAAAGATATATCTCCCTCTCACTCACTCCCCCTCACCTCCACTGGACAGGGGGAAGGGGAAATCTATTTTTAGAAAGAGAGAGAAAGATATATCTCCCTCTCACTCACTCCCCCTCACCTCCACTGGACAGGGGGAAGGGGAAATCTATTTTTAGAAAGAGAGAGAAAGATATATCTCCCTCTCACTCACTCCCCCTCACCTCCACTGGACAGGGGGAAGGGGAAATCTATTTTTAGAAAGAGAGAGAAAGATATATCTCCCTCTCACTCACTCCCCCTCACCTCCACTGGACAGGGGGAAGGGGAAATCTATTTTTAGAAAGAGAGAGAAAGATATATCTCCCTCTCACTCACTCCCCCTCACCTCCACTGGACAGGGGGAAGGGGAAATCTATTTTTAGAAAGAGAGAGAAAGATATATCTCCCTCTCACTCACTCCCCCTCACCTCCACTGGACAGGGGGAAGGGGAAATCTATTTTTAGAAAGAGAGAGAAAGATATATCTCCCTCTCACTCACTCCCCCTCACCTCCACTGGACAGGGGGAAGGGGAAATCTATTTTTAGAAAGAGAGAGAAAGATATATCTCCCTCTCACTCACTCCCCCTCACCTCCACTGGACAGGGGGAAGGGGAAATCTATTTTTAGAAAGAGAGAGAAAGATATATCTCCCTCTCACTCACTCCCCCTCACCTCCACTGGACAGGGGGAAGGGGAAATCTATTTTTAGAAAGAGAGAGAAAGATATATCTCCCTCTCACTCACTCCCCCTCACCTCCACTGGACAGGGGGAAGGGGAAATCTATTTTTAGAAAGAGAGAGAAAGATATATCTCCCTCTCACTCACTCCCCCTCACCTCCACTGGACAGGGGGAAGGGGAAATCTATTTTTAGAAAGAGAGAGAAAGATATATCTCCCTCTCACTCACTCCCCCTCACCTCCACTGGACAGGGGGAAGGGGAAATCTATTTTTAATTTGAGTTCAATAAAACTCAAAAGAAGTTTTGTCATTAGTGACTATCTAGTGCAGATCCTCAACTCTTGTGTATGAGAAGTAGAAACCCACTAGATTTTACTTGAGATTGGATTGAGGGTTGTTATTTATATTGAAATGTTGTTACAAATAAAAATTGTATCAACAAAAAAATAGCTAATGGTGGGGCTATGTGTATGAAGTAGTATTATGTATCAAGCATAATATAATAACCGAGGGTACTCACCGATATAATCATTCAAAGATAAAACACAGAGCAGCCGCTTCCTTACCTGGAAAACAAAAACAAATAATTGTAATAGCGTTATCTAATGATCACATAACTTACACTCACACTATTGACAATTGAGTCATCATTTAATTTAATCAGAACCACATTATGAATGTAATTTATTGTGAATTGACATTGTGCTGTTAATGACGAGCACCTGATACCAATGATGTTGGTGGTAGAACTAAATCAGAATGAAATTAAATATTTACCTTGGGTGAATTATTAAGGTGAGAAATTTATTAAAATAGTATTCGGGCTTTTACGAGTATATAAATGTCTCTGAGCCCCTTGCATTCCCTAAGCAGTTATTAGTTTAATTGTATAATATTTTGGATTCAAAACATAATGTAATGATAATGAATTAACAAGTAAATATCAAACACTAAGAAGAAGTTTTTGAAGAGCAAACTTTATGACAATAATAAGAAAGGTATTTTCATGTAATATACCTGCGTAGTTTAAAACGACATGAGGATGGTTTCAACTTAAAAGCAAAACATAGTTTTTTTTAAACTAGTGAAAAAAAATCTAAACTCTAAGTTTATTCTTTCTCTTTATTTTATTGCTGCAAATCATTCAACATGAGTTCATTCCAACCAATTCAGCAAAAAAAGTATTGGAATTCATTTTGTTCCGTAGTGTGTTCATTTACAAGATAAATTCTATCAAAATTAAACGAAAGGTTATTGAGTGAAATAGATTGAACGTAACATTTTGAATAGGGACTTGGTTCAAGAAATTCCATTTGGTTCAAGAATTGGAGGCCAGGATAGCCGAGACGACCAGCTGGATCCCCACACCACAGTGACAGTAAACAGTGAGAATATGATTCCCTTAAGTTCTAGATATTAAACTCTTCTCATTGAGTCCGGCCGAGCGAGTATCAATAATCTCATTAGAATTTATGGGAACTATATTTTTACTGTTCACTGTCACTATTGTGTGTTAATCCACCCCTGTAAGTCTGCCAACGCTACCTGGTTGTAGGTTCGTATCCCGCCGGTAGGCATGGACGTTTGATCATCTCATCAAATCACCCTCGCAGTATCCATTGCCCATGCGCAAGCAAAAAGCTCATTTGTGCATCATAGGCAATAAAGCATCCCTTATTGAAGATTTAATCAATAAATAAATCAACAATACATAGTATTACAACACAAAAAATATACATTCAATTCAATTTCTTAGAAACAATACTGATCCCATTATTTCATAATTCCACCAATCACTAAAAATGAATGGGAATTCAACAATCATTTAACAATCAACAATCCAACTTCTAAGAAACAATACCGAGCTCCCTTTCTCAGAACTAAACAAATAAATTCAGAAACAATATAGCACTCAAAACATGTTAAAATAAAATAACGTAGACATAATCGTAACGACTAGTAATTACCATTTCACTTTTGACATTCCTTCTGGGAACGGCGGAAGGAAGTAATAATATTGTAAAGCGTAAAGAGCAAGACGACCTTGAACGAGTGGAGCAAGAAATATGCGGTGGTTATTGTCGATTAATGAATGCCTGAAAGCGGCTCAGTCGCTCAATGACTCGATACCTGCGCTGAATAAAAGCATGGGACCATGAGCATGGCCAGTGCTTAAATTCACTGACTGATAGTAAACGCTCAGCGGGTCATAACCGTAACTCAAGTTCATTAACACTCTGAATATAATTGTCGATTTGATGAGAGTTGTGAATGAAAAACTAGAGAGCGTTACTGATGATAAAATAATTGTAATAATCATAATTATTATGATAAAAATCAACAACTAAAATGGAGAATAGTGTTTGTACAGGCAATTTGACAGAAAGAGATAGCATTTCCATGCACATGGTTTTGAAACATTAACAGATAAGAAGTAAAGATACGATAAGACCAATCTTTCGACGAGCTTCAATGTGATGATGGCTTGAGGCGTTGCAAGATATGATAACTCATATAATAACAATAATGATAATAATAACAATAACATATAATGATAACTCATATGATATGAGCAGTGTTGTCGATTCTCTGCCTTTGTTCTGCCTTCTATATAGGATATTTGATGCCAGTTTATCCTATGTAATATCAACTGATTGTGCTTTTCAGAAACAATCAATCATATTTTATCTGTCGAGAAATTTTTTTTTCAATGTTCAAATAATAAATTTTCATGATAAATTGAGTTTAAATATTTTGTCAAGTAATATTATATTTCAACATTGTTGATCTGGAACGTTGTGGTTGCGGAGCTAGTAAAGGATAGCGCTATCTGCTTCGTCGAATGATAGACAAGGATAATAATACCAATGTTGATCAAATACTTCCATTATGTGGACCTCGCTATAGTCAACCCAGAGCCAAGATGATAACGAGAGAATGAAAATACTAAACAACTGAACAATAGAGGAAATAAAAGGGACGAATTGTTGCGATAATTTTTTCATTCCCAATCATTGTATTCTTTTGTGTTTTTATCATTGATGTATAAATGAATCACGAATGAATATTGTATTAATCAATCAACATTGATTTTCAGTGGTTTTAATCGGAATTAAATTTCGAAGATCAAGATTATACTGTATGAATCAAGAATTTTTGGAATATCTCTTCATAATTGCCTAGTTATCATGGGAAGAATTGGATTCACCGTGCCCACTCTCAGGCGAAGATGGCATTCCCTATTCGCGGTACAGAGGTGTAGGACAGTTAATGCATATTTTTCCCCCCTCAACCACATGCCAAGATTGTTGAATGGACTTGGCTGTGGGGTGGACGTGTTTTCTGATGGCCCATTAAGTTTCAAGCGCACAATAACGATGCTTCTGAGAGAGAATCAGAATAACTGAATTTTTAATCAGCAGCCATAATTTTCGCTAATATTTCTATCATTGTTAAATATATCACTCTTTAAATATTAATTTTTCTTTATTTGCACATTCAAACTCATTTTATTCTTACTTTCCCATTATTTTCAAAGTTTTTTGCTGGCAGTTATCATTATCACCCTCATCCTATCATTCATATGAGATTGCATGCTCTCTCATCATCTTTATTGAAAGCACCTCTCCTTCATCACTTCATATATTCATTTTCACCATCACTTTCACCATCAACTCTATTAAGGAATATTTAAGAGGTAGTTTTCTAAGTATTATTTTCTTTCTTTTCAAACGTTAGTTTTAGTATCTTTTTTTTGTTTTGATTGAATTGTATACTGTACTTATTGTTGTGTTAAGGAAACATATTTGGGTCATTACCTGTTGTTTCAGATGTGATATTGTGAATAAATAAATAAATACATGTACTTTCTCAATGCTTGAAGAACAAATAGTAAGATTGTGCATGCATTTCTTCACTGCATTTTCAAACTCCACTACCCCTACGTGCTTATATCATAACAATATGCTCTATCATAATAATATGCGAAATTAATCACGTATAATATCAATACCGACACAAAAATTAAAAAAAGTATGAAGCAATGCCACATGTCTAACTGAAATGAAGAGGAGAGAGAATTTATCCACTAGAAGCTAGAATAGACGTTGATTGCATAGTCCTAATTTGGAACCGCCTCTGCATTACTACATTCCAATGTGCTCTAGAAAGAGTCTGCACTTGGAAAGTCTGATATACATGAGTCCTAATTAAAAAGTGAGGTACTCGAAAATACAAGATTTTCCATTTTGAATTATAGCATTGCATTATGACTATCCATCATAATATAGTATCAATCATAACTATCAATGGAATAGATAATAGTTATTCAATATACAACTAAAATATTGGATTCAACATATTTTTTTCAAATAAAAAGTAGTAGAATTGATCCTTTTTGTAGTCTCATTTCTATTATGAACTAGCAGGGAACCCTTGTTCCGTGAAGGTCTAATGAAAAAATAAACAAACTGAAAACTAGACCTACTGAAATCTTGGACAGTTTAAAAATAGGCCTATAACCATCCTCGGTCAATTAAGAATCGATATGCAAATTTCAAGATAATAAATCCAGTACTGTAGTTCAGACTTGATTATGCGTCATTCGTTAATTTTCTATCCCGTACGTGTATAAACCAATTCTTCCCTTGCCTTATTTTCATTTTCCATGAAAACCATATTGATCTCCCAAATATATAAATGGACAGATGGATTTTAAATAATAATGAACCGACTTGAGGAACAATTGTAGAGCAAGGAGTTAAGAGACCAAACTAATTATTATAGGAGATCAATTTATAATTAAATAATAAAACATCAAGATAACTTGCAGAAAACTTCAAATTCAATTATTTATGGGTGAAAATCCTGCAATTTCTAGTTCTAGTGAACCAGGAAACAATAAAATTGATTCCAATATTGAAGATAAAATTATTAATGTTCGATAATATTTATTCATGTTCTTATAGCCCTAGCGATGTGATCTAGATAAAGAAATCCGAAATATCAAGTGAATAACAAAGTGACTAAATTTCAAAACTTCAATTGATTATATAGGCTTCTCTATTTGGGACACTCAACCTTTTAATCCCATTGTTAGTTTTATTTCATACAGCATTTGAAGTGTAGATCATCAGTGTATAAGGTAGTAATTAAGTAGAAATAATCATGGATATAGTATGAATAGATTCCAGCAACTACTAGTGAAAAAATATGAATGGAATATTCTATAATCAATTGTTTACAGATAAAAGCTCAAATACCAAGTATATAAATCAAGATAGCCGTTCAATGTGGTAGTTCTACATGATAATTGAGAATAGAATTACAGAAAGAACAGTAGTTCAATCCAACAACCTCAATGATATGTGGAAGTGAATAATCCTGGCAAGACTGAATCTGAAATGAAAATACTCCACATAATATCCAGTATATCAGTGAATACTTTAAAAGGGCTCCAGAGTATATGAAGAAGATAACTTTTATTTTTAAAACTCAATCATTATTATTGTTGGAGATCTCCCACACTCCAACAATTGAAAAAATACTGATACTTCACTGAAAAAACACAAATACTGCAAAAAGTCTCAGATCAAGTCTAACAAAATTCTTACAATAATAAGGTTCCTATCCAGACAAGTTTAACCTAAAAGTACAATGATTTATGGCGGTTTGTCAACAGCGCAGAGATATTGGTGAGATTGATTTCAACAGCCCCTGCTGCCTGCTGCCGAGGAGGGAGTAGCCGGATAAAAGATTTATTCAAATAAATGTATGCCTACACAATGTGGGGACCTTGCCATTATATTTTTATTATTGCAGAGCAGGGAACTGGGGCAGCCGCTGACTCTGACTACTTTATGTCAAGGTCCCCCCTGCTCCCCCGACCAAATCCTCCAGCTCAGGACTCCTCCTCCTCCTCCAACTCCTCAGCTCCAGGCAGGGTGTGTCACTTCTTCATCTGATCACGTCCACCTATATATGTCGCACTCCTCACTCTGGCAAGACACTGAACACTCGTGGTCCAGCCCAACACATACACAATGTACAAGGTAAGTTTTTGTGAAAAGTTTCCAAAAGTTTGCAAGTTATCGTTTCAGAAGTGTTAGTGTCAAAAAGTTTCATTCGGTACAAGAGTTTGTTCGTCTTATTTATTTTTCTAGAGATCGTCTTGTGGTTATTTAATAAAATAATTCTTGATTATAAAATTTGATTGGCAATAGTTCAGAGTTAGTTGCGAAATATTGACGTGGATTGATAGTTGATTCACAATAGTTGAGAGTTAGTTGTGAAGTATTGATGTGAATCGATAGTTCAAGTGATATGTGAGAGAAAAGCTCCATGATAAGGTTATCAGCTATTAAAATGTGAAATGTAGATCATTATTGGAAGAGAAAAACATAGATAAAAATTGTGTCAGAAGATGACAAGATGTTTTTGACTTAAAATGTAAATAATCAGTTATCTGTGATGGCAAATCACTATAGGTCAATTGAATAAAAACTAGCAATTGAAAATAAATCATCAGTGATACACCAAGATTTCAATTGGAAGACATTCAAGATAGTTATGTTCAGATCAAGTATCATTTTCTGTTTGTAGTTATAAAAAGTTATCATTCTATATTTTAAGATTTGATTATTCATTTGGAGAATACTGATACTAGTTTCTCTTATATTAGAAATTTTTTACGAAATGTTGAGGTATGATCGCAAAAACTGATATTCAGATGTGAATTTCAGCAAAAGTGGAAAAATTATGAAGCTTTCGTTTTCCTTCATATGAGAAGTTCATTTAATTGAATAAATGAGTGAGAGTTACATTTTCAATAATTCGATTTTTATTTCAATAATATATTGGATAATTTCAAATAAAAATTAGGGATTGAATCAGGATTCCATTCGAATACAAAAACAGTGGGGTTCAAAAACACATTAAACAGTGGGAAAGATCATTGGATGCTAGTTAGTGAGTTAAAAACTTAGATTAATTTATGAAAATCTTCATATAGATGTTCACTTATGGAATATTCCATGTTCCACATCATCATTTTTATATCTCATGAAGAAGTAATATACAGTGTAAATTTGAAGAAGCATAAATGAATATTTATATATCAAATTGAATATATTGATGAATAACAATAAGAAAATACGGTACCGGTACAAAAAATTAAAAAAATATATCACATAAAACATATCCCAACAACACAATATCAGCTCGTAGATATTCTTAGAGGAGTGAGTGAATAAGTAAGTCATAAATCTGCTGTATCTGTTGTATATCTGAATTCACGGATGGGATAGACTTTTTTCAAATATGACGTCCTGAGGACTCCAAAAATATGGAGTATGAGACAAGTCAGGTCAAAAATTTTACATAATACATAATCAACACCAAGTTAACCTTATTCAACTCTCATTAAATCAAACCTGGTCTTGGTTTGAAAGGATCTATTGTACAATATGAAATACTCCATAAACTGAATATTTTTGAATACTCAACTACTGTACTATACTTTTTGAGATTCAATTGATTGAACATAATACTGTCCGCATTAATAGATCTTTCTACATATACTCTGAATTTAGAACGTGTTTTACATAAATTGAATGTATCTTGAATGTATTTTGAATCATATTATGTGAATTGCGGAAATTGATTGCCAATATGTCATTATTTAATTTTAATTACATTCACAGTTATTGACAATTCCTAAATACTGATAAGAGTCGGTAGGGAGCTGATTTAAACCATCAAACAAACAATAATCATAGTAACTTGTAAATTTTTTGAATAATTAGATCAATCACTGAAATTATATAAACTTCTGCGAAAGTATGTATGATAAAATTTGAAAAGAAGCTTAGGAATACCTCCTATTTTGAGTACACTCACTTCTTGACATGATGACATACTGTAGTTATTATTGGACTATGCTTCACTTCATTTTTATGTAGATCGATTTGTCCCTCAAATTAAACGAATAGAATGTAAATGTAAAAAATTGAATTCAATTAAAGCTATCGAATCAGATTTTACTAATATTATTAGTCAATCATAAACAGATTCGTCAGGTACCATCATTCGATCTATACAAGTACAAGCTATTAAAAATTATAATAAACAAACTATTAGGGATTGGAAAATGTTCTTTTGATCAAAATTGAAAAATCTAAATTACCTGATAGGTAGTCAGGTAGTATTACATGGTGGTATGCATGGAATAATTCTAAGTTTCAATGAATAAGTACAATTTAGTCATTACTATCATTGCTTGAAAAATATAAATTCACCTTATATTATTCTACATAAAGTGGTGCTCACTGTTCTTATATTGTGTCTTTTAATACTGTTATACTACATTTGAATTAATGTTTTTATAGTATGAACCGATTTTATTTCAGTAAATCATTCATAATAATAATTTGAATGTATCAAATACTGTATAGAAATATTAAACAATATCATAGAATCGGATAACAACAATACAGTTCAAGGTCGTTACACACCCGATAGAAAATATGCTATGCATTCAAGTAGTTGATGCTGATAAGTTGAACCGCCTGACCAGATGTAGGACAAACATGTCCGACCTTGCCACCAAGCATCACATAACAGATATCATACGAACCCATTATAATATTATGGTAGAAGGTCTACATGTACACCACAGCCTCATAAATCCTTCTCATAACGCCCCAAACTAATCTAATAACAGCCCACACCTTAAAGAGCTGATGAAACCTCCTTAATTACACAATCAATAATGCACCAGATCTACATGAGACAATGGCTTGTTATAATGGGCTGCGCGGAAAGATTGCAATTTTGTATGTGCGATAGCTTATCATTGGTGCTTGAGGGCTCACCAGTCACCACTGATATGAATATGAAACAGATTTCACAAGTGTGCCAGTCATGGATGAAGGATGAAGAGAGTTGAGCAATGTCGGCCATCAATTCATAGTTGGACTACCACACCCTCAACTGCATGCAGTCACATGGCTGCAGCTGTAGAATGGGCGAAATGTCAGCCGCTGAGAAAAGGGATGATGGATCGAATAGGCATGCCTACTGGTAGCTGTCAGTCAACTTAGTTTAGCTAATTGATGTCAGTAGCTGGTTCATTTTCTGAACAATATGACTTGGCAATGCACAGTACAGTATCCTTCACCACATTACCTTTACAATGTGCAGTATTCTAACTTGAATATCTAAAATTATACCAATATTTTGCTAATTTCTATTTTCGAACCAGAATTACAAAATAGTCTTTTATATTTTCAAGTAGATTTGTCACGAAAATAACATGAATAAAAACAAAAAACTTACATCTACTTGGATGAATTATAATTCAATTATATTCACATTAGAACTTGATTTTCAATTATTTTCTATAAAGTGCATTATATTAAAGTTATTATATAATATTCATGAGAGGTGTAGAGAAAAATGGGTTAAGGAAAGAGAACAAGTGAAGCCTTGGGAATGTTCTCATTGTAATTGACTCTGTCAAAATTGTCACTAATAAATACTGCACGGTGAAAAACTTCTAATATTCTTTTATGAATTTCACGGATTGATGAGACACCAATAATTTGCGAAGGGTAATTTTCTGGATAGATATCTGGATTTTTATTACAAAAAACTAGTTCAATATTTTGAAAAGTTGTATACTATAATAGCTAAAATTCCTCTCCTAGTTGAATTTACAAACGTCCTATTCATGATTTTCAGATTTTCGTTCTTGCCTCCGCCCTTGTGGCAGCAGCTCAGGCTGGAGTGATCGGCGCACCCGCCGTAGTCGCCCCAGGTGCACCCCTCAGCTATGCCGCCCCCGCATACGCTGCCCCTGCCTACAAGGTAGCCGCCCCTGTGGCATACGCTGCCCCCGCATACGCTCCCCACGCATACGCCGCCCCCGTCGCCAAGGTTGCCGCCCCTGTGGCCTACGCCGCCCCCCTTGCCAAGGCTGTTGATGCTGATTACGACCCCAACCCACAGTACAGCTATGCCTACGACATCCAGGATGCTCTGACCGGAGACTCCAAGAGCCAGCACGAGAGCCGATCCGGAGATGTTGTCCAGGGCAGCTACTCCCTTGTCGAGCCCGATGGCTCCCGCAGGACCGTCGAGTACACCGCTGACCCCGTCAACGGATTCAACGCCGTCGTCCACAAGGAGCCCGCTGGTCACCCAGTCGTCGCCAAGGTTGCTGCCCCCGTCGCATACGCCGCCCCCGTCGCCAAGGTCGCTGCCCCAGTTGCCTACGCCGCCGCCCCCGCTTACTACCACCACTAAGAATTTCCGACAAATTTTTCCCACCTCCAACAAAATTCTTCTCTAAAAATTTCTAAAGACGGTACAACGATTGCTCAATCATCATTGACAACCTCACCTAGTCTCAACATCTCATCTTCATCATCATTATTTATTGAAAATCTATTTATTTCCAAACTGCAATAAAACAGAAAACCTATACAAACTATGCCTTCTCATTTAACCTTTAACTTTAGAGATAAGCATTAAGTAGATTAGAAAAAATATTTTATTCCATATTAAAGCATAAATACTCGTAACATTCGACTTTACATGCCAATAATCTAGATCTGGAGTAATATTGGAAGTCAACATTAGATTATGCATATATTATGTATTATTATGGAATGTACCTAGACATTTATGGATTTTAAAACATAGAAATATGATCCTAGAATAGATAATTAAGGAAAAATATTTATTATAATGAAGTTTTGACAAAGCCACCGCCGCAAATGTATAATTATGTTGAAATTAAGCTTGAAAGGATGAAGTATACAGATATAAATAATTATATCAAGTTTGAAGTAAAGTGATTTTTATTTCAATTATGATGAGGTAAGCAATTATATGAACATTCAAGAAAAAATCGAAGGCTAAGGTATGCGTGTAGAAGGCACCACAAAAAGAAAAGACTGACTCCACTGTCAATTCATGGCGCGATTCCATGAGCTCAAATAATATGTTAATAGACATTGAGAAGATTTCATAACTCAGACCCAATTATATCCATGATATTATCAAGTAAACTAAGAGTAACTCTCAAAAGATAATTGTCTTGAGGGATAGAATTGTGGATTGAATCCCTTTTGTCTTGATCCACTTATCAACTTATCGAACCAAATGATAGTCATTGCATTGCCAAGTCATTAAAATGGGCTACTAAGGAATCTGAATTGATAAAGATAGAAGATTCGATGAATATTAATGCTAATTTGTTAGCAAATGTATTATACATACAGATAGTTTTATGAACAACAGTAACTAATGTTATTTAAAAATATTATTTGAACCATGCATTTTTTGAGCAATAAACGATTCGATTTGAAATGTATTATAAAAAGTAGTATTGTAGAAGATAGTTTTTTCTTAAATCAAGGAAAAGTGGATTTTATCCCCAGAGGAATCGACGAATTTTGAGAAAGTTTTGGCCTGACCATCGTTACAAGAATATGGCATAGAATAGGGTATAAAACAAGATTAGTTCAGTCATACATCACAAGTTCAAGATCAACATCATAAACTCATTTTTTCATGCAATTATTATCGCTTATAATGATCAATGATTAATATGAGCACGTGAGAATTTTCAAGGATAAAAATATTTCAGAATTCGATACCTCATTTGTTTGACAAACGTCATATCTGAAGTTTGATAAATATCCGAATAGTCAATTACTAGTAGTTATGTGAACAGTAGTCTCACGCAGTATTCTCATCCACAAGCACCTGATTGAAACTATAGACCTTATGGAAATACAGCAATAGACTGGCTTCTCCACACATCTGTATAATCATTTGTCAGCTGATTTATTCATTCATTCATTCATTTATTACATTGTGTACAAATACTAAACATGAGGAAAGGAAAAAGGATGAAGCCCAAAACTGTCCCATTTCCAATTTATACTACTGTATTACTGTCCAAATAAAAATGTTGGTTATGTCACTTTCACTTTTCAAAATAAATTTACGCTCTTCAATACTCAGATAAACGAGCAAATTTTGAATCAAATAGATACTATTAGAGTCTAAAATTAAAAATTCTAGAACAGTAACTTAATAATTATTCAAAAAGTCTAAATTTTGAATGAGTCTAGAAATTTTTCAGCTAAAAACTGAAATAAAACTGAAATTTATGATGAATAATTCTATAGTTTTTTTTTTACTCTAATATTGGCGAATGAAGGAGGCTCCTTTCCCTTTAATATTATCCTTGAAATGCGAAATTTCCAAAAACCTTGTATATACGTCGACGCGCATTTAAAAATCTGGTGTGGCGCACTCACACAACTTTCCTTGCCGTTATGAAAATTGATCAACTGACGCTAGTGTATATCAAACGCGCATATCAAATCTACTATTCTAAGATCTGAGACAGCTGGTGACAGGACAATAGCGCTGCACACACACGAAGTCTGCTATCTCTTCATAGTGAATGATTTAATAGAATCAACAGTTGCCAACAGTTTGCAATTGAATAATCTTATTTTCTCGCATTTCGAGCTTATTTTCAATTTTAGGTGAAAATGTTACTGAACACTAATTGTAGAGATTTTCATGCTGAATCTTTTCCACTTGAATTGTTTAGTTTAAATTGTATCTGAAGACTGATAATTATTGAGAACCTAAAATCAAACTTTGCATAGATAGGGCGGTGCTCCTGAAATTTTAACAGATATGGGACTTGTGGCAGTCGATAGAGCTTGTTAATGAATTTTTTAGGTATGTATTTGATCAAAATCGTTGGAGCCGTTTTCGAGAAAAACGCGAAAACCCCTGTTTTTGACAACATTTTCTCCATTTTAGCCGCCATCTTGAATTGCATTTGAACGAAATTGTTCGTGTTGGATCCTTACACTGAAAGGACCTTAAGTTCCAAATTTCAAGTCATTCCGTTGATTGGGAGATGAGATATCGTGTACACAGGCGCACACACACACACACACACAACACACACACACACACACACACACACACACACACATATATTTAATGTTTAATATTTAATATATATATATATATATACAATACAGAACAATACCCAAAACCCACTTTTTTGGACTCAGGGGACCTTGAAACGTATAGAAATTTGGAAATTGGGGTACCTTAATTTTTTTTCGGAAAGCAATACTTTCCTTACCTATGGTAATAGGGCAAGGAAAGTAAAAAAGGAACATACCTGTCAAATTTCATGAAAATCTATTACCGCGTTTCGCCGTAAATGCGCAACTTATAAACATATAAACATTCAAACATTAAGAGAAATGCCAAACCGTCGACTTGAATCTAAGACCTCACTTCGCTCGGTCAATAATATTTATAAATTACCTAATGAGGTAAATCTATCAATATTATTATAATTAAGATAATTTTAACGAGAAGTATGATAACCTGCAATCAAATTTTCTATACAACTTTGGCCACTTATTAAAAGATCGATACGATTCCAATTTATCGGAGTAAACTAATCAAAAGATTAATCAGAAAGACAACTTGCTCTTTGCTCTAGTGGGATCTGTATTAGGCAGCGAGAATACAAAATTAATCTTGACCTTGTTTCAAGAGCTTGGAAGAAGTCGAAAGTCATGCATAATATTATTTTGGACGAGAACCTGTCTTTTCTGTAAGCTTAGCTTTACCTGTATTTGGAGATGTTGGTTCATGACTACTTGATAAACAAAACTTTTTGAGTGGTCGGAGAAGCTTCAATCAATCAGCAATCAAATCAATCAAAATTCTATCCTTTTTGCAGAGGTATTGTAAGATTTTTCCAAAATGCAATAACACACCGTGTTGAATTTTTATTTGGATGTTACACAAAAAATGATTTCATTCAATTTGTTCAACTATTCCATTAGAGAAAAAGAAATATCCAATTCAGTAATTTGAAAAAGGAACAGTAGAAGAATAATATTGAAATGACCTGAATTTTTAGAACACAACCCTATTTTAGCTTTTCATTGGGTTTTTGGATTCTTTTCAAGAACGATTCTCAAGCTTCATCACAGTAAACCCAAATTTTATTTGCTAATTATGACGTTTTTCAATGATCTTATGACTAAAAATTGAAATCATGGCTATTCCAAGAAGACAGTTCCCGTAATTATTTTCAAGCAGAATTTATGAAGTACAATTTTACTTATGTCAAAAAGTTTGTCATTCTCCAAATTAAAGGAATTGAAATTGACATTTCATATAGGAGCACGTATATTACAAGAATGAAAAGTGCAATATTTGATAATAAACTAACTGTGATAAGCAAGGTGTTAGCAAATCAATGTGGGTCGAAGAAATGGAAATAATAAACGATTAGAATCACTGGATACGAACTTGAACTTTAACATAACGTCTGAGGAAAGACCTCTGATCTCAGTTGGGTCAACAAGCCAGCCTACACAAACAAGATTGAATGAACTGGATAGAGAAAGAGAGAGACAGAACAGATGAAGAGAGGTGAAGGACCGTGAGAGAATGGTAATGATATGTCGGTTAATACGTGTGAGAGAGAAGGAGGGGTATCAACAGGTGGAGGAGTCTGGAGGCAGAAAGTAGATTCATGTTCTATTAGATAATGCGTGAGAATTGGGACAGTAATATGACAAGATCATCAAGGATAAGGAAATTATGAATTGGTGGTGGAGGATTATAGGCATACACACAATGAATACAATCAAGCAAGATGGATACAGGATAAATTGGGTGGATGGTACAATAAAAATTGGGAGAATTAAGAAAAGGTGTTTGTAAATATGATAGTTTTTATCTAATGACAATGATAATCTCAAAAGAATGTACACCTTGATGAGCAAATACATGATGATGCACTAACCACTACATCAGATGTGTAGCTGATAATCAGCCAACGTTTTCAATATTGATAAGAACGACACTATCGGTTGTTAGCTGAGAAGAAGTCGTCCGTGAATATTGATGTCGAACGCCACAGATGAACATGACCTAATGCACCTCTGTGCTTCAGCAATCCTCAAGCCAACAATAGGTAGGAAACAAGAACCATACTTATGAGCGGTGCTCACACAAATAGACAGCGTGAGAGCTAAGTTCAATGACACCATTCTGAATTTAGCTTCAATAAAATCATCGCCCGAATCTCCATGAATGAGGTAGCAAAACGGGAAATCAATAATAATAATAATTCAAGCAATTGGTGATTTCTTCACCAAGTTGTGATTCGATTGAGGCCTTAGTACGCTTTTAATTGCAGACGGCCTTCAACCAGTCATGTTGGCCATCTTGCATCACGGTATTATTTAAGCACACAGAGGAAAGAATATTAAATCTCTGGTTAGCATCAATTTTGTAATAAACTGTATTTTATTCGGTTATTTTAATCGAAAACTGATAATTGGATATGATCGTCAGCACCGAGTATTTACAAGTGTTACTGAGATCAAATGATAATGCTACCTACATACGTTGCACAAGATGATCCAAGTGGAAACGAAAGCTATTTACAATGGACAAATTTAAAGATGGTTGAATTCCTAACATAAATAGTACCTACATTGATTGATGATTTATGTGGAACAGAATATGGAATCGTGTTATAACTTCTTGTTGGGAAAATTCTACACATCTAGAAGCAGTGTTCAGTACATTAAAATAGTATAATGTAATTTTAAAAAGAAAATTAAATACAATAGTTGTTTTCTCTTGTTAATGATAGCCTACTCAATCGAGTTGCTGATTTGTTCGTGGACCATGAGGTGAGGGTTGATACAACAAATATACCAAAGGAGAAGAAAGCAAACCTATGATCAGAGTAGCAATAGGGATTTTCAACGCTCTAGACCTTGTTCCAAATGAGAAGCAACAATGATTTTCATATCAGGTCTACAAATTTTGGGAAGAACTCGGTTGACAATAAAAAATTATAATCTCAATAATTTACTTTAAATCAGTCTACTTCCTACTGAATTAAAAAAGGTGATCTAATTATCATCCAAATGGAGAGCTCAAGTTGACCAAAAGAAATCAATCAATTACAGATAATAATTTCTTATTATTTATGGTATCACTTTCAATGGTGGTGATGACGAATGGTATTATTGTCTATAGGAAGATTTGGACAAATTATTGATGAATAACAATAAAGTTGGATTATGATTGATGTTGTGTTATTTTTCCTCAATGAATGAAACGCAAAAGAACTTGTTAACAATAGTTAAATTATTTGGATTATTCTTCAGTTACTGTGTAGAGATATTTTGTCCATTGGAACAATTTTTTCCCATCCCCGCCATCAAGATTTCATCTCTTTGGATTTTTTTATCTCATATACGATCATAAGTTTAACCACTAAAGTTTACTTGCTAAAAGCATATTTTTTGAATTTATAATCTTTTCAAAATCTATAATAAACATTTTTCAATTTCCAACATTGTTTTGGAACTTGAAACAGTTTTTTAAAATGAGATCATTGAAATGGTTAGAGATATCGATGTGCGGGTTTCGCCATTGATATTAATTTTCTCTTGAAATTCCGAATCGAAATCATGTATCACGTGACAACGTTCCCATTTGAAAAAAATGAGGTTGGATTCATGTGACGGATCAAACTTTCATTTTTTTTTTGTTAGTTTCAATTTCAATTTAATTATTCCAAAATATAATTTTTATAAAAACAGTATACATAGATTACAAGAGTTACAAAACAAGAGTTTTGAAGCGACAGAAAATTATTTTTAATTCAAATAGGATGCCGCCCATGAGACCTCTACTGTCAAATTATCTTTGTTGAAGTAATATTAGCTGTGTACACGATATCTCATCTCCCAATTAACGGAATGACTTGAAATTTGGAACTTAAGGTCCTTACACTATAAGGATCCGACACGAACAATTTCGATCGAATGCAATTTAAGATGGCGGCTAAAATGGCAAAAAGGTTGTCAAAAACAGGTTTTATCGCGATTTCCTCGAAAATGGGTCCAACTATTTTGATCAAATTTATACCTAAAATAGTCATTGATAAGCTATATCAACTGCCACAAGTCCCATATCTGTAAAAATTCCAGGAGCTCCGCCCCATCTATGAAAAGTTTTATTTTAGATTTCCAATTATCAGGTCTCAGATATAATTTTAACGAAAAATTTCGAGTGAAAACATTGAGCATGAAAATGTCTACAATTAATGTCCAGTAGCTTTTTCACCTAAAACTGAAAATAAGCTTGATATTTGAGAAAATGTGATTATTCAATTAAATCATTCACTATGAAGAGATAGCAGATCTCGAGAGTTATCCAGCGTTATTGTCCTGTCACCAGCTGGCTCAGATCTTTGAATAGTAGACTTCAGATGCCTGTGAACACTAGCGTCAGGTGATCAATTTTCATAACGGAAAGAAAAGTTGTGTGAATGCGCCACAACAGAATTTTTTGGTATATTTTTTCGAGTGAATAAATTTGATTTGATTTCGGATTAATGGAAGATGATGAAATCTACATGATATTAGATAACAATATCGGGGCACCGAGCTTTGCTCGTTATTTATTTATTGATAAACAGAACTCGATTCTTGACATAACGGCATGAAACTTTGGAAATATGTTGTGTGAATATTGGGGATGGTTTCTGAAAAGAAATTTTAATAGGGGGGCTCTAATAATAATTATTTATTAATCCATTTTACAGACATATGATTACAATTCGCCGTGCAGTTCGCTCCACAATATTTTTGCTATCCATCATAAGTGGAGAACATGAATACAGAAGTATCGGCAATTTTTTATTTGATTAAATTCATGTTTTGAAGAATTCATTGTTACGATTGATAAATTGATAGGAGCTTATAAATATTTTCTAATTCAAATGAAATAACTTCTGAAAAAAATAATGATTGGATAAATAGTTAAATACCAATTAATAAAACCATGAATTTTATTTTAAATTTAAACCATCATTTTATTAATAGAACCATGAATTTACCAAGAACTCAGTACATAGACAATTCATTCAACTAATTCTGTATTGATAAAATTATAATAATTTTCTCTATTGATAATCAATTTCATCAACTAACTGGAAAAAGTTCTTCAATTTCCATGAATTTATTAATAGAATTATATAAATCTAAAGTGTAGGTCATATCTAAATTCACAAAGAGTTCGATTCTTGTTGGCAAGATAGATGTTATTCAATGCAGAAATCATTGTTATTTTACTAAAAGATAGGATAAAATTTCTCTTTCAGGGGGAGTTTTGACAACCCACAAAACTCATTTTTCATTTGAAGAAATAATATCAAAAAGGTGCATAGGACCTTACTTTTTTGTTCAGCTTGCCAAAATACCCCTCATTTCAATATTAAAATTTTCGACTGATTGTACAGTGAGTCAATCATTCTATCGAGGCTTGAATAATTTTGAAATTTTAATTAAATAAAAATGGTAGAGAATATTATCATGTAGATATCAACACCTTTATTTAAAGACATATTAACTGCATGCGTTTTCATATTGCCGATACAGCATTGATAAAACTGTAGACGTTTATTTAGCAGTCTCAAAAAACTGTTCTAGCTGGAAAATTAATAATACCTAGATGCCACGTGTAGGCTTATACGTGTAGTCATAGTTATATGATTATTATTGACTACCACGTGTAGTCATCAGGAAAACGAAGTTCAAAACGATGGTTTTCCTAAACATATGTTTTTGAGATAATTTCTTTGATGCAGCTGTTTCACATTCACCATAAATTATACAGAGTTTGTGAAAATAAAAATATTTATTGATTATCAAAACAATACTATTATTATATTAATGATAATAATTAATTATTAAAACAATACTTCTATTATATCAATAATAATAATATTATTAAACAAATTTTACAATTAATTATCAGAACAATATTATTGAGGTTGAGTGGAATCAGGTAGAAAGCAATAATAAAACAGATGTTCTTTTTTGAATTTCTATAATATTATTTTGTTTTTCCAATGATTACAACATATGTTAGAATATCACATGTCAATAAATAAATTATCTCATTTCCATATGGCACTCACCTTACCATATTCATAACCTTACTTAATAGGATCCTTTTTCATCCTTTGAAACCCTTAGAGGCAAAATATCTCAAAATCCGTTCTTAGTGCGCGTCTAGTATGTTTGAAGAATATTTGTGCAAAGTTTCAAGTCTGTAGGACAATTAGTTTGAGCTGTAGTGTGATTTTACATCAACATTTTCGAAAAATTCCCTCTCCTGGACCCCCCTGTGCTCCTGATCGAAATTTTTCTGCATAGATCTAATTTTTTTTCGTAGCTGAACAAAAAAGTTTCTCATGACTTTGCTGTGCAATGAGCGGTTAAAAAGTACAAAATTTTGGGGGGGCCCCAGCTCCCTCAGGGGGGCAAATTTCTGAAAATCCTTTCTTAGTGGATGTTTTCAGGCTACCATAAACAATCGTGCAAAATTTCAAGTTTTTAGGCTCAGTAGTTTGGGCTGTGGTGTGATTTCAGTCTGTCTGGGCTTAGCCTTTTATAAGTATAGAGAAGAAGAGAAGAAGATAAATATTCCAAAAAGTAGGTTATGTTCCATACACTTGAATTCAGGTGAAATTTTCAGTCCAAATATTTGAAAACATAATAGTTCTGATTCAGATTGTTTACATACCAAATTGAATAATAAAATAACACTCACTAATCACTTGGAACTGTAAAATATTGATTAACTTTGAATATTATGATATATACCATCTCATATCAACAAATCAGATCACTGTATTTTGAGCAAATCAATTAAAATCTCTAGATTTATCGCGACATACGGTAAGCTAATTGATTACACAGCTGATCTCCCACACAGGCACACGCATCTTCTGTTATTGACAGACAACAAAATCATCATGTTTTTCCAAGGATGAATTATCCTTTTCATGTCCTTCAGCGAGTTTTCCCAGGGATGAGACCTAGTGCAATCGAATTTTGATATTATAAACCTACTATATTCCAAATTTCGTGAAAATTGTTAGAGCCGTTTTTGAGATCCGTTGAACATAAATAACCATATAATCAGATAGCCTGTTCTGAACAAAGCTCAGACTAGAGCTACCAGAGGACTGTAATTTACTATTTAAATAATCCAATACAAACAAGGGGCAAAATTTAATCTTCAATTTGAGCCAGGTTATTTATACAGTTAAACTCTGCATCAATGAACAATAAAAAAAGAGCAAAAACTCACCAAATTTATTCCAATCTTGACTACTTGCCCTTTGAAGCCTTTATTAGGTGTTTTGGTCAGGTTCAGGGTGGGACGAAATCTGGGAATAGACAGGTTCTTGCTTCCGGGCTGCCTTTTCGCGTTCAACTTGCAGGCTATGCACTGTGTTTTGAACAAAGCTCAAACTGGATTCTTTATAAATTCAAATCCGATTCAAATTAATTCAATTCAATACTATTTACGCTGTTATATTCATAATTCACACACACTACACTCAAACAATTTACAAGAAATTTCCGATCGAAAATTACATGACAGACAAACACAAATTTTGTCTTGCAAAACAACGGGCCGACGAGACAAGACAGAGACGACTTACAAATAACATCCGCAATGCCAAGCAAGCAGGACGGTCTGCGCCGACGCAAACACAAGCCTGCTATTGGCAGAACTACAGTCTGGCATTCTGGCGCTACAATTCGAGTTCTCTGGCCAGAACATAACCAGATAGCCAGATATAAAAATATAAACAGATATACAGAAATTGCTCGCTTAATTTATATGATGTATACTTATTATATCAATCAATAAAGAATAAAGAATATAATAGGATATGGTAAAATAATAGTTTTGGTAGTACAAAAGTCTATTACGTTTTTTAACCATGATTAAATTTCGGTTAAATGCATTGGGACAAGAACTAATAGAGGAAGTGTAAGACGTCTTAAATCAGCACTTTATGACTCATTTTTATATTAAACTTATGTTTACATTTTTATTAAATAACATCTGACAGTGTCCCCAACCTCTTATTACTCAATACAACATCTCTCTCCTTAAAGGGTGTCACAAAATGATACAAACAGATAAACATATAAACTTAATTCTACATATTACCAAGTTCAATTTAGAACATATCGTATTGAATATTTTCCACTGCTCTTCTAGTATTGAAACAGAAAACTAATGTATCAATAATTATATAAGTATTGTCATGATATCCTTCTTTTTAAGGAACTAAAATTGATAGATAAATTATAGGAAATCAAATTATAGAAAATAGAAATATTTCTATCATGAGAAGCTGTTGTAAACCATAGACCTAGCTAATATAATTACTGCTATTATCTCACCTTATGTTTATAATGTTTCACTATGTATCTCTTATTATATGTCATTTATATATAATAATGAATTTATTGTGCAATCTTTTCCATATAAAATTATTGTTGTGAATAGGAACTATTGGAAAACTAACCTCATTTAGTCAACATGTTTTTAAATATGTCAAAGGGGCACAGCCTCATAAATCATTTACCTGTCAACAAGACGAGAAGAATGTTCTTTATTTTTTATATTTGAATTTATAAAATATCTTGAAGATGTTGAATAAGAAAATATTGATAGACAACATGCAATAAAATAAATAAATTAAAGTAGTGTCTACTCACCGGTATATAGTAGTTGAATTGTTGTTATAAGCAGACAATCACCTGTCAAGCGCTTATCTTTGTACCGTTATTATCAAAATTAGTCTCCCTTGCTATTACTTTATTTTCTTTCGTAGAATTAAAATTTATTTATTGTAATTATTTTTTATTTCCTCGCACTTCACATCACTGTATCACATGGCTTGTGCCAATGTATCGTAGGTCAGTGATTCTTGTAATCACCACGTGAGTGTGATGTCTGATAAGGGAGAAGCTAGCTTCATACGGTATGTTCTAGTGATAAGAGGTTCGACTTTTGTTTGTATTAAAAAATATCCCGGTTTCAAATTTATGTAAATTGCTGATTTTGAATCACTACATCTGGGAACTACTTTCTTTATTTGCAAACGTCATTGTGACGAAAGCCATTTTGAATTATTTCAACCTATCAGAAGCCCAGATTTAATTATCCAAGGGTGTATGAACTTGAGTATCTTCAAAAATAACCACTTCCGAGATGATCATCTAGCGGTAGACAACCATGGTTGAATGTTCCCCGTTTAATTGTTTTAAATGTTAAAGTAAATGTCTCAAATAATTGTAAATCAGCACCAAATACCGTCTCTTATATATTTTCTGATTAATTACGGAGTGAAGTGAAAAAAAAAAAATTAAAACGTCACCGAATTTAGCCGCCGACACTCTGCCTGTGCCACAACGTGAGCGATCCACATCCGAGGCCCAGTTAATTTTCATCCGAAGACATCGAGTGAGTAATTTCATTTCATCATTTTGTATTGGGCCCAATGCACAGTGCAGTGCATCGATAAAATATAACAAAGCGCTAACGACGAATTATTTGAAACTGAGAGTCTCCGACAATACATGAAATTTGTATTAATTGTAATCTCATTTCTTGCTTTCCACGCCAGCCCCCTGAGTCTCAGTCGCTCAAGGCTAGTAATTAATTTATTTTTCAAATATTATCAAATCTCTCCAATTCAATATCTGGACTTTGTTCAATCAAATATCCTGCTAAAAACTTTAAATATAGTAACTCTTCAAATTATCATCACAGTGTTGAATGTGTTGTACACATTAGACTGTGATTTGTTGTATAAAGTGTGGGTTTTTTTGTGCGCATTATATTTGCAGTTTATTATCAAATTATAGCAATTCATTTTATCCCGTGTTTGGCAAACTCACAAGGTATAGTTATAAGACGAGCAACGGTCTCCCTGAACTATATTCATGGCTGTGGGAGTCAGCCGGAAGTGTTGAGCTTATTGATATATTCGCAAACACCATGTTACACCACATTCCATCATTTGTGATTGGATATTATCTTTATATATTTTTTGAGTTCTATGAAGACGGTGTAATCGAGTTGAAAGGAGAGAATAACTACCTCCCAGACCGATTACTCCGGACTCATTCCACTCTTTCTCTGTATTGGCCTTCCTGCTCCCGGGCGGAGGTGAGCCTCAAACAACGTGGAGACCATTACAAGAGGTAACCCCCCAGGAAGCCCATTACAGTATTGACGACAGATACCTCAACCGGAAATATTTTGTAACTAGTTTTTTAGGTCAGATCCAATAAAATCACTATACAATCTGTCATAAGAAGAATCAAGGGTGAGCAAGTGTTTATGCCTCCCACGATTCAGATGATTGTATCGAATCTTGTAGTGAATCAATCAGTCTGGTATTCACTTAGCGTCCACGCACACAGTTTCAAAATTCATAACCTTAACACTGGTGACTCAGTACAAGATTCATTATATGTGTATCGACCTGTCCTTGGAGGCGCGAGTGACTCCCCCAGGAAAAGCTTTACAATATATATTGTAACGTTATTTTTCTATAACGTGTGCCCTGCTTGGCCACAGTCGGTAGAGCAAAGATTTTTGAATATATAAAGTATTTTTTGTGATTCCTGAAAGAGCAATAGTACCAATTTCTTACCAGCTCTCCTAGGAGCTCAAACGGTTCTCTGCTTCTGCTGGCTGCAAACGTCGGCCACTTTAACAGTTCACAGTTTTTGTGACTGATTTGCTGTACTCTGCAAATATAGATGCAGTAGAGATGGACAGATATAAGGGCTCTGATTATCGTACTAGACAATGCGGTACCACCACTAACGCCACCCGCCACTATTCGCCAAAGTGGTCAGCAATGAAAAATGATACCAAGCGGAATCAAAGGCAATACTCTATCAGAATACCTTATAAATTCTATTAATTTATATTGCTGTAACTTAATACTATGACCTTTGAGTTTCTTCAAATCAGATGTGTTGGTACTGGATAATTTACATAAATCTCGGGAACGTACTATTTCCAAAGATTTAACAATCACTGCTGTATATCACTTATCCAACTTATTCGGTGAAGAATACAGTTGGTTGGTAATTTTAATGATAGGTCAATTATGATAATAAAATAGAATATAACAAGATTGGTCATGCATGGAGATAGGATAATAAATAAAAGGTACACCATTCAATAAACACAAAAATATAATGACATGAAATATCAATGAGCAATAATAAAAAATAGAGCAACAAATATAAAAATAATATGAGAATAAATATAAATTGAAATTTATCACAGATAGCTCACAGCTTTGTTTCTTAGCACAAAATATTACCATGTGCTTCATTAATCAGCAAACATATAGTTTTAAATAATACAGCTCAGTTATTGACTTGCGATTGCTTGTCGAAAGAAATTTATAAATCTTACTTCCAAAAAATATGAAAGATATAAATATTAAAAAATATCTCAGGGCTAGGGTTCGGCCTCTGGTGGAATTCAGATAAATCAATTTATCTTATGAACATGAGCTTCATAAAAATCTTTATAATTTACTGATAAAAAAGATGGTTAAGTGAGCAAATAATATAATATCAAAAATTAATAAATATTTCATCTGTGTATACTTAAACATTTGAATCTCATAGAGTGTTCTCAATAATATTCCCTTTACGTTTTAAGACTTGCGCAAGTTTTGATATTATTTTTAATATTTGAATAACCCTTCGACGAGCTAGCTTTATTTAATCATGATTATTTCGAAGCACTGAGGGCCCCCTTGATAACTATTCAATTGAACTCACGTGTTGATTTTCACAACAAGACGATCCGGATTCATTTCAATGTCCTAGGCCTTTCTGGTGGGCTGCTGTCGTCTTCTCCAATGAGAATATTTAAATTTAATGACTCATGTCATACTACGACCTCACTGAGTCTTATGAAATTTATTTGTTTATTATTCAAACAAACTTTAACATTTAATGCAAAATTATTTAAAAAAGGGATCTAGTCTTGTGCTCTCAAATTTTGTGGGCGTCCCTGGTGACTCTGGCAAGCAAGTGGGCTTAGATCTACCCTTATTCTTTTCACAACCATACTTCCGTATTTTTGAATTTACATATAATTTAAATATCCACTCTGATTGGTGCTATCCCTAGCCTCACTACTACGTAATAATATAATTCAATATAGTCCATGCTAATCTGCTAGGTTACCGCATAAAGAGCAAATATTATGGTTTTGATTATTCATTTTGTATCTATTACACAAATCTGAGTACTGTATAGTTTACAAATTCTTATCATTTATATAATAAATAATGTATATTTTGAATTAACTTGCTTTTACCACCGGTCAGTTACTGTATTTTGATTGGCATATTCTAAACTTACAAATGTATCCATGCGCTGAGTAAGATTTTATATCCCATTTTCTTAGTATTTTTATTCATTTAATACATTTTGTCCATGCTTGTATGACATAATAAATATTTTATTATTTTCTAAAACGTTTTTTTTTCTTTTACATTAACATGCCATGCTTGTTACTAGCCCTCTGATCACAGTTTAAGCGAATGCTATTTGTATGCAACTAAATTTGCCACAGATGTCTGGCTAATTCTCAATTTATACGGCTTGACCAATTATTTAGGTGGCCAACTAGTGAGTACCAAAGAACCTAACCTCAAAAACTATTATTTTATATTATTAAATGAATAGCAATAATATTTTCCTTTTCATTTGGCTGTTCAAAACTGTAGCCTGGATACCCATTATTAACTAATCTCGAGTTTGTTGACATCATATCTAGCGATAGCAATACAGCTGTTTGCTTGAGACCTATAAATTCTTTCCATTCAATGATTTTGATAACTATTCAAAATATCTTATTACAATTTATATATATATATATATATATATATATATATATCCACAAACTCCAAAGCTCTATATATATCCCAAACTCCAAGGATATATATATATATATATTATATATATATATATCCCACAAACTCCAAAGCTCTGCACTACCTACTTCCCTGGAATCGAGAACCTCAAGCCTGTCCTTAAAGATCTGTTCCATGTCATCTCCTCCAGTCCCTCTACCAAACACCTTTTCCAGCAACCACTCACCCTCATTTACAAGCAGCCTCCCAACCTCAAAAGAATTTTCAATAAAAACCAATCACTCACCTCTGATGAAATCCCAACTCCACCTGGTACCCTACCCTGCAAACGCCCCCGCTGTAAAACCTGCCCTATCACTGATCCTTCCATTTCCTTTACCAGTCCTATCACCAACTACACCCATCAAATCCATCAATCCAGTAATTGCATCTCCAAAAATTGCATCTACATCCTTTCCTGCAACTTCTGTTCTGCCTTCTACATAGGTGAAACCACCACTGCCCTAAACTTCCGGATCAACAATCACAGGGCTTACTTTAAAAATAATACTTCCTTACCCATCCCCACCCATGGCTTTGAGCACAACAAGAACTTTGACCAATGCTTCAAAGTCAAAGTCCTTGCCACTCTCCCTCCCACATCCCCCTCCATAGATGTCAAGACGAAAGAATAGGCTTTTATTTGGGTGCTTGGAGCTGCTTCCAGTCCTGGTCTTAACAGACAGCATTAGTAACATAACTATCAACTCTACACCAACTGTCCAATTAAATTGAAATAAATTTCATCATATATAAGAAATTTCACAGCTATCAAATATATAATAAATTTTCAATAAAAATAAAAATAAATTTAATTCCAATTCGATTCTATAATTCCATTTTCTAATTTTATTCTACTTCATTTCGGATTTCTAATTTAAAATATCCTCTTTTCTATCAATTCATAATCTACACCTTTCCTTATCCATAACCCACTCAAATTTGTAATCTCTCGCTTGAAATAACCCATCATGGCCCACCAACTGATCCCATAGTGCTCCTTCAATCAGTGCGCCTCCGTTCGTCTGTGCTCTATGATATGCACAACGTCTCTACCGCGTCTCTGTGGTCATGACCGTTAGAATGTTCAAATCTCACCACTTCACTTCCTGGTTGATTGACAAAGGGGGCCCAGCTCCCTGAAAATTCTCGTTTAAATGTAAGTTTTCAAGTGTTTTTAATCTATCCGTGTCGTGTGTATCCTGTCTATATTTATATTAATTCAGCTGTGAGGTGGAATAATATTATCCTATACTATTAAATGAGCAATTTCTGTTCATATGTTTAGATGTTTTTATGTTTTATAATTTTATTATGTTGTATATATATATATATATATATATATATATATATATATATATATATAATATTAGAATGACCTATTCCACCCTCTAGGTTTCCTAATAATTGCGAAGTATTGCTACAACGCGGACTAGCTACAGTCGGATATGGGTCGGGGTCAGTAGCCGTACTGACAGGTGGAGTTACCGGACCTACACTTCTCCCACTATCCTGATTCTTCACCCTCTGCTTCTTTCGCCAGATTTTTACTTTCAGGGGAAGAGTGTTTGCCCGTGCCGTTGCTGGCCGATTCGGCCCTCGGCCTTTGGAATACAGGGTGGGTGTTAAGGGAGATTAAGATAACCCTATACAAGGAGACAGATCTGACTATCAGATCCCTACCAATAATTCTATTTATAAAGGTAGTACGCAATCTGAACCAACTGCGAATTGACGGCGAGCAAGCTGTACCTGCAAGCCCGGGATGTGTTTTTTCTATGGGGTTTAAGGTGAGAGCTATGGGGTAAAGGTATGACGGAACTATGGAGTTATTAGTAGTATTTGAGATGTAGTTAAATAGGGCACGGTATAGGGTGTAAGCTATAGAGAATAGGGTGCAGGGTATGAGGTATACGGTATAGGGTATAGGAAACAGAGAATCAATAATAAGATTATTATTCTCTACAGCAAATAAATATCTGCTCAATAATCCGCAATCAGAGAATTGCGCTCTAGCTCTCAGCAAGCTGGACCTGCTAGCTAAATACAGTATATCAATTTCAATTATGTGGTAATTAAAGTTTAGAGGATAAGGTTTCGGGTGGCGGATTTCTGAATCGCGAGCCTGCCTCTGCGAAAGGATTTTCAGCAATTCTGAAACTGCTAAACAGGATTTCCGCGCTAATCTGATGACTGCGCGCCGGTTATTAAGGGCCAATCTGTGACTGCCCTTAAGGGTATGGGAATCACTATCAATCGTCCGAAACGCTTTTAAATTAATAGTCAGTATGTCGACTATTATGAGAGGATAGAAAAGATTTTTCACAGACACAGTCTGTAGAATAATATCGGGAAGACAACAGTCTGTCGTTGTCAGGGTAGGAAAGGATTTTTCCAGGATTTTCCAGAAGGAAAATATCGAGTCAGAGACTCCTAATTCAGGAAAAGATTTCAATAGACTTTTCCAAGTAATTGCCAGTCTAAGGACTACCACAAGATCGATCTCTAATTTGCAACTGAGATCACGGGAAAATTCGTGAATTATCATATATGCTAGTGCATGTACACTGTATAGAGGAACTCTATCTAAAGAATTAAGCAGTTTAAAGAATTATACAAATTGAGTTATTATTGTAATTAAAGGAATTATATTTTACTGCTTGCCACTGATGTCATGCCTACGTCATAATCATTCTACCAATGGCAAATTTTCATGCAAATTAATTACACAGAGATTCTCAGAGAAAAGGTTCTAGCCAAAAGGCTTAGAAGAAGACACACTTCCCTTTTGAAATCCTCACCAGTAAGACCTAGTTGAAAGTTACCCAAGACCTATTTGTGAAATTTTGTTCGATTTAATATGTTTTATCTGTGAGCCAATATTTTAGGCTATTTTATTTGTTATTTGTAAATTTATTTCATCAATCGATAATTCGAGAATTTCAAGTTTAATTATTCCCTGATTTGATTGGTGAAGGAGATATTTAATTAAAAATTCCACACGTGCTGAGACTGAAGCCTGGACCGGCCACCAATCAAACAAATTTGATCTAAAGGAACCACGACCGCCAAGGAGTTTCACGTGAGTTTTAAAATTTGGGGCCCCAATCTACACTTCGAAAGAAATAACAGTGCAGAAAATATAAAATCTTTCTTTGTTAAATTAATGGCCACGCCGACAAGCGCTTATAAACATTTAGATCTTAGATTTTATTCGATATAGAATTTATAAGGACTTGTAGTTGATTAACTATCCTCCGCTGCCAGAACCACGACCCCAAACATTTTTAAAATCTTTAATAATTTATTTTCACTATTTTTTCACAAACCGTTATATTTATCAATCATAAAATTCTGTTGAATCATGCATGGTATCATGCGAGCACAAGTAAACTTCTAATCATTTTTGTGAATGTAAAATTATTATCAATCTGTAAATCAAGCTCTGAATCTGCACTGTCAAATCATATATTTTATTATATTATATTTCAATTTTGTTAATTCGTCTTCTGAGTTCGATTATTTCTTAAGCCTGTCAATCATTGTGTCTGACACGTTCTATATTATCAAGAACCGATCGAATACGATCATTGAAATAATTAAATTAAGCTGGATATTGGAACAGATCTAAGTGGATGTAGTGTGTGGGGTCAGATCGAGATTACCTATTCTCTGTCCTTACCTGCTCATATATCAGCTTTTATCTTTTACCAACCTCGACTTAGGAGCGAATTCGTCAACTGTACAGCAGATGCAGCTGGAGATCATATAATTTCCTACAATAGAGCATAAAACCTGACAAGACTCTGTTCTCGAAATATATTCCGAACGATATCTGGTCCCAGTACCCTATATTAATCCTTCGGAACTTATTAGAGACGCAGTCCCGTAAATTATCTACATCAGGATTTTTGCTCGACCTGTATGATTTTGTATGTTGTTCCATCACAGGTAATAGTTCTAAGATATCTGGATTCAGTGTTTAGCAACCGCTACACTGCTTATAAAAATTGTTATCACTATACAATCTGTCATAAGAAGAATCAAGGGTGAGCAAGTGTTTATGCCTCCCACGATTCAGATGATTGTATCGAATCTTGTAGTGAATCAATCAGTCTGGTATTCACTTAGCGTCCACGCACACAGTTTCAAAATTCATAACCTTAACACTGGTGACTCAGTACAAGATTCATTATATGTGTATCGACCTGTCCTTGGAGGCGCGAGTGACTCCCCCAGGAAAAGCTTTACAATATATATTGTAACGTTATTTTTCTATAACGTGTGCCCTGCTTGGCCACAGTCGGTAGAGCAAAGATTTTTGAATATATAAAGTATTTTTTGTGATTCCTGAAAGAGCAATAGTACCAATTTCTTACCAGCTCTCCTAGGAGCTCAAACGGTTCTCTGCTTCTGCTGGCTGCAAACGTCGGCCACTTTAACAGTTCACAGTTTTTGTGACTGATTTGCTGTACTCTGCAAATATAGATGCAGTAGAGATGGACAGATATAAGGGCTCTGATTATCGTACTAGACAATGCGGTACCACCACTAACGCCACCCGCCACTATTCGCCAAAGTGGTCAGCAATGAAAAATGATACCAAGCGGAATCAAAGGCAATACTCTATCAGAATACCTTATAAATTCTATTAATTTATATTGCTGTAACTTAATACTATGACCTTTGAGTTTCTTCAAATCAGATGTGTTGGTACTGGATAATTTACATAAATCTCGGGAACGTACTATTTCCAAAGATTTAACAATCACTGCTGTATATCACTTATCCAACTTATTCGGTGAAGAATACAGTTGGTTGGTAATTTTAATGATAGGTCAATTATGATAATAAAATAGAATATAACAAGATTGGTCATGCATGGAGATAGGATAATAAATAAAAGGTACACCATTCAATAAACACAAAAATATAATGACATGAAATATCAATGAGCAATAATAAAAAATAGAGCAACAAATATAAAAATAATATGAGAATAAATATAAATTGAAATTTATCACAGATAGCTCACAGCTTTGTTTCTTAGCACAAAATATTACCATGTGCTTCATTAATCAGCAAACATATAGTTTTAAATAATACAGCTCAGTTATTGACTTGCGATTGCTTGTCGAAAGAAATTTATAAATCTTACTTCCAAAAAATATGAAAGATATAAATATTAAAAAATATCTCAGGGCTAGGGTTCGGCCTCTGGTGGAATTCAGATAAATCAATTTATCTTATGAACATGAGCTTCATAAAAATCTTTATAATTTACTGATAAAAAAGATGGTTAAGTGAGCAAATAATATAATATCAAAAATTAATAAATATTTCATCTGTGTATACTTAAACATTTGAATCTCATAGAGTGTTCTCAATAATATTCCCTTTACGTTTTAAGACTTGCGCAAGTTTTGATATTATTTTTAATATTTGAATAACCCTTCGACGAGCTAGCTTTATTTAATCATGATTATTTCGAAGCACTGAGGGCCCCCTTGATAACTATTCAATTGAACTCACGTGTTGATTTTCACAACAAGACGATCCGGATTCATTTCAATGTCCTAGGCCTTTCTGGTGGGCTGCTGTCGTCTTCTCCAATGAGAATATTTAAATTTAATGACTCATGTCATACTACGACCTCACTGAGTCTTATGAAATTTATTTGTTTATTATTCAAACAAACTTTAACATTTAATGCAAAATTATTTAAAAAAGGGATCTAGTCTTGTGCTCTCAAATTTTGTGGGCGTCCCTGGTGACTCTGGCAAGCAAGTGGGCTTAGATCTACCCTTATTCTTTTCACAACCATACTTCCGTATTTTTGAATTTACATATAATTTAAATATCCACTCTGATTGGTGCTATCCCTAGCCTCACTACTACGTAATAATATAATTCAATATAGTCCATGCTAATCTGCTAGGTTACCGCATAAAGAGCAAATATTATGGTTTTGATTATTCATTTTGTATCTATTACACAAATCTGAGTACTGTATAGTTTACAAATTCTTATCATTTATATAATAAATAATGTATATTTTGAATTAACTTGCTTTTACCACCGGTCAGTTACTGTATTTTGATTGGCATATTCTAAACTTACAAATGTATCCATGCGCTGAGTAAGATTTTATATCCCATTTTCTTAGTATTTTTATTCATTTAATACATTTTGTCCATGCTTGTATGACATAATAAATATTTTATTATTTTCTAAAACGTTTTTTTTTTTTTTTTACATTAACATGCCATGCTTGTTACTAGCCCTCTGATCACAGTTTAAGCGAATGCTATTTGTATGCAACTAAATTTGCCACAGATGTCTGGCTAATTCTCAATTTATACGGCTTGACCAATTATTTAGGTGGCCAACTAGTGAGTACCAAAGAACCTAACCTCAAAAACTATTATTTTATATTATTAAATGAATAGCAATAATATTTTCCTTTTCATTTGGCTGTTCAAAACTGTAGCCTGGATACCCGTTATTATCTAATCTCGAGTTTGTTGACATCATATCTAGCGATAGCAATACAGCTGTTTGCTTGAGACCTATAAATTCTTTCCATTCAATGATTTTGATAACTATTCAAAATATCTTATTACAATTTATATATATATATATATATATATATATATATATATATATATATCCCACAAACTCCAAAGCTCTATATATATCCCAAACTCCAAGGATATATATATATATATATATATATCCCACAAACTCCAAAGCTCTGCACTACCTACTTCCCTGGAATCGAGAACCTCAAGCCTGTCCTTAAAGATCTGTTCCATGTCATCTCCTCCAGTCCCTCTACCAAACACCTTTTCCAGCAACCACTCACCCTCATTTACAAGCAGCCTCCCAACCTCAAAAGAATTTTCAATAAAAACCAATCACTCACCTCTGATGAAATCCCAACTCCACCTGGTACCCTACCCTGCAAACGCCCCCGCTGTAAAACCTGCCCTATCACTGATCCTTCCATTTCCTTTACCAGTCCTATCACCAACTACACCCATCAAATCCATCAATCCAGTAATTGCATCTCCAAAAATTGCATCTACATCCTTTCCTGCAACTTCTGTTCTGCCTTCTACATAGGTGAAACCACCACTGCCCTAAACTTCCGGATCAACAATCACAGGGCTTACTTTAAAAATAATACTTCCTTACCCATCCCCACCCATGGCTTTGAGCACAACAAGAACTTTGACCAATGCTTCAAAGTCAAAGTCCTTGCCACTCTCCCTCCCACATCCCCCTCCATAGATGTCAAGACGAAAGAATAGGCTTTTATTTGGGTGCTTGGAGCTGCTTCCAGTCCTGGTCTTAACAGACAGCATTAGTAACATAACTATCAACTCTACACCAACTGTCCAATTAAATTGAAATAAATTTCATCATATATAAGAAATTTCACAGCTATCAAATATATAATAAATTTTCAATAAAAATAAAAATAAATTTAATTCCAATTCGATTCTATAATTCCATTTTCTAATTTTATTCTACTTCATTTCGGATTTCTAATTTAAAATATCCTCTTTTCTATCAATTCATAATCTACACCTTTCCTTATCCATAACCCACTCAAATTTGTAATCTCTCGCTTGAAATAACCCATCATGGCCCACCAACTGATCCCATAGTGCTCCTTCAATCAGTGCGCCTCCGTTCGTCTGTGCTCTATGATATGCACAACGTCTCTACCGCGTCTCTGTGGTCATGACCGTTAGAATGTTCAAATCTCACCACTTCACTTCCTGGTTGATTGACAAAGGGGGCCCAGCTCCCTGAAAATTCTCGTTTAATGTAAGTTTTCAAGTGTTTTTAATCTATCCGTGTCGTGTGTATCCTGTCTATATTTATATTAATTCAGCTGTGAGGTGGAATAATATTATCCTATACTATTAAATGAGCAATTTCTGTTCATATGTTTAGATGTTTTTATGTTTTATAATTTTATTATGTTGTATATATATATATATATATATATATATATATATATATATATATATATATATATATATATAATATTAGAATGACCTATTCCACCCTCTAGGTTTCCTAATAATTGCGAAGTATTGCTACAACGCGGACTAGCTACAGTCGGATATGGGTCGGGGTCAGTAGCCATACTGACAGGTGGAGTTACCGGACCTACACTTCTCCCACTATCCTGATTCTTCACCCTCTGCTTCTTTCGCCAGATTTTTACTTTCAGGGGAAGAGTGTTTGCCCGTGCCGTTGCTGGCCGATTCGGCCCTCGGCCTTTGGAATACAGGGTGGGTGTTAAGGGAGATTAAGATAACCCTATACAAGGAGACAGATCTGACTATCAGATCCCTACCAATAATTCTATTTATAAAGGTAGTACGCAATCTGAACCAACTGCGAATTGACGGCGAGCAAGCTGTACCTGCAAGCCCGGGATGTGTTTTTTCTATGGGGTTTAAGGTGAGAGCTATGGGGTAAAGGTATGACGGAACTATGGAGTTATTAGTAGTATTTGAGATGTAGTTAAATAGGGCACGGTATAGGGTGTAAGCTATAGAGAATAGGGTGCAGGGTATGAGGTATACGGTATAGGGTATAGGGAACAGAGAATCAATAATAAGATTATTATTCTCTACAGCAAATAAATATCTGCTCAATAATCCGCAATCAGAGAATTGCGCTCTAGCTCTCAGCAAGCTGGACCTGCTAGCTAAATACAGTATATCAATTTCAATTATGTGGTAATTAAAGTTTAGAGGATAAGGTTTCGGGTGGCGGATTTCTGAATCGCGAGCCTGCAGCTGCGAAAGGATTTTCAGCAATTCTGAAACTGCTAAACAGGATTTCCGCGCTAATCTGATGACTGCGCGCCGGTTATTAAGGGCCAATCTGTGACTGCCCTTAAGGGTATGGGAATCACTATCAATCGTCCGAAACGCTTTTAAATTAATAGTCAGTATGTCGACTATTATGAGAGGATAGAAAAGATTTTTCACAGACACAGTCTGTAGAATAATATCGGGAAGACAACAGTCTGTCGTTGTCAGGGTAGGAAAGGATTTTTCCAGGATTTTCCAGAAGGAAAATATCGAGTCAGAGACTCCTAATTCAGGAAAAGATTTCAATAGACTTTTCCAAGTAATTGCCAGTCTAAGGACTACCACAAGATCGATCTCTAATTTGCAACTGAGATCACGGGAAAATTCGTGAATTTTCCACAGGGAAAACCAGCAAATAATATTTGCTATTAAAGAAGACAGGTTCTAAGAATTTTAGAAAGGATTCGCGGGTCTGAGAACCCGCGACTAGGACGATCTCGAATCTGGAACTGAGATCAGGAAGGATTTTAACACAGGAAGAATTAAGAGAAAGAAAGAGAAAGGATGCCGCAGTCTAGAAACTTCGGCGAGGAAGTCCTCAAGCTGTACCTGAGAGCTAGAAGGATTTTAGAATAGGGAAAGTGAAGAGAAAGAAAGAGAAAGGACGTCGCAGTCTACCAACTTCGACAAGGACGAACTCAAGCTGTACCTGAGTTCTCTAGGAAATGATTGGAATTTTCCTACTAGGTATTACAGCAAGTCAGAAACTGCTAAGCGAATTCTGCAGGGCTACTCTATAGTATGAAAACTAAGCAAGGAAAATTTACCATAAATGATAATAATCTCTCTACAAGGATAAAAATTAATCGAGAAAACTTTTCTCAAAAGGAACAGGGATTTTCCCACAAGAATAAAAATTAATTGCGTAAAACTATTCTCAAAAAGGACAGGGATTTCCCTACAAGAATAAAAATTCAATGGAGAAGAATTACTCTTTAAACTGAAGGCCACCTTACTACAGAGAAGGAAAAATGTACGGACTACCAGTCCTGACATACAATTACCTGAAATGACGTGGATACTGATACGGAGAATAGCGAACCGATTCCCACTTCCCGTATTATAAGTTAATTAAAACGTCGTGAAGCGACAGAGTCGAGACTTAAAATTAAGTACTCAAAAATAACCCGCTATAAGAGCCTAGCTAAATTTCCCACTCAACTATTTGTAGCACAAACTTGAGATCCCTTACAGGTTTCAAAACCAAGGATAACTCGTTCACCCCCAGTGATACAAATTTAGGAAAAATAACCGACAAGAAAGAAAATCCCCCAGGAAAATCCACCTTCAAATACAGTCGGCAATTCGACATACAATATTCCATTCACTAAAATACAGAATAGAATATTAACCCTCTAGTACACCACTATTGGGAGCGCCGCTCGGAACGCAGCCGTACACGAACCCGTTCACAGAACAACTGCTCTCTCCCAGGTCTTCTTGAAGCTGCACCGGGTCGCTGAAAATTAGGAGGCCGGGGGAAAAGAGCTTCCTGACCAATGAGAGTCTGAAAAGACGATCACGCCACTGGTCATGTGACAGGGTTTGATTCAGCTGCTCCTGATGTTAAGGGTGCAGCAAATGATGACAATGATAGTAATTGCTACACTAATTCAGGCCGGTAAACAATATTTCTATTCCAGAAATTTCATGAAGAACGATACCAACCCGACTCGGTAGCCGCTTATCGTTTTGATGATACGGCTGCTGCTGATTCATAGGGATTGGCGACGATGGTGATAATGCATACACAACTACAAATCTAACAAAATATATCCGGCAGTCGATCCTATTCCTATTCTAAAATAGAATAAATTCGCTAAATTATACATTAGTCGACGGCTCTACGTCCGTCACAAAAATTCACTTTGTGACAATAAACATAAAAACATCTAAACATATGAACAGAAATTGCTCATTTAATAGTATAGGATAATATTATTCCACCTCACAGCTGAATTATTCAGAAGTTGTAACCCACTGCTGAATCATTTTACACTATTATCTGTGATGTAAAATAAATATCGGGGACCGAGCTTCGCTCTGGAGTACAAAAGCATGAAACATTTATTACGAAAGAAGAAATTATAATAACATTCATAGTTCATACAGAAATGTTCTATCCAATCACATTAAATTGAGATTAATTCCCAGCGGAATGCAAAAATTTCCCTCACAAAGGCCCTGTTGCACAAACGCCGGTTAAATTTTAATCCTGATTAATTTCACGTGAATCAAATCAGAGAAGACCATTTCAAAAAGAGTGATCTACTGGAATTAATTAGGATTGAAAATAACCCGGCTTTTTTACAACCGGCTCTAAGTACCTGATTGAATGATTACAAGTTCAACAGCTGAGTCATAATTTTGACACAGTCCCACACAAATGAACACGCTCATTCACTTCCATCAACAACAGACGATGAAATAATTATTATCAGCTGTTTTTCCAAGGATGAATAATAATAATCCTTTTAATGTCCATCAGCAAGTTTTCTCAGGGAAGAGACCTAGTGCAATAGAATTTTTATATTATAAACCTACTATGTTCTGGATTTCGTGAGAATCGTTAGAGCTGTTTTCGAGATCCGGTGAAATACAAACATATAAACATCTAAACAGAAATTGCTGGTTTAATAGTATAGGATGTGATAATTGATAAGTGCCGAAAATAGTGAGTCCCTTCTAATATAACCAGGTAATATGGTTGAAAGGTCTGAAGGGAGGAAGGCCATTTTCATGAAAGGAATAATGTTACTTTTTAAATACCACTCATACTAGTAGTTCTGTTAACAGTAGATCTCACGCAGTTTTCTCATCCACAAGTATCTGATGTCACCTGTTCTAGTTGATTCATCAGTTGAATCATAATTTACCCTTGAAAACTGTTATTTGTTTTCTCCAAGATCAAAAACTCACTTATGTTAATAAACTCAGTTCACGTTTGAATTTGAATCCCATATGATGATTTATCCAAAAATATTATAATTTCTTCAGCATTATTGAGGTCATTCAATCACTTTTAATTTTATTTTTAATCACCTATTAAATTTGTTTTTCAAATGTGAGAATATTGATACTGATGGGTACCTACGCATCATAAAGAATATTGAAACCCTACTTATAGAAATAGACACGGCCGGACATCTGTGTAATGCATGCAATGAATAATCCACTTGTCAGCTGATTGATTATGAATAATTCTATAGTTTGATTAATCCTATCTTCAAAGTAGATGATATATAGTGATATCAGAGTATGGAGGAATTCCTTCTCTTTTCGCATTATCCTTAAAATGCAAAATTTCAAAAAACCTTGTGTATACATCGACGCGCAGTTGAAAAAGGAATATTCCTGCCAAATCTCATCAAATTCTATCAACGCGTTTGGCCGTAATCGCGTTACATACAGACAGACAAAAGAAAATCGAGTTGAAACATAGACCCCACTACGTTCGGTCAATTATCTAAAATACTAGTAGTTCTGCGAACAGTAGACCTCGCTCATGAATACAACTTTCAATCTGATGAGAAGGGCTAGTACAGTAAGTACAGTATATATTGTGAAGATTTAGCCATGATTGTCATCTATTATTTTCTCCATTGAAAGTGCTAGAGACACTGTTTCCAGGGACACCGGACTTATCAAGGAGGTACCATTATATCAAATACATACCCTACCTTTTAAATGAAAAAGACTGAGAAATTGTCAAAAAACCACAGATTTATTAATACTTAGAGAGACCGGTTTCGGTCTTGATCAGAGTTTATCAGAGATTGACAATGGTGTAATTACCGAAACCGGTATTTCTAAGTATCAATAATCTTTGGTTTTTTGACAATTTCTTAGTTTTTTCAATTTAATGTGAATAATTACCACAATATCAACTTCTCAACTACACAAAAAGGAAAAAATTACCTTTATACCTTTACATACAAATTTTTCTCTACAACTGCAGTATTCGACTCCAATAAGAAAGATTTTTTTAATAATTTATCCAATCAATTTGATAATAATAATAATAATAAGATGATTCAATTTAATTATTCTATCTAATCATAATAGTTCATTTCATAATAAGATATTATTAGAATGAGATAAAACAAGATTAGTATTATCTGCAAAAAAAAATCTGGTAAGAACGAGGTTTGAACCTGGTTCCCACAGTGTTGGAGATCACGGTCTAACCGACTCGACCACTATGTGCTCGTAACAATAGATGCGAAAAAATATGAGAATAAATTGCTGTATCTTCATAGATACATCCTTTCTGGATTGAGGTTAATTTGCGGTTTTTTAAATATTACAAAAAACCAGAGGTTTTATCAAAAATTGTTACACATACGTTTCTGCGCCTTGTTTTGAAGAACTTTATAAATCTTCTGAATTGTATTTTGAACTGTTTCTATGTTTCTGAATTTTTTAGTTTTGTTATTCGACATTAAATTAATTTTTAACTCTAAATTTTGACTCTAAGTTTCGTTCTCTGTAAACAGTATTTTTCTTATAAAATTATTATCATTGTACCGCAAGGCCGCAGATAATAATTGTTATTTATTTTATTTAGCAACTCTTACCTCTATATTATGAAATTTATATATAGAATGAATGTAAACTGGCAGCGTCTATGAAAAATTGCTGCTAGTATAATTCTGAAACTATTAGTGTTTTAAATGTTGTATTACTTAAATGCAGAATAAAGTTCATTTTCATTTTCAACTTACCAAATCGGACAATAACTGCGACTGTAACTGCGGTACAAACAAACTAACAAACAGACAAAAGCCGATCGAGTCGAAACTAAGACCTCAGCTTCGCTTATAAAAAATACAAAGGAGAAATTTATCAACTAGCAGTTTCACTTGGAGTTTCATTTCCTTTCTCAAGTTTTAACAATTTCCCTTAAAATCATAGAATTCTGTATAATTTGAAAACAGAGAATATTAGATTTTCTAAATAGAGAATAAATAGTTTGAGAAATCATTTTTCAGAGAAAAATGTTATTTTTTGGGAATTTTTAAGAAATTCTTTCAACACCATAGAAATTCTTTACACCATATAAAGGCAGTTTTTGCCTGTGAATATTGGAAAGTAAGTGAGATGAGAAGCCCCACACAAGAAAATAATAATTGAGCTGCTATCTCTTCTGTCATGTATACCGAGCAGAATACTTCTATTTTGATCACTTTAAGTTCATGTTAAGAACTAATAACTTGATGCTGGTACTTTCTAGCTGCCATATTGGAAGACACTTTCAAAAATTTGAGAAAAAAACTCGTGTGGTATCAAAAAACGGGGAAATTCATTCCTAGTAATAATATATAAAATGAAATAGTTGAATGAACACTTTTTCATGAATGAAAATTTTCAAGACAAAAAATGATGTTTGGTATTGAATTACAGGTGACATTATCCTGAATGAGAATATAACATCAATTGAGAAATATTGCATGTTTTCCAGACAAAATATCATAGAAGAAGCCCACAAACAATATTTCAGAGTATTATAATATATGAATTATGTTAGAGGAAATATTACTCCAATATCACTTTCAATCATAGTATACCTAGAATCTATTTATAAAAGACAAACATTGTTCACTGCTTACTGAACAATAAGAAGGTATTTGAATAACGATATTTTCCAAGATGAATTACAAGTGAAGTTCAATTGAGCTAATTCACATAACTCATCATCACTAATATCTCATCTTATCCAATAATATTACTGAAATTCCCATCAAAGTTTTCAATTGCTCATACAAATGAGTTGTCTATAAACAAATGGCTTAAATAATGTCTGCTCTAAGATTGTAATCTTAAGTGTTGTTCCTCCATAATTCAAAAAGGAGGCTGACAATGTCATCAGCATTGGCCTTGCAGTTGAGTAACATCATTTTAATAATTTTTGATCAGCCAAAGAATAGCTTGAAGCAGCTCTATAGATGATTAAATATGGTACAGGTTGCAAAAACCAGTCCCACTACCATGGAGGGGCTCTGCCCCACCACCCTTTCAGCAGACTGTCTTCTCTGGGCGTAGCCCTCAAGGGATGGCTCAGGTAAGAGTATATAAGCGAATTTGATTTTGCACTACCTCAGACTGTTTCGCTACACCAAGTGACGCATTACTCAACAACAGCCATGGCCTACACTGTAAGTACAAGCATTTCTAACCTTTCCAAATGCCGACTTGGCTTGGCTAAAAATAAGCATTGCCCAAGTAATTATTCTGATAGCATATGGTGGACTTTTTCCATACCGTACTGCATTATGTGTTTCGAGTGTTTTTCTGCAGTGATTTCAAGATAATTTATATTAAATGAGCTTAGTGTTCACTGTTGAATTTATAGGTCTACAACAAAATTATCAATATTATCACTAGAATTTTTCCCCAATATCCTCAAGGATTATCCACTGTGAAATGTAGAAAAATTATTAGAATAACTTGCTTTTGTACTTACAGCAACAGTAGCTAGCTAGTTTATGTTTTAAATTACTAATATTTGAAAGCTATTATGGAATTATTTTGTATGATTTTCATTCAACAGTATGTTTATGTTAACGGATTTCTTCACAGTGACATAGGCCTATTTTTAATAATGAATTGAATAAAACAATAGCAATGCTTTTTGTGTTCTGCATGATAAATTTTTTTAATCTGCACAAAAAGGGAAAAAATGATAATAGAGTTCAGTACTAGTGATCAGAATACTGAGTGGATTAACTTTTAATAAAAGACTTTTCAGCATTGGTGTAATTGGAATGAACAGTGATAGTGTACTGGATGAACTTGATGAGGACTCAAAATCCCATTTTTTCTTGATTTCGTTGTGAAATAGTGTTAAAAATGAGTGCTTTTGGAAAATGTAATAGTTTTCTAGTTCATGGAAAGATTCCCTGTAATCTGATACCAAACATGAACTTTTATATTTTATTCAAAATGGCGGTCAATGAGTGGTGTTTTTCAGTTATTAAAGGAGAGCTTACAGTTGATGTAATTTTGAGATGCCTAATACTCATAAACTATGTAAAGTGATGATTCTTGATAGATAATAGAGTTCCTTTTCATAGGCGTAGAAATGATTGTGATAGACTCTCTACATGAAACATTGCAATTTCGAAACTGAAGAGCTTGCAAACTTCCAAAACAATCTACTCCACCGCATTTGTCTAGTATATGAATGAATTGGAACGTTAAATTTTGATTCATGCTATCGAAAATAATTGATTGATCTCCACTGAAGTCTCAGTAATCTGAGATTTGGGTAATTAAATTTATAAAACTTATGATCAATTTTGGTAGTATTTTGTCCTAAGTGATGTTCATGTAGATAATTCATATCAATATTGTGGAAGAAGTAGGATACAATATAGTTTCGTTCATCCTTTAAAAAAGCAGTATTCATTATAAATACAGTATGTTTATACAGTTTAATAATAACTTAAGAAAAGTATGTTTGCAAGCAATAACCATATTTAATGTACTGTATTATAATATATTCTCAATATACAGAAATAATAATATATAGTATGAACTTTTTCAACTAAATTTCAAGTTTGAACTACATCGAAACACCTGTTGCTTTATACCCAGAAAAATACATATATATCTCATAAAAGATAAAATTATAACTTGATTGAATCCACTAGCAGATTTTGGTGAAAATGTTCTAATTTCAGGTATCACCAACCTGATTATATGTCTCACCTGACAATTCATTTTCATCCACATTGGTTCATTTGCAACCCATTGTAAAGAAAACAGTGATAGACAATTCATGTTATCAATAAATATTTCGGCAGTCCTTACTTCAACGCCATCGAACTCTATATCTCATTTTTAGGATGTGTCTTATTTTATTACATTGAAAATCTAAATAATATATGTTGATGTATTATTTGCAGTTTGTCATCCTCGCCGCACTCGTGGCCGCCGCTCAAGCCGGAGTGATCGGCGCACCCGCCGTGGTCGCCCCAGGCGCACCCATCGGCTATGCCGCCCCCGCATACGCCGCCCCCGCCTACAAGGTAGCCGCCCCCGTCGCCTACGCCGCCCCAGTTGCCAAGGTCGCCGCTCCCCTCGCCTACGCCGCCCCCAAGGCTGTCGTCGCTGACGAGTACGACCCCAACCCACAGTACAACTACGCCTACAACATCCAGGACGCCCTGACCGGAGACGCCAAGAGCCAGCAGGAGAGCCGTCAGGGAGACGTTGTCCAGGGCAGCTACTCCCTTGTCGAGCCTGATGGTTCCCGCAGGACCGTCGAGTACACCGCTGACCCCGTCAACGGATTCAACGCCGTCGTCCACAAGGAGCCCGCTGGTCACCCAGTTGTCGCCAAGGTTGCCGCCCCCGTCGCATACGCTGCCCCCGTCGCCAAGGTCGCCGCTCCTCTGGCTTACGCCGCCCCCGTCGCTAAGGTCGTCGCCGCCCCCGTCGCCTACCACGGTTAAACTGCCCCAAAAATTTGGTATCATGTACATAAACGCCAATCTCTGATTGTGTTGTAGATTCTGAAGGGTTTTCAACACAATTTTCCATCCTATTTCACACGTTGTGAAGCTTAGTATGTAAGCTAAATTAAATTATTGACTTTTGATTCAAATATATGTCTACTTAATACTTTCTTACCTATTCCTTCTATAAGAATAATCCATCAAACCATGAAAGCTACAAAGGTTAGAATATGAAACCTGAATACCTTGAAAAGCTACAGTAACGATGACCAACATTACACAATAATAACTTGCTTGAAACCTCATTACAATTAATCGATTCTACTAAAAAATTCCAACACCCGAAATTTTACAGAGTGATTAATTAACTTTTTGATAACTCAAAAATGTGAAATTTATGATTTATTCGACCTTTTCTAGAGAAGATGAAAGAGATGAACCTGAAAATTGTTTTTTTTTCAAAGAATGACATTCAATGCATTGTATTGAATGATGAATTTCTTTGATGAACAGAATTTACATAATAAATAATTATCTCTGGAATCAATATGGAGAAATTCATCAACAGATTATTTGAAAGAAAAAGAATGAAATTTAACGTCTACAATATTCTTGAATAACAGTCGAAGATTTCAAGAAATGTATACTCTCTACAGAGTTCAAGCCATTTTCCAATTAAAAAGAGTGGATGAAGACAAATTTGCGACTACAGGGCTTATAGAGGATAAAATTCCATACAATTCTATACCAATTACCTGTGTTCATCCATTCCGTTTGAATGAAAAATGGATTGAACTCTGGAGAGAGAATTAATTTTTTTATATCGGCTTTCTTAAACCTACCGATTATTCTTAATTTAAGAATGCACGTGAGAGGAAAAATTCCTGGTCCACAATTTGAGAACAAATTCAATTCTCTATCTGAGCTTCCGGGCGTTGAGAACAGAAAAAAGTACATATGAAAAAGTTTTTCCAAAAAACACCTGTTGGTGGTAGTATTACTCAGATGGGCATCTAGCGCGAACGAACGTATATTGTGCAGATAAGCTGGACAATTAAGACAAAGAACATCAAAAAGTTTGACTCATGATACATCATTCTAAAGGTCTTAAAACGAGCTATAACTTTCATAGCATTTCACGGAACATTTTTCACGAAAAACGGAAGGGTAAACTTTTATTAGACAAAATATTAAATTATGAGGTGAAAATTTTCTGTTTTTCTAGCTTTGTATGGAAATAACTTCCTGAACTATGGATGTACAATTAAATTTTATTTGACATTAAGGGCCGGTTTCCGAGCTCGGGATTTAGCAAAGTTCTAGACTTTAACTGGCTTTAAACTCTGGAGTCAGAAAATTGTCTTTGCGAGTCAGAGCGTTAACGTACTTGAGAACTTAAATAGACTCTGAAGTTTAGAGATCATCTTAGACCCTGGAGTTTATAATTTTGCTTTCTGAGTGAAGGGCTTATAAGTCCAGGACTTGAATTAGATTCTCACCTCTTTCCGAGTCAAGGATTTATCAAAAATCGTTAAGTCCAGGACTTAAGACTTAAAACAGCGTGATTTTAAGCTCTTGAGGGTAGGGTTTAAATTTAAGTTCTAGACTTAACTGAGCAAACACAATCCAGTTATAGTTTTGGAGTAGATAAAAAGCCAAATAGATGTTATGGAATACCTAAATTATTTGGATTAGTCCATCTAAATTAATTTATAGTTTACAAGTTCATTTTGGAATAAAATTGTATCAGAATTATGCGTAAAAAACTAACCTCATTTTACGACTGTGACAACCTAAAAATGTTAAAGCAAAATAATACACGGATTTCCTTGGAATTTATATTCCAATCTGAATGTTATTAACCAAAGTCATATTCAACATATTAATAATAATAACAATAATAAATTATTACTCCAGTTTTTTTCAAAACAAATACGTTTTCAAACTTAATAGCCTAATGAAATTTTTATTCCAAAATCACTGGGTAGGATCAATGACAATAATAGCATAACGTAAAATGAAATGTTTATTCATTCATCTTTCAAAAGGTTAGGTTTTGCTTTAAATAGACCTACAAAGAGATCAAAACGTATTTCCACAAAATAGTTTGGAGAGCATGCTCATTTGAATTATCCCGCTGCAATGAGCTGTTTTCTTTTTGCTATAATGCCAACAATACAACAGCAAAATATTGTGAATTTCCCTCATGTTTACTAAGTTAAAGTCCTGGACTCAAATAAGTCGGGAACTTGATAGACCCCGGAGTTTAGAAGATAAAATCGTGACTCAGAAAGTCGATTTAGACCCGAGCGCTTATTTTAGTCCTGGACTCTGTAAGTCCAGAACTTATAGATCCCGAGCTCGGAAACCGGCCCTTAATGTAGATCTATTCATCCTTGGAAGGATTAAATGGAAGTCAGATTGATATCTTGATTTGGAGTCGAGATATACTTGTTTTAAGAAATCATTGCAGTTTAGAAAGGAGAAGCAGGCGGTGAACTCATATATTGATAAGTTATAGATGGGAATTCTTCGGTTCCAAGCTATGCACTATGTATATTAATGCCCTGCATATTATTTAGAGCAGGAAATATTGAGGATTGCATTTCGGGAGTAATGAAGGGAAAGAGGAGAAGGGAGGGATATTTACTTGGTTCAGTAGGTCAAAGTCCGTTGATGCAGGTGAAAGGGAAACAGAAAACTCACACTCATGTGAGCGCCGTCAGCCGACAAGGCCAAGGTCAATGTCGGTACCTTGACTTTGAATCGATTAAGGAAATTCTTTGGCGTCCTTCCAAGTAATAAAGAAAAATGATTATTTAAATCTGTCACGCATCATGAGAAGAATCTTCTTCTTCTTCATGTACCGTCTCCATGGCGGAGGTTGGCTATCATGATGGCGATTTTAATTTTATTTACAGCTGCTCTGAATAGGTCATTGGATATACACTGGAACCAATCCCTTAAGTTGCGCAACCAAGATATTCGTCTTCTGCCCACTGATCTCTTGCCTGTTATTTTTCCTTGCATAATAAGGTGCAATATTTCATATTTCTTTCCCCTCATTATGTGACCTAGATACTTTAACTTTCGTTCCTTAATTTCCCCTATGAGCTCTGGCCTTTTATCCATTCTTCTGAGAACCTCTTCATTTGTTACATGGTCTGTATATGAGATTCTCAGCATTCTGCGGTAGGTCCAAAACTCAAAGGCTTGAATTCTCTTTTTACATCATTTATTCAAGGTCCATGCTTCCATGCCATATAACAGAACTGGAAACACGAAACACTTAAGGAGACGAATTCGGAGATCCATTTTTATATCTCTTGATATCAGTAGACTCTTCAATTTGATAAATGCAGCACGTGCCTTCTCTATCCTGATTTTAATTTCAGTGTAGTGATCAGCGTTAGAGGTTACCCGGGCCCCAAGAATAACATGAGAAGAATAACATGCGTCAATCACATTGTACGATTCAGACCAGTAAATTATTAACAAACTAAGTGCCGGCTGCACAAAAGCCGATTAAATTTTAATCGTGATTAATTTCACGGGAGCCAATCAGATATCCTTCTTTTCTAAAAAGCCTTTTCTGATTGGTTCTAGTGGAATTAATCACAATTAAAATTTAACCGGCTTTTGTGCACCGGGCCTAGACTAATCGAGTCGTAATTACGATTCAAACTTGGAAAATAATTATGAAAATTCAAATTTAATTTGGTAGGCTCCTTCATCGAATTATATGAATTATTGTGGTCAGTTATGATCGATAATCAGATGAAATCTGCCTTGGACCAAAATTCTGGCATACCATTGCCACTAAAACTGGAACGACTAATGAGAAGTCTAGATAATATATATGGATCACTCTGAAATTCATTAGAAAATCCTAGATAAGAAGATGGAGACAAATAGCCTTTACCTTCCGCTTTACAAAATTGGATTTTGAACAGATTTTTTCGGTATCGATAAGACACACTATATCAACTCCAAGTTCCTTAATCTGTTGAAAAGATATACTTTTTTTATTTATATTTTTAATTTAATATTGAAATACATCTAATAATACACAAAATCATAAAATTCAGTACTGAATGAGTATTCAAATTTCATAAATACACTCCCATAGATTTGATAAGTCACATTTATATTTAATAAATGGAGGTTCAAAACTCGAGAGATGTAAATCTTATTGAATAGAATAAATGTGCAGTTAATGACCTGCTTGACTCAGGTCTGTGTTGTAAGGATTCTTCAAGTCGCATTAGATTATTTTAGAGCACGTATGGAGTGTTTGAAGGGCTAGAGCCGACAGTGGAACGTATCCATACGAAACACGGAAGTGGACTTGAAAAAATATCTTGGTCAGATCAGGGATCGACCGAAGACCTTGGGGTTGAAAAGCCAGCGAATGAGCCTCTCAGCTACGACCAATTTCTTGCAAAAGGAGTTACATGGAAAGTGGTTACTAAGGATAAAAGAAGTCTCCATGCCGCAGAGATTTCTCTCGTATTTTCATTTGGTTTGTATTAGCAGGAATTAAAGTAATGCCTGTGTATGTGCTGCAGCTACAGTTCACATAAATTATTATGATAGACGTGTGAATCAGTTAAATACTGAAATCTAACCATACTACTAATAACATAGAATAGTATGTAATCATACAATGTGGGCTTGGAAACGAACTTTTGAAGAAACAGCAATAATCAGCGCCTATCAGCCAGGGGCTGAAAAGAGCAGACAGCAGACAGGGTTCTAACATGCATTCATATCATTTGACACAATTATCAAAAGCCACCGGACCAGCCGATCGAATTTATAAGCTCAAAAACGTGACGAATTAGAATTGGCATTCAATTGGCGGCACTTGAAATTTGGCATCTATTTCCAACGATCTACACACCACTTTCACCTTCATTGCACAATAGCAATAGAGAATACATTTTTATTGTTTCCTGTATTTTTCACGCTTTTATTCAATTCATTGGAACGAGATGATCTTTATTACATGACCTATTCATGCCACTAATTTTAGTTTACTGAGCTCTAAAAGGCCGACCGAAACTAATGATAGATTTTTAATCAATTTGATAGTGTAGTATCATTTTATTTCATGGAGAGACATACTTGAAAGCCGTTTTATACCTATTAATAAACATCATTCGAATACATGTTTTCAGCCATGTATCACGATTAGGTTATTCCAAGTTGTGGAATTTTATAGTTTAAAAACACTGACTTATTAAAATTTCATTGAAAAAATTGTAATCAGTAAATAAATATTTCAAACCCGGCCTGATTGGTCTAGAAGTGGTAAAGACTGTTACATACTTCCGTCTGCTAGGGCGGCCTGGTTCGTGGAGTCGAATCCCGCCGACGGCATGGAAGTTTGATCATCTCTTACATTACCCACACGCAAGTAAAAACCTCATGTGGGCATCATCCGCGAAAGAAATAAAAAACGAGAGTTTGGCTGATGAAATATTTTTCCATGATGTTGCATAGTACATAGTATGAGCTCGTAAACAAGCAGGGATGACATCATCGACCTACGCCACGGTTCGATGCTATTCAGTCAATCCTACATTAATGCTTGAGAGAAAATCATGCTGAAATAAGAATAAACCTTATTGACAATAATTAATGTTACAGTAGTTAAATATTTATTTTTTCTACAATTAATATGAGACACGAGATGTGAGATCTAATCCAACAAATTTGTTTTTCTCAATTTATAAACTTTTTACCAAATGTATTTACTTCTACACAACAAATACAATTTACTTTAAAAAAACTTTTGCAAATAGTGAAATTATAGATTTATGAAAGTGTATTTAAGTGGAAAAATTAGCTGTTTTTTTCCATTCTCTAAGAATATCAAAACTTGATCAATTAATTGAAAAAAAATTAATAATTCATTATTGTAGCCATTTTCTACATTAATAATGAATAAACTAGAGCAGTTTAAACGTTTCAATTGAACAATGGTAGATATAGGCAGATATATGAATAGGTACAGTAATAGAATAAATCGACTGATCCAGGAGGAAGCTAGTAGAGCTTACAAGAGCCACTGCGAATAGAAACATGACAGATTCAACAAATAAATTGCAACAACTGAAATTGATAGTAATAAGCATATAAATATTGTTGAAAATATGAAGATTGTTGATCAGTAATGCTGAAACCTAGCAGGAGATCTATTTCAAAACTGACAGAAAAATTTCAACAGCAATATGAAATACCAAATTAACAAATAAAACAAAACTAAACTAATCTAAACTATCAAAAAACCGACAATTTATCAAACCCAACAATTTATAACAAATTGACAGATTCAAAGACGTATGATTAATGATAATGAACAATACTCTAAAAGTGTAAAAAACCTTCGAAGATCCTTATCTGTACTGATAAAGATCATATCACATTGCAAGATCATCAAAGCCCACAAATTGGAATGGATAACGTCTTCAATACGGTGTTCCACAAGGTTCAATTTTAGGCCCTTTATTATTTCTCTGTCACATTTTAAGAGTTTACCTAAGGTAATCCATGAACAGGCAACTGTTTGCCTATATGCGGATGACGCTAATATTAGTTTTTCGGGTAAGTCAGTACAGGAGGTGGAGCAAACATCAGCCAATGGTCTAGCAGCCATCAATAATTTTCTGTATAGCCGAAATCTTCTTCTCAACCCCAAAAAATCGGTAGTGGTCCCGTTCTCAACAAACCAGAGCAGAAATTATTCATGTCCAGATATAAAATTTCAAGGTAGAAGTTTAGGGCAAAAGAATACCACAAAATTCCTGGGATTAATGATAGATGAACACCTGTAATGGAACAATCACGTCTGTCATGTGGTTAAAAAGATATCCCCAGGCCTGTGTGCTCCTGTCGAGCGAATGTCCAATGTGTGCGGTCTTAACGCTTTAGTAGCCATTTACCACGCATTGATACATTCGAATATAGCTTACGGCAGCACTTCCAAGAGAAATCTCGATAAAATACTAATTAAACAAAAAAGAAGTCTAAGAATTATTATAAAAATCAAAAGGAATGACTTTGTTAAACATATTTTCCCCCAGCTAGGCATATTAACGATTTATGGGCAATATATTAATGATGTTATAATGTACTATAGAAAATCTACTGATTTTGAACTAAGAAATAGTAAATTAAATCACATTGTCATAGCACTTGATCAGGAAGAATTGTTCAAAGACATAACTTGGAAATCTTTAAAAAGAGGACAAGTTGTATGGGTGATATAGTGAGGTCCACATTATAATGGCAGTGTACGATTGACAATACTGTTGCTGTCCTTTTCTGTCATACAACAAAACAGATAGCACTATCTCTCTCTCGCTTTGCAATGTTGTCTATTTGCCAGCATATTTTATATTTACTTTTGACAGTCACAGTACAAAACTGAACAAACCATATTCTCAGCCGCCATTTTTTTTCTTCATTCTATCAAAATCAAGTATTTTGATAGAATGAAGAAAAAAAATGGCGGCTGTTTTGTACACAAGTCGTATAATTTATTTAAAATGTATTTTTGAAACAATGAAATAATTTTTAAACATTACCTTATGAGAAACACAAATTAAAATACCTGAAATGACATTATAAAAGTTGATAACTAACCATCCTAGACTTCATCCATTCTTAATTAAGTTAGCCTACCCGTATAGGTTAGACCTACTCGTACCGGTATAAATATTATATTAAAAAGTTATTCCAGAATTAATCCATTTAAATTACTTATTTTTAAATAGGATTTCTATTTTTCTACTATTTTCAAAGGAAATTGGAATAGAATACCTACCAAATAACTCAATTTCTGTTGTTTTGAAATTCAGATTGTTGTATCACAGCTTTTCAAATTAGCCGCTATTTCAGGTTTGTATAAAAATAAAAATCTGATCTCAGTCATGAAAGCAAATTTTTGAATCAAATTATGAAAAAATATATTTTCTTGATCAATTTGACATTAAATTGATTATTTTATCAAGGAAATGATAAATATTATTAGATTAAATTTAATGGGATGAATTAAGCAACAGCTGTGTACAGTCAGTGGGAAAATGGAGAGACTTGGCAACGTTGTTCTCCTATCTTTCTTCACTGCTATTATAACGTGGACCTCACTATAGATACACAAAAGCAAGCTGCCTAGTAATTTGAAGTCTATAGAAAATATAATATGTTTTAAAACTCATCTGAAGGACTATCTGGTGGGGAATGTTTTTGTACTCCTTTCATGAATTTGTTCAGGAGTAATTTTATGCGATTTCGACATTGACTGTATTTGTGTGATGTTTTTTTCTTTTAATTTTCTCTGTTTAGTGTTACAACATGTGTATGTGACAATATTCAATGTACTTGTACATTTGATGGATGAATATGATTGATTGATTGAGAAGTAGCCCAGTCTAAGTGAGAGATTTTCATGTAAGAATGGTAAGTGATAATAGTTTATAGTGTCTTATCAGCACTGATACAAAACTTTAATGCAGAACTTGTCCTGATTTCAAAGGTTCTAACTTATTGGATTGTGTTCAGTGGGTAGAAGCGAGCCAAAATGGCAGCTACGCCATGCATACAAACGGTTATATAGGCTGCGAGCAGTTTTAAGGAGTGCAATGGTCTTTTAACAGGATAATAAAAAGAAATGGAGTTGAAAGCAGCTTGGCAAAGATAACCAAAAGAGCCGCCCGCCACGATTAGAGCGATAATCATAATTATTACTGTTACCAATACACAATACAGTACAGCACACGCCCTATAGACCTAACATGCGAGTGTTATGTAATATTGGATATGTTTTATTGGGAGAAAGTTTTTATCAAAAATGTATTATTTATGAAAGTGATGACAGATAATAGATTATCTTCATGACATTTATAATACAGTGATGGATGATTTTTTTCAAGTACCACACTAGATTAACTTGAAACTAAATTTGGTCTAGAAAAAATAATTAATAGCGTTTTTGTAAATTCTAATAAATATATTCAAATTGTCGATTGTTCTATTAATAATTGATAATATACGGAGATTTTTACCTTATATTGAGGAATGCTATATTGGATACGAGTTTCTAATATGAGCTATGGGTTAAATCTGACTTTACTGATCCAAATAAAAGCTTATTTTAAGCTTAAGTGTAATAGAACGAATTGTGATGGATGTGAGATCAAGTATTGAGCTACTGTAAGCTTATTACAGTACATGATGGTACTGAATGTCCTTCATGTTCCTGTAAATTCAATATAATATTATGTGATAACGTTTCAACAGTATATAATTTTTGATAATTAGTTGAATTATGCTGAAAATGGTAGAATAGTTTCATATGACTAAATATGTATATGGATCAACTAGGTCACCTAGTATTGTTCAACACTCAAAAGCCTACTTTGGAGAGCAAGCTTCCTATTCTATATAAAATATTTGAAAACGATTGAGGCATACCTGAAACAAAAAATATAAAAATAATGATAAAACAACAGAATAAATTCGACTTATTGAATTACCGTATCGTATATTTGTAGTTCAATCAACATGAGATGTTCACATTTATTATCTTCTTCTTAGGGTGCCTGTCCGTTTCGAACGTTGGCGATCATATTGGCTATGATGACTTTGTTAGTTGCACTCCGGAACAATTGAATGGAGGGTTTTCCAAACCAGGCTCTCAGGTTGGCCAGCCAGGATATTCTTCTTCGACCTGGGGCTCTCCTGCCTTCTATTTTGCCCTGCAGTATGCTTTGCAATAGCTCATATCTGCCCTTATTGCGCATTATGTGGCCCAAGTATTGCAACTTCCTGAATTTTATGATGTTAACCAGTTCTGGGGCCATATTCATCCTCCTCAACACCTCCTGATTGGTAATCCTATCAGTCTATGGTATCCTCAGGATTCTCCTATACAGCCATAACTCAAATGCTTGGAGCTTTGCTACTGTGTTTTGCTTTAGAGTTGTTTTGGCTGAGTTTATATCAAGTCCATAGGTTTTACTTGTTTCTGCAATCCTATCCATCAGCTTTTGCAGGCCCTCTATGGAATCAGAGAACACAATGGTATCATCAGCATAGCGTAAATTGTTAAGCTTCTCTCCATTTATTGAGATACCTTCATTCATATATTCTCTGAGTGCTTCTCTGAAAATGTGCTCTGAATATAGGTTGAAAATGATAGGTGATAGTATGCAACCTTGTCTTACTCCTCGCAGGATCTTCACCTGTTCTGTATGTTCTCCATCTACTCGGAGAACGGCTGATTGATTCCAATATAAGTTGGCTATATTTGTTAGGTCTTTTCCATCAATCCCAGTGCTTCTCAAGACATCCATCATTTTCTCATGTTGAACACGGTCGAAGGCCTTCTTGTAATCAATCAGACATGCAAAAACATTACAACCCACATCTCTGCATCTTTGAAACCGAACAGAGCTTCCCTTGTTCCCACAGCCTTTACAAAAACAAATTGCTTGGGTGAAATATGCTCTTCACATATGTTATAAATTCTTTTGTGAATGACTTTTAAAAACACTTTAAGCATGTGACTCATTAAACTTATTGTTCGGAACTCTCCACAGGCTTTTGCACTTGACTTCTTTGGAATAGCAATGAACTCTGACTCCAACCTTTGATTTGGGAGTTAAACTGCTAAACTGGAACAATTGTATGCCAGATTGCAAAGAATTTATGAACTGTCTAAAAATGTCTCTGATCCAAAAGTTGCTGAGCAATTTTCAATCTTGTATCCTCGGGTGTCTCAGACCATTTCGGATTATGAAAAGACAGAATTAGTGGTTAATGAGTTGAATAAAGATCATGTTGTAGCATTCAACGACTCACACTTAGATCTGTTTCAGTATATTGAAGTAGCAGCTAACACTCTCAAACAGAAAGAGGCGACTGTTGCTATTGCTCAATCTTCGGCAGCTACAGCAGCTAGTTCACAGCCGGTCATGTCCAAGTCGGTACTGCCTAAAATCGACCGTCCGAAATTTGATGGGAACCAGACTCAATGGTCGGTGTTTTATGAACTATTTAAGGCATTGGTACATGACAACAAGAATTTGAACGATCAGCAGAAGGTCCAATATCTTGTAAGTAGACTTACTGGACAAGCAGCAAATATTTGTTGTCATTTGCCACCATTGGCTAACAATTATCAAATAATTTGGCAGGCATTATTGACCCGCTATAATGATCCATGGGCGCAAGTCGATGCCTATTTCAAACAAATTTTTGAATTTCGTCCAATAAAATCAGAATCAAAGGCAGGTTGTATTGCGATTTTGGATGGGTTTTGCAGTTCAATCAATGCATTGAAGAGATTGCAACTCATTGATTTGTCAGACTCGATATTCCTCTATCATGGCTTGAGATTGCTGGATCCGAGTTCTCGTAGAAATTTTGAATCGGCCGTCCGTGACAAGGCTATGCCAACTTATACCGATTATGTCAAGTTCATTGAAAAGCAAATTAAGACTCTTCCTTCTGATGAGAAACAGACTGAATCGTTTAATATGAAGCACAAAAAGGATAATAAATCAAAGGTGTTTGTGGTTCAATCTAATGATTCATCTAACGATGCATCTAGTAAAAAGCCCAATTGTCTGAAGTGCTCAAAACTGGGTCATCGGTTAGTAGATTGTGCAAGTTTCTTGAAAATGACTCCTTGGGATCGTTATTGTTTGATTAAAGGAAAGTTTTGTTGTTTTCATTGTCTTGATGTGGATCATTTGAGTAGAAATTGTCTAAGTAAAACTCAGTGTGCTCAATGTCGAAAATCTCATCATTCTTTATTGCACTTTTCCAGATCAAGTTCCAATGAAGGTGTTGTGTCCTTGTTGAACTCCAAGGCAGGTGGCACATCACCTATCAGTTGTTGTTCTACATCAAACGATGTAGAAAATTCGACCGTTGTGTTGTCGACCGTCACTGCACATGTTCGAGATTGTAATGATCAGCTTTGTGATGTTCGTTTCTTGATTGACACCGGGAGTCAGTGTCATTTTGTTACAGCCAAATTGTGTCGGCGTTTGAGACTACCATTCCAGCCCATGAAAACCGTTGTTCGTGGATTCGGTGGTGGTACTAGTGAAGTTCGAGGTCATACTTGTGTGTCGATTCAGTCGAAGTTGGATCCTACTGTCAAGTTTTCGATGGATGCCACAGTGGTAGATGAAGTCATCGACAAGTTGCCTTCTTGTGAAATCGACAGATCCAAACTTCATCACCTTGAAAATCTCACACTGGCTGATGACAAATTCTACCTTCCTTGTAGAATAGATGGCATCATTGGTGCGGAGTTAGTTCCTCACTTGCTACGTGGGAGTCCTAGTACAAGTGAATCGCACGAATTGATGACTGTTGATAGTGTCTTTGGTCACATTCTGATGGGGAGAGCGCCGATTCTCACTTCAACAACGAATGTGTCGAATTGTTTTACAGCCATCTGTAGTCCATTCGTTAGTAGTCCATCGTTGGATAGTTTTGTGGAACGTTTTTGGGAATTGGAATCGTGCCCTGCACCAAGCTGTCAACTGAAACCGGAAGAGTTGGAGTGTGAGGTAAATTTTTGGAAGTCTGTACATCGTGTGAATTCTGGTCGTTTTGTTGTTGCCTTGTCATTTGCGGAGCCGCCCAGCAGGTTGGGAGATTCATATGCTGTCGCCGAACGCAGACTGCTGACTTTGGAGAGACAACTAGAGCTTGACAGCAATACTCGTATTTCATATCATGAAATATTGATCGATTACCAAGGGTAAGGGTACCAAGGGATTATCAGGGTCACATGTCGTTTGTAGCAGATCAGACAGACCGAGGTGGTTACTACATACTGCATCACGCCATTGTGAAAGCAAGCAGCACTACCACGCCCATCCGAATTGTATGTGATGCTGGTTCCAGAACATCATCTGGTTTGTCATTGAACCAAGTTCTTCATGCTGGTCCCAAATTGCAGACTGACATTTTTGTTTTGTTAGTTAATTTTCGTTTGTTCCCAATCGCACTAACTGCCGACATTAAACAAATGTATTGACAGATATTAGTGAAGGATTCCTGCAATCGTTATCAGCGTGTATTGTGGAGATTTTCGCTGGAGGATCCAATCGAAATTTATCAGCTCAATTGTGTTGTTTTTGGTGTTTCAAGCTCTCCATATTTGGCGCTTTGCACCGTCCACCAGCTTGTAGAGGAGGATGGAAATCGTTTTCCATCAGCCAAGGCGAGAATACCAAGAGACATGTTCATGGACGACTTAGTCACATCTGTCGCCACAGAGTCCAAGCAGCTGTTTGAGGGAGGAGGTTTCTTGCTCACAAAGTGGACTTCAGATTCACCATCAATGTTGGAGAAATTCTCGGAGGAAGAGAAATCGTTTTCATACAAGGATTTCAAAGCAGACAACTCCTTGGCTATCTTGGGATTGAATTGGCAACCTAGTACTGATCTGTTTCAGTTTTCAGTCAAGAGTGGTGAGGTCGTCGCTACTAAGCGTTCTATTCTGTCAGTGATGGCTTGTATCTATGATCCACTTGGTCTCTTGTCACCGTTTACATTATTTCTAAAGTGTCTTGTCCAGGAACTGTGGAAATTAGGAGTGGATGGGACGAGAAGCCGCCTGAGTCTATATGCACTCTTTGGGAGAATTGTCAAAAAGAGTTGCCTCTATTGTTGAAATTTGATGTTCCACGTCACGTTGGTTTGTTTCAGGATTCTCACATCAGTTTGATTGGTTTTTGTGACGCATCATTGTCTGGTTTTGGAGCAGTTATCTATGTGAAGTCGCAGAATGAGAGCGAGGAGCCAAGAGTTGTATTATTGTGTTCAAAGTCCAAGGTAGCGCCATCTAAAGTTGTTTCAATAACTCGTTTGGAGTTGTGTGCGGCACTCTTGTTGGCAGAACTCATGAATTCAGTAGTCACTATTATTAGTGAACGTTGTCATGTGTCTCGTATTGTCGCACTCTCTGATTCTACAGTCACCTTGTGTTGGATTAATGCTCCATCTGCGAAATGGCAAACTTTTGTTGGTAATCACGTCGCAAAAATACAGGATTCTTGTATACAGGGGTGGATGCATGTTGCCGGAATTGAAAATCCCGCTGACTGTTTGTCTAGAGGTTTATCACCAGTTGAGCTTGTGAACTTTCTGTTGTGGCTCTCAGCTCCATCATGGATAGCAGAGGACGAATGCGATTGGCCCGTTCAAACTCAAATGGAAGAGATAGTGGATCCACCGGAGGCGAAAAAACCGTCAGTGTTGACAGTCACAAAATCTCCTGATTGTAACAGCAATGCAATATATTCATTGATTGGTCGTTGTTCGGATTATGGTCGTCTTTTGAGAATTGTAATTCTTGTTCTCAAATTCTTACGAATCTTACCCCAATCAGAAGAATCAGATTTCGATGTTGCTGAGAGGTATCTATGTAAAGTGGTACAGAAGATACATTTTTCATCTGAATTTGTGCAATTAGAGAAGGGAGAAGATTGTTCTATGCGCCTACGTCGCCTGTCTCCATTCATTGATAGAGGTGTGATTCGCATCGGCGGTCGTTTGTTTCATGCTGGACTTGAATTTGAGACTTGTCATCAGATGATCTTACCAAAATCTGACGCTTTTGTATTGATGTTAATTGATTATCATCACAAGAAGAATTGTCATGCTGGACCTTCGTTATTGTTGTCCTTGATCAGACAGAAATTCTGGATACTGTCTGCTCGCTCTATTATTCATATTTGTGTCTTTAAGTGTAATCATTGTTTCCGTATTCGACCTAGTAACAAAATTATATCCACTCCCAACTTAATAGTTGTTGTGATTGTTGCATTTTTTCTTTTGTGTTGTTTTTTGGAGTTGGTGTTTTGTTCTTTTTGGCAAGTCTGGATTTTTCCTTTCCTTGGTTTTTTCAGTTTTGTAACTTGGCTGAAAAATAGTTTTTCAGAGGCGGGGGTATGGTCTGGCCATAGAATTCGAATTGTAGCGCCAGAATGCCAGACTGCAGTTCTGCCAATAGCAGGCTTGTGTTTGCGCCAGCGCAGACCGTCCTGCTGCTTTGGCCTTCTCGATGTCCTTGTCTAGTCTGTTTTGTTTCGTCAGCCCATCTTGTTGCAAGACCAAAATTGTGTTTGTCATGTAATTTCGATCAGAAATTTCTTGCAAAAAATTGTTTGAGTGTCGTGTGTGTGAATTATGAATATAACAGCGTAAATAGTATTGAATTGAATTAATTTGAATCGGATTTGAATTTATAAAAAATCCAGTTTGAGCTTTGTTCAAAACACAGTGCATAGCCTGCAAGTTGAATGCAAAAAGGCAGCCCGGAAGCCAGAACCTGTCCTTTCCCAGATTTCGTCCCACCCTGAATCTGACCAAAACACCTAATAAAGGCTTCGAAGGGCAAGTAGTCAAAATTGGATTAAATCTGGTGAGTTTTTGCTTTTTTTATTGTTCATTAATGCAGAGTTTAACTGTACAAATAACCTGGCTCAAATTGAAGATTAAATTTTGCCCCTTGTTTGTATTTGATTATTTAAATAGTAAATTACAGTCCTCTGGTAGCTCTAGCCTGAGCTTTGTTCAGAACAACCATACAGGGTATAAATTTGAAGAAAATCGTTAGAGCCGTTTTCGAGAAACCGTGAAAACATGGTTTTTTAGTGAATATCCGCCATTTTTCTCAAGAATATTACAGAGCCTCTGAAATTTTTCCAGAAATGAGACTCATGTCAGAAGTTAGGGCTTATAAATAGCTATCCATGGTATAAATTTGAAGAAAATCGTTAAAGCCATTTTCGAGAAAACCGTGAAAGACATGTTTTTTTAGTATTTATCTGTAGTTTTTTCCACCATCTTGAATAGAATTTCTTTTTGTCAGATCCTCATGGTATAAGGACCTTAAGTTGAAAATTTCAAGTCAATCGGTTAATTAGGAATGGAGTAATCGTGTTCACAGACATACACACATACACACACACAGACCAACACCCAAAAATCATGTTTTTGAACTCAGAGGACCATGAAACGTATAGAAAACTAGAAATTATGTTACCCTAATTTTTTTTTTGGGAAGCAATACTTTCCTTACCTATGGTAATAGGGCAAGGAAAGCAATGAATTGATTTGTATACGGTAACATATATGATTTGAATGAATTTCTCCACTCAATCCAGATCTCCACTACTGATTTTCATTCCCTGTCCTTAGAATCATAAAGCAACCTACTATTCTATGCCAAAGACAAACCTAGCGATAGACAGTTTGCCAAACAAAGCAATAATTATCATAACAGACTTGTGGGGGTTATACCAGTCTCCTGTCGGTGACGGCACTTATCTGAGGGTTAACTCCTATTTTGGGAAGTACCCTTGTCACACGAAAAAGGGAAAAATGTCTAGAGTATACTTGATTATTTTCCTGACAATTAATCGAAGGATTAATTGTACTATATTTTCTCAAGATCAAGTAACTCGATGATGGGTTACCATTGACCTCTGAAATGAATATGATATTAGCAAATAAATAAGCTATAAGCAAGGTCGAACACAGGGTCACTAAGGAACAACATGTGATGACAAGTTGCATTTATTAAATTTACTAAATCATATATGAATATTGTTGGTTCAATAAGTAATAAATGAATTTGATAATGAAGGGTTAAGCCCATAAACAATATAATTTGAATTTTATAGAGTTCTTTCAAGTTTATAAATTTATTAAGGATGAGCATGTAGTGCTTTCACCCAAGGGTTGCCCGACTCAAGTTTGGACAGTGTAACGTCAGAATTTTTACAAACGATATACCTGTTTGTCTATGGAAAAATGAGTCGAAGAGATTTTGAAATAATATTATTATCATAAATCACTCACATAATATGGGCCCATAATATACGCGCACTCACTCATGAAGATTTGTTCACTGCATGGCTGGCATCTTTCGTCAGGCTGCATGACATCATATTAGGCTTCATTATTTGGCTCGCGATTTTAATAATAATTAATCAGTTCCTTTTTTACTGAGACTTAGTAATCAAATTAATTCTAACGTTACGGGAACTCTACATTTAAATTGAATTCAGCACTCTTACATAAATTTAACAATGAAACATTTAAAATGACAAAAAAAAAACAAAAAGGAGTTACAAATGACTCTCCATTAGCGTGCTCAGTTAATCTCTCTCTCTCTCTTCCTTCTTCTCCGAAATTGAGAAGCTAGGTTTGGGGAAGAAAAGGTCACATGACCAGTTAATGACCAATCACTGGTCAGAAAAACAAATCTACCAATAGGATGGCTACAAATGAAGAAAATGTGCTCAGGTGTGCCATATAGAATAAATAATTTTACAAATAAAAATGAGAAAACAAGCAAAACAAATATAGGGGAACAATGAGCAGATTTTTCAGCAGGTCAGAGTGTACAATAAACAATATAATAAAATTGAAAATCGAAGCAAGCAGACAACAACCAGAAACATACATGCCGGTTATCAGCTGACTGATAAGGTAGCCGGCTCAGTTTGCATCGAGAAACTAACCCTTATTGTAAACAAACATCAATTATGCTGTTATAGGTTATTCGAAAACCATTTACAACTGTTTGTGAATCTGGATCTTAATAAATGAATATATCATAGATTTTGTTGTTATTTCAACAGCCAATAAAGGTGGTTAGTCGTAATTTTTAGCTTATTAGTATAGAAAGTTGCTTAACAAAGCTGTTTGGCGAATCTCACCGTGACAATATTATGATTGATGACAATAATATTTATAGATTATAATTATCAACTTGTAGATGAGTTGAAGAACTACTGGTAGCAATGTTGTATGAAATGGTCTACTCATTACTATGAATAACAGAAATTGAAGGATAATTAAAGTCAAGAAGACTCACACATAAAGAACCTGTAAAGGTGATGAGCTTAATAGAATTGACCAAACGACAACCTTATTTGTCTCCATTTCATAACTTAGGCTGATTGGCAATTTTCGCGACAACACTCTTCTTATGCGTCCGTAAATAACATACAAGATCAAAAGTGTGTAGCCGAAAGATTTATGACAAATTAGAAGACCATTCGACGAGAGAAACAAGAGTAATTTTAAGTGACCTTTTCTGCGAGATGCAGGAAGGACAGACCTTGGAGGAGCAGGTTCAAGAGCCTTGACACACTCAAGCCAGCCCATCTTGCAGGACCTCACAACCAATAACGATTAGCAGGTACTTAATAACAATATTTTATCATCGGCTACCGGTATGCATGTAAATTTAACAGTAAAATATAGAGAAACTGAACACCCCGCAGGCTATACTGTTTCATTTTCTTCCACTTCGATGAGAAGATCACAACATAGGTTCTTACCGCTTGGTGAGGCTATTTGGGAATGCAAATTCAGAATGGTAGGTCCAAAATAATTTTAATTGCTATTGTAAGATTGAGGTGACAGAAGACACTCCTTATACCTCAAGTTCATCCGCGGTTGAAGTGCGCTGATGTTGAAAATGATCTATGTATGGTTTTCCAATTTAGAGTAATGGGAATCTAATTAATATATTTAGATCAAGTACTTCATAGAAAGAAGATTTTCTTCGTATTAAACAACTTCTTCCTGATTTCAATATACATAATAATTATGAAATATCATGACTTTCACGGTTATTACCTGTCACCTCTCCCTTCTTCTCTTTTCTTGCAACTCATTCTTGCAATTCTTGGAACACCTCGTTTCAAAAATTCGTATAAGATGAAACTTATAGAAAAATCCATGATATTAAGAACAATGATCTTTCATTCTCTTTTTTGGTTTGCCCGTTATTTTTTTTCTTTTTGAACCGAAAATTGGTTGAGATTCTTTGAATATATCTCATTTTCGTTTTTTCAATAATTTTTAAAGGTTTTTTCCAGCAATATTCTGCATATTATTCAATTATATTGTACAATTTTAGTATATTATCTTCGTTTAGAGTAGATGATAGATGATAGACTACACAAACACGTAAAGTGGAATACCTATATGGAACAATCATATAGCGGTGCTCAAGAGTCAAGACAGCTACCACTACCACACATCCACTGATAAAATCTGAGCTGATCAAGAAAGCGCAATGAACAGTCGTTATGGCGTTAATTGTTCATTAATTCATTTGATTCATTCATGAATCGGTTTGGTTTGTCGGCATGCCGGGACCCGGTTGGGTAAGACACATTCATTACTAGGCTAGGGGTGGAGAGAGGTGAGGGGTGATAGTAGACCCCTAGCCGTGGTCATTCAATAACTTTTTGCAAGCCATAGTGAGATTCATTTTATACTGTCAGCATTGCTTATAAATAACATCAACGCTTCGCATTAAACTAATGCTGAAAGTTTAAAATTAATCTCACTATAGACTCATTTGTCAACCGTGGTATGACTTGTACCCACACTAATACATCTACTCACACTAATACATGTACTCACACTACTACATGTACTCACACTAATACAGATACAGATACTGGCACACAGAGACACTAAACGGGCTGAATCACTAATAAACGCAATCATAACAACAAGAACTGAATCTCGAGCATTGGACCGGTGAAAGGAACTCAACAACAGCACCGGACTCAACAACACCGTTAATAAATCTGTAAAATAAATAATTTAACGATTAAAACACTGCGAAATGGAATTTCTAGCAGACCCCTACCACATTGGCAATGGGTTGTGAGATTTTTGAATCAGTATATAAGCGGGGTGCTACAAACTAAGAGCACACTTCGATCAGGTCTTTCAGTGAATACAGTTCAGTGAGAAAAAGGGACTACCACCTCTACAATGGCATACACTCAGGTGAGCTACTTTATTCAACATCAAGGTTCTGATAGGGTTTTTAAACATTGATATTCATCTCCGAAATACTTCAATCTTTTCATGATGGAAATATTTTACACACTTCTCTGAATTTAGTATAAAATGAGAATTCAATTCAATCAGTTGAAAAAACGTTTCCAAATAATATTCTATCACTAAATCAATTATACAAATTCTACATGCTTGTTAGTTACATAATGGGGATTGAGAGTTTTACAAGTCCATTCAAAACTGTTAAGATGATATTTTTTCTTGTCGATAATCGAAGCAAACTGCTTAATACACTCCCGTATCTTGTAGTACAGTTTCTATTTCCAATGTCTGAATTTGATCTATTATAGCCGATCTATTCCATTTTCTGTGTTTTAATTGAGCTGATTCCGGTAGCTTAGGCCTATATGCTCAATCTTCGTTCAACTCTAATCTACGATTATATGAAGGTATGGTCATTTTTTTATAATGTGTTTCATTCCGGGTTTAAACGAACAGCTGATCTATCTCCGTTTAAACCAAGATGGTGCCTATTGGCCTAAATTAGTCTTAGTGCTACTTAAACCTTCAAAACCCTTCAATAGCTTTCATATAGCTTCATAATAGCTTCAGTAGCCTTCATTAATACCTTTTATACACTAACCTGGAGAGTAGAGGCTTTAAATCACAACAAGTCCTAACTCCGCCTAATAAACAATTTTTTCATTTCATTTTTTAAAGCGCATGGTTTTCGTGATATCATTGATCTTTTGAATTCTATCTCTTTTCCCTGTCGGGTGATAGTTCAGAATTTTCAAGTAAATACTTTCTGCTGGCATTATGTTAACATGCTCTTTCCATTTTTGCGATAAGATATAAACTTATCGCTCATAGGATAAAGATAACATTTAATATGATTTGTCTGGTACCATCCAGCAACAAGAAGATTTTCATTCATCAATTTAATCCCTTCCTTTATGTTTCTATTAATCAATCTATCAATTAATTTATTGATTTTGACAAAATATGTTTATTTTTGACGCAGGTATTGACAGTTCTGGCAGTGGCGATGTGCGCCCAAGCCCAATACCCGGCCCCGGCTTACCACGCACCCGCCTACCCGGCACACGCACCCGTCTACCACGCACCCGCTCCAGTCGTTCCCGTCGTCAAGGCCTACGCCAAGCCCGTGGTTCCCGTCCCCGTCTACCCCGACGCACACCCCCACTACACCTTCGAGTATGCCGTCGCCGACGCTCACACCGGAGACACCAAGAGCCAGCACGAGAGCCGCGACGGAGACGCCGTCCAGGGAGTCTACAGGTCAGTAACCACCCAACTTATATCCACAGAGTATAGAATTTAACACTCTACATTTAATACTTTCTATACTTTATCAAGAATTGAAAAATAGAAAATCCAAGTACCCTTTAACAGAATTTTACTCACAACATGTTCAACATTAATGATATTTCCAAGTGAGCGATTGAAATGAAAAATACATTATTCTACACATTTTATAAGCTCTGCTTCTATCCTAAATTCGTATACACTACTGTCACACTCACTTCAGACTGTCAGTATTGATTGAATGAGGAGCATAAACTTTAATTGTAAGGAATGCTGACAGAAATCAATCTCTCAGTAAAATTGACGAAGATATTTATATACTAGTATGAGAGAAATGAAGGTAGGAGTTATCCACAATGATGAACACGATCTCTCAGTAAAATTTACCAAGATATACTATTAGGAGAAAAATTAAGGTGGGAGTTATCCACAATGAAGAACGAAACTCCATTAATTTCTGATGTCTCGAATAAGTTCTTGTGATATTCCACAAAAAAGTTTTTCAAGTTGATTACATAGAAATGAAATTTTTGTTTATAAATATCCTTTTAACATAAAAATATATATCATCCTCCACCTTACTACACTGATATCAAGTCATAGAGTTTTTCATCTCAAGCATAAAAATTATAGATATAACTATCTAATCCAAACGATAAAACATCCATATTAGTTTATCATGATACAGTGATTATATTCAATTGAAGAATCCAGTCCATTGCAAACTTAACATTTTTTACATACTTAATATTCACACTATATATAATATATATACAACAGGTTGAGTGTTTATCAATCTTCCATTCTATCTTAGTAACTCAGTCACTCTCACTTGCTTTGTTATTTACCCACTCTAACTTTTTTGTTTTTAAATCACTCTTAGTTTCTTTGTTATTTAGTAATTATTCCCTCTTTATCTTACCCAAAAACTGTGTAATCGCTCGAAGTGGTTGATTCTCCAGTTTTTAGCCTACATGTGATTTATACAATATCTCACACTTTTTAAGAGCTCAACTAATGATACACAAATAATTATTTTTCTATTTTCTGAAAAAAACTTGATGAAATTACACGATAATTTTACAATAAAATCTAATGATTTTCTCTTGTTTTTGGCAGCCTGATCGAGCCTGATGGCACCAAGAGGACCGTCGAGTACACCGCTGATGACCACAACGGATTCAACGCAGTCGTCCACAAGGAAGGCACCCCAGTCGTCCCCAAGTACGCCCCCGCCCCCCACGTAGTCCCAGTCATCCCCAAGGTGCCCGTTGTCCCCGTGGTCAAGTACGCCGCCCCATACTACAAGCACTAATCACCCATAATCATCGCTCAGAATGCCCCCCCCCCCCCCGTAACACCCGTTACGACGACTGCAACCACGCTCACATCTTGTACAAATCAGTCACTCATCGATAGCGATGCTTTCCAACGCTAAGGAATCGTTTACTATCGCCATTGTATTATTTATTATTTTTTATAAATAAAACATATCACGTCGAAATATGTGTTTTTCTTAGAGTAAGACTAGAGATAAGAAACCTAATTGATAAGCACATCTACTTCTCCCAAAAGTGTAGAATATTTATTTGAAGAAATTTTCATTTTCTCACAGTGAATACTTGGGGAAAATATTGACTCAACTTGCAAAGTTGCAATCATTCCAAACTGATAATCTTCTTAAAAAGATACATTTTCGAGGTCAACTCCACTGAATATAAATATTGGCTTGAAAAACAACTTCTCCGTGGTTCGGAAGCCATCTAAAATTGTAGGTCCACTCATTATAATCCACATTATTATCCATATACGAGAATAGAGCTGATGTGTTAATTATATGTCCTCATCATATCCTTGGCAAAAATTGTTTTATCTTTTTGGTGGAAAATAATTTCACAACCAGCTAATCATAACTGTACATTTTTTAGAATACGAAGAGCATGTTGTATAGTGTGAGTTTTGATTTGCAAAAAGTTCTCAAAATAAATAAATAAGTTGTGGATAGATAATTTCGTGAAAAAAGAACACAAAGTCAATGATAAAAATAATTATCATTGATAGGTGGTCATCACTTCACCGAATCAAATTGAGTTATAGTTGCATGGTAATAACTCAGTACATTGACATGTCCATTATACTCTCTTTTCTCTATGGTAGTGTGTATTTTTTATGTTAACACAATATATCATGGTCTTCCATGACCACCAATCAATCTGTATACTATTTCCAATGAAACAACGCTTTCCATTAAATCCAACATTGCCTCCACCGAAATCATTAGAACATTCCATATTAAATCCAAACTGATAACAAAAAAAATTGAAATCATTATTGTGCGATCTGTTGACAATTTCATAACTCCGTCAAATTCAGTTACAGGACTACAGTTTTATGTTCTAACTAACGATTGGATATGCTGAGGGAGCCGAAGAGCCCACTTTCAACATTGTTACATTTGAAAGCCAAGAGATACTTTATATTGTTGGTAGGGGATAAAATTAATTATATTTCAATCATTGAGAGGTTTTTATGTATGATAACAAATCAATCCGAATTAAGCTGCTAAGCTATGGACCGAATAAACAAAAGTACCCAGACCTGAGAGGTTCAAGAAATTATAGCTGCTTCTGTAGAATGCTTTTAGTGAATGATGGTTCAAATCAAATAAATTTATTTCTCAGAAAGTTACATAAAAGATTAAGAGTTGCAATTTCAATAAAATATCTAAGGAAACCTCCTACAAGTCGGCTCCCCAGCCTAAATGGTACCACCTGGCAATCCTGCCATGGTCTCTCTTATTCCTCGGGAGCATTCCTATACAGAATATAAATTAGGTGAGTAGAATTTGTCAGCTGAGGGATTTTAAAATTGTAATTCCTTAGAAGATGCGTAGGATATATATGATTATCTTATCCATATAAGAGCTCCGTCTTACATAGATTAACAGGAATTTATTGAAGAGCTGTCTCACATTTAAAACTGGGAAATCGGTAAATGTGAATGTAAATGCCTTCAGCATTAGAACTAAGTTGTGTGTGAATAAAAATAACTGGAAAAGACAACATATATTTTTCAATATATTATAGTGATATAGATAGATATAGTGATAGAATGTACAACCCACCATTATATGCTTTCATGGCAGAGACATTTTAATTATATATACGAGCGACGAAGGCCAAGAGGCAATAAACCTTTGTTTACAAGTTGTGAGACGAATATGCAGCGCAATAAGCCCAGAAGGGGGCGTTGGCCAGCTACATGAATAATTTACAAACGTATACATTCATAAAATAACTGGGCTACTTTATTAAAATTAATAAAAACATGAAGTACCATTTGTAATGTTTTAAAGTTTTAAATAAAATGTACTTCAAGTTTTTATATTGTTTTATTAACTCTTTTCTGTTTGGGGCTGCTTGTAATATAAATAGAAAAGCAAATCTCAGTACCCTTTTTTGAATTATTCTATCACATGTTTCAACATTGATGAAATGCTAATTTCGAGTGATATGAAATATTATCACTTGAAAATGACATGAATGTTGAAACATGTTGTGATAAAATAATTCAAAAAAGGGTACTGAGATTTGTTTTTCTATTTATGTTTTCATCAAGTATACATTCATATACAACTGAAAGTACACGCATTTATAAACAATAGATTATAGATAATATTATGTAGCTCATACACGTATAATTATAAGTTTTAAGCAGAGAGTATGATCAGAAAAGTAACGTCCATATTATATATATTCTATACTCTTTGGTTTTAAGGATAAGTTCTAAGGAGTTTTAAGAGCAGATACACTGTCTTAAACAATAGATATCCATGGAGAGCTACATGTAAATACATTTATATACAATAAAATATGTATATGCTTATAATAATGGGTCAAGGTGCAAGGCGGGTGGGTCACAAAGAGATAAAGAAGGCGGTGGCGACTGACACAAAAAAGCCAGAAGCGCTGTTTCGACACAAGTCGGCTCCCTCCAAGAATAGTGTATATAGCTATATACCACCCTTGGGCTCCCTCCGCCTCATTCCACATTTAATTGCCGGCTCAACCTTCCACAAATAATACATCATCATTAATCGATGCAGTTTTGTGTATTGATGATCGGAAGGAAGGACTCCATGTCCTGGACCGAGTCAATAAAATGATTGGGATGATTATAATAGTAAAGTGGTCAACATACATTCTTTTTGTATGGATGATTTATGTCGGACTTAAGTTCTAGTGCGTATATGGGAATGATACGAAGGTTAATGGAGAGAGTTGATGATGATAATGATTATGATTATGATGATGATGATGATGAGAATATCACCGTAGTTTAAAAAAGGTTCTGAGAGACCTGGGAGTCTCGTCCATACAATTCTATACAATACATATAGAATAATCAATCAAGTAAATGATTAAACCTCATAAAATAGTGGAGACATTGCCCAAGGGATGTAAAGACTCAAGAAGGATGCTTGATTCGAGAGAATCAAAGGAAAGTGGTTTCTAGACAAGTGAGAATCTAAACACGAGAAGCTTAAATTTCCATGGATTAGCTTTCAATATACTCTAAACATCAACTGAATATCGACATTATTGAGATCAAATATTTGTGATTGGAGGGAAGTTTATGATACCCTAATAACTTTCATTAGCCATTCATTTTGAAGACTTTGAGATTTTTTTATAACTCATTGAATACATTTTAATGTCGAAAATCTTGTAAGAGACATTCATTTTCAACGTATAAAATAAACCAAGTGATAGCGTTACTAGTAACACTATCTGTTGTATGTAATGTAATGAAGTAACGTCTATGAGTCATTGATTATTACTCAATGAGTCATGATATAGTTATCTATAATGTAATAGAGGAAAGAATTGGCTTATACATGTAACGGGATATGAAAATGTAAAATTAATTCAAAATTTTGCCCATTTTAAATTCTTCAAGATTTCAGTAGGACAAGTTATCAACTTGCCAAGTTTTTTAATTAGAGCCTTGCGGAACACGGGCTACCAGCTAGGTTTTTAATAAATTAAACTTGTACTCTCTACTTGCGGAGTCATTTTTTCTGGTGACTACTAAAAAATAAGTTGAATGTTACAGATTAATTCATAGAAAAACATAGTCAATAGTCCTAGAAGAAACATACATTTTATAATATCTTCTTATAGGCCTAATAATAATTATTATTCATTTATAGAGGATTGGTGAAAACTATGCAAACAGCTTAATATTTCTTTTATAAGATGGATTTGACAGTAGCTTTCATTGAGGATCCCATTTCATTGAAAAAACTACTTTTCTACATTTTTGTAAGATTGGATAAGTAGGGCAAGAATGTTGCTATCACAAGCACTTGTGGGAGACTTCTGACTCAATCGTTATCTGAACATATTAGGTAGTATATTAAATAGTAAAGCTTGCCTGGCCATATCTTTTATTTTGGAAAGACTTCTTCAAAGATAAGATCAGAATCTCCAGTCTCATAGCTTGAATGAACACAACGAAGAAACTAAAGTTGAGTAATAGTAAATAGTCAAGTTCTTAATCACTATGAACTTGAGAAATCAATAAAAAAATATGAGGGCTAATCAGTAGTATACATTCTACATCAAACTGATAGCAGACTTTATTCATTTAGACATTATAATAGACGTTTTCGGATTAAGAAGATATTAGTTCTATTAAGATTGACATTGGTTGCACGGTAGCAGTTCTTTGTATGAGAGTCCACAATTATTGAATTTTGGTTCGTAGCAAAACGCCACGCTCAATTGGTTCGTGAGAAACGCCACCGTAGGAAGTGCCACATAGCCGGTCGCTCAATGCACATCTCAACAACTGCGATAGTGTTTCAGGTGAGCTTTTTACTGTTAATCAGAATATTCTATTCTTTCATAACTAAATGAAGAGGATAATGGCGATGCTGATGATACAGATATAAGATTTGGGACTTCCAATAGCAGATACATGCAGGTATTAATGCTATGTCAACTGAGATACTGAATCCAGCCAAAAGAGTCATCTCTTGATGTATTTTAGAATATAAATTACCAACGTCGATTTCTCACTATATTGAGCTGGAATGTCAGTTATACCTCATAGTGTATTGGTACTGCTATAGGAATATAGTATTTAAGATATTATATATATCTTAGTTATTCACTCATTTAGGATATCAAGCTCTACAAATAGACTACAAGGTAGAGCAGCAAAAGAAAAGTAAGCCCAAAATGTCTACCGTACTGATTAGCAATTCAGTCGATAAACTGTACAAAGTATAGTTATTTCTGTAAACACATTCTCAGGTTTTCATGCTCAATAAAGTCAACTGATGAAAAAAATTCAATAAATTCCTACTCAACTGACATAATACGGCAAATGAGGAAATGTTGAATGACTATTATATTGAGTAGACATTGAGAGCGGCTTAAAAAATCTTCCTCCAAGAGTGACACCTCCCTCGACATTTTCCACTCTCAATTCTAGCTACACTATTTTTTAATTCTATGCAAAATAACTTTACAATATGAATAAAGTTGACATGCTGATGAATAGAATATAATATTAAAGGGATACTGGGCAAGAAATCTGAAAGATTGAAGCCTGAATACACCAGACTCGACTGGAATCGAAGGTGACATTGCAGCGCCATCTGTGGAAAGCCACAAGTAACTCTCACGTGCACTTTCTAAGCGCAGTACACGGTTATATTGTATTACAACTCATAATGTAGGCTAACCTACATAGAAAGAAATATTATAAAATACAGGACCAAATGTTAGATTTTGAACTGCTGGATAAAGAAAAATTACGATGGAACTAATAAAGGGCATAGCCTACTCAAAATAATTATATTTCATTGTTATTTCAAATATTCTACATTACATCACAGTATTTACGTTATTTATATTAATGAAATCAGCAATGTTATTCATTGACTGAGCAAGTTACATTACTGTACATTCGTGGGCCAAGCTACAAGAAACGTTTTTCAGGCGTTTTCAGATGGGTCGGAAGGGCAGGAAGCTCTCCGGTTGGCTGATTAACAGCTGATTCCCGAACGCCAACCCAAAATTAGACAATTGGAGAGCTTTTTGCCCTGCCGACTCGTCTGAAAACGGCTAAAAAAACGCTCCGTGTGACTTGGCCCTTATACAAATCTGCCATTTAGATTCTTCCGAAGAAGTTCTTTCAAAGAATATACATAAAAGTTGTGGCCTATATCTTCCTTCTAGAACTTTTAAATTGTTCAATACCCTACTGTATTCTTTTCAACATTTCCTTATTATTCTCTCAACTCAGATGGAGGTTTATGTTGTTCTCTTCATACTTCTTATCATACTCTTCTCCCTCTCTCTCTCTCTCTCTTCGATTCAAACACACTCTCCACTTCAATCTTACTCTCTCTTATTTTGGATAGATTGAAATTATTGAGGTAGATACCGTACTTGAAATAGCTATTTATGGACAAAACAGCAAAAGTAACATTAATGTTAGCTTCAACTAATCAGTATAAAATACATACATTTGAAACATTAGTACTATCACATGCATTTATACATTAGTATAAAATATTAACATTAACAAAGAAGTGACTAAAAACAATTCTAAACAGTCAAACAAATCGGAATGGAGAAAATAAAAGAGAAGTAGTGACTAGTTCAGCCACTGAATAATTTTCAAAAAGTTTTATACAGGATTTATAGTTAGAGGTGAATAAAGTTGAGGTGAACAAACGAAACCTCGCCTTCAACGCTACTCTGACTCTCAATTTTTAATGTGAAATGAGGAATGAATTTCCCTCCTTAAGGGCAGTTGAAGGCTTGAAGCATTCCTCATTTCCAATCATTTCATGATTATGTGTTTTTGTCTCTGTTCAATAAGCTAATAAATGAGTATTTTAAAAATATTCACGTGAATACAATGTCTAGACTACTGCGATTTTATTAAAAAGTGTTTCGTCATGGAAAAATCAAGTTCAAATTCTACTGTATCAAATCTGCACCGTTCTTCTATTGTTTGAATTTAATATAAAACGTCAAATATTCTGCCATAGAATAAAACAATGTTTGCTCTGCTTCTGACAAGACTAACCACATTACATCAACAGTGAGATTCACCTACAAGTGACAGCAGTCCTTATAAATAACATATATGCTTCCCATTTATCAAATGTTGACAGTTAAAAATTAAACTTATTACAGACTTATCAAGGAACAGTTGTTTGAAGTGAGTTCTCCATGGTGGGCCTCAATTCTGCACCATCAAAACAACCCCCTCCCCCCCATCCCACCGAACACCAGGACTCACTTTCACCGGCTTCTAGAGAGGAGAGGCAGCATTGGTTGAATGGGAAGTGTTCATATGATTAGTTTGGAAATGTGACAGTTGCAAGTGAATCCACCAACACACCCCATTGCGCAATGCCCACATCTGCTTTGAGCGGCAACTGCTCACTGCTCACTGCTCACTGCTCACTGCTCACTGCTCACAGCTCACCGCTCACTGCTCTCTGCTGCTACGCTCAAATACTGCAGTTACGCCTTTGTGGTCGCTTTTCCTCAAATATACACACACACACACAATACTCAAGCACACACACATACACACACACACATATTGGTGGAAATAACTTAAAATTTTGGATTCACGTTGGAATTGAAGTTATTTTGAATATTTAACAATAATTAATTAATAAAAGTTCAATTTTTTATGTTGTGTCAGCTTTCCTATAAACCTTTCCCAATGAAAAATTTATAATCCACTTCCATTTTTGAGAATGATTAATTCTTTGGTAATCATTTTATGAATTTCATAAAACTTAAAACACAATAACCGTGTTTGGATAACCGAATTTTGGAGATTATCCTCGATAAAAAAATTATAAAAAAGAGAGCATAGATATGGTAGTAAGGCATTAGGCAGACATGGTAAAGGAATCCTATATAGATCTGTATTTTCTTATCACAGATTTTCCCAAGGAATTATACTTTAGAATTGAAATCAGAGAGCAAACGAAGTACCCTCAGTTTATTCTATCAATTGTACCACAATATTTTCCCGAACTTGAGTTAATTACCTCAATTTAATTGACTTTCCACAAACTAATATATTGGTACGTTCCATCATCATAGAACAATCAATGGAACCCATAGAAGAGTTTATTACGTCGGAAGAAATAATATAGAAAATCAGATAGTATGGCAATTACAGTAAGAGTAGTTGTTGTCCTTCTGATGTTCGATAGAATGGTCAATATCCTCTTGTAATAAATTTTAAATCCTCTTGAAATGTCAATGTGTATTTTTCAAAGAAATTAATATTATCATTGATATTTCACATCCCTCAATACAAATAATAGTATTCAAAATATTGTAAGATTCTGATTTTGTTTAACAGTAACATATTACGTTTCACTGAAATTAAATCTTATGAGTAAGCCGTTGGTTATTGATTTCAGGAAATATTCAATAATTGTATAGAATACCTCATAGAACAAACATATATCACTGAATAGACACTGCTCAATCTTCTTACTATAGTACAGTATATGTCAATAATATTTACTTGACTTCAAAACGAGATTCCTGAACCAAATTCTAGTTATTTGTAAATTGTTTCTATTCAATTAGCGACAAATCAGATAAATCAACTTCGTGCCGCCCCTGACTATACACTACATCTTCAATTCTTTCAAACATTCAGACAAGATCTTCAATTTGTTTTAGAGAGTTATTCAAACCATCAACTTTGAATATCATTTTAGTTCTCTAATATTTTTTATACTCTGTCTCAAGTAAACAAATTTATTCAATATTACCATAGAGAAAATATATAGCATATTTAAGATGATATTCCATATCAAATTTCAAGCCGATTTTTTATCAACTCAAGTCGATTGATGTCGACTACAGTCTATTATTACTGTTTTTGGTTGGGAGTAAAAATTGGAACATATCTTTTCTCTATAATATTACAATCTAGAAAAGTTTCTATATCCAGCTGCATAGAAAATGCCTAAAATCGGTCTCTCTGTCTTTCCCAAGTACAACATCCAATTTCTTTATATTCAGAAATATTCTATAAAAGTATGCATCAAATCTCAATACATCCCAATTCCGTCCGATAGTAATTTGCATACAGTACAAGGGCATTGACTGGCTGTCAGTGGGATACTAGGCCCTATTATTATAGATCGGACCACGCCCGATTCCAGGTCCAGCTGCATTGGGTAGGCGGCCTTGCCTAATCATACCAACTAGAATAACAAGCTCAAACTTCGGCAACAAAAAATGCGTTCGCGCTCAACACTGGTTGGCCTGGTTTCTTACTCAATACACACTCACTCACAGCACAGCGCAGCGCATGTGCATTATCAATAACCACAACTTTTAATTGTGCAACTCGAAGGGAATTGATTGATGAGATATGTAAATAACTATTGGAAGGTTTCCAGCATAGAGAAAAGATAGCAAAGTTGCCAAAATGTTTATATAAATCATCAATTAATTTCAAGAGAGAACTTTTATGCGTTTCTAGTGAATAAGGTATATTATAGTGTGAACGAATTTTTAAATAATAGTACTTGAATTCTGTGTTGCTGATGACTGAAATATTTTTTCTTCACCATCGTTATTTGCTCAACTTTTGTCATTCAATTTGATGATTTGACTCGCGCTGTATGTGTATTGGCTCAATAAAATGAATTTGAATATGAGCAATAGAAAATATCCCATGGCATAGGTTGTTCCAAAATTCACTCTTAACTCGTACCGATAGTCCACGTAGTTCTTTTTCGTAAAGATATGTGACGCTGATAATCTCTCATACTATGCCGTTCTTACACTCTAGCTCGGTCGAAACAGTGATAATTGACAGTAATCGATTTAAATCGGCTTGAGTTACCAAGAAATTTTAATTTTGGAACATAAACGACTTCTACCATGGGATATCTACTTATGCTATCTTTTCTCTATGGTTTCATACAGAGAGACCTCAACGAGAGAAAATTGTATAGTTATCAAATATTTTTCCAATGTGGGAAGCCTTGCCTAGTATTTTGAAATTATAGTCATTCAAGACATATTGGGAAACTTTTAAAATTGTAAAGTGATAGCTACAGAATATTGAAATGCTTGAATGTATTATTAAGAATTGGGAAATTACAGAATTTTTCATGTTTTGAAAATTACATTGATTTGTGTTGTAAACAGGGTGATATTTTAGTCCTGTTCTACCTTTTTTAGTTTTACTCATAATTTAGTTACTTGGGCTTTTGAAGAATATGCTCAAAATGTCCACCCATTGAAGGTATACACGCTTTGATATGAGACATTCTGTACATAAGACGACTGGAATCCACACAGAATGTTACAAAGCTCAAGAATAATCAACTCGAACTGCTGTGTGTATAGGCTACCGATTGAGTAGGGCTACAAACTTAATAGGACTACAACAAAAAAAAATTCTTTCATGGAAATATATTACATCACACTTACAATAGGGTAGCAAGACTAAAAATCACTCAGTATAATTGTATTTTCTATTATTTCTTGTTTAATGATTTGTGAAAGATATTTGATTCCACTCCAATAATACTACAATATTTGCGATTCGAATCTCTATCATTAAAATACTCATTGTAATAGTATTGCAGATAACGTGTGTATCACAGTAAATATTGAAATATTACTCGTTTCGAATTGCACAATTGAATCATCTGTTTGATTCTTAATGAGACTCTTACAAATCTCATCATCAGGAGTGGAATGGATTCCACTTTGTACTGCCAAATAAGAAATACTGTATTTACACAGTGAACAACATGAATACGCCAGGTACTCCCTTTAGAAGGGTGACCGCTTGACTCAACTCCTCTGAATATGATTCATGAGTTGTAAAATCGCTTCCCGATGGTTCGGAACCCACCAAAAACTGTGGGTCCATTCATCTCTCATCATTATCCGCCTCATTACCCACGCACAAGCCTAGAGCTCATGAAGGCATCATCCTAAGCATAAAAATTAAATTTCAATTAATATGAAATTGTAATTTACATGTCTCAATTTTTTATTATCTTCAAAAGTCAGAAACTGTTCCTTATGTTTTCAACTCAAATCCAAAATATACATCAAATTCAATTCATCTACCCTAAAAGAACAAAAAGAATTTAAGAGCAAACAAACGTCCATTACTATGCTGACATTCACTTTAAACCGACAGCATTCATTATGAATATCATCAATGTTTGCCATTCAATAACTGCTGACAGTTTACAATGAATCTCACTACAGAAACAAAAAAAAAATCCGTATGAATTGAGTGTAAAGTTTGATATAAGAAGTTGATTAACCGGGCGGGCGGGCGAGCTTTCATTGAGTTGAGCGTTCAGCCCCACCCAGCCAACAGCCAACAGCCCAGCCATTCAAGGACCTCAGCAGTTTGACCTCATTCCAACACAAAGCCCAAAGCTACGTTATGCCTTCTACAGGTGTAGGCTAACTGAACATACACTTCTATGTAGTCGTGTATATAATAACACTATAACTAAACACAATTACATGTATAGTATAGTTGTATGGTGGCGGGGATAGACTACACAGACTGTGTTCATAATATCGAGTCTGCTATAAAAGATTTTCATTGCTACTCGGCTAGCTTGCAGAGTGGCCGCCTCCCGCCTCCCGCCTCCCGCCTGTCTGTTCAGCTCTGCTCTGCATTACAGTACAGACGCAGGCGGCCGAGCTGGTTTCGTGGTGAGGAAACCGGTGCGCTTTCGTAATATTCATATTACTAAATCATCCTACTGATAACGGGTGATTCAAGGTAGATAGAACCATAGCAGATAATGAATAATGGCATAAATACAAGTTGAAGTAAGGTGGAAAGGGATACTAGGATTAAAGATTTAAATTATGAATCAATAATTAGAAGATATTTTCGCGAATTAAGAAATAAGCATCACTAATATTAAGGGTGATTTTAGATAGATTGGAAGAATTAATATAGCTTTAATAACATGAGCTTTGGTTTAGCTAGAGTTTTAGTGTAGGTTAGGTTGATTAATAGGTTGAGTAAATTGATCATCCCTTGAAATTCATGAAACTCAAAGCAACAAAGCTGAAACAAATAAGCTTAATCCAACCAACTCTTTACAAGTGAGGTAATTGAGGGCATAGTCCAAACACCAATTCAGACTAATGAAGAGGTTGTATTCACTTAATAAAACTGTTGCTCAATGTAAAATACGGTACGTTTCTGAAAAAATTATTTGAAGCCGTATTAATTGCCAGAATCATGTCTCAACTTTGGCTATTAACAGCTTCAACATTTGACAAATAAACTCAGCAGAAACCTATTTCACAAAATGAAACTTCCCAACCGATCAAATATCTTAATTTTCAGACTTGATTCAGTTCGAACTTGTTTAAAAATTCAAGTGAATACAATCATCAATTTACTCGGAAATTGCCAAATTGCCAGTCTATTGACATTTCGTGATAGTTCTTGAAGATTAAGATTGAAATTAATTATTGCTTTACGTGATGGAAATTGATTGTGATGCCGACAATAATAAAACTAGATATGTACGAAAATGGTAAAAATGAATTGAATTTCAACTCACTATACTGACGAAAAAAGCATTCGTTTCAACAACTTACCTGAAACAAACAGAAAAACAATGATTCATGAATATTATTCAAAGATGCAACATACAATACAAATAAAAAAATCTCCATAGCCATAGTCAAATATTTTTTTAAGTCAACAAATGTTGATTATTATCATTACAAAACGGAATTATGTTTATTATTGCGTCCTTATTATTATTGGAAAATAGAATGAATACAGAGAATAAATTTATAAAAATAGTATACAGAAGGAATCACACTAGCTTTAAAATTATAGTTGTGAAAGATTTAGGTAATATAGAGATAAGTTCTAGAGTATTTAATACATCTTTGAAGGAAGAAAATTTCATGAATATTTAATATTCATGAACAAAATGTCAAAATTATGTTGAATTCAACATTTCAGACATTATGTATGCTCAACAATTAAAACTCAAATTCAAATTCTATTCAATCCAATTCACAATATTTACAAATTATGAGAAAAAATCATACAGCTTAACAATATTAGAGTAATAAGTTATATTATAAAGTACATAAAAGTCTAATTTATTAAACGATAACTTCAGACAAGAATTCGAACATGCTAAATCAGGACTAATTTGTGAATTTGGATAGAAAAATACTGCTTGCTGAGAGTACAAAACTCTACGTCTGCGAGCAGGAATGAATATCTGATAATTTATGAATTCATAGAGAAGTAGAAAAATAGAAAAAGAAGAAAGAAAGAAAAATTAGCAACCAATCAATCACACATTCACACTAACCATGCTCACTTTCCAAATCCGGCTCATTTTTCCAATGCATAACCACCATTATCAGAGTATTTTAACTATGAAACCACATTGAATAAGGTCTCTAGATAGTCCGTCATAAGACCTCTAAGCCATCCAAGAACTTTTGTTTTAAAAACAAGTCGATTTTGTGTTCTCTTAATTTCAAGAGGAATATTGTTGAAAAACTTAGAACCGAGAAATACAAACGATTTCTGGAAACAAGTGGTATACGATTTAGGAAGTCTTAGTAAATCAGATGTCACTCTCCTAGTTTGATAACTAGGAACATCCCTGAACAATGCATGACCACAGTATCGGAAAGCATCTGAGACTCTGAAAGATAGGAGAAGATTGTTCATATCCACCCTCCTTCTTGATGGCACGAACTATGGATTTTTGTATAGTTATCAAGGGCTTCAAGTGACTCATGTACGTAGACCCCCAACAATTTATACCGTTGCTGATTTTTGAATCCACAAGTGCAAAATATAGCTGACTCAGGACACTCGTAGGGAGAAATTTATTCAAAGAGTAAAACTTCCTCAGTATTAACAGCAGATGGCTTTTTATATGAGTAATATGATGGGACCAAGTGAGCTTTTCGTCAACAATCACACCAAAATATTTCAATGAGTCAGTTTGACCAACCACCTCACAGTCACAGTCATCACGCGCACAGCTACCATGAAACTTCAGTGCAGAAGGCAATGTCCAAAACTCCAAAGTTAACTGAAGAAATAAAAAATCGCTTCTCCAAGAATTACCTTACTGATAAAAAATAACTCTCATTAATTGATCAAACAGTCAAAATTGCAAAATTACAAAATTTTATAATAATAATTGAAAAATCAAACATATGAAACTAATAAAAAGACATAATAATCGATAAACCAAAATCGAGAAAACAATAAAAGTGGATATCCTATTTTAACAGCAATGTTCTAATGGAATATGTTACTGGGAATTAATTGTAGTAACACTATTATTAAGTGTCTGAAACAGATTGGATAGGAGTTCTGATTTGTTTTTATTCTTTTTCATAATCTTACGTTTTCAAATCATGATGTCCATCGTACATCAGTAATGCTAATGTTCAGTTGATATACTAAAGCAACTGAATGTGGCTGAATGAATAAGCCTGGAATGGTCATTCAAGACATCTATGAAATATTTTATCATGATGTCACAATTTTCCAAGATTGATATCTCGATTTTACTCTCTATATTATATTAGATGATATAAAATGAATTTATATCAAATTCACAATTCAGTGTCTCATTCAAAAATTCAATTAGCTGTTAAGAAATAGCAGATATTTGTATCAAATCCGCAGCATAACCAAATTAATACAAATATAATATTACTAGTGTTCAGAAAAGAAATTGGCTGATTCTCAATCCATCAAAGATTCAAGCCTGGCTTTGACGGATTTGTTCTAATAGTACATGAAAGAGCCAGTAGAGATCAGCACTGACTAGACACCTTGCTCATTCTTGTACTTTCTAGACGCCTGAACGATATGCAACCAGCTCAACAGCTATTTCTATCCTACTGTATACAGCAGAGTTTGAAGGGGCTTGGAAATTAAAAACATCTCAATACAATAGGTATCAGGGGGAAAATAGATAGTAAAACGATAGTAAACAATAGTTTTCATTCTCTTGAAATGAAGTAATTTGAAAATAAGTTGACCACTTCTGAGAGAAGTATCTATTCAAATATTAATTGTGTATACTAAACAGAATGATTGTATATTTCAGTTCAACGATATTACCTACTGATATTAGGATCAATCTAAAACGTTCGAAGAAGATAAATTATTTGATTAATTTATAGGGAAAATGCATTTTTCATATAGCGCATATATTATACATAGTGTCCCACCAAGGTTGTAACAGCCGTTGACCATAGATTCTACTCGACATTTCTGACAAAAAAAGTTCAGTTAACTTTTTTCCTATTGACCTTAGTTTTCGAGACGGTTTGAAATTTCACTTTGAATTTGAAGAATTTTTTCAAGTTTAAGCCCTAATAAAAAACTACAAAATATCTTAAAACAAATAAAATTACATTAATCTTGATTGAAATGTTTTTCTCTATCCAACAATACCCTTGAAATTGAAATTCGACCAGTAGTTTTCGAGTATTTAATGACCGGAAGTAGGCATATTCTGAAAATATCGAAAAATCGATATATCTCGAAAACTAAGGTCAATAGGAAAAAAGTTTACTGATCTTTTTTTGTCAGAAATGTCGAGTAGAATCTATGGTCAACGGCTGTTACAACCTACAACCTAGGTGGGACACCCTGTATAAGAGGAATTTGAACAACTTCATCGTTTAATTATGAACTAGAAATCTGTATAATTAAAAAAACATTTAGGTCTTACTTTTCTACTTATTTCACCAATGATCTACTCTGGTTAGCTCTATTTAAAGATTATTTGAAGACATGGCTTTTGGAAATTTGGAAACCATATGACTCGTGTCACACTAGGACACAAGTCTGGGACACAAATGGGACACCTGTTGTGTCCGAGTTCGCTTCAATGGCTGCGGACACCACTAGTGCCAGATCTGGTGTCCCTAGTATAATAAGCGCACTACGAACTGACTCACTTGGACACTTGGTGTCCCAGCCTGTTATACAAATATAATGTCATAAGAGTCTGAAATTACCTAAAGATAGGCATTATGTAGGTACATGAAAATGTGATGATTCTGCTTTGATTCAGTTTTAAAAGTTGTACAGGAAGAGGTAGACAAAATTGGAAGTCATTGATTGAACAATGAAAGACCATTAAAAAACGAATCTGTACGTATGAATCTATCGAGGTCTATTCATAGATGAATATTCTATTCAAATGCATTTGCTTTATCTTTCCTTGCAGGCCAGAAAACTGTAGACTTGTCAGGAAGTCTTGAGGCGAAACACAATATTTACTCAGAGTAATCGAATTAACTTGGAGTGTGGAGAAAGCGACCTGTCAATCATAGAGTTGGACAATTGTCTAGTTGGGACGGGCAACTCTTATATTATTTTTTGTCGGCTCATTGAGGAAAGAAATCTCGAGCAGACATATTCGCTCTTCATAACCGAACGAAAAATAAATAGAAACAAAGTGCATTAATAAAACGTATGAATGGAGGTTTATTTGTGGGTACCCTATATTTTTCATCGCAGAAAAATATTCGAATCCGTTTATTTATTTATTCATATACAAAAATACATCTTTATCTTTAGTTATATATCTCTGTTATCCGAAACCGATGTTCAATATATTAAGTAGGTGTAGGTACCCTACATGGAAATTTGATAAATAATTCTGCTTTGATTCAGTTTTTAGATTCGCAAAGAAGAAAGTAGACATAATTGAATGTCATTGAACAATGAGATATGCTCTTCTTCAATGAGAGATGATATCTTCATTAATTCCGTCATTTCGAACTGCTTTATTCTATCCTTACCAGCGAGCAAAGAATTTACAAGTATGGTAAATCATACTTATAATCTGATTTGATTTTATAGACAGGTGAGTATGTGTAAATCATGGGCAGATGAGATGATTTCTGTATATCAAAATACTTGTGAATTGAAGAAGAGAACTATGATTTGCGTTCTAATTGAGGTTTAACTCACAACTGAAATCCTAACGTCATGAGGGCTATTGAGTTGTGCATAATGTATCGAAATACTTGCTATTTGAAAAATAGAAATATATGCTTTTGGTTGTAATCGAGGTTTAACAAGTGCCAACGCTATGAGGACTATTGAGTTGTGGTAGCCTACCTTTGTCGCCAGGATCCTCTCTCCCCGACGAAGAAGTGTCGCATCTGCAGCCAGCAGCGCCTGACGATGAGCTGTCGGTTGCGCACCTGACTCGCCACGTTGTTGTAGCGCACTGTCTCCTCCGTCTGCCGCGATCTGTAGCCCGACATTATCTGCGACTGCAACAACAAATTCATCTCATCAAAACAATATAATGTATCGAGAAACAACTCAACTGATATCATACAGGAAAAACATGGGTACTTCGGAAAATGTTAAACAGTAGAATGTAAAAATGGAATGGCATAGATGATACAATAAAGAAAAAAAATGGTGAATAATACATTATAGAATAATAATTTGTAGGTATTCAAAAAAAATGTAGAATATTACCGATGTGAGTCTAAAATGACATGAGTAATCTATCAATAACCTATAATTAATATAATAAGGGAAGAATTGGCTTATACAGGAAATACGTGAAGAACATCATCACGTCTCAACTACAAAACTGATCAACTTGAAATTTTGCATGTATATTATTAATTCATCGAGGATGTTTATAGGCATATTTAAATTCTTCAAGATTTCAGTAGGTCAATTTTTCAGTTTGTCAAGTTTTTAATTGGACCCTTGCAAAGCACGGGTTACCTGATAGTTGGTGAATAATACCATAGAGAAAATATAGCATAATGAGATGATCCATGATATAGGATGTTTATGTTCCGAATTTTACTGTTAACTCAAAGCCGATAGTCCTAGTAGTTGTACTATTTGGTGAAGCTATGTGACGCTGATCTAGTCTCTCATACTGTGCCGTTCTTACACTCTCACCAGGCCAAAACAGTAATAATAGTCGGTATTCGACAGTAATCGGACAAGAAATAATTATTGTTAGGTACTCGGAAAAATGTAGAATAGAACCAATGTGAGACTAAAATGATATAGGTAATCTATAATATAATAAAGGAAGCGATTTGCTTATACACGTACTGGATAGGGAATTGAGGTAAGACGCATCATCACGTCTGAACTACTGGACTCATTAACTTGAAATTTTTCATATAGATTCTTAATCTACGAGGATGGTTATAAGCCTATTTTAAGTTCTTCATGATTTCAGTAAAAGTTTTTAATGAGACCCTCGCGGAGCACGGGTTACCTGCTAGTAAGAAATAAAATTATTGGTAGTTGAAAAAAGTAATGTAGCAGAGAGCTTGACATCAAGAGGAGTTAAGTACACTTTCTTCATTATTCAAATTTTATAATCTTTTACAATACAATATTGTTATCAATTATAAGAGTGAGAACAAGTGACAACTGAAATTTTTGTGGTCTAATAAGCGAGTTATGGGTTGTTGAAGTGCTAAACTCCGTTTTCTTGATCATAATAAACAGTTTCCAATTTTCCATTGGAGTTTTTTTTTAATATATTCAGAATATCATTGGCTTTGTTCTAATATGAGTTTTTTCGCGATTTATGCCAAAATAAAGAAGTTATCGAATTTACAAAAATGTTACTTTTTTATTTATGAACGATATGGGGAATAAAATGTTTTAGTTTGGAAAGATACATTTTTTTGAATTTTTAAGAGAAGTTATGTTAATATAGTCGATACCGTTTATGATCTGGAAAGAAAACGGAATCTGGAAAATCAGCACTTCAACAACCAATAACTCGCTTATTAGACCACTTAAAAATTTAGTTGCCACTTTTTCTCACTCTTATAATGATCTTAACATTTATATTCAAAAAGATTTTCATGGAAAAAGTGTCCCGAACAGCCGTAATAAGAATATATCGAGCAACAAGATTCATCAACTAAAATTCCAGTACTAGTCCAGTCAATATAGACATAAAAAAGGGGGTGTGCTTGCAATTTATATTGTAGTTCTGATTTTTAATATATTATTTGGGTACATAAGAGAAGTCCAGAACCAATTTATTGATGAACAATTTCCTTGTGCTAGATACAGGGTGGCCCAAAAAACGTATTTTCCGCTCATTTTCCACTTTTCAGCTATTTCTGCCAAATCTCGTTATCGGACAGAAAAATTTGCTCTCGCTTTTAATAAAATTTTGAATAAAATGCGATCATTCGGAACTCTCTAATTCCAATGAGTACTGAGTTATGATATTTCAAAAATGAGTGAAATTTGAATGAAAAATCAATTTTGATGAATTTAGTTTTTGATCAACAATATCTTCCGATTGTTACCATTTAGATGCATGATTTTGAACTGCCTTGACGAGCCGAGAAGAATGAAGTGTAGTACGATGAAATCTGAGCATTGTGTCAAAAGTAATACGTGTTTGAAATTTTGATCCTTGAGTTGTCCTTAAGCGCGCCTCTCCTCTAGGAAATACTGAAATTAAGTGCATCTAATGGGTGATTCTCATAGAACATAATCTCATGAACTTATGTCATTGTGCGAAATATTAATGTGAGTACAATTTAGTTGGTGATGATGGTTGAAGCTGAAAATTAGGTGTTTTTCACAATACAAGGAGCATTGTTGCCAGGTGTACCTGGAAATCTATATGAGATAGAGCGCTCTACCTGATCTTAGATTGTAGAGCACAAGAATACGCACCGAGAGATTTTGAATTACACATCTAAATGGTAACAATCGGAAGATATTGTTTATCAAAAACTAAATTCATCAAAATTGATTTTTCATTCAAATTTCACTCATTTTTGAAATATCATAACTCAGTACTCAATGGAGATAGAGAGTTCCAAATGATCTCATTTTATTCAAAATTTTATAATCTAAAAAAAGGCGAGAGCAAATTTTTCTGTCCGATAAAGAGATTTCGCAGAAATAGCTGAAAAGTGGAAAATGAGCCGAAAATACGAGTTTTTTGGGCCACCCTGTATCTAGCACAAGGAAATTTTGCATGAAGAAATTGGTTCTGGACTTCTCTTATGTACCCAAATAATATATTAAAAAATCAGAACTACAATATAAATTGCATGCACCAATGTATATAGTGACTGGACGGTTATACGTTCCTTTCAAATTCATCTGAATATCCAAAGATCTTTCAAGATCTAGAAAGATATGTCAAACAGCGTTCAACTGGATTATAGAATCACTAAAATTTCCTTTATAATTCCCTTATTATTTCATCGAAAACACGAATAGTTTCGGCGACATTACCATTATAAATATTTTTGAAAGAACACTTGATAATGGCAGTATCTACAAAACTAGTCATGTTTCATATTTCATATAAAATATTAAGGGTACTAGTGATTTTATATAATTAAACATTCAAGTAGCTCTATCGAAAAATTTAATTAGTTGGAGAGTTCAATTTATACACATATATAATAATAAATTATAATGATTTTTAATGTTTTGGCACAGTCAGCAAAGTTAGACTTGTGCGCTAGCTGTGAGTTTGTAAAAAGAACAGTACAAAGTAAAAAAATACTTACACATGAAAAAACAACAAGAAGAAAGGATAAATGTGAACAAGAAGTAGCCTACTAATAGTACTTCTAATAAATAATACAATGATAAAGAAAAAATATGAAGTAATTTCGTGTTAAGATTACCTTGAGAAGCAAGTTAATACATTCAATCCAAATAAGTTTCAAAACTGGGAAAATAACTAATAAATTTTAGAAGAAAATATTTTTCTGTCTTCACTTACTTTCTGCATTATCTTCACGATATCCATCAAATTCTAGATTCACTTTCATATGTACAGGATCGCCCATATCGGATGTGTTCAATCTCTTATTTTCAAGTTTCTCAATCTCTTACTGTATTTTATTTAGGTAACCCTTTCTCACTGTCCTATCGTAAAAAGTCACCCAATAGATGACTATACAAAAAGAACGTTCATTCAAAAGTGAATTTATCTATCCTATTCTAGTTATTTTTCTAATATTCAATGCATAGGATGTATTGTGGTTCTTCAGAAGTATATTGAGCGTTGACCCCATGAAAATTCATCTATTTAAAATCTTGAAATTTGATAATCTATTATTGAATAATTTCTATTGTTGTTTTTGAAAAATGAATAAGAGTAGTTGCAATTTAATTGTGGATACACACCTGGAATCGTAGTTTGCTTTCGCCGACTTCACGATTGCGACGATGAGTGGATGTTTTGGACGCTTCATAGCACTCGGCCCAAAATGTGTTCATAGATTCGGTCAGCTCAGCACTCAGTGCAGATTGGTATGCTTCATACAATGGTTTCACCTGCAAACGCAAATAAAACAACAATTATTCACATTTGCTCCTGCAATTTTCGTTCTAAATTCTTCTTTTCGTTCTAATTACTTGAATACACCTGTAATTGCAATGACTAGACAAGACACTCTGGCATCATTCGTCTACAATTAATTGTATAAAATCGATATTTGTCAGTAGACAGAGATATATTTATTTCAATTGGTAATTTTTATACCTGGTATACCAGGCCTACTTATTGGAAAACATACATCGTTCAATTAAGTAGATAAGATAGTAAATAAGTAGATAAGATATACAGAAGAGTAGATGAAAATATTTTGATTTGCAGCAGCGTAATGGCCCAATACATCCACAACACTTACATAAAACTATTCGTTTTCCACCAGGCAATCCAATAACAAAAAATGCAGCATACTATTACGTACTCAATAATGTGTTTTTGTTGACAACATATATTATGCAACCCGGTAAGTAAGACAGATGCGACCAGAGACGACAAAACATGATTTATTGCTTCTTAAAGTGACTAGTCCTTTCGTCAGATAATATGTAATCGAGCAATGTCTTTACCCGCTGCCCGAAAACATAAGCATAATGCAATTTACTATTTATGTAAAACGAGAAGGCATTTCGAATCAACACATTACTGCCATCCGTAAACGAAATACATGGAGATAAGGTACATGCGTGAATAATAATGCAGCACTCACTAACGTCAATATTCGGTGGACAAACAGATCCGTTGAAATAATATTTAGGAAAACTTCAGAGGGAATAGAGAAGTAAAAGTCTAGTGAAGATAAATAAAAGTTGAAGAGTACTAAATAGAAGAAAGATAAAGGAGGTGTAAAATTATTTTTTAACCTTGGCTTATTAACAATTCCATCTGAAAAAAAAACATAAAAATCAAAGATAAATTCATCTTTTCAGCTAAATTTGAAACTGTAATCATCCCAACAAGATAGTGTGTATATAATACTAGCCGTCAGGCTCGCTTCGCTCGCCATATCCGTCTAGCCAGGGGGCTCCTCCTCAGTCCAAGAATGAGATCAGCATTTGAGCATTTTTATCATATGTTAGGACGATCCAGTCGGGGGTCCAGACTAAACGTCTGGCTAAACGGATATGGCGAGCGAAGCGAGCCTGACGGCCAGTAATATAATATTCCCAGGAATAGCTCTGATTGAAGTAGCAGTGCCCAATCAATTTTTCCGCGATAAATGCAATCTTCAACTTGGTGCCAACCTAACAAAGTCAACTCAACTTAATGCCAACCTGACAAAATTATTAATTTAGTTACCAGTTAACAACTGTTTCGAAGAGGTACTCTCTCTAGATTATAGTTCTATATTAACATATGGTATGGCCTTTTTTCAATTATAATTAAGAGAATGAGAAGAATATACATGCTAAAAGACGAACTTTAAACCCTTAAAAACCACCCTTAGAGTTAAAATATTGCCAAAAGATTTCTTAGTGCGCCTCTAAAAGGCCAACTGAACATACCTACCAAATTTGAACGTTTTTGGTCCGGTAGATTTTTAGTTCTGCGAGTGAGTGAGTGAGTGATTGAGTGAGTGAGTCAGTCAGTCAGTGAGTGAGTGAGTGCTATTTCGCTTTTATATATATAGATATGTAAAAAAAAATATTATTCATTGAAAGATGAGGACTTATTGTTTAATCAATAACTAATAACGGTTAAAAAAATTTATCAATTTTTTTCCAGTTCCTATGATAAATGAATATACTGTAATATTCAAGTTGTTAAAATATTATTAGCGTTCCTATAGTAGATTTATGAGATCACTTCACTTATAAGGGCTACTTTATTCAAATTAATAAAAACAAAATAACAACTTGCAGTACCCTTTATTGAAAACTTCAAAATATTTTAACAACTAGTTTCGACCATAGGTCATTTTTAAGTAAAAATGTAAAAAATGAACAAGTTGATACTACTAAGTTAATAATTAGTTGAAAATAACCAATGGTCGAAACTAGTCGTTAAAATATTTCAAAGTTTTTAATAAAGGGTACTACAAGTTGATATTATGTTGTTTTTATTAATTAGATTTATGAGATTTACTATACTATAAGATTATTTATGAAATTGACAACGTGAACATTCTCATTGACAAATATCAACATGAAATCCTTCAATTGCTATATAACGGTACACCACATGAGCCCATGACACTGCCGAAATCCTACTGAATAATTATTCATAATATCCTTTTGAAAATTATAATGATTGTTTATTATAAAAGAAAAATATTTTTTGGTCATAGTAACCTGTCAATATGCGACAATATGTTACAATATGTAACCCCCATCACCATATCCGGCATTTCGATCAGAGACATAAAAACGATACTCCATTCTACATTCCATCCAATGGCAATGCATCCATCTCAATTCTCAAAGGAGATTCAACTATTCATAAACATCCAGAAACTTAAATTGCAAAAAAGTGGGAGATACAAAATGTGAGAGGTCTGTCAGTACCTCGAACTATTTCACTTTCTCTTCTCTTCTCTCCAGGTCCAGAATACACATCATGGAACAGTACATTCCAAAAACGTTGGGTGAGGGCTGACGACTGATGCTAGACATTTCAACGATAATTCAAGAGCAACCACATGAAAGAGCAGTATTCAACAAACGAGCGTGTGATCGGAGAAGCGATAAATTATAATTGAGTGGAGTCTTCCACTTGTACACTGCTGTACTTGAATCAAGTGAAGTATTTATTAGGGAAGATTGTAGAGGTTGAATAAGATATAGCTCAAAAGGTAGAGGTGATGCATGGAGCCACAAAAAACAAACTGATCAATAAACACTGAAAGTAGTAGGTCTACAGGATCCGGTAAGTATATCATGATCTACCAATACCATATTTATGTTAACACTCGTTAACTGCACACATAAATTTTGTCATATTTGAATAATTGTTCAAGTTGTCGTCGCTCCAATAAAAAAATATTTGAAAAGAGCTCTACAACGTTGTTACCTGTTTACTCGACAAATTTATAGTCTCGTTGAATATTTAAAAATTGAAATATTCAAAAGATGATACCCTTTTTTCATTCTGAATGATGTATCGGATTACAAGGCTAACTCATAAGTTTGAGGATTAACGTATGACTACAAACAGCATTACACAGGCTTATGAATAATTCAGAATAAATTTAGTGTAAAGGAGATTTTTTATTTTGATATTAATTATCTTCAAGCCAAGATCACTAATCCTGCTATTTCATAATGTATCTAACTATAGAAAAACGAACGTTCGGGAAGGGCTACTTTTCAAGGTACAGGAAAATTCAATTCATTTACGGTATGTACTAACCAATATTAGATAACTTGTAATTTGAAATAGAGCCAATTAGAATACGACAGGATAGGATAAGCAATGTTTGGACAGTAATGTGCTAATGACCACTCTAATCTTAATAATGTAATTCTTACTCGGCATAAGATAAATTTGAGACTGCAGATATTTTGTTATTAGTTTGCCTCTCGGACGCTGATTTTGAGTGATAAATATACATGGTGAACACATCATGTGTACTGAACTGTGAGTTGGTCTGTTGGTGTAATATGGATAATGAATTATTAGGGAGAATAAAGTTAGAAACAGCCAGGTCAGATAAAATAACCAAAAACTTGTTGGAACCTATACTTATATTACAACAGCCTACAACCCTTCTATCTCAATTTAATGAGACAAATATTTCTAAATTCAAATTAGCTTGCAAATTTAGCCTTATCGATAACAGAATATTAATCATTCCAATCATAACTTTCAGTTTGCTTATTGAGATGAGTGAGTTGAGTCGTTGCTTTTCGAGCAGCTAAGTCCGTGTCCGTGTCCGAGACATCATTATTTAATAACAATTTCGAATCACTTTCTTCCCAGCATCATCAGCTCAAAACATTTCTTGACCGAAGAAATAAAACCAGTGAAAGTTCACTACCACTCATAAACTCGAATGGTGTTTGTTAAACAGAAAAAAGATGATGAATTGAGACGGAATTGGCCAGTGACCCTATCTACGCCATGATGTTCAAAAATGGAATTATTATGGTGCATGGTTGGGCTGTCGATTTTCTTGAACTTTGAACTTGATTAAGTGCTTGATCTTATCCTTGATCCTAGGTCGTTGGAGTGAGTTATTGGTTCTGAGATAAGAGTTTTGAAAGGTGAAGTATTGAAATAAGATTCTCCTAATCAGTGGTAAATTTTCTGCAGGAAATATATATTTAATAAAAACAAATATTTAATTATATTTTAACAAATATATATTTAATAAAACATGTAGTACCCTTTTATTAAAAAATTAAAAAAAACTATAAAACATTTTAACGACTAGTTCCGACCTACTTTGGCCATTTTCAAGTTAAAATTTCATCATCAATGTTAAACATTTCAACTTGAAAATGGCTTAAGGAGGTCGAAACTAGTCGTTAAAGTGTTTTATAGTTTATAAAATGTTTTAATAAAAGGGTACTACAATTTTTATATTGTTTTTATTAATTTGAATAAAGTAGCCCATACATTTGCACGACATTTCATCGATCATTGGTTTCGAATAAAATCAGAAACAGTCCGAAATCAGTCTCAGAACTCAGCAAGATATTTTCAATATCTCTTGAATCGGGACATACCTGCAACTGAAATGTAGAAAACTTTGAATAAGTTATTTTCCAAATCAGTACCTAACTTCTCTTTAATTTTCAAGCTTATTCAAACTTACAAAAGTATCCCTGATATCCGTGTTGTCCAGTGAGCCTGATTTTGTATGTGATTCAATAAGTCAAGATGTTTATAAATTTGCATTCACAAATAAATTTTCTACAAACTTTAAAATAAAATAAATATGAAATAATTTTAAGTCATTGTTAAATTGAATTGTAATAGCAAAATTACAAATTATAATGAAGAAGTTCTCCATGGAAACACGCAGAGTAAAAATACTCAAATAATAAAAGTATATGTCCATTGAGAAGAAGAGGCTAGGAATAGTTCACTGTATTAATTCAATGTAATAAATTACAGTTATCTATCATAATGGATATAGCAAGGATGAAACCAAGCACTAGCTCACTTCTATATAGATATGCATTGATAAGTGCTACATTGATGAAACTAAACATTAGATTACTCTATTGTTTGACAATAATATATATATATACATTGGTACAGAGATGTCGTGGATGAAATCAAGCATCAACTTACATTTATATAGATATACTAAACAGCAGTTTCATGGATGGAGATAAACATTGGATTTTAGTTTGAAAAAATATATATTTTCGATACATAGATATAGATATGGAGGTGACTTTCTCCGTGCGTCCATCTGTGCAGCGTTGGATTCCATCAGCAAAATTGATGTCCGAGTTCGGAGAGGCAAATACCTTTTTTCGACTAGTGTCAAAAATAGAAACGGCCGTCATAAGGCCTACTTCAGTTCGGTCAAATGATAGTTGAGGTTGAGGAGAGAAATTAAGAGAGAAAACTTTCGATAAAGTGCAAGGTGTGAATGTGGCACCTGTAGATCAAGGCAGAGCACGCGATTCGCTGGTTCATTCACAAATAATATACACAACATGACGCCCAGCGCCCAGCCCTGTTTGTACCTCATTAATAGGTGAGTCGAATTGAGTCGAATACTCAATTAGTTCCGATCGATCAGTTTGGAAGTTAAGCTTAATGCGTTTTATGATGAATTAGTTATATGTGAGCTAGTTTCAAGGCTCAACGTCAAACTAGATGAAGAGAGTAACATTTCCTGAAGTTCATCATCAGTCTTTCTAGACAGAGAATAATTAAAAATACTTAGAGCCGGACATCCCGAGAATAGTCTGCATAGAATAGACTTAGTGAATTGAATTAGTCGATAACAACGTAGGCAACTTGATTCCAACAACACCTACTATACGTATATGAACATCATATACGTATACACATACATCATAAATACACCATCATGATTTTTAGCATGTGTTGATTTGACAGGTAACTAAAATTCAATTTACACTATAAACAGAGATATTGTGGAATTCCTCCATATTAAGGTGAAATGAAAGCGATTTTGTCAGTTCCACATAATTCATTTGTGACAAACTTAAGTTTCAATGCACTCAAGGCATCAGTGGTCTTTGATTAAACTAAAATTCATTCTAATTCATTTCAAATTATTTTATTAGGTTTGAGCAATGAAGTATAGACAATTGAACATAATTTTCATGGGCTTAAACATCAACCAAACTAGAATTTTATCTTAACAGTAATGTGTAGCTTAAACATTACACATAGCCTATTAAGAAGACAAAACTTTTTACGACATTTTGCATTGATTATGAATAATAAAATCTGTTGAATGGCAGCTATTTTCAACTGAACTCTTTTGTTAACTCGATGGGAAGTTGTCCATACTCGTCTAAAGCCATTGAAGTGGATACACAATTCAACATTTCTACATTAACAAGCCACTTACACTTCAAGGCTTGTGTTAAGCTATAGCACAAGAAATGTTCGCACGTGAAATCCTCAGGTTAACTCCTCAGAACGCCATATAATTAATTTTTTCAATTTGTGTTAATTTATGCCAGTATTTCATTGTCCAATCCTTCAAGCTCCTCATACCAAGTTCAGTAAAATTAGAGAATTCTGAGAAGGTTTAAGTTTTCAGATTTTAACTCAACTTGTCGAAATTTGTTTACTGATTTTAGTACAACTAGATATAGATTATGTTTTTTCAATGAGGGGAAAAAATAATTTAAAACAATTCCTTCAATCAATTCACATTAGTATAACAATCATTTTGTGTATTGGAGGTTAGTATAACAATCATATTTATGTTATCAACGAAATGATGCGTGATCAGAACTCAGTTCAATAATAATTACTTCCTAGCTGATTCAATCGGAACAAAGTTCACATGCCGCAGCGGAACAACATTATTATCTCATCACTTCAAAATATGCGCAAGAATTGGCAGGAAACTGATCTTATTCAACTTAGGGAATATCACACGCATGAAAATATGTAGATTACTTTTCTTTCCAACTAGAGAAAAGTATTCAGAGAATGTGGGAAGCGACATGATTACGCATTTGATTCCGCTAGGGAAGTAACCTACTTGAAAGGCTGAAGGCTTTCATGGTAGCCTACTAAAGGAAAATATGCCAATTAGTACATGGTGTATCTAAGGTTGTTGGACAAACATGAAAATGAGACTATAAAAAGTGAACGGTCAAGGATTGAAATTTTGGATTAGAAGATTGGAACCTGACTTTCAAATGTGAAATTTCACGTAGAATTTCAATTAGAATAATTTTATGAATGGATTACACTTCTTATTACTTATAACAAAGATTTAATATCAAATTCAATTAAAAACGAGTAAATAGCGAACATTGTAATATAGCCTACATTCAATAACGAAAATGTAGAGTGAACAAATGGAATAGTATGTAATACTATCGGTTTATCTGGAAAGAGGAATAACTGAATGCAGTTTAACTCAAGATTCTTGAATTGATTTTAGTGATGAGACTGAGAAGAATAATTCATTTCAAAATTGATTGAAACAATAAAATACTATAAGCCAACATGAAGCACAGGATACAGCTAAGGAGCAAAATTCTTCCTATTTACAATAACTCTCTAAGAGAGTGAATTTTTTGTGCTCTCATTTCAACTCACAACTCATTCCCACACCTTTAAAACCACACAATCTTATGCTGGGAGTCTAGACATAGTTTCTATTTAATAGTTTCTATGGATTATATAGATTATAGCTTCAGAATAGCAGAATCTATTTCCACTTTTCTAAATTGAATAAGCCTCTCAAGTAATGTTGGTTTCTTGCTTTCATTTTGAGTTCTGTAAATATCCGTTGTAATGTCCATTACAACCATTCAATAACTGAGGTAGAATTGTAGAGACTTCTCTCCAGATTTCAGATTTACACATTGAATTGTTCATCAATGGCATACACTACTCTTCCATTTCGCATGAGATATACTGGGTATTAAAAGGTAATGGGTAGAGAAAAATCACAACAATTTCACGAAAAGTGTGAATACTTTACAGTATGAAGGCGAATAGTATGTTGTAGAGAATCATTTGAAAGTGAAAGGTTTCAAGTACTCAAAAATATATTTCAATAGGATGTATGTATGGAGCAGCTTGTGACAGGTTCATAAATGTTGTAGAATCAGATATATTTCATACTGTATAGGTAATAATATAATAATATGATATCGTAAGAGCACTGGTATTACCTGAGGTAAAAACAGCAATATTGTGCGCCACAGGCGTTCTATCAGATGCGAGGATTTTCATTTAGCAACGTGGATATTTGAGTTATTTTCAGACATCTTGCTCTCAGATGATGTCAAATGACAGTGACCTTATGTGATGATTGAAGGTGGATACGTGGGCCATTTTCAATAACAATTTTCCAGGAATAAAGCAGTGGCGATTTCCGCAGAAAACACTTTCCCCAGGAAATTGGAGAGAGAAATTGTTGGGTGTGGGGAAACCGGAAACAGTAATCGGTGATAATTGATCTCTACGATTGATTCGAAAATGATTTGTGGACGGTCATCCACGAATCTCCGTTGGTAGATAGCAATTCTATCGGATGAAATTTATCGATTACAGTCAGTGTTTCCCAACTTTTGGTGAGGTATCGATCATCGGTAAGTACCAAATAACGAAAGATAAAGCCAAGGATCGAATCCACGAAGGAGGATATCAAGAGAATGACTAAAACTGCAATTGAATTTAATTCTTTATTGAAGATTAGAGTAGCTGAAACAGGCACTGTCCTCTGTTACAATACGGAAGTTCCATTGATTTGAATACATTTAAGTGACGGAAACCACAGAACAAACTAATGAAAAACAATCGCTCAATAACTTCACACATTTTGATTTTCCAAATTTTGATTATACTCAGTTCCAAATAAATGTTCGTTCTTCTGATTGTTGTGGGATCATCGGTTGAATTTTGATACAAGAGGCTGAGATCAAATAAAAAACATAAGAAATTTTGATAATCTATGCAAAATGATTGTATGAATTTACTTGAATGAAAATCATATTCATTGAAAAATAAAATAATTTTAGGATTCTACAAATTAATTATCGTATGAACTAGATATATTCTATATGGAACTTGATTTATTCAGTAATCAAAACACTGACTGCAAGAACAAAGTTTCTTTAAAGGGCATTAATAGAAAACTCAGCTCATTATGGTCCGTACAGGCTTATGCTCCACGGACGCGTGCATTTTCCTTTCATAAGCTGATGCTATGCTTCTTATATGTGTATCTTGTTTCTGTACAAATACAGAAATAATAAGCTGAACATCAGCTGATGAAAAGCGATATGAGCGTGTTCGTGATGCATAAGATAATTTTGTTTCGCACATTCTTAAACGTTTCCATTGCTTCCGAAAACGAATTGAGACTTTCTCACAAAGTTATTATTTTCTTCCTAAACACTTGGCAATGTTTAGATTTTCACCAACTGTGAAATTATGAAAAAACAACTGAAATGAATGGACCATATGATTTTTACATGGAAGATTTTGAAAGAAATCATCTCGCTATCAGTTTGAAACAGAAACTGAACCGAGCGTGTGTGAAATACTTGCTACTTTCCTTGCCCTATTACCATAGGTAAGGAAAGTATTGCTTTCCAAAAAAATTAAGGTACCCTAATTTCAAGTTTTCTATACGTTTCAAGGTCCCCTGAGTCCAAAAACATGATTTTTGGGTGTTGGTCTGTGTGTCTGTGTGTGTGGGTATGTCTGTGAACACGATAACTCTATTCCTAATTAACCGATTGACTTGAAATATCTGACGGTACATTTTGTTATCAATAAAAATTGAAATGGATTGTTAGGTCTCAGACAGAAAAACAAAAATATTTGTCACCAATAGTACTATCAGTCGACGATATAGACTATTAGTTCTGTGAACAGTAGACCTCGTGCACAGTAAGTTACATTGACCTGTTTTTATGTTTTCTCAAAGATTAATAAATAATTTATCAATTTAAAATGTCTAGAAAAATCCTAAATAAACATAGAGCTTTCTGTCCTATCGTACCGTGACGTATCGTCCCGGAATGTGAGTGTGAGCGCTGTTATCAGGTCTGGCTGCAACTGTCTACAACGTTGATGGAAAGATACATTTTCAAGATGTTCGATGTTTTTGAACGGGTAGTATTATAGTACACTAGACAGCTGATTTATGATGAATAATTCTATAGTCTGATTTTTACGGTAATATTGGCGTATGAAGGAGGCTCTTTTTTCCTTTCATACTAGTAGTTCTGTGAAATGTAGACCTCACGCAGTATTCTCATCCACAAGTACCTGATGTCAACTGTTTTAAATGTTAACAAAATCAGTTCACGTTTGAATTTGTATTCCATAGTTTATTGATATTTATGTTAATTTAAACAATGAATAGAACATATTTCTATTCTAGAATTTATATTATATTCATCCAGTTCCGTGATAATCTTTCCATCTAATGGAAATTATTATTTTTTCAATCAAAAATATTATAATTTCTTCAGCATTATTTAGTTCATTTGATTATTTTTAATCACCTATTAAATTAGTTTTTTCGAATGTGAGAATATTAATAATGATGGAAACGCATAATAATACCATGACTGCAAAACAAAATATTGAAACCAAAGACCTTAAAGCTGCGATTTATTAACCATTTAGACCAAATTTATTAACAAAATGTTAATAACTCAATCCTTATAGATTATATTAGATTGAACATAACTTATCATACACATGATGAACATGTGTGTTTGTCAACTTGCGTTCAATCCTATATTATATAAAAGCGAAATGGCACTCACTTACTGACTGACTCACTCACTCACTCACTCGCAGAACTAAAAATATACCGGACCAAAAAGTTCAAATTTGGTAGGTATGTTCAGTTGGCCCTTTAGAGGCGCACTAAGAAATCTTTTGGCGATATTTTAACTCTAAGGGTGGTTTTTAAGGGTTTAAAGTTCGTCTTTTAGCATGTATATTCTGAACATAGAATATATATAATATATATATATATATATATATATATTATATATATATATATTATATATATATATATATATATATATTTGTAATACTATAGATCACAAAGGCATTGGTGGCATTGGTATGTAATAATCTTATGGGTTGCCCCCTCAATGGCGGATTTCAATTCCAAGTACGACACTAGCGCTGCATGTGAGTCTATACATCTTTAAGGTCTTTGAATATAACTGCTCAAAATAATAAAATAACTAAAACAAATTTTAATAAACCTATTCATATTTACAGAATGAAAAATGGGAATTTCTTAATGCTTTTGTGATGAAGATAATGATAATTCAATAGATTCTATGGTTGAAATATTTATTGATAAATTAACCAATTACATAAAACTTGCCTCAGTAGAGATAACACTTAAACATAAGAAAAGACAATTGAAGCCTTGGAAAACACAAGGGTTGATAGAGTCTATCAATGGAAGAGACAGAATAGCCAAACAATTAAAAAAAGAGCCATTAAATTTAGATTTGAAAAATGAGTACAGAGTATTACAAAAAAGACGAGTATTACAGAACGAGAATAGGTGAATGTGGAAACAATGCAAAAAAGTTATGGTCGTATATTAATGAACTCATGGATAAGGAAGGGAAGAATGAGAGAGATGATATAAAATTAACTGCACATGAATTGAATGAGTACTTTGTAAATGTAGGGAAAAATTATGCCAAGAAAATACCTGGATATAATGATGAATCCTCGTTCAAATTTCAGTATAAGAAAAATAACTTTAGTCTCAATAATTCGTTTTTTCCTTAAACCAGTCAATGAAGCAGAAGTGATGAAGGTTATATCAAGTCTGAAAAATAATACAAGTCCGGGAGTTGACGGTATCAACCTAGTAGTAGTATTACCTTGAAAAAAAATAGCAGACCACATTGCATACCCTTTAACTTTAATAATAAATAATTGTTTTAAAAAAGGAATTTTCCCAACATCGTTCAAAGTAGCAAAGATAAAACCACTCTTTAAAGCAGGTGATAGAAACTTGGCAGAAAGTTACAGACCGATAAGTTTACTCAGCTCCTTATCTAAAATAATGGAAAAATTAATAAAAAATCAAGTTGTTAATTTTTTCGATTCATACAGAATAATAGAAGATCTTCAATTTGGCCGATGATGCCCTCATACAGTTTTCAAATGCCGTGTCAGATCTTTTGAATCAGGGACAAAAAACCATGGCTATCTTTCTCGATTTGGCTAAGGCTTATGATACGGTATCTCATATTCAATTACTCCGTAAACTGGAAAGAGTTGGGATTAGAGGAACTCCATTAAAATTATTCGAGAGCTACCTCTCAAATAGGGTGCAAATTTTAACTCTCAATAACGACGTTAGTAGGATACCACTTTCCGGGTACGGCCTACCCCAGGGTACAGTACTATCGCCTATTTTATTCCTCGTCTACGTAAATGAGGTACTGAAATTGGAGCTAAATGGTGGGGAGACTTATTCTTTTGCTGATGACACTGTGTTGTTATTTGGAGGCAATACATGGCATAACGTTTATGAAGCCGCCACAAAAGGCTTCTCCACATTAAAGAGATGGCTGGACATAAATTCCCTTAGTCTCAATATAAAAAAACAAAGTACATAGCATTTTCGAGAAACATTACTGGACATGAAATCACAAACTGTCTACTCAGATTACACATGAATTTTAATGTTGACAACCATGTAGTATGTGATTGTCCTGAAATTGAGAGAACAAGTCACTTGAAATACCTAGGGGTAATAATCGAGGAAGGTTTCAAATTGAAAAGACACATAGATTACTTATGCAATAGATTGAAATTTGTATCATATAAATTCTTTAAATTACGATCAGAATTGAGGGTAACTGTGATGAGAATGTTATACTTTGCTTTAGTTCAGTCGATACTGCAATATGGGTTAATAGTTTGGGGAGGTTCCTTCAACTCTCACCTCTCTACACTATTTATTTTACAGAAAATGATTATAAAGACAATTTTAAATAGACCAATATTATACCCTTCAATGAGTGCATCCAGTGATCTGAAAGGCATGACTATCCGCCAACTGTATGTGCTTAACATCCTCAAATATTTCAATAGATATAACAACTTTAAAAAAATCAATAGCGAAACACATAGAACAAGATATAATTAACATAAATTTGAATGCTATATTTCAAAACTCACTTCAATTCGAAAACAACTGATTTATATTGCACCAAGAATAATAAATAGTATCCCAAACGATCTCATAAATCAACAAATAATAACGAAGTATATTACATTGAAAATAAAAAATGGATAATCCAAGAATATTATTTTGATATCAAAATAATATAGCTCCCATTTTGAAGGTCTCTTGCAAAATATTTTTTTTACATATTGTTGAAGGATGCGTACGATTAGAATTACATATTATGTTTAGAAATCCTCGAGTGCAGCATTTATTTTATTTTTATTCTTTATTCATTTTTTTCTGTCTTAGTATTGGGGCGCTACTCCTACTGGCGGACAACTTCTCACTTATGCCAGTAGATTTCCACCAAGCTTATGCTATTTGAAGTGTTGAATAATAATGTAATGATAATCCTCAATCCATTCAGTTTGATTATGCATTATAGCTCTTACTAGTTAGGAATAGAAGTATTAATGCTATTATTGTTCAATTTATTATTTTTTAGTAAGGAATGTTATTTATTTGAATTGATTGTGGTGAATTGCATTTGTGTTTTATAGTTAAATGTTTGTACCTACTTTGTGGGAATAAATTTGAATTTGAATGACCAATCTTGTACTAGTATTTATTATAATTATTGACAAATTAATAAAATTATCAACCAACTATATTCTTCACCGGATAAGTTGGATAAATCAGCGATATACAGTATCGATCACTAAATATTTGGAAATAATACGTTCTCAAGATTTATTCAAATGGTTCAACCTAATCACTGAAGTCAAATTGACTGAAATACAGGGTCATAGTATTAAGTCGAAGCAGTACTACAGATCACAGAAAGTATAAGGAATTCTAACTAAAATACCGTCGTTGATCACACTCGGTATTGTCTCACACTGCTGACCCCTTTGTCAGATGGTAGCGAGTTGGATTGATGTCAGTACCTTATTGTATTGTGCAATATTGGAAGTCCTTATATTTATCTACTTCTTCAACATCTATAATTATTGTGGAGTCAGTCAATGCAGCAGTAAAGATTGCCGATTGATAAAGCAGCAGCAGTTCGCAGCGATTGATAGCAGAATTTGGTATAAGCTCCTCGAAGAGCTGGTAAGAATCATGTTATTTTTATTTCAGCAGGTGCCAAAATATCAAAAGTATTCAAATTTCACATGCTCCACCGACAGACTGCCAGCTGGGCACATGTCTATCTATAGCTATCTATAAGTCCTATCAACTGACATGAGTCTCATTTCTGGAAAAAATGCAGGAACTCCGTTAAATTCATGAGAAAAATGGCGGATAGTTACTAAAAAATTATGTCTTTCACGATTTTCTCAAAAATGACGACCAATTTTTTCAAATTCATACCCTGTATTTATCAGCTCTATCAACTGGCATGAGTCTTTTTCCTGGGAAACTAATGGGGGGTCCACCCCATTCTTGAGAAATTGACTTTGTAACCTCCTTCTCGTGCATGAGGTAGGTAGGTAGAGCAGTTCATAAAAAGTACAAATAGTCGAGATATTTCATCTGTAGAAGAGGTGTTTTGACGAGTTTTAAAAAAATAATCGAATTTCACAATTTACACAAAGGAAAAAGTACTCTGAAAACAATTATATACTCATATACTGTAGTCTGATCGTATTTTCAAATAATATGTTGCCGCCAATCGTCATTATGTTATTCCCCTAAATTATTCTCGTTTAAGAATGAGGCTTACAGTTCAATGAGCAAGGAAAGTTGTGTGAGTGTACCACACCAGATTTTTTTTGTTTACTGTTCCCTAGCAACGAATTCAAACGCGTTGGAACTTATTCGTGTCGAGGGGGTGGGTGTTCGGTGATATACGGTTTCTATTCGGTACCGAATTCAAGCCGAATTACCCGTTCACACTTAAGCTGCGATTACACCGGAGTTAATAACACAAGTTTTTAACATGTTTGTCATTAACTGATGTTAATTACAAAAGTTAATAACATCATGTTGAGCTGCGTTTACACCGGAGTTGATAACATGAATTATTAATAGATAGTTGTCAACTTGACTGAATCGACAAAAAATTATCTTGGAAAAAGTTGATAACTCGTGTTTTCAACCAAAAATTCCTTGTTATTAACAAGATTTATGTTATCCATCGAGAGTCGGATTAACTTTTGTTAATAACAGGTTACTATCTTCCCCGCAACACCCTCGCCCAGCATCCCTACCCTACAACTACAGCTGTTCCCTAATAACTACAGCTGCAGACAAAACACGTGACAAAGTTATCAACTTTTGTTGATAACAAAACTAGCAGCCAAAAGAAAATGTTATCAACTTATGTTGAAAACTTTTGTTTTTAACTCTGGTGTAAACGCATTATAATTTATTTACATTAGATCAGATGAAGATCATTATTTTAATGATCACACACATGTTTCAATTCAAATTTGAAGACAATTTTTGCTTTTTATTCCGGCAGTTGTATAATATGAATACTCTCGTTAAATGAAATCATATGGAAGTCAATTATATTGATAACAAGATCTTGTTATTAAACAAGGAATTTTCTGTTAGAAACATGAGTTATTAACTTTTGTCAAGAGAAATTTTTGACGATTCAGCCAAGTTATTAACTTATTGTTGATAACTCGTGTTATTAACTCCGGTGTAAACGCAGCTTTAGAATAGACCGAAACGAACACAAAACCAACGGAACCGTATTTGTGTGAAACAAGCCCAGCAAGTCTGTGTGCAACAACATGAGTACAAAATAGAAGCAGATTCGATTTTACTATTGATTTCAGAAAAGTGATTCTACAATGTACGTAAATGTCACGCCTTGGCATTGGATTCAAGCCTCAAATGAAAAAGCTAAGAAGTACTGAGCTCTGAGCTTTCAAGAAGAAATTCTAATAATCACAAATCTGTAAATCAAATCGTACTTTTTGAAAAACGTGATGAGATTCATCACGATATTGAGATTCAATTAATTATTAATTAATTTTATGTTTGGAAAAGCAAAGAGAACGAGGAATAGAGCTTGTAACTTTTATTTAATTATTTACAATGCAAATGCCACTAATGTAATAACATTGGTTGATAAAATAATAAGGTAGTCCTTGTGCTATTTTTCCTCCAAATTTATAGATGACAAAGTCCAAGATAAGGTTAGAATTTCCTGTCTACAATTTTTATAACATTTTAGTCCAAATCAAACATGAAAACTATAAATTTTGAATTTAGATGGCTTGAATTGTTAAATTGATTAGAAATATTCCACTTAAATGAATAATATTAACTTGTCATTAAAATAACAATTGAAAGCGCATAAAATTAAATGATACACTTATTGCACACTTAATCCAATTATAAGTGGAAGACAAGAGAATCAAGTTCGCTTCTGACAATAATAAGCCGTACAGTATCACTCTTTACGGTTGTCAAATCTAATCGGAATTATTTATTACACATGAGTAAAATGACACATATGAGTTCCATTCGCCACTTTATGAAAAGTAGGAATTTTTTTATTGCAACCAAACTTTTTCCTGTCAGTCACTATTCCAAATACAGAGTGAGGTTTTGGATTCAAGCCTTTAATGGAAGCTTTAGGAATTACTGAGGTTTCAATAAGAAATTCTAATAATTACATATTGTGCATCAAACCATACTTTTTTAAATTCGAAATTCAATACAAAAATCATCACTTGACTGTTCAATTTTATAGTTATTCTAATCTTATGATGTGATGATGCCTGAGTATGAATTATTAAAGATCTATAGTGTGAAAATACACTATTATTATGTATTCATATTATATAATTACACTAATTCTATTAAAAATATAAATGATTTAAAATTGTTTTCATGTTTCTGTTCATATTGTTTCAATGTGTTTTTTATGTAAAAACTTTTAATTTCAGCCTACAGTAGAAAGTAATATGATATCGATTCCAGTTGAAATGTTAGGATATCGTATAGGAAAGAGTATTATTGAGAATAATGAGTTTCATGATCCTAAAGATTCTCAAACGTTTATTCAAACTGATTTAATAATCATTTTGCAACTGAGCCCTAATGGAAGTATTATACTGAGTAGGAAAGGAGAGAACTGGAAAGGAAAATGAAGGAAAGGTTAAAATAGACTCATTAATAGGATCATGGAGTATGAACAAAAATACATCTCCTACATATTCAAATTCAAGAGATGTCTCTTCAAGCAACAAATTAATTATTTTGAGTGAATTTAAATGAAATTCCAATATAGCGAAAGCATTATTATTGGATGTAGGGTTCGAACAAAATTTCTCCAGCTTCGAGAATCAATTTGAATTATCAGTACCAATAGAAGTGTTATTGATGTATTGAAAAGTATATTAATGTTTTACTCATATCTTGAGACATGTATGAGAGATCAATCTAATAAAACGAATCAACATAGAAATTATCAAGAAAGTCAAGAATGTACATTCAACAAATTGAGTTGTTAAATCTCGAACAGGTTGATATACTTATAAATTATGTTATTCATACATATTATAATGCAGAGTTGAAGCACGAGCAGAGTTGAATTTATGAAAGGCAACAATCAGGACTAACATCGAACAAGTTTTCCGATAACATATTATACAGTTGGACTTTCTCATGACATGGCGATCGCCCTTGGCCTCCAACTTTCTTCGATTTTCAACAACAGAATCAGGGCCGGCCACAAAGATGGACCTGTTCAACCAAACAGCATACCAGGCATACCGGAGCCCGGCTCTCGCTTTTATCTCAACCATTTAATAATACATAACGAGCAAATTCTTCCACTTTTACTTGATTAACCCGATGAAAACTATCTCTACTGAGAATCTAATGTACCAACAGATTCATTCATAATAATAATAATTGGTACCATCTTCAGCATGAAGAAGATAATTGTAGAATTGAGGTGAGATTCTGTTTTAAATTGCATTCTGATAGCAATAATTAATTAGATATAAGAACTGATTGAATAGGGTTTAAAAACTAGAGATTAAAAATATACTGCAATTCATAATGGATCATATTACATCGAAAAATTGAACAGTATCATGTAGATGGTACATTTTCACTTAATTCTATGTTATTTTAACAAGTATGAACTTTACTCTTGTAAAAAATCTGGTGTGGCGCACTCACACAACTTTCCTTGCCGTTAAGAAAATTGATCACCTGACGCTAGTGTACTCGCGCATCTCAAGTCTACTATTCAAAGTTATGAGACAGCTGGTGATAAGTCAATAACGCTGGAAACACACGAGGTCTGCTATCTCTTCGTTGTGAATGATTTAATAGAACCAACAGTTGCCAACAGTTTGCAATTTAATAATCACATTTTCTCGGATTTCAAGCTTATTTCCAATTATAGGTGAAAATGTTACTAGACATTAATTGCAGAGATTTTCATGCTCAATCTTTTCCACTAGAAATTTTTTGTTTAAATTGTATATGAAGGCTGATAATTGAGAATCTAAAATCAAACTTTGCAAAGATGGGGCAAAGCTCCTGAAATTTTTACAGATATAGGACTTGTTGCAGATGATAGAGCTTATCAATGACTATTCCAGGTATAAATTTGATCAAAATCATTGGAGCCGTTTTCGAGAAAATCGCGAAAAACCCTGTTTTTGACAACATTTTCGCCATTTTAGCCGCCATCATGGATCGTATTTGATCGAAATTGTTCGTGTCAGATCCTTATAGTGTAAGTACCTTACGTTCCAAATTTCAAGTCATTCCGTTAATTGGGAGATGAGATATCGTGTACACAGACGCACAACACTCATACACACACACACACACACACACACACACACAGACCAATACCCAAAAACCACTTTTTCGGACTCACGGGACCTTGAAACGTATAGAAATTTAGAAATTAGGGTACCTTAATTTTTTTCGGAAAGCAATGCTTTCCTTACCTATGGTAATAGGGCAAGGAAAGTAAAAATAATTCTAATTAACAGAACTTTCCCTGAATCCTCAATTGAAGACATAAAAATAAAAGAAATAGTCTACAACTACAATGAAATTATCAGGTATTCAGACAAGTAATTAAAGTATAAGGAAGAGTATTCCTTTTTACAACAAAGGGGTTGATCATTACAATATATGTACATCATAATTATTATGTTTCATTGAAAATTATATAATGCAGATTTCATGAAAATTTGCATCAAAGACCTTGAGCAGAATGTTAAACTCAATGTCGAACTTAAACATATTAATTTTTGCTCACTGAGGCAGCGTAAATTCGTACATATTTCTCCGTATCTTTTGATTGCGGTATGAGGATTTTATTAGTATAACTTTAACGCAAAAGTTATGTAGGAATAAATTAATGCATTTCAGTACAGAGAAGGCACCATGGATGAAAAAGTGTTCATGAGAAAAGGACTTAATTGGTGCAAAATACCATCTAATCCACATCGTCTTTGCTTATGTGGAACGAGAGCAAGTCAACGTAAACATTCTCGGTGACTGATATCAGAAAAAGTTAACTGTAATCTCAGGAAAATTATCAATCAACAAGTTGAATAAATTATTACCAAATAGATGTTCTGTCTGATGGAAAAAACATATTTGCGAAGAAGTATTTTTCCGCTAACGGATTCTTCCTGAGCTGGATAACACCTTCTCAACTGAACTCAACCTTCAGAATCTAGAACGCTAATGTGAATAATTAAAATCTGGAATATTTCAAAGAGAAGTTCTCAAAGAAACTGTGGATTATGAAAACATCCCTTTTTGCATCAGAATGGAAGTGCTTTATACACTAGTATTTTATGCATCGGATGCTGAGTGATCAAAGTCAATAAAATTATATATATGAAACATTATGAATACAAGAATAATGAGACAAGAGTAGGACCATATCAATTTTTTATATCGTACCGTATCAGCATTTTATATTATTTATTCAGAGTACAATCCACACGAATGATTTGAAGACAAATACAAAATTGTTACTTTCTTAGAATCTATTAAACTCAATAGTTAAGCTTGTCTAGGATGAATATTGTAATTCTAACTGAATTCAAAAATACTCATATTTATACGACGAGCTACACCTATAGAAACTAATACTGTACCTCCTAAGAGGATGTAAAAGGCTTGTAGAACCAAGCTCAAGCAAGAAAGTACTAATTTCAAAACTGTGAAAGATATAATCACAGCACCAAATATGAATGTTCCTCACAACGGTCAGTCTTCAGAATAATTAATTTTTTACAACTTTGCCAATACGGTGATCAAGTGTTTATGATGAGAAAGTAGGTTATAGAAGAAACATTTTAGCAGCTCAACATGCCAAAAACAGTTTGTTGCTAGAAAAGGTTTTTACAACTAACAAACGAACGCTGAGTTCAACAATGAAGTGCCACTTATTAAAATGTTGTTAAAATTGAGGACCGATTTGAAAGTGCGATTCACAGTAAGTGCACAAGTGAAAGATATACTTTTGTTCCAACTACTGTAATAGGAACAAAATCTACAATCAATCAAAACCCTATAATCACGACTTTCTATGAAAAGTATTTAGTTAACAATAGAAAGTATTCTAAGTAATACGACTAGTTTGAATTTTTTATGTTGAATAAATTAATATTGAGGAGTTCTAAATTGTATTTACTATCTCATACAATCTGTGAGATTGTACATATTCGTCATAAAGTTTATATTTTATTCGTCATGATAATTGTTTAAGTTGGAAACTATTAGGATATTATTATTAGTTAATTACTAGTGTATTATCAGTTTTTTAGTAAATTTTTAAGCAATAATCTAGTTGTTTCTCAATCGTGAAGTGAATTTCCTACTCCAAAAAGAGGGAAAAGAAAATGATATTGAGAAAAATAATAATTAAAAAGAGAAGATGCAAAACTTAATGTAGAAGGAGGAGGCAGAAGAAATGGTGGAAGTTGAAGAAGTAAAATACGTGATAGTAAGAAGAAGAAGAAGAAATAAAAGAGGAAGAGGGTAGAAGGGAGATGGCGCCCTCGCCCAGGATAGGTGGTCACTGGTCAGAGTCAAAGGCCATGGGGAACGGAATGTGTGTCAGGCCAAAGTCAATGCCAATGCTGTCCTGACCCCGGCTAATCTGCCCTCATAACAGTGTGCTGGTGAGGCCCGTTCCAGTTCCAGCACAAATACGTAATTTCCGTCAAGATAAGAGTGCACTTAAAATTGAATTAAGTTTCTGCAATCATTCTCTAGACTAAACGAACTGGGAGCATGATATCAGATTTAAGCTTGGAGTTGTTAGTATGGTGGGGACAACTGGAAAGAGATGAAGCATCTGCTTTATCATACATTTATTGTAGTGTAACGGAAAAACTGAGATCACACATCAATGGAATAAACATCTTGCATGATGTTGAATATGTTGTTGTGAGCCTGCAGAGGGGAATAGTTAGTTTTAAACGACAATTTCATAATTTCCTTTTCATCTTGAAATGAAATCTTAAATTATTACTCACTGATTAAATCAGCTATACCATTATAAATGTACGATGAATGTATTCATATTGGCACAGAAATAATTGATAAGCATGAGTTCAAGTATTTGAATAGATTGAATGAGTTTCCAAGTGAAAATCATAAGCAGCTAGAAATAATTCCGAAAATTCATTCAGTTTTCAATGTAATCTTGGTGATTTTCCTATGTCTTTTCATGGAATTGTAATTTCTCTTCACTACCTGATGATATAGAGATAATATAAAAATTTGAAATGAAGGTGAGCCGCCGGCAGAACAATCAGAGAATAGAATGGAATAGGAATTTAGTTCTATTTTCTCTGAGAACGATCAATGATTCCGCTAATTTGCTAATTTACGAGCAAACTGGCCTTTCAAGAATGGATCTAATGAAAAACTTTTTTATATCCATGAAAGCTCTTGAATATATGGATCATAACTATACTCATATAATTGCCAACTCATCAATAATCACAGTAGCAGTACGAAATAGCTCATTTAGAAATTCATACCACTTTGTAATGATTTGATTCCCATTTCAATTAAAGCTTCCACAAATTGAGGAGAAGAGAGAGAGAATGCGGAAATGCTGAATAAGAAACAGTAAAATGACACCTAAGTAAAAATTACTCAACCTTATCACTGAATTGACCGTATTTTTTGTGAATTACATACCATGAACCTGTTTGAGTTCAGAAAGAGAGTCAAAAGGTCAGCTTAGTCCAAGAAACAAGATGGAACCTCATTCAGTTTGGCACGGGCACAGATTCTAAAGCATGTGTTGTAGGAAGTTTCCTGTTTTGGAAACTGGAAGAACTATCCTAGAATGGACGACACCAGGATTCGGCTTGTTAAGATAACGATCACAGCAGGAAAACGCAAAAATATAATTCTGAAATGAATATAATTCTTTTCAATGATGACATACACATGTTATTTTGGTTTGAGTGAATTTCGATGGTAATATGAGCTCTAGAACAGTATAAAAGAAGCTGGGTCAATTTATTGAATTATTCAAATTATCCTGTACATAAAAAGTAAAACAAATAGTCCAATTTGCGAATATTGCTTAAAATTCTTTCAAGTACAGTAGTTTAGAGAATGGAATAGAGATGTACAGAGAAATAGAGATCGAATACAACATTTTTAACTAGCACTAAATGCGAATTTTCGTTGAGTTTAGTAGAGTATTGAGAATTAAATCACGTCCTTAAAATATGTATTGCTCCTCCATTATGATCACCCAAAACCAGAAAACAGGTAGGGTGTATTCTTAAAATCAAAATTAGAATTCGACAATACTTTTCTTGAATGAAAAAATTGATTAGCTTCACCCACAGATGGGAGTTACAATTCAAAATTGCTTCTTGTTTGTTCTACTGTTGATTCTATTTATCTTTCATCATCAACATCATCACTTCTCTCACTACCACCCGGACTCATACAGCCATCATCCTCACAAAAAATATTCAGAACCTTTGTGTAGTACGATTCAAAGCGATAGGAGTTTTTGGCATAAATCATGATAGTTCCTCAAATAAGAAATTACTTTTCGAATTGGTAACAATACATGAAATGTACTTCTAATATAAGAAGTGGTATTACATTATCTAGTAACCACATGTTTAGAATCCCTAGATGAATTTAACAGATGAAAAATGTCTTTCATAGTACGTTATTTTCTTCTCTTTCCTGTATCTTACACATTCAACTCAACAGTTCAGCAAGACATCAACTAGGAAAAATCTTGGCTGCTATTATGTAAAGAGAAACTCTGAAACAGTTTAAGGAATGCATATCAAACATATGCATGCAAAGACCACGGGTGTCTCCTAGAGATGAGCCGTGACAGAAGAAAGTGACGATATTTCCACGATTTGTTGAGAGCACTTAGTTGAGAGTAATGTAAAAACAGTTTTCATCTTTGACATTTCATGTTTCCATTACTCTCGATGGATCTTCCGTGTCATAAAACACCTGATAAAAATGTTTGGTCAATCAAATTTCATTCTCATGCACCAAAGGTCAGATCAATTTTTGCAATTTTTTGGAAAGTTTAAAGCTCCCCTGTTGGCAAAAATGTATAAATTCTATATGAACAAGATTTGATTATTGGTAAGGAATATTGATTGAATAACCTTTCTAAAAACGTTCTTGCCGGACAGTCTCCATTAAGTAATGATAGTAATACTGTGATAGTGATATGTATTCGCCTACATGAGCCCTACGCTTCAACCAATGTATCTGCTCTTCTGCTAAAAATGTATCTGTGTCTTTATCTGCTGAAAATCTGCTCAAAATTACAGAAAGTTGCCTTTTACTACAGAGAAAGGATCCTCGTTATGTTTTTCATTCTTCTACCACAGAAGAAGGAATCCCCTAATTATCCTCTCTGTGAAGTTTACATTGCAGTGCTAAGTGAACTATAAGGGTTTCCATGACATTCATAGCCATAAAAAAATATTCATAGTTATGGATTACGTGAACTAGAACTACTGAGTCGTTTGACCACTGTAATTGAAGAATTAAGAAACCGAGAGTTACAGGTCAATTAGGAACACACTATCAGACGGTTCAAGTAACAGGGTAAAAGTGAGTTTTGTTGGATCAGAATAATTGCTAATCTCACGATTTCTCTTTCCCGGAACAACATAAAATCACAATTATTACAATTGTTAACATACGACAATAGAAAAATATTGGTTACATTACAATCATAAACAATGGTGTACCATATTGTTCTCACACAAACTTGCTCGTTATCAACCATTGTAGTTTAATGTTTTAACAACCAACAACCAATCAAAGACGAGGTTGTGTATCTTAATTCCATTCCAAGAGAAGGTATAACAATAATAATAATAATAATATGCGGACGAAGAGTGGGACAAGTAAGAGGACAGTCTGTACAATACATAGCAAATTAATAAATAAACAATAGTCCTTATTAAGTCTACTAGGATGACAATGAAACAATTCGACCAGCGTAACGGGACTAAGTTAACGAAGAGAGCATGATGAAGATTTGAGAGAGAGAGAGAGAGAGAGAGAGAGAGAGAGAAAGAGAGAAATGTGGACAGCATGAGTGAGTGTGAGAGAGAAAAACAAAAATGTAGACAGGAAAAGTGAATGGTGCGATGAGGAAGATTGCGGCCTGCGACAATCATTGAGCAAGGTCGGTCGGCATTGACATTGAACTTTCTCAAGATGCAGAAAGCGGTAGGCCTACAGAGCTGCTGCAGGTGAACTGCCCCATCATCATATATGAGAACAACGATTTTTCTATACATCTGAAGTTATAGATTCTCCATTATTTTGAATATTTTGAGTTCTTTGACTATTTGAATGTACAAAGAATCTACAAATAGAGTAGAATCTACAAAAATCCACAATATGAGAGGAGTATCAAGGAATCTGAATAGGAATACTGTAATGATATGTTAAAGGAACAGCAGACAGAGCATGCCATTCCTCTGTAAATGACTACTACATATTATTATGCATCTACATAAATTGGCGGAGCTTTGGACATATCAATGTCCATTCTTCGGAAGAATATTAAAAATATCCTCCCCACTAACTCTCTACCAAAACGTTAATTTCGTTATTTAAACTAAGGATTTATTTATTAATGGAAATATTGTAAAAGTTTTAATCAATATGAATATTAAAGAGAAAAAAAAACAGAAAATTGATAGAGTAAAATAATTATATAGGTAGATAAGATCAAATAATTGATTAATAAAATGAAGTAGGCTGAAAGTAGATCAGGGCTATCAACTTTCAGTAATATACAGCATTATGCAGTGGATAATTGAAATAACATGAGTTTATATATATATATATATATATATATATATATATATATATAATTCGTTCTATAACATGGTTTAAAGGTTTGTATTTGTGGGATGGGTGGGGGATGGATGTCATGTGATCGTTCTAGGGCCGGACAGTTTCAGTCATTTGTTCCAAAAGATGTTTTTTTAAAGTTAGGATGAAGCTCGCTCGGCTCTCGATGGACCTGATAGAAACAGGAAGTGCATTCCATGCACGACAGGCACTGACTAAGAAGGATTTTGTGAAAATAGTAGTTCGATGATTGGGTATCCTTAAAGTACTTTCTCCGGTTCTAGTATGTGAAGCATCTATCCTCCTACCTTCAGAGACAAATTTGAAATCATCTTTAAAATAGTTCGGATTACCGTATATCAAGATATCTCTAACAAGCTTGACTATTCGAAAAAGCCTCTGATCGGGAAGCTTTAATGTTGAACTAGCAATGTGGGCTGGGGTGATATGATCATGGCGTTGGAGAGAGTAGACGAAACGTAGACAATAATTTTGGCAACGCTGTAGTTTATCATTCAGAGTGACTTGCATATCGTTAAGAACAGAATTACAATACATTAAATGTGGGAAGATGAGAGATTGAACCAATAATAATTTAATGTTTCTAGGGAGGATATCGTGCATTTTCTTCAATGCATGCATGGCTGAGAATACCTTTTTACAAGTTTTGTTCACTTGTTCTGACCAGTCAAGAGTATTATTCATAATAATGCCTAAATTTTAACTGAGCTACAGTAAGGAATGTCATTACCGTCTACACTAATTTTGTGAATCGATTCAAGGTCAATATTGTTTATAAGACGAGAATATCCAATTATAATGGGTTGTGTTTTGATGGGATTAAGCTTAAGGCCATTTTTCTTTGTCCATTCCACTATCGAATTGATATCCTGATTCATTATTCCAACTGTTTCATTAATTTTTGTTATGGGACAGCTTAAATAGATTTGAAGGTCGTCTGCATAAGTATGGAAACTGGAGAATTTGATAATGGAAGAAAGGTCATTAGCATACAAAGTGAAGAGGAGAGGGCCTAAAATTGAACCTTGTGGTACTCCATGCATAACGTTTTTCCAAGTTGACTTTTTGTCACCGACAGATACACATTGTTTCCTACCTAATAGATAGGATTTAAACCAAACTAACGAGTTGTGACTGAAACCAAGAATAGCCAACTTATTCAGAAGGACTGTATGATCAACAGTATCGAATGCTTTAGAAAAATCAAATAGGGTGAGGATGGTGCATTTTCTTTGGTCCATAGCTAACCTTATATCATCAGTGACACGAAGCAGAGCTGTCTCAGTTGAATGGAATTTTCTAAAGCCTGATTGAAAGTTATGAAGCTTACTATTGTTGTCTAGAAATTTTACAACTTGAGCATGAATGAGTCTTTCTAGCACTTTGGACAATGCAGGTAAAATACTGATTGGTCTAAAATCCTCAACTTTATTGGGTGATGGAACTTTATTTAGAGGGCGAACCAGAGCAAACTTCCAGTTTTCAGGGAAAATGCCTTCTTCAAGTGACTTGTTGAAAATGTATGTAATGGTTGGTAAAACAGCAAATAACATCTTCTTGATAAATTTAATAGGAATTTTGTCTACACCCATAGCATTACTATGAATACGTTGAATTGCTCTGAAAGTGTCTTCTTCTGAGATTGGATGGAAATGAAATTGATCAGTGATTGGTAAATCTAAGTTTGTAACCTGCTCTTCAAGATCATCAATGTGATTAGCAATGACAACTTCGTCGCGTTGGTTAGAGTGTGAAACGAAATGGTCATTTATATTATTCAATGGTAAGTCAATTTGTGGATTCGATTTCTCTTTGCCAAGCCCGAATTCTTTTATTCCCTGCCAAAGTGATTTAGAGTCTTGTCTATTGTTTGTCATAAACGAATTCAAGTACCTAATCTTTGAGTTCCGTATTCCTGTTTAACCCTATTTCTAAGGCTCCTATACTCTATCAAACTGTCCAAGTCAAATGTCTTTTTAAATTTTCTATGTGCTTTGTCTCTACGTCCCATCATCTTAAGTATGTCTTCAGTCATCCACGGTACTCGTCGTTTTCTATTAATCCTCCTTGTCACATAAGGTGCATGTTTGTCATACAAAGTCAAAGTCCAATTCTCGAAAGTCTTGACCATGTCATCAACTGAGGGTAATGCTTCAATTTGATGCCATGGAGTCTGAGCCACATCAGTCAGGAAGGCGGCTTCATCAAAGTTTTTGAAGTCTCTATAAGTGATAATTTTCTGTTCTGGCTTGGGTATCTTATGGGAAAGTACACAGTAGATCAAATCATGTCTAGAAATAGCTGGGACTGAGATTTGGCCTGCTTGAACAACCTCATTGGGATCACTAACAATGAGAAGGTCAATGAGTGTGTCTGATTCATTAGTATGATGAGTTGGATCGAGAGGTAAAATAGTCATGTTTAGGCATTGGAAAATTGTAGTCAGTTGAAAGTAGTCAAAGTTACGATTTGTCATGTTCAAGTCGGTGTTCATATCCCCCATAACTAGTATACGGTTATAACAAGGCATAAGAGAAAGCAAGGCACTTTCGAAATCTGTGAAATGACCTATTTTTGGTGGGCGATAACAGATACCAACGAGTAATTTATCAGTACTAGATAAGGATAATTCAAGTAGCATAAACTCTGGTCTGGAACAATACTCTTGTTTAGATGTGATTAAAACTTTTGTTTTGATACCTTCTTTCACATAAATTGCTACACCCCCACAAGCTTTATTTAATCTATCATTCCGGAAAAGATTATATCCAGGCAATGCAACAAAATTTGATGAAATACTAGGCTTCAAAAATGATTCGGAAATTCCGATTATATTGAAGTCCTGAAAACGGAAGATTGCTCTGAGTTCATCAATGTGGCAACTGAGGGATTGTACGTTAAGGTGAGCAGCCTTGAAAAGTTTTTTGAAAGAGTGGAGCTTATTTGCTAGAAACATACCTGCGTCATTATTACTATTATTGAAATAATCATACCTACTTGAGGCGAGCGAGCTGACGTGTCAGTGAGAGGCATCATGGAAGCAGCAGACCAATCGTGAACCGACCTCAGAACAACACATGACGGGGAAAATGGGGATGAAACTGATAAAACTTAACCTAAATGAAAAAGTCTCTTGATTCGAGTGCATTCAGCATGCCTTGACAGTTCGGCTCCCTCACTATTTAAAGCACTAGTTCAAAACAAAATTCACTAAACACAATAAGATGTAGATGTGTGGAGTTCCGGTGATGAATAATCCTAATGGTGAATAAGACGAAGATTGAGGAAGAGCTGGTAGTGGGAGATCTGGTCCAAGTGGAGATAGAGCGAGTAGGTATCCAGTAGTGGAAGAATCGGGTCCAAGTGGAGGTAAGCGAGAAGGAATCCAGTAGTGGAAGATCGAGTCCAAGTGGAGACAGAGAGAGATGGAATCCAGTGGTGGAAAATCGAGTCCAAGTGGAGATAGAGAGAGATGGAATCCAGTAGTGGAAGATCGTGTTCATGGTGGAGATAGAGCGAAATGGGATCCAGTAAAAACTGAAAAAGAGAAGAAAAAGCCAGCAGAAAAACGAAAAATCTTTGAAGAAAGTTATCAATTGAGAAAAGATACATAATACAACTCGCACCTTGGGAGGAAGACTGCTCCAACTCGAAAATTGTCAATTTTGATCTTGTGTATTTTAGTTGGTTTCTATGCACTTTATTCGGTGGAAGACTGTTCCAAGTCAAAACTCGTTCCAATTATTCTATAATATATCACAGAATGTTCAGTATTCCTATTTTGAACACCAATGCAATCATTTACAGGAAGACTAAGCCATATTATGAATGAAAACATAAATACAGGCCACTTTTAAGAAGTAATAAGTGAACTAAAACAGTTGGAATCAGAGAAATTGAGCAGAAAATTCTAAGAGCAGAAAATCAAGTTTGAATACCTATGAAAATTTTAAAACTGCTCTCCTGAATAAACGACTTTTTTGAGTTGGAACAGTCTTCCTCCCGAGGCGCGAACTGATAATGAATAATATCCCCATAAAATTGAAGAGGAATAGTATGATTCAATGTGGGAAAGAATCGAATATTATATGGATATTATAATATAATATATGGATACTAGAAGAAGGTAATCAGATAGAAAGAGAAAAGGTAGGAAGATAAATAGATATAGAAAGAGAAATAAACATTTGAACATGCTGGATAGCTAGTGAAAAAATCACAGGGAAAGTAATGATAACAATGGGGAAGAAAAGAAGGAATGTGCACAAATTGAGAAGAACTTATGAAACTGAACTATAGAATAAGAAATAGAACATCGTATTGTGATCTTGAATTAATCAAGGAGAGAAGAAGAAGAAGAGAAGAAGAAGAAGAAAAGAAAAAGAAAGAGAAGAAGAAGAAGAGAAGAAGAAGAAGAGAAGAAGAAGAAGAAGAAGAAGAAGAAGAAGAAGAAGAAGAAGAAGAAGACGAAGAAGAAGAAGAAGACGAAGAAGAGAAGAAGAAGAAGAAGAAGAGAAGAAGAAGAAGAATAGAAAAGAATAATAATCATCATCGCAAACAACATATTCAAGTAATCATTATAAATATAAGATCAAGAAGAGAAATTAGAAAGAAAAATAAGAAGTAGAGGAGACGATGGAGAAAGTGCTAGATTATTTTAGATGAGTTTTAAATAGGATTGAACGGTGAAGTGTGAAAAATATTATATAGTTTTAGAAGTATAATTAACTATTGGAGTTGCAATAACAATAAAAGTAGTAAATTGAGAACTGTAATATTTTAGTGATGAATGTCTAAGATAACATTAAATGAAACACAGCCCCTATATAAGCATATGAACAGACTACCCACCCCTCCGTTCAATCAATAATTCTTCACACATTTGCTTCTATTGCTCGAGCTGTGGCAACAGTAGGAGATATCATTATGTACACCTAATATAGAAGAGATTACTATCTTACCTATAGATTACATCCATATCTATAACGTATGTTAATCATCCAATTTATTTGAAATTCAGCATTTCGAAAATTATTAATTATGGAAATAATTTTGGTAAGAGATGTAATAATTATTAGTAAGAATAGAGATAATGATTCTCTAAGTACCCTCTGGAGTATAGTAGTTGATGCATTGAACGTAGTTTTGGGAATTAATATCAAGATAAATTATTAATCAGTATTAACAAATGTGGATCTCCTTAGTTTGAAATAATTGCCTCATACATAATCATAAATAGCAGTGGAAAGATTCATTATAGAACAGAAAGCCAGCTCATGAAAAATGCCAAGGTATATCTATTGTGAAATGTTTTAATACGAATTTCCTATTTTTGTAGTGAAGGGCACCTTAGTAATCGAATCCTGAAATGATTTAATTTACCTTTATTTTTTGAAGGTCGGTCATCCTCTCGACTGTGTGGACCCTCTTGGATCCTCCCTCGCCGATAGAGATCTTGATCCTCCCGTCCGATGACCAGACATTCCTATGCCCATGACGGTCGGCCGCAGCGTTGAGGATCTTGAGGCGCTCCGCAGTCAGATCCTCGCGAATGGTGACGCCGGAACCCTTCAGCTTCCTCTTAGCGTCGAAGATCATCTTCCTGGTCCGGTAGCTGCAGAGTCGAACTATGATGGGTCGGTCCTTGGGTTTAGCTTGCCCTTGTTGAGGTGGTTGACGCCTTCCAACGCGATGCGAGCGGTTGACATCCGCCAAAGTCACGGGCACGTTCAGCTTCTTGTTAAAGACATCGAGCGCCAGCAGGTCCGTGTCTTCTTTGTCACTCTCCGGGATACCAAAAATACGTATAGAATGTCGGCGCCCATATTGCTCGAGGTCGTCGACCTTCAGGTGACAAGTCACCTCCAGCTCACGAATTCTATCGTGCAGCTGTTTGTTCTCCTCCTTCAATGCCTGAAGTTCCTCGAAAATAGATTTCACAGCCATTGATACAGCACTGTGGACAGACTCTTCGATTTGCTGTCGAATAATGAGATAGAGAATATTGAGAGAGAGAGAGAGAGAGAGAAAGAGAGAAATGTGGACAGCATGAGTGAGTGTGAGAGAGAAAAACAAAAATGTAGACAGGAAAAGTGAATGGTGCGATGAGGAAGATTGCGGCCTGCGACAATCATTGAGCAAGGTCGGTCGGCATTGACATTGAACTTTCTCAAGATGCAGAAAGGTGAACTGCCCCATCATCATAATATGAGAACAACGATTTTTCTATACATCTGAAGTTATAGATTCTCCATTATTTTGAATATTTTGAGTTCTTTGACTATTTGAATGTACAAAGAATCTACAAATAGAGTAGAATCTACAAAAATCCACAATATGAGAGGAGTATCAAGGAATCTGAATAGGAATACTGTAATGATATGTTAAAGGAACAGCAGACAGAGCATGCCATTCCTCTGTAAATGACTACTACATATTATTTGGTAATTGGAAAACCTGATTGAAATTAATCATCGTTTTTCAGATACTTGCGAAGAAATTGGATAAGCTTTAAGAAGTACATGAACAGGAAGACGGTAACTATTCTATGTACAAAATATATGACTCATAACTGATTATTATTTCCATTTTCATACAATATTGGAAAAATAGAGAAGACGCATAATTGATAATGATTTACATTATTATACAATATTGGAAGAAATAGAGAAACAAAAGGAAACTAAATTTCGGAAGTGGAGAACGGAAAACAGGATTAGAAGAAGAAAGCAGACCGAATCTCGGAAACTCAACGACTGCACAGGAAGTTGACGCATGAGGAATTTTTGAATTGCGAAGCAGAGACATCCGAACCCGAAGTTGAGAGGGGAAACCAAGATGTATGTGTTGGTGAAGTGGTGAAGTGGTGTACTAATGGCAGGATCGCAAGTCCACCAGCAACAGCTCCGGTGCTTAACGGTGATTTCAACGTTGACCTCGAAATATGCTTCTGCCAGAACCAAGATCTCCACATTCTGGCCTCTGATTGGCCAACTTTCACTTGACACAAGAGCAAACAAGCGAGCCAACTGATGCAGATGCAACCGCAAAACGATGCATAATAATTTGCTGAGTGCAGACTGAAGATAAAAGCAAAAGATGGAGCAGGATTGAACATAGGAGCAGGATGGGAAATAGGGCCGGATGGAGAATAGGAGAAGGATGGAAAATAGAGTGTTGTGAGATGGGTAGACTTTTGGTGGATTTGGACACAGAATAAGCATTATTATAGGAATAACCATAGCCTTGTGAATATGGTTTCTCTTTCGCTATGATTTGGAGATGAATAAGGATGGATAGAGAAGAAATAGGGAGAAATAAGAAACCAGAGGAAAAAGAATGAAAGAAATACTGTAAAGCTGAAGCCAAAAAAGCACGAAGGAAATTATAGGCAAGGAGAAATAAAGGACAATATGCGGGGGAGGAGGGAAATCCATCAGGATAATAATGGATTGAAAACGTATGAATGAAAGTATGGAAAAAATCATAGTGAGGAGGACGGAATAGGGAAAATTAAAATATTATGGAGCAAAGTGTAGGAAAGAGAAATACTTCGTAACACGTGAGAGAAGAAAAAAATTAATTGAAGAATTATGAAGCAAGAGGGGAAACAATGAAACGAGAGAAGAGCGAGAGGAATCGTGGGGAGAAAAGATAATATGAGGGAGATAAAGGACAATAAAAAGAAGTCTTGAAAAATGAGACAGGAAAAGAGTAAAGAAGAATATGAGGCAAAGACAAGGCAAGACAATAGAAAAGACAAGAATTTAATGAATAAAAAGGATGTATAAGAATACGTCTAAGGATCTACGCCTAAGGATGTATAGAATAGAAAGAGGAAGGAATGCAAATTATCTAAAAAAGAGGTGGACAAGTAAGAAAGTAATGGGGAAGCATGTGAACGGACTGAAAGAAAATGTTAAGAACAGGAAAGTAAACAAAAAATTGTACAAACTAGGAAAGATAGAATAATCAATTGGCTAATAAAGAAAATATGAAAATAGGAAAGAAAAAGGAGAATTATTACAAAATGCAATGAAGCAGAAAAAGGAAATAACAAGAAGAGGGTATTATCAAATAAAAAGATTTTGAAAGGGAAAATTCTTTTTAGTAAAATCAGGGGAATAAAAAAGGCTTGTAGAGAGAAGAATAATGAATTTGCGGGGAATAGGGAAAATAAATTTGAAAAAATATGGGGAAAAGAATAGCGACAATATCAGGAAAAGTTATTGTGATAAGGAGGAAAGTAGAAAAGAATGAGGATAAGAGAAGAACTGATGCGGTAAAGAAAGGAGATAATGTAGAATACAATGAATTTGCAAGAGATGAGAATGAATAAAACTGACTGGTAAGAGTGAAATCATTGAAGACTATGTGGGTCAACAATTACTCACTTCCATCTTCACAAATTTGTCAAGGATCTACCCCAAGAATTATTTACTTGACCAAAAGACCATACGACATAAAATTTCAATGCATTATAATTTCTAAGCATGTTGTTTCTTTACGACTCATTTTGAATTCTAAAAAGGTTGTGGAATTTCGCCAAGAAAGTTGAATTGTTGACATGAAATGGATAATGGCAGACATCACTACTCGAAAGCTGCAATTATTTGCTTAGTGGACCAAACAGTGGAAAAACGTCTGAAAGAATTTTCTATCCAAAAGAGGAAATAATGTCTCAATCCTGTTTCAAACTTCAAGCAAGTACTAAGAATAACAGACTGATGGAATAGGAGTAATAGCAATCTATGAAGCACCGTCGAAATAAATGTAATCAAATCATAAATAAGTATCTGTACTGTATTCTGATCCATGAAACTTGAATTACGAGTATTTTCAATAGTTTTTGGAAAACAATTTATTTTTTAAGAAAATTTAAAAACAAAACATGAAAGTCCTTAACTGCCGGTTATTCCAAAGCCGGAAGATCTCAGGTTCGATCATATTGCCAATCTTTGTCTCCAATATGGAGGCACCCCTCATAACACTATAATTCACTAAAAAATGACCAGCATTTCTCATAAATAACACCAAAACTCCGCATTCAACCAATCATGACAGTAAGCAGTGAATCTAATATAGAAGCCTCAACGACCAATCCAAAATGCAGCATTCAGCCCTCTCTCTTAGAATAACATTTCTGATGCATCATAGTCAATGAAACCGAATACCTACTGGAAGAAGGAAAACGAAAGCGAAAGAAAGAGAATGTTGAAGAGCAGAAGAGGCCACGAGATAAGATGATAAGAGAACAAACGAAGGGAGAGAAAGTGAGCCGACCCGCTCACATCGCACATCACCTGTCAATCAACTTAGCACAGACTTCTGACTCCAGCCAACAGCCAATCACAGTTCACTTTTCCATGCATTAAAAACGCAAATTACGCGCAGAATGACCGAGGATTGCGTAGCACTTATCGTGGCAGCATTTCACAAGTCAACCTGCTTGAAACACTCACCGCTACGTGAGACGAATAATGATCAAACAGGCATCTTTTGAAGATAAAGAGACCAAGATGCTAATACTTTTCAGCTAGTGAACCATAGAATGACCTCTTGTTCCAACAAATCTTATGCCTAGATCAATGTTGAATACTCAACTATCTTTTACTTTTTAATTGCAAATAAGTTGTTACAAAATTGTTTTGTTAATTGTTTTGCTATATGGAAAAATAAAGTTGACCCTCTCATGCAGGAAAAAGCTACTTTGCCTAGGAGAAAAAAATTGCAGCTTAGTAGCTAATTAAAAGTTACAAAAATGTTTAGTATTTAATATGTGGTACCTATGTATGGAATGTATCAATCTAGAGAGAAATAGTTGTAATATTGTTTGTATACAAAATGTCATATTTGTCACTTTTAATGGAACACAATCACTCTGTTTTTAAAAATGTTTAGAACCAAACTGAAAATTAGAGTTTAAAATGTTGTATGATATTTATGTATTAATTGAATTCCAATATAAAATAACTTTTAGTATAGATCTGTTTGCATTTCTATCTTTTATATCACGAAATTCATTTATTGCATTATGATTCTTTTCATAAATAAGCTTAGATTTGATTCATAAGTTAATCTATCTGATACATCAAGATGAAGGGTAGCATGCAATGACATTACTTCACTGATTTTGCTTTTATTGATAATAATACTCTCTCACTGATCTAATGATTATCCCTACTTCACTCTCACTGGCCACTTGATATGTTAATTATTTCTTCTCCAGAGAAACTCTTATAAAACATATTTTATGCAAGATTGTAATTTTATGCAACTGGATGTCTTTCCGGTTATGATTATCAGAATGATATCTTTATGTGGAAGTAGTTTCACCTTTCTGACTTGCGGCTTCAGTGTATAATTACTGGAATGCCCCACGGCTTTATTCAACCTGCGAGTATTTGTATAGCAATCATAGAAGTAGTTCCATTCAATCAAAGGCCTTTAATCAAAATTAAATAATTATAATTATCAATTCCTAATTAATTATTCATATTAATAAATGTTAACATTCATTTGAATTGATGAATGAATGATTTTTTAAAGAATGAATATATTTTATTTGCCAACTAAATATAAGTAAGCTTTACAAAAGATAAGATTCTGCTACTGCACTAAAGTAAATGCATTGCTTGTTCGCCAGTGTGAGTCGTGAAATCAGTTCAAAATTAATCAGAGTAAAATAATAACTAAAATTCAGCCTATGGAGTGTTTAACATGGAATTGATAATTGGTAATATAAAAGTCAGTGATTGGAAATAAATTAAGTTCAGCCATGCCTTTATGGCTCTTTTCCTATGTTTATTGCTTGGTGGAAAATCACTTTCTAGTATGTTTATTTATTTACTACCAATGTAGTGGAGTTGCCTTCTAAGAAGAGTTGAGTTGGTATATAAATTTCATATTTACTTATTGTATTAGGTCTAAGATTATAATTTCTGTCATTGGCTAGAGGGAAATGGTGCTCGTATCTGAAAGTGTAATTTATTATGATATTTGCAAATTGATGTTAGAACTGCGATTTATTTCAAATAGGTGTAATTTTCAATTTAAGATGTTGATTTCGAATAGACATTTCCTACCATGATCATCAAGGCACATTTATTTGTAATATTTTTCTAGACAATGATATATTTTTGGATGAATTCGATATCATCTATGATTTTAGGATGTAATCTAGCTGTCCCTAGCACAGTAATACAGTACTATAAAATTATTAGTAATTTACTAGATATCGGGCCATGTGAGAATTGATATTATTTCTATCATAGGAATAAAAAAAATCAACAAAAAGTTGAAACAAAAAAAATCAACTAACAAGTTACGTTCCCGACAAAAGGTAGAGAGAACAAACCCCCCCAAAAAAATCTGATGAATTTCAGTCTCATTCAGAATGTTTGATATGTTTGATCAAATTTATCATGCCAACTTATTTCACCAACTACTCAAACAAATACATCCCAATTTCCTTTATTACAATCAACCTTTTCACTCCTGCTTTTACTACTATACCTATACATTGAATTTCACACTCCGTTCAACAACGGATATTCCTCAACCTGTAAGTGAAGAGGAAGGGAATGTAAGTTGAAGTAGCCTACCTACTCAACAAAATAAAAAAAAAACTCTGAAATTACGATACCAACAAAAGATTTTTATGAACGGATCCATCAACTACGAATAGGCCTATACCGTTAATATTGCGGGATCAGGACCAGAAAAGTAGCACTAATATCAAGAACAGGTCGGGTACAAGCAGGAAGAATGTAATCAGCTTACAACAACACCGATAAATTACGACCTATTTCTAACGAAAATATATATATACTTTTGGATATGGAGTGTGTATAAATATCTACAGGTAAACTATATACTTTTAGTTACCGGTAGGCCGGTAGGCGTGTATTAAAAGCGTGAGCATTGGGAACTAATTCATCACTTCCATTTCGCATTGTGGCAGTTGTCGTCGTATGAATATGTCGTTAGCTGATGCGGCTGCTGTAACGCTCAGACCTCAGACATGTGTCGGAGTTGTAAATTACGTAATCTTTTGTCAATCAACGACACAACGGTAACGGCGTGTGGTTACCGGTTACATGATGCGTAAACAATGGAAAGGTCGACTACGTAAGAAGACACTAACCGTACTGAGATTTTACTGTCGTTACACTAGGATTTGGCGGCAAACCAATATTCAAACAATGCAAGGTGAATTATTATCGATTGAGAAATTCGGATGTTGATAACAGAGGTTGTCAAATGATTATACATTTCAAGTGGAATTCAAGTAGTACACAGTCCATAACTTGTTTTACCCCAAAAGAATTACTATAAGACGGCAGAATGAATTCGATCAAATAAATGTACAGAACATACAAATGCATAAATCGAATGGGTAATCAATCATAATTATTTCCCTGGGCTTGTATTGAAATATGTTGTGAGAATCCATCACTATGAAAACCTTCAGAGCATTCAAAAGGAATCGAATAGGATTTATTATATTATTTAACTTCAATAATTTATCTTAGTATCTTCTTTAAAGATGAATGTCATATTTTAGGATGAGGATGAGCTTGACACTTGTTGGAGTTGAGTTGAGTAGAATACTTAAACCAATGAAACTAGAATTAAAATAAAAGGACAAAATTCATTATTTTCATTTCAACATACAAAAAATAGAGTTAGGTGATAATTATTCAGGGATAATCCAGAATAGAGTTCAGGTGATATTAGGAATAAACAATAGCGTGAATAGGGTTGAAAACAGAGTAAACTAAGTCTGTTTAGCAGTTAAAGCATCATTAGATCATTAGATCAAGTTTTGATCTACTCCAGTTAACAATAAGCCAATATGTACAGTTTGTTCCCTTTTCTATCCAGAGTGTGCTTTCTACTTTCAACTTGGAGCTTCATGCTCATACAGCCTCCTTTACGCAATTAGTATCGCTCCAGCTTACTTGATATCACTTCAGTTTGGACAGACATCAAGTACAGTGCCGATAACTTCAAGTGGATGGAATTTCTTTTTTGACCTATGAAAAAGTATTTGAAATTTTATGAAACATGAACGTATGAAACGAATTTTTATAAACATATAAAAGTGATCGTTGTACAAGAAATGATCTCACATAAGCATGAAGAATGGCTTGTTAATTGTGAGGACTGAGTTCGTATACTTGAAATTAAAAATATAAGAAGAGATGAATATAAATGATAGAAGATCTAGAAAAAAAATTAGAAATAATCTGGCTTCCAGTCACTATATTACCCATATTATAGGGTAATATAGCTACTGTAATCTGCCCTAAAAGTTTAAAAATTTTCAATTTTTGTGATTGCTTCATTAATGCCATTTTTTCTGACAATATTACTCACATAACTAGACAATTTTTTTAGACCAACGGGAGATTATGATGATGATAAGAGATGAATGGACGAACCACAAAGTAGTATTTTGAAAGAATGAAACTTTGGTTATTGGCATTGGCAACTGGCAAACTACAACAGCTTTTCCACAAACCTACCAAGTGTTCATCAAGTACCTAATCATTAGAATATAAAATACCAGTATTTATAATAAATCTAACATCTAAACTATGATTAACGAGATATTGGGACAGGAAGAAATTGAATGAAAACTTCCAGGAACTGCCTGAACTAGCTTATCCTTTATAAGGTTGTTTGATACAATAAAAGATAAATTTATTGTTCTTGCTTCAACATGTATGGTAGTTCGTTACTGACAATATTTTCACAAGACTATAATCATAATCCAAGTGTAAGATAGAAAATCTGCTTTCTTCATTTCTACTGATTGGAATAATATGTTAAGTAGAACTGTGCTGGATGGGAAACTGGCATTTCAATTTCAATGTATCTCATAGAAGGTCAAGAGTAGTGAGTCTTTATATAAAACTGATTTCACGATACGTCTTGGGAATTGAAATATGAAATATTATTTCTTCCAATTCATATTTCCTAACAATGGTATTTCCATTAGATTTTGTTGTGGATGTTACCAGGAAAAATACATCATTTTATTTAACGGTTTTCTCATCCACTTGTTTATCAATGTTTCGTCTCACATAATTCGTTTCATATTTAGAGTGCGATTTATAAACCTGAATATTCAAAATAGACAAAGTTATATAATTGTGACGAACACTAGGGATTAATAGTCCCAGAGCAACATTCTAAAAATAATGTATTCTCTTTCAGCTTGCATATTTGGTTAAAAGTTTCTAAAATTGTAGAAAATCACAAATTTTATTATTCAGGAAGTTCTCACCTCTACTCCAATTTCTGAAACAATACACGGGTATGTCTCATCAGTCAAATTGTATTTATAACAGAAAAATTATTATTAAAAAAATTACTTGTTGATGCTAATTTCATTTCTTAAAAAAAACTTTGAAAAAATTTGAAAATTTATCATTTAAAGATGAGCAAAGAAATGAAGAGAATAAAATTCCATTAACTAGTCCAAAATCAACAAAAAAAAGATTAACTAATGTTCCAGCAATAACCAATGTGGGTAGTTATATGAAATTCAATTAGAAAAGTAATTTGTCCTGGTACAAAGCAAATGACCGACTGGGATTGTAGAAAGTCAGGCGGTGTGAATCAGAATCATTTACAGTACCGAAAATAATCATGATAATAAATAGAGCCGGTAACATTCAAAGCGATCTGCGGTAGAGAGAAAGGCACATCTAACCACTTCCAAATCATTTGAGCTTTGAAATGAGCTTAGCTTATGAATAAGCTAGCTGGCATAAGCTAACCAACAGAGCTGTGGTAGTGAGACACCTGCACATCCACATACCTACGCGTTGTAAACAACATAAATCCCTCAACTCAATTAGCTCCACTACTGGGGTTCGACTGTCGGACCTGTCAAGGGAGCTACAAACTCAGACTACGTCAGTTCTGATGTTTTATTCATACAAATCCATATTTATCCATTAAGTCACAACTCATCAAAATGATCGTTCATCTTCAACATTATATTCAGGCCTACTGATATACTATGAACATTGATATTCTCTCTAGAAATATTCGTAGCTCTGAAATTTATTCAGAGAAAAATGTAATGATCACAAGAATAACAAACATTGATGTGTCACGAATGAAACTCTTGTTTCTCACTAGGCCTACTCATACTTTGAATGTTGAGGTCCTCTCTGAACTCTAGTTTCAAGTGAATTTCTATGAAAAATAGTTGAAGAAATTCAAGGTTATCTACAAACATTTTCAATCATTTTGTGATGTTACAAATTAATTCTCTCCATATAAAAATTGAATCTCTGATTCGATATTCAAAATCGATAAAAGTCGATATTCAATATCAATGTCTGTATAATCGAGAAATGTATATGACATTTTTTTCATCAGCTGTTCAATGATGTTGAAATACTTGGTAAATTTATTTTTCTAAATTAAAAAATAATTATAATCAAGATAAAGGTTAAATAAAATTCAAAACAGATTAAAAATAAAGTTTTATTGAAAATAATAAATGTAATTGTAATCTTATAATTTTGGATCTGTGAGTTTGGCAATGATGACGTGTTTAGGTGAGGCTTTTGAATTTTTAGAGGCTTCCCTGAAAAATGGTGGATGGCTTGGCTTTTTGGTGTATTTTGTTCTCTTGAAATTTTTCTATACAGGGTGATTCTTAATTATGGTAAAATAATTAAATACGTGATAGTAGAGGTAAAAATAAGAAAAAAAGTTCTTATAAACAAATATCGTTCTTATAAACGATACAGTTCTCATAAACGCTTCATTAGCGAGCTATACAGAGTGAAAGATTTCGCCCGGAATTCAGTTCCTCTGGTGAAATACACCGGGTACGCGACTAGTTGCCAACCCGACTACTCAACACCCCGACTACTTGTCCCCTTTTAAAACCGGTTTTTAGGGGACAAGTAGATGTGAGCCATACCCATCTACTTGTCTTTTTTCTGAGGAGGTGACAACTAGTCGGGGGGACACCCTGTCACAGTGCGAGGTGTCAAGTTGTCGTTTACAGTCATGACTAGTTGGCACCTTTGGTCCAGTAGGTGTCAAGTAGTCGGGGTGACAACTTGACGGTAATGGTAAATTTTTACGAGAGTACAAGTAGTCGTCTACGGTCATGACAACCTAACCCCTCGACTCCACAAGAAATCACGGCTGGCTCTGCATTTGAAAGTTGGAAAATGAAGCCACACTATCAAGTTCTATATGAAAAGGCATTAAGATTCCTAATTTTGATATAATAAGATATTTTCAACATCATGTCTTTGTGAGTGAGCCTCAATTATTCCTATCTCATATTTACTTTCATTGCCACTTATTTACTATAATATGCCCAGGAATTCGAGAAATAATTTATTTCCTTCAATATTTGCAGTGATATATATGGCAACACACTACTCTTCTTAATAATCATACTCATGAAATTTGTTTGAACAGTGTCTGTGAGTGTAGAAGACACAGACACAACTTGAAGATTCTCATTGGCCTTATTATGGTCTTATTGCAATCTGAGTACAAGTGTTGTCAAATTGTAAACCTTTGCCCTTGGAGGGTTACCTCTCATGATAGAGCGATGATATTGGTATTTATAAGAGCAGTCGCTAAATTCCCTCTTTTGCGAATAAATTCACAAAAAATTAAGGCCGTCCGGCTCGCAAAATTACTGGGTTCAAACCTCAGCTCTAGCTCAGTGGTAGATACATGGATTTTATAAATGCAAGTAATCACCATAAGGTTCAATGACCTGTGATTAATAGTTCTTACCGCTGCTTCTATGAATTTCTTGAAGAATACCAGTGAGGAAATTAAAAGAATATTTGATGACTGATTATCAGTAACCATGTACCACTAGAGAATGATAAGGACCAACTATAGTTGTTTCTAGTTGATTCTTGAAACGCTCGTCGTGAATACAGGTATTCACCAATATATCCTTCCAAAATTCCTTAGAACTTACAACGCCAGTTCTTGAAGCTCTCTGGATCCTTATATGATATAACTGGAGCCTTATTAATATAATTTTTCAATATACTTGTTCTGGCCAATTAAAGTGAATATCATCAAAGGATGATAAATATTGAGTGCTCTGAATAAGACCAATATTACTTGATTCAATAATTTTAAGTGCTGCTGAAAATCTATTGGTACTAAAACAGCTCAAACTGTATATCACGAGATGAGTTAGGATATAATAAATTTCTACGATTTGTATGCTGACATAAAACACAAAATATATTCCCATAAAAATGTGTATGATATTCAATATATCTATAATTTTTCTTAAATAAATTCTTTCTAAAATCTGAACAATTATCACAGGTTTTGCTAATATTCACAATAGTATGTTTCAAATTCATAAATATATTATATTTAATACTGATACTTAGACTTCCAATCAATACAAAATTCTGCAAATAAATACCTGTTCGGTCTATAGGTTTGATATGATATACTTTGTTCAATTAACAAAATTATAATTAATAAATTATTATTCAAACGTGAGATCTCAGGGATTTATATGAATTCGGGCCATGCGTGGAAGTAAGCTTCCTACATATATCAAATAAATTTATAAAATGTTCTTATGAACTATGTGATATTATCCAACACGTGGTGACTTTTTATTTAATTTAAGTCAATTTGAAAAGTGCTTTTAATTAATTCCCCCACTATACGCAGAAAATCTAAAACGAGCTCGTTTGACTTATCACTCACTTAAATGAAGTTCTTGACGGTCTCGTGGATTGAATTAATTATTTCCAATAATTAATTAGGTAGGCTCCTTTCGTCTCTGCTGGGCTAGCGCGTGATCCAGATTCTTATAAGTTTCTTTCCAAATTAAAGATATATTTATGGGGAATAGTTACAAATTACGAACTCTTTGACAGCACTGAGTTCACAGATAATTTAACATTTAATACAAATATTTCACATTTAAAAAGGGTTTGGCTTAATAGTTTTAAAATTTTAAAAAGAGGAAGAAAGAACCCTAAACTCCATGTGCATCCTCTCAGGTCGGGATCTTAAGCCAGAAGAAGGAAGTTTTCAGAAAAATTTGTCTCTTCCAAGAATAATTCTGTAAGCTACTCTCTGATTGGTCTTCAATTTAATAAACTCAATACAATTGGTCGCCTTGGAAACAGGGCTTCCTCGACTTTATAATAGAAAAAAAATTAAATAAAAAAGTTTTTATACAAATATATGGAGTGTTTATCTTAAATTGATTTCATAAATAAATCATAGCATACGATTTTAATACATTTAGTTTTTTATATGAGTTTTGTATACTCTTGATTTTTCGTGCTTCTTCAGATTATAATAAATATTTATACAGAGATAATAGTTGTTTGTATTTCTACACATCTACTTCCTTTAGTATACATAATATATCCTTTGTGAGTAAATTTTATATAATTCAACCTGTTATACTGGTTGATCGAATAATCAGCTGATTCGTTCAGCATTGATTCTAATAATTATCGATTTATTCAAGATCGACTAATTCTTTTCAAAATGTAAACAAATAATTCTAACCTCAATGTTCATGCACTTTTATTTTTTATACTCCGCCAATAACAAGTAAGCCGCTTTATAATTTTTTGATCTTACCAATGGGTTCTCATAGTTATTGAATCACAATTATATATGTTTTCTTATCGTTTTTGATAATACTATTACTCCTAATCGCTAATAATACTTGATTTAAGTTGATTTATCCTTTGACTAGGTCTAACCTTTTTTCCATTTTATAATTCTATTAAAATTCATTGGTTGATTTTAAAATGTTTGATGGTATTAAAGTACCACGTGACAGTGTATATGAATAATTATTTATCTTCATATTAATTACCAGTCTTCATGTAATATACCTCAGTTGATAACCAGACTGATAGCTTCATCTGCCAAATCATTGATGGATGAAAATTTGACTGTCCTAGCATCAGGTTCAATTTACTCATAAACCTGTCATCTGACGGGAAAATATTACAAAACAAAAGGTGCTTAGAATGTGTTTTACATCTGGTTCAGTCATCAAAAGGGCTTATTATTAATTTTTTTCTGTTTTCAACCAACTCGAAAAAATGTGCCCTAAAAATAGCAAAGATGGCGAATATCCCCCGAACCGTGCGTTTGACGGGAAAATGTTACTGAGCCAAAAGTGCTTAGAATTCTACATCATAACCAGTAATAAAAATTGCTTGATCCATCCTCCCTACGCCGCAGGGGTGTAAGTTGTGCCAACTGGTGCTCTGTAGGTGACAAGTAGTTGGGGTGACACCTAGACGCTAGCATGCAAGGCCATTCCCGTCTACTTGTCTCCTTTCTAAGGAGGTGACAACTAGTTGGAGGGACAACCTGACGTGAGGGTGCGAGGTGTCAAGTTGTCGTTTACGGTCATGACTAGTTGGCACCTTTGGTCCAGTAGGTGTCAAGTAGTCGGTGGGACAACTTGACGGAAATGGTATATTTTTACGAGGGTACAAGTTTCGCCTATGGCCAAAATGATCAGGTGTCACGTAGTCGGGGTGACAACTAGATGGCTACCCAATACACCGATGCAGAATTGTTTGGGGACTGGTTTTTGAAAAACTAATGTTGGATTCATAAGGAAAAATATCTAAAAAATTGAATAAAACTAGTCTGGAAGCTGTAGTGTGAGTATTAAATTATTTTACCATAATTAAGAATCACCCAGTATATTTAAAGCTTAAAATACTTTAATTAACATTTGAGTTTTCTTATGAAATTTATTGATGTTGTAAAATCATCTTAGTCCAGTCACTATATACATCGGTGCAAGCAATTTATATTGTAGTTCTGATTTTTTAATATATTATTTGGGGTACATGAGAGAAGTCCAGAACCAATTTCTTCATGCAAAATTTCCTTATGCTAGATACAGAGTGGCCCAAAAACCTCACATTTTCGGCTCATTTTCCAGTTTTCAGCTATTTTTGCCAAATCTCGTAATCGGACAGAAAAATTTGCTCTCTCCTTTTTCAAGATTATAAAATTCTGCATTGCATGAAATAATTCGGAACTCTCTATCTCCAATGAGTACTGAGTTATGATTTTTCAAAAACGAGTGAAATTTGAAGCAAAAATAAAATTTTGATGAATTTTAGTTTTTGATCAACAATATCTCCCTATTGTTACAATTTAGATGTATAATTCAAAATCCCTCTGGGCGTATTTTTGTGCTCTACAATCTGAGGTAGAGCGCTCTATCTCATATAGATTTCCAGGTACACCTGATAACAATGCTCCTTGTATTGTGAAAAGCACCTAATTTTCAGCTTCAACCATCATCAACAACTAAATTGTCCTCACATTGATATTTCGCACGATGACATGAGTTCACGAGATTATGTTCTATGAGAATTACCCGTTAGATGCACTTCATTTCAGTATTTCTTTGTGGAGAGGCGCGCTTAAGGACACCTCAAGGACCAAACTTTCAAACACTTAAAACTTTTGACACAATGCTCATATTTCATCGTACTACACTTCATTCTTCTCAGCTCGTCAAGGCGGTCCAAAATCATGCATCATAAGTCAAATTCGGTCGAAAAGTGGAAAATTTATTGTTGAGTGTACTGAAGCCCATATTCCAATACCAAAAAAATGGCCCATTTCTATATTCAGAGCTGCATGTCTTGTGAAATACTTCTGATATTTTTTTCAAATCTATTGATGATGTGAAAATTGTCTCCCTCTATCCACTCCAATGAATAATACTTTCGATTCCAATACAATTAGAAATTTACAGAAGATATTAAAAATGGCGATTTCAGTTTTTACATTTTTTTCGTGATTTTACTGTTGATCAAGAGTTTCTAAACCGAGTCTGATACATCATAGAGACTTACGATTGATTCCAAATTGTAGATAAATTCATCTTCTACGAGCTCAGTCGCCTAAAATCCATCTTGAATCACTTTCCCGTTTTATAGAACAGCCAAAACCGTTAAGGCTACATGGAAAGCAAAAAAACTTTTTGGTGATTTTTGAATTTTACCGCCATTGGATAGTTCATGTGAGAAAAATATCTACAATTTCAAATGTGTGTGTGTGTGTGTGTGTGTGTGTGTGTGTGTGTGTGTGTGGTGTGTGGTGTGTGTGTGGTGTGTGTGTGGTGTGTGTGTGTGTGTGTGTGTGTGTGTGTGTGTGTGTGTGTGTGTGTGTGTGTGTGTGTGTTGTGTGTGTGTGTGTGTGTGTGTGTGTGTGTTGTGTGTGTGTGTGTGTGTGTGGTGTGTGTGTGTGTGTGTGTGTGTGTGTGTGTGTATGAGTGTATGTGCGTCTGTGTACACGATATCTCATCTCCCAATTAACGGAATGACTTGCAATTTGGAACTTAAGGTCCTTCCCCTATAGGGATCCGACACGAACAATTTCGGACAAATCCAATTCAAGATGGCGGTTAAAATGGCGAAAATGTTGTCAAAAACAGGGTTTTTCGCGATTTTCTCGAAAACGGCTCCAACGATTTTGATAAAATTTATACCTAAAATAGTGATTGATAAGCTCTATCAACTGTCACAAGTCCCATATCTGTAAAAATTTCAGGAGCTCCACCCCATCTATGCAAAGTTTGATTTTAGATACCCAATTATCAAGCTTCAGATACAATTTAAACAAAAAAATTCGATTGGAGAAGATTCAGCATGAAAATCTCTACAATTGATGTTCAGTAACATTTTCACCTAAAATTGAAAATAAGCTCGAAATTCCAGAAAATGTGATTATCCAATTGCAAACTGTTGGTAACTGTTGATTCTATTAAATGATTCACTATGAAGCGATAGAAGACCTCGTATGTCTCCAGCGTTATTGTCCTGTCACCAGCTGGCTCAGATCTTTGTTTATAAGTAGACTTGAGATACGCGACAACACTAGCGTCAGGTGATCAATTCTCATAACGGCAAGGAAAGTTGTGTGAGTGCGCCACACCAGATTTTTTGTGTATTGGAATATGGGCTTAAGTACACTCAACAATAAATTTTCCACTTTTCGACCGAATTTGACTTATGATGTATGATTTTGGACCGCCTTGACAAGCCGAGAAGAATAAAGTGTAGTACGATGAAATCTTAGCATTGTGTCAAAAGTTATCAATGTGATAACTTAAAAAGTAAAAAGTGAAATAAAGTTATCAAAAATATCAATGTGAGGACAATGTAGTTGGTGATGATGGTGGAAGCTGAATATTAGGTGTTTTTCACAATACAAGGAGCATTGTTGTCAGGTGTACCTGGAAATCTATATGAGATAGAGCGCTCTACCTCAGATTGTAGAGCACAAAAATACGCCCAGAGGGATTTTGAATTATACATCTAAATGGTAACAATAGGGAGATATTGTTGATCAAAAACTAAAATTCATCAAAATTTATTTTTGCTTCAAATTTCACTCGTTTTTGAAAAATCATAACTCAGTACTCATTGGAGATAGAGAGTTCCGAATTATTTCATGCAATGCAGAATTTTATAATCTAAAAAAAGGTGAGAGCAAATTTTTCTGTACGATTACGAGATTTGGCAAAAATAGCTGAAAACTGGAAAATGAGCCGAAAATGTGAGGTTTTTGGGCCACTCTGTATTTAGCACAAGGAAATTTTGCATGAAGAAATTGGTTCTGGACTTCTCTTATGTACCCAAATAATATATTAAAAAATCAGAACTATAATATAAATTGCAAGCACACCCCCTTTTTTATGTCTATATTCTATCTGTGAAGTGTAGATTTTGTTATTTTCTTATTTTGTGTTATATATTCCCGTATAATATGGAAAGCCATAAGCCTACGTTAAAAGCTTGTATATGAAAGATAAGTACAGTTTAGTTTGTAAGTTTCATATCTATCAATCTAATACTGAAATCATCGTTTCTAATTTTGAGAAAACTTTTGAATTTATATTAGATGATTATACCCAACGTATTTTTAACTCTAATTATGTTCAATCTGTGTGTGATTGGTTGTTCTAATGTAATCTGAAATTTTCGAATCATTAAAAATTATGAAATTATAATTTGATTTGCTCCAAACTGGAGCTCTTATTCAGAATCAGTGAACCCATTCATAATTTCTGTCAAGATATTGGTGAAAGGAACCGACAGCTTTTCTTTAGGTGATTGGTGAAAACTATCAAACCTTTTGGGAGAAATTTGGTAGCACAGCAATATGTAAAAATGTTCATTCCAACTGTAATGAACATTATACTTTCGAATATTCATGATGTCGTCAAATCAGCTATAGGCCTAATATATCTTCTTTCACTAGACAGTACACAGGTAATGTGTTTGTGAGTCTGTGACTGTGTTTATTTTTTAAAAACTTAATGAAACTACTAGAAATTTACTGTACATTGGAAAAATCTTCAAAATCAAAATGATACATTACGGAAAACTAAAGATTGATTATGTTGTATTCTTCTGATATCTTAGTAAAACACTTGAATGTAGGCGCTATTATACAGTTCTAAACTCATTGACACACGAACAGGCATATTAGGCCTATGTGGGCAATTATTATTTCATTAGTAGGGTTCAGAAATTTTGCTAAGCAGTGCATTGTTCTCAGATCTAAGGCTAAACTATAATAGTCCAAAGCTCTTTATTTATAACACTATTAATAGATACCAATCTTTATTATTTCTTATAAGATGTATCACTATTATAATATAATATAATTATTGTATTACTCCTTAAGTCATGATGTCTTAAGTTTTATTTTACATAATTTTCACGTTGTGCTGCATGCATTTTGTGCCCTTTTTAAATATTATAATCATGTATAATTTGGCGAGATAAACTTAATTCAATTCAATATATAAAAAAACTTGGAAACAATATCCGTAAGATACATGACACAAAACTGAAGGTTGCCTTTCGGACCACTTTGACTTTTGAGTGCTACCAGTATTTGTGTTAATATTACAGCAGCTCTTAATTGTCTAGAAATGAGTTCAACTCCAACAATTACTAATATCTGGCTCATTCACAGAATCAAACTGTTAATCGAGGTTGAGCACTAATTAAGGATATTTATTCCACCTATTGTATCTTGTAAGTGCTTTCAAGACAAACTTTCATTTCTTTGAAGTTGATCCTACAGTCCAATTTTCATGGTTGGTTGCTCAAATTAAACTTCATGATTAAATGTCGAATAAAATTGTTCTTATCAACATCAGGGACAATATAGTACATACTAGTAAAAGGTAGTTCTTAATCAACAGAGAAAGTTATGACTATGTAAAAATTAATTTTGTGATAGTAAAAATTGAAGTGATATCTAAATACTTTATTAGTACACTGTAGTAGACTGTTAATTACTAGAAGAACCAAAAATTTAATTTATAAAATAATAATAATATGATACTCAAACACTTAAATGAATTCAACTAGCACACTCTATGACAATAATGTATAGTTCCTAATTGTTTATTTTTAATTATATTGGCAGTTCAATATAATTTATATATCTACATACTGATAATTACAGTATACAGCTTGTTAATTGATTCAGAAAAAGGCGTTTATGATAAGCTGTTATTTCTAAAAATGTACTTCAGTCCAAAGGACATGTATGAACTACAGTATTCAATTATGTTTCAAGTTGGGAATAATAAGATAGAATGACCTATAGCGCAAGCACGGCTAAATGAGTCAGTTACTTTCTCCTTACACCCATTGTAATCCATTCAGAGTACAGCTTGAAGTGATCAGCAGAAAATATACATCGACATAACACAATGGACCGGATCTGTTGATAAAGGTTGGTCCAGGTCCACGTTCGATTCAATAAAACAAAAAACAAGTTGGAAGGAGAAAATAATATACATGACTACATCTTGAAGAATACATTGCAGAACGTAGATGATTGTAGCATAGTAGGAGAGATCCTTTACATTGCATTATGGAGTGGGATAGAGTAGTTTTATTTGAGCAGCAGTTTCAGTTGTTACTAATTCAAATTCAAGAATTGAATGTCAATGATCTGGAATAAAGTAGTTTTATTCGAGTAGTGGTTTCAGTTGCTCCTTATTCAATTTGAAGAATTGAATGCCAATTATATAGAACTTCCTGCTCAAAGAATAAGAAGCAATTAATGTAACTGTTTCTTATGTAACTTTTCACCAAGAAAAAAGTTGAAAACAAAAAAAAAGTTCGGTCAACGAGATTCAATTGAAAATGTACAATGAATAATTTTTTAGTGACATGTTTTTGTGCAGTAATGAATTAGAAATTCATCTGAAGTTTGAACTATTTATAAGGAGTCCAACTTAAATAACAGGAGAACGTTCATGTTCTTACTATTTTGAAGTTGGGCACTGTCAGTTTTGAAGGCACAGATTGATAAAGGATATCTCTTAAGAGGGATCGTAGGTAAGTTGGTGATGGTTGCATGATTATGAATCAGATGGGTCTCCAACCAACAGGAAGGATGGATGCGGCTATAATACAGATCACACTCCACAAGTTTTATACTGGCGCTCTAAAAACTCTATAGAGTAATTATTGAACTGAATTTGAGGAATACAATAACTTTGTATTCATCATGTATTTTAGAACTTATCTGGTATGTTTATTGCGTAATGTATTTTATTATGTACTGTACTTTAGAACTTGACTGATATTTTTATTTTGATGGAGATACTATTTATTAACAATGCAATATAATATTGCAATGCACTCTTGAGCTGTTAGAAAAATGAAGTAAACCCAAATGCCTACAGCTCGCCTTTCATTCAAACCCTGAAACTAATCGAGTTGAAAATTATTTTATCAAAATTTTGAAAAAAATGTGAGGTTCCCATCATCCATACATTGTTTAAATTGATATTCAAATTCAAAATATTTTATTCCACACTCATAAATACATATACGTACATGAATCAAACAAAGCTCAACATGACAATACAATACAACCAAAGTGTAATAATAATAAACGGTAAGTGAAAAAACCACTGGCATAAGATGACTCTTGTTCGCCAGTGGGAGTAGGAGATGAAATTATAATACGCTTAACCTGATTTAAATTGATTTAGCACAGAAGCAAATATTTTTACAGAATAGTAAATTCTGAAACGAGGAATCGAAACAGAATTCACAACAAAAAAAAATTAAAAAATTCTCTCGAGTATCTTAATATACTATATAACTATGGTACTCTCTTATTCATATAGTGATCCATAAATACAGTGTAAACAGGGTATATAGAACGCATTTCATGGTAAATGGGAAGAGGGAAAATCATAATATTCTTATAAAAACAAAAAAAATTCACAAAATATTAAATTGAAAATAAAAAATTCTGGCAAATCGTAATTCCCATACGAAAAAAATAACAAATATTCAAATTGGAATAAAAATTCTGGCAAATCGTAATACTTCTACGAAGAAAAAAAACAAAATATATTGGAAAAAAAAATCTTGGCAAATCGCAATTCCTATACGAAAAAAATCACAAAATATTCAAATCAAAATAAAAATTCTGGCAAATCCAATCTCTTATGTTATTGGGGACAGTTTTGATACATGGAAATTCAATGAGATCTGAAGGTAATTTATTGATTATTTTTGGTGCTATATAAATAAGCTGCTTACGGATGATTGTCAGATCTGAGTCATAACATTTATATTTATTTATATTGTATCTGGTTCGTTGATGTTCGTTATTTATTTTAAAAAATATATTTTTGTTACTCTGAAAGTATTTAAAGACGTTCAATACATACAGCTGGCGGATTGTCATCACTTTAATTTCATTGAAGGCTTGTATAGAAGGGTATATCATGGGTCTATTTAGTATTGTTTTTATAATCATTTTTATGAAAATATATGATAGGAAATCTTTGCAAATCCATACCTTGACTTTCAAATACCTACAAGTGACATTCCATTCACAGCCTACAATTTAGAAGAACAATACCCTATTCTCACTGAAATATACTCAACTCTAATAATAATACTCAAGAGATCGGAATGCAGCCCAAGATAAGAAACGAACTTGGAAGAGAAATTTTCAGCCTGCAAGTTTTGGCTGATGCAAACCCGCCATACAGCAGTAGGCAGATCGGTGCCGGTGCAGCGACTGGAGAAAAGAGGAAGGAAGAAGGAGAAGAAGGATGAACGGAAGAAGGTGGAATGTGGGACACGGAGAAGACTATAAGAGAGAGCAGAGTACCCGGCCATCGTCCAGTCTTCATGTTCGGTGTGGTGGATTAAAGCGACGCACATGTGATTCGTTTTTATAGTCTTTTTTCGGTTGTTCAACTTCGATCCAACTAGGACTAGGACTAGGATAGCTGAGGATAGCTGAGGACCCCGCCTGGATTGGAATATTGTGGCATTCAAAATGCAGCTGCGGTTTCATCTGATAGCTAGTGTTGTGAGTTGCAGTTCATTAATTAGTGCTATAGATATAAATTTTGGTGCTAAATGTGCTAGTTTGTAAATAAACTCTCAAGATACAAATTGACCGAACAAACCCAACAAATTCAAAGCTAAAAATTGTTTCTTTGAAGGCTTTAGAGCCCTCAAATGATTAAAATTAAAAAATGACACGATGAAAGAAAAATTAAGTGCCCTTGATCTATAGAAGAATAAAATATCTAACATGTCTAGCTCTAGAAAATCTAAGTAGTTTAGAATCATCAAAATAGATACACTTAAAAATGAATCATTATAATTTTTATCACACACAAATCAAAGTTAAGATTAAATATGAACTATTGATGCCTGCCGTTCAAGTAAATCACAAATTTGACTAATATAATACATATATTGAAACAAAAATTACCTCTGGTAGAATCTTTCCTCCAAAACTGAATTCTTGTTTAGTAGACAGATTCTGAAACTTCTGAGGCTTTTTCTTTTTATAAGCAACAGGATCTTTGAGAGAGCATTGTTATCAATGCTAAAATTATAAGTAGTCACTAATTGGGAATTACTATTAGACAAAAACAAATAAGTATTCTAAGCGACAACAGTGATCAAATGTATGATGATTATTTTATTTGGTGCATCGTGCATGTGCGAATTTATGAATAATCCAATATCTATGGTGATCTATGTTGGCTTACTTACTTATATCTATAATATGGAGTAATGATTTGGGATACCAATCACAATAGGTTATTTATTTCGAAAAATACTCGATACTCATCATGTGAGGCCTATATGCAATTAGTTTCCTATTACTTGAAAATTGAACATTTGCATAATATGTTGTAAATGAGAAATAAATCATCTAACTGTAAAGAATCTAGTTGAAATTACAAAAATCAGCAACAATAACATATTAATCTCTACTGAATTTCATAATATGTAAACTAATATATTTATATATTTATTATAATATATTATATTTATAATATATGATAAATATATTATTGTAGCTGAATTTTTGTAATCTCAACTAGATTCTTTACAGTGTTACAGTATTTATTTTTCATTTTTAGCATATTTTCAAATATAATGTTTGTACTAAATAGAGGGTTATAGATGGTGAATGGGGTTGAATTGTAAATAAGTGAACAGGGCAGTTGCATTTCAAGTCTCCTGTTAGGATAAATCATATTTATGATCATGATAACGATTTGTATATTATGGAATGTAAAATAAATTAATACAGTGAGAACAATAATTCATTACAAATTATTTATCGTATTAATAATGGATCAAGTTATGGATTTATTCTACACATAAAATATATTCAATTTATGCATGAAAGGTTACTTGAAGAGGCAATAAAGATCATCCAAGTTCACGACCACATTGGGGTCAAAACTTTCGCGTTCGTGAACGACTAATCTGGAATTCAAAACTATTAATGCTTTAGGAAAGGGTAAGAGTAAACTAGATGCAGTTCGACGAGTATGCTAATGAACCTAGACAAGATAGTTTAATAGCTTTCCACCTGTAGACCTCTGAGGTGCATGCAATGGACAGCATCTTTCAATATTCACTGGATGAAACCAAACAACTTATAGGCCAAGATTATTCTGATTGAGTATGCTAATCGTTCGACAATTTAAATTTCTCTCTAACCTCTACACATGCCTGTAAGTGTGATTACAATTATCTTCAAGCGGTTTTTGAAAGTGATGGATTAGTGCTTTTAGAAATTAATGATAAACATTACTCAAAAAATGCAGTAACATCTTCTGATATGTTGAGCCATTAAAACAAGAACTATTTTCCCACGAGTTGACTAGATTGAAAAACACTGTTACAATTTTATTATTTAAATTAGAGGAAATTTACGACTATAATTTTGGATTATTGAAAGTGTTTCGTAAGCAATTTGATATCAAAATAAAACTATCTACTTTCTAAGTATTCCAAAGTGAACTATACTGTAGATCAATTAGAGCTCAAACTACTTCTAAAGAATATGGAATTGAGGGTGGAAAATAGAAAATACGGTACTCTGAAATGAGTTGAAAGATTTAGATATAGTTTTCGATTAGTCTCGCTGGACTTCAATTTCAAAAATCTCTATGGATTACTGGAAGATCAATTTGAAAAAGTAACATTCTAATCTGTTTAGTATTAGTAGAATATCATCATTATAATTCACCCTATTAGTCCATAAAATTCAAAAATTGATGGTAGGCCTACTTTTAATAGCATAGTAGCTGAAACATTCCAATGATCAATTATGGATTTCAAATATTTAACAGATAAATTTTGATCCCCTTTATCCCAGAAACTATAAGATGCGATGCGACCTAATCTGTTAGTAGAATTGGTAAAATGCCATCATATAATTCACCCTTACTAGTCCATAAAATTCAAAAATTGATAGTAGGCCTACTTTTCATAAACATAGCAGCTGAAATCCATGTTCAATCCATGATCAAAAATGGATTTCAAATATTCAACAGATAAATTTTGATCCCCTTTTTCCCAGAAACTATAAGATGAGACATGAGAATAGCTTATTTCTCTACATAATGATTGAAAGTGATCCCAAATTATAACAAGATCCATAACATTGATTTTCAAAATTCAAATTCATTATATTGCCTCAAAATAATACACAATATTATTTAAAAGGAATCACTTAAAAGTACAAAAAAATATTATTAAATTTCTTAAGAATAATTGGCCGTTACCAGCAAAACCTTATTGGTTTGTGTGCTGGCGACAAGAATCAATTGAAGATGTCAATAAATGAATTTCTATTTCTATCATCCTACAAGAGTACAATCTTTGATAAATAATATATTGTCATAATAATTAATGTGTTTGCTGGAATGGGGAGAATGTAAGGATGCGATATTCTTAGGGTTTAAAATAGACCAATCAGGAAATTCTGCAAGAGTCGTAAAGTGATAAAAATAAAAATTCCAATACACTAACATTCCAATCCATAATTGGTTATGCAGTGATAAAAAGCGTGTGGCATTATAAAATAGCTTCATACGAAGAAAGTTTAGTGGAAAGAAAATACACGTATAATTATTCAGTGATGAGAAATGAGAGAGGTGTACTCAAATTGAAGGCAATGAGACAAGTGACCGGCCGGATGGCGATTAGAAGGCATCTTGGCCTTGGTCAAGGTAAATGTGTCGCATGCCGCACGTCATGTTTCACGGCATATCACACAGTAGGCCTATACTACAACAGATCAACTCAACAGTCTCGTGTCTAAAAAGGGATTACTCGAATAGTTATGTTTGGCAGTCCTCAATTGAAATTTATGGAAGTTTTTGAGCTGTAGTTTACAATAGAGTTAGAAGGACCGCTTCAAACATCAAACGATATGGAGAGCCTTGAAAGAATTTTGATTATTTTAGTGGGAAGTAAGTTGAGTCTTCTCATTGATGACCATCCATAATCACCGAATAAATCACATCATCCATTGATACTGGTATTTATTTATATAATCAAGTAAACTACTGAGGAGGGATAAATATTTTGATCCGTTTTGAACTATTTCGAAGACACTACAGTCTAATTTTTTAATATTAGTTATTAAAACTAGTACTCACAAGGAGCGCTTTCGAATTTTTTAAAAGCGCTGCATGTGAGTACTAGTTTCAATAACTAATATTAAAAAATTAGACTGTAGTGTCTTCGAAATAGTTCAAAACGGATTATTACTTGCAGTTCGTCATGGATAGTGGAATAGATAAATATTTTTGAATCAATTCATATAGAAATAATTACATAGTATCTTTTTAAGTTTTTTTCTGAGCCTTTGTGATTTTTTATAATAGGTATAATACTTTCTTTAGCATTATTAAATTGAAATTATATATTGCTTCGTACTTGACCGGAATTGAAGCAGAATAAGTGAACTGCAACTCACTGCCAACACACAAGGAATCTTATGTTGGCAGTGCCAAATATTACAGTGATAATTATTGTTATACTCAAGTTACAATCAATGCCTATTTGTATTGTATACTCTGGCAATTATATTGTAAAAATATGTATATGTGGTTTTTAGCAATAAATACAATTCTATATAGAAAAAGGATACTATGTAATTATTTCTATATGAATTAACAATTCAAATAGCCCTATTAAAATATTTCATTCTGGATCAAGTTTCTTTCAATTTATAATGTTCAAGATGTAATGCTATCCCCTATGAAAACTATGACCATAATAGGAATAAGAGGAAATTCCAATTCATTTGAAATACAATAATTTACAATATTCGAAAGTGACCATAATGTCTGAATAAAATCATATGCACTGAAGAAAGTTCAATCAATTGGTACACACTATTAATATCAAGTACGACACACAATCTTCTTAGAACGACTACAGAATAAATGGGAAATAGAAATATTCATTGAATTGATTGACACAGAGGATGATTGGTAGTTTAACATACTAATTGATGGTAGTAGTGAGGGATGAGAATTTAAATGAAGATTTTTAAGGGAATCTAATTACATGAATCCGAGCAAGTGATGAGTAGAGAATTCTGAAGATTGATTGGAGTAATCAGAAAATATTGATTGCTAATTAGCTAGTTCCATTAGTACTTATTTGAAGAAGCAATGAATGATATAATATTATGCGAGAATCATAGGTAAGTTGTCCTTCCAAGTTATAAATAAATGAGTTCATAAGTATCATCGTCATTTGAGCTGAAACTGAAACTGAATTACTGAAGCATCGACACTTGTTTTGTGCAAATAGAACTGTAGAAAACTATAAAATATTGTGTTTCACTAGGAAAAATTTTCAATATCTCTGACAACAATCTTAAACTGATATATTTAATTATTTAACGAAAATATGGTTTTCCTCAAACGGAAGAGCACACAACAGAGAACATAACCTTCATCAAGCTTGATGCAACATTGATATCTTATCTCATTTGAAACAACTTTTTCTGAATTATCGTTAATGCTGTTTTTCAATTTTCATTAAAGAAATACATTTTGAAAAGATAATCTGAAGAGGGATTTTGGTTCAATTTTTAAGCCTGTATTGGGTGGAGAAGTAAAAAGTGAAATTCGTTGGATAATGCACCGGTTTATGTAAATTATTAATTTATTCCTACACTGGGTGGAGAAGGAAAAAAGTGAAATTAGTTGGCTGATGCACTAAGAAATGAAAATTATAATAATGTACGGGGTAACGGCAAATAAGAGGCATTGGTCGACTGTTAGTACTCAGCAATTTTGCAAGCAACGAAAATTTCACAATCACTTGACAAGGAGATCATCTTGGTCATTTTCGACAGAAGAATTATCGCCACAAACATAAAAAGCGAAAACAATGACTGGCAGGAAAAAGAATGACTTTCATGAGACGCGCCGTCATGAGTCCGAGAGAAAAGCAGACAGAAAACTTGATTAACCTTTCAGATGTTATGAATGCCAGAACGCCAGCAGACAACATCATATTAATGACTTTTTGAATATCAACCAGTAGGATGAGCCCGATTTCTTCAAAATAATTTTGTTGGCTGCTACTGTGGGTGATTCATTATGGAAAGCACATTATAAGAAAGCAGATAAATATAACAAACTATTGAAAAACAAAGAAAATTAGATGTATTAAAATGTCTAATCATCATCTTCATCATCATTTACATCGCCCTCGCTATAAAATCTAGGAATTATGTACGAGTAGTAAGTTATATCCTAATCAAGATTTCTGTGAAGATTGGAAAATGTTCATCAAAAATAATTATATATTCAAGAAATTAATAATTTTAAGAATATTTTTATTTTATTCAAAATGTTTCCAACATGTTTTTATGGATTAAAAATAAACACATTTAAAAGGGACTGGAAATTTCATGAAAATGTATAGTTGATCGTAATTGGTATAAATGTTTATCAAGAAAAGCGAAAAACAAGATAAATATCGAAACTTTTCCACATGCCTGATTGTTGACAATGATTGGTCATGACATATTTAAACGAATCCCAACTATATCTCGACATTTGATTAAGCCCCTATTCAGGCGATGACAAGATCAAGTCATAACCTTGTGTTGTTTGATGTTTTTCTATCTTCCCAATTACTGAGTGTTTGAAAATCTTTGGATGAGAAAATAGTCAAATAGAATAAACTCATCGCTTCATTGGAATTTAAATTATAAAGGGTTAGAACCATGGTGAACGAACATCGTTGAACAAAACGATCGTGAGAACTTTCAAGATATCCATCAGTATCCTTTTCTTTGAGCTGTCATTAGAAGCCTATGAACTAGACAGAAACGGCTAGCGCCAGGATATTACAGAGCAGTTGTGGAATAAACTCACGCTTCACGTGGATAATAACAGATTATCACCAGCAGGAAAAAACTATCCGAGATTAAACATTGTCGACGACGCGCACTTTCATTCATGTCCGTCTTTATAGTTCTTGGGTTCTTCAGTCACTACATTCCATTCGTAAATTCAGCGAAAGTTCCTATGTTAAAAGCAATTTTGACCGTTTTCTCTTTTCTCCGAGACAATGGCATTGCATAAAATAATGATAGAACTTGTAATAAATTATAGTAGATGAGGGAATGTGTATTTGGTAGAGTGAATGACGTTAAATCATATAGCATTTCTTTCAACTGTCTACTCTGACTATCGATTCTGTAGTCATGTCAGAGGCCCTGAAATTGATCAGTTGCGACCTGAAAACTCTGACACCAGACCTGAGCCAGCCAGGTCACTCGATATTATTATTATTATTATTATCGATTCTGTAAAGACTCCTTCTACTTATCCTGATATACCACCAACCACCATTTGATCCTGCATATTTTATTCCGTTGCACCTGAACTATCAACAAATCTAATTGGAATAAGAATGAATTGAAAAACACTGCTTTGAATTTTGAGTCAAATCAGATTTTAAATAAATTATTATATTCGATGATTGCTTTTAAATTTGGTTTTATTGATTTTCAGTAATGATAGACTGAAAAATCTGTGTTACACGTAATTTGCGTTGAATTGATAAGAGACATATTTTATGATGTTTATGAAACTAGTAATATATCCTCTTCAATGTTTGTTCAAAAGTGATTAGTAATATATCACTAAATACTATCAACCAAATAATTTTTTGGATTAACTTGACTTCTGTAAAGATTTTATAGGGAAACAGCTGATAGTAAATTATTTTTCGACAGTTGTGTTTAATGCTTCTGTAGACGATAATTTCAAGGTTAGGCCTATAGTAAATCACTATTTAAACGTGAGAAGAATTATTATGAAGGAATTGATAGAAGTTTTTAATGTGATTAATAAAGATGACTGCGAAGAAATTTTGAAACTTGGAAAAATTGGGCAAAAACCAATCAATTCAATTTCTGGGATGATGAAGAATTTTTAAACGTTTTTGCTTGAGCAAAGCAACTGTCAATTTAGTATTTGACTAAATAAACCACTTGAAATAAATAAGACAATTTTTAACAGTGGTCTTTTATTAGAAAGTATGTATTCCTACAGGTACCTTGAAAAGTGACAATTTCTGCACTGATTGCAGGCTGCAAAGAATCACTTTTCCGCTCTAGTGCGCAAAATATTACTTTGCATACTCCAGATTTGCAGCATGACAATGCAAAATAGTTAGTAGGTTATATGGAGCACCAGTGCAGGAAAATCAAAATTAAGTTGGTAACACTGACTGTGGTATAGTGAGATCCACTTTATAATATGGCATTGAAGAACGGCGTTGCCTATTTATTATGTGCCTTGATTAATTTAATTATTATTCAATTTAAAATAAATTTAGGTTTTTATTAATAATAAAATTACACAGAAAATCATCTGTCGAATTTCAGGAAATTTTACCCATAATTACCCACTTTTCATATTCAATGGTAACTGTAGGAAAAATTTAATGAGATGCACAAAGTTCGTTTGCTGCACTCAAGAAACCATTATTCCGCACTCGCCTAAGGCTCGTACGTAAACGTTTCTTTCGGTGCAGCAAACTGTCACTTTGCGCACTAGTTGCACAAATATATTCTTTGGTGCCAACTAAATATAAGTTTGTATTTAACAGAAATATAGCATTTTATCATTTTTTGAAGAATTTCTTGATTGCTTTTCTCTTTAATTACCGTAAAGCTTACAGCTCTGTGGATTTTGAATGACGAAATAGTAGCTATATAACCTCAATTTACTGATGGGTTGTAAACAAATAACAAATTCCCTGTAAAAATCAGCCTTCTTGATATTATAAACAATGACATTCTATTACCAACTTAACGCTAAACTAGTAACTTAAACTGGATTAATAAATGCACTGAGAAAACCGATTTAAGTTTTAACTTCCAGATTAACTTAAACTCGATTAACTTAATCTATACTGTGCAAATGGCCCTTAGTATATTAATTGATGAGTTGAGAAACGTTGAAAATTGATAAACTCTATCAAATAGAAAGGAAAGAGGAAATATATCTACTCACACTCTAGTTTATGGCCGATTATGATCTGATTACTGGTCGGTCTTACCTGTAAAATAGGCAGAATTTAGAAATGGCATTTTACAAGGATGTAATTGAGAGCTATTAGAAATATAATTTTGAAGAGAATATTGTATTTACTATAATATAATCATATTCAGAGTATTGACTTGTTTTTTTCTACTTTTTAATACACTTTGTCTGCTCTCTCTCTCTCTCTCTCTCTCTCTCTCTCTCTCTCTCTCTCTCTCTCTCTCTCTCTCTCTCTCTCTCTCTCTCTCTCTCTCTCAAGAAATAAGGTTTAAAAATTATATACAAGAATAAGTTAAAAAACTAAAACAACAAAATTATAGGCTAAATTATAAAACCAATTATAGAGTCGCTTTGTATAACTTCCCAAAAATGTAGAAAATAGTAGAGCATCAATAACATAAAGTTTCTCAATAAACTTTCGTAGTTAAATCATAATTATTGCTTATAGCAGCTATGTAGGTTTTTCCACCGTGAAATCTTTCTGTGGAAGGGTTGCCTTAAAAAAATCAAACTCGAATGAACCTTTCTGTGATAATTATTATTCATTTATTACAATTACTGTAATACATCTACCGTAGAAATTTAATTCTCAAGATTCCATACACATGAAAATTTCACATAAATTAGAGCAAGATGAAAATAACTTTCTACGTTCAGACAATACTGGAAGCATGCACTTATGTGACACCGACGCATGAAAAATATGGAGCAAAGAAAGACGGCGAATTACGCAATAGCGCGCATTTAGAAGCGGAGCTAGTTTAGGTAACGAGTTCCCTTTCATTGTTCATAAGATGCTCTCACTCAACAACACATTTTTCCTCACTAGAACTGAAACACATCTTAAAAGAACGCATCCTTCCTAATTACTCAAATCATCAATTAAATTGAATCTTAGAACAATTGGTAGTGATGATGCACCTTCACTGTTTCATAGTCTGATGAGCAACTTAGTTGCATTTTATGCAGAGCACGAGCAATTAGACACTTCTTGTTGTTACTGATGAACGATTAACTCTTGTTTTCACTTTCAGACAACTGGATGTCCACAAAAGTAACACAATTCAGTGATTAGTGCATCTTCTTCAACTAATTGCCGCTTCAGGTTCACTTTTTCTCGCCTGTTGAGCAACTAAATGAACACAACAAAATGAGAGAGTGACGAGATTCATTCAATAGTAAATTGAGCACACAAAATGCTCAAAACGAAGGTAGAAGCATCAGAGCGTGGAAAGAAGAGGAGGATGAGACAGGCTGATGAAAATGGTTAGAGAAACACAGCGATAGTGGAGGGATACGAGGGCAGAGAGACAGAGATGGATGGATTAATGAAAATAAAGAGAGTAAAACAGAGGGATAGTGGGAGGTAGATTCGAAGAGGGACATAAAGATATACTCAAAATCCAAAAGTACAAGTATCAGGCAGAAGAAAGATAGAAGGAGGATGAGGATGAGATGAACGGATAAAAATAAGTGAAGAGTGGAACAGAGCTATAGTGGACCGTTTCGAACCTTCCAACTTCAACCGAAGGAGAAGCAAGACGAACTCCAAAGTCTAACTCAAAACATATGTTGAAGCAACAGACCGAAGAAAGAAAAGAAAAGGCTGAGACGAACTGATAAGTGGAGAGAGAATCAGAGAGATATTGAAGAGAGATTGAGTGAGTAGGTGAACAAGATGTTTACCGAAATTGAGCGGCAAGGTAGTGAGTCAAAAGTGAAAACTGAAAGATAATGGAGGATGAATGAATCATTTAGATCAGTGATCATACATACGCACACACTCGCGCGCACATTTAGCAGGTGAGCAAAAGTGAAATGTGCGAAGATCAACAAATAGATCTCTGTCTGATGTGTTGACGCCAATCAAAAATCTAGACCAGCAGAAGAACATGATGGAGACGCCAACAGAGGATTTGTGGCCTGATAGCATCCTCCTCCAAATAAGAAGGTCACTTGGTGTAAAGTGAAAACGTTCATGTGATTAATGGCCTGCTGAACATTGGGCATGTACACGCAATTACAATTGTACAGACAGCAGTAATTAATCAGTTATGTTGGTTTGCGAGAGTGAATCATCATGCTGCATGATGCAGGCGGACACCTATTAATCAGATGTCTGTCTGTCTCGGCAGATGGTGCTCATTCATGCCATTCCTGCCTGCTCTACATACTTGTTAATATTCTTCAGCTGGAATAACCAAAGACTAGAATAAAATAGTTGGTTGGAATTTAATAAGTATTATATACCTTCTATAATAATATACGGAGTGAATCATATGTATGGGAGCCCTAAAATAAGTGGGAGACTATTATAGATATAATACTGTAACTTTCAGGATAAGTGATTGATCGAATACTCACTCTACCTTTTGACGTACAACTAAATTTCAATCCCTCCTAAGGTGATGACTTGGGGGTTGTAACTCGACTATTTTAAATGTGAACACCCATTGGGTGGCACATCATTTTATAGGCCTTTTTGAAACAAGAAAGATGGCATCAATAAAAATGTTATATGATACTTACACCCAAAATGGCGTCTGACTGAAGTTTTAGTTTTTAAAGAAATGAGGGGTTGTAACTTGAATATTTTCAATGTAAACACCCATTGTGTGGCACATCATTTTAAAGGCATTCTTAAAAAAAGAAAGATGGCATTTATAAAAATGTTCTATTATACTTATAAAGTAATGAAACTTGAAACAACACTTTTTTGAATGAATAACGAAATACATAAAAATCTGGTTATTTATTTCGTAATCTGTTTACTACTATTTACATTTTTCATTTTAAAAGATGCTCGAAATGCCCTCCTTCTCTCGTTTGACTGTGTGCCAGTCTGTCATGTATGTAAATAAAAAGTAAATAGTAGTATGTGAAATGTAAATAATAGTAGTAAAGAGATTTCAAAATAAATAACGAGTTTATTTCGTTATTCATTCAAGAAAAGTTTCATCACTTTATCAATAATTATTTCTTTAAGAACTAAAACTTCGGTCAGCCGCCATTTTTTATAAAGTATCATAGAACATTTTTATTGATACCATCTTTCTTGTTATAAAAAGACCTTACGAATGATGTGCCATACAATTGGTGTTTACGTTAAAAATATTCGAGTTACAACCCCTCATTTATTCAACTAAAACCTCAACCAGCCGTCATTTTAGATAATATGTAACTATAATAGAACATTCTTCTTAATGCCATCTTTCTTGTTTTAAAAAGGCCTTTATAATGATGTACCACACAATGAGTGTTTACATTTAAAATATTCGAGTTACAAAACCCAAGTCACCCCCTTATGAGGGGTTGAAATTCAGTTGCAGGTCAAAAGGTAGAGTATTCGACCAATAACTCATCCTGATAGTTACAGTAGGTATTATATCTATAACAGTCTCCAACTTATTAATAATAATTTCTCTGATTACTAATGAATTGCAACCAGAGGAGTTTATTGACAAAACATATACATATTTGTTATAAATTATACATACAAAATTGCTAATACTAAACTTAGTTCTAATTATGATACCCCACTATAATATGTGTCGAGGTGATCATAATATTATTTTCTAAAAAATGTATAAAAATGTAATCAGTAATTTTAGTTATAAAGGTTTGTTATTTATTAAAGGTAGAATAAAAAGAAGACAGTAGTTCATTCTATATCCTATTTACAATGAGCTCCTCGGTCTGGTAAATGCCAGTATCATATAACCAATTTCGTACTGCTCTTTTAAATCTATTTATATTTATTTCGTACTTTGCGATCTGCGGGATTTTATTGTAAATTCTAGGACCTAAATATTGTACCGATCTCTGACCAAAAGCTGTGTTCATTCTGGGAACGAGAAGAAAATTCAGATTTCTAATTCGGTGTTGTGGCTATGGAAAATTAAATCGATAAAATTTGTATTCTTCTTAATATAAATTACTAAAACTAATACATATAAATGTCTGACGCTGAGAACTCTACTTTCGGTGAACAATTCACTTGTTGGAAAACGGTTGTTTCTGTTTGTCATAACCTTAAGAATACGTTTCTGAGCTTTAAAAATAGAATCTATTAAGTTGTAATTTGCTGCACCCCAAACCAACAGTCCATATCTCAACAGTGATTCTACAAGTGAGAAATATACTATTCTAATCATATCTTTACTAATTATATGACGAAGCTGGTAGAACTTATAAATGAGCTTATTTCTTATTTTCTTAGTTGTGTACGATATATGCTCATCCCATTTCAATCGATCATCTACAATTATTATACCTAGATATTTAATACTATCAGAGCGCCTAATGAGAGGACAATCACAGTTTCGATTCTCCCCTTTACAATAATGGAGCTTCATCAATATTGGAGCTTTACAATAATGGAGCTTCACTATTGGAGGGTTCTCATACATATGACTCACTCTGTATAATAATAATAATATAATTATTATTATTAAGGTATGCAAAGTAACATTTTATTTACTTCATGGAATTCTAAAAGGATGATTTAACATGATATAGTTTTGGATTTTGGAAAATGGTTAAGAATGAAAACCAAAACTAGGTTTTTATGCTTCAGCTTTCTTTACAATAGTGCCGATATTTGTTCGCTAAGAAGAAATATTGTTAGAAAGTTGGAAACATTCTACTGTACACTCTAATACCTTCAGGTAATGAGAAAGCATCCAATCAGGCCAAGGCAACAAATTGATTTTTTTTAATAAGTACAACTTCCAATAACTTTTGAAAATTCAATTCAAAACAAGAAAAACTAGTTAAAATTGTCTGCAATTTATAAGAGTAGGGCATCATTTCATGAAATATATCAGTCCACAATTTGAGTTCACGGGAGCAATTTTTCCAAAACTAGTTCTACCTACTTCCTGTCTTTTTAGAGGTACTAACAACTCATCTACAACATCTTGGAAATTGAGAATAATACTGAAACAATTTGAAACATAAACAAAGTTGAAAACTAATTTTTTCTATAAGCCTGCATTATCTGTAAACCTGACTGACTCAACAACGACCTAATCACATCACCAATTTTCTTTTAATAATGTTCAATTTCAAGTAATCTTCATGTATGATAAGGGAGTTTCAAGTGATACAATCACAATTGATACATTGAACAATTACAATTATTCCAAAATTAGATGTGTTTTTTCAAAAACATTTTTAATACCGGTATAATTGAGTAACCTAAATACTTGATACTGTGAATAACAGGAAAACTATTTATTGATGCACTCTCGTAAGTTGGTCATGCAGCGGTTCGGTAATGAGTGATATTTTCACTAAGTTCTAGATTTTAATTAGCTTTGGCGTTAATAATCCTTCATGCTCAGTGAAACCTGCACACATTAAGCGTGGTGTGCTTTCTCTAGCGGATGAGCAATAAGCCAATAGGTTACCGAGTAGGTAAACAAGTCTTGGAAGTGATTAAGGTGGTCGAAACAAGTTGCACAGTCTAAATATAGCCAACCAGTGATCGTAGCTAGTGAAGGGTGGCAGGGTGTCCACTCCAAGTGCAAGGTCAAGCATGTTGCCTACCACTGACCTTTACTTGAATGAAAAGTTTTTGACAGATAAGTTCCGCTAAATCTCCAGGTGACCCACTAACAGAGTGTGTGCATCACACGAGGCTTCCTTATCAGACATGAACAGTACTTGACTATCATCAAATAAAACATTTATTCTTTATCAGGGAAATAAAGTACTTGATTCATGTTTTATGGATGAAACATTTGCATCAAATGATGTGGATTTAAGAGAAATTCAAGTTGACAATGAGAAGAAATGTTAATGGAAAGTGTTACATGTCACACTTTGATTGAAATGAAAGATTATTCGCGTTTTATAGCCTTCATAACTTTCTGATTAAATAAAGCACTATGATAAGGCCCAAGAAGATTGAGAGGATTGAAATGGGAAAACAATAGTGAAACTTGTATAAATAGAACCGGAAATCTATGGGAGTATGAATATAGAAACTTGCAGATGTTCATTATTAAATAGTTTGATTTCAAAATTGGATATAAAAACCGAAGATTATAGGAAATAGAAGGCAATTCCTAGTTGGAATAAAAGAGTTGAAAAATATTTTTATATTAATTTTCTGTTAATAAGAATTTCAAGATTTTGAAGTAGTTTCCATATAATTTATAATATTATATGTTTTTTTATTATCAGTCAAAATTCTCATTTCGGAATACTAGTCATCCGGTCATTCTTGATTCAAGCAAAATATTGTTGTTTTTTTAAACAGTAGGTTTAACATGTATTCTGTTAGGAAGAGTGTCTAAGTAATTTAACTTGGAATTTAATAAGTTTGCTAGTTAATTTTATTTCCCCCACAAAAAACCTGGGATATTTTAAACATTATGGAATCATCCAATTAAAATCCTTTAGATATCAAATAATTTACTGAGAAACAACAAGTTACTGAAAATTCAAACAAGTTGAATTTAAAAATCATATCTCCTTTAATATGAATCTAAAAATCATAGAAAATTAAACACTCTACCATCAGTAACTAAGTAGACAAGAAGAAAATGGTAGGTAGAATAAGAGACAACACATAATTTCATTGACACAATGGACTGGATTTCCGAAAACAGCAACCAGTTTGAAAGATTACGAACGGAAATGCCAAATCCATACAATTTGGGGATGACATGTTTGGGAAAGCAGTTATTTGTAAAGTAGTAATAGAATACGTGTAGGACATAACGTGTCACAGGAATGCTGTTTATCGAGATTTTTGTGCCACATTCTTCCCGGTCATACAGCAGGTCAGTAATTTGCATCAGTTGGATGATTTGTGAGTTTGTTAGTTGGCTTCTTACCCCACTTCCAGTCGTATTTAGGTCATACATTGACGTATTTAATGCGGGTATACTTGTTAAAAACAAATTAATAAAAATCTCTTTTTAATGAGTTGTTTTAGTATTTCTATAATGCAGTGGAAACAAGTTGTAATAGTGGAGAACCTTCGAGAAAAATAAAACAAGATAGTAGGAAACAGTATGGAATACGTCTTCAATTACTTGAATGAAACTTTGAGGGCATTTGCCACAGATAAAACTTTATTATGATATAATAAAGAATGAAATTTAATTTATAATATTGTCTTGATATATGAGATAATATTAAAAATAATAATCAATTGTAGGCTCAACAGTAAAGCAATTTGTGAATTTAAGTTTCAATTATATATTCTGGAATTTCTAAACTCGTTTTCCGAATTCATTACTATTGAATGATTAAAATACTTATGGCATGGGACATCATATACACTGATACACTTTACCTATAAGAATTATATTTTCTCTAGCATTGTTGCATTATCAAGGATTTTATTTTCAAATGAACAGGCTACATTGAATAATAATACAAATTTTGAAAAATAATTACAATCGTTGAAGAGAATAACCAAATTAAACTCACGTCTTAATTACATAACACCATACAAAAATCATTTGATCTTGCTCTCAGTTTATGGTTCGAGTTAAGTAAATTAAATTCATTTATTAATTTGAATCGACCAGTGCCAACAAACTTAGAATTATATTTTGCATACATTACCACACTGAGTTGCATTCAAGTGAGCTACAAATTTAACAAATAAGATAATTGGAATTTATATCAATTTATAAATTATTATACATTCATATTAATATGCAATTGAATGACTGCAGAATCTTATGATTCAATCATTCATGACGAATATTAAAGAATTTATCATTTTTGTTTCTAATGAAATATTTTTGTGTGTTGCAGGTTGTTGTGAGTGTGATAGCAATATCACTGGCGAACTGTGAAATAGACGACAAGGATGATCGTTCAGTGCAATCAGTGAGGGTGAAGCGGGAGCCTCCCCATGTGGTGAGGGTGCAGAGGAACCAGAGAAGGCATCGCAACGCGCCCATCTCACGCTACGGACCACCCCCGCCCAAATACGGCCCACCAAAGCAATCCTATGGACCACCACAGAGGAAGTACGGGCCACCAGGAAAACCAGCACCCAAGTACGGGCCACCGAAACCCAAATACGGGCCACCCAAGCCAAAGCCTGTTTATGGACCACCAAAGCCCAAGTACGGGCCACCCAAACATAAGCCCAAGCCCAAGTATGGACCACCCAAGCCAGTCTATGGGCCACCAAAACCTGTGTATGGACCTCCAAGGAAGGTAGGCAAGGGAGCAAGCAGACCCAAACCCAAGTATGGACCACCCAAGCCTCAGTATGGTCCACCACCTAAGCCTGTATATGGACCACCTCCAAAAACCAGTTACGGCCCACCAGCCAATTCGTACGGAGTACCTCAACACAACACATTCAATGACATCTCATTTGCTTCTGATTCGTACACGGCACCTTCATCCTCATTCAAAGGCCCCAAACCAATTCCACTCTCCAACCCAGGCACTTTTGATGCTTCATTACAACACAATAACAACAATAACAATTTCCAACAGTACAACAACAACTTCAATGTCCCAGCCACAAATTATGACCAACCTAAACAACAGCAGTCATCATATGTTATACCATCAACAAGCTATGGAGTGCCAACCAACAACTTTGTCTCACCCAACAGCTTCGCACCTCAACAACAGCAGCAACACACTCCTGGCCTTCTCGAAAACCAGCCGGCAGCAACTTCATACATGAACATTTACAAATCCCAAAACCCAACCAACTCATACGGCACACCAGTTCCCACTGATGCTTACGGTGCACCAATCTATGGGAAGAACACAGCAAACTTCGATTCATACACAGCAGCTGCCTCAAACCAACAACCATCTTACCACAGCTTGATGTCACAGCAGCAGCAGCAACAGCAGCAGCAACTCTACCAGGGAAGTCAGGACCAGGAGAACAGCGCTAGTCAGCAGAGTGTGGTGTATCAAAGGCAACAGCAGGCAGCTGATGACATCATGGTGGCTGCCACACACAGTCAGATGTATGGTGCCACACACGACCAGCAGATGGCTATGAACAAGCGAGCCAGTGTCTACTCGTACCCACTGACATCTGCAGGCGACTCCTCAGACAGCAGTTCGACCGTCATCACCTCCGACCAGAGTTCAAGCTCCTTCCAGGCCCCCAGCCAGACATTTGGGTTTGTGCCATACAGTTCTGGATCCTCACAGTACGACGACCAGAATGGAACCAATCCTCCAACAGCAACCGCTGTGCTAACTGCCAGCTACTATGACTCAGCACAGCAGCCATCAAGTTCCTCATCTATTACCACTTCACTAGCATCAGGATCATCTTCATCATCAGTAAGGTCATCAGCATCAATACGATTTCCAAGCGATTCTGAAGAGACTGTTTGAGAGTTGATATGCTCATTTGTTTTGGAAAGTCATACAATTGATTATAAATGATGGCATAAGTTGTAAAGCAATACTTGGTAGACCAATAAGTAGCATCAATATATGTTGATTAATGCATGTTGAAACTCTTCTAAACTATCATTTAAAGTATACATTTCTATGATCAAGACATTAATCAAATTGAATTGATGCAATTTATAGAGGTTTATGTAGAGCTAAAGACAATTCCAATACTTTAAATCTCCATGATGAGGAGAAAATAATTGGTAGTATAGATCAGAAGACTTGAAAGATCAATACAGTACTAGCGTTATTTTCAAGAAGGAAAACGTTTTCAAAGCTTACGATGCCAGTATATATGAAACCATTATCGCTCAAGTTAAAATAACTGTTGAACTTGCAGTGATTAATTTATTTATTCCTAGCTAATTATAATCAATTAGTTGTCCATGTGCAATCAACCTTTTGTAAATAGTTTTCTACGTAATAAAGATTTCATATCCTATAAATATAAAACATCTTGAACGACTGAAAATAAAACATCAACTTACATTATTATTATTTCTTAAAAATGTATTTATCCTATGTTCAAGGTAGTTTAGCATAACGTGTGCTAGTTTGAGCAGTTCCTCTAGTTTGAGTTTTGAGGATTTTTCTGATCTCTAGGAATACCATAATACTTGTTGATAGAAGAGGATCATTCTTGAATCAGATTTTTAAATAAATTCGAATACAATAGGTTAGATGTATCAGATTACTGTACTCAGTAATTACTACTACTCTATTACAATTATTATTATTATTACTTTACAGAAATCATAAACTAATATTACACTTTTATTGAAAATTAAGGATTCAGTAAGGTAAGAGTTAAAAATCAAGTACACATTGAAGTTCATGATAAAATGAGCATTGAATAGACTATAAATTGTTTGTTTACTTTTTGGCCAATTTATATAAAAAATAATGTTAAAATAATACCAATACCGTACGAAATTGGCTTGCTACTGTCACAATACTATTTATAGAAAACGTTCAATTTGTGAACGACTGAAGTATCCTAATTTATTGTTGTTATTGAATTGTAAATATATTTGAAATGAAAAAAATTATGAAATATTTATAATGAAATGTTTGTGTTTTTCTAACCACCCAGGTCTCAACTTTACTCAATTATAATGATAACACTGGGATGTTGTCAGAAATATTACTTAGGCTATTCATTGCAAAATTACATTCATGTTTGAACGACCACCAGTGGTGTCATGTTCAGAGTCATCACACTTGGGCACACTGTTGTCACACTGAAGACTGAACATGACACCACTGGTGGTCGTTCAAACATTAATGTAATTTTACAATGAATTAGTGATATTTGTGACAACAACCCAGTGGTTGATTGTCATGGATAGATAATTATCACAACATCTCACCAATAACAGTATCTGTTCTCAATTTCAAATTCTGTAATACCAATTTTGGGCTTACGTCGACTGGCGAATCATTATGCAATAATTGCTATATTAATTTATTCATTGAGAATGGCAAATTTATTTACGGACATTAAATATAAAAAATGCACCAGTAAATGAATATGCAGTATCCATGAGTGGCGACTTATATGCAGTAAGAATTATATGAATTTCATAAAATGCATTTCAAAAATGTAGTTAACGATAAATATCCAGTTGTAAAATTGCACAATACTTGAAGCGGCAATGAATTGACTCCAGTTAGTAAACGCTCATAATCATTATTTTAGCTTTGGAAATTGTTTCCGGTCAGCGATAAAAATATTAGGATGGGATACATTTTTCTAATAATAATGTTGAGTTAATTATTGAAAACTTTGGAAATTTATGTGGATTTTTACTTGGCTAACTTGACTTAATAATTTGTGAATTCACCTTAGATTCCATGAAAGTGGTCCACTGTTGACCCTGACTGTAGGATTGGAAGCCCTCAAAGAAAGCAGGACCCGCTTGAGGCTGAGGCAGGTCGGGCAAATGCTGGCTCATTGCAAGCTCGTCCTTCAGCTTCTCTAGAAGCGCCTTTACCACTGGTATCAAGAACGAGTAATGCTCTTGATTTTCATCTGAAAAATGATAAAAATACGGTATATTAATTTTCAACATTCATTTGCTTGGATTCACTGACAGGGTGAGAAAAGAAGAAAACAGTGAACCAAAATTTTGGTCATTAGAAACGTCGACGCGTACGAGGTGCGGGAAGAGGGAAATCTACCAATATGGATGGGGGATTGAGAATATAAATCACAAATAAAAAACTTGGCATAAAAAATTTGAAGCATGTCTAAATTATTGGAACAGACTTACAATCAATTGACTCCAATCAAATAAGCATAAGCATGTGATATGATAAACCATATGTTTTCGTTGTCATTGATTCATTCATAAATATCAAATGTTGTTGATCCGTTACTAGTAGAAAGTCATGTTCAATTTTATTTGATTAAAGCTCTACAAATGAAGAGTTTACTTATTTCAATTTAATCAAATAAAATGCCGACAAAGAAAAAGACAAAAACGATTGAAAACCGTAACTACGAAGAAGATAAGATGGAATCACATATTGACAAGTTTCTCAAGCCAAAGGAATTATCTATCGACCCAGATTCGCCTACGGCAGAGAGAGAGTGGAAACATTGGAAAAAGACTTTCGAAAATTTCTTAGAAGGAACGACAACCAAAGACAAAATGAAAATATTGGTAAACTTCTTATCACCTGCTTTATACGAAATTGTGGAAAGCTATACTTCATATGAAGAAACTATATCCATGTTGGAAGATATGTTCGTTAAACCAAAGAACGAAATTTATGCACGATACTGCCTTGCTAATGCAAAACAACAAATAGGTGAGTCCATTGATCACTACTATTCTGAACTAAAAAGATTAAGCTTATCATGTAACTTCACTAGAGTGTCAGCCGAAGAAAACAAAAACGAGCATATTAGAGATGCTCTTGTTTCAGGGTTATGTTCTATTGAAATTAAAGAGAAACTTTTTCAACAAGGAGATTTGAGTCTACAAGAAACCGTTTCCCAAGCACGTGTTCTTGAATCCGCAAAAACATATGCCGACTCCTTTAAAAGTACTTGTTATACAAACTCTGTTGAAGAAAATAAAAACATAAGCTTGAGTGAATCTTTCTCAGATGTTAATGCTGTAACCCAAAATCGACAGGCAATTGTAGAGAAATCCGTTCAATGCCAACGTTGCGGATATAAAAAACACTCAAATTCTCAAGAATGTCCTGCAATAGGAAAGACTTGTCATAAATGTTCCCGAATTGGACACTTTTCCCATGTGTGTAAAAGTAAAACGCTCAAAGAAAAACTAACTACGTCAACTATTACTGCAGCTGGTATAGCCAGTAATCTTTCTAAAGCTACAATTATTGTTTCGGTGAATGGAATAAATACACCAGCTCTTATTGATACCGGAAGTGTTGCCAGTTTTATTGATGAAAAATTTGCAAAAACAAATAAATTTAAAACTGCATCAGATTCTTGTTTTATAAGATTTGCATCTGTTCAACATAACACCGCTACAAAAGCATGTGTTTATAGCAATATTGTGTACAAAGGAAATGAATACAACAATATTAAACTCTTGGTATTAAAAGAATGCTGTTGCAATGTGATACTTGGTCACGATTTTTTTATGAATCACTCTACAATAAGTTTAGCATTCAATGGTAATAAACAGCCTCTTGTAATAGATAAGATTATTCTACAACCACACCACCCTTGAAAGATTGCCTCTTGGTGGAGGCCATGATAAAACCATGTTCCCTTTTCAATGACTTGACTCCCGATTGCCACCCAATAACTACCCGATCCAGAAGACACCCACAAGATGACTATGAATTCATGAAGAATGAGGTCAATCGCCTCCTTACAGAAGGAATAATTGAGGAAAGCCAGTCCAGTTGGCGTGCCCAGCCTTTCATTGTAACCAATGGACAGAAGAAACGAATGGTCATAGACTATTCACAGACTATTAATAAATTCACAAATTTAGACGCATACCCTCTCCCATTGATCGAAGATCTTGTAAACACAATTGCCAAGTACAACATTTTTAGTACTGTAGATTTCAAGTCAGCTTACCATCAAATACCGATTCTTGAGAATGAACGACATTACACTGCCTTTGAAGTAGGCCGAAAACTTTATCAGTTCAAACGAATACCATTCGGAGTAACCAATGGAGTAGCTGCCTTCCAACGTACAATAAACGGACTTATAGAAAGAGAGAATTTGAACGACTGCTTTGCCTATTTGGATGATGTTGTCATTTGCGGTTCAGATCAAGAAGAACATGACAGAAATCTTAAGAAATTTCAACAAGTAATTGAATTGTATGGCTTGACTATAAATGAAGAAAAATGTAAATTTTCAAAAAAATCATTGAAGTTCCTTGGGTATGAGATAAAACATGGAGAAATTAAACCTGACCCAGAACGCCTTGCACCACTCATGAACTTTCCACCCCCAAGAAATGCTAAAGAAATGAAACGACTCATGGGATTACTGGCTCATTACTCCCGATGGATTAAAAACTTTTCTCAAAAGATTCACCCCCTGTCCACATACAGAAATTCCCTCTATCTCAAGATCTGATGGAAACTTTGGAATTGTTGAAAAATTAAATTGCTTCCGCGGTACTGCTCTTTGTTGATGAAAATGTACCATTCATAATTGAGACAGATGCATCAGATTTTGCAATTGGTGCAACATTAACACAAAATTCTCGACCAGTAGCCTTTTTCTCACGAACTTTGTCCCAAAGTGAAACCAGGCATTCAGCTGTTGAGAAAGAAGCCTATGCCATTGTGGAGTCTATAAGAAAATGGAGACACTATTTACTACGAAAACAATTCACTTTGATCACTGACCAAAAATCAGTCACATTCATGTTTGGCACTCAACACAATAGAAAAATAAAAAATGAAAAGATACAAAGGTGGCGCCTAGAATTATCTGAATACAAATTCAACATAGTCTACAGACCTGGAAAAGAAAATGCACCAGCTGATGCACTCTCTCGTATATGTATTACAGCTGGTTGTTCAACATTGAACTCAGCTTTGGCAAAATACCATGATGAACTTTGTCACCCTGGTGTAACTCGTTTCTACCACTGGCTCAGAATGAAAAATCTCCCCTATACTGTAGATGATGTAAGGAAAATTTGCTCCAATTGTGCAATTTGCTCTGAAATAAAACCACAGTATATGAAGACAAAAGGAAATCTCATAAAGGCAACAAAACCTTTTGAACGAATTAATATGGACTTCAAAGGACCCGTACAATCAAAAACAAGAAATAAATACCTACTGGTGATGGTTGATGAGTACTCAAGATTCCCTTTTGTATTTCCTTGTCCAGACATGACTGCGAGAACAGTCATAAATTGCCTGGTCTCATTAATATCAATGTTTGGCCTTCCAAGCTATATTCACACAGACAGAGGAACATCCTTCATGTCAACTGAGTTGAAGAGCTTTCTTGGCTCAAAAGGGATAGCAACTAGTAGATCAACGCCTTACAATCCGAGAGGGAATGGTCAAGTAGAGCGATATAATGGAATTATATGGAAAGCAATAACACTAGCTCTAAGATCACGAGGACTTGATTCAAATCGATGGGAGGAAGTGTTGCCTGATGCACTTCACTCTATTCGATCTCTTTTGTGTACTACAACAAATTGCACCCCTCATGAACGAATGTTCCTACACATGAGATCCTCAACAAATGGACAGTCACTACCATCTTGGCTAATGAGCCCAGGACCAGTTTGGCTGAAGAAAATGAACCGAAATTCAAAGCAAGATTCATCAGTAGAAGAAGTTGAATTGATTGAGGCAAACCCAGAGTATGCTCACATTCGTCGCCCTGATGGACAAGAGTCCACTGTGTCGCTCCGTCATCTTGCCCCTAAGATAACACGAAAATCTAGCCGGGTAGAATGATATGATAAACCATATGTTTTCGTTGTCATTGATTCATTCATAAATATCAAATGTTGTTGATCCGTTACTAGTAGAAAGTCATGTTCAATTTTATTTGATTAAAGCTCTACAAATGAAGAGTTTACTTATTTCAGCATGTAATAGAATTGAGAAATAAATGGGCGAATTCGTTGAGAACTCTCATTTCTTCTTCACTAATAATTTAATATTAAAAATCATCAAATATTTCAAGAATAAACTATTAAAATTAACTGAATAAATATAGGTGATCTCCAGTATCAAATAACTACATAAAATTTAAAAACAAACTTAGCTCTTACCAATCATACAAACCATACCAAACTTTCACAAAACAACACAGAGTTACTCTTGAAAACTTGAAAGGACATTGATCAAAAGACAGAGCACAAGTTTGAGCAATTAAAGCAGGAATAAATATTATTGTTAATAATTATATATTATGAATGTATAATTAATTTTCTCTTTCTCATAGCTGCATCGAAGGTTTAAAAAGTAAGTAATGTAAGTTCTCCGACATGTAAGTATTGGAAGTACATTTGAATATTCAACACAATTCCATAGCGTGATGAGTCTATTTTGAAACCGGAGAGCAATTAAGGAGCAATAAAAATACCTGCTATGGCTTTTTGTAGAATTGTGTTGATGAAATATAGAAGATAGCCTCCTTCCTGAAGATCTTTCATTGTGCGCGTTTGTACAAGTGTATGGAGTTTGGCTGTTGACATTGCGCATAGCTCGAGATTGCTATTCGCAGCACAGCTCAGAATTATACCTGCAGAAAAAAAACGTTATCACTAGAGCACTAGACTAACAGAAAAAAAGGATCACTATAGTAATTTTTATTAGAAACTATAAACATTGGCTAATGTTTATTAGCAACAGCTAATGAAAATTCTAGTAATTAATAAGGCCTTCAATAGGTCTTCAATATGCAACTACATGAGAAGAATCATCAATTTCATGGAACACCTCCCATGATACTCGCTCCCAGCGGACAGGTTTTCCTTGCTGGGTAGCCGCCATAGGAAAACAATTAAAATAAGAAATATCTCAATAAACTTAATAATAGTATATTTAAGTTTTGAGTTTTTGTATTTTTTGTATTATTATTTATGTTCAATTTCTGATCTTACTTGTGATTAATTTGAAATCTAGGTTAAATTCTTCTGTCTATATTGTTTTTGTTCAAAAGGCAAATAAATTGATTTGATTTGACACTACAATATGAATAAAGATTATTTCATTCATAAGAAGGCAAACAAAGCGGAACAGTAGATGTTTCAGGATATAAGAGAAAAATGAAGAGTTTGAAGGAAGATAAGTAAGGTATGAGAAGTGAACTAGTTAGAAAAAAAGCAAATAATATATTGTATGGCTTGTTCACTTTCGTATTTGGGGCTACTTGTATGCACAATAAAAAATATTGCGTCAATATTATTAAACTAATATCCAAAGTTGAATGCTGATAATCACCCCCAAGACTTCTGTGCTGGCAAATGAGTTTTGGATAGTAGCGCTCATAGAATTTCCATCTAGTAGTTAGCGCTGTTATCAATATTTGTAGTAGCAGAAGTATTTGGGGTGGTTTACAACATTTAACTTTGGATTTTTGTTTAATAATAATTATTTATCAATTAGCATTTGAATAAATGCAATTCCTCATCAATTTCCATCTTTACAATAAACATTTGAAATTGACTTTAAATATTTTATTTCTATTACTATGTGCCGTGATTTGTAATTTTTATTGTATGGGTTATACAGTGAAAATGCTTCAGAATTCATTCAAGCAAAAGTTCACAATTATACTTTACATAAGTACTCAACAGGGAAACTATCAATAATTATTAGTTGTAAATATAAAAAAATCAATAATTTAAACATCAAAAAATATAAATGAAATTTAAACCTTCGGGTACCTATGGCAGGAACCTCAATTGTTTGAATTGTGATTAAAAATGTTTATTTGATATCATAAGTCATAGTGCAGGTAGGTTTAAAATATGTCTAGAATGATTCAATAGCTTGATTAAAAATAATGGTGAATTATCATAAAGACATTGGAATAAATTAAAAAAATATGTTGAGGACAATATCTATATAAAAATTATGATGTTGAAGAATATTGTTTTACTAACTAATCCGAGATATTGATAGAGCAATTACCAAAAGCTAGTTTAGCCATTTCTGTCCATTCTTCTCCTGGAACTTCTTGAAATACTAGAAGAGAATCTAGAAGACCGAGAACTCCATCCAGTAACTGAAAAAAACCAATATTCTTATTCATTTATAAGTCAATGAAATCAAAATTTTTCATTCAAAATGAGCATGACTAATACTATATTATTATGTTGAATTTATAGTGAAATTCAAATAGGTCAACCATGATAGGATATTAGAATTCATTTGCTTGATTTAAATACACCCTGAGTAATACCCTGTTATATTATCCTGTATAATATTCTGCTTATTATCATGACAAATCAGCCTAAATCAATTAATACCCTGTATTTATTTATTTAGCGTATGGCAGATACACAACAAATATATAGGCTACAGTAGCTCATGAGTCTCAAATGCCTAGATATACCACTGTATATTTCCAATTTCTTTGAGATGTTGTGTAGTTTTCGGTAATAAGAACATAAGTTTGTCTGACCGCCATCATTTGCTAGTCTATTTAGCAAAAGTTCAATACCCTGTGTTGATTCATGCACAATCTCTTCACAATTCACGATATTTTTAATATTACGTCTGTAGTGATAAAGGTTATAGTGGTGGAGTGTAAGATAAGTCAGGTCAGCGAATGAAATTTACTGTACAACGCTTTACTAACTGAATGTTTTTTGAAATTATTACTAAACGAAAATCCAAATTAAATGCTGTAAGTCACCCCGAAAAGAAATCCAGGAGGACGACGACCGAGAGGAAGACCACGACGGAAATGGTGGAGTCAAGTGAAGGCTGATATGGAGAGAATTGGAGCAACCGATGAGAATCGAGAGAAGTGGAGGGGCTTTGTTGGTGCGGCTAAATATCTACTTAGATATGTATGGCCATGGCAGTAAGTAAGTAAATCACCCCGAAGACTTCTCCTACTGCAAATATTGTCAACAGGGTAAACAGCTAGAAGGAAATTCGATGAGCGCTACTATTCAAAAATTATTTGTCAGCCCGGGAATCGAACCCAGTACCTCCTAATTGCCGGTCAGGAATGCTTACCCTTACACAAAACTGACATTCTCTGGAAAGCAGCACCCATTTTATATGAAACCATTGCGGCCAGCCAATCTACAGATGCAAATTACTGAGATATTGCAATTATTTAAATGCTAATGAATTAATAATTTTATTTAACGAAAATCCAAATGATTTATTTTTCAATTTCGTACCTTTCATAATGTGTGGTTGCTTTTAATAAGATTTCCTACCAGTAAAATCTCTTTTTTTTGTTGGAATAACTGTGAGACATTCATCCCACCAACAAAAGCCATACGAATTTACTTTACTTATAGTAACAATACATTACCTCAACATTTATCTTATAGTTGAGAAATATTCCTTTTCTACTTCTATTTCTATTCAACTACTCAGCATTTCTATTCCTATTCCACTTCCTTGTATATTTCTATTTCTATATTATTTTCAAGTATATTCCTATTCTCTTTACATTATTCTGATTTTTATATGTATATTTCTATTACTAGTTCACCTATTTCTTATTGTATATTGATATTGCAACCACAACTCATATGACAATATTGTCATGCAACTAATACCATAGAGAAAAAGATAGCTTTAGAAGATATTCTAAGGAATAGGTCGTTCATGTTTGAAATTTGAAGCCGATTTTTTGTTAACTGAAGCCGATTACTGTCAACTACTGTCTATTATTACTGTTTTGGAGGGATGAGAGTGTAAGAACGGCACAGTATGAGAGACTACCAGCGTCACGGAAAAGAACTTCGAGGACAATAAGCTTGAGTGAAATATGGAACATGAATGCCCGCCCTATACGTATACCATGGCATATCGAGGCTATGGTGAGGGAAGATGAACGAGAGGAGGCGGAGGAGGAGAAGACTAATTATGGATGGTGCCAATCTGAGCAACATACATTCTTCAAGTTTTGAATATGTATATTGTATATTGTATATTGTTTATACTTTCTACGAAGAAGAATAAAGCTAATTACAATTCATTCAAATTCGAATTATAGAATGCTATATAATTATAAGTATTTAATGAAAAATCACAGATATTATGGATAAACTTTAAAAATAATATTAAAACACTATGTTATAAACTTTGAATTTTAAATTTTTAAGGAAAATTGACAGATTTTTAAAATTTCAAATGAACAATTTTCAGAATTATTGACAGATTTTATCAAATTTTTTCGCTCGATTTGAAATTGTTGATCGCGTGGTATTCATGGACTAACATTTACAAACTCAACTGATTGACGAATTCTTCACGCTGACGTCCATACTGTACTGAATTGGACCAAAAATACTTTGTCAATAGACAATAATTTCGTCTGGCAGTCTATGTAATTTGCGGTTGATGACTGCATAATATCTAGAGAATTAGTTAGGGAAAGCATAGTACACTGTAAATATCTTCCCCTTTCATGGTGTATACAAAAAAACAGACAACACTAATTATAAAGAGCTTGCATTTAAAACAACGAATTATAGTGATCAAAGATAAGCCAGCACTCTATTTCACTACGAATTATCGAGGGGACCGGAATAAAATGCTTTACTACTAATTACAGTAGAAACCTCGATAATATTAGTAATCCTCTATTATTATTATTATAGTAGGTGCTCGGTCCCTTGCAAGAATCTCTATAATTCGTAGTAAAAGCAATGTATTTCGGTCCTCTCGATAAGTCGTAGTAAAATAGAAAGCTCGATTAACTTTGGCCTCTATATTTCGTAGTTTTACAGCTAGAACTCTCTACAATTCGTAGTTCCTGTTTTTTTTCATACATCATGGAACTCGGAAATAATTACATTTTACTATGCTATCGCCAACTAATTTTCCATACATGAATCATCAACCGGAAATCACATAGTCCAGTATTAGAACCATATTTAATATAGATGAGAATCTTAAAAATATAAGTTGATTGAATTCTGAACATTTTTCGTTTACAACTTTGTCAATATTTTTTGAAAATTTTCATTTTAAAACTCATTTTTGAGTTTAATTTCTATCTATCTATGTTTGAATTTATCTAAAGTATATTCAACTATTCATTTCATTTATTTCAATTTATCAACGTTTTATTTTTACGTTTTGATGTTTTTAAAATTATTTTTATCTATAATTTATATCATAAATAAGTTCTCTTTGCTCAGTATTTATTAACTAAGTTAATATTTAGCATTCTATAATTCATATTATGTTTTCTTCTTCAACCTCCATGATTAGCCTCCTCCTACTCATCATCTCCCTCTCATCCTCCTGCATAGCTTTATAATTCGTACTCTCTATAATTCGTAGTAGACGCTTGGTCCCGTCAACAACGAATTATAGATGTGGGAATTATGGAGGTTGGAGTGCAGTGTACCGGTACTGACCCTGGCGGACACGTTGTTGGAGTGGTGGTTGTTGGGGTTGTGGAGCACAGTGAGGTCGTAGACCCAGCGCAGCAGTTGTGCGGCGTTGTGCGACGTGTTGGGCGAGTCACGCATGTCACTCAGTGCAGCTGTCACTGCCATCTCCACAATACGCAGCTTCAGCTCCACGTGCGAACAGTGCAGTCTGTTGTTCAGCCCAACCAGGTTGATGCATGCCATCACCTCGCCTCGCTCCTACACACACACACACACATTATATTCATATACATTACACTAATCCTATTATATTAAGCGAGCAATTTCTGTATATATTTTTATATTTGGTTTTTATATTTATTTATGTCCAATGGATCTCGAAAACGGCTCTAACGATTTTCACGAAATTTGGAACATAGTAGGTTTATGATATAAAAATTCGATTGCACTAGGTCTCATCCTTGGGAAAACTCGCTGAAGAACATGAAAATGATAATAATAATTCAGCCTTGGAAAAACAGATGATAATTTCGTCGTTTGTCGATGAAGATGCGTGTGCCTGTGTGGGAGATCAGCTGTGCAATCAATCAGCTTACCGTATTTCACGAGAAATATTATCTAGAAATGTTAATAGACTTGATCAAAATAATCTGATTTGTTGACATGACATGTTATAATATCATTCTGAATTAGAGTAAATCATAATATTCAAAGTTAATCATTATTTTACAGTTTTAAGTGATTAGTGAGTGTTATTTTGTTATTCAATTTGATTTGTAAACAATCTAAATTAGAACTTTTCTGTTTTCAAATATTTGGACTGAAAATTGGACCTGAATTCAAGTGTATGGAGGAGCATAACCTACTTTTTGGACTATTTATAGTGTATAAATCAAAATTCGGGGAAGAAACCGTTTTGGGCTGTGCCTGTTAGTCCTTCTCCAATCATTTTGAACAATTATTGTATTCTGTTTATCTTTTTCCCTTTTTCATTTGCAAAGGTCTTGAAACGTGTCGAAAAAGGGAATAAAGAAAGGCGACATCTTGAGTCCACTACTTTTTATTGTCATTATGGACGAAATACATAAGATTTGCAAGCGGAGGACAGGGAGAACAATGGTGGGTCGTTGGAACTTGAGGCCAATCTTGGTTCAAGCCATGTTGTTTGCTGATGACATAGTGCTGAATGCAGACTCAGAAAGAAAATTGAAAGAAGCTGTAACTGAGTGGAATGAGGAAATAAAGAGGAAAGGAATGGAATTGAATGTAAATAAGAGTAAAGTGATGGTGGTAAATGGAAATTAGGGAGAAAGAGTGGTGATTGAAGTAGAGGGGCATCGAATGGAACAGGTGGAATCATATGAGTATCTGGGAACAGTCATCAATGAAGATGGAAAATTGGATAAAGAAATAAGAAATAGAATCTCTAAAGCTAGTCGGGCTTTCTAGGGTACAAGAGAATGTATTTTTGGAAAGAAAGAAGTGAGTACCACAGTGAAGAATAGAGTATACAAAAGCATCATAGAGCCTATAGTTTTATACGGAGTGGAAAGTTGGCCCTTAAAATCACAGCAAATGAGCAGAATTAGGGCAGTTGCAATGAAGTGCCACAGAAGAACGGCGGGAAGAACGTTGAGAGATAGAATAAGAAGTGAACGGATCAGGGAGGAAATTGGAATGAAGGATATAAAAGAAGTTATAGATAAGAGACAATTAGGATGGTGGGGTCATATACAGAGGATGGATGATGAACGGAAAGCCAAACAATATGCAAATGTGGTTGTGAGTCGTAGGAGGAAGAGAGGACGGCCCAGGTACTCGTATGAAGAGCACATAAGAAGATTGGGAGAGGAAAGAGGAAAGACGGTGGGGCAGATGCGGAGGCTGGCTGTGGATCGGGACAACTGGAGGCGGTGGTCCGAGGCTACCCCGACGCTGTGAGGCACAAGCGGGGCAGAGAGAAAGAAGAAGAAGAAGAAGAAGAAGAAGAGAAGAAGAAGAAGAAGAAGAAGAAGAAGAAGAAGAAGAAGAGAAGAAGAAGAGAAGAAGAAGAAGAAGGAGAAGAAGTGTTCTGTTTATCAATAAGTAAATAACGAGCGAAGCTCGGTGCCCCGATATTTTAAATTTAATCACAGTAAAAATAATACTGTCAACTAGGGAATGTATTCCCTAGATTATGCACTATTCCCAATAGAAAGAGTGATTCAGAACCGATTAATGAAACTGAATACAGGTACAGATACCTAAGGATGAACTAAGTAGGAACAGATTTCACTAACGGAAGAACATGCATAATACACAGTCGTCATACATTGTTGTGCCATTATAGCTGTGATCACAGAGAAACGCCCAGAGCAAAATTATTTTAAGGTTAGGTTTTTTATCTCCACATTTTTGTTGTTTATTTTTACTTCGCTCCTCTATTTGAGGTTAAATTATTAATTTGTAATTTTCCAGTAGTTTATTTATCGTTATTGGTTGTTTATTTTATGTTAGAAGCTTCTTGCTGAGGATGAACATGCATGAAGAAAATGTGTATGATAAACATGCATGTTCTAGCGTTAGTGGCCAGCCTAATAGAGAGAGTGATGATTCACAACCGATGAATGAAGCTAAATAGACGAATAGATTACGTAAGGCACAACGATTCGATTAAGCAACAACGAGGCATCTAAATAGAAACGGCTATGATATTATCCGTTAGGCTGGTCACTAACGATAGAACTTGCATGATGAACATGCATGTACATTCATACTGGAAAATTACAATTAATAATTATATAAAAATAATTTAACCTCAAAAATATAACAGCAAAGACAAAAATAAACAAGAAAAAAATCGGAGAAACAAAAACCTAACCTTAAATTTTTTTCTCAAAGCTTTTCACTGTGATCACAGCTGTGATGACACAACAATAATTGTATGTCGACTGAGTGTCATGCATGCTCTACCGTTGGTGGACATATAACAAGAAATAGCAATGATATTATACGATAAAATTTTTCTATGTTTTTGTCTTTTCTTCCTCAGAATTTGAAAACCATAGTAGAAAAGGGTTACTATTTTTTACCTATAAGGATGAATAGAATAGAATAGTTATGTGTATATCTAGAGTGAAAAGTACGACTTTTTCTCCCTGTGGGAAAAAGTTTGAAGCCCGAGGCGAAGCCGAGGGCAACAATTTTCCTGAGGGAGAAAAAGTATTTTTTGCTCGTGATGTACACAACATTTTTCCTCCATAGACATTTTTTTATAGAAACTGCAAATCAAATCATTTCAATAACTTACGTTATTGGTGACAATGTTTCCTAACAACATAACCTAAAATCTAAAACGTAAAACCCGGTCGTCTGATTGGCACCGCCGATTGCGCTATCTATCGGCAAAAGTTATAACAATTATCAGCTGAGCGGCTATCAAAAATGGCTGACTCCAGATCACGCGGTTCAGATTTGAATTGCAGATGAAAAATATATGTTGGCTGGTATTTTGAATAGAATAAAATATTTTAAAATTTGTATAAATTTTTATCCTCTACTAATAGTAAGAATATAATATCATACAAACATATAATTATTTCATGAGTTGATGAAATTTCTGGTTGTGGTATTGAATTCAGTTGATTCAATGACAGACACCTCTATTATGCTTCCTCATCTGAGCTTAGACCTTCTAACATATTTCAAATGTAAGTTTTTAAAATAGAGATGCTTCCCATGATATTTAAATGGGGTCACTTTTCCTCCCTAGGGAGTTTTTCTATTTTTTACTACCGAGAGCGAAAAAAGGACACTTTAGTATTATGTTTCAGGGAGTAAAGTAAGTACGTTGGACAGTAGGTGGAGGAAATAGAAATTTTTTATTCATTTACATTAACCAATGCACAAATCGAATACACGATTAGAAAAGGACCAACAGGCCTAGCCCAAAACTGTTCCCTTTCCGAATTTTGATAATAGTAAGCCAATGTTTCTATTTAATAGTTTAATGTTTCAATAGTTTTCTATTTATTTAATAAAAAACAATAAAATCATACATCACTAAAATCAATAAATTATACGTGTAAACAAAATAAAATTAATTTAAATTATTTCCATTAATATACAAATGAACAATCTAATCAATAAAATGTACATAATATTCAACAATACAATATATGAAATTTACTACAAATATAAATAAATTGCATTTTTCGGAAATTAACCTACTCAACTATGGGAAACCCATGTTCTAGAGCAGGTGTAGTAGTAATACAATTAAATTTAGAGTGCAAATACACTGGATAAGTGAGCTTACATATTGTTCGAAATTATGTTTTCTATATTATGTCTTCCAGTTGTTGTGATCCAGTTTTTAACGGCGCATTTAAATTTTCTTGAGTTTTCTATTATCTTGATGTGTACAGGAAGTAAATTGTGGAGTTTTGGTGCTAGGTGGTTGAAGTGTCTAGGTGGTATGTTGCCTTCCTAGCCTATTACAAATTATTGTAATATTATGAGAAATTTAATAACACAAGTCTGTATGCATAAGGGTATAAAGTTAAAGGAATAAGGGTGATTTTTGAGACCATAGTAACCATTTTATACTATGATCTCAAAGAGTGGTTTGATTTTAAAATTTTCAGAATAAAGGATAAAAATAAAACTTTACTTCTAACGGATAATATAACAGCCTTTTCTATTTAGATGTCTCGTCCTGAGGAGAATGGGAATGTTGCATAACAAAGTTCAGTCACTTTTTAGTTAAAACCAGTGAAATGGAAGTAAACTTGGGAGAAATTGGTTGAAATGCATTAAATTACGAACATCATCACTGCATGCAAAGCATTGCAGCCAATGACACGTGACAGCTGAACCTTATATTACATATATCAAAAGTAAATATACATGGGAGGTTATTTTTGTTTGCAGATGATGCATTGATATTTTTGAAAGGGCGAAGCTGGGTTGAAGTTAAGGAAAATGCTCAAAATGACCTTTTTTACATAAAAACATGGCTTGATCAGAATACATTGACAATGAACACCACGAAAACGAAATTTATGCCAATATCATTGAGACCAACGACCGATTACAATTTATCAAGTTTGAAAGTTCACTGCTGTGGGGATTTTGTCAGTGTTACATGTGGGTGTTCTTGTATTGAAATGGTCACTTCCTACAAGTATTTGGGCGTATTTTTCGACCATAGGATGAGGTGGTCTGCTCACATTGAATACATAAAAAAAAGACTTAGAAAATATATATATGCATTTAGAATGATGAGCGATGTACTGGAAAAGAGAGAGATTAGAATGGCATACTTTGCATATGTCCAGTCCCTTTTGGAGTTTGGTATAGTCGCATGGGGTGGTGCTTGCAAGACGGTACTTCAGCCACTCTTTATTGTCCAGAAAGCCATTTTGAAAGTAGCTCTAAAAAAAAATCCTCGTTTCTCAACTAAAATTCTCTTTGAGGAGACTGAGGTCCTGACTGTAAGACAGCTCTTCATTAAAAACATTCTAATACATTTATTCTCCATTATGAACATTCTTGGGCCCATTACACATATGCATCAAACGCGGTATGCTGTTAACACTGGTATTACAGCTATACCCCTCCAGAGATCCCTTACACAAACAAATTCCTTCTATATTTCACATGTTCTGTACCGTAACTTGGCTCGTCACTTCCCACACCACATAGTATTTCAGGACGTCTCAAAATCCTTATTTAAATTGGAATTGAAGAAATTTTTAATACAGCTGGGAGTGGACAATTCAGAAAACATCATCACAACAAATTATACCTACCTTAATTGATAAATTCGCTGGTGGTGACAACCTGACTACTGTTCTTGGAATCTGTATGCATCATTACAGTAATTAACCTTTTATTATTTTTTTTGAGCTATCCAATAATCCTCTGTACATAATAATAATATTAAATAGGATTCTGAATGCAGCAAAATTAGTGTTTCCTTTCTTTCTAACAAACTTATAATATGCAACTCTGGTTTGCGCACAGGCATTTTTTGCCCATGCAGACCATTTTCTAAAGATTTACTTGGCTTACTGTATTCATGAGGTTGATTTTATTCTTTGTTATTTTTATATTGATAATGAGTAGATAAGATTATTACTTTGTATGTAAAGTGCATTTTTTTTTTTTTTTGAAATAAATATCTTTTGTCTGTCTGTCTGTCTGTCTACAGTGTTGCTAGCTTGAGTAAAACTTTTCAATTTCTTTTAAATTCACAATAATCAAACTTCTTTCTAGACTATCTTAAGCTGGGTTCACACATAAAAAATGTTTCACAAACTTGTATGCTAATACGGTTTGGGAAATTTTATTATATTTGGAAAAAAAATGTTTGCCCATGGGAAGTGTAGGCATGTCACAAACAAAACAATGTAGGGGAAGCAGTGGGCCGTCTGACCGGTCGAGCCAGCATCTTTTTTGAGCTGAATCTTTACTCCCAAAACCGATTGACTAAGTTACATTATCCATGATGAAAATTGACTAACCTTCCATGCATCCTTTTGACTGGCATCAATTCCTCGCCACATGATTGTGAAGAGAATGTTGACGACCAGATAGCACAGCTCCTGCTCTCTATCAAACACTTTTTCAGCATCCAAAGCTTTCAGTTGTCTGCAGTTGAGAATGATAATCAACAATTATTGGACAAACAAACAATCATTCTTAAATTTGGAATATCAAAGAGAATAGTTGTGTGACAAAATTCAAAAACTGAATGTTTGCTAACAATGAATGATTTTATCATTTTTTCAATTTGAGCCGCCTAGTAAAATATAAGAGTCCTGATTTTTACTTAGTTGAACCCAATGTACCTAGAATACAATGTATGCAATACAATACCTAGAATACAAATTTGAATGAAATCAATCTAAACCATTTCTAGCTCATATGTATATTTTACCGCATTTGTTGTTGGGAAACAGAACATAACATTGAAATATTAACATTACAGATATCGGGTTTTATTGGATACTTCATCTATATCGGTGAGTTATTGTAGATTATCATGTGGAATTATTTAGGTCCATTGGATAAAAGGTAGCAATTATTGCAAGTTTTCGATCAAAGACAAAACGTCTCCGACTATAGAAAAATATTTTCGAACTGATAGAAAAAATAATCGGAACAGTTAAGCTCAGCTGTAGTTAGTTAAGGTGGAATAAAATCGATGATGCGTTTGTGCATTGAAATTTGAGTTTGGCTCAAATGATTTATGTGCAACTGATATAATATCGCTTTTATTTCACCTTAATATGGAGAAATTCTACAATATCTCTGTTCATAGAGTAAATTGTAGTTAGTTGAATCAAAGATACCCACAAACTTGATTCGACATAATAAGTGGTTGTGGAAAATGATGGAAGTGAACTCACTGCAGAGCGTCGAAAAGAATTTCGTCCTCAGTGGCTTCATCGACTGCAACCGTCTGAGAGTTGAGACTCAAACTGGACTGGCTGGTGATCGAATTGCTGCTCTCCAGTGACAGCTGCGGCGAAGCTGGCGCATCTTCACCATCTCCTTCGTCACTACTAGACTGAGATCTTCTGTCACTGAAAACATCAAATGAATGAATGAACGTAGTATAAATCATGAAACCTTCACTTTGAGATGTAGGTCCCCTCATCACTCTTCATCATCCGTATCATTACCCACACATAAGCTCAGCCTAGGCTGAGCATCATACTCAGCCAAAAAAATCCAGTATATAGATTCAGAATACTTGCATTGCAGTCAAGATACACTTATATTTTAGGACAGACGAACAGTGTTAGAAATTAGTGTTAGGACTAACACTAATTTGATTCAATGACACCAAAGATACCATGGGCAATGAAACAATGTTTTGTAAAGAAAAAACTTGTAAAGAATAACGTAAAAAAACAACGATCTTCATTTTTTCTTCATCATTTAAGAGTCTTAGATCATAATTGAGAAGTGTTATTGAAATCCCAGAAAAATCAAGTTCAACTTCAATACAAATGAGAAGAATTTTTTCTTTCTTACAACAATAACTTAGAAAGTGCAAATGTTTGCTAATGTATGACAATTAAGCTAGATTGCCACATAACATTGATTGATAGTGAAAGTGACCGGTAGGCTGAGTATAAGTTACACACACATCGATTTTTAGACCAACCATTTTTTGCCGTCCTTATCAATTATATCCTATTATATTAAGCGAGCAATTTCTGTATTTTTATATCTGGTTGTTTTTATTTATTTATATCTGGATATTTATGTTCAACGGATCTCGAAAACGGCTCTAACGATTTTCAGGAAATTTGGAACATAGTAGGTTTATGATATAAAAATTCGATTGCACTAGGTCTCATCCTTGGGAAAACTCGCTGAACGACATTAAAAGGATAATTCATCCTTGGCTGAAACAGCTGTGGATTGTAAAAAGTGAGTGAGCGAGTATGTGAAAAATCAAAATATCGCATTCCCGAAATTCATAAGATGACATAATTATAGCCAGCTGTGAAATATAAACACGATCATTTTAGAGAATTGTGTTATGTTTATAAATAAAATAATAAAAAATATCGGGGCACCGAGCTTCGCTCGTTATCTTTATTTATTGATAAACAGAACACAATTCTCTAAAATGATCGTGTTTATATTTCACAGCTCGCTATACGTCATCTTATGAATTTTGGGAATGCGATATTTTGATTTTTCACATACTCACTTTTTTACTATCCACAGCTGTTTCAGCCAAGGATGAATTATCCTTTTAATGTCGTTCAGCGAGTTTTTTCATGGATGAGACCTAGTGCAATCGAATCTTTATATCATAAACCTACTATGTTCCAAATTTCGTGAAAATCGTTAGAGCCGTTTTCGTATTCCGTTAAACATAAATAACCAGATATAAAAATAAACAGATATATGAATACAGAAATTGCTCGCTTAATATAATATGATATAGGTGCCCCGATATTTATATTAAACAGATGATGGTTGTCATGTTCCGTTTAATCAGATAAAGACGGCAAAATATTGTACTAACGAAAATCGATGAGTGTGCAGTGTTTGTGGCTTCACAGTGACAATGTCATTGCCATAAGTTGCCATAATGGGACTATTCGTACTCGCACGCCTCTGCTCAGTGCAAACATTCAGTGCAAATGTCAACTCATGGAGATTATATTTCCATTGTGCCGGTCACTTTCACTTTCACTGATACAATCCACGTCTAATAATTAACATTTGAAAATTCATCTCCCAAATATATTCTGCAATTCTGCGATAAAGGAAAAGAACATAAAAAAACGTAGAATAAAATATTCCTCTTCTTTGAAATATAGTGGCCTAAACAATATGATGAAGCACAATTCTAATAGTTAATAAATCCTGTGCCACGTCTATTATTTATATCAATTATTATTTATATGAATTTTATAATTGGGCCTACACATCTAATGCATCTAAAACAAATCACATTGTTGAGTTGAAAGGCAAATTCTATTATGAATTAATTACCTATTAGTGAAGCTGATAGTGTCCATATCGAGACCAAGAGAAGCAAGTAGCTGAGAAGTCCTGACTGGTAATGGACTTTGTGGCTCTTCAAGTGAAGTCAAACTACGCCGCTTCTTCAGTCGGCATCTAGCTGTTTCTCCAAATTCCTCAAGACTCTCCTGAAATTATAGAAATACTATTCTGAAACTAGTGTTAAAAGTATGTTTACACAATCGAATGAACTAATCGAATATTAAAATCAAAGTTGAAACAAGGGGAAATAGATTTGAGATTACTCCCAGAACTTCAAGATGGTGAGTGGGAAATTGAACAGAGACTCTCAAAAATAAACAAATAATCAATAATCAGCAAATACTGCAACAATTTGACAACATTTTTAAAACGTGTGACAAGTACTTCAGCTCCTGTTTTAAATTCAAGATTCTTGGCTTTATACGGTGGGGTACTGAATATTCAAATTACATCAAAACAAACAAAAATAGAGGCAATAAGTTCCCATGAATACGGCAATTCAATTTATTCTGATAGTCTATAATATAATACATTACAGTATATAATAAAACAATATAAAAGTCTTAAAACACCCTTTATTTAAAAACAAAAACTTTAAAATAGTTTAACAACTAGTCAGGTTATAAAACCTTTATAATAAACGTTTTGAATACCAAAACCTTTATAATAAACGTTTTGAATACCAAAACCTTTATAATAAACGTTTTATAACCTGACGATGGTGTGATCACCGAAACTAGTTGTTAAACTATTTTAAAGTTTTTTTTTAATAAAGGGTGCTTTAAGACTTTTATATTGTTTTATTAATTTAAAAAGTAGCCCATGTGAATGAAGTGTTTTTTAAATTATATTATTCTATAATATAATTGCTTTATACACGTAAGGGATAGAAAATTCACGAATAAAGCATCATCACGTCTGAACTACCCTAATGATTAACTTGAAATTCTGCATTAAGATTCTTAATTTACAGAGGATGATTATAGGCCTATTTTATATTCTTCAAAATTTCAGTAGGTCAAGTTTTTAATCAAATCCTTGCAGAGCATGGGTTACCTACTAGTAATTAGTATAATAAAAATGTGGTTTACCTGCATTTCAACAGTTTTCTGCTTGAATGAAGTGTAAACAGATGCAACAGCCGAAGTGATGTTATCTGCAGCATAATGAATGTTATCTGCTACAGCATGACTTACGGTTTCAGCCACTTCTGTTGAATAAATGAAGAACATTTAATTACAAACAAGGATATTATTACAGTATAATATAATAACTTAATCTGTACATAGAACCATAGTAAATAATTCATGAGATAGTCTGGGATAATCATAACCACGAGCTAATCATATTTTATTCAATGGCTTATTAAAAAAAACTACCAGAATCTAATAAAAAGGTTTCCAGGGAAGTTTAAATATAGTTGTATGAGTTGTAACAAGAAATCAAAATGGTGAGTGAAAGTGTTTTTCAGGCTTAAAATGTTCTTCAACTGGATATTTTACCATACTCTTCTTACATGAATTATTCAGCCAATTTTCTATTCATTTTTATCCTCTAAACTCTTGATTAGTAGTATTATGAAAAAATTAGTAATGGATAGGAGGAGACGACCTTATTTTGGAGACACCAAAATTGGGTCCTATCAAAATTCGGGAGGGAAGACAGTTTAGTTCCCTTTTCCTCCCAATAGTTCGCAAGAGTACTGTTACTTTAATAAACACAGCTAAATACTTTCTCTTCTATCGAGCAAGCCCAACATTCTTTTCCAACCAATTTAATGTTCAATTTGTATTCTCACCCTTGATTTCCAGCTCTAGTGTGGAAGCAGCATCAGACATGGACAGTCGCGACACTGAAGAGGGGGAGCATCTGCCGCCAATGCTGCATGGGCCAATCACATCCGAGCTGTCTTCTTCGAAAGACATCAGATCTGGCAGCGAATCCGATTTCCCAACGCTGATTGGACACTTGACAAGCAGTCGTGTTATACAGTCTTGCCATCCCAACTGCGAAGCAAATTCAATTTATTGGACACTGTAGTCAGAGATTTTACTGAATTTATTATCCATGATGAAATTAAAAAAACCTATAAGTAGTATTTTTATTTAAAACGGTTTTATTATTAAAAAACTTGAGATTTTGATGGGTTCTGCTTGAACTCAACTTTACTCAGAGTTTAAGGCTCAACCTTCAACTGGAGATGGTGCCTTGAGCTTCGAAACCCTAGGTTGTGTGAAATGAAATCATTTTAGTAGAAAAGACAAACTTGTGTTTTCAATTCATCATATTTAATTCATTGATAGTTATTTTGATACATTGATAGTTGATTCGTAGAACAAATTTAAATATAGCCTATTGTGCACTTTCTCCATAGCTCAAACGTTTAGAAGATTTTTGATTTCACATTACTGAAAAATTGATTCTAGTTTATAAGAACAGATAGCACCTTCAATTCATTCAAATTCACTTCGATATTCAAACCTGCTTTTTTCAGAGATGTTGTAGAATTCTTAAATGATTAATAGTCTACATACAAATTATGTAATGAGCATTGAAACATAACTTAATTTTGTAACAATAAAAACCACCCAAGCAGAACGAGAAAACAATTCCTGGTTTTACCGAAGCCCGGCTAAGACATTCGAACACGGTCAAATTGAGTAGGCTTTACACACGTGCAATGGAATTATCGACAGCAACTATTGCCATATAAATCGTTTATTGCAGTGCATGTGTTGTAAAGGCCTATCCCCCTACTTGGCCATGTTCAAGCGTCTTGAATAAGCTTGGTGAAACCGGGCATTCCATCACAATGATTTCAGATGAGAAATATTATATTTTCATCACTTATTGAGGTTCAAGAATAATTCTCGTATTGTCTCAACGTCAAGCTATCTACTGTATTTGATATTAGTACCAGATTATAAGTGTGTCATTGGAATCAAATGGTTGTATTAATAGAAATTAAATGAAATATTAGGTTAACAACTAACCTGCTTGGCAAACAATTGAGGCGCCGTTGGTCTCATGAATGTGACAGTCAGTATTTTCCTAGCTGCTTCCAATTTGACATCAACACTGCACAGAGCCAGAGCGTGGATCAGCGATAGTGCACTAGCGTAGCTTGAGCTGCTCTCTACAAATCAACAAGTTTACATAAATCTATCATAGTTTCTATTTCAGTGATATTTTGTTACTTAGAAGATTATCACCCGGTTGCACAAACGTCTGTTGACTTTTAATTCCGATTAAATGTCACAAGAACCAATCAGAGAAGCCTTCTTCTCAGTAAAACCAATCTGATTGGTTCTCGTGGAATTTAATCATGGTTACAATTCAACAGGCTTTTGTGCAACAGGGTCTAATTTTATTGAAAAAAGTAATAAACAATAACATATAAGAATTTGATTCACTAGAAGAAAATAGAGCGAAAAACGGAAGAACAACATATTAAAACCGTAAATATAAATTCAATTCATAAATTAATGAGTTTAATAATTTATACATTTGAAAGAAATAGTATACCAAACAAAACAAGTATTGTAAAATCATTATTTTTTTTATTTTGAATTTGAAAGAGGATGGAAAGTAATAATTACCTGTCAATAAAATCTGTTCCAAAAGTATAACGGTGAATTCCATTGAAAAGTTATTCTCTGGTAACATTGCAATTAGACCCGGATACAAGCCAATGGGAGAGTGATCGGACAGCCGGAGTCTAGTTTTATTGCGATCATAGATTTTCTCCGTTCTCAGGAGGACGGAGATCAGCTGAAAAATACATTACCGTTAGATAATAGAATCTAAAAGGAAACAAGTGTTAATTCTTGCATTAAAAACTGTGCCGAGCACTGTTTTCAATTCAGGCCTTTTCCCAAGTTATAACAGTAAATTTAATACGCAATAGACTAGAGCCATTATTGTGAGTTAGCGAAATAAATTATTTTCTCTCTCTCTCTATTATGAACGGCCATGACTTCGAGTTTCCCATGATAGATATTTAAAAATTGTGGCTCCGAGTCATCGAGGAATGTAGATTATGGAATTATCTCTAAAACTTAGCCTTCCTGTCGCGACATAGAGTGCGATAAGTTGGAAAACAGCAAGCATTGAAATTATAACAAACTACCGATTTTGCAGTTACTATTTGGTCCAAAGGCTCTAGAAGCCACGCGACGATTGGTCAAATTGATTCCCTTCGCCCAATAGGAGACCTGTTTCTAAATACAGTAGTGGGGCGATTCCCCAGCCGCAAGACCAGATTATGTTTCGGAGGACACTTTGCTAGGAGCACTACGAGAGTAAAGATATAGTCATTATGTTTCGCCCTTTTTGGGCAAGTTTATAAGTTTATATCATTAGTTAATGCAGGAGCTAGTTTTATTTTTATTAAAGTTTAAATTTTCTAGTAGTGCCATGTCCTGAAAAGTTTAATTGTGTTTCTTTGTCATGTACGAATAATTGTTTCTTCAAATAACCGCTAAGGTACGTAAAATAAGGTTAAAATATAATTTAGGGAATTTAATTGATTGAAACTTCCATAAGAGTAATGTATTAACAAAGCCTGTTATTTTTCAAGTTAATAATATTGATTGAGAATAATCCTTTTGATTTTATTAGTGATGGAAGATAATTATAAATTTTTTTCTAAAGAAGTATAGAAAGTTTTCAGTTACGTTACATTTGAGTTATTGTTTCTGGAGATATATTATCGTAGAGTATTGCTGAAAGTCAGGAAGATAGCCTTTAAATTGGAATGAAATTTTTAAGATTATGTTCATATTGAGTTTAAGACTCAATTTTATATTTTTCTGACTGTGTTTTCTCATGGCGTTAAGGCTTTTAACTGAACGCTAATTTATTAAATTCTAACAGAACTTTTGAATTATTTGTGAAGAAAGATCCATTAATTCTGATGCAAAGAATCAGTAGTTTAAAGATAAAAATCTATATAAAATGAGGATTCACATAGAATGAGAGAATTTAATTAATTGTAATCAATAGATAACTCCTGTTTTAGCTTTTGATGAATTGTAGGAAGAGTTAGAAATTAATGCTGTAATACATTTATTTACAGCGGTTCATGTGTGTCCCCAAACCAACTTCATGTACCACCCCTTTGGTTCCGCAACTTTATGTAACACCGCTTCAAGACACCCGTTCAGACGACAGGTCTAGGGACGTAAGAGGACGTCGCCGTCAAGCCAACTTCAACCGGTAAAGGTTCACCGCCAAAAACAAGGTACTGTAACCCCGACGATAAAGCAAGGTACAGACCAACGAAAGTGCAGTGTAGTGAAACAAAGGTTCATTCGAGAATGTCAATCAAAAGTGGGGATTCAAGTTATTATGAAATGGGTTATATGGGTTACTATCGACGAAATTTGGGTCCAACGGGCTTTTCTTTCTTGAGTAATTTCATGTTGAAATTAATTTGTGATTGTATGACTGATATTGTTTGGTTTTGTGACGTATTGTTATCTAAATGAGGGATAGTAATGCCCCCCCAAATCAGATGAAGAATGTCAACAAAGTAACATGAAATTGTTGTTTCTGTTGTTCGATTTTAGTTGCCAATGTTTATTGAAGTTGTTTGTATTTTTTTAATTATTTCAAAGTGTAGTGTTAGTTTATAGTAGAAACCTAGTAAATCAGGCATGGCAAGATTAATTGAAGTTTTCTTGACTCTAGCCCGTTCACCTGCATGAATTAGGTATAGACTCAGGTGTTTTCTAGATGTGTCGGCCTATTTCTAAATTCTAAATTTTATTCAAAATTATCTTTTTTATCATCTTTTAAAAGGTCAGGCACAAAACATTTCTTAAAATGTATGAATGCAGGGCTACTTTCTTTTATTTATAGAATAGAATTATAGTACCCTTTGAAATTAATAAAATAATAGTAAACGTTTATTTGAAATTTATTTTTATAACCTTACGATGGTGTGAACACCAAAAGTAGTAGCAATAATCTGTATTCTTTTTCTATTATTTTATTAATTTCAAAGGTTACTATAATTCTATTTTATAAATAAAAACATTTCATTTTTCTATTATAAAATCTATTTGTACGTTTCGTGAGCATTAGCGTGGTACAGGACACAAACTAGTTTGATAATAAATCAAATTTCAGGAAAGAATATGACAATTTAAAACTGTTATTAGGACTTTTAATTAAAATAAATTAGGACTACAAATTTAGAATTTAAATTTAAATTTTTAATTAGGACTTACAATTTAAAACCCTTATTAGGACTTTTAATTTCCATAAATTTATGATGTTTGTATCCTTTAGTATTTAATTTCTTAAGCTTTTCCTTAGGTTTATTGTTTTTTATTGCATGTTCAAGTTTTATGGATCTACTAACCTTCAGAACTCGCTGTTTCAGTTCCATAGTGAAGTGTTTCTCAATGAGTAGGCAGTAGAGGATGTCAGCAGTATGAGGCTCGAACATGAAGATGAACAACTGGTCTCTGCAACTTTTACTTTCCAGAAGAGTGATGAGCATGTCCAAAACTTCACACACCTGTCCAAACACAAAATAGAAATTGATGGATGAATTTGAAACTGTACAACCCAAGCTGATACATTAGCTCAAATTAGTAGACAAACTCAATACAAAACTTCTGCTCTCACGAATTTCCATGAACTAATATTGCAGTTGAAAACAAATTTAAAGATATTTTTCAATTCAACCAAAAATTTCCCAGTTTAAGAAAATATTTATTAATAATACATATTTTTAATCAGAAAAATAAAATCTAATCCTAAAAATATCTAGTTTAAAAAAAATTAGATTGGAATTCATATTCATTTGATGTTCAGGAGATTATAATAACAGTTGACAATATACAGTTGAGACATTATCGATTGAATAAAGTATAAAAACAAGGATTGTGTGAAAATTCAACTAATTTACTAACCAATATTTCTTCCTTGACAGTAACGAGGAATCCGATTATTGCAGATATTTCCTTATGATTGCACTCTTTTTGTAGAAAGTATTTGATTAGGCCGAGAAGTGAAATTCGAATAGCCTTACTCTCTTCATTTTCAGGCGCACTTGAAAAATTGCGCCTAATGGTGTCAAGGAAAAATTGAATACCATAGCGTTTTCTGAAAATTTTCCTCTCATCTTTGATTACAGTTGATATGTACTGAATATGACCTGGAATACAGCAATAAAAAATAAATTAGCTTAGAAGAATTCAATTCAATTTGGTAAAGCACCTATATCAATATTTATTAGTATTAGAAAGAATCTATATTCATTTAGTAACACTAGAAAAATAGTATTGATTAGTTTTGAAAATATAAATATTACTGTTACATCAATAAAAAGTGGATGATGAGCATTTTATCATAAGAAGAATAATTTAATAATTTTTCCAAAATGCAACATTGTTCGAATTACACTAATGAATTGTTTTTAAAATTATTATCAATATTAATGAATGAATTTCCTTTCATTGGATGATTTTGAAATAACCTCCGATTTTAAAGGAATGTACATGTAAAAGAAAGGAATACTATTATTTAGTTTTCTTAATAAGTTATCTACTATTACTATTCATAAATCGATCTAATATTATAAAAAAATCAGCCTTCACAACATGTTTTGTTTGCTTAAACAATAAAAAGGTAAAAGCTAAAGAAACCATACCAATAAATGCTAGTGAGAGAGAAGAATAGAGTAAAATAAAATGAAGTGAGCAGGTTAAAGTAAAATATAATGAAGTATATGCTTAGTAATAAAGGCTAATATTATTCAAAGGTAATCTATCTATATTGAATGAAAAAGACTAAGAAATTGTCAGAAAATCACAGATAATCTATTTATATACAAAAGCGATTTTATAAAAATACTATAAATATGAAATAATTGGTAGGCGCTGGTATTCCTCCCTATTCATGACACAAAGATTAAATAAAAACAAAACAAAATATCACTAATTAAAATAATTTTAATTTTCTAGTCAACAGCTCAGTTTCAACTCAACTCAATTCAATTTAATTTTCTAAGCCATTTGAAACTTGACGATTAAAGATTTAGATACTGACCAACTTTAACATGGAAAGGGCACTTGGACCAGATGGTGAAATTGAAAAGTATGTGCTGGTAGAATGAGCGCAGCATGAGGGGCTGAGTGGGGGTGTGGGATGCCGCTTTGTGCACTGCAACGCTTTTCGCCAAATCAATCAGACTCTGAACGGCGACCAGCACTGGAATGTCCATCACGGCCGGCGGCACCTGCAATCCAATATCATCATTTTGATCAATAATGAACTTGGATTTTGGGAACAAGGAATAGAAAAGTGAGATAAGTTAATCATGAACTTCTTCAATACAGAGTGATTGAACAATAAAATAGGAATAATTACAGATTTCTACAAAATAGAATAAATAATATAATGTTCTATGATTTGTCATAGCAGAATACAGAAACATAAAATTTTAAATTTAAAAATCTACTTTGTAAACAAGAGCTGTGAAATTTTGTTTGTTTACAAGACGACCTATTTCGGACTATGTGTAACCTTATCTAAATTTGGGAGAGGAATAGCACAAGGTTACCTTTTTTTTCTCCCTATCATTTTGATGATGTACTTATTGTATCAATATCAATCAGATGAGAATGTAATATGAGTAGGCCTATACCCTAGACAAGTAAAGCACGGTGTCTAGTCATTAGATGCGAGAAGAGAAATAACTGAAGGTTCGCCTTATTTTTTATCCCACTGTTATTCATATTCAAGTGTAATTTTAATAAACGTTAATATTTATAAAATTTGGGATTACAGCTTTGGGCTAGGCCTATTGTTCTCGCCCAGTCATGTCTATATTACGATTTTTTTGCTGAAGATGATTCTCATGCCACATGATTTCTAGGATTGAGCGTAGGTGATGAGACGGATGATGATGATGATGATGATGGTAGATGAGTGGATCTACAGCTTCAGGTGGGTTCCGAATCACCGGGAAGCGATTTTCAAACTCATAAATGGTATCTGGAGGAGTTCGGTTCTTAAAGCAGTCACCCTTTGTGATTTGTAATTATTGTATTGATGAGTTAAAAAAAAAATGCAGTGAATGAATGAAGAAAGATTGTACAAGAGTACTAGTACTGTGTGGGGATCTCAGAATGAAATTATCCCAGTTATATGAATATAATGCTTCAATTGCTGTTATAATATTTTTATTGTGATTTTTACCTTGGAGAGAAGATCACCGAGAATGGCTACACCATTGTGCTTCAGTAGCTGTTCTTGATTCAGAGTGTTGCCAAGCAATATATTCCTCAACAGCAACAGGAAACACGAGACTGGATTCTGTTGTAGACGTGTGTCTGTCAAAAAAGTCAAATTGATTTTTTATTCTCAATCATCTCTTTAATACAACTAGTTTCAATAAAAACTACTTAAAATGGGCTTGTTTTTCAGGTATATCAAATTGAATGTCAAGGAATAGATTTCTCACATCTAATCTTCAAAATTATACAGTATTCAAAATTAAACTGAAGTATAAGCCATATAGTTGGCGTTCTTACTGTGAAGAAATGCTCCACAACAAACTCTAATAACAAATCCATTAAAAAAAGAGGCAAGAGATTTTGGATTATAAAAGATTCATGAAATTTTTAGAGTGATATTCCTCAACTTATATCTATATAACAAACAATACCATTATTAATTCAAATTCTGAATCATCATATTTCTGTGATAACAATAATACATATTCACAGAGCATATTTTCATCCAGGGCACTCTCCTACTATTGAATGGACATGTTAAACTGTCAATCCCGGTTAAAGTATAACAATATTGAGTCACATTGTCGGCACACTGTCAGGCACATGATCTATTCAGGCTACGTGGGACCTTTCTATCCCGTAAGGGACAAAGTTTATACACGAGTTTAGTCTATTGTGAAAGTTATCTGGGGACGAAATTTACATACGAATGATAATTCTCAAGTTTTTTATCCATTGTGATACATTCTGTGATTCATTTGAGGTATTATGTCAATTTTAAATCTTCAAATTATTCCTGGACCAAAAATCAAGTGACGAATCAGTGTGTGATATCATAACCTCAACCTTTGGACAACGTTCACATTTTATCAGAATTTTTGGAGAGAAATAGTACAGGCTTAGCCTAGTTTTCCTCCAATGTCATAATTATATTATGATAGTAGTATTTTGTACAATAAATGAATAAATGAAATAAATAAATATCTTGGGAGGGTACTCAAAATATAAAAATAAAAAAGAGTACCATGTTTTTCATTTTAGAAGAATTCACCTTACTTCACTGAACATATTTATAATGATTGTTGGTCACCTCTACTCCGAATTAGTACAGTCCGGGTCCTGTAACTTTGCCTATCGGCCTCGGAGGGCCACTACACTACAACACTACCTGTTCAAAATATAAATTTTTGAAAATGTATCTTTCCATAAGCAACAGATGCTCTTTCGTACCTTCTCAAAAGCAACGTGTAGCATCCGAAAAAATACACAATAAGTTTTTTGTAGTTATGTCATTTTAGCACAACTCAGCCCATCTGACATTCGTTCAATATGCTCTGTCCATTGTTGGTGATACGTTGCAACTCTCTCATTCATGAAGAATCTCTATATGTAGGGAGCTTGCTTCAAGTAACCTCTGTAGGGAGCTTACTCCATCTAGGATCTAGGGATCTAGGGTCTCTGAAGACTAATGTTTTTGCAAAGCCGTAAATATTACCCCGCGAACCATACCTCGCCTATATGCCGTTTCAAAGTCCAAAGTCACAGAGGCAAAGCTACGGGACGCGTACTGTACAACATCAAGTTATAATACTTGGCTAAATGAAGGTGGATGAATATTAAATGAATAAATTATTACATGTAATAAAAAATGTGTGAAGTGTAATGACAAAAAGTGAATGAATGTGGACAAACCAGTTGTAGACGATGTCGGAAGCACTTCCCATCCGTCGATGTTCTGCGAGTGGGATGGCGTGGAGAGGGGTGAAGGGGAGAACGCACTAAGATCCAATTCATCCGCACCGCCAATGTTCTCCAGTATTGGGTACACAACATGGATCCCTCCCACTCCATTTATAACATCCTGATAACATAAAAAATGTTAAAATTTTATTTAGAAAGGTCATGAAATCGATCTGCTTCTAACACAATACAATGAAAAATATAAAGCATCGCAATGAAATGTGTAATTAGTAAGTTGGCATCATTTTTTCTGAAATCCTGTAAATCAATCATTTTAAAGTTTGCAGGGATCACTGAGTCTTTATTATATTAAAACTGCAAATGACAAAAAAATCACAGCCAATACGGCTTATTGCCATTATTGCCTAGGTGGGAAAACCCACCTCAAAATCAGTTAGAGAACAAACTGGAGGCTACAGGAAAACCGCCTCCAAATCAATAAAATTTTACCTCCCTGGCACCCCTACGGGATAGGAAATACACGAATGGCGCAACATCACGTCTGAACTACTGAATTGATTAACTTGCAATTTTACATAAAGATTCAGAACTTAGCGAGGATGGTCATAGGCCTATTTTAATTATTTATTCAACAACTGGTAAGCTATGCTTCACAAGGGTCTAATTAAAAACATGCCAAACTGTAAACTTGACTTACTGAAATCTTGAAGAATTAAAAATATTCCTATAACCATCCTCGGTAAATTAAGAATCTATATGCAAAATTTCAAATTAATCAGTCCAGTAGTTCAGACCTGATGATTTGTGAATTTCCTATCCCGTACGTGTATAAGCCAATTCTTTCCTTTATTATATTATAGAAGATGATAAAACACATAGCCATAAAATTTTAATCAAATAATAATTTAACAATTCATTCATAAAATAATAATAATTGTCATTATTATTAACCAATTAAATCTAGTTAAATGATTAAAACAAATTTATTTAATTTGTGATTCAAAGTTTATGCAGCACTATAAAGCTCAATCAAACAGGACATACTCCAAGAGACTCTGTAGCTTAAACGCTGTAGCTGAACTCTCTAATGACGAGTGAGTTAACACGTGCTGCAGTTCGGCTCCGTACACAAGTATAAATATCGTAGGGTTCAACAGTTCGATTTGGTTTTAGTTTTACATTGTTATATTCAGTTTTTCACGCTCTTTTTAGAAGTGAAATTACTTTTCCAATAGCTTGATTAGTTATTTTAATTATCGTCGAAAAACGTTTCTTGTCTTTCACTCCATTGTAACCTTCAGCAACCTTCGTACGTCATGTTGGTTTACCCAGCCGCCGAAACAATGCCAACACACCAACGGCTCAACGTAGCAGCACCCCGCAGGCACGGATTACTTCCACTCCGCCGACTCAACCGCATGGCCAATCTATTTCGGGTGTGCTGCCATTGTCCAACGAGTTCCTTTCAATTATGAAGGAACAAGTTGAGAAAGTGTGAATGAGGCAGTAGGTTCTGCAATGGGAGCAGTGTTTCGGGAGTTTGAGGCCCTGAAACAGGAAAATCTACGGCTGAACCCTGAACGAGAGGATTCGTGAGTTGGAGGTTGACTGCCGATTGAGGGTTGATGACCTCGAACAATACGGACGGCGCCACTGCATCCGTATCTTTGGGATCCCTGAAACTGACCAAGAGGACACCGATCTGCTCGCCCTGAAACTGCCCAAGCCGAAGGACCGCCCGATCATCCTCCGCTTAATCAGCTAAAGGACGAGCCGGATGGTTTTCGACGCTAAACGCAAGCTGAAGGGGTCCGGAATCCTGAACGCGGCAGCTGACCTTCACGGCCATCGCAACGTGTGGAGCGTTGACGGACGAATCAAGGTGGCAACCAAGTACGGGGACCCCAAGAGAGTGCACACCATCGAGAGGATGGCTGATCTGCACAGGATAAAGGTGAGCCACTAAACAATTTTCTTAACTAGTCGTCTGAGCAGATCTATGATGCACCTTATTATAATTAATACAAAATAGGCCTACTCACTCCAGTTATCTACTACTCTTTGTATTTCAAGTAAGACTAAAACTAAGAAGCATTCCCAGTAGCTGAAAATATAAATGAACAGTTTCTTTCTTTGTCTATTCTACTCAACTTGATATTTTGTTCAGTTCAGTCTTGTTCGTAAGACCCTCTCCTTCAATTCTCTCACTAGATCTTTCTATGGATCACGTAAAGTTAAATATTCATTATAGCAGCATGAAACACGTTATATATATTCTCTCTCTCTCACTCTCATACTCATCCACTCTCTCTCTCTCTCTCACTCTCTCTCTCTTCATTTTACTTTAAATATCCAAGTATTTGTTTTGTTTAGTTTTATCACATTCTCGTTTTGCAAAATGCTAATTTTCAATTGTATTTAGCATTTTTATTATCGGTTAGTTTTATGAATAAAAAATAAAAAAATACGTTCTTTACCCATTTTTTCACGTAATGCTTGTTTGTGTAATTATGACTGGAGTGAGATGAGGGACACAACTTGGTCTCCTGCATCATCGGCTATACTTGATCCAATACTGAATTTCAGATAGTAGCTCAAATTTCAGTGATCAAGCTGTAAATAAATTTCAATGGCAGTCCTTTTTCTTTTCTACATTTATTAAAACAAGAATCTACATTTAGTAATTATCGAGTCATTATCTTAGTGTATTATAATGAAGAATCTGATCTTCAATATTCAATTGCAACTGACAGGACTTGTACACAATATTCTGTAACTGAGCAACCATAATTATCTCACAGTATTGATACTACTATAGTACTGATATAGTATTGGTAATGCTATTACAGTATTAGTAGTACTGTTATAGTGCTGTTGTACTATTATACTTTATTGTAGTATTGTATATATTAACTAGAACATAATGTTTTATATGTCATCTAACGAAAGCTGGAACAAAATTATTCTGCTTCTCTCAAGTTCAGTATTTTACCAAAACAGTAAGTTATTCTTGTATCCAATCCTCATTCATGAATGATTAGCATAGCACTATCCCACCGCTGAATCAACCAGTGATTCATTCTTCTGTCTCAGCCATTTCTTGTATCAATTCATTTCTTCTCTTCCTATAACTCAAAAGCTTTTAAAGTAAATAATTTCAATCATGTACATGTCACTGTATTATAGTTTACCCTCATCAATTTCAGTTATTTAGTCTGATATATTTTTTCTTCTTCCGCACTAAAAAACAACTGTTACACAAAGCAAAAGCAACTGATAACTCTTAATCAACCAATAATGGTGGGAGAGGGCGTTAGTGTTGTTGGTACCACTATGTTTATGTTGTATTAATATTTATATTTATATATATATTTGTATCGATGACATCGACGCCTTTTCTTCCAATAATGGAGAAATACCTGTTGTTTCTGCTGCCTCTGCTCTCTTTTTTTTTGTTACAGGAAAAACCTGTGAGTTCTTGCTGATTTCTCCAACATCACTCATGACATTCCCTATACTCATGAAGAGGTCGCATCATACTTCTGCACGGACTAGGATCACCCTTTGAAGCTCACCGTTTTGTGAATATGGAAATTCACAAATAATCACCGTTTTGTGAATAAGGTTAATCGAACTGTGTAATTATTTTTAATGAATTTTGACAAGAGTCGAACTGACGATGCATCCATTATGCACTCGCTAATCAAATGGACAATGACTTCTATGTCACCTAGATTAAGTAATTTTAGTTTTAATAAATTTTTAAACTTCATCCTTCCTGCCATGCTCTGCCTTTTGTTTGGACTAATTTTGGTCTGCTTCACCAACAATGCTAAGCACCAATAATAATGAAGCAGCTCGCTTGCTCTAGATCCATAGCAATCTGAACGACTATGTTAGTAACTCTAACATTGACGTGGGTGCCTTGTTATCAGATGAGCTCCAGCCTTACAATAAACTTCTTAAGACCGCCCATCTTAATGTCCAGTCCCTCAGTTGTCACATCGACGAGCTCAGAGCAGTCTTCCCTTTTCAGGACTTCAGTATAATAGGTATTTCGGAATCATTCTTGAAACCTAGCATCCCATCCAAACAAGTTGCCCTGCCTGGGTATAATGTTTTCCGTAATGATAGGTTGAATAAAGCTTGTGGGGGCGTAGCAGTGTATGCCAAAGACGGTATAGAAACAAAAATATTACTCACATCTGAGCTCTGCTAGACCAGAATTCATGTTCCTTGAATTATCTTTGTCCAGATCTAATAGATTACTTGTTGGAATTTGCTATCGTCCCCCGAAAATCGGTCATTTTACTGATATTGAAAATGCATTGCTTTCTCTTATGCCATCTTATAGCCATGTCCTTGTCATGGGTGATATAAACACTGACCTCAACATGACTAATTGCAACTTTGACTATTATCAGGTCACTAACATATTTCAGTGCCTCAACTTGACTATTCTAACACTTGATCCAACTCACCATACAAATGAATCTGACACTTTCATTGATTTTCTCATAGTTAGTGATCCCATCCCAGCTATTTCTGGACATGACCTGATTTACTGTGTGCTCTCTCATAAGCCACCAAAACCAGCACAGAAATTCATAACTTTTAGAGACTTTAAACATTTCAATGAGCCCGCTTTTTTGAGTGATGTAGCTCAGACTCCATGGCATCACATTGAAGCCTTAACTTCAGTTGATGAAATGGTAGAAACTTTTGAAAATTGGACTCTTGACTTATATGACAAACATGCGCCTTATGCTACTCGGAGAATAAATAAAAAACGACGTGTACCGTGGATGACTGACGACATTCTGAAAATGATGGGTAGTAGAGACAAAGCTCACCGGAAATTCAGGAAGAAATTCGACTTAGACAGTCTTATTGAGTATAGGAGCCTTAGAATTAAAGTAAAACAGCAGTTACGTAGCTCAAAGATCAGGTACCTGAATTCATTCATGACTGACAACAAACAAGACTCTTCATCACTATGACGTGGTATAAAAGAATTCGGTCTTGGCAAACAGAAATCCCAAATCCAAATTGACTTACCTCTAGACAATATAAACAATCATTTCATTTCACATTCAAATCAGCGTGATGAGTCAGCAATAAAAAATCACTACAATGACCTTAATGATCGAGTAACAAACCTCAACATACCATTAGAAGATCAATTCCATTTCCATCCAATTTCAGAATTAGAAGCTTTCAAAGCAATCCAGCATACTCATAGCAATACCACTGGGGCTGACAAAATCCCAATCAAATTCATCAAGAAAATGCTATATGCTGTTCTACCAACTATCACATTCATTTTCAATAAGTCTCTTGAGAACGGATCTTTTCATGAAAGTTGGAAGGCTGCTCTAGTTCGTCCTTTGAATAAAGTTCCATCTCCAAATAGAGTTGAAGACCTCAGACCTATCAGTATTTTATCCGCACTATCAAAAGTACTTGAAAGACTTGTACATGCACAAGTAACTGAGTTCCTTGAGCAGAAAAAGAAGCTTCATAACTTTCAGTCTGGTTTTTCGTAAATCTCATTCAACAGGAACTGCTCTTCTACGTGTCACTGATGATATTAGGTTAGCAATGGATCAGAGAAAATGTACAATATTGACTCTTTTTTACTTTTCTACAGCATTTGATACTGTTGATCACAAACTTCTTCTAAAAAATTAGCTATTCTTGGTTTTAGTCATCAATTTATAGTTTGGTTTCATTCATATCTTACAGATAGGAAACAATGTGTCTCTCTTGGAGAGAACAGGTCGAATTGGTTGAACATCTCACATGGTGTTCCTCAAGGTTCAATTTTAGGCCCTCTTCTTTTTACTCTGTATGCAAATGACCTCCCCTCTTCTATAAAATTTTCCAGTTTCCATACAATCATATGCAGATGACCTTCAAATCTATGCAAGTTGTCCTATCACTAAACTAAACCAGACCGGGCAAAAAATGAACCAAGACATAAGTTCGATAGTGGAATAGACAAGACGAAACGGCCTCAGACTCAACCAAACCAAAACACAACCCATAATTATTGGTTACTCACGTTTAGTGAAAAATATCGACCTCAACTCGATGCATAAAATAAGTGTCGATGGTAATGTGATCCCCTACTGCAGCTCAGTGAAAAACCTAGGCATCATTATGGATAAAAACCTCGACTGGTCAGAACAAGTCAGTAAAACCTGTAGAAAGGTTTTCTCAGCAATGCATTCACTTAAAAAAATGCAAGATGTCCTTCCTAGAAGTATAGATTATTACTGGTCCAATCTTTGATTTTTCCACATTTCACGTACTGCAACTCAGTCCTCAATGACATGCAAGTTACACTCAATGATAAAATTCAGCGTACCACAGCACCCCAGCACACATTGCTAGTTCTACCCTGAAGCTTCCCGATCAGAGACGTTTCAGAATAATCAAACTTGTTACAGAACTTTAAATATGGCAATCCTAATTATTTCAAAAATGATTTTAAATTTTTTTTCCGATGGTAGGAGGAAAGATGCTTCCCATACTAGAACTGGTGCTAATACTCTTAGGATACCTAATCACCGAACTACTATCTATTCTAAATCGTTCCTTGTCGTGAATGGAATAATAAACTTCCCAACTCTATTAGATGCATTGAGAGCCGAGCGGGCTTTATCTTGTCTTTGAAAAAATATCTTATAGAGAAAATGACTGAGTCTGTCCAACCCTAAATCACTGAATGATCTCATGAGCACATCTAATCTCCCTTCCTTTCCATTCTTCATTCCATTCATTCATCCATCTTACATAATATATATTCATCATCTCATCTCAACATTTTCTGTTCTTTAGTATTGTATATCGTCATTATTACTCAATTAATTTCTAAAATCTTAATTAAATCCCACCTTATAACGTTTGTTTCATTTATCTATTTTGAATCATTAATGCAATATTGTATTCACTATTACTCATTCTAATATCATCCAACTTATTCATAAATACCATAATTCTAGATTCAAATCATATATTCACATGTTATAATATTCACAACAGCTGTATTCCATCACAACTCGGTCGTGTGTTTATGGGAAGGATATTATTTTATATCCTTCTTAGAGAATCGACAATTATTTGTTGAAACACAGCCGATTTATGAAGTTACATTACAATTTTATATTATCGTTAATTAAAATTGCATTTAATCTTTATTATCATTGATCAATTTTTATACTTTGTAAAATTCGATGAATAATTAGCATTACCGACATTTAATGTAAATTAGTGTATAAGCCAGTAATTATTGTAACATACATAAATAAAGAAATCTAATCTATTGATTAGAGCGTGGTTGATGAATCAGAGTTTGTGGGTTCGAGACATAATATGGAACGCATTTTTTTTTTGCTGGAAATTTTCAACTCTTATGAAGATTATCCACGTTATTTTGAACAAAATAATAAATAATTATTCTATTATTTTTTTATTTCCTGGACATGAAGAGATTGCAATTTCCAAACTTTCCCCAGTACAAAGCACCAGTTACATGCTAGTCCGCAATAAAATAAAGAATTGCAGTTCCAATTTCATTATGAGACTATAAGAAACCACAGTAATGGACTAGAATGGTGAGAGGACTGACTTTGAATGGTTTGGTGTGGCAGTGCGTGGCCAGGGCAGTGGCAGAGAACTTGGAGGCGGCGGCCAGATCGAGGCAGTGGCCGCGGGCAGAGGAGGCGGCAGGAGAGAAGCACCACACCAGCTTGCTGCTCAGCCCCATGTGCTCAGCGCTCTCCTCCACCATCAACAGGTCGCGGCTGTTCGGACCTACACAAACATTTAGACAAATATTAATAGTTGCAATAGATAATAAGGTATTTTTGTTTCTGCTTAATGATAATTTATGATTTGTTGCCTTATTGTTGTCTCATTCTTGAAATTATTTTATTCTAAGGCTGGCCACTAACGGTAGAACATGTTTGTTTATGACACACACACACACACACACACACACACACACACACACACACACTCACACTCACACACACACACACACACACACACACACACACTCACACTCACACTCACACTCACACTCACACTCACACACACACACACACACACACACACACACACACACACACACACACAACACACACACACACCACACACACACACACACACACACCACACACACACACACACACACACACACACACACACACAGACCAATACCGAAAAACCACTTTTATGGACTCAGGGGAACTTGAAACGTATAGAAATTTAGAAATTGAGGTACCTTAATTTTTTTTCGGAAAGCAATACTTTCCTTACCTATGGTAATAAGGCAAGGAAAGTGAAAACAACCAGATAAATGACTAGATATAAAAATACAGAAATTGCTCGCTTAATATAATAGGATATAATTCATAAGGACGGTAAAAAATCGTTCGTCTAAAAATCGATGTGTGTGTGTGTGTAGCTAGCCTAGACAGAATGATCTGATCTCCTCGTACTACAGCTCATTCTTCTCAGCTCTTCAAGGCGGTTCAAAATCATGTAGCATAATTGAAATTTGATGAAAAAATGAAAAAATCCACTTTTAGTGTATTTTAGCCCCTATTTAAATACAAAGAAAAATGGCCAATTTCTATATTCAAAACTGTGTATGTCGGTAACCCGGAATGATAAAAAATGGTACTTGGTCTTGATTTGAAGAACAGAATCTCCTCTTTCATGTGAAGTAAATGAATTTTGCAATAATATAATCGTGAGGTAAGATACGTTTGATTAAAAAAATCAAGAAATTTGCTCAAGAGTTTTTATTCAAGAGTCTCTAAAACGAGTAAGATACATGATAGGAACTTGCGATTGGTCTCAAATGGAAGAGAATTACATGCTCCATAAGCTACGTTGCCTTAAACCAATCTTGCATGACTGTTTATTATCGAAAAACTGTCGAGACTGTGAAAATGAGGAAAATATCGCAAATTTCTTGATTTTTTGAATCAAACGTATCTTACCTCACGATTATATTATTGCAAAATTCATTTACATCACATGAAAGATGAGATTCTATTCTTCAAATCAAGACCAAGTACCATTTTTCATCATTCCGGGTTACCGACATACACAGTTTTGAATATAGAAATTGGCCATTTTTCTGTGTATTTAAATAGGGGCTAAAATACACTAAAAGTGGATTTTTTAAATTTTCCATCAAATTTCAATTGATCCTTGACGTATCCTTATGACATACCCCCCACTAGGAAATTGAAATTAAATGTTTCTAACGGGTGATTCTCATAGAAAATAACCCGCGTGAGATGATTTCAGCCGAAATATGTATTTTTTTGTTAGGAAGGCCTTGAAAAGGTATTATAATGAAAATTTTGTATTTCGGCTGTAGGACATGATTTTCTATTCTTGGGTATATCCCCCCTCCCCCACTACTAAATTCGAAATTTCCTAAGTAATCCTGTTCATAATGAATTGTTATTTCACGTGATGTGTGGTTTTTTATCTATACTAGAAAAATATCCATGTTGTAGTTGTATAGGGTAGAAGTGGTAGGTTTGCATAATTTTGAAAACCCCTTAAAAAATACCCCTTTTTTGAAAATTCGTAGCTCCGGAACCAGAAATGGAAGAATTCTGCACGGCCACTCAATTTATTGGAAATCGTATTCTCTTTAATTTTGTCAATAATGATTTTTCTTGAGAAACTCAAGGTTCATGAGATAAAATGGGAAAATTGAAAAAAGTCAGAAATTTTGGGGTTTTTTGGGGGTTTTGGGGGTGAAGCCGCCCTCTGGCGTGTCAGCAAATTTCAGATTCGAATTCAGCGCCCCAAAATACTTATAGAACCGTCTCGAGAAAAATTCTTTCGGGGCTGTTTCCTGAAAAACGACCATTTGACTGGACTATACAGGTGATTCTTAATTATGGTAAAATAATTTAATACGTGATAGTAGAGGTAAAAATAAGAAAAAAGTTCTTATAAATAAATATATATATATATATTATATATATATATATATATATATATATATATATATATATATATATATCCATAAAACGCTTTATTAGCGAGCTATACAGAGTGAAAGATTTCGCCCGGAATTCAGTTCCTCTGGTGAAATACAACGATGCTGAATTGTTAGGGGACTAGTTTTTGAGAAACTCATGCTGGATTCACATGGAAAAATATCTGAAAAATTGAATAAAAAATATGAATAAAAATATAGTCTGGAAGCTGTAGTGTGAGTAGTTTTTGAGAAAAAAGTTGAAATATGCAAAAATCTAAGTAGAAAAACACAGACTTCTACGTTTGATGCCCAATAACTTTCTTTAATGACCAGTAAACAAATAATTTTTCGCAAAAAAAATTGTAGAGAATTTAATTCTGAAAAGAATTATGTAAGCTGTGTAAACTAAATTTAAATAAAATGTATTCTTATGTAGTACATTACACTGCAAAAATTTGCTGTTTTATGAGGATAGAACTAATAACTCATAGGTTGTAGCTGATTGCAAATAAAACGTGGATTTAAATAACAGCTGATTTATTTTGTTCTAAATAAGAAAATATTTAAAAGAGATTATCAGCTGAAAATTATTGTCAGAATTATTTTAGCTTGCTAAAAAAGGAAACTTTCCTAATGATGTCCTCCTACCGTATTTGACCAAAAGAAAGGATTACAAAACTCTCATTTACAATAAGAAAATGATATACAGGGTGTCCCAGATAAGGTGTAAACCCCGGCTACCATAGATTTTACATGCAATTTGCAACAAAAAATGTTCAGTATAATTTTCTCCTATCGACCTTCGTTTTCGAGATATATCGATTTTTCGATATTTTTCAAGTAGGCGTACTTCCAGTCATTTAATCGTCAATATCTCAAGAATCATTGGTCTTAAGTGAATTTTAAGGACATCGTTGAAAAGAGGACAAAATTTCACATTGATTTGAGGTATAAAACATGCCAAAGTCAATTATTGAGTAGTATTTTTTAGCGGTCAAAGTTGAAAAAAAGTAATTTTTGAAGTTTTTTTGAAAACTTCAGACACATTTTTCTCGATTTTTTTTCCAGGGTACGAAATAATTTTTATAGCGCAAAAACTTTCCTTTTGATTATCTTTCGAATGAGACCAAATATAGGTATCTAGCTCAAATCCTTGAATCAGAATTTCAGTTTAAATTCTATTTTTAATTAAAAACGAGACTTATCTTGTTGAGTGTGAATAATTGTCTACAATTTGATAGCTTTGTGTCGAGTGATTGAGGGCGTAATAGTATATTTCGCACCTAGGGTCGAAAATGTACGTTTTCCGGCTCGAGATCGCGGTTTTCAAGTTCGAGACGAAGTCGAGAACTTGAAGCGTTCGAGAGCCGGAAAAACATTTTTGCCCGTGTTGCGAACGCTATTTTTCGCCACACCAAAAAAAAAAACTTCCCAATATATAAGAAATTGAAAAATAAATAAAATTCAAACAGCCTATTTTGATAGTTTGAATCTTGGTTATGACAACTTTTACTGTCAATTAATTTCAATATTACTAATTAGTAATTTACAATAGTGACCATATTTTTATACTATTAATATTTCGAATAATTGTTTGAATTTTTTGAGCTCGCGCTTTGCGCCCGGTGCAATATCTCATGGAATAGAATTTTCATTACTATTTTGAAATAATGTGATGAAAAAATTAATATATTTGCATATTTCACAGTTTTGTCTCAAAATATATCTAAATAATTGATTGAAATTTAAATTACGGTAACTAATATAAAAAATAGCTAATAAAAGTCGAAATTCATCGACAAAAAAAAATGTCATTGACCGAGATTCGAACCTAGATCATGTTTGTTATTCACTGAGCTACACGCCTTTATGCTCTCGGCTATTGCGTATTGATGAATGTGGGAGCCTGACTGATAACACTTAGCGTACACGTAATGCTGTACTGTGAACTAGACTTCTAAAGAAGATTACTTCACTACTAAAAAGCGTACAACAGTCATGGCTCATTTTCACAACAAATATTGCTCTGAAAACATTCGAAGATTCAATCTTGAGTGGGCCTAATGTTTTCTCTATATGGTTTAATATTGAAGAAAAATTATCTAAAAGTTTTAATAATGAGTTACGGAAAAATTACTAGGAATTTTTCAGTCAATGCTGAGTTTCACCAGTAGGCTTACCTTAAACTTCAGATCTCTGCTGTATTTTCTTATTATTATTGTTGATTGTATTGCATTAAGAAGTGGAATTCGATAATAAAAAAGAAACAATTATTACTCTACCTCACTTTTAAATATTGATACAATTATTGTACTTTGATTTCAAATTCGATTCTTCACTTTTAAATACTTGCGATATGTACCTTTCTGACAATGGACAATGCAGCTAACATTATATTGTTGAGGCTATGGAGATATCATCGTATTCTATTGTTTGATATCAAAAACACAATAATAAATATTAAATTATGAAACAGTAATTTATAAAATATATTATAGACATAATACCGCGATTCACGATACATAATTATATAGATTATTACAGTTGTTATGAGATTATCTCTCTATGATTTTTGTGAGATCGGACACGATCAGCTGTTATTCAAGGTCATTTTACAGCCCTAGGGCCGTAAAGTTTTACCGGCCTGGTCGGAAAACAATCACTTTCGGCCTCCATATGACGCACGTAAACCAGCTCATTACATCCAAGTGTGGCGAAAATATACTTTTTCTATAGGAAAAAGTATTCGTTCGTGTTCCTGAGTTATTAAGTCTAGTTTTTTCATGAGTGTTTGATTTTTCCAATTCACTATTTCAGTTTTGTTGTTTTCTGTTTCCAAGTTTATATTTTAGTTAGAGTATTGTTTTCGAGTGTAGTTTGTTTGAGTTTTTTTTAGTTTATTAGTATTATAAGCCTTTTTTTTACTCAAGTTCAATAAGTTATCAAGTGTTCATGTTTATATTATGTTACGAACCAACTGGGAAAACTTGACTATTGACTGGAAAGACATCATTATCGACCGACTGGAAGCACGTTACTTTTCATACAATGACTGCGAGAATTGTCTCTTTTGTTGGGTGAGCATTAGAAAAACTTTTTATTCTATCAGAGCAGCTGATTAATGAACAGATTGATTTTTTCTTCTCACTCAATTGAATCTCAATGGTATGAATTTAAAACAACGAAAAGATGGCTTTAGGGTGCTCTACTTGAAAATTTTCATTTTTTAACACTCTAGTTTTGAAATTTTCCTGGAAAATTTATACTCATTCGATAGTTTATAAAATGACAAAGTTTTTTCATTATTGGAAAAATATTGTTACCGTGAAAAAAAAATCAAGAAAAAACTGTTTGAAAAGTTTAGATTTTAACTCGACTTTGAACTTTTTTCAACATGTATCTCAATAACAAATGCAGATACGAACTTCTAACCAGTTTCATTGAATTTCTCAGCCAAATTTCCTATAGAAAAAGTATTTTTACGCCCTCAATCACTCGACACAAAGCTATCAAATTGTAGACAATTATTCACACTCAAACAAGATAAGTCTCGTTTTTAATTAAAAATAGAATTTAAACTGAAATTCTGATTCAAGGATTTGAGCTAGATACCTATATTTGGTCTCATTCGAAAGATAATCAAAAAGGAAAGTTTTTGCGCTATAAAAATTATTTCGTACCCTGGGAAAAAAATCGAGAAAAATGTGTCTGAAGTTTTCAAAAAAACTTCAAAAATCACTCTTTTTCAACTTTGACCGCTAAAAAATACTACTCAATAATTGACTTTGGCATGTTTTATACCTCAAATCAATGTGAAATTTTGTCCTCTTTTCAACGATGTCCTTAAAATTCACTTAAGACCAATGATTCTTGAGATATTGACGATTTAATGACTAGAAGTACGCCTACTTGAAAAATATCGAAAAATCGATATATCTCGAAAACGAAGGTCGATAGGATAAAATTTTACTGAACATTTTTTGTTGCAAATTGCATGTAAAATCTATGGTAGCCGGGGTTTACACCTTATCTGGGACACCCTGTATATATTAATAATATTAGAGACAAATTTTCCAACTGTAGAAATGTAAAAGAATTTTGGAAGGCAGTAGCATACTCTCACGTATTAAATTATTTTACCATAATTAAGAATCACCCTGTATATTATTCTTATCTGATATTTATTAATTGCTAATGATTATTATGTTTTTTATCTTCAGTTCTCCGATTCTTAGTTTTGCTCTTAGCTTGCTTAATTCGGCTGGCTCCTTCCCCAAGCTCGAGATTGCTCTTTTGGAAAGTAGTTCCTAATATTTTATTTTGTAGATTGATTTCATTATTGCAGTGTATATTTCATGAGAATTCTCGCAAATGTGATAAATTGGTTAGCAGAAATTCTGGTTAGATCGTTGGTGTCAATGTGATGGCAACCATCGAGTTTCTAAAATTATAAATGTGTCCATTAATTTCGTCATTACAGAGTATTCAGACCAATTAATAGACTTTCCAAAAATTGAAATGAAGTTATCCATAAAATATTGTGATCCGAAATCATAAAGAAATTCTCCCAAAACTTAATAAGAATAATTAGTGTTTCATTCCTCTCCGTAAAAATCTGAGTATGCAACTGTGGTATGCGCACAGGCTTTTCCCCATGCAGGCCATTTTTTAAGAAATTATTTAGCTTAGTGTATTAATAAGATTGTTTTCATTTTTTGTTATTTGAATTGAAACTGTGTTTGAGTACATAAGATTTTTATTATGTAGATTGCATTTTTTGGAAATAAATATCTTTGTGAGTGTCTGTCAAATTGCTAACCTCCTTCAAAGAGTGTTTTCACTTGGTGGAGAGACAATGGCTCGTGGAACAGTGAGACAAGGCCGACGCTGCCTTTCAAACAGGTGGGGGGCCCGAACAGGGTGTCTTGCATGCCGGGAGGAAAGTTCTTCACATGAGGATCCATCGGCGCTGACGTTCGAAGAGGCAGTGAAAAATAATTCGGTACCTGAAATTGACAACATTTTTCAAATAAGTAGTAGGTAGTTTCACTAAGTTTGGTATAGTTAGTAACCAGTTTCAGATGGTTTTAGTTAGAATATTGACTTTTCAGATTTCAAACGTTTTATATTTACCATGTTCAAGTTTTCACAATATTGTAAGACGTTCTACACGAATAAAACATATATATAAGTAGTTTTTGTTTTTATTGATATTTTTTAGTTACAAATTTTGTTGTTCACTTGACCCTTTCAAGTTTCAAGAATTAAATGAAAGTTCAATTTTTTAAAATTCATAGATTTTCTTTGATGAAATTGATTTAAAACATGTAATAGATACTACATATTATTTATGTGTTATGTATTGTGAAACTCTATTTATTGTGGTAATATACAGCCTAGTCCATAAGCTAGGTTTGTAATTATTTACAAATTTACTTATTTATATATTTTATTATCTACAAGTGAAGTAGCCACGTGTTAAAATTATTGGTACAATCATGATGTAAAAAACATCTCTATTTCAATCCAACAGTTTTCTATTTACTCATTTATAGTCAACTTGAATATGTAAAATGCTGATCAATATGAAGAAAGTCTTAAAATCATAGGATTGCATCATCAATATTATTGATAGAAGCATCGAAGCTACATGAAGTTATTTGAATCTTGATTATAAGGGAATGCTCTTCTTGTGGAATTTTTACGGTTAAAGTGAAATATTCTTTCAACAAAATCTACAGAATTTTCTTTCTTTCAACAGTATCTATTCTTCCAACTGTTTAAATTGAATACTATTTATATAAAGGATGCATATGTACTATATACTATTTACATATTTAATATGATATCATACTATAATATTCTTACAATGAAATAAATATTCTTCTAATGAATCTAATCTTCAATTACAATTCTTCTAGCCGTATTAGTAGACCCACGCCCATTCCCTCCTATCTTAATCCTACAGAGCCACAAATCTATAGATAACGAATACTTTAATTACTAAAATGAAATGTTGAATTGATAATGAACTGACTTGTGTGATGAAGCTGGGCAAAATGCCCTTCTCGACCAGAGTGCTGGAAGTTCCGCCCTTTTCCGTCGGCGAGGCGCTACTCGTACAACATCTTGCCGGCACAGCTCCTATTGTGCACACTGAGAACGGCTGAAAATAATCAATTTGTTAAATTGTGTTCTTTAAGATTCTAAATAGACAGGAATGTCAGTCCTACTTTTGCTAAATACAGATTTTTTCTTTATTTCATCAAATAGATCATGGTTGAATATGTTATTTACACTGGATAGATCTAAAACAGAACATCATACACATTTTTTCCTTGAAAAAAAAAACATTGCGCCTGTTTACGGTAATAGTTTAAATCCGATTCTTGACCCATTCAGTGACGAATTACGCAAATTCTGTTTAAAATGTATAGAAGCTCTCCAATTTCAAAAGTTACATTATTTGCAGATCATTCAATATCTCCTTTGTTATCTTTCTTTTTATTTTTTTCTGTCAAAGAATTTAATACCAATTTATTTCCAAAGTGAATACAAATATATAAAAAAATATTTATGAATAATAGAATACAGAATCCAGGAGAATATAAATCATGATCTCTATTTTATTAACTTAAACATATATATTTGACATACTGTACAACTAGGACATTACGAAAACATACGAAGCTGAATAAGACTTGAGCTAGCAATTTTTATTTCTAGAAAATTTGTAAAAGAAAACTCACTTCTGTGAAAGCTGGAAACTTGATTGATGCGGCCAGCCTTTGAACCCCATCGATGAAAACAGATAGTTGATTGTGGCCAAATGGTCTCCTAGAAAAAAATGTTGCTAAAATTATTAAATACATCAGTCTCAAACTATTAATTATTGAAAAATATGAACAAAAATTGATCACATAATTTTTCATGATCGGGAAATTGTACATTTTACTGAAAGCGATTCAAAACTCCACTGCTTAATTCCTGTTGCTCCTTCAGTTTTCTGTAAATGAGCTTTCGGTTTGGTGATTTCTTCAAATATTTTGTTTTTATATTTGGAATATTATTTTTTATTATCATTGAGAATATATTCCTTTATATTTCTAAAGGAATAAATGTGTATTTTATTAAAAATATTAATTTTTAATTTTGATTACAATTACCTAGCACTGGTGTGACAGATGACAAGAGAATGCCAGAGTCCATCGAGCATAGAGCATTCGGGAACAGTGGCAGCCAGAAGTTCTTTTTTTGTGTTGACTCCCACAATCAGCACCCCATCCGAGCAGAAGAATGCTTCAATGCCTGTTCCACTCGTCGTCACAAAACTTTCACAAAACAAAAATATGATGAAATATTCAAATTATCAAGTCCTAATCTATATTAGCTGGGTTAATTGGTTATCTAAGTATGTATCACTAGTGAAAGTGAAATACCGGGTGTTTCAAAAAGAATGACCCAATATTCAAAAGTTACATTTATTAAAAAAAAAAAATGGTGTACACAAACCAATTGTACATAAAATTACTCACAGAAGTATCAAGTTTATGATGATGTACTATAAGTGTTCTGTGTCCTCCTTTTGAGGCTAGGACAACATCTAGACGGTAGCCAAATCCATCCCAGACTGTAAGCAAGATGTCTGTCTTCTGTAGCTACTGCATCAGTTATGCTGATTTTTAGCTCATCAATATCAAGTGCTAAGGGATCGTGTTTATGTTCCTCCTTTAGCACTTGATATTGATGAGCTAAAAATCAGCATAACTGATGCAGTAGCTACAGTCTGAGAAGACAGACATCTTGCTTACAGTCTGGGATGGATTTGGCTACCGTCTAGATGTTGTCCTAGCCTCAAAAGGAGGACACAGAACACTTATAGTACATCATCATAAACTTGATACTTCTGTGAGTAATTTTATGTACAATTGGTTTGTGTACACCATTTTTTAAAATAAATGTAACTTTTGAATATTGGGTCATTCTTTTTGAAACACCCGGTATAATAGAAACTGTACTACTATCTTATTTATCTAAAGTCGATAAAATTCCAGGTTTGCCTTTTTATTGTTTTGAGCCAATAATTATTGTTCACTCATATTTTTGCCAATTGTATCCTTTTTACAGTACATTTACTTCTGTTTACTTATATTTTGTATATATTTCTACAATGAGAATTATTAAATTAATTTTTGTAATTAAAAAGAACGACTAGCAGTCAAATTTGTTCAATAAATACATGTATTCACTTGATGTGACAACGAGTGGAACAGGGGGATCCCCGCCATCTTCCTGGAACAACCAAGCTGAAAGATCTCGTTGTTACAGTAAGTGAATTGTGAGCACGATATGCCTTCACTGATTATGTAAGGGTGGGAAAATGAAAAACAAGAAAAGATCGTACAGGTTTTTGATAATTAAAACAAAACAATAAATTATTTGTACAAATTAGAATTATAATTAGAAATAACGAAATAATAATAAACAGATGAATATTTCAAGGGCTACTCGTTTTGCTGCTAGTGAAGATTCATTTGTTGTGATTATGAAAAATTTTAAACAATGACTCAGTAGTCACCTACCTTTATGAAAATGGCTTCCCAATTTGGTATCCACTGGTTGAAACGCGACGTTAATTATTAATTAAAAATCAAAAAAACTGATCTAATGAAGTGGGTTCAGATCCCTTCCTATTCAATAATACAATTCTCTTTAAACTGCCCGAACTGTGACAGGAAAACTGTATTATAAAACAAGAACAAAATCTATCCCCTTCACCAGAACAGCCGGACTTTACTCACAGTCCTATCGAACGAGCTCACACACCACACAAAAGTAAAATTTTGGGTATTAATGTATAACTTAGTCAATGCCAAACATGGAAGCCATTCCAAATACATATTTTTATCAGTCGCACAAGCGGCACGTTTGTTATCAAAAACAAAAGAGAAGCTACATTAATTTTGACAACAAATGAAATAAACAATCTTTCTGTCGATGACAAAAATTGTTCAAAGACAAAAACACTGTTCATTAAACTTTTCTAAATTAAAACTCTAAAATCCTGATCAATATGAGATAAATATGATTCATATAAATGTCCCATATGACCAGGTGACAGAATGAAATCATTTATTGAACAAATTAAACTGCAAGTCGTTCTTTTTAATTACAAAAAAGTGATTTAATAATAAGCAGTTTGTGATAGAAAACAACATTGGAGAATTATTAATTCGCAGGTATGCAGCCATTTATGTAAGTTAACTTGTCAAGCAGCTGTTTCAAGATTATCTCAAGGACTCTTGATTTGAGCAAATAGGTTTTTTCTTGTTGGATTCTAGAATCTCATCAATCTTCAACAGACATGAACGTTAGATATCATTTGAAAACGTTTTCAAAGTCTTATGAAAAATAAATTATTCATTATAAAAATGCTTTTCTTCTTCTTTCATCTTTTCGAATAACCACACCATACTTCAAGGCAGAAAAAGTTATGTTCGACGTGTCATGTCATTTTTTTATAGAAAATATTACACAATATTCATTAATCTATCGCCAGCTCAACAAGTTTGAAATTATGATATTTTGTAATTAATTGCATAATAATTTCAAGCCTGTCTCATTCCGAACATAGGCTGTAAGATCTACCTAGTGATCTACTCAAAATTTTATTATTATTTCTATATCATTGAATAATAATATTTCAAGTGACGGTTGCACAAAATTCTGTTAAATTTTAACCGTGATTGATTCCAATAGAAGCACTCAGAGAAGCCTTTTTTCAAAATAGCCTTCTCTGATAGGTTCTCGTGTATAATCATGATTAAAATTAAACAGGATTGTGTACAAACGAACTTAATTAAACTTCATACTTGCAAATTATTTTATTTGAAACTTACTTGAATAACTGCCTCCGATGTGATGAAGACTGGCCATTTTCAGATACTTCCTTCTTATCCAGCCTAAGCCAACAATAAAAACTGAAACCGTAGCTAGCTCCCGACCATTTTTTCATATCGGTGATCGTTATTCCTTCTATATTAAAAAAGCATACGAATCTATAAAGTTCCAATTCAACATTTGAAAAACACAGCAAATTGGATGATGATGAACAATTTTCTCATAAAACTAAGGGTTTTTAGACAACCCATTAGTTTCAAGCATGGGGATGTATTCATATAGCCATAAAACAATTTATTCTATTTGTTTTATGTCGTTTCTGTTGTAAACGGCATATATAATGAAGTATAAACTACTTCAAAGAACTATATGTCGAATTTATAGTCAACTGTATAAATTTTTCATTATATATCCAAACATGGATTCTTCCCATGATACACAAAAAATTGATAATATTCAATTACTAAGCAAAATGGAATAAAACAAAATTTGTCAGTTGATATATTTTGATAATCACGCATCTTACATACAAGACTTTTAATAATTAAGTTTTAAATCTATTGATCTTCTTTTTACAGAGAAATGACACTGTTTTCTATTTTTCCTTTGTATTGTTTTAGCTTATATATTTTTCCTGTAATAAAATTTCATTTCTATTTCTATCTTAGCAGTTAAAATATATTGAAATGCTTATTCAATTGAGAGAGCAGTTAACTATTGAAATGCTTCAATAGTTTCAATAACTATTGAAACTTGTTGGCAATGTGCTAATAGTGTTGACTGCCGTACCATTTTCGGAGTGTATCTCGAAATAATCGTGGCATTGGATTTGTTGCGCGCCTTTCCTAGAAACTGCTGACAGAGCATTCAGCAATGCAGTTCCGTACAGATTCTGGAAACAAGCAGAGAAGAGGATGAGGGACAGACAACAAGGACAGACAGCTTTTCATACAGACAACAAGGACAGAATGTTTATAACTCATTACAGATTCAAGTATTGAATAGATCAATCTGATAAAATCATTTTTTGATCAAGAATATAATAATATTCCTTATTCCTATGGAAACTAATGATATTTTGCTATTCTCAATAACTATAGAAAAGCATGTCAATATCAATTACCATGAAGTATTAGATAAAGTACTTTTCTCAAAAGTAGTTAACTTTGTTTTGAGGAAAATATACCGTAAGGCAGTTAAAACTTTACATATGGTATTAAATAGAGAATGCATTTATTCAAATGCTAATTAATATATAATTGTTATTTAAAGAAAATCCTAAATAAATGCTGCAAATCACCCCGAAGACTTGAAGGAATTGCTATTGGGAGGTACCGGGTTTGATTCCCGGGCTGGCAACTAATTTTTGGATAGTAGTTCTCATCGAATTTCCATCTAGCTGTTAGCCCTGTTGTCAATGTCTGCAGTAGCAGAAGTCTTCGGGGTGATTTGCAGCATTTATTTAGGATTTTCTTTGAATAGCAGTTAAAACTATTTAGTTTTAAAAAGTTTAAGATTTTTTCGAGACTCCGGAAAAGAAACCCTGTCATATTAACCAAATGAAGTGTATCACATTTCCAAACCGTTCATTATTGCAAGTTATAAATGATTATCAGCTTACTGAAACTACCCCAGAGAAAATAACCTCGTGATAATTTTACAAATCAACAGAATTAATAATGTTGCATGGCATTGGTTCGGTTCAGGTCTGGTGTCAGAGTTTGTATTAATTTGTAGACATGTTACACGTCATAGGGCTGTTATACAAGATTTTTTTGTACTAATGAACATTTTGGAAACTTTTAAATAAATTTATGGAAAATTGTAACGTATAATTCTACCTGTATTGACAGAACAATCACTCGTAATAAACTCTTCCTCAGAAAAAAACTCATTTTAAACATGCTACAAAATGATCAACAGATTTTTGAATTGAATGATTAATTAAGAAGATTAGAAAAGTATATGAGATTTGGATTTGATGAGTTTATAGCTGACCTTCATATCATTGTCTTCCCTGAGCAATAGAAAGAGCTGTTTGAGTTCAAAAGCGGTCAATGAATGGCTGGCCAAAGCTTCAAGCAGTTGTACTAGTTCGGCTAGAGCCTTCGAATTGAGATTAGCTACAGTCTGCGAAGCTAGTACATTGCATACGGCAGTGATCACACCCGTCTCACACGACAGATTCAGGCTAAATAGAGAAAGACCAAAATTAGAGGCAAACATTTTATATTTACAAACAAATAAAATCAAATACAAGTATTTAATACTTAAACATACTGTACTACTTTAGATTAATGTTTTAGCGCTACACAAAGATTTTAAAAATCATATTCCAAAATACTGATAAGGTTTATGAGGAAAACAGGTAATTCAATTTAATTATATGCGCTTACAACAAAATATTCACCAGGAGTTATATGTATTATGAACTGTAATATGTAATATTTCTTAATACTTGTTCATTGTACCCCGCCAAATTCAAGAATAAAGCTTCAAATCAAATCAAAAATCAATTTATTCCCAAAAAGTTTTTACAAATCAAATAACATTTTACATTAATTTGTACTTAGTATATAAGGAATCCCCCTACAAGACTGCACGTCTGTGTGTAGGGGGGAGTTCAGGAACAGTCTCTATTTACAATTATTGAATAGTTACCGTAATTACAATTATGTTCATTTTCATACATTTTAAAAATAAAAAACAATAATACTACTAATAGTAATAATATTAATAAGAATGAAGACTTCCAACTGTGCATGGACTGCGGTGCTTGGGGTCCAGGAAAATCCAAGAAATGCATGAGAAAAGACAAGAGAAAGAGTATTTTTTTTTTAAGGGAAGGTGGAAAAAAATTAAAATATATATATATATGAATAGTCAAAGGAGACTGAAAAAAAAGACTTCATGTAATTGAAAATAAAGAATAGTAAATGAAAGTTTCAAACTAATGTTTAGGTTACGGATGGTTGATCACTGTGCATAACGGGATTGGAGCAATCGTTCGGCCATCTCCCAGCCAATACGGTATAGCCACCTATCCACCCTCTTCCTGTACACCAGCAAACTGAGTGTCTCCGCCTCCTTAATCTCCTCTGGGATATTCCTATATAAGACATGAGCCAGATATGAGGGATTTGTTAGTTCTGAGCCATGTGCCAGCTGTGGAATTTCATAGTTATAATTTGATCTGAAACGCGTGGGATAGTTGTAGTTGATAATTTCTCCTAGGATTTCTGTTTTGTATTTTTTTATATGAATT